>NC_140594.1:1033726447-1035084003 GCF_964204655.1 Triturus cristatus | reverse complement strand
TTACGCCTGCTTTGAAACTGACTTAGCCATGATATCCTATGTAAGGTGGATATCATAGCTAAGTATGTGAGACCCTATCCGCAAGCTATCGCCAAACTTCGTGGGATTATCGCTGGGTTTCCAGCGATAATCTCACGTTTGACAGTTAGCGCTAGGATTTTTGTCGCTTTTGAGATAAGTGTTGCTAATAGCACGCTATCTCAGCGATAAAAATCCACACTAGCCGGGCTATAATTATCCTAGCGCTAAGTGCGCTTAGCGATAATTATCGCCGGTTGTTGCTGATCTGCCCCAAGGTTCCTTTTTTGCAGCCCTCCTTTCTTGAGGAACTCTCTGGACTGGGTGGTTTTAAGATTAGGTCCATCTTTTATGCCTAAAATCTACTCATCTTTCCTTGTATTTTGTCATGCCTAACCCACCTGCTCCAGAACAAGCTTCTCTACACATTAGGAGGAGATTGAAGCCTGCTGCACATATGCAGAGTCAGTGGGTATGTTCTACATTTCCCTTAGTGGTAGGGTGCGAAGGAAACATGTCTTCACCATGGCCAGAGGTTCAGGGGGCCTCCATTGTAGAGATTTGTCAGACAACCCCTTCTACTTTTGTAAATCATTATTGCAGCCGCAGCCGCTGCAGGTAAGATCAGTGGGGCGGTGGGGCCGGCTGGTGGGGATTTTGAGAGATGACCGCAAGGGGAAATTAAATAATTAATTAATTTTCCCTCATGGTCGTCTCTTGAAATTCCCCTCAGCTGGCCCCACCGCTCTTACCTGCAGCGGCCGCAGCTGCATTATTGTATTCTTTGGGGAGATGAAGGAAGTGGTGATTTTGGTTCCTGAGTTGCTTCACCTTTTTCATAGAATAAATTAATTTCTGCAGATTGGAATTAAATGATTCTTCGATGATGCAGCAATATATTTATCACATGTTTATTTTTTCACTTGGAAATGCTTTATTGGCCCATAATGCATTGTTTTTGCATTGTTAATCCCCAAGGGAGTAGGCCTGCAACGAGGAAGTGTACGAGGAGATAATGTTTTAATTTACTAACCATTAATATCATTACTCTGAACTCAATCTTCCTCATTCTAGGCCTTAGGAATGAGGTTCTCAGTTATGCGCCGTTTGAGGAGGAAAGCCTGGGGACAGTACAGGATGTCATCCGGACAGTGGTCCTTTTATCCACCTATGGTGTAGTGGGGAGGGTTATCTTTCTTTAAGACAAAGGGAAGTAGGACAACGTCGTGTTTGTCTGGGGAGGCGGGCTCACTTCAAGAGCTAATGACTGGAATGAGGAAACACAAAGAGTATTGGAGCCACTGAATAGCAATTAAAACACTAATACATGTGTGTGCAAAGTTGGTGCTTCACTAACTGATGAGCTGCGTGAGCAGAAGCCAAATGAAACGTTCACTCATGTTACGGATTAACATGCGATGTTTGCTGCTGCGCTTTATCTGTGTCAATCTCATGATCCATTTGTTAAATAAAATTAGAGGTTACTTTTCATAGCGATTTGTGCTGCTCAAAGAGTTAACTGTCTATTCCAAACGCGATGATAGAGTGAGGCATTTGTCATATTATATTGTTGTGTAAAATGTGCAGTATGTCAGTGTGGCCTGGGCATGTAACTTCGAAGTCAAAGAAAAACAAGCATTGGCCGCGCGGCTGTAAAAGTAACGGCCGCGCGGCCGTGAAAGCGAAAGTAATCGCGATCGCTGTAGGGTCTGCTTTCTATGTTCACCCCCACTTTTTGCTTTTGCTTTACTGGTTTTCGACTTAGATGTGGCTGTGGGCCTGCTAATCAGACCCACAGCCCTGCTGTTCTCTCTTTAAATTAATACTATGTACTTTAGGTGCATAACCCAATTGGCCCCTGTACAGTGTACCTTAGGTACCCAGGGCATAGGTGTACCCTAGGCCTACCAGGGGCTGCAGCATGTATTATGCCACCCCTGGCCTGGCCTTCCATTATGACACAACTGGCTGATCACTCAGCTGGGGCAAGGTTGTGTAATCACCCCTTGCTTAGGTGTAGTATTCCTATACCTACCTTATATATAGACACATGTGTACCTATCAGCCACTCCTATGGCAGGCCTTAACAATCCTGGAGGCAGAGTGCTTGGTAACATGTGAGATAGTGCTCTAGCATGAGCTGAGCCTGTCTGCAGCTTTCGGAACCATGTCCTTATAGCTGTTCTATGATATAGCCTGCCACATACTCTTAAAGTGCCTTATAATCTTAAACAGTTATGGTAACTATGGTTTGGCTTTATCAAAACATGTCGTGTAAGGTGTCTAACACTTTGGAATAATACCCCCATCCCATTTTTGGTGATGAGGATATTATCCCTCCCTTCTAGAGGGAGAAGACATGTTGAAACCTACTTACCCGGTTAAAGTTAACCAGAGCCCAAGCATCACAAAATGGATGCTGCTGCCGCGACACAAGTCTGACCTCCTGCTGCTGGGAGTGATCCTGGCACGGGAGTCTTGGACAATAGGTTTCCTGCCTTGGGAGGTGCTAGCACCACCCCAGACAGGCCTTAGTGTATTGGGGCAGGGAGGGATGAAAGAAACTAGACACTGCCTGGGGCACACAAGGTGTCCCATGCATAGTCCAGTTCAAACCGGTGCTGGGGCACTCCAGCCCCAGTCCTGGTGCGAAACTGGACAAAGGGAAGGGGGTGTAACCACCCCCCTCCCTGGTCCCACCCATAAGGCGTGACCTAGCAGGCAACCCAGCCCCCAGATTAGTATAAGTGTGGTAGCTGGGCCCCAGGAGATTAGATTGTCCTGAACCTGCAACTTGAACAGAAACTCTGGACCTTCGACATTCGACGAAAGAAGAAGACTGAAGAATCTCCCTTGTGGCCAAGGAGTGGTCACCCTGTGCGAACAGGCACCATTAAGAGACTTACCCTTTGCTTTGCTGAAGTTCTACGAGGGACCGACTGCAGAGCCTGACCAGAGCCTTGACTTCCAGACTTCCCCGACCCTGATCCACATCCACAGCCGAGCTGAGATCCGTGGAGGCGACGAGAGACGTGGGACCGGCTACCTGGGAAAAGTGGCGAGTATCTTCCAGCGCAGCTTCTGAGTCACCCTCGAGGTTGTGCACCGGGGATTGAGAAGCCCCAACCCCAAGCACCATCTGCACCGAAGATCAGCCCCCCACACTCCACGAGTCCTGCGTGGGGCCCTTCTGCATTTTCCTGCTTGCCGTGTCTGTCCGGTTGCTTGCCCGTTGGCTAGTAACCTTTGCGATGACACACCTTCAATTTTCCACTGCTGGTTTGGCTCCTCCAGACTGGCTCCTGCTCCTCTGTAAAAGAGAAGCACCCCAGACCTTCCTGGTGTGCACCAGAAGCAAGTCACGAGCCTTTGTGGGACAGCTCGCCTACTGGTCCTGGTTGTCCTCGACGTCTCCTGGTACCCGTGGCTGCTGCGACAAGCTTCACCTCTTCACCTGCAATCTCCCGACATCGCCTGGTTCCTTCCTGGTTCCACGTGGTTACTGGCTAGTGACCCAGACTCTGTCCCTTCTGCTTGCAGGTATCCTTCCTTCTTGATCCCGGCCCTGGGATCCACCGGACACTCTTCACTGACTGCCTGTCAGCATCTTTCCTTCAGGCATCCATAGGAGTCGACGACGAAACCCGACGCAAGTTCACACCTATGCACCCGCAGCCCGTGGGCTAGGTAACTTGGGTACTCCGGTGCTCATCAGGGGATTGACTATCCTAGTGTCTAGTTCTCAAGTCTCGACTTCCTAGCTACTCCAGAAGTGTCCTAAATCTTATTAATTCTAAACTGTACTATTTCTATCGATTATACGCATTACGCGTGAGTGTTTCCACTCTGCACCTGAATCCCGTGGGCCTCCCACTTCCTAACCTTGGGTAGTATAGTGTAGCCCCAGCGATTTCCTAGGCCTAGGCCTATCCTATTTCCGTGACAGTGGTCCTTATACCACTTACTTAGTATATGGTTTGCGTGGCCCCTAGGGCCTAACTGTATTACTTACCTGTGTGACTTAATGTATGCTTGAATAAGACTGTGTTGTACTTACCTCGAATCTCATAAAGAGTGCTGAGGGTTTGACTAGAATAAATACACTTTATTTTATATATATATCTGTTGTGGTGTCCTTTCATTTGGTATTCAAGGGGTTACAAATGGTATAACAGCTGGCTTCACATGCCATTCAGAGTTTAGCCTAAGACTGCTCTTGTCCATGCTACCACTAGGATAGCTGGTCTATAAGGTTGACTTTACAACCAATCACCATAAGGGTTGTTTGGACTGATACAAGGTGTACACTAGAATTAGTGACATCATATATCAGGCCAACTTCTCACAATCGCGATCAAAGTTAAAAGTGATCGCGATCGCGAGGACGGGTGCGCTGTGTGGTAAGCACGCGAGTGGTGCACGCCTGAGATAGCGCATGCACTGGCTCAGGCGAAACCTAAAAATGTAAAGGCAGTGGCTATTTTGTAAAAAAAAAAAAAGGGCAGGAGCCTGTAACCGTCGTCGAATGCTAGAGTTGTCAGATACCAAGGCTACCTACACTTGAATCCACCTCAAGCTTCTTTCTTCCACTATCTACACTTCCTGTCTCTTTATCTCACTCTTGCAGGTTCTTTTTCAATCCTTCTTTCTCACTTTCTCCCAGTTTTCATCGCTTTTACCACTCCTTTCTCTCTTGTCTGCCTTTCTCTCTCTTGCTCTGGGTCAAGTCTGATGATGAAAAATAAGGCCCATTATACAAATGTGGGCGCCGGTGCCCACCACCCACAAACACCGGCACAAATTAAGCACTGCTACGAGCTCTAGGTAAAGTAGCCCTCCTGAGGATTGGTAATAAAGATGTCCTTCGCAAAGAGGAAAGGGTCTCCTCCTGCACCACACAAGGCTTGCTTTTGGTTTTATAAAATCGGAAGTAAATACTATTTTCCTTTGAGTAATGTTCTCACAGAGTCCCTCACAGAAGACGGGGTGGGTTCACGAGCAACGCTTTAGATACAAATTCTTACATTTAGTATTATCCAACGTAACCTCTTTAGCTGTACCAGAAGAGTGTGCCCGCGCTGCCACCAGAGCAGTTCCCTGGGCTCAGAAATAGCACATTACCTTGAGGCAATATCACTGCGACGATCTGTGAGGACGTGATAACCAGGGTTGCGCGGATGTGCGGTGTGTGTGAAATGCAAGCATTCAATGATATATTTATGTCTATACCTTGCTCCAGAAAGAAACGCAAAGAAAGGAAAAAGAAAAAAAATGTGACTGCTGTTCAGTGACTGTCAAGTTCTGCTTACTGTTTAAGCAAAATAATTTGTCATTGGCAAATGAATGTATCAAGCTGTATCTAGGATGATGTCTTTGCGATTGGATGCAGGACTAAAAGTGTTTTTTTTTAAGTGTCCATTTCGCTTTATATATATATATATATATATATATATCCGCTCGTTGTTCCACACAAAAGCGGAGCACTCGCAGGCAGGTGCAGACTTTGCGGGTGTGGACTCCGCAACAATATCTCGCTCGGCTCCTTTTCTTTTTATCAAAAGGAAATTGTCGCACTCGCGGGGCGTTTTGAACACAATTAATTGAAATAGCCAAATGACCAGCAACAGACGCGTTTCGGCGAAAATGCCTTTCTCGATGTCACCAGCACATCGGAAACGCCATGTTTTTCAACGTAACCCTTATCAACAAAATAAAGAAAGGACTCATATGGTCGCTCTAACATCAGCGCCATTTTGTAATAGGTAAACATTCATATGTTAGTGCACCTTAACAGTGTTCGAAAATGTACGTTTATATAAACCCATCTGTACACATCAACTTTTATGTCGATTTTCTAGCATACTGTTCATGGTGCAAAAGTTTCCATCACGCCGTGGATCAGCCCATGTCCTTTCTAAATATACGTTTCATAAGAGTTATTTCATTTCACATTAACATTTCAAACTTACAAAATTACAAGCTTTCTATACTCTTGTTCTTTTTTCTCTTTCTTTGTTAAACTTTTACAATTCATCATCGCAAAGCATCTTTTAATATCATTTGTTATAATCGAAATCACTTATTCACATTTCATCTTTGCTAAGACACAACAGTTTCCACGGCCGTTGAAACTGTTTCAGAGGAGCTTCAATATAAATACCAGTTAGGTAAACTTACAAATGTTCTCAATTATGTACCTATTTGTACTGATAATTCCTCCCCACTATTTAATCCACGGGGAGACTAAGTTAGTAAGTCTATGATAAAGCGTGACTCAAGTCTTCGTAACTTCTTTACTCTATCACCCCCACGGACACTTTGAGGGACATAGTCCAGACCATAGAATTGCAGCAAGCTACGGTTGCTTTGATGTTTTTCCGCAAAGTGGCGTGCTACAGGATACATCTGGTCGTTTTTATCAATAGCCCTTTGATGTTCTAAGATTCTAATCTTTAACTGATGAATGGTGCTACCTATATAGCGTAGCCCACATGGGCATACCAGACAATAAACAGCATAAGGGGTGCTGCATGTTATAAATTTGGTGATTTTCTGTGTCTTTTCTATGTCAGGAATAGTGTACGTTAAAACTCTTTTGCTGTTAGCACAGGCTTTACACCTATTGCATGGATAAAAGCCCCTCATTTCTCTCAGAGTGCCCCCTTTCTGTGGTCCTTTTTCTAGATGGCTTTTCACCAACATGTCACGAAGTGACCTCGCTTTCCTAAAAGTCACTAGTGGGAAAGGAGGAATGTCATCACATATGGTACTGTCAGTTTTTAGAATATGCCAATTCTTTTTGAGCATGTTTTTTAGATGATTGGCTTCTGTGGAGTAAGGGGTAATCATTCAAAATTTGCCCTTATCTTCCAAAGGTTTATCTTTGTTTTTTAACAAATTCTCCCTTGGGATACCTCTCACCCTTTGTAATGTAGTGTTCAATGCCATGGGATTATATCCTCTTTTGATGAACCTGGCTATACTTTCTGAAGATGCCATTTCAAAATCTATTTCCTTGGTACTGTTCCTTTTAACCTTAATAGCTCTCCATACGGTATGCTATTAACAAGTTTGGAGGGATGGCTGCTAGTGGCAAATAATATCGAGTTTCCAGCAGTGGATTTTCGGTAGAAAGCTGTCTGGATGTTACCTCTTTCCACAAACACCTTCAGGTCCAGGTAGTCCACTGCCACCGGACTCACTGTTCCCGTAAAGTGTAAATTTATCTCATTCTTATTGAGAAGATCTATATATCCTCGAGCCGACTCTGCTGTTCCCTGCCATACGACAAAAAGGTCGTCAATATATCGGTACCACTCAATTACTCTGCCCATCACATTATCATTATCACTTTGGTAGGTTCTGGGCACCCGCTCCTCCCACCAGCCAACGAACAAATTGGCATAGCTGGGGGCAAAGCAGGTGCCCATCGCCATACCAGACAGCTGTTTGTAGTGTTGTTCTTCAAATAGAAAAATGTTGTTCCTCAAACAAAACTCCACAAATTCTACTAACATCTGATTATGTTCAGAGTACCGTAATTGACGTTTTTCCAAGTAAAATTTAATAGCTTTCACCCCATCCTCATGGTCTATACAAGTATATAGACTGGTTATGTCCAGTACCATTAGTTGATATGTGGAATCCCACTTAACATGCATGATCTTATTCAAAAAGTCTTTTGTATACTTTATATAAGAATCTAACTGAGCAACAAAAGGAAATAAAAAATGATCAATAAAAATTGATAAATGTTCAGTCAGTCCTTTGAGGGATGACACAATTGGCCTTCCAGGCCGATGCTGGCTATCCTTGTGTAGTTTTGGAATATGGTAAAAGGTAGGAATCACAGGGTTAGAACTTCGTAGGAACAAATGTTCTTCCGGTCCCAACATCTGTCTCTTGTACCACTTGCTAATCAATTCATCTTATTTCTTGATGCTATTTTGATATATTTCACCAGTTGTTTTTTGGTAACATTCCAAATTTGATAGTTGACGCAAGGCTTCATTGCAATACTGTTCTCTAGTTTGCAATACCACATTCCCCCCCTTATCTGAGGGTTTGATGATAACTGATCGATCCTGTGTCAAATTTTGTAGTGCCAATTTTTCGGATTTGGACAAGTTGCTAGAAGATTTTTTAGTTGTATTTTTAAATCTGAATTTCAAAAGGTCATTGATCATAGTGTCAGAGAAGACATCTATGGCATCCAGTGGCATTTGAGGATTGAAAAGTGATTTTGGTTTGAACAGACTTTCTTCACGTTCCTGATCAATACCGATGTTTCTTGCCCTTTGTGCCATATCTTCAAACTGTGTAGGGTTTTCCTCACTTTCCAATCTTAGATTTTCCAAAAGTTCTATTGCCGGTAGATCTTTGCCAGTTAATACATCAGTAACCGTTAATCTTGCTGTTGCCCCTTTCTGTTCTTTCATACATGATCTTAATTTGAAATATTTATGTAATTTAAATTTTCGTACAAAGTTGAAAAGATCTATTCTGGTTTGTTTTTTTGGCGGATTTTGGCGGATTATCTGGAACACCTCGTGAAAAGGATTTTGGATTTTCCTCCCTTCCATTAATCTCTCACCTTGTTCATCACTTGATTCGTTTTCTGTGATTTCGGATTCTGAGGTCTCTATTCGTGATGGCAACTGTTTTTCTTGTACTTAATTCTTTCCTTGGGCCATCAAATTTGCGGGCAAATGTTAACACCCTGCCCAGTAAGTAATCGTTTTCATCCCGTATAAATTTCTCTTGCTTCCGAAATTTGATTTTCTGTTCATATTTAGTTAATCTTGCTTTCATTTGCCCCATGAATACCTCAATCTTTTTCTTATTTCCTTCATCTTTGGCCACTGAGCGTTTTGTCCCGATCACTCCAGGCATACTTAACAAGTATGCCCAAAGTTTCCTGACAGTACTGAGCTGTATGTTCCGCCCACTCCGTTAGTAACTGTGGGTCGGGGTTCTCATAAGAGGGCACTGTATACACTCACAGTCCCCTCGGGACTCTTTGTTCATCGTTGTAGCTTTGCAAACTGGTGGCTTCCCACCATTTGCGTGTTTCACGCTCGTATAATCGCTCTAGTTTGATCATAGTTTCGGTCAATTTGCTTCACAGTTGTTTCAGGTCAGGGACATTAGTACAAGCCCCAGCTCCGCCTTGTGTCTTAAACATATCTTTCGCTGCCTCGCGACGTGATTGTTCACAAAACATGACTTCCGTATACTTTGGTATATATGGCTATATTTTTGGACTATGTGTACCAGCATGCCATTTCCACCACGCCCACTGGGGCGGGACTCTGTATACATTAAAGAGCGCTTTCTGAAATGCCTGTTTCCGGCCTTACTACTTGCCAGTGATCAAGAGCTCTCTGAAGCTCGAAACGCGTTTGGCTGTTTGGACCTCATGTAGCCTGCTGATTGAATTGCTGCCTGCATTGTGGTGTGCTGTATCCCTCACTGTGCGAGGCATCTCTAGGGGTAACCTTGCTGTTTTGAATATTTAGTGGCTCGCCCGGCCACGAGATGCCCCGACGCCTTCGGCGGATCCAGCGTGCTGGGATTCACCAGCGCGAGGTATGGACAGTGGGGGGCCTCGCTTGCAGAGATATTAGCACCAAGACGCAGTCTCTACATGATTTTCACCGTACACGGATGTTTAATTGAATTGAAGGCAGGAACGCCAGCCACTTGGTGAAAGAAACGTCAGGAGTCTTCAGTGGCTATATTTTTGGACTATGTGTACCAGCATGCCATTTCCACCACGCCCACTGGGGCGGGACTCTGTATACATTAAAGAGCGCTTTCTGAAATGCCTGTTTCCAGCCTTACTACTTGCCAGTGATCAAGAGCTCTCTGAAGCTCGAAACGCGTTTGGCTGTTTGGACCTCATGTAGCCTGCTGATTGAATTGCTGCCTGCATTGTGGTGTGCTGTATCCCTCACTGTGCGAGGCATCTCTAGGGGTAACCTTGCTGTTTTGAATATATATATATATATATATATATATTATCTACTGGCGGTCGCCAGTAGATAGTTATAGTTACAACCTAGTTTCCATAGGCAATCTCAAAATTCTATTTTGAATAACTTTGGCGCCGGTTGACGAATCCTCGCGAAATTTTCAAAACTAATGGGGCGGTCCGTTCAGCTCCTACCCTGAAAGTCTCGGGGTGATTCATCAAGCGGGGGCCGAGAAAAAGGGGGGGTCCCAAAACGCATTTTCCCCATGCATTTTTCCATAGGACCTTTAGTCGCAGCTACAGCCCGAACGGCTGAACAGAATTACGTGAAATTTGGCAGAGAGGTAGCCATAAGGTCAAGGAAGTGCCTTTTGCAGGTCTGGTGTAAATCTGTTCAGTATTTCCGAAAATAGCATTTAAAAGCATATCAATATCTATACGTGCGCACCGTGCGCGCACTGTGCGCGCACCCTGCCGTGCGCAAGCGCAATTCTGATTGGTTGTTAGATGTCGGTAAACATTCGAATCGGTCGAAACCAGGAAGTGTCGGCCGCCATTTTGTCTCTCGCAGTCTGAGGGGGTGAAAAAAAAAGGTGGAGAACGTGAAAAGGGGGCAGAGTGGACAGTTCCTGACCCCATAGCCTTGGTCAGGGGGTCACAGAAGGACCCCGAAGGGCGAAAAATTATTATTATTTTTTTTTAAATCGCGAGGTGCGCGCACGTTGCGCGCACGCGGAACTGTGGGTGCTCGGTGCGAGACACTTATATACCCATTTATTCTTCCATCGACCTTGAGATATACATATATAAAACATATGTAATTTTCAGAAAAACACACATTCACTGGTTGAAGTTATCAGTGATGTCATCAGTGATGTCATTTGAGATGTCATCAGTGATGTCATGTGTGATGTCACTGACCATGTCATGACTGATGTAATATGTGACGTCATCAGCAGTGCATTGCGGGCGCGCGAGTTATAGTTAGCTGAACCAACTATAATGGGGGAATTTCAATGGTTTTGTACGAGTGAAAAGTCCAGCTAACTATAACGCTCCTGAAACCTATGGTTTTTTCAGTGAATTTCTAAGGTTTTTTAAATGCTAATTCCTATCCATAACGTGCCTGAAACCTATGGTTTTTTCAGTGAATTTCAAAGGTTTTTTAAATGTTAAATTCTAACTATGCCTACAGATATAGGACATGTGAAGAAAGAAGAAAAAACGCACAGAAAGAAAAAAAAGAAATGCAGAAAGAAGCAAAAGAAGTCCTCAAAGACGAAGAAAGGTGCAGGAAAAAGGATAACGTGAAGAAAGAACAAACAGAAGAGCAGAAAGAAGCCTTGTTGCAAAATCATCCTGTACCCTCAACTTTTTCAGACGGATACTGGTGGTAACTGAGTCTGATTAGCCAGTCCTAGAGCCAGTGCTATGTTAAAAGACACTCAGAATACAGTGAAAACACCTACATACACTAGGGAACACTGTGCGTTGGAGTCCCCCTGTGATTAGCATGACCTCCTCTGTAAACCCCAAGTATATAATAGGGCAGGGGATTAAAACTACCTCTTAAAACGTGCCACAGGGCGTGTTTGCACATGTCACCACAGGCCCCGTCCTCTCCCTTCCCTACTGTGTAAACACGCCCTGTGGACGTTTTAAGTTGGGAGATTAAGTCCCCTTGAATCCTGAGGGTCCCTAGGGTCCAACTAGACCACTAGGTACCTCCAGTAAGCGCCACAGAGCTGCGTTGCAGAGACGTGTAAAAAGTGGCACGGCCTGGACCACCTCTCTGCAACGCAGCTCAGTGGTGCTTACTGCAAGCACCTGGTGGGCTAGTTAGCCCCCAGGGTCCCTCAGGATTGAAGGGGAATTATTTCCCCAACTTAAAACAGGCCACAGGGCGTGTTTGCCCACGTCACCTCAGGCCCCGTCCCCTCCCTTCCCCACTGTGTAAACACGCCCTGTGGCCATTTTTTAAGTTGGGAGATTAAGTCCTCTTGAATCCTGAGGGTCCCTAGGGGCAAAATAGCCCACTAGGTACGTCCAGTAAGCGCCATTGCAGAGAGGTGTAAAAAGGGGCACGGCCTGCATCACCTCTCTGCAACGCAGAGCAGTGGCACTTACTGGAATCACCTGGTGCGCTAGTTTGCCCCCAGGGTCCCTCAGGATTGAAAGGGAATTATTTCCCCAACTTAAAACATGCCACATGGCGTGTTTGCACACGTCACCTCAGGCCCTGTCCCCTCCCTTCACCACTGTGTAAACGCACCCTGTGGCCGTTCTAAGTTGAGAGATTAAGTCCCCTTGAATCCTAAGGGTCCCTAGGGTCAAACTAGCCCACTAGGTACCTCCAGTCAGCGCCACAGAGCTGCGTTGCATAGAGGTGTAAAAAGGGGCGTGGCCTCAGAACACCTGTCTGCAACGCAGCTCCGAGGCGCATACTGGAGATACCTGTTGGGCTAGTTGGCCCTCAGGGACCCTCAGTATTGAAGGGGAATTAATTCCCCAACTTAAAAAGTGCCACAGGGCGTGTTTGCACACATCACTTCAGGCCCCGTCCCCTCCCTTCACCACCGTGTAAACGCGCCCTGTGGCCGTTCTAAGTTGGGAGATTAAGTCCCCTTGAATCCTAAGGGTCCCTAGGGTCAAACTAGCCCACTAGGTACCTCCAGTAAGCGCCACAGAGCTGCGTTGCATAGAGGTGTAAAAAGGGGCGTGGCCTCAGAACACCTGTCTGCAACACAGCTCCCTGGCGCATACTGGAGATACCTGTTGGGCTAGTTGGCCCTCAGGGACCCTCAGTATTGAAGGGGAATTAATTCCCCAACTTACAACTGGCCAGGGGGCGCGCTTGCAGAGTGCTGCAAGGAGGGGGCGTGGCCTCCGGCGCAATGCCGGTCTTTTATTTATTTTATTTTGTTATGAAGGAGGGCTGTGTGGCCCCCCTTCTTTTTCAAATTTATTGGCCCTGGGGACCCCATCCCCCAGGGCCTGCACCCTAATTTTTTTTGTTGAAAAAAATTAATTTGGCCCTCCCAAGGCCTTAATCGGCCCCGGGGACCCCAACCCCCGGTTATGGCCTTTTTATTCTTTAGGAGGGGGGCTGTGTTGCCCCCCTCCTCAGGCCACTTATGGCCCCGGGGACCCCATCCCCCGGGGTCGGCCTTTGTTTTTTATTATTTAAAAAAATATATATATTTATAGAAACACCTAGGACATGCTGGACAAACCGTATGTACCTTTCACCATGACAATTTGCGTGATATTCATTAAAAGGCGACT
Source organism: Triturus cristatus (assembly GCF_964204655.1). Lineage (NCBI taxonomy): Eukaryota > Metazoa > Chordata > Amphibia > Caudata > Salamandridae > Triturus > Triturus cristatus. Next base: position 1,035,070,727 of record NC_140594.1, on the reverse strand, counting down.
ATGCATACAAAGAATCCACGTGGAATGTATTTACACCACTAGTGAAGCTCTGACGTGTCTGACGCCCTACCATGATTAATCCCGGCGCCCCCGCCGGTGGGTACTCTCCAAGTAGACACCCTTGCCGTTTATTTATACAAACATGGGTAGTTATTGACGGGCACATTTAATACACACGCACACCAAGCCATTCAAAGGGGATTAAACAAAAATTCGAGCAAACTATGCAAGAAACCCCCTTCACGATTAATAAAACACACATCCACCGCCGGATGTGTAATACTTTTTATTTTACTCTCTGGAAAGGAGACGAACCTCACTTGAGAGTCACAGCGTGCTCCTGGCTGAGCCCAATGCTGTGTTACACCCACCAGTTTCCGCCGAGTGCCACACACCTCTGTGTTGTATTCCACCAGCTAGTGCGTATGCTATGACACTCTCTAGCCCATGTGCACTGTAACACCACCCCGTGAATATGTCATGCCACACTTGCCTTCGCACGGTTTATATTGCCCCATCTAACATGCCTTCCTCGATGCCTATGTTATAACGCACAGCGCTATGCCATACATATTAAAATCTGGGATCCATATCTTTGTCACAGTGCATATGCAACGTTACACTCCCCAGCACATATTTTATATTACAACTTTAGATACTAGTTAGGTTACACAACACTGCCCTGTGCATATTACACTCCAAGGCGCATATCGCATAGCACGCGCTAGTGCCTGTGCTATCTCGCGCTCTCCAGTGAATCTGTCATTGCGCACAATGTATTGCATATTATATTTCACGCCCCGGTTCATCTTATATCACACTTTTTGGTGCATAGTTCATACCATGTACTATATCTAGTTTTCATTTTCAATCGTGCTCTCAGGACTACGTTCTATATAACACTGCGTCCACCTACCCTTTTCACGAGCATTACATTTTGCGATGGGGGGGTGGAGGGTCAGGGCATGTTTCTGCCAAGTGAGCCCGAAGTCACAGTCACAAACGTCCTCTTCTTCCTGAATAAATGTGAGATTATGCTGCATACTTGTTCATATTTTAAGTAGTTCGCACAGACACACATTTTAAAAACAATAAAGATCCTAATACCCACCTTCTCTGAACAGCTAGCTTGCTGCCCCATCCACCTCCTCCCTATCCTCTGCTGTCTGAATCCATGGACTAGCCTCCTCCCTCCTGCCATGCATGGTCTGATGTGCTGCCACTGCCCTCCATTTAGCATGATGTACCAGTCCACTCCTCCAGCCCTCCATTGCCCAATTCTATGCCCATCATTGACCTCCTGCTTAGCCTCTGTGCTTAGCTTGCTGCCCCTATTCTCCTCCCCCCCCCCTGCCCTCCGATGTCTTTGTGCATGCCCCTGCTCCATCCTTTTTGCCCACCATGTTCCATGGACCTGCCACTCCTATCTACTCTTAGTGTTCTGTTGAGCTGCCACTCCCCTCCCACCTGCCTAGCATTGTCAGATGACTGTAACCTGTCCCTGCCACCTCCGCCCTGCCTGTCCACATGCCATGCCCCTATCCCCTTCCTCCTGTTCTCCATGGTCCATTTTACTGCCACATCCTTCTGCCCTCCCTGATCTGTTGTGCTGCAACTGCTCCTCCTGCCTGCCCCGCGCGGTCTGTTGTGAGGCCCCTTCCCCTGAACTCTCTTGTCTGTTCCCAGGTCCTGACCCTCCCTTCTATCCTCCATGGTCCTTTGTGCATGCCCCTGCACCCTCCTTCTTGTCCATCATAGCCATTCTGCTGCCACTAACCCTCCTGCTTGCCATGCATGGTCTTCTGTGCTGCCATGGCCCCTCCCACCTTCCCTGTGTGGTCAGCTAGCTGCCCCTGACCCGCTCCCACCTTCCCTCCATGGTCTGTATGTATGCCATCATAGTCTCACTGTTGCTCTCCATGGTGTGTCTTGTAACTAGTGCCCATCCTGCCTAACCTCCATGGTCATCTTGCTGCTCCTGTCCTGCCCCCTTGCCCCCAGCCCTCTGTTTCCATGTGCAGACCCCTATTCCCTCCCTCCTGGCTTGTCTGTTCCATTGTAATGCCCCTGATCCGTCCCTCCTGCCCTTTAAGGTCTGTTATGCTGCAGCTTTCTCTCCTGTCTGTCCATTATGGTCAGCTAGCTACCATTGTCTCTTGTCCCTCTGTTCTCTGTTTTCCATGTGCATGGTCCTGTCCCCTCCCTCTTGCTTTCTATGGATTGTTGTGCTGCACTCCCGTCCCGCATGCCCTGTGTGGTGTATTGTGCTGCTGCAAACCCTGAGGCCTGCCCTGTAGGGTCAGTTTGGTGCACCTCTCCATGTCCCTCCTGTTCTCTGTTATCCCAGTCCATGTCCCTACCCCAATTCCTCCTGCCTACCATGATCCAATGTACCATACTTGCGAACATTTTGAACTTGGTAAGAGGGAGATTTTGAAAAAAACTGGGGTATTGATTTTCCCCTTTGAGTTACATTGAAAAAGAGGAGATTTCAGACAGGAGACAGATCAATTAAAGCCCATTTGAGCTTAAAAAAATTGGACGTTTCCTGGCTGAAACGGGTCTGTTAATGTATGGTTGTACTACCACTGCCTCTTCCTTCTGCTCACAATGGTCTATTATATTGCCACAGCCTCTCTCGCCAGTCCTGTATTGTTGGTTTGTTGCCCCTGCCCCCCTTTCCACTGCCCTCCATAGTCTGTTGTGCTGCCACTGCCCTTCCTGCCTGCCCAGTGTGGTCAAATTGTTGCCTCTGCACTCTCCTACCTGCCTTCAATTTTCAGAGTCTGTGCCCCTGGCCTCTGCCTCTCAACAGTATCCCAATGAACAACTAGATTGCTAACATTCTATATTTATTACAAAAGTGTGGAACGCCTGACGTCATCTTGATGTAATCAAAACTGTAATACCTAGAGCATTTCCTTTAGAAATTACATATATGAGAGGGTCTTATTTGCATCAAAATTATGGTTAGTGCTCTAAAAAACTAAAATGAGGACATATTTTCTAAGTTTTCAAATAGCGACAAAGAACTTTTAAATTATTTGTAATCTTTATGTCTTTTTATCCAGTTGACCATTTGATTAAATGTTGCACCTAGGGGAGAGGATGTGGTGTTACTTCCAGAGCTGCAGACTTTGCAACTGGGGAACCAGGTTGGAGTTTCTGCTTCAGCTCAACATTCTGTGATTCTGGTCAAATCACTTAATCTCCCCATGTCTACAAATAAAATGAATTTGATCTTGTGTGATGTAACCAATGCTTATGTAATGCACTCCAATACCTGACAAGTCTGCACTATATAAAACTGCAAATACACAAAAAATAAGTGTTTTGCACACTTCTGTCATTGGGCTACATGTGGGCTACATCTGGGTGATATTTGGGCTACATTTGGGCTCTTTTGTCTCTGGTGGCCATCTTGGGAGATTTATTTGTTATGAAGTTTCCTAATTTCCTCACTTACTGCATTCTCCTCAGTAGGAAATACTTTCAGTTTTTTAACTTTGGTTCCATCAAGAAGGCATTCAGATGTGTCACACATTTGCCATAAATTTTGAATGTTAGCACTCTAGTTGCTCATTAGATCACTGTAGTAAAGCTACTGCTCACCAGGGAAGTCTGCTGCTGGTATTCAAAGTGCATGTTTCAGTCTGCATGTCAGAATTTATTTTATGAAATAGAAGAGGATTTGAGAAGTCAAAATGTGCCCTAATTTTTCTTTCTGCAGCACTAATAATAATTTCTATGGCAAAATGACCCCCTCATTTTGTTCCTTTGTAAATTAACTGTTTTAAGTGTTACCACTTTATTCCAATCAAGATGGCTTCAGGTGTGCCATACTTTTGACATAAGTAAGACTGTTAGCGCTCTAGTTGTTCGTTAGAACACTCTGGAACATTCTGTCATTGAGCTATACTTGGGCTACATCTGGTTGATATTTGGGCTACATTTGGGTTGGGCTCTTTTGTCTCTGGTGGCCATCTTGGGAGATTTATTTGTTATGAAGTTTCCTAATTTCCTCATTTACTGCAGTCTCCTCAGTAGGAAATACTTTCAGTTTTTTACTTTGGTTCCATCAAGAAGGCATTCAGATGTGTCACACATTTGCCATAAATTCTGAATGTTAGCCCTCTATTTGCTCATTAGATCACTGTAGTAAAGCTACTGCTCACCAGGGAAGTCTGCTGCTGGTATTCAAAGTGCATGTTTCAGTCTACATGTCAGAATTTTGTTTATGAAATAGAAGAGTGTTAGAGTCGGGGATCTCTGGTTGGCGCAAGGTTGCCCTTGTGTCAAGCAGGAACCCTCTCCTCCACGTCAGGGCGCAGGATAACCCCTCGCGAATGACCCTTGCTCACCCTCTAGGTGCGTGGCGTGAGCAGCCAAGGCGATTCCTCAGGCGTTGTTGGTTAAGCACTTACAACCATACACACAGTAAATACATCAATCCCCCCAGAAACGGACACCAGACTTGGATATATATAAAAATACGCTTCTTTATGTAAAAATAAGGATATATATCTCAGCAGACTTATTACAAGACCAATAACGTTTTCGCTATGCCACCAGGTTATAAAGCAGGCAAATGTTCTTTGTTCGTAGCTTCAAATGGATACTTCGTAGTCTCTTGCAAATGTTACTTGTAGTTTCCAGTACTCACAGAGATCGGTTCCGGCGAACGGGGAAATAAGGCGTTGCGGGCCCCGAGCCCGATACTGGAACTTCTTTCGTGATGTGGAGAGCCGGCACAGGTCGGTGCGACTCTCAGCTTGGGAAGTGTTCTTGGGTCCTCAATCAGCAGGTGTGGGCACGTAGGCAGGCGCGGCCAGCGACCCTTTAGCACGGCGGTGCAGGAGGGTCTCCACAGCGGGGGCGGCGCGGCCTGAGACGTCCGGGGATAGCGAAGCGGGGTCGCAGGGCACGGTCGGTGCAGCTGGATGACCCGGCGTAGATCACAGTCGTCGGACGGCTTCCGGCGGGAGGGGTGATAGCGCGGTCAGCGCGCTCCAGTAGCAGGCGGTGACAGGGATGCAGGCGGCCTGGCCCGGGAACAGAGAGCGGCTCTGGACGGAGCGGGGCTCTCACGGGTTGGAGGCAGGCGAGCTTCTGAGTGTCACGGCCCTAGGAGGGGCGATGAGGGGCGCAGTCTCTTTCCAGCGGGATGCACACACGGCTCGAATTGGAGGACGAGCAAAAGCACAGAGAACCCACTGTTCCTGGGGTTCAGTTCAGGGGGCAAGCTCAGATCAAGCCCTTGGAGAATGTTCAAGCACAAAGTAGCAAAGTCTTTTCAGTAAGTCTCTTCCTCTCCTTTCTCAGCAAGGCAAGCAGCAGGCCAGCTCCTCCGGCGTCTTCTTCTCCTTCTAGTCGGGCAGAGGTTCTTTGTGGTAAACAGGATTCTGATTTCTTAGGAGCCAGGCTCCTACTTTTATACCATGATTCTTTTGTTCTTTAGCGCCAGGGGGCCTAGGCCTGGCTCAGTCCAGTTCTGGAGCACTTTGTTATGGTGACTCTGCTCTTTCCTTTCAGCAGCAGGGCAGAGACATCAGCCGCCCCACAGGGGGTGGCGCCGGCTTTGTGGTGGCAGAGCACAGGTCTATTCAAGAGTCAAGGTGTACTCCTCCCACCCATCCAGGTGTCACCTCTCTACCCACCACCTGGCAGCCAACCTGTCTCTGGGGATTCCCCAACCCTGCTCCTTACTGTTGCCAGGCAGACCACATACACACAGCAGAGGCGGACTGAGATGGTCAGGTCAGTAAATACTAACTTTCTAAAAGTAGTATTTACAAACCCAGGATATTAAAATAAACTTGACTACAAGAAGTATTTTATTATTCTGAGTTCAGGCATACTAAACTTGACACTTCTACCATGCTCTCTGAGTCCACTGGGGTCACAGCGTTGGCGTGATCCCGGCAGCCCATTCTGGCCTATGGAGAGCAGGTAGCCTTCAATAGTGAAGAACGGAAATGGCTGTAATTCACTACTAAGACATGCCACACACATCAGGGCATGTCCTACCTTATGCCTACAATGCACCCTGCCCTCGGGCCTACCAGAGGGGTGGCTAATATGTAGGTAAGGGAAGGTTTAGGGACTGGCAAGTGGGGGCACTTGCGCAGTCAGCGCGACGGTCCCGGACCGCGCACAGGGTCTGCGGTGGCAGACCCTAGACACACTTTACAAGGGCGCTTCCGTGGGTGGCGCAACCAGCGCTGCAAGCCCACCAGCAGCATTGGCATTCACAAGCCCTGGCACCCCTGGTGCACTTTACTGGGGACTGACAGTGAATCCAATAAACCAATCATGGACATCAATTACAGGTACACTTTACCTCGGGAGCACTTGCACTGCGGCACGGATTAGCCGTGGCGCAGTGCCCTGAGCGGACAACACCAGCAAAACAGTCGAGGCACACCATCAAAAAGTGGAAGGGAAACTCACGCCAAGGTGCCAGGTCTAACACGTGTCCCCTCCAGCTGAAATGTGGGGAGAACTACCCTTGCCCAGGGGGTTCCTCGTCACTAAGGCGGAAATACCTGGACAGACCGTCAGCGTTGGCGTGATCTGTACCAGGACGGTGTTCCACCGTAAAGTCCATACCCTGTAGGGAGATGGACCACCTCAACAGCTTCGGGTTTTCACCCCTCATTTGCATCAACCATCTGAGGGGCCTGTGGTCCGTCTGAACCCGGAAGTGAGACCCAAACAAGTAGGGTCTTAGCTTCTTCAGCGCCCAGACCACAGCAAATGCTTCTCGCTCAATTGCACTCCACCTACTTTCCCGTGGAAGTAACCTCCTACTGATGAAGGCTACGGGTTGGTCCCAGCCCTCCTCAGTCATCTGTGAGAGAACAGCCCCTACACCATGCTCTGAAGCGTCTGTCTGTACTAGGAATTCCCGGGAGAAGTCAGGGGCCAAGAGCACGGGCGCCGTGCACATGGCAGTCTTCAGGGTGTCGAAAGCTTTCTGACAGGTGTCAGTCCAAATCACGTTCCTGGGCTGCTTCTTGGAAGTCAGCTCTGTCAAGGGGGCAACGATCGTTCCATAGCCCTTGACAAACCTCCTGTAGTACCCAGTGAGCCCCAGGAAGGCCCTCACTGCGGTCTGCGTCTTGGGGGGTTCCCAAGCCAGGATGGTCTCGATTTTGGGTTGCAAGGGTGCCACCTTGCCACTCCCCACTTGGTGTCCCAAGTACACCACGGAACCCTGCCCGATCTGGCACTTGCTTGCCTTGATCGTGAGGCCTGCTCGGCGCAGAGCCATCAACACTTCCCAGAGGTGGCGCAGGTGTTCGGGCCAGGTGGCACTGAACACTGCGATGTCATCCAGGTAGGCGGCACTGAACGCATCCAGCCCAACCAGTACCTGGTTGACCAACCTCTGAAAGGTGGCAGGGGCATTCTTCATCCCAAATGGCATGACTCGGAACTGGAAGTGCCCATCTGGTGTAGAGAATGCGGACCTCTCTTTGGCCCCATCGGTCAAGGCGATCTGCCAGTACCCAGACGTTAAATCAAACGTACTGAGGAACCGGGCAGCCCCCAGCCGATCAATGAGCTCATCAGCTCTGGGGATGGGGTGCGCGTCAGTCTTCGTGACTGAATTGAGTCCTCTGTAGTCCACACAGAACCGGAGTTCAGGTGTGGCTCCCGGCGCAGCAGCCTTTGGGACCAAGACCACGGGGCTGGACCAAGGACTGCTGGAGGACTCAACCACCCCTAGCGCAAGCATTTTGGAGACCTCCTCCTTGATGCAAGCTCTGACCCTGTCAGTTACCCTGTAAGCCTTGTGCTTTACAGGTAAGCTGTCTCCTGTGTCCACATCATGGACGCACCAATCTGTGACACCAGGAACCAGGGAGAATCGGTCGGAAAACTGTCCCAGCAAGTGGCGGCAATCTTCCTGTTGTTCGGGCGTCAGGGTGGGTGAGAGGTTAACTCCATCCACTGACCCATCTTTCTCAGAGGCCACTAAGAGGTCAGGAAGAGGCTCGGTCTCCTCTTCCATTCCATCATCAGTGGCCAGCAGCATGCCCACTTCGGTCCTCTCTAAGTGGGGCTTAAGGCGGTTAACATGTAGGACCCTCAAAGGGTTCCTGGGAGTCTGCATGTCCACCAAGTAGGTGATAGGACTTTTGCGCTCCACAACCTCAAATGGACCTGTCCACTTATCCTGAAGTGCACACGGCTCCACTGGGGCCAAGACCCACACCTTTTGTCCAGGTTGAAGCTCTACCAGAGTGGCATTCCGGTCGTACCACCGCTTCATCTCCTCCTGGCTGGCTTCCAGATTTGCCTCAGCAAGTTGCCTGAAACGCCGAGTCTGGTTTCGGAAGGCCAGCATGTAACTATATACATTCTGGGGAGGTTTCCTGGGAGATTGCTCCCAGCCTTCCTTTACCAAACTCAGAGGTCCTCTTACCGGGTGACCATACAGAAGCTCAAAGGGGCTGAACCCTAGAGACTTCTGCGGCACCTCTCGGTAAGCGAAGAGTAGGCATGGCAAGAGGACGTCCCACTTACGCCTCATTGGACCGTCCAGGCCCATGATCATGCCTTTGAGGGTTCGGTTGAATCTCTCAACCAACCCATTTCCTTGGGGATGGTAAGGAGTGGTGAACTTGTAAGTTACCCCACACTCCTTCCACAGGGATTTCATATATGTGGATATGAAATTGGTCCCCCTGTCGCTCACCACCTCTAGAGGGAATCCCACTCGGGAGAAAATTCCCATCAGTGCCCGTCCCACCACGGGGGCCGTCACTGTCCTCAGAGGGATAGCTTCAGGGTACCGGGTGGCATGGTCCACCAAGACCAGGATGAACCTGTTGCCCAGGGCTGTCTTGGGGTCCAGAGGCCCCACAATATCAATACCCACTCGTTGGAATGGCGTACCGACCACAGGGAAAGGTTGCAGAGGAGCCTTATGCTTCCCTCCGCTCTTACCACTTGCCTGGCAAGTCTGACAGGTTCTGCAGTAGGAATCTGAATTCTTATGCATTTGGGGCCAGTAAAAGTGGGTGACAAGCCTGTCATAGGTCTTGTCCATCCCCAAATGTCCTGCTAAAGGCACATCGTGAGCCAGCCCCAGTAGGAAGGTTCTGAACTTCTGGGGTACCACCAGCACACGGGCTGACCCAGGTTCAGCAGCCTTAGGCTCGGAATACAGGAGGTCACTCTCCCAGTACACGTAGTGTGTTTTGGCCTGAACACCATTGGCCTGGTCCGCAGCCTGTTGCCGCATACCCACGAGAGAAGGGCATTCTTTCTGCTCCCTGCAGAATTCCTCCCTGGAGGGACCTCCTTCTTGCTGCCAATGGGTCAGCTCAGGCAGGTCTCCCAGCTCGGCAATCTGTTCCCCGGTAGGCTCCAGAGCATCCCCCTCAGGGTCTACTTCCTCCTGGGCCATGGGAACTTTGGGGGCCGGTTTCCCGCGCCTCCTGCGCCTTCTCCCTAAGGCCGGTTCCTGGACCTCTCCCTCCGGCTCCAGGACCCTCTCAACACCCCTACTGGCTGCCATGGACCGGGTGGTCACGCACGCCCAGTCGGGTAGACCCACCATCCTCAGATGCGTGGTCTTCTCCACCTTTTCCCAAGGGGAGCTCTCCAGGTCGTTCCCTAGCAGACAGTCTACAGGCATGTCAGTTCTCACAGCGACTTGTAGAGTACCAGAGACCTCCCCCCACTCAAAGGGAACTTGAGCCATTGGACAACGACTCTCTATGTTGTCAGCATTGACAACCCTACAGTAGGCATTGGGTACAATCTGCTCTTGAGACACCAGGTGTTGCCTCACCGAGGTCACGCTGGCTCCTGTATCTCTAAGAGCCTCAACCTTCTTTCCATTGATGGTCACTACTTGCCCATATTTCTTAGTGTTAGAGGGCAGGTAGGTTACAGGGACCATCTCACTGTCTCCTAGCGAGACTAGGGTCATCTGCCCGGGACCCCCACCCTCCTGGACTGCTACTTCCTCCCCAAAGTTAACACTAGCTACTTGCCGGGGTGGAGCACCAGTGGGTGCGGTCTTACCAAACAGGCGACACTTAGGATCAGAGGCAATGTGACCCGGGTCACCACACCTATAACAATTGAAGGGCCCCTTTGGAACAGGTCTACCTGTCGGGGCCCCGTTCTGCTGCGGGGGTGGGGGAGGCTGAGAACCCTTCTGCTGGTTCCCTTGGGAATTACTTTGGGGGCCTTTTTGGAACCCCTTCTGTTTACCCCTGTCCCCCCCACTCTTCTGCTGGGGACCCTGCCCACCTTTGGCGGAGTCTCCCACTTGACCCTTGTGGACCCTGGTGCTGAGCCAGCGGTCCGCCTCCTCAGCAAGCTTCCTCAGGTTGGACAGCTTGCTATCTATCAGGTGCTGGCGTAGCTCAGGAAAACATTGACTGGACAAGTGCTCCCATGCAATTAAATCAAGCAGCCCTTGATAATCATTCACTTTGCTACCCTTCACCCAACCATCCAGCGCTCTGCAGAAAAAGGTCACATATTCCACATACGTACTCTCAGGGATCTTCTTGGTCTCCCTGAACCTCTGTCTATATAGCTCAGGAGTTAACCCATACCTGGTCATTAAAGCTTCCTTCATATGGGGGTATGAGGTCTGGACTTCTAAGGGCAAATCTAACAGTGTGTCCCGCCCTTCCGCAAGGAACCTTCCCCACAACCCCGCTCCCCAGTCTTTCTCAGGGACCCGGTGTGAGGACATGGCCACCTCGTAGGCTCTAAACCACTGCCCTATGTCATCCTTTCTAAAATACTCCTTTACTACATCTTTGGGGATGTACACCTTGGACTCTACCTGCGCTGGTGGAGTGCTGCCACCAGAAGGAGCGGTGTCCAAACTTTTCGCCTTCAGCTCCAACTCCTTCAATCTTATATCATGATCCATTTGGCGTTGTTGTGCCTCCAGGGCCAACTTCTGCTTTTCCATTTCCATTTGTCCGGCCAACTTTGCCATCTCCATTGCATGCGCCCTGTCGGCTGCCCTGTCTGCCAGCTCCTCTGGCGACCGGACTCTGCTGGGCTCCTCAAGGTTGTCGGGTGGAACGATGTCCCCCGCATTCCGTAGGTCTCGTGACTCCTTCCAGGCTCTCAACGCCTTGGTGTACTGGGGCTTCCTCTTGCATCCAGCATGGGGGACTCTGAATTGTACACTGTAGCCTTTCAATTGCTCCATCGTGTAGCCTTCCAGTCTCTCCCAATCCACCTCATCGATTCCAGAAATCACAGAGAGTGCTCTCCCAGCGGAGTGTGAGCCAGGCATGGTTGCCGTAATGGCAGATGTCTCAACAAAGTTCAACAATTACAAACCTGTGGCTGCGTTATTTGGTCTGCTCTCACTATCTGGTGATTAATAATTCACTGTATGCAAATTACAAGTGCAAATCCGAAATCCCACCCGCTGCCACCAATGTTAGAGTCGGGGATCTCTGGTTGGCGCAAGGTTGCCCTTGTGTCAAGCAGGAACCCTCTCCTCCACGTCAGGGCGCAGGATAACCCCTCGCGAATGACCCTTGCTCACCCTCTAGGTGCGTGGCGTGAGCAGCCAAGGCGATTCCTCAGGCGTTGTTGGTTAAGCACTTACAACCATACACACAGTAAATACATCAATCCCCCCAGAAACGGACACCAGACTTGGATATATATAAAAATACGCTTCTTTATGTAAAAATAAGGATATATATCTCAGCAGACTTATTACAAGACCAATAACGTTTTCGCTATGCCACCAGGTTATAAAGCAGGCAAATGTTCTTTGTTCGTAGCTTCAAATGGATACTTCGTAGTCTCTTGCAAATGTTACTTGTAGTTTCCAGTACTCACAGAGATCGGTTCCGGCGAACGGGGAAATAAGGCGTTGCGGGCCCCGAGCCCGATACTGGAACTTCTTTCGTGATGTGGAGAGCCGGCACAGGTCGGTGCGACTCTCAGCTTGGGAAGTGTTCTTGGGTCCTCAATCAGCAGGTGTGGGCACGTAGGCAGGCGCGGCCAGCGACCCTTTAGCACGGCGGTGCAGGAGGGTCTCCACAGCGGGGGCGGCGCGGCCTGAGACGTCCGGGGATAGCGAAGCGGGGTCGCAGGGCACGGTCGGTGCAGCTGGATGACCCGGCGTAGATCACAGTCGTCGGACGGCTTCCGGCGGGAGGGGTGATAGCGCGGTCAGCGCGCTCCAGTAGCAGGCGGTGACAGGGATGCAGGCGGCCTGGCCCGGGAACAGAGAGCGGCTCTGGACGGAGCGGGGCTCTCACGGGTTGGAGGCAGGCGAGCTTCTGAGTGTCACGGCCCTAGGAGGGGCGATGAGGGGCGCAGTCTCTTTCCAGCGGGATGCACACACGGCTCGAATTGGAGGACGAGCAAAAGCACAGAGAACCCACTGTTCCTGGGGTTCAGTTCAGGGGGCAAGCTCAGATCAAGCCCTTGGAGAATGTTCAAGCACAAAGTAGCAAAGTCTTTTCAGTAAGTCTCTTCCTCTCCTTTCTCAGCAAGGCAAGCAGCAGGCCAGCTCCTCCGGCGTCTTCTTCTCCTTCTAGTCGGGCAGAGGTTCTTTGTGGTAAACAGGATTCTGATTTCTTAGGAGCCAGGCTCCTACTTTTATACCATGATTCTTTTGTTCTTTAGCGCCAGGGGGCCTAGGCCTGGCTCAGTCCAGTTCTGGAGCACTTTGTTATGGTGACTCTGCTCTTTCCTTTCAGCAGCAGGGCAGAGACATCAGCCGCCCCACAGGGGGTGGCGCCGGCTTTGTGGTGGCAGAGCACAGGTCTATTCAAGAGTCAAGGTGTACTCCTCCCACCCATCCAGGTGTCACCTCTCTACCCACCACCTGGCAGCCAACCTGTCTCTGGGGATTCCCCAACCCTGCTCCTTACTGTTGCCAGGCAGACCACATACACACAGCAGAGGCGGACTGAGATGGTCAGGTCAGTAAATACTAACTTTCTAAAAGTAGTATTTACAAACCCAGGATATTAAAATAAACTTGACTACAAGAAGTATTTTATTATTCTGAGTTCAGGCATACTAAACTTGACACTTCTACCATGCTCTCTGAGTCCACTGGGGTCACAGCGTTGGCGTGATCCCGGCAGCCCATTCTGGCCTATGGAGAGCAGGTAGCCTTCAATAGTGAAGAACGGAAATGGCTGTAATTCACTACTAAGACATGCCACACACATCAGGGCATGTCCTACCTTATGCCTACAATGCACCCTGCCCTCGGGCCTACCAGAGGGGTGGCTAATATGTAGGTAAGGGAAGGTTTAGGGACTGGCAAGTGGGGGCACTTGCGCAGTCAGCGCAACGGTCCCGGACCGCACACAGGGTCTGCGGTGGCAGACCCTAGACACACTTTACAAGGGCGCTTCCGTGGGTGGCGCAACCAGCGCTGCAAGCCCACCAGCAGCATTGGCATTCACAAGCCCTGGCACCCCTGGTGCACTTTACTGGGGACTGACAGTGAATCCAATAAACCAATCATGGACATCAATTACAGGTACACTTTACCTCGGGAGCACTTGCACTGCGGCACGGATTAGCCGTGGCGCAGTGCCCTGAGCGGACAACACCAGCAAAACAGTCGAGGCACACCATCAAAAAGTGGAAGGGAAACTCACGCCAAGGTGCCAGGTCTAACAAAGAGGATTTGAGAAGTCAAAATGTGCCCTAATTTTTCTTTCTGCAGCACTAATCATAATTTCTATGGCAAGATGAACCCCCTCCGTGCCCCTGGCCTCTGCCTCTCAACAGTATCCCAATGAACAAATAGATTGCTAACATTCTATATTTATTACAAAAGTGTGGAACGCCTGACGTCATCTTGATGTAATCAAAACTGTAATACCTAGAGCATTTCCTTTAGAAATTACATATATGAGAGTGTCTTATTTGCATCAAAATTATGGTTAGTGCGCTAAAAAACTAAAATGAGGACATATTTTCTGAGTTTTCAAATAGCGACAAAGAACTTTTAAATTATTTGTAATCTTTATGTTTTTTTATCCAGTTGACCACTTGATTAAATGTTGCACCTAGGGGAGATGATGTGGTGTTACTTCCAGAGCTGCAGACTTTGCAACTGGGGAACCAGGTTGGAGTTTCTGCTTCAGCTCAAAATTCTGTGATTCTGGTCAAATCACTTAATCTCCCCATGTCTACAACCAAAATGAATTTGATCTTGTGTGATGTAACCAATGCTCATGTAAAGCACTCCAATACCTGACAAGTCTGCACTATATAAAACTGCAAATAAAACAAAAAATAAGTGTTTTGCACACTTCTGTCATTGGGCTACATGTGGGCTACATCTGGGTGATATTTGGGCTACATTCGGGCTCTTTTGTCTCTGGTGGCCATTTTGGGAGATTTATTTGTTATGAAGTTTCCTAATTTCCTAATTTACTGCATTCTCCTCAGTAGGAAATACTTTCAGTTTTATTACTTTGGTTCCATCAAGAAGGCATTCAGATGTGTCACACATTCGCCATAAATTTTGAATGTTAGCACTCTAGTTGCTCATTAGATCACTGTAGTAAAGCTACTGCTCACCAGGGAAGTCTGCTGTTGGTATTCAAAGTGCACGTTTCAGTCTGCATGTCAGAATTTTGTTTATCAAATAGAAGAGGATTTCAGAAGTCAAAATGTGCCCTAATTTTTCTTTCTGCAGCACTAATCATAATTTCTATGGCAAAATGAACCCCCTCATTTTGTTCGTTTGTAAATTAAATGTTTTAAGTGTTACCACTTTATTCCAATCAAGATGGCTTCAGGTGTGCCATACTTTTGTCATAAGCAAGACTGTTAGCGCTCTAGTTGTTCGTTAGAACACTCTGGGACATTCTGTCATTGGGCTATACTTGAGCTACATCTGGGTGATATTTGGGCTACATTTGGGCTCTTTTGTCTCTGGTGGCATTTTGGGAGGTTTATTTGTTATGAAGTTTCCTAATTTTCTCATTTACTACAGTCTCCTCAGTAGGAAATACTTTCAGTTTTTTTACTTTGATTCCATCAAGAAGGCATTCAGATGTGTCACACATTTGCCATAAATTCAGAATGTTAGCACTCTAGTTGCTTATTAGATCACTGTAGTAAAGCTACTGCTCACCAGGGAAGTCTGCTGCTGGTATTGAAAGTGCATGTTTCAGTCTGCATGTCAGAATGTTTTAATGAAATAGAAGAGGATTTGAGAAGGTACTCAAAATGTGCCCTAATTTTTCTTTCTGCAGCACTAATCATACTTTCCATGGCAAAATGAACCCCCTCATTTTGTTCCTTTTTAAATTAAATGTTTTAAGAGTTACCACTTTATTCCAATCAAGATGGCTTCAGGTGTGCAATACGTTTGTCATAAGTAGGACTGTTAGCGCTCTAGTTGTTCTTTAGAACACTCTGGGAAGCTGCAGTAGAACACAAAGGAATCAACTGACAGTCCTTGTTGGATGTACATGTTTTACTGAGAATGTCAGACTTCATTCTCACATGACTGAGAAAGATAATGTGAATTTACAGAAAATATGCTCTCAGTTTAGCTTATAGATCACCTTCCAAACCTCTGTGGGAAAAGCATGAGAAAATAGTTTTCTCTCAAACATGATTCATGATATCACAGCAGAAGGCTTTTTCACATGGTAAAATCACCTTAGAACACACCACAATTCCTAACATGAGTATGGTACCATCAACAAATGATTTATAATGTAACTAAAGTCTTAAAACCTTCTATTAACTGCAATGCTTTTTAATGAGGTGCTATCATGTATATTGGTCCCAAGATGGCTGCCAACACTTCTTGGATGAAGTACTGACAGCCAATCAGATCTCACAATGAGATGTGTGGTTAGGCTCCTGTCAGGCTCACCTGGGGTCTCTGCGGGGGCAGGAAGCAGGAAACAGATGACAATTCCCAACTTCCCTCCACCACTAGTCCGCCCAACAAAGTCAAAGCAGAATTAGTGGATGGGGGAAGAGGGGAGACAAGGGAATGAGAAACAAGGCAGATCCAACGCACCTCCAGCACCTCGAGAGTCCCACTGAGATCCAAAAGAAGTCCTGCAACAAAAGGCTAAGTTAGCAGACAGCCAGCTTAACAGACAGGGCAACTAGACTTGCAATAACAGGTTAACCAAGTGTCCCAGTATCTACCTGCACTTCTCCCCTCTTCCTTTGATGTCCAAAAAGGGTGATAACAACTGAAATGACCGATGTGATGCTCCTAAACATAAAGACACAAGAACGTTAAATATCCACACACTATGTGATATAATAGAATGTATAGAGGATGTAATTACTCTTCTTACCCTCTCAAAGTAAGCGTCGACATGACTGATGTGTGGCAGCAATAATCAGCCTTGGTTGTTGATAGCACAACCACAAATGCCCACTCATACTAAATAGTGTAGGTTGTTCTTGTCACAACCCAATGGATTTCTACGATACCTATTTGCAGCTATTTGCCATAACTGACGGCATAGGAAATGCATTGAAGAAAAGGCTTTTCTTTCCGTAACGTTATATACATATAAGACAATACAACATGGATTGATAGGCACAGCAGAAGTGGGGTGCGGTTTTATGTAGCGTTGAAAACATATAAGAAGAGGCAGATGCCACAACGCCTTTGCAATAAGCCCCTATTTTCTCCACCACGAGAGCCTGTGAAACATTGAATATCAAAACGCTACCAAAGTGAGCCCCAAAAGCGGCCAGCTGAAAGAGCTTCAATGGAGGGACCAACCCCTCTAAAGAACGCGAGCGCGTTACCGCCTCAAATAGATGAAGTTCCCCCGAAGGACAATACTCCAACTCAAAGTGTCCCGGAGGGTTCTAGTTCTGATGGTGCTGAAGCCAAGTTTACACGGATGACGAATCTCCCCCACGATTCGAAGGAGGAAGACAGGAATCCAACGCGACGCTTCTCAACTGACAAGCGAGTCCCGGAAGCGGAAGGGTTGACCCGGAAGTGACGTCTTTCCTCAACAATTAGAACGCGAAGCGCCCAAGGTTCCGACGCGATGCGTTTTATACCGGGGAATGAGGAAGTCCGGATGCTGCAGCGACTCCGGCGCGAGCACAGGTATGACAGTTCCGCCCAGATATGTATGTGATTTTACTTTTGATTTTCTCAGGAACTACTGGACGGATTTACACCATTTAAGCAAAAGGCACGAGTCTGAACTGAGGACTACCTCTTTACCAAATTTGGTGTAATTCCATTCAGCAGTTCGGGCTGTAGCTGCGTCAACAGGTCCTATGGGAAAATGCATTGGGAAAATGCGTTTTGGGACCCCCCTTTTTTCTCGGCCCCTGCTTGACGAATCACTGTGAAATTTTCAGGATAGGAGCGGACCGGAGCTGGCCAAAAGTTTTGAAAATTTCGCGAAGATTCGTCAATCGGCGTCAACGTTATTCCAAATAGAATGTTGCGGATTTCCTATGGAAAATAGGTCCTAACTATAACTACCTACTGGCGACTGCCAGTAGGTAATATATTATCTACTGGCGGTCGCCAGTAGATAGTTATAGTTAGGACCGAGTTTCCATAGGAAATCTGAAAATTCTATTTTGAATAACTTTGGCGCCGGTTGACGAATCCTCGCGAAATTTTCAAAACTAATGGGGCGCTCTGCTGAGCTCCTACCCTGAAAGTCTCGGGGTGATTCATCAAGCGGGGGCTGAGAAAAAAGGGGGGTCCCAAAACGCGTTTTCCCCATGCATTTTCCCGTAGGACCTTTAGTCGAAGGTACAGCCTGAACGGCTGAACAGAATTACTTGAAATTTGGCAAAGGGGTAGTCCTCAGGTCAGGGATGTGCCTTTTGCATATATGGTGTCAATCTGTTCAATAGTTTCTGAGAAAATTGCAGTTAAAAGTACATAAATAACTATATGCGCGCACTGTGCGCCTGCGTAATTCTGATTGGTGGTTAGATGTCAGTCAACATTCGAATCGGTCTAAATCAGGAAGTGTCGGACGCCATTTTGTGTGTGACAGTGAAAAAGAAAGGTGGAGAACGTGAAAAGGGGGCAGGGTACAGAGTTCCTGACCCCCTAGCTTTTGTCAGGGGGTCCCCGAATTTTAAAAAATCGCGAGGTGCGCGCACGGTGTGCGCACGGCGGAAAAAAATCATAAAAAAAATAGAATTAAAAATCAAATTTAAGTGTTTAGATGTTAGGTGGCTCTAAAAAGAGCCGTTGTGTTATAGTTAGGAATTATCATTTAAAAAACCTTGCAAATTCACTGAAAAAACCATAGGTTTCACACATGTTATAGTTAGCTGGACATTTCACTCGTACAAAACCATAAAAATTCCCCCGCTATAGTTAGTTCAGCTAACTATAACTCGCGCGCCCGCAATCCACTGCTCATGACGTCACATATTACATCACTCATGACATGGTCAGTGGCATCACTCATGACATCACTGATGACATCATCCTTGTGATAGAGTGGCGGTCGCGCGAGTTATAGTTAGCTGAACTAACTATAACGGGGGAATTGCAATGCTTTTGTACGAGTGAAATATCCAGCTAACTATAACATGTGTGAAACCTATGGTTTTTTCAGTGAATATATATATATATATCCACAACACCAATCCTACATCCCCAAAGAAGAGGCACGCACTCCAGTCTGTAAGTATGGGGCTGATTTAATGTTATTTCAGGTCACCCTCGACCCCGCAGAAAAGAGAGACACGTTTCACCTGCGCAGCAGGCTTTATCAATCTAAGTAGCACCAACATTTCAAAGATATATATAGCCCTCCCACTCCTTCAAACATGTATAGACATGGTAGAAAGACTAAATGCAAAATGTCACTGGCAAATCCCAGCTAAAATTCACTCAGTACCAATAATCCGAATACCAGCTAATGTATAAAAATCTCGGCATAATATATCATAAACATACTTTGCTGAATAATTGTAAACGGATTACTCTTCTACAGTGTGATGACACAGAGAATAGAAATTGCATCTACTCGTTTGAGGTGGGGGCATATTATAATCAGATGTAGTGCCACTTCTCTCATCACGTTTTGCCCTGTTTATACTTCATATGAAAAAAAAACTGCCTAAATGCAGTACATAAAATCGAGCTGCTGTTATGGTACACAATGATTTGCAACACTTGCTGTGCCGAAAATGAAAAGCAAAAGACACAGCAATCCTGTTATAACCAACTTGTCCCGTTAAAAATAGAGCATAACTAAATTGCAGCATGCAAATACACTTTAGAACGAACACTTTGATGGCATAACATTAAAGGGTAGTCCAATGTCCATGGCACTTCAGTTTTGCTATCCCACGGAACTATATATATATTTATATATACATTTGAAGATAGTTATTTCAATTCTTCTTTTACTTGAGGATTAAGCTTGTATCCTACAAAACATTCGACATTTGATAAATAAATATGTAAATTGTTGATCGAATAACTGACCCACGATTCTTGAATTTCTACAGATTATTTTTATTATATTTTATTTTAAAGGCTTATCTATCACTCTTTTACTTACAATTCATTTTTGAAATGTATAAAACTCTATCAGAGACCATATGAACCAAAAAGATGAATCATAAGTGAAGAAAAATACATTCCATTAAATATTTAAAAAATAAAGATACACAATAGGTAAAAACAAAAAAAAACTGCAAGGAAAATATAGAATAGCAATAGTGGCAGAAAAGTATTTTGAATATCACTTATAAGGGCCTTTTACGATCTTGATCGGAAATCCGACTGAGATCGTCAGTTTCAATTCCGACCTGCTGTTTAAAATACAGTCGGTCAGATTCTAAACTAGCCGGTCATTCTGACTGGACTCCGACGAGCTCAAGGAGCCCTATGGCCAGTCGGAAGCTGGCCCGTAATCCATATGGACAGCGTTTTACACTATCCTGATTACGATGCACAATGTCTGACAGGCTTTCCATGCCGAGCTTTCCAACATGGAAAGCCTGTCCGGAAGCGTTTTTAGGGGGCCCTAGCAGGGATTCTTTCTGTTTGCAGCCTCAGGTTGGGGGCAGAAGGGGGCACCTATGGTGGCTCCTTGTTGATCGCTGCACCTTGTAGCAGGCACCTTGAGGTGCCTGCCACGGGGTGCAGGGATTAACACATCGATAACACAAGCTGCCGTAGAGAAGTGGGAGTGTGCAACCGCACCATGTGCAGTCACATCGTAATAGAGGTGTCGGGACCGCCGACTGGAGATCGATCGGTCCCGAGACCATGATGGCGACGGGCGGTCTCAAGTCTGTCAGCCATCATAACTGAGCCCATAGTTTGAGTGGTGTTTGTGCAGAAGTATATGTGAGTAACGCAGCATGTAGATGATTGCTTTCCACAGGCAGTCACTCAAAATGAAGGTAATGTGGTCAAATTTACAAAAGGTGGTGCTAAATCTGGTCGCCGAGTGCACTCCTACTCACATTTCTACTTTTTTCAAGCTTATGACCAATAATAATTACATAAAGGGGCGGAGCTTGGCTCTTGAAGAACATGGCCGCCTGAGCCCGGAGCTCCTCCGCACCGACACTTAATCCGGCATTTATCCTGTCACCCTTCAGCACACACCTACTTCTGGACGGCTAATTCTGGGTCCGAAAGCCTCGGCGCCCGGGATCTGAAGCCTGGGGCCCCCGAAACCCCCCCGTTCCTGGGCAGCGGAGCAGAGAGGCGAGCGGAGGGCTAGGCCCCACATCCCCGAGGTGTGCTGGACAGAGGGCGTGGCTGCATCGCCCTGCGTGCGGCTGGGCTCCACTAAGATGTGCCGGTCTCTGGAGCGGACGCAACGAGACTCGCCCGGCCCTCGGCTGCCTAGCATCGTAGCGCTTCGGGTCCGGTGGAGATCGGGACGTCCCCTCGGGGCGGACCAGAGACCGGACCCGTCCGACAGCGGTGAGGAAGAGTGGGCCTCCGCGTCCAACCGCCTGCGCCCCGGCCAGACTTGATATCCTGAAGGGGCAGCCTGGGGCCTACAACTCGGAGGTCGGTGTGCGCATTGACGGCGGAGTCCCCTGAACGGCTCCGGCGTCGCATGGGTGGATTCGCCGCGGCCCCTGCGGCCTGCTGGGGAGGGAGGACTCGCCTGACCGGGTCGTGCTGGGCCCCCGGGCGACACTCCCTTCGCACCACCTGCTGAGGCCTGAGACACTGACCTACTGGACGTCGCCCTGGGGCCTGGTGCTGCCTCCCCCTGTGCTGCCAGGTTGGGGGAGCGCCCGCGTGGAGATCCGGCCTGAACAGTATCCCCCCTGGGACTGCGGGCCCTTGGACGCCGCGGGCGGCGGCGGTCGCACCCCACCGGTACATTGACCTGTTGTTGAACGGCTTCACGGCCCTGGTGCTTTGGGGGCCCGGTGCTGCTTCCCGGCTCTGGTGCTTCCTGGCGTCGGGTCTGACGGTGCATCTTGGTGACCACCCTACACGCGGGACACGTCCGGGCACACCCTCGGTGCCTGCCTGGCGCCATGGGAGGGAAAGGCCACCGTGGTGGGGCGCAGGCCAAACTGGACAAATTTGCATTCCTACCGGATCGGAAGCAGTCCCCCCCCTCCGACAAACCCGTGGAGTTTACCCTGGCGGACGTCATGGCCACATTGACGCAGATGCAGGCTTCCATTGGTACGATCTCCACGGATGTGGCGCTACTCCGAGCAGATGTCGCCAAAATCAACTCAAGACTTAAAGAGGTCGAGGCCACCGCGACGACCCTCACGCAGGAATCGGCGGACCACCACAAGCGCATACAGACCCTGGAACTGACGCGAAAGCAATTGCTGGCCAAACTGGAGGACCAGGAAGGACGGTCCCGACGCAACAACGTGCGGGTCGTTGGTGTGCCGGAGAGTGAACGCGGCCCGGCATTAGACCTCTTCGTGGAAAAACTGATTACTGACCAACTCCAGCCTCGTGGGCTCTCCAAGTTCTTCTCGGTGGAACGGGCCCACCGGGTGCCGGGCGGGAGGCCTCGGCCGGGGGCCCCCCCGCGCCCGATTCTGGCCCGCATTTTCAACTTCCGTGACCGCGATGCAATCCTCCAGGCGGCGCGTACGGCCCCCCCACTGCGGGTGGGAAACAGTACGGTCACCCTATATCCGGACTATACAGCAACGGTGGTGCGACAGCGGAGAGACTTTATGGCGGTCAAGGCGGACCTCCGCTCTCGAGAACTTAAATACTCGATGTTATTTCCTGCAAAGCTCCGAGTGGAGGCGGAGGGGCGCACTTGGTTCTTTACATCGCCAGCTGAGGCCTCGGAGTGGCTGGAAGGATGGCGTCCTGCTAAATCGAGGGGCAGGGGGGACCATACCCCTTGCGGCCTCTCAGCCTCCTCCGGGGACGGTGTCGAGGAGTCGGGGGCAGGAGATGGAACGCCGTGAAACATGAAGGTATGGAGACGATCGGACTTGCTGTCACCCGGCGATCTGCGGCCTTGATGCTCCAGACGGCCCAAGGGGGCCTTAACTTTGCATGAGGCTGCGAACTCGGGGCCCCCGGCTAGTATCGGACATTTGACTGCTTGAAGGGACAAGCCTCTGGTGTGGGGACCGGCAGCTGAACAGTGAGCGGTTTTCCCCCCGCACGCACGTAACCAGTTTATGGGAACTAAGCACTCTGCTGAGTTGGGGTGGCGGGTAGTTTTAAATCCGCGTGGCAGGGAGGCAGGGAGGGGGGAGGAGGGCAGGGGATTTTGCTGTTATGTTGAATTGTGTTTTAGTTTAGGTTCACCTACCACTCACGGGCACTTCGGGCTGACTAGGCGAGCACAGGGGCACAGGGGTGGCATACTACAGTGGACTATCTCTATATCCCACCCAGTAGATGGCATCACATAGCTCTCCCCACGTAACCATTGACACAATGCCCGACGTCCCTACTCAGCACCGACGTCCTTCCTTTGCGGTCCTATCCTGGAACGTCAATGGTTTAGGGGACAAGATTAAACGTGGGCTGGTGCTACAATACCTCAAGCGTAGGGGGCCCGCGGTGGCACTCTTACAAGAAACGCACCTGGTGGGTTCTGCCACCAAGGCCCTGGATAGGCTTGGATTCAAGATGGCGACACACTCGGAGTTCACGACAGGTTCCAGAGGGGTAGGCATACTGATTAACAAACGTTTCCCCCTAATCCTTCTAGACTCCCGTAGGGACGAATATGGCCGCTTTGCAGCACTCACCTGCCAATGGGAGGGGAAGGTGTACAACCTAGTGACCGTCTACATCCCCCCTACACTGCACCAGGTCTCCTTTAGGGCACTGGGTGAATTCCTGCTGGCGCTCCCGCATGGGGAACTTATCATGGGTGGGGACTTCAACGCAACCATGGATCATACACTTGATAGGTCGTCACACAGGGCACACGGAGGGGACACTTCCATTCTTACCGAATTCGCCGCCGCGCTAGGCCTGGTAGACACTTGGAGAGAATATAGGCCCAATGAGAGACAATACACCTTTCTTTCTGGCGCACACCGCACCCTCTCGCGCATAGACTACATCTTCACTTCGCCTGCCGGGTTCACTGGGGTGACCGAGGTGTCGCACCTCCCCAGGGGCATCTCGGATCACTCGCCTGTGGTTGTAACGTTTGCGACCAACGACCCGTGTAAACGCACCATGTTTCCGGTCCATCCCGGGTACCTCAAAATCCCCAAAATCAATAAGGCCCTCAAAACCGCGACCAAGCACTATTTCGCCGAAAATGCTGACTCCGTCAGCAGCTCGGCAACCCTCTGGGAAGCCTTCAAAACTGTCCTCCGTGGGCAGGCCATCTCCGTCATCTCTGATCACAAGAACACCCAGCGGCAGGCGGTGCTAGAGCTGGAGCGTTCGGTAACCGAGGCTGAAACGTCCCATACACAACAAGGGGATGAGGATTCGGCGCATACACTCCGCATG
Organism: Triturus cristatus; assembly: GCF_964204655.1. NCBI lineage: Eukaryota > Metazoa > Chordata > Amphibia > Caudata > Salamandridae > Triturus > Triturus cristatus. Next base: position 1,035,046,810 of record NC_140594.1, on the reverse strand, counting down.
GCGCAGCAGGAGTATAGGTCCCATCTATGGGAGGCAGCGCGTGCTCGGCAGGTGGCAACCCAACACACAGTCTACGAACTTGGGGACAAGGCGGGAAAACTGCTTGCATGGCTTGAGAGGGGGGACCGAGCGTCGCGATGGGTGGCTCGGATCCGGCTCAACGAGGGGGAATTTACTTCAGACCCTCAGCGCATAGCGGAGGCTTTCGCGGCCCACTACCAATCCGTTTATACGCCTGAAGCCACTTATACCGTGGCAGAAAATGAGTTATTCCTTCGGGACATCGCGATGCCGCGATTGACTTCCTCTGAAACAGAGGCCCTCGAGGCGGAGCTGCCAGACGACGAGATAACGCTGGCAATCTTGTCCCTTCGCACAGGGAAGGCGCTGGGGCCCAATGGGCTCCCGATCGAGTTCTATAAGCACAACTCCTCCCTAGTAGTCCCGCACCTGCGAGCCATGTTTAGGGATTGTCTATCTAGGGGGACCCTCCCCCTGGATCAGAGGATGGCTACAATAGTGGTGATCCCGAAACCCAACAAACCGGCGCACGAGTGCTCCTCTTATCGCCCGATTTCGCTGCTCAACGCCGAGGCTAAGATCCTGGCAAAGTTACTGGCAACACGACTGCAGCCCTACCTCTCCACCCTAATCCACCCTGACCAGTCAGGCTTTATGCCGCACCGCAACACCGCTCTAAACTTACGGCGTCTGCATAGCATTCTTGCTTGCCGCTCCACGATAGAGGAGGATGCGGCCATACTCTCGTTAGATGCTCGGATGGTGTTTGACAGGGTGGAGTGGCCTTTCCTGTTCGCCGTTCTCCGCCACATGGGGCTTGGCCCCAAGATCTGCGCGTGGATTCAGCTTCTGTACACCCAGCCGCTTGCGCAGGTGGTGGTGAACGGCCGTGTCTCTGACCCCTTCCCTCTGGGGCGGGGGACAAGGCAGGGGTGCCCCCTTTCCCCTCTCCTCTTTGCCATGGCTCTCGAGCCCTTGGCGGCATGGGTGCGCCAGGATCCGGTGATCCGTGGCCTTAAATGGAGGCCAGACTGGGAGGATCGGATCTCCCTTTATGCAGACGATGTACTACTCTATCTGGCCTCGCCTGCGCGCTCTATCGTCTGTCTCCTCGACATATGTGAGTCATACGGGCGACGGTCGGGCTACGAAATCAACTGGGAGAAATCCATCTTATATATGCTCCGAGGCCCCCCGCCTCGGCCCCCGAGGGGATGCAATATTCTTGTGGCCCGGGAAGGATTCAAATACCTAGGGATATATGTTACTACAGAACGGGATACATTTGTGGCCGAAAACCTAATGAAGCCCCTCCAACGGCTTCGTACTGATGTCAAGCACTGGCGAGCCCTGCCCCTGACCTTGCTTGGAAGGGCCTCGCTCTTTAAGATGCTCGCTCTCCCTAGATTCCTCTACGCGCTACAGAATACCCCCTTCCCGGTGGCGCCCTCTTATTTCACGGCTGTCAATGCAGAGATCACCCGTCTCCTTTGGGAGGACAAGGCACCTCGAATTGCGCTCCATAAGCTCACCAATGGCTGGTACGACGGGGGAATAGCCCTCCCAGATATTAAAACCTACTACTGGGCCTCGCACCTCATGATCATAAATCAGTGGCTCCATGTACCAAGCGACGACCCTGCCTACCGTATGGATAGGCAACTGCTTGCCCCGGGGGGGGTGCTAGGAGCCCTCTATAACCCTAGAAGAGGTCGTGTCCAGGCAGGGCCCGCAGCGCACACCCTACAGATATGGTTTGCGGCACAGCGTGCGATGGGTTGGGCGGGTAGGATCACCCAGGCAACGCCACTCTGGGACGCTAAACTGCTTGGGCTGCTGCGTACCACCAAGGGGTTCCATCAGTGGGATCTAATTGGCATTTCGAGGGTAGGGGACCTTTGGCGACGGGGAGAGGTGATCACCTTTTCCCAACTCCAGGCAGAATACGATTTGGCCAACACCGAGCATTTCCGATATCTGCAAATTCACCACGCACTTCAGACGGCGATTCCACTCGGGACTCGACTCCCTGAGTCATCGCCCTTGGAGGACCGGCTCCTCACTGAACATCTGATTCAAAAAGCGACGTCCCTAACATACCGGAAAATAATCAATAATCGCCCTGACCCCTTTTTGGTCCTTAAGGGGAAATGGGAGGCAGAACTTGGAGACTTTGACGATACTGACTGGCAGGCCGCGCTATCATCCCCCAGGGAGGTGGGCATATCGTCCAAATTAAGGCTAGTCCAGCTCAAAATTCTGCACCGCACATACTATACCCGTACACTTCTATTCAAATTACAGCGTACGGAATCCCCACTATGCCTCAGGAACTGTGGTCACGAGGGAACCTTCCTCCACACCATATGGGACTGCCCCGTCATAGCGCTTTACTGGAAGGGGGTGTTCCGTACTCTCTCCCAAGTTACCAAAATCCCCACCCTGCCTGAACCTCGGCTATGCCTTCTTAACGTATGGGAGCAGACCGACCACGTAAGAGTGGCCCAGCTGTGGGTGACATTGGGGCTCATGCTCGCAAAACGTAACATAGCCCAGAGATGGGGTTCCGGACAGGCACCGACCCTGGCACACTGGATCCGAGACATGGACCTTGTAATGGTCACGGAAAAAGCGGTATATGTACACAGAGGGTGCCCAAAGAAATGGTCCCAGGTGTGGGGTGGCTGGAATGTTTATAGGGGGAACATTTGCGAGCCCCCACCCGATGCTCCAGAATCTGACCTCAGCGATCATGACTAGCTGCCCTGTCTCGCACATTGAGTTGGGATGGAGACTAATGTGTTTGGCCCTTTGCTTGCCTATGTATATTTGTACTGCTAGTGCTGACTTGCCAAGATGTATTCAAATCTGCTTTGTCCTAAGCCTTACACCGAAAGAGTGGTTTTTATTTTCTGTTTTGTTGAATAAAACCAATAAAAAGATTTCAAAAAAAAAATAATTACATAAAGGCAAAAACAAAACTCTGCTATATGCCATTGAGACTTTGTAAAGTTCACGTCTGTAGCACAGAAGGCCAGAAACCACTAGGGCACATATCAATTGTTATGGGGTCCCTCCAAGTTGTTGTACAACACTTTTAGGGCTTGATTATGTCTACAGGAGTCTGATGGACGCCGTAGCAAAAGTTGCAGTGCAGCCACCGCCTAGCAGGCGGTCCGACTGCCCTATTACGAGTTTGGCGATCGGACCACCAAAGGACCGCTGCAAGCACCAGAAATCTGTGATCCCTCTGCGGTGCTGCAGCAGTGTGTGGCCGCACCATGCTGGTGGTGCTGCTGCGCCACCGCCAAGCATATTACGAGTTTCCTCACACCCGTGCTTTTCATAACAGTGAATCCTCCATGAAAAGGGTGGCAGTGAGGAAACTAAGGGGGCCCTACAGGACCCCCTGTTGCCCCACGTCCTGGGGATGCATGCAGGGGGGACATGGTGTGCCCTCCTGTGTGCATGCAGCCCATGTTCCTGCACAGCACAGTCCATGCCATGCAGAAACAGGCTTTTGCACTCCCATTACGGTGCCCGTCTCATAGGCACTGCCATGGGACGGCCAAAGGACCAGTCATCAGACCAGGGGAGAATTCTTAATCTGGCGGGCAGCCGGCAGCCAAGTTTGGCGGTCTAGGAGCGAGGCGCCAGAGTGGCAGCCCGAACCTTCACCGCCAAACTCGTAATCACGCCCTTAGTCAGTAGTATAAAATGTGAGGCAGGTGCAAACATTTTTTGGGCCTGATTTGCGCTATTTTTTCATGATTTTTGTACGCTATTTGTCTACCGGCTATTGGCTTTTGGTACATAAGAGGGCACTATAGAAACATAGCAACACTATAGGTGCCCTCCTTCCAATAGGCCCAGCAGTAATATCAAGCACAAAATCTACGTTTTTGCACAACCTGGACCTATAGAAGGCATTATTTCGAGCATAAGAGCTATACTGCGCTCCATATAACATAATGTTTTTTGTTTTAGATTTATCTCATGCTGGCAACAATATTGGCCCCTCATAATCCAGTAGAGAAGGGTCTGTTCAGTGGTTTTCTAAAACTGAGGGTGCATGGGAAATATTAAACTAAATTTTCACTCACCCAAAAGGGAAAATGCCCCTTAACATGAAAAACCACACTGGCAGATTATAGTCAGGATTAAGTGACCGCTGGTTACACATGCATTACTACTAACTATACCATTAAATACCACAGGGCTCTTTAAAATAATAGCTTTTATCACCAAAACCTGAGCTTAAGTAATGTCTAGGTAATAACTAGTTTTGCCGCCTTAAGTCTCAGTTAGATATAGTTATAGTTAGCGTACTGCTTTGTGAGGGTAAGATAATATCTTCTACCACTTGCTCCTGTCCTGCCAATTAACATATTTATGCTTGGTCTCCAGATTGTAGCTAGATCTTTAGTTACCTTAGAAAATACTACAATAAACTACCTCATCCAATACCCTGGATGAAGTTCCCAATAGCATCAATTAGCATGAGTGTTCAGTGATCCCTATTGTAGCTCTGAAACCCTGACCCTTGAGGACATCTGGGAGCTGTAAGAAGTCTCCAACTTCCTCCAATCAGCATCCTTCCATATTACCCAACTATCTGAGGGCCATAGTCTTTTTCCGATGCCGGAGTGCAGGTGTATGGTACAATAATACCTGAAATGCACCAGGTTCTGCTGCAGGGTGAAAAGAGTTCCACATAAGTGAATCGTTGACTTATGTGAACTCAAATGGAGTTAAACTATTGGACTGGATGGAGGCGGCCAGAATAGGAATTGTAGTTTGAGCAACATCTGCCACACTATGGTGACCAAAGGGGTATAATAATGGTAGGGTAGTGACTGGGGCCCCAACCTGCCAACACATGTCATAAAGAGGTATTTACATTGTGTTCTGAAGCTCTGGAGGGGCTATTCTGTGCAAGTGGAGAGTGGAGAGGTGAGGTGCAGGGGTTATGGAATCAAGCTCTCACAGGAAGGGGCCCCCTACAGCACATCACCCACTGAGGACTGTGGTGCATCCTGTTGTGGCACACCCATGTACATCATGCCCAAAAGAGAAGTTGAGAAGACATTGTTGGCCCTATCTACCCAGACACCGGCCAGAGCAGGATGATGTGGATAATGACAGGGACAACCAAGCTTTAGCAGGCAGTTTTACACAGCTTCGCAGTGGGGAATTCTTCTACTTGCATGATTTTCCAGTCAATTAACTGCGCCCAAAACACCAGGGACCTTATGTAGAGTTTGATAGCCAGTTCACCGGTCCACCTGGACAGAGAAGGCCATATGTATGACAAAGTGGCGGAGCGTGTCGTTAGCCTCCTGGGCTTAACGACACGCTCCGCCACTTCGGAAACGCAAGGCTGCACCATATTTACAAGGGTTGTGGTGCAGCCTTGCGTTTTCCCCTGCGATGGCGCTAAGTTTCACAACTTAGCGTCAACGCAGGCACCCTTGCACCATAGTGCGACGGTGTCTGTGTGCAGGGGAGGATTGGTTATGTGTAGGAAGGTGTCCCATCTTGCACATAACCAATCCAAAAATGCCATTTTGTAACTTTCATGTCTACTGCTTCATGCAGCACCCATGAAAGTTACAAAATGGCATTTTTAAAAAGGTTTGTTTATGCACAGGAAGGGACACCTTCCTGTACTTAAACAAACCATGGCATTTTGCTTTTTCAATGTGTGCTGCACAAGGCAGCACACATGTTAAAAGCAAAAACGAGGAGAAATAATGCATTTCTCCTTGTTGTGCCACCTTTAGACCAGGGTTTTCCTGGTCGTAAAGTTGGCGCTGCCTACTGTGTATGCTACCCTTGTACGTAGGGGGCAGCGTCAAATACAATGGGTGTTGTGGTGGAACGCCCACCACAACACCCACTGCATGCCCCTTTCACGCTAACCATAGCGTGAAAGGGGGCCTTATGTACAAGGCAGTGTTAAGCCACTTTAAGTGGCTTAACGCTGCCTTCTACATAAGGCAAGCCCCCTATCGCCACAGGAACGTCACAAAAAGTGACGTTTCCGTGGGGATAGGGGCTTGTACATATGCCCCAGAGTTGTTTATTCTACTGCTATCACTAAATTTAGAGATTACCACCAAGCATGTGGATTTCTGTGCCTGAAGAAAAGTAAGTTGAGCTGCTGTGGTAATGGCTCAGTTGAACGCACTGAATGTTTGTGGAGTGGGTACCATGTTTCATGTGGCTACCTGGCAAAATCTTATGGTCTTCAAAAACAAACTTTCAAAGTTAAACCACTAGGCCTGTAAGAGGCCACTAGGCTTTCCCTGGCAGGCACAACCAGTCATAACCAGAAAAAAGTATGGCAGAATGACTGTCATAAATTGGGCGGACAATCTGTGTACTTTGACCAACAACCCAAAGCTAGTCAGACAAGAAAAAACAAGACAGTTCCCTGAGGTTGTATGACATTATCTCAAGCAAAACAATATTGATACCTCGAAATACCGCCAAAATATTGCAAACCTAAATGAAACAGTAAAAACAAAAATATTGATAACAGAATCATCGCAAAAAATGTCTAAAAATAACTACAATATTAAAAGCAAAAATAATGACGTAACAAATGTTGTCAATAAATTCAATCTAAGAAAAACATAACAACAATCACAAAATTACCACATTTCAAACACTGGAAAATTGACACAATTCAAAGTAAAAGAAATTATATTGCAATAAATATCTTGGGTATAAAATTAATTCACAATAAAATGAATATACAACAAATATATAACGAACATACTAGTTAGCATTTATCATATATAGTAAAAAACCCACACTACAGTCCAACCAACCCCTCAAATTAAACATAAAAATAGTTAGCAAATAGAAACGCTTTCCTCAATAAAGAACAGTAAAACAAGGCCACAAAAACACACAACAAAATGCTTTATGAGCAACAATTACAGTATGAAAGTACGGGCACCGAAATACAAAAAAAAACACCCTAAAAGAAAATATTGTAAATAAAGTAGGAACATAGCATTTAAAGCAAAAAAAATGCTTATGCATATTTAAAAAATAACCTAAAACTAACAAACTTCAAGCTAAAAATTAAACTAAACTAACACAATTAACAAATCTCTTCCTCTCTACAAAATGCAGGAAACAAAAACAGCCCCGCTAAATAAAAATCTTCAAATAAACCTAACTCTAGAAAATATCTAAAATAAAGTAAAAATATGCAGCTGCAATGTAGAAATTTTAAAAGAAATATAATAATGCATATCATATTTTTAAATAATTCATATATATTTTTATAATCTAAAACCCACAGACACAATGTTTGAAAGAGCAAAATACATCAAATCCCCTAAATGGAAGTTACTACTAAGTCAGAAAGGATAAACATATATAAGGAAAGCAGCACCAAAAAAACACAAAGGCAATGCACAAAATATATATTTCTCTGATGAATGTTATTGGAGAGCTACCACTAAAATTGGATCAGAAGAAAGTGTTAGGGAACATGACCATCCCCCTAATATTACAGAAATAGGAGTGAGGAATATTTTATAGGATCTAAAAGAGGCCACAACAAGCTGGCAAAATCCAACAGGAACAATACTTAATGGTATTCTGCAAAAGGTTCCTGAATAGGAAACAGTCTAACTTCTTGACAAACCAATCCAAAAAAAAATAATTGCTACTACAAATAAAATAGCACGGAAGATGCTAATAGCACCTAAAAATAGAAGATATAGACATACCCCAATACCTACTAATCACACATACTAATACATCTTTTTATTACATGACAACCACAAAAGAGATAAAACGATGATCATTAACGCCACTAACAACAATTTACTAACCTTAACACATGGATTATGGATGAAATTTTTAAGTCATGCCCTTCATTTTTCAGTCAAATATGCACAATACATGGTCAATTTCAAAATACAAACATCCCATTCGTGTATGTTCTGTTACCTAACTAACAAAATGCATCTTACAATAAAATTCTAACACATATTAAACAATAAACTAACAATGGTCCTGAAAAAATGATCATAGTTTTTTTTAAAAGCAATCATTTTCACTGTATTGAAAATCTAGCCGCACACTGTAATTCAGGGGTGATACTATGGGGCAGATCTACAAGAAATTAACGCAGCGCAGTGCCGCAAGTCATTTTGCTGCGCCACGCTGCTTCGTTTCGAAGCACAGAGATGCAACATATTTACAACAATATGTCGCATCTCTGTGCTGCCCCCTACACTGGCGCTCAAACTGCTGCCATGCGCCTGCGCAGGCAACCTTGCACCATGGTGCAAGGATGCCTGCGTCATGGGGAGATTGTTTTTGTGCAGGAAGGGGCACCTCCCTGCACAAAAAAAGTAAATTGAGGTGATTTCCTCTTCCAATGTGTGCTGTAGAATGCAGCACGCATTGAAAGAGGAAAAAAAGGAGGAGAAATGAAAACATTTCTCCTCGTTACACCACGCTACGCCACCCCTAGGGTGATGTAGCATTCTGACGCATTTCCAGATTTATGATTTCTCATAAATCTGGAAATGCATCATTGGACATGGGTGTTGCGTGGGAACACCCACAGCAACACCCATGTCACGCCCCTAACACGCAAAGTGTGGCATGAACAGGGACGATATTTACAAGCACAGGTTAAGTCATGCAGGTTGACTTTACCTGTGCTTGTAAATATCACCCACCAGGCTGCGCCACCGGTGCATCACGCATTATGATGCACCGGCGGCGCAAGGAGCTTGTAAATCTGCCCCAAGCATTTTAACCAGAGCATATGGAGACACCTTCAAAAACCTACCCAATAATACAGTATATGCAACTAACCTAGAATTTACAAACACAATAAACAAGCATTGGCATAGCCAATAGGTCTCGCCTTTGGGACCTTGTAAGTGTTTAGCCATGCAACAGTTGTTGTTGCACCAAAGAAAGTCTGCTGCATAAATAAATACTTATAAGGTCCCAAAAGCGAGACCTATTGGCTATGCCAATGCTTGTTCTTTGTAAAGAAATAGATGCTTGTTTCTATTTCTTTACTTTTGCTATAATCGCGGCACCGGCGCTTTATTTTTAACATTAAAAGTAAAGCGCCGGTGCCGCGATTATACCAAAGGTAAAGAAATAGAAACAAGCATCTATTTCTTTACTTTTGCTATAATCGCGGCACCAGCGCTTTGTTTTTAGTGTTAAAAATAAAGCGCTGGTGCCGCGATTATAGCGAAAGTAAAGAAATAGATGCTTGTTTCTATTTCTTTACTTTTGCTATAATCGGGCACCGGCGCTTTATTTTTAGTGTTAAAAATAAAGCGCCTGTGCCGCGATTATAGCGAAAGTAAAGAAATAGATGCCTGTTTCTATTTCTTTACCTTTGGTATAATCGCGGCTCCGGCGCTTTATTTTTAACATTAAAAGTAAAGCGCCGGTGCCGCGATTATACCAAAGGTAAAGAAATAGAAACAAGCATCTATTTCTTTACTTTTGCTATAATCGCGGCACCGGCGCTTTATTTTTAACATTAAAAGTAAAGCGCCGGAGCCGCGATTATACCAGAGGTTAAGAAATAGAAACAAGCATCTATTTCTTTACTTTCGCTATAATCGCGGCACCGGCACTTTATTTTTAACACTAAAAATAAAGCGCCGGTGCCCGATTATAGCAAAAGTAAAGAAATAGAAACAAGCATCTATTACTTTACAAAGACAAGTGGCAGAAGAATGGGCTGGAAAAAGGGGAATAACAGGAAGAAGCAAAGAATGAAGGTGGATATACTGGACTGTGAAACGAGGCAGGTGAGGACTGTTCTTGGCATATCTTGATGTAGCGCCTTCATGAAGTACAGTACCCGTGACGGAGACATATGGCGGCTGCGCGCATTCACGCGCACATGTACGCAGGCTTTAGGCCAGCGGCTGCAGCACTTTGAAAATCCCCTTACAAAAATTCAAGCAACAGCGCATGCGCTGTTCTAGGCTCGACCTAAAAACGAATAGTTTTAGCATATGTCTCTGTACCAAAACTCACTACACATAATGACATGGTTAATGAATCCCACAGGTTAAGTCATGCAGGTTGACTTTACCTGTGCTTGTAAATATCACCCACCAGGCTGCGCCACCGGTGCATCACGCATTATGATGCACCGGCGGCGCAAGGAGCTTGTAAATCTGCCCCAAGCATTTTAACCAGAGCATATGGAGACACCTTCAAAAACCTACCCAATAATACAGTATATGCAACTAACCTAGAATTTACAAACACAATAAACAAGCATTGGCATAGCCAATAGGTCTCACCTTTGGGACCTTGTAAGTGTTTAGCCATGCAACAGTTGTTGTTGCACCAAAGAAAGTTTGCTGCATAAATAAATACTTATAAGGTCCCAAAAGCGAGACCTATTGGCTATGCCAATGCTTGTTCTTTGTAAAGAAATAGATGCTTGTTTCTATTTCTTTACTTTTGCTATAATCGCGGCACCGGCGCTTTATTTTTAACATTAAAAGTAAAGCGCCGGTGCCGCGATTATACCAAAGGTAAAGAAATAGAAACAAGCATCTATTTCTTTACTTTTGCTATAATCGCGGCACCAGCGCTTTGTTTTTAGTGTTAAAAATAAAGCGCTGGTGCCGCGATTATAGCGAAAGTAAAGAAATAGATGCTTGTTTCTATTTCTTTACTTTTGCTCTAATCGGGCACCGGCGTTTTATTGTTAGTGTTAAAAATAAAGCGCCTGTGCCGCAATTATAGCGAAAGTAAAGAAATAGATGCTTGTTTCTATTTCTTTACCTTTGGTATAATCGCGGCTCCGGCGCTTTATTTTTAACATTAAAAGTAAAGCGCCGGTGCCGCGATTATACGAAAGGTAAATAAATAGAAACAAGCATCTATTTCTTTACTTTTGCTATAATCGCGGCACCGGCGCTTTATTTTTAACATTAAAAGTAAAGCGCCGGAGCCGCGATTATACCAAAGGTTAAGAAATAGAAACAAGCATCTATTTCTTTACTTTCGCTATAATCGCGGCACCGGCGCTTTATTTTTAACACTAAAAATAAAGCGCTGGTGCCCGATTATAGCAAAAGTAAAGAAATAGAAACAAGCATCTATTACTTTACAAAGACAAGTGGCAGAAGAATGGGCTGGAAAAAGGAGAATAACAGGAAGAAGCAAAGAATGAAGGTGGATATACTGGACTGTGAAACGAGGCAGGTGAGGACTGTTCTTGGCATATCTTTTTTTTTTTTTTTTTTTTTTTTTCAAAACCTTTATTTGTGCATAGTAAAAGAACAAATACGGGCCTACAACCATCAGGCCGGCCACAATACGGTTGAGCACAGAGACAAACGGTACATCCCCTGTGCGTCAAGGTCAAGATTAGCAATGATTCAGGATTCATACACTGGAGGGATCCTTGACACCAGGGGAAGGAGAAGTGAAGGTTAATTTTAAGGTTTTCAAAAAAAAAAAAAAAAGAATCGAGAAAGAAATCAGTAAAGGATAGAAACAAGGAGATTCGAGTCCGCGAGTCGGCTTCATACACTGGAGAGCAGCAGCATCATTAAAACAGCCATAGAAAATCTCATACAGTAAGGCGATGCAGTGAGATAACAGGATCATCACAGTAGTAAATACGCACCCCCTAAAAGCCGCCCCCACTCAATCCACCCCACACCCGGACCCCGAATCGAAACAAGTATAGCGCAGAGACATGAAAGAAAGAGGCCCATAGAACTAAAAAGAAACAGTAAATTACCCCCCCACCCTACACCAATGCGGAGGCTATGGCCTGCCCCCCCCCCAGCATAGTGCCTGTCGCCCAATGAACCCGAAATATAGACGAGAGAGAAAGTAGGAATAGAGTAAAGAAACTAAGAGAAGAGAGAAGAAAGGAGGCGGGGAGGAGCCCACGTATCCTCGGAGCGCCCGACACCACCGGCCAACCAAGCCTCCACACACTGAAACCCCACTACACCCAAAGGCGGTCGTGTGAAGATAGCATGTAACAACAAGGAAATGAAGGCAGACAGATCGCGACGAGTGCGCACAACATATGCAAACAATTCCAGTCCCAGTCCAGCCCATCCGTGAAACTATGGTGTAGAAGGTAATCTAGCCCTGGCCCGATCGCGGGCTTACGATTAGACCCGCCCCCTCGTGAATGCCCCGCATCCCGAACAGACAAAGACAATATGGCCGCTTGGAAGAAGATGGAGAAGTAGAGTCACAAAATGGCCGCCGATCATCTATTGAGGTCCCCTTGCACACCATATAAAATCCAGACCTGGCTTGTAAAGTACATGAGTTCCACATAAAAGGAGCCGTAGGCCACCGTGAACGGTTCCTCGAGGTCGTCAGGTGTAGTTCAGCAGGAAGGTCCTGCGGGCACGATGAGGCAGGCAACAACAAAGCAGGCAGCAATGACCGGGGAAACAAAGTGTCCGCCATTGAGCAGGAGAGCGATTGATCCTGAGCGCCGGGAAAGCCAAACGCAGACACCAGTGGAGCACCGCTACACCCAGTCGTTACTTCCCCGCAGGAGGACCACAGCACTGGCAGACTCACGTCTTGTTGATCACAAACGGGGCGCTCACGACCCGCAGCAGACAGTGTAGAGTCGAACCGCTCACTCAGCGTTTGCAAGCCGACACACAATTGCAGACGAAAGTCCCGCAGGGCAGCCAGAACGGAGCCGTATGTCAGCGGAAGCTGCGCCCCCACAGCGGCAGCAATCCGGGACGGCAATGGGGAGCTGGAGTCTGGTAGAGGGAGGGCGAAGCAGGCAGCGGGCGAGACCGGAACATCACCCCCCAGCAGCGAGCAGGCAATCAGCGCCATGTTTTACCGCTGAACGGTACCGTGGCCAGGGGGGGGATCGTGACAAGGAGGCAATTCCCAACAGGTCTGCGCCGCAACAGGTGAAAGCCAACAGTCGCTTCCCCTCCCTCGGGCTCTCTTGCAGCCGACTAGACCATAGAAGAAGGGGGTCTGCAGCCTTCCACAGCGTGGTCCACAGAGCGGGGCAGGAGACCCGTCACGCCGGGGCTTACCCTCTAGCTCCAGCCCGTCAGGTGCAGGGTGCAGGAGGTGTCCGGGCGCCTCTCCCCCGGCTCCCCCGGCGACCGTCCATGGCGTGAGGCGGGATCGGGACCTCGGGGCTCAGATTTGCACCAGCGGGTCCGGTGACTGCGACGCTTCCAGGGGGCCGGCCGAGGCCACAGTAGAGCAGGGGTCCAGTGCGGGGAACAAAGGCACCAAGAACTCCGGCATCCGGGCGGGCTAAGACTTCGGGAAAGCGGCGGCGCAGTCAGCGCATCGTCGCACGCGTTGGACCTCGAAAATCGGCAAGGATAGGAATCAGGATGATAGTCCGAGGCCAAGGGCCGACGGAGCCGGGCGCTCAAGCGACTGCTCCGGTCGCCATCTTGGCTCCTCCCCCTCTTGGCATATCTTGATGTAGCGCCTTCATGAAGTACAGTACCCGTGACGGAGACATATGGCGGCTGCGCGCATTCACGCGCACATGTACGCATGCTTTAGGCCAGCGGCTGCAGCACTTTGAAAATCCCCTTACAAAAATTCAAGCAACAGCGCATGCGCTGTTCTAGGCTCGACCTAAAAACAAATAGTTTTAGCATATGTCTCTGTACCAAAACTCACTACACATAATGACATGGTTAATGAATCCCTCTATTACCAAAAAAATAAAACAGAACTAGCCCCACTATGGATTATTTTGAAGATACCTGTATTGCTCACCTGTCTTGATCAGGTCACAGACACTAACCCAACTATCACATTCCATGGTGAAATATCTACAACAGCATCATGTCCCGAAAAGCAAAGACGAATAACGCAGCAGAAGAGTGGCACAATTCCTTCCACATTTAAGCGACCATCTACACTCTTGAATTCCAAACAATTCTTAAAAAATATGAAAACAAACTAAATCATGGACTCTTAGCATGCAAAGTAACACTCTTTCCTAACAACCAACACCTACCATATCTAGACTCATTAGCAGGAACTCTGCATTAAAGAGCACCAAACTAGACAACAGCACCTTTTAGCCTCCCTGAAAATAAAACACTCACTGTTTATTAATATGTATTTTTAATAGTCTCAAATTCATTCAAAATGCCAATCTAAATTAGAAAGTGATTACAAAGTCAAATCTTCAGATTTGTAAATAAAACTTGTTATAATAAATATTAAAAAATACAAAAATATATAAGCCTAAATAGCCTACATTCTCTTAAATAACCAAACACGTTTCTCTCATTTATACACATATCCTAACACAATAAAAAGGTGTAGATAGATAAATGAATGAACATACCTAACATCAACAAATTAACATTGACTTGATTTAAGGGGGGTGAGGGGTCATATTTACTATTCCCACTTCAAAGTTAACCACATTGGACAAAGTGGGTGCTTCGGTGGAGCTCCAAATGTAACCACATTGCGGAAAGGTCTGGACTTTGGGGATATAAGATTTGCTATCCCAACTCCACACTTAGGCACATTGGAGCAGGTGTTGGACTTTGGCTGCGGGGTTAGTTTATATTTACTATTCCTATGTAGCTAAATTAGGTAAAGACTTGGACTTTGGTGGGATCAGATTTAGTAATACCACTCCGAATTTAACCACATTTGGAAAGTGTTCGACTTTGGTAGGGTCAAATTTACTTTTAAAACCACAAACTGAACCACATTCAGGAAAGTGTTGGGCTTTGGGGGGATCATATATATTATTCCCCCTCCAAAGTTAACCTACTTGGGGAAAGTGTTTGACTTGCAGGGGTCAAATTTATTGTTCCCACTCCAAACCTAACTACATTGGGGGAAGTATTAAACTTTAAAGCTCCGGGGGTTGAATTTACAAATTTACGATTCCCATTCCAAATCTGACTACTTTGGGGAAACTGTTGGACTTTGGGGTTGGATTTATTATTCTTACTCCAAGGGAAACAACCTTTACAACGCGGTCATTACACCGCGATACCTTTACAACACGGTTGTTACAACGACCGCGTTGTTAGTACGCGGTGCATTTACATCGCAAGTCTTTTCAACGACTTCCACTAGTCGGCGCTGAGGTATTGGAAATTAATTCCAACACCTTCCCTACTGTTGCGCAAACTGGAGTAGAAAAGTAAATAATACTTTTCCTAAGTCCAGCGCGACCCCTAGTGGAAGTCGTTGTAAAGACTTGCGA
The DNA here is from genome assembly GCF_964204655.1 of Triturus cristatus. Lineage (NCBI taxonomy): Eukaryota > Metazoa > Chordata > Amphibia > Caudata > Salamandridae > Triturus > Triturus cristatus. The sequence goes on along the minus strand of NC_140594.1, from coordinate 1,035,031,545 downwards.
TGTAAATGCATCACGTACTAACAAAGTGGTCGTTGTAACGACTGTGTTGTAATAGCACGCGATGTAATACATCACGTAGTAGAGTGCTATATTCCACTCCAAACATAATCACATTGAGGAAAGTGGTGAACTTGGGGATCAGGGGTGAAATTACTATTCTCACTCCAAATTGAACCACATTGTAGAATGTGTTGGAATTGGAGGGGGAGTCAGGTTTAATATCCCACTCCACTCTTAATCACATTAATCAACATGTTGGACTTTGAGAGATGGGTTAAGATTTACTATTCTCACTCAAAACGTAAACACATTGGGGAAGGTGTTGGACTTATGGGGATCAGATTTACTATTCCTACTCCAAACCTAACAACATATAGGAAGTGTTGGAGTTTGGGGCGCGCAAATTTACTATTCCCACTCCCAACTCAATCACGTTGGGGAAAGGTTGGACTTTGAAGGGTGTCATATTTACCAATGCATCTCCATACTTAATCACACAGGAGAAAGTGTTGGGCATGGGTGTAGGGTAAGATATAACATTCTCATTCACACTTGATCACATTGGGGAGTGTTAAACTTTGTGGCTGTGGTTAAGAGCTACTATTTCCACTTCAAACTTAACAACATTGAGGAAAGTGCTGGACTTTAGGTGGGGGGAGAATTATACCTACTATTCCCAGACCAAACCTAACCACAATGAGGAAAGTGTTGGATTTTAAAGGGGGGGGGTGTCATATTTACTGTTCCCACTTCAAACGTGACCACGTGGGGAATGAGTTGGTCATTGAGGAGGTCAGAGTTACTATTCCCACTCCAAACGTGATCACATTTGTGAAAGTGTTGGACTTTGAGATTTTGTAATGAACTACTGTCAAAAAATTCAAATACATATTTCACTGAAAATATTACTTTTAAGAATCAATTTCACCTAGCCCAAAACATATTAATGAAAAACCCTAATTCGGAAGCATTATAAAAACAAAACCTCATTAAAAACTTGAAAAGTAATAAATTATAAATGCAATTTAAAAACACACACACCAAAAAAGCACAGAAAAATATTTTTACAATCATCACATGCAAAAATAATATTCACATAAAATCTAAATAAGGAATTAAAATAAACATATTATAATACCATATTATAATACCATTACTTTGAACAAAAATGTTTATATACAAAGGTAATTACAAAAAAAGAAATTAAAAAAACACCAATAAAATGTTTATCAAACTACTTAAAAATGTAATTGAAATTTTAAAAGTACATCGAAAAATTAACTTTTACATAGAAAACATTATGTTTTAAAAATGTTAAACAAATATCAAATGTACATTTAATCATTGAATAATAAAATTAAATCCACCATAAATAATATTTTTACATCTAAAAATTAAAATGAAAAAATAAACTGTGCAACAAAAATTGAAAATATAACAAACTTATGACAAATATTTAAATTTACTATAAACCCAACATCCTCGTCCTATAATTATTAAGAAAGAATTACATATATGTTAAAAAATACAATATATTACTACAAAAAAACATACAACACCTACAAAATGATATATATAACGATGATATAACACCCGGCAATTTTTTTAACAATATTAAAAGAAAAAAAATTAAAATACACTCTTGTCTACAATATTCAGTCCCACAATCTTTAAGACAAGATGTTGACATGATATTTTGGCAGGATGGCTGTGAGTTTGCCATACAAGGTACTCAACCATATTTATGGCGGATACCCTGTCATCCTTATAATAGGCTCAAAATCTTTAAACGCAGCATGGTCCCATAAATTTCAGAAAGCAAACTAAAAAGCAGAAAGAACAAAAAAATTAGCTGCCTTGTGCCAACGCAGGCACCCTTGCATCATAATGCAAGGGTGCCTGCGTTGCAGGGAAGGATTGCAGAATGGGATCACTCAGAGCAACACTCAAGGAAAGCCTCTTTCACTCAGGGTAATGCGTGAAAGGGGCCCATATTTACAAGGGCATAAAAAAGTCACATTGGGTGACTTTTCGTGGCCTTATAAATATAGGCAAACCCATTGCGCAGCCGGTGCAGCCAAAAAAATTACACACCGCCAGCACAATGGGCTTGTAAATGAGGCCCAATATCTTCAAGAGGGAGCCAGTGAAGATGTCTTACATAGGAGTAAGATATTCAGATCTTTGACTCTAGCTACCGTATGCCTGGAGGACAGCTTTTAAGGGCACAACAGTAGTTTTGCGATAATACGTCCTCAGTCGAGAAGAGTAAGTGCAAGGGGCTCAACTGCTGCTCCAAAGTTTATATGAGGGATAGTTGACTTGAGATTCATAAGAAGATGTAGTTGTAGTAGCCAGATTTGGTTTATTTGGCAATATGATCTGTCAGTCAGAGATTCTGTCATAATAAAGCTGAGAGATTTAACAAGGGGAATTAGTGCTTTATAAATATCTACCTGCTGAAGGGTGTAAAGCCATTTTAGGACTGGAAAGTGGCTAAAAAACAAGAGTAAGAATTCCGTAGTTGAGGAGGTAATTTTTAGAAAGATTAAAGTCATCCAATTTTTAAAGCTTTAAAATAAAGGATTTTATACTTTATTGGCAAGGTTAGATACTCCGGTAAATTGAAATGCAATGTCTGTATGTAAACGTGTGTGTGTGTCTGTGTATGTAGGTGTGTGTGCATGTATGTGTCTGTGTGTATGTACACATCTGTGCATGTGTGTACTTGTGTTGTGTGATTGTGTCGATATTTATGTGAATTTCCTTTTATGTCTTGGAAAAAGCTAGACAGATAACAAAGGTTAAAGTAACATTATAGTTAGGTGTCAACAAAACATTATATATGAAATAAAACACTACAATTCACCAGTTATAGTTATCTCAAGTAGCTATAACTCATGCCCTAAGGTAGCTAGATCTGTGCCCTCGCCATGCACAGTTTTTTGGGTTTTTTCCAAAGATATTGTTATTAAAGTTTTGCAACATACATCTGAGATAGTATCAGTGCCGCATCCCACGCTGGGGAACTAAGTTGTGCAGTAACAGGATAAAGGCCGAAAGAGATACAATGACCAGTATGAATCGAGCTCCATCCTTAGGAGTGCTCTAAATCAAGGGTACAGATTCTAAACATTGTGGAGCTTGAAAGTAGTCCTTTCTGATGCAAATCGGGAGCCAGCAGTTGTCAGCGATTGTCATCCACTATTTACAACAACAACTCATCATATCTATAACATGGCATATATGACACGCAATGAGCATTAGGCCTTTAACACTGTACCTCAGAAGTAAAAAAAAGAAAAACTGAGTAAAAAAAGACAAAAAATACCCCTCCCTTAATCCCACCCCCCACCTTCCCCGTGGTGGCGGCAACAATCACTCAGTGAAAAAGTCACATGACATTGGAACTTTGCTCAAATTTGAAAGAGGTGAAGAGCTCTTATGGAGGCAGGACAGACAGCAGATTTAAGGCCTCGTGAGAGGAAGGCGACCAGGGGGCCCCATTTAAACTCAAAGTTCTTGTAGTTATCTCTAAAATGTCAGACATACGCTCCAAACTGAGCAGTTTCCAAAGGCGGGAGTGCCAAAGGGAAATAGCCGGTGCCTCCTTTCTCTTCCAAGCGGCCGCCAAGGAAATCTTAGCTGCTCCAATACATAGCCACATGATCATTTTGTCGGCTCGGGTCTGGTGTTCTAGGGAGGGATCACGAATCCCCAGAAGTATGTTTGCTTCAAAGCTGCTCTGTGTTTTTTATAGTGCAGGTGGCACCCCCCTGCACTTTCAATAGGGATTGGACATCCCCTTGCAGGCGGGTGCAGTTAGTGACTGCACCTGCCTGCAAGGGGATGTCTGGGGGGGTCCTTAGGATTCCCCTCTCATCCCTCGAAATGGCTGGCCTCTGGAGGCGCACGCAGAGTGCACCACCTTTTTGCAGCACACTTTCAGTGTGCCTCTTGACAGCTTCTTTGCCATTGCACCTGCAACCATAATACGGCGTGGGCATAGAGGCAAAGAGATTCCCTCAGTTGCACAGGGCTATGCCCCCATGCAAATGAGGGAACGGCCTCTTGAGGTAGAGCTGGTGCTACATGTGAACCAACACTATTGGTATTACAGAAGGGGCCACACAAGCATCTGTGGCCCCTTCTATAATACCAAGTAGCCCGGGGTTGCATAAAGTGGACTCACATGACCCTTGCGCCCCCTAGGTACTTTCTGTAATATGACCCCTTTTCTCTTTTCCTTACTTTCCTACTTACTTTTTACTTTGCCATGTCCTACACCACTGGGCACCCAGTACATTACACAACTCTTTCCCTTGGAAGTGTGTTTAACATTTACTTTGCTATTTGATGTGTACTCACCAACAGCTGTATTAATAAATACGTTTCTATGAATGTCTTCTATAAGTAACTGTTAGAAATTGGATTATTATTTGGAGGTGGTTGACTACTCATCTCAAGGAATAATTGCAATCCTTGTCAGGGTGAACTTTCAAAGCCACTAAATTAACCTGAGCTCAATCAATGGGAGCTGTAGCACAGAACACACAGGCTTTACTTAGCATAACGTATTTATGCAGTACCACAAATGGTAGTTAATTCTAAATGCAAAACAAAAAACCCAAAAAAAAAACAAATAAGAAAAATAACAAAATTACAAAAATACATTAGGAAGAACTGAAGATATTAATTTTGAAAGCTTTAAGGAAATATGACGCCAAAAAGCACGAAGTGCTATTACTAATAGTCAATGGTCGCACCAAGATCTAAATCTGGACTTTAGTCTTTCAATTCCCAGTCCACCACAGTGGTACATTTCTAAAGCCCTCCACTACCTCAGGGGAGACACTCGACACTCATAGTGTGTCCGGCAGAGGCCAACAACAGACTACACTCCAGACCCAGTTGCCACTGATTGGCTAGGTACTTCCAGGAAAAGGCCTCTTTCAGCTTAGTGTCTCCCTGTAGCTAAACTGAAGTTCAGCCAACTGATCCTTGGAGTCCACTTCCTTGTCGTGGGTACAAGAGAGAGCAGGTCCAGTACTTCAGGGCTCCTTGCAGGTCATAGACAGCGGGTCCAATCTTCTTCTGATTTTCCACAGAAAGTCTTTTGATGTGGGTGCCTAGAGATGCCACATTTATGCCTGGCATGAGCTAGTGAATTGGGATCAATCCAGGGCCCTCACTAACTAATGGGGTAATAGTTCCCAGTGCCAACCCTACCCACTTTTTCAGTAGTTACTATTTGACTTACTGCAAACAGGCCGAAAATACCATGTGTCAGGTCATTTTCAAGATGAAATAAGTTTTAGGCCACACTAAACTTGGGTTATTTGGGCTGGGTGTGTGTGTTGGGAGTAAACTATGATAACCCTAGGGTCCTCCGAAGCCTAACACTGAAATACAGTTTGCAGCAGGTACTCTACCAACATCAAACCCAGAGACAGAAGTATGGTAGGACAAAAGCATGATCTTTCAGCAAACAGACAGTAGATACACAAGATGTATCCTGGCATCCCATTCTCTCCCTTTTAAGTATACCCCAAGTGTTATATATGAACCCAGAGACAAATGTCTGGTAGGATAAAAGCAGGGTCCTTCTGCAACCGGACAATGAATGCACAAGATTTGACTTGGCATCCTGATCTGTGCCCCAGTAGACCAGTCACGCAAGATTTGACACTCAAGCAGGATGTAGTGCAAAAAGGATGCCCTGCATATTCTGTGATGTTCACAGGAGTTATCTCTGCCAATTTAAATGAACCTATTGTTTACTCCTGGGAGGCATTTCACACATGTTTCACACCTATTCAGTGCTAATCACTGTTTGGAAGAAGTTAGAGCAACAATGCAAATTAACCTCCATGAAGTTCAGGCAGAGAAAAGGTAACTTTCTAAAAGTAACTTTTCCTTAATAATTGATATTTATTAACTATTAAAAATTGTTGTTTAACTATTTCTCAGCTGATTCCATTCCAGAGATAAATATTAGTATTTATTATCATTTACCAGGGTTTCTCTGTAGGGCAATCTGCCTTCCTACAGTCAAAATAGCTTTGGGTGCCAGACACTGCAAGGATACACGGGGTAGACATAAAGCCATGTGTGAATTGCCACCATAGTGGATGGCACAATAGGTGCTGAAGTCCACTGGCGGCATTTAACTTCCTGGCCTTGAGTACACTTTGTACACCATAAACTAGGGCTATATATGCAATTGAAATATACCAATTAGGAATAAGCCAATTTACACATGTTTAAAGGGGGAGTACAGGGTCTTTAATACTTGTTAGAAAAGGTAAAAGGCACATAGTGTTAATACCAGCAAATAAAAAAATAGGATCCAGCAAAGGTGAAAAATCTGGGGTGCCCATACAGAAAGGGCAGATTTCCTACAGTAAATACATAATCGTATGAATTTTAGAGTTAGGGGCCACCCGAATAGACGTTCTACCGCCCCACAAACTAGCATTGCAAAGATGAAATTTAGACAACAAACTAAAGATATATATCGACTGGAAAAAGTAGTGCAGGATATCCCCAGCACGTATTTTACACCTGACTGCAATATTGTTGAGGTGCAAAACCTGTGCAAATAACCCTTATGCTTCTTTTCACAAGCACGTTTTACCCAGAATCTGGCACTTGGGGGTATATAATACGAGAATTGCCGCTAACTAGCGTTAGCGGCAATTTTTTTACTTCCGCATATCGCCATGGTAGCGACGTGTTTACAATACGTCGCTACATGGCGATAGGATCTTCTCGCGGTGCTAAATGTTGTCGCTAACACTAGCGTCAAGGCAATAAAAAAAATTCCGGTAGCGAGAGGAAAGTGACGAAAGGCCATTTAGTGGCAAAAAAATCACTTTAGTAAGCCCAACGTCACTTTTCTGCCTCTAGTGGCAAAAAAAAGCTTATAAGTCCACCACCAATGATAAAAATAAAATAAAAACATTGGAATAAAGAATGGAGCAGCCAAGGCCAAGTGCAGTACAGGTAAACTTACCCCCACAAATCCCCCAACAGCCAGGATGACCAGCCAGAGTCCGAGGAGAAGAGTAAATGCAGATTCAGGGCTCCATATATGTAAAGAGGCACATCGCTTGGGAAAACCAGTGATGCATCACTTTTCATAGCGCCCTCCTTGCGACACCATGGCAACCGAAGCCTGAAAGCTTGGACAGTCCCAGGGGGCCTGTAGGCCTTACTGGGCCTGCGTCTGAGACCTGGAGTGGGAGGCAGAGGTGGTGTGGAGTTGCCGCAGCCTGACGGTGGAACCAACCCTCTGGGCCATGGCGGTAGACATTGAGGAATCGGCGATCGCCATTACCTGGTGTTTAAGTTTGGCAGGTCAAATGGAGACAAATGGCTGACCTGTGTGAGAAGACTGCCTGGAACCCCTTGGAGCTATGATCGGTAGAGGCACTCCTACGAATCAACGTAGGGAGGTCTGCATCACATAACACGTCCTACCACTACACCGGGGAGCAGGAAGGTGATTGCCAGTGGTGGGCCGAGCCTCTCTGTACCACAGGCCGGAGGATGTGGCGCTGCCTGGACGCTGTGGAGGGTGAGTTCCCTGAGCTGCGCCAAACGTGCGTGGTGGGAGCGCTGAAACCCAATGCCTAAGGGGATCCTGTTACATCACCTGCATTGAGAGGTCCCAAGCAGACTTGGCAGCGACTGCCGTACCCAGACTTGTGAAATACCACCTGGCTGAAGCTCCTGCTGGCTGAGTCACAGATTCGGAGAGAGCGTGGTGGATTGAGCACCATTGTCAATGTCCAGGTGAGGAGAAGGTGGGACGGGGAACAGAGGGGGTCATGTTGAGCCCAGGCCTCGCACCGGTGGGTTGGCCACACCGTGCCCTGAGCAATCCCTGCACTGCGGAGGACGCACATTGCCGAGGACACCGCACAAGACTGGTTGAGAACTCCACTAACTGGATCAAGTTGCTTTGATCGGCCATTGTTGGCAGTGGGTGCCAGGGGCCCGGGGCTGGTTCGGGTGCAGGCCTTTGGGTATGCAGCTTGATCCACCATTACTCGCTTGGGAACTGGGGAACACAAAATCTGGTTGTCACTGTTAGATCAGAAGAGGCAAAATGGTGGTGCTGCCTTTCTTTGCCCCCTGGTAGTGAGCTTTTGGGTGTATGGGGGACTATCTCTTAGTGGGCTTTCTCTTCCCACAGTGCCATCTGATAGCTGCTGCTGCTGTCCCCATCTGCTGCTGCTGGTTCCTCTGACCCGGTGGTCAGGTGTTCAAGGCCCTCCTCCTCCCGCAGGCTCCAGCCTGCACCTCATTGTTGGTGGTCCAGTTGTAGAGTGTCACTGCTCCGCTGCTTGACTGCCCTCCAGTCCCTCTTTTCTGCTGTTCCTATCCCTCTTTCTGCTCTTCTCCGTTGCTTTCTACCTTTGGCTTTGTATTTTTTTCTTTGCTTTGTTTGGCTTTGTCATTCCTGTGCTTTTGTACAGTTCCTTTTTCCCTGTCCTCTCCCTCGTTGGTTCTGCAATCCCCCGCAGCCCCACCCCTCTAGTGTCCTTTCCTGCGTTTCCCACCTCCCAGCTGTCCAGCCCCCCCGCAGCACTACTCAATGGCGGCCGCTGTGCGGCCATGTGCAGCGGATGTGCCACTAATGCGCCAAATGCACGCCAAAGGCGAGGCCGTCTGCGCTGTTCACGCATGGACCGCGTCCAGTGCAAAAGACCCTGCCTCCCGGACACTCCATTGCTCTGACACCAGCACACTCCTCGCCCACAAACCTGGACGCCAGTCCGCTTGCCATCAAGCATCACTGAAGAATACCCTTGCACCCTTAACCTGCCTTAACTAAAAACACACCTTCTGCCACATCAACACACCAGGGCCTCTCGCCACCCAGTTGACCAACAGCGCACCCAACCGTCTCAACTGCATCTTCCTCAACATGTGGTCCCTCCACAAACACGCCACAGAAATCTGGGACCTCCTCAACGCCAACTCTTCAGACATTGCCTTCTTCACGTAAACCTGGACTAACCTCTGCTCCGGAACAGACATCGCCATCGCCATCTCCAACAGCTTCAACATCACCCGCATGAACCACCCCAACCACCCTAGAAGAGACATTGCCATTGTCTACAAAAGCACACTCCGACTGACCATGCACTCTAATGACCCAATGGAGATCATGGAACACCTCCACTTCCAGATCCAGACCAAGCCCAACACCACCCTCAGCAGGCACCCTCGTCTACAGGCCCCCCGGCCCATGACCCCCATTCACCGATGCCATCGTAGACCTAATCGCACCCCAGGCTCTCCCATCCACCAATTACATCCTACACGGAGACCTCAACGTCCCTCTGGACAACCCCAGTGACCAGAACACCACCATCTTCCTGGAGAACTTCACCAACATCTGACTCAAGCAGCTAGTCACCGCACCAACCCACATATCTAGACAAACGTCTTAACCACGCCAACTGTACACCACCACCATCATTACCCCTCCCTGTCGCAGCTGGATCAAGGCCACAGAAGAACTTCTCGTCAACTCCCTCAGCACCACCACTCTGCCAACGCTTACAGACACCAACACCGCAACGCACAACCTCCACCGATGAGTCTCTAACTGTGCCGACACCCTGGCACCCCTCAAGGAGAAACCAGGTCAACAAAACTCCAAGAAGGCCAACTGGTTCACTCCCACCCTCCACTAGTGCAGGCGCACCTGTAGACGTCACGAGAAGAGATGGAGCCACAACATCAATCAACTCCGCAACACAGTCCCCCGTGCACCATGGCTCAAGGGTGCCCGCGTTGGCGCATGGCACCCTTTGTGCATCATTGCAGGGGAAAAAGCCAGGGGGGGGATTATTCCTGAGCACCTTCCGACAGTTTAACGCCGCCGGTGCATCATTTTCTTGATATACTCACAGCGTCAATCTTGCACCACGTTGCGTCTTCTGTACAATGTGACACATCTAGGCATATGCGTAACCTTGTGAATCCCTGTGCCACATTATACCTGCGTCAGGTATGATATATGCCGGGTGGGCATTCCCACACAACAAAGCCTCATTGGAGTGGTGCATTGAAGTCTCTCAGATTTCACTGCAACAATTCTAGTACGCCACTGCATCAAAACCTTAAACCTGCCTCATGGCAGGCGTAAGGGTGACGCAGTGCCAAAGAGATAGGCTGGCCCCATGCATTGCTGGAGTTGCGTCATGCTTGTGACAAAACTGCAGCAATGCATTACTTTAACACTGACATGTACGTCAGACGTATCTGTCATTGACTGCTACATGGAGCACCGAACATTAAATATGGTGCATCCAAGGTGTCACAAGGAGGGCGCAGTAAAAAGTGTTGCAACACTGCTTTGTCACAGCGATGCAACACTTTTCATGAATGGGGCCCATGAATGTATCCTATTTTATTGATAGGGTGCATCCCTGACCTTTTATTTTGGTGCAGGGCAGGGCAGCGCAGCAATATTCCATGCAGCGCTGTCCAGCACCCAAACATCTTATATCTGGACCCAAGTGTTTGCACCAATTTTAAGACCACCTATTTGTTGGTCTTACAAAACTGCCTCTAACTGGACTTAGTGGCAGTTTTGGGGGGTCATCGTTGTACGGGAATTTCATTTTAAATATCACGAAGTGTGATTAGCGGCAGTTTTTACACGGGAACGCTACCTTGCATCTCATTTTCGTTAAGTCCCACTAATAGTAGTGGCCTCCGCTTTCTTGGGATCAAAGAAGGCTTAAAAGGGGAAGACGTTCGCCCTTTTATTTTAGATCTTCTTAAGGAGGCCTTCCCTGAGTTAACTGGGTGGGATTGGGAACGGGAAATCCAGAGGGTCCACCGAGTCCAATTTAATTGACATAAAAATTCTGGTAAAGATCTAAACCAACCAAGGGCCATTCTGGGTTTTTTTGGCAATTATATCCTTAGACAAGCTATATTTGAGAAAGCTCGACCCGAGGCTAGAAGGCAGTATTAAGAGTCTTCTTTTTTTGTACGCCCTGATTTTAGTCACGTTACCGTGGAACGTAGATGGGGACTACGGCAATTAATTAAGCCCTTTCAGGATGTGGGATTTGAGGCATTTTTGCTGGCTCTCGCTAGGCTGAAGACAATTGTAAGAGGGTCTGTCAAATTTTTTACCTAGAGAGCATCTAGATCAAGCCAGGTTGGATAAAAGAAATGTATGAGGCCTTAATGTACTTTATTGGGTAATTTAAATGAGCTTTTGATGCGAGCAAAGAGTTGCACAATACGGGTGTTTTTTTTCTTCTTTTCCTTCCTTATGTGCTATATTGGTTCGATAGGGTGTGTAAGGGGCTGGAGGGGGGCGCTGCGGTGTTTCTCTCTATCTATATCACACAGACCCTCCGGGACTGGTTGCTTTCAAGGCCAGGGGAGGGATGGTGGGCTGGAGAGGGGGTGTTGGGAGGAGACGGGGGGTGGGGTAGTGGGGCACTATGGTGGTAAGGTGAAGTGTAAATTGCAGCTGAACAATGTTGTTTATGATCTGTGTTATCTTTTGTTGATATTAAAGGGAAGAGAACAATCTGCAAGATATATTGGACTTGAATGTTTGCAGGGCCAGTATGGTATCTGTATTAAGTTTGATAAATCTGATAAGGTAATACAACTGGATGAAATGCTCTATTGGGATAATGGCTAAAGTACGTATTGCTTCTATCAATATCTGTGGGCTTAACGATAGTGCTAAGAGGAGGAGGATTCAAGAAGATCTCAAAGTGTTAAAGGCAGATATCGATTGTCTTCAGGAGACCCATATCGTTGGTAGTGACAGCAACTTACTCAAATCTTTGGGGCTGAAGGTTGCAGCCTATACTACACAAGATGTAAAGACTAAGGGGGTCGCGGTCTTCATAAAAGGCTGCACCATTAATCCAGGTAGGAAGGCTGTGGATAAGAATGGTAGATGGATAATACTGGAGTGTAGACATAGAACAGCCTTATTTACATTATGCTCAGTCTACGCCCCAGTGTTGGACATTCCAGCGCTATTGCAATTTTTGTCTAATGAACTACCTTCCTGGCCCGCACCATATGTGGTATGTGGGGATTTAAACCTCAACGGATCTAGGGGGGCCCCGGAGACATTGGGAATTTCCAGCAAGAGGCAGAAGCCACATTCGATGATGGCATTTAAAAATTTTGTATGTATGGGATATTGGTTTGATAGATGCTTGGCCTAAACTTAGAGCTCCGGAGCCTGGCTATACTTTTTATTCTGCTACACATGGCAAGTTTGCCAGGCTCGATTATTTTTTTAACTTCACCATCCATACTCCAAGAGGCACTGATCGAGCTCTTCCCCAGAGTTATGTCAGATCACAACCCTGTTGTCCTGGAGTTTTTAGTTGCCGGAGCAAGAAAAGAGTTTTCAAGATGGACATTCGAGAGGGCGCTTCTCTCAGATCAATAATTTATTAAGTATATGAAGGGCTGGATCAGGGATTTTTTTTTATAACAACAGTGCTAGTGCCCCCCCTGGAATGGTTTGGGATGCCTATAAAGCATCAGTGAGAGGCGAGATACTGCAATATAGCCTGAGTAAACAAAAAAAAAGAGGCAGAACAGATTAAACGGCTTTACCAAAAGCTTGCCCTACTGGAAACAGAATTAATCAGTACTGTGATTAGTGGAGGTGATGTTTCTGGAATAACAAACTCTATTAATAAAGCAAATCCTGTTTGATAGATTTTAATGCCGAGAGGATGGCAGGGAAGTATTTAGCTAAAAGGCAGGACTACTATGAATATAGCGAGACCGTGGGCAGATTATTGGCAATCAGTGCTAGACGACCGGCGGCGGCCGGACATATAGAGCAGGTTAGAAATATGCGGGGGGGGGGAAAGTGGTTACAGATCCTGGTGAGATCAGGGAGGCTTTTAGGGAGTTTTATGAAGATCTCTATTCAGCCCCATCTCATGATGGTCATTTACCAAATGAGGAACCGCTAGAATTTGACCCAATTGGAAGGGTTCCCCAGGAGAAGGGTTCTCAGCTAGGGTTAGAGATTGCACAGGAGGAGCTATATAGCGCTCTTCAAGCCCTTCCCTCTGGCAAAGCAACTGATTGCATCCCCATAGAATTTTATTAAGTATTTTTTAGGGAGATATTTTATGCTATGCTTTGGTTTATTTCCGGAGATTAGGGAAGGGGCTACACCACCTTGCTCGTGGGGCATTGCTAACATCGTTATTTTTTTTAGAAAGGGCTAAGATCCTATGAATTTAGGCTCATATAGACCTATTACGTTGTTAAATAGTGACGCCAAATTATACTCCAAAATCTTTGCTTCTTGCTTGAATTCCGTGATGCATCATCTCGTCTCGGTTTGGCAGCACAGATTTATACAAGGAAGGGGAACTGTGGATCATGTCCAGAGGGTAATCGCACTTTTTGATGCCACTGAGGTCCTCACCAAACCTATGGGGTTAGCTTTTTTAGACGCTGAGAAGGCCATTTATAGGGTTTCATGGAGCTTTTTATGGAAGACCCTTGAGGCTAATGGCCTAGGGGAATCATTTGTGGAAGCAATACAGGTTTTATATGTCAATTCTACTGCGCGATTACGAATTATGGGGGAAGAGACGGCACCATTTTCAATTGGTTGGGGAACAAGACAGGGATGCCCAGCCTCTCCCCTGTTGTTTGCCCTATAAATAAACCCCTTCCTTAGACGACTGGAGGCTGCCGCAGATATTATTCCAGTTAGCTTGCAGGGTGGGGATACTAAGTTACTGGCCTATGCCGATGAAGTGGCTATAGTTACATCGGACCCTGATGGGGCAATGTGTGCGGTGGAAAGTATTGTGGAAAACTCTGGGTCCCAATCAGGCTTTTTATTAAATAAGGATAAAACCCAGATTGTGATGAATAGATTTGCTACAGGTAAAGTTAATAGGATTGTCGAAAAAGCAGTTTACTTAGGTATTAATATTACGGCAAAGGTGGAAAATATAGTAGATCTAAATATCACCCCGATAATGGAGAAAATTATGAATGACTTTTAACGCTGGAATAATCTGAAGCTCTCAATAGTGGGGCGATGCAATCTCATCAAAATTATGATTTTGCCAAAACGTTTATATATTTTTCGTGCGATTCCTTTAGAAATTCATAATTTTTGGTTTATATCGAAAGACTGGGAGAGCCAATGTATTCCTATCTTTACCTAGGGCTAGAGGGGGATGGGGGCTCCCGCATTTTAAGCTATATTATTTAGCGGCTTCATTACAATATTACTGGCCACTCTTTGGCGTTAAAGACAAAGATAGCGAAGATTCTTGTTGTGTTCCGTCAATATATGAGATACTGATTGGAGCACGGGCTAACGACTGCCTTCTGAAATTTTATGAAGCAAGCTATTTTAAAAAAAAACTCGATTTAAGGTATTAATTACGGCTTATCGCAATTGGGCGGGTGTTAGGAAGAAACTTGGTGTCAGGAGGTTTTGCAGGTATTCTCCTATAATCAGGAATGATCAGCTGCCAAAGGCATTACAAGATGCGTGCCTGGCAAGGTGGGGAAAAAGTGTTTTTTACAGGATAGGTGACCTTCTAGCTGGGGACCATATAGCCTCTTTTGAATTAGCTAGGGAAAGGTTTGGTATTGGCCCCCGGGATTTTTTTATTTTTTGCAGCTGAGAGACTTTCTGTTTAAAAAAGCTGGTGGTGCTGCAGGTTTTGGGCAGGTAACCCTAATGGAATTCCTAATTAGTAGCTTGGGTTCCTCAATCTCACAAATATATAGATGCCTGCTAGAAGGAGTGCCAGATGATTGAGATAAGCATAGGCTGAGACGGCAGGATAAGTTAGGGGTTACGGAATCCGTTTTTTTTAGATCATTAGAACTAGGGGACACTGTATTGTGTTCAGCCAATTTGCGGTCCCAACACTTCAAGACTTTATTTGATCTTTATATAACGCCTGCAAAAATTGTTAGATGGGGGGAACCGAGGGGACTAACTGTTTTAGATGTGCGGCATCTGGTGCAGATATAGTACATATCTTCGCCACTTGCCCTCACATAGAACCTAGAGATCTTGAAATATCAGGCTTTTTACAGCAGGTGATAAATGAAAATGTCCCTCTGACACCTCAGCTGATGTTATTAGGGGCAAATGACCTAGAGGGGGGCAATGGGGCAGAACTTATTTTTATAGCGATGGCAGTTTTTAGGCTTTGTGTCGCCTCAGCCTGGCTTGATCCACAAGCTCCATCTTTTCAGCAGTTGAAGGGACGATTTTTGCATATATATAATTTAGAAAAGGCACTTTATGAAAGAAGAGGCAGAAATGGTAGGATTAAAGGGAATATGATTTGGGGCCCTCTTACTTCCTGGATCACATCACTCACATAACCTGAATACCTTTAAGGCAATCGGCAAAATGTGAAGTAGGGTATTAATAGATTTAATTTATTTTGAAAATACAGCTGTTATATTATGTTATTCTCTAGCTTATGATTTATTGCTATATTTGAGTAATGTATTAATTGACCGATCCTTATCTGAAACAAGATTGTGGTTCTTTTTTTTATCATTTGGATGGATTGTATCAATATGTGATCACTGCTACATTTACACTGTTTTATCAAAAAATAAAAATATATATAAAAAAAAAAGTCCCGCTAACAGTAGTGGTGATCCTGAAAATTCCCGTTTACTCTGGAAAAGTGCCTCTAACCACAGTTAGCGGCAACTTGTAAGTACAATGATAAAAAAAAGCTGCCGTAATGTCACAAAATTGATGCTACGGCAGCGTTAAGTTCTTGTAAATATGCCCCTTGGTGTGCTACATGCATAAACATAGTACTGCAAGAAACTACAGCCAAATTGACTACCAGCTTGAGTCGTGATTACGCCACTTTTTTTTCTGAAGTCATGACACAAAATGCCAGGCAAGATTTACAAACTCGTGCAATGTAGGAAAATACCCCTTTTTAGGTCTCGCGAGCCAAAGGCTCGAAGAGACATTTTATATGTGGGATTTTCAAAGTGCTACCCACAGTCTTTTGGCTGGCCTAAACCTTGAGTGCACGAGATCACATGCACGTGCACAGCTGCTCCTCTGCTCATTGCATTCCCCCCTCCCTTCTCACCCAGCCCTTTGATGCTCTGCTTGATTACTTTCACTTTCGCCCGCTTTGACCCTTGCATTCCCCCCTCCCTTCTCACCCAGCCCTTTGATGCTCTGCTCCCATCTCCCTCCTCCCTGGGCGTGAAGGGAGACAGAGCCATCCTGCTTGATTAATGGCTTTTTTATTTTACTGCTTCAACAGAACCAGCAGGCCACCAGTCACCCACTTCAGCTCTGTCAGTGCCCCACGGACTTTCGGTTTATGCTGCTGAAAGAGCATACAGTGAAAAGACTATGTGCCAGCTGATTAAGAGCGTCTCACTCTGGGGCTCTGTTCAGTAATGATGTAGCTTTAAATTAATGTCTGCCTCAATGAGTACTTAATAATGATGAAATACAAGTCAGATAAAAAAACTTCCGCATTTCGGTAGCAACATTATCTAAGAACACAGAAGATCGTATGGCCTGTGGAACAAAGAGTTGTTTTTGTGCGACTTCCTTGTTTAAAGCACATAGTCATGGGCTCTCAATCACATGCATGATCAAACAGGGACATGCAGCTGAAATGTGATAAAAAGTTCCACACAAATTTCACAAAAGAAAACCACAAGGCTTGCGTGCAGATCAAAGACAGTGTATATGCAGCCAAAAAGGATAGTGCTGATCTCAAGGCATATGACTAACTAATTGACTCACTCTCACTGACTCACTCTCTCTCTCATGACTCACTCTCACTGACTCACTCTCACTAATTGACTCACTCTCACAGACTCACTAATTGACTCACTCTCACAAACTCACTAATTGACTCACTCTCACTGACTCACTCTCTCTCTCTCACTAATTGACTCACTCTCACTGGCTCACTTGCTCACAAATTGACTCACTCTCACTGAGTCACTCTCTCACTAATTGACTCACTCTCACTGACTCTCTCTCTCTCTCATGACTCACTCTCACTGACTCTCTCTCTCTCATGACTCACTCTCACTGACTCAATCTCACTAATTAACTCGCTCTCACTGACTCACTCACTAATTGACTCACTCTCAATGACTCACTAATTGACTCACTCTCACTGACTCACTCACTCTCTCACTAATTGACTCACTCACTGGCTCACTCTCACTGACTTACTCTCACGGACTCACTAATTGACTCACTGAGTCACTCTCTCACTAATTGACTCACTCTCACTAATTGACTCACTCTCTCACTAATTGACTCACTCTCACTGACTTACTCTCATGGACTCACTAATTGACTCACTCTCACTGACACACTCACTAATTGACTCACTCTCACTGACACACTCACTAATTGACTCACTCTCAATGACTCACTAATTGACTCACTCTCACTGACACTCTCACTAATTGACTCACTCTCACTGACTCACTCACTAATTGACTCACTCACTAATTGACTCACTCTCACTGACTCACTCTCTCTCACTAATTGACTCACTCTCACTGGCTCACTAATTTACTCACTCTCACTGAGTCACTCTCTCACTAATTGACTCACTCTCACTGACTCACTCTCTCTCTCATAACTCACTCTCACTGACTCACTCTCACTAATTGACTCACTCTCACTGACTCACTCGCTGATTGACTCACTCACTGAGTCACTCTCTCACTAATTGACTCACTCACACTGACTCACTCTCTCTCTCATGACTCACTCTCACTGACTCACTCACTAATTGACTCACTCACTGAGTCACTCTCTCACTAATTGACTCACTCTCTCACTAATTTCCACACTCTCACAGACTCACTCTCACACACTCACTCATTGGCTCACTCTCACTGGCTCACTAATTGACTCACTCACACTGACTCACTCTCTCTCTCATAACTCACTCTCACTGACTCACTATCACTAATTGACTCACTCTCACTGACTCACTCACTGAGTCACTCTCTCACTAATTGACTCACTCTCTCACTAATTTCCACACTCTCACAGACTCACTCTCACAGACTCACTCTCACTCACTCATTGGCTCACTCTCACTGGCTCACTCTCACTGGCTCACTAATTGACTCACTCTCACTGGCTCACTCTCACTAATTGACTCAGTCTCACTGACTCACTCACTAATTGACTCACTCTCAATGACTCACTAATTGACTCACTGTCACTGAGTCACTCTCTCTTATGACTCACTCTCACTGACTCACTCTCACCAATTGACTTAGTCTCACTGACTCATTCACTAATTGACTCACTGTCAATGACTCACTAATTGACTCACTCACTGAGTCACTCTCTCTCACTAATTGACTCACTCTCACTGGCTCACTTGCTCACTAATTAACTCACTCTCACTGAGTCACTCTCTCACTAATTAACTCACTCTCACTGACTCACTCTCACTAATTGACTCACTCTCACTGAGTCACTCTCTCACTAATTGACTCACTCTCACTGACTCACTCTCACTAATTGACTCACTCTCACTGAGTCACTCTCTCACTAATTGACTCACTCTCACTGACTCACTCACTAATTGACTCACTCTTACTGATTGACTCACTCTTACTGATTGACTCACTCACTAATTGACTCACTCTCACTGACTCACTCTCTCACTCATTGACTCACTCTCACTGACTCACTCTCACTCACTCATTGACTCTCTCACTGGCTCACCATACCACAGGAATGTTCCACAGGCAAATATAAACTTTCTTTACAGTATTCTTGTTGCATCCTTTTGTAGTGTGATCGAAGTATACTACAGTTACACATATAAAGGAATCAAGGCCGAAAGCAAGTACATTAAAATGAAGTAAATATTGCCTACTTGACACTAGAGATGTGGGAAATAGTAACTGTGGTTAATTTATATAATCTATTCACATTAAGTGGCGATTAATGGTTACTTTAGTTACTCTTTTCCCTTGCTCCGTGCCATAAGCAGTGACTTGAAAAAAGACCACTTATGCCATAGGTTGACTCACTCACACTGACTCACTATCACTGACTCACTATCACTAATTGACTCACTCACTGACTCACTCACTAATTGACTCACTCAGTCACTCTCTCACTAATTGACTCACTCTCTCTAATTGCCACACTCTCACTGACTCACTCTCACAGACTCACTAATTGACTCACTCACTAATTGACTCACTCACTAATTGACTCACTCACAGACTCACTAATTGACTCACTCACTAATTGACTCACTCACTAATTGACTCACTCACTAATTGACTCACTCTCAATGACTCACTAATTGCCTCACTCTCACTGACACTCACTAATTGACTCACTCTCACTGACTCACTCACTAATTGACTCACTAATTGACTCACTCTCACTGACTCACTCACTAATTGACTCACTCTCACTGACTCACTCTCACTAATTGACTCACTCTCACTGACCCACTCTCACTAATTGACTCACTCTCACTCACTCACTCGCTGATTGACTCACTCACTGAGTCACTCTCTCACTAATTGACTCACTCACACTGACTCACTCTCTCTCTCATGACTCACTCTCACTGACTCACTCACTAATTGACTCACTCACTGAGTCACTCTCTCACTAATTGACTCACTCTCTCACTAATTTCCACACTCTCACAGACTCACTCTCACAGACTCACTCTCACTCACTCATTGGCTCACTCTCACTGGCTCACTCTCACTGGCTCACTAATTGACTGACTCACACTGACTCACTCTCTCTCTCATGACTCACTCTCACTGACTCACTCTCACTAATTGACTCACTCTCACTGACTCACTCACTAATTGACTCACTCACTGAGTCACTCTCTCACTAATTGACTCACTCTCTCACTAATTTCCACACTCTCACAGACTCACTCTCACAGACTCACTCTCACTCACTCATTGGCTCACTCTCACTGGCTCACTCTCACTGGCTCACTAATTGACTCACTCTCACTGGCTCACTCTCACTAATTGACTCAGTCTCACTGACTCACTCACTAATTGACTCACTCTCAATGACTCACTAATTGACTCACTCACTGAGTCACTCTCTCTCACTAATTGACTCACTCTCACTGGCTCACTTGCTCACTAATTAACTCACTCTCACTGAGTCACTCTCTCACTAATTGACTCACTCTCACTGACTCACTCTCACTAATTGACTCACTCTCACTGACTCACTCTCACTGACTCACTCTCACTAATTGACTCACTCTCACTGACTCACTCTCACTGACTCACTAATTGACTCTCTCACTGACTCACTCTCACTAATTGACTCACTCTCACTGAGTCACTCTCTCACTAATTGACTCACTCTCACTGACTCACTCTCTCTCTCATAACTCACTCTCACTGACTCACTCTCACTGACTCACTTGCTGATTGACTAACTCACTGAGTCACTCTCTCACTAATTGACTCACTCACACTGACTCACTCTCTCTCTCATGACTCACTCTCACTGACTCACTCACTAATTGACTCACTCACTGAGTCACTCTCTCACTAATTGACTCACTCTCTCACTAATTTCCACACTCACAGACTCACTCTCACTCACTCATTGGCTCACTCTCACTGGCTCACTCTCACTGGCTCACTAATTGACTCACTCTCACTGGCTCACTCTCACTAATTGACTCAGTCTCACTGACTCACTCACTAATTGACTCACTCTCAATGACTCACTAATTGACTCACTGTCACTGAGTCACTCTCTCTCTTATGACTCACTCTCACTGACTCACTCTCACTAATTGACTTAGTCTCACTGACTCACTCACTAATTGACTCACTGTCAATGACTCACTAATTGAGTCACTCACCGAGTCACTCTCTCTCACTAATTGACTCACTCTCACTGGCTCACTTGCTCACTAATTAACTCACTCTCACTGAGTCACTCTCTCACTAATTGACTCACTCTCACTGACTCACTCTCACTAATTGACTCCCTCTCACTGAGTCACTCTCTTACTAATTGACTCACTCTCACTGACTCACTCTCACTAATTGACTCACTCTCACTGAGTCACTCTCTCACTAATTGACTCACTCTCACTGACTCACTCCCTAATTGACTCACTCTTACTGATTGACTCACTCTTACTGATTGACTCACTCACTAATTGACTCACTCACTAATTGACTCACTCTCACTGACTCACTCTCTCACTCATCGACTCACTCTCACTGACTCACTCTCACTCACTCATTGACTCACTCTCACTGGCTCACCATACCACAGGAATGTTCCACAGGCAAATATAAACTTTCTTTACAGTATTCTTGTTGCATCCTTTTGTAGTGTGATCGAAGTATACTACAGTTACACATATAAAGGAATCAAGGCCGAAAGCAAGTACATTAAAATGAAGTAAATATTGCCTACTTGACACTAGAGATGTGGGAAATAGTAACTGTGGTTAATTTATATAATCTATTCACATTAAGTGGCGATTAATGGTTACTTTAGTTACTCTTTTCCCTTGCTCCGTGCCATAAGCAGTGACTTGAAAAAAAGACCACTTATGCCATAGGTTGACTCACTCACACTGACTCACTATCACTGACTCACTATCACTAATTGACTCACTCACTGACTCACTCACTAATTGACTCACTCAGTCACTCTCTCACTAATTGACTCACTCTCTCACTAATTGCCACACTCTCACTGACTCACTCTCACAGACTCACTAATTGACTCACTCACTAATTGACTCACTCACTAATTGAATCACTCACAGACTCACTAATTGACTCACTCACTAATTGCCTCACTCTCACTGACACTCACTAATTGACTCACTCTCACTGACTCACTCACTAATTGACTCACTCTCACTGACTCACTCTCACTAATTGACTCACTCTCACTGACTCACTCTCACTAATTGACTCACTAATTGACTCACTCTCACTAATTGACTCACTCTCACAGACTCACTAATTGACTCACTAATTGACTCACTCACTAATTGACTCACTCTCAATGACTCACTAATTGCCTCACTCTCACTGACACTCACTAATTGCCTCACTCTCACTGACACTCACTAATTGACTCACTCTCACTGACTCACTCACTAATTGACTCACTCTCACTGACTCACTCTCACTAATTGACTCACTAATTGACTCACTCTCACTGACTCACTCTCACTAATTGACTCACTCTCACTGACTCACTCTCACAAATTGACTCACTAATTGACTCACTCTCACTGACTCACTCTCACTAATTGACTCACTCTCACTGACTCACTAATTGACTCACTCTCACTGACTCACTAATTGACTCACTCTCACTGATTTACTCACTAATTGACTCACTAATTGACTCTCTCACTGACTCACTCTCACTGACTCACTCACTAATTGACTCACTCTCACAGACTCACTCTCACAGACTCACTCTCACAGACTCACTCTCACAGACTCACTCTCACTGGCTCACTCTCACTGGCTCACTCTCACAGACTCACTCTCACAGACTCACTCTCACTGGCTCACTCTCACAGACTCACTCTCACTGGCTCACTCTCACAGACTCACTCTCACAGACTCACTCTCACAGACTCACTCTCACAGACTCTCTCACAGACTCACTCTCACAGACTCACTCACAGACTCACTCTCACAGACTCACTCTCACAGACTCACTAATTGACTCACTCTCACTGACTCACTCTCACTAATTGACTCACTGACTCACTCACTAATTGACTCACTCTCAATGACTCACTAATTGACTCACTCTGACTCACTCTCTCTCATGACTCACTCTCACTGACTCTCTCACTAATTGACCCACTCTCACAGACTCACTAATTGACTCACTCACTAATTGACTCACTCTCACAGACTCACTAATTGACTCACTCACTAATTGACTCTCTCACTAATTGACTCACTCTCACAGACTCACTAATTGACTCACTCTCACTGACTCACTCACTAATTGACTCACTAATTGACTCTCTCACTGACTCACTCTCACTAATTGACTCACTCTCACTGACTCACTAATTGACTCACTCTCACTGACTCACTCACTAATTGACTCACTAATTGACTCTCTCACTGACTCGCTCTCACTAATTGACTCACTAATTGACACTCTCACTGACTCACTCACTAATTGACTCACTCTCACTGACTCACTCTCACTAATTGACTCACTCTCACTGACTCACTCACTAATTGACTCACTCTCACTGACTCACTCACTAATTGACTCACTCTCACTGACTCACTCTCACAGGCTCACTCTCACAGGCTCACTCTCACAGGCTCACTCTCACAGGCTCACTCTCACAGACTCACTCTCACAGACTCACTCACAGACTCACTCTCACAGACTCACTAATTGACTCACTCTCACTGACTCACTCTCACTAATTGACTCACTGACTCACTCACTAATTGACTCACTCTCAATGACTCACTAATTGACTCACTCTGACTCACTCTCTCTCATGACTCACTCTCACTGACTCTCTCACTAATTGACTCACTCACACAGACTCACTTACTAATTGACTCACTCTCAATGACTCACTAATTGACTCACTCTCACTGACTCCCTCTCTCCCTCTCACTAATTGGCTCACTCTCACTGGCTCACTTGCTCACCAATTTACTCACTCTCACTGAGTCACTCTCTCACTAATTGACTCACTCTCACTGACTCACTCTCTCTCTCATGACTCACTCTCACTGACTCAATCTCACTAATTAACTCGCTCTCACTGACTCACTCACTAATTGACTCGCTCTCAATGACTCAAAATTGGACACTCTCACTGACACACTCTCTCACTAATTGACTCACTCACTAGCTCACTGACTTACTCTCACGGACTCACTAATTGACTTACTCTCACGGACTCACTAATTGACTCACTCTCACTGACACACTCACTAATTGACTCACTCTCACTGACACACTCACTAAGTGACTCACTCTCAATGACTCACTAATTGACTCACTCTCACTGACTCACTCTCTCTCATGACTCACTTTCACTGACTCACTATCACTAATTGACTCACTCACTAAGTCACTCTCTCACTAATTGACTCACTCTCTCCCTAATTGCCACTCTCACTGACACACTCTCACTGACACACTCTCACTGACACACTCTCACTGACACACTCTCACTGACACACTCACGGACACACTCTCACTAATTGACTCACTCTCACTAATTGACTCACTCTCACTGACTCACTAATTGACTCACTCACTGACTCTCTCTCTCAATCTCACTAATTGACTCGCTCTCACTGACTCACTCACTAATTGACTCACTCTCAATGACTCACTCTCTCATGACTCACTCTCACTAATTGACTCAGTCTCACTGACTCACACTAATTGACTCACTCACAATGACTCACTAATTGACTCACTCTCACTGACTCACTCTCTCTCACTAATTGACTCACTCTCACTGGCTCACTAATTTACTCACTCTCACTGAGTCACTCTTACTAATTGACTCACTCACACTGACTCACTCTCTCTCTCTCATAACTCACTAACTGACTCACTCTCACTAATTGACTCACTCTCACTGACTCACTCGCTGATTGACTCACTCACTGAGTCACTCTCTCACTAATTGACTCACTTACACTGACTCACTCTCTCTCTCATGACTCACTCTCACTGACTCACTATCACTAATTGACTCACTCTCACTGACGCACTCACTAATTGACTCACTCACTGAGTCACTCTCTCACTAATTGACTCACTCTCTCACTAATTTCCACACTCACAGACTCACTCTCACAAACTCACTCTCACTCCCTGACTCATTGGCTCACTCTCACTGGCACACTCTCACTGGCTTACTCTCACTGACTCACTAATTGACTCACTCTCACTGGCTCACTCTCACTAATTGACTCAGTCTCACTGACTCACTCACTAATTGACTCACTCAATGACTCACTAATTGACTCACTGTCACTGAGTCACTCTCTCTCTTATGACTCACTCTCACTGACTCACTCTCACTAATTGACTTAGTCTCACTGACTCACTCACTAATTGACTCACTGTCAATGACTCACTAAATGACTCACTGTCACTGAGTCACTCTCTCTCTTATGACTCACTCTCACTAATTGATTCACTCTCACAGACTCACTTACTAATTGTCTCACTCTCAATGACTCACTAATTGACTCACACTCTCTCTCACTAATTGACTCACTCTCACTGGCTCACTTGCTCACTAATTAACTCACTCTCACTGACTTACTCTCACTAATTGACTCACTCACTGACTCACTCACTAATTGACTCACTCTCAATGACTCACTAATTGACTCACTCTGACTTACTGTCTCATGACTCACTCTCACTGACTCTCACTAATTGACTCACTCACACAGACTCACTTACTAATTGACTCACTCTCAATGACTCACTAATTGACTCACTCTCACTGATTCACTCTCTCCCTCTCACTAATTGACTCACTCTCACTGGCTCACTTGCTCACAAATTTACTCACTCTCACTGAGTCACTCGCTCACTAATTGACTCACTCTCACTGACTCACTCTCTCTCTCATGACTCACTCTCACTGACTCAATCTCACTAATTAACTCGCTCTCACTGACTCACTCACTAATTGACTCACTCTCAATGACTCAAAAATGGACTCACTCTCACTGACACACTCACTCTCTCACTAATTGACTCACTCACTAGCTCACTGACTTACTCTCACGGACTCACTAATTGACTCACTCACTGACACTCTCACTAATTGACACTCACTGACACACTCTCACTAAGTGACTCACTCTCAATGACTCACTAATTGACTCACTCTCAATGACTCACTAATTGACTCACTCTCACTGACTCACTCTCTCTCATGACTCACTTTCACTGACTCACTATCACTAATTGACTCACTTTCACTGACTCACTATCAGTAATTGACTCACTCTCACTGACTCACTCACTAATTGACTCACTCATTGAGTCACTCTCTCACTAATTCACTCACTCTCTCCCTAATTGCCACTCTCACTGACACACTCTCACTGACACACTCTCACTGACACACTCTCACTGACACACTCTCACTAATTGACTCACTCTCACTGACACACTCACTAATTGACTCATTCTCGATGACTCACTAATTGACTCACTCTCACTGACTCTCTCAATCTCACTAATTGACTCGCTCTCACTGACTCACTCACTAATTGACTCACTCTCAATGACTCACTCTCTCATGACTCACTCTCACTAATTGACTCAGTCTCACTGACTCACACTAATTGACTCACTCTCAATGACTCACTAATTGACTCACTCTCACTGACTCACTCAATCTCACTAATCGACTCACTCTCACTGGCTCACTAATTTACTCACTCTCACTGAGTCACTCTCTTACTAATTGACTCACTCACACTGACTCACTCTCTCTCTCTCATAACTCACTAACTGACTCACTCTCACTAATTGACTCACTCTCACTGACTCACTCTCTCTCTCATGACTCACTCTCACTGACTCACTATCACTAATTGACTCACTCTCACTGACGCACTCACTAATTGACTCACTGAGTCACTCTCTCACTAATTGACTCACTCTCACTAATTTCCACACTCTCACAGACTCACTCTCACAGACTCACTCTCACTCCCTGACTCATTGGCTCACTCTCACTGGCACACTCTCACTGGCTTACTCTCACTGACTCACTAATTGACTCACTCTCACTGGCTTACTCTCACTAATTGACTCAGTCTCACTGACTCACTCACTAATTGACTCACTCAATGACTCACTAATTGACTCACTGTCACTGAGTCAATCTCTCTCTTATGACTCACTCTCACTGACTAACTCTCACTAATTGACTTAGTCTCACTGACTCACTCACTAATTGACTCACTGTCAATGACTCACTAATTGACTCACTAAATGACTCACTGTCACTGAGTCACTCTCTCTCTTATGACTCACTCTCACTGACTCACTCTCACTAATTGACTCACTCTCACAGACTCACTTACTAATTGACTCACTCTCAATGACTCACTAATTGACTCACACTCTCTCTCACTAATTGACTCACTCTCACTGGCTCACTTGCTCACTAATTAACTCACTCTCACTGAGTCACTCTCTCACTAATTGACTCACTCTCACTGACTCACTCTCACTAATTGACTCACTCTCACTGACTCACTCTCACTGACTCACTCTCACTAATTGACTCACTCTCACTGACTCACTCTCACTGACTCACTAATTGACTCTCTCACTGACTCACTCTCACTAATTGACTCACTCTCACTGACTCACTCTCACTAATTGACTCACTCTCACTGACTCACTCACTAATTGACTCACTCTCACTGACTCACTCACTAATTGACTCACTCTCACTGACTCACTCTCACAGGCTCACTCTCACAGGCTCACTCTCACAGGCTCACTCTCACAGGCTCACTCTCACAGGCTCACTCTCACAGACTCACTCTCACAGACTCACTCACAGACTCACTCTCACAGACTCACTAATTGACTCACTCTCACTGACTCACTCTCACTAATTGACTCACTGACTCACTCACTAATTGACTCACTCTCAATGACTCACTAATTGACTCACTCTGACTCACTCTCTCTCATGACTCACTCTCACTGACTCTCTCACTAATTGACTCACTCACACAGACTCACTTACTAATTGACTCACTCTCAATGACTCACTAATTGACTCACTCTCACTGACTCCCTCTCTCCCTCTCACTAATTGGCTCACTCTCACTGGCTCACTTGCTCACCAATTTACTCACTCTCACTGAGTCACTCTCTCACTAATTGACTCACTCTCACTGACTCACTCTCTCTCTCATGACTCACTCTCACTGACTCAATCTCACTAATTAACTCGCTCTCACTGACTCACTCACTAATTGACTCGCTCTCAATGACTCAAAATTGGACACTCTCACTGACACACTCTCTCACTAATTGACTCACTCACTAGCTCACTGACTTACTCTCACGGACTCACTAATTGACTTACTCTCACGGACTCACTAATTGACTCACTCTCACTGACACACTCACTAATTGACTCACTCTCACTGACACACTCACTAAGTGACTCACTCTCAATGACTCACTAATTGACTCACTCTCACTGACTCACTCTCTCTCATGACTCACTTTCACTGACTCACTATCACTAATTGACTCACTCACTAAGTCACTCTCTCACTAATTGACTCACTCTCTCCCTAATTGCCACTCTCACTGACACACTCTCACTGACACACTCTCACTGACACACTCTCACTGACACACTCTCACTGACACACTCACGGACACACTCTCACTAATTGACTCACTCTCACTAATTGACTCACTCTCACTGACTCACTAATTGACTCACTCACTGACTCTCTCTCTCAATCTCACTAATTGACTCGCTCTCACTGACTCACTCACTAATTGACTCACTCTCAATGACTCACTCTCTCATGACTCACTCTCACTAATTGACTCAGTCTCACTGACTCACACTAATTGACTCACTCACAATGACTCACTAATTGACTCACTCTCACTGACTCACTCTCTCTCACTAATTGACTCACTCTCACTGGCTCACTAATTTACTCACTCTCACTGAGTCACTCTTACTAATTGACTCACTCACACTGACTCACTCTCTCTCTCTCATAACTCACTAACTGACTCACTCTCACTAATTGACTCACTCTCACTGACTCACTCGCTGATTGACTCACTCACTGAGTCACTCTCTCACTAATTGACTCACTCACACTGACTCACTCTCTCTCTCATGACTCACTCTCACTGACTCACTATCACTAATTGACTCACTCTCACTGACGCACTCACTAATTGACTCACTGAGTCACTCTCTCACTAATTGACTCACTCTCACTAATTTCCACACTCTCACAGACTCACTCTCACAGACTCACTCTCACTCCCTGACTCATTGGCTCACTCTCACTGGCACACTCTCACTGGCTTACTCTCACTGACTCACTAATTGACTCACTCTCACTGGCTTACTCTCACTAATTGACTCAGTCTCACTGACTCACTCACTAATTGACTCACTCAATGACTCACTAATTGACTCACTGTCACTGAGTCAATCTCTCTCTTATGACTCACTCTCACTGACTAACTCTCACTAATTGACTTAGTCTCACTGACTCACTCACTAATTGACTCACTGTCAATGACTCACTAATTGACTCACTAAATGACTCACTGTCACTGAGTCACTCTCTCTCTTATGACTCACTCTCACTGACTCACTCTCACTAATTGACTCACTCTCACAGACTCACTTACTAATTGACTCACTCTCAATGACTCACTAATTGACTCACACTCTCTCTCACTAATTGACTCACTCTCACTGGCTCACTTGCTCACTAATTAACTCGCTCTCACTGAGTCACTCTCACTAATTGACTCACTCTCACTGACTCACTCTCACTAATTGACTCACTCTCACTGATTGACTCACTCTCACTGATTGACTCACTCACTAATTGACTCACTCACTAATTGACTCACTCTCACTGACTCACTCTCACTCACTCATTGACTCACTCTCACTGGCTCACCATACCACAGGAATGTTCCACAGGCAAATATAAACTTTCTTTACAGTATCCTTGTTGCATCCTTTTGTAGTGTGATCGAAGTATACTACAGTTATACATATAAAGGAATCAAGGCCGAAAGCAAGTACATTAAAATGAAGTAAATATTGCCTTCTTGACACTAGAGATATGGGAAATAGTAACTGTGGTTCAAGCATGCAGACAGCGGGCTTCTTTGCAATTACATTAGAAATGCTAAATTAACAAGTGTCAGCAGGAAACAGACCAGAGGCGCCACTAGGGCAGAAGCCAGACAGAACCATCCTCCTTGATTCCCCTCAGCGGTGTCCGTGCTGCATATACTTAAGGAGCCTGCGAGGTTAATAAGGTCACATTTAAAATTCTGCTTTGGCTTACAGCGCTTCATATTTCACTGCTCCCACACGCAGGGGGCCAGAAGCAACGGATATGGTGTGATACATAGAAGTAAGAGGGAACAACGTCAAAATTGAAATGACAAAAAAAGGTTTTAATAAAGGCGCGTTGTTAGAAAGCTGCATGCCACTGTACAACATAAACGTTACATAAATATACTAAGAAATATACAATTTTCTTTGTACAATATTTCTATAGTGGATTAAAAACTTTAAAGTTTGGTGAATGGGAGCCCCACCATAAATCAGTGTGACTCTGGCCACACCTAACACATGGCTACCCTGCCTCGTCTAACATATAGGAAAACATCTACAAAAAATGCTTTCATTTATTCCAAATTATAAACACTTAATTCTGATAACAGAAATCTACAAAATTTTTTCATTCGGTACCATACGAAAATGCACCTCCTTATAAACCTTCCGTTTTCCTTCTGCCTACATGGAATGGTCTTTTCCCTGCTCCTATGGGACAGAACAGCAACTTCTCAAGGAGATAGCAATCTTAAGTGCCAGGCCACATGTCTTTTATTATGCTGCCACAGTCTAAACAATTGGAACTTTTGACACCACGCCAGACTTCTTGGGGCAGGGAGGAACTGATAACAGTCAACAGTTGTACACTGGCTCAGTTACTGCTCACACATTAAGCCACGTGTCACGACAAAGGAACATGCAGCTTTGTTATACCCTACATCCTTATATCCCAACTTTTAAGTGTGCTGCCGCAGTCTCTAACAGAAGTACATTTAAGAAACAATTGCAACATTTCACACCACGCCACACTGCTTGGCACATCTTTCTTTCTTGAAGCACAAGGTGTGAATACATTTAAAACAGACTGAACTGATAGAATAGCTTAAAGGCAGCATTACGTTTTTAGCCAATTACAACGCAGCTTTCTAAAACAATCATTTGCAAAGCAATATGTATCGCATTTGCGAGAGTTTAAGCTTTTAGCATTGTAAATGGCAATGCTTTTATTTATGTTTTAAATACCAAAAATAAATAAGAGGCATTTTCATATACAATGCCAAGAGCTCAAACTTGCGTAAGTGCGAGACCTATTGCATTGCAAATGCTTGTTGATGAGGTCACCCAAACTTGCCTGGTAATTGATGCCATTTTGACATAAATGAACTGGTTTCATTCTAACCAGGTCCCAGTGTTCCCATGCATCCATCCCAGTGCTTAATTTGTGAAATAATAAGTGCCAGGTCTTTGACAAAGAGGCTACTGCAGCTTTTACCACCCATCGCCCTTGTCATCGCTGCCAAAAGAACTACTAACCATCTCTATCGCCTGCAGGTGCGACACTTCAGATTATTCCAGGTCCCCAAAGCTAAAGGATTGGCTGGGGAGGCAGGCATTAGTATTTTATAATGTATATTGTATTCATAAACAACCGTTGTTATGCTCATCTCTAAATTAGATGAGTAGCGCCACCATGTGGCAGACTGTCATAAATGCAGTGCTGACAAAAAGTGGTGGTGCGTAGCACCGGAGACTACCGGCTCAAATTAAGCACAGATCCACCCATGCATTCTGATGCACACCCAGGTTTACTAAAAGCAGTAAAGCTGGGTTTGCACCACAGTCGTGAGCCATCCCAAGAGAGGATCGTTGAAATGAAATACCTTAATTTCTCCTTGTTACTTCCTCTTTACATGTGTAGAAAGAGGAGTATGCCTCTGAGGAATATTTTTGTGCAAGAATATGTCCCTTCCTGAACAGAAACAATCCTGAACACAACATACGCAATTTGAAGCAAAGGGGCCTGCACTAGCGCTAGGCAGCCACAAATGTGCCAGGGCATGAAGAGAGCAGGACTGCGCCATATCATTGTAAATATGGCACTGTTCAGCTCTGTCCGTTCACGTAACGCAGTTTACCTAGTAAATCTGCCTCTATGTTTTCTTAACAGAATTGTACATTCAGTCCAAGGTGTTCCTCGAAAGGAAGTCCCGTATCCTTTGCATGCTACTCAGCCTCGCATGCAGATGGACTTTCTTGACAGATGTAGCTCTCTGCTAATGGAAACAAGCATTTGCAATGCAATAGGTCTCGCACTTTTTAGAGTTAGAGCTATTGGCCTTGTAAATGACAATGTATTTTACCTATGTGTTTTGGTTTGGAATATAGTGGATGTATGAACAGAGACGCAGCTGTAGCACCGTGTAGAGGTCTAAGAATGGGGAATTACCATTGGGAATAGAGATACGGCTGCAGTATTGTCTAGAGGACTTAGACTGGAGGAGTTACAGACGGGACCAGAGAAGTAGCTGCAGCAGTGTTATGGGGACTAAGAATGAGGAATTACCTCTTAGGACAGAGACATAGCTGCAGTACTACATAGAGAAGTTAGAATGAGGGAGTTAGTGACACGACCAGAGAAGCAGCTAAGAGTACTGCCTAGAGTACTAAGAATGAGGAATTACTACCGTGACCAGAGACACAGCTGCAGTACTGCCTAGAGAACTTAAAATGGGGGGATTTCTGACAAGACCAGAGAAGCAGCTAGCAGCACTGTCTAGAGGACTAACAATGACGAATTCGCACTGGGTGCACAGACACAGCTATTGCACTGTCTGGAGGATTTAGAATGGGGAATTACCACTGGGACCAGAGAAACAGCTAGTAGCACTGCTTAGAGGATTTAGAATGGGGGAATTACTGATGAGACCAGAGAAGCAGCACTTTCTAGAGGACTTAGAATGGGCTAATTACTGACGAGAAAAGCAGCAAGCAGCACTGTCTGGAAGACTTAGAATGCGGAATGACAACTGGGAACAGAGACACAGCTGCAGCACTGCCTAGAAGACTTAGAATGGGAGAGTTACTAATGGGGCTAGGGAAGCAGCTTACAGAACTGTGTAGAGGACTAATAATGAGTAATTAACACAGGGAACAGAGACACGACTACAGCACTGCCTAGAGGACTTAAAATATGGGAATTGCCAACGAGACCAGAGAAGGAGCTGCAGCACTTTCTAGAGGACTGAGAATGAGGAATTACCAGTATGACCAGGAAACCAGCTAGCAGCGCTGTCTAGAAGACTATGAATGAGGAATTGCAACTGGGAACAGAGATCAGAGAAGCAGCTGAACCCTGTCAAGAGGTCTTAAATGTGGGAATTACCGAAGTGGCCAGAAAAGTAGCTGTAGCACTGTTTAGAGGACTTAAAATTAGGAATTGTTTATGAGTCCAGAGACACAGCTGCAGCACTTCCTAGAGGATTTAGAATGGGGCAGTTACTGACGGGACCAGAGAAGCAGCTAGCAGCACTGTCTTGAGGACATAGAATGAGGAATTACTGACTGGACCAGAGAAGCAGCTAGCGGCAATGCCTAGAGGACTAAGAATAAGGAATTACCACTGGGAACAGAGACACAGCTACAGCATTGCCTAGAGGACTTAAAATATGGGAATTACCGACGAGACTAGAGAAGCAGCTGCAGTACCTTCTAGAGGACTGAGATTAGGAATTACCATTATGACCAGAAAACCAGCTAGCAGCACTGCCTAGAAGACTATGAATGAGGAATTGCAACTGGGAACAGAGACACAGCTACAGCATTGCCTAGAGGACTTAAAATATGGGAATTACCGACGAGACCAGAGAAGCAGCTAAGAGCACTGCCTAGAGTACTAAGAATGAGGAATTACTACTGTGACCAGAGACACAGCTGCAGTACTGCCTAGAGAACTTAAAATGGGGGAATTTCTGACAGGACCAGAGAAGCAGCTAGCAGCACTGTCTAGAGGACTGCCAATGACGAATTCGCACTGGGTGCACAGACACAGCTATAGCACTGTCTGGAGGATTTAGAATGGGGAATTACCACTGGGACCAGAGAAGCAGCTAGTAGCACTGCTTAGAGGATTTAGAATGGGGGAATTACTGATGAGACCAGAGAAGCAGCACTTTCTAGAGGACTTAGAATGGGGTAATTACTGATGAGAAAAGCAGCAAGCAGCACTGTCTGGAAGACTTAGAATGCGGAATGACAACTGGGAACAGAGACACAGCTGCAGCACTGCCTAGAGGACTTTGAATGGGAGAGTTACTAATGGGGCTAGGGAAGCAGCTTACAGAACTGTGTAGAGGACTAATAATGAGTCATTAACACAGGGAACAGAGACACGACTACAGCACTGCCTCGAGGACACAGAATGAGGAATTACCACAGGGGTCAGAGAAGCAGCTGCAGCACTGTGTGGAGAAGTAAGAATGAGGAATTACCAAGGGGACCAGAGAAGCAGCTAGCAGCATTGCTTAGAGGGTGTAGAATGAGAAATCACCACTGTTAACAGAGATACAGCGGGCTAGCGGACTTATAATGGAGGAGTTAACAATGGGACCAGAGAAGCAGTTGCAGCAATGTCAAGGGGACTAAGAATGAGGATTGACCACTGAGAACAGAGACACAGCTGCAGCAATGCCTAGAGGGCCTAGAATAGGGGTGGGGGTTTACGGATGGGCGCAGAGAAGCAGCTGCAGCATTGAATAGAGTACTTAGAATGAGGAATCAGCACTGTGACCAGAGACACAGATGCAGCACTGCCTGAAGGACTTAGAATTGGGGAGTTACTGACGGGACCAGGGAAGCAGCTAGCAGCACTGCCTACAGGACTGAGAATGAGGAATTACCAGTGGGAATAGAGACACAGCTGCCATACTACCTAAAGGTCTTAGAATGGAGGAGTTACTGACAGGACCAGAGAAGCAGCTAGCAGCACTGCCTAGAGGACTGAGAATGAGGAATTACCATGGTGACGAGAGATACAGCTGCAGCACTGTCTAGAGGACTTAGAATGAGGAATTACCGATTGTACCCGAGTAGCATACGGCACCACTGTCTAGAGGACTTAGAATGAGGATTTAACACTGGGACCAGAAAAGCAACTAGTAGCACTGCCGAGAGGACTTAGAATGAAGAATTACTGACGAGACCAGAGAAGCAGCTAGCAGCACTGCATAGAGGACTTAGAATTAGGAATTACCACTGGGGCCAGAGAAGCAGCTGCAGCAGGGGGTAGAAGACGAAGAATGAGGAATTACCACTGAGACCAGAGAAGCAGCTAGCAGCATTGTCTGCAGGACTACTAAGGAACTAATGAGGAATTGTCACTGGGAAAAGAGACACAGCTACAGCACTGCCTAAAGGACTAAGAATGTGGAATTACCACTGGGAAAAATCAGTTTGGAAGCAAAAGAAGCACACGACACCATTAAATCAATATAAACCAATGTTCTGCCGAGAATCCTTGGCAACCACAACCGTTTAGACACCTCATACCATTTGTCCTGGCAAAGCACACACCCATCTATATAAAGAGAACAAAAAATATGATGGAAAACCTTGAGCTACCGCTGTGCTAGGCATCCACAGGATACAGAGGACAACTAAGTCTGTATGATCAAACAAGTCATGGCTCAAATGACTAGCTATACCGAGACTACTTGGAAACAAAAGTATACTCTGCATGATTGATATGTCAGTCTTGTTATGAACTAGTAGAGCACAAGTGAAGATGGAGTCCCTTAACTAACGTACAACGTGAAAACTAAAGATTTGAAGGACTGTGTTTTGCTTTCAAGAACAAGTAAGCAAGATTAAATAGCAAACTGAACGGATTAAAAGATGAATACCACATGCATGAATAAGCACATTCCATTAAATTAAAACAACCATGAAGTTGTTACCCAAGAAATAATTCCACAAATTAACACATACACTGCAAGTTAGTGACATCTCACATGGCTTGCATTTCTATCAGCTTGATGATAAATGATTTAACCCCTTCGGTGCTCATGACGGAATGGTTCCGTCATGACCCACGGTTGAGCTGTGCTCATGACGGAACCATTCCGTCATGACCCCGCCCGCGCAAGATTCCGCCAGCACAGCGGCGGAATCTGCGCAGCATCGAAGGGGTTAAAGCTCCCTTCTTAGTTACATCAACACAACAAAATACATACGTAAGCAGTAAAGGTCTCAATTCTAACAGATAAAAGTACCTAATTTCACAAACACCAAGAGATAAAGTATAGAAATATGTAACCCATCATTATCTTACCGCTGAATGTAGAACATACATCAACATCTCGTAATTCTGAGGCTTCACAATTCCGATTATGCAAAAGATATGCAAGGTAGATTGTCTGACACACACGCAAGATGTCACTACGCAAAATGCTTCACGCTGAGAGTTTATGCGTGTCACAAATAAGGATAGGGGTTGTATGCACCACAGAACACTTGCTCTACCTGAAGCCTACCGCTGCAACAACAAAAAAGCATTGGCATAGCCAATAGGTCTCGCTTTTGGGACCTTATAAGTATTTATTTATGCCGCACAATTTCTTTGGCTAAACACTTACAAGGTCCCAAAGGCGAGACCTATTGGCTATGCCAATGCTTGTTTATAATTTTCATGTGTTCGTCATTTTTTTGCATAGGTTTACGAAAAAGAAATAAACAGCACATTTTTCAAGGTCAGACCTACTGGCTTTGACAGTGCTTGTTTTTAAATGCAGACAACACTTTTGAAATAAACAAATGCAACTACTTACCTCATCTACTCACTGCATTAATCAAAGAGGGATACTCTAAGTCATAGAGCATTATCAGTGCAATAATTACTGCAGTTTGAGCGAACCCTAAGTACCAATATGTTCAAAGCACCAGTCGAGTATTACATAATTATGACATCAAATGATTTCTGAATAACGTTAGTTGTGAAGCAAATAAAGTCTTCACCATTGCATTGTCTGGTTGTGGTACGAGCAGCATCAAATGTGTATTGAGTGTTGTGGTGCGCTGTTCATAATGAATGCAAGTGTATAAAGCACAATTTGTTATGCACTAAACTGTTTTTACATTATGCTGGAAAGCCCAGGAACCCCGTGCTAAGTGCAAACCTACAAAAACAAATCCCACACATGGCCTGTAACCTTTTTGAAACACTATTTGTTTGGGAGACACAAGCACTTTTGACAAAAGAGTTGGCTCGAGCCAACTTGGAACAAGGGAAGCTCACAATAACATCCAAAGAGTCGATCAATGTAGTTGTTTTTTTGGTGAAAATCGCCGCCTAACACCCGCCCTATGGAGTGCTTAAGTAAAACGTAAACAGGATTTCAAAAGTGAGCAGTGAAAGCTACAAGTAAAGCGTCCATGCTTCAGAGGAGGGACAAACAGATGAAGAGGAAGTAAAGCCCACACAATCTAATAACGAGCATAGGCTTAGCCAATCGGTCTCTGCAATGGGACTGCCTAACTACAGAGACGGCAAAAGGGGTGTTGCGGCGGGGAATCAACCAATTATCACACAAGCTGCGGACAAAGGCTAGCAAATATGTTACTATATTTAAAATAATTTTTCAGGCCCCAAAGGGCGAGTGCTGTTTTAAAAAAGTAAAAATTGGGAATGCTATTAAACGTAGAGCCTTCAAAATGTTTTTAGTTAGAAGTGTAAACAAGAAGAAGCAGGAATAAAGCACCTATGGGAGAGAGGCGGGAGGCATGGGAAGAAGAGAGGTGGAAAAAGCGCCAAGCGCCAACCGCCAACTGTAGCGAAACCATCACAAACCCAACCACCCTCCCAACTGATGGGCCAAAAAAGTTATCAAACTGCTCTGCACAAGCACACACGGATACACAACTGACACAACCGCGCCTGGCATACTGCGAACGACAGCCAAGGAGGAACGGAAAACCGACCCGCAGCTGTAGCCTCCATATCTCAAAATGTTTTAACATTCCGGGTGCAACCCAGGCAGTCAATGTTTTCTGACAGCTTGAACATGCGTGAGTGGACAGACACGCTAGCCTTGAAAGGGCGAAATCAATGCACAACATCACTCAGCATTCTGAGAGATCCTCTGGAAAAGCTCCTGCCCTGAGTCCTCATGCATGCATATCTGACTGCAATCGCGATCGCTTGGACGGGAGCGCTGTGTGGCAAGCACGCGAGTGGTGCGCGCGCAGCAGTGATTGGCGGCTGCGCGCGTGCACGTTCACGTGCACTGTAGCTTTAGGCCACGGCAGCACTTTGAAAAGCCCAGTTATAAAATGTCTCTTTCGAGACCTAAAAACGCAACAAACACGACAACCCAAACGTAAAGGCACACCTGTCAACTAACCCTTTTTGGCAAAGTGGCAACGTCTTTTCGGTTCCATAAATCCTACAACAAAGGACTATGGGGCTTATTTACAAGCCCCTTGCGCCACCTGCACGTCACTTCCTCCCATAATAAAACAGGCAGCGCAAGGGGCTTGTAAATTAGCCCGCCTGTGTTTCCATAGACTTCTATTAGGTACTCTCTTTGCAAGCTTACATCGCCCTCCAAAAACTGTTTTCAGATCCATTCAGAGTAAACACCTTCTTCCCTCATGAAGAGGCAGCTGTTTGACAATATTGTTAAGGGAAGAAACAACTTCCGTGTTTATTTCAAACTCTCTCTGATGTGCAACAGAGCCGGGAAAAAAGGCACAATGGATCGACGTGCTACAGCCCCGGCTCTTTAACCGTCTTACGTCATGCGAAGGGTGCCTGCCAGCACTGAATATATTCCATAAACATCTTATCGCTGCTTCGCAGACTTTTAACCCACGGGAGAAGCGAGCCACCCATGTATGACACTATGACAGGGGCCTGCGCTGAGAGATAGCGCCTGGAAAGGTGCTCTGAGCACGTACACAGAGGGGACTGCTGTCCGTGCAAGGAGGCGGCAGGGACTGCAGTATTGACCCGACGGGGGAAACGGCATAGCGCCGAGTTAAAGGAAGATCGACTTCGTACAGCTAAACCGACTCCAACCTGGATAGTACATTATATGTGTATGTTCATTGAAGGTAAGACGTCCTCCCATTTATCTAGACTTTAATTCTGCCTGATATTACCATTTTTCATGCTAATGGTATTCTAAAATAAGAATAATTATGGACTATTAAACCGAATTCCCTGTATGAGGTTTACTAAACGTCTATGAGGTGATTTTGGCCATTTGTGGTCTTTCTGTTGTGCTGCACCTGTTTACTTTGTTGGGTCTCCGCCCAGTTTGTGTTGTAGAGTTTCACCAGTTTACTTTTGGTGCAGTGACCGGTTTATGCTGCTAGTGCTGCACTCGTCTAAACAACTGGTGCAGCATCTGTCTGCATTGCTCTTTGGCAGTTTTTGTTTGGGAAGGCACCTGTGGACATTGTTGAGTCTGCACCCATTGACCTTGTCGGTGTGCACCTGATTACACAGTCAGTGTTTGCCTCCACTGTTGGGGTTGTACACGTGTCTGCATTGCTATTCCCCTGTGTATGTCTGGCACTGCACCTGTGGACATTGTTGAGGCTGCACTCGTTGACGTGTTGGTGTGCACCTGAATACACAGTCAGTGTTTGCTCACACTGTTGTGGTTGCACATGTCTGCACTGTTCTTCACCTGTGTATTTCTGGTACTGCATCTGTGGACATTGTTGAAGCTGCACCCATTTACCTTGTCGGTGTGTACCTTATTACAGTCAGTGTTTGCTCACACTGTTGGGGTTGCACATGTGTCTGCATTCTGCCTCGCCTGTGTATTTATGATACTGCACCTGTGTGGACCTTGTTGAGGCTGTACTCGCTGACCTTGTTTGTGGACCATCTGAATACACGCTTGTTTTTCTCCTGTTTACATTGTTGCTGTTGCACCTGTTTACACTGATGGCGGATCACCTGTTTATGCTGTTGGTGTTGCATCTGTCTGCATTGTTCCTTGGTTGTTTTAGTTTGGTACTGCTCCTGTGGATATTGTTGAGTCTGCACCCATTGACCTTGTTGGTGGTTCACCTGATTACACAGCCGTTGTTTGCTTACACTGTTGGGGTTGCACATGTCTGTATTGTTCTTCGCCTCTGTATTTCTGGTACTGCACCTGTGGACATTATTGAAGCAGCACCGATTACACAGTCGGTGCTTGCTTACACTGTCGGTGTTGCACATGTCTGAATTGCTATTCGCCTGTGCATGCCTGGTACTGTACCAGTGGATATTGTTGAGGCTGCGCCCATTTACCTTGTTGGTGTTGCACCTGATTACACAGTCGGTGCTTGCTTACACTCTTGATGTTGCACATGTCTGCATTGTTCTTTGCCTCTCTATTTCTGGTACTGCACCTGTGGACATTGTTGAAACAGCACCGATTACACAGTCAGTGCTTGCTTACACTCTTGATGTTGCACATGCCTGCATTGTTCTTTGCCTCTCTATTTCTGGTACTGCACCTGTGGACATTGTTGAAACAGCACCGATTACACAGTCGGTGCTTGCTTACACTCTTGATGTTGCACATGTCTGCATTGCTATTCGCCTCTGCATGTCTGGCACTGCACCTGTGGACATTGTTGAGGCTGCACCTGTTGACCTTGTTGGTGTGCACCTGATTACACAGTTGGTGTAATAAAATATACATTGCACAACACAATAATTACAATAGCAAGGAAAATATTGGATAGAGCAGGGGTAAAAATTACTATTCCCACTCCAGTGAGTGCAACAGTAGGGAAAGTGTTGGATAGCGGAGGGGTAAAAATTACTATTCCCACTCCAGTGAGTGAAAAGCAAGGAAAGTGTTGGATAGTGGAGGGGTAAAAATTACTATTCCCACTCCAATGAGTGCAACAGTAGCGGAAGTGTTGCATAGCGGAGGGATACAATTTACTATTCCCACTCCAGTGAGTGCAACAGTAGAGAAAGTGTTGGATAGCGGAGAGGTAAAAATTACTATTCCCACTCCAGTGAGTGAAAAGCAAGGAAAGTGTTGGATAGCGGAGGGGTAAAAATTACTATTCCCACTCCAGTGAGTGCAACAGTAGGGAAAGTGTTGGATAGCGGAGGGGTAAAATTTACTATTCCCACTCCAGTGAGTGCAACAGTAGGGAAAGTGTTAAATAGCGGAGAGGTAAAAATTACTATTCCCACTCCAGTGAGTGCAACAGTAGGGAAAGTGCTGGATACCACACCAATAAAAACAAAAATCAACATTTTTGTGAAATTTAATTTCCATTATTAACATAAATAATATTGAAATTTAAATATATTATTATTAAAAAAAGATAATAAACATTCATAAATTACACATTGTTTAACACTATAACATCCACAACACACACCTAAAATTAATTACACAATTACAATTAATAATTACTAGTTAATTAATACAAATCAATTAACAACTAATTAATAATTCTTCAATAAAAAATAAATTACTTCCCACCCTTCTCACCATTTACACCTATCAATACAACACACACCTAAAATTAATTAAACAATTACAATAATTAAAAAATAATGAATTAATTTAAATTAATTAACAACTAATTATCAAACAATTATTAATTAATTAATGTACACATTTAACTCATTAACATCACAATTATACAATTATGAATAAATATAAATTATTGAATAAATTTCATATAATTAAATTACTTCCCACCCTATTCCCCTTTACACCCTGAACCCGCTACAGAACTAAAAACGCAAAATTCAGTTTAAATTTTTTTATTAACTACTATAAATAATAAATAAAATCTATATAATTAAATTACTTCCCACCCTATTCCCCTATAAACCCACAACAGGCTACGGAACTAAAAACGCAAAATTGTATTTAAAAAAATATATTAACTACTAAAATTTTAACACATATACTAAAAATACAAACAATTATCATAAAAATACTAAAATACATAACATTAATGATAAATCGATATTTTTAACAACTATATTTTTGTAAACGATATTTAACACTTCGATATTTTTGCAATCGATATTACTTACCTAACAATCAATATTCTTGACCACGATATTTTTTCATTCGATATTTCTATCCGACGATATTTTTACCTTAATATTTCTGTACATCAATATTCTAGCTCTGTATCCTGCTGAGTAGGATGCTGTCCGTAGCATCCAATTAGAGGACTTCTTTTCAGCAAAATCTTAAGCTTCAGACAAAAAAATGGATACAGGCAGTGGTGCTGGAACACTTGTTAGGGTGGGGATGCTGCCATCAATGTTACGTCACTGAAGTCACATGAACTGGGAAAAATCCAAAGGCTCCACAGCATTCAGCAGGAGAGTAGTAAGGCTGTAGTAGGTAGCCGGTGGTGCATTTTGGAGCACACTGTCATAAATCTAGTACTAAAGCATGGTGTGGCCTGCTGTCATTTACAGACAGATCATTTTTAATTGAAATGGCCACATTCTCACTGAATTGCAGTTTTACTGATAAAACTATATAGTGCACAAATAATGTGTGGAAATCAGTTTAAGCAAATATTTATCACAAATTAAGTGGCTTGATTTTTTCTGATCCTAATAATATCCTTTTTTCCATCATACTATAAAATTACAAAAGATGTGCTTGATTTGTGCTTTCCTAACTGCTGATATATTTAGAAATATTTGAACAGTTCATTCACAGGTATTTAAGTGTTCTGTATTAGAGAAAGTGACATCCTGCTGCCTTTCCTTTCACACTCACTGTACCCCAGCAGGATTGTCAGGTTCCAAAATCCTCTAACTTTGCAGTCACAAAAGTTTTTCCAACTAATTTAAGGTCTTTTGTGATGTTTCTGAATTGCAAATAGGAGGTGCATGCAAGGGTCATTCTCCTATTTATGTTCCAGAAAGGGAAGCATCAATTGTTTGTGACTGCCATTGCAAACAATAGATCGGTTACCGACTCCAGAGTTGGGGTGGTTACTGATTTGCAAAAGGGAAGCTGTGACTCCACTTCCAATTGACACCCACCCACCCGATGTATTCCCATATGGAAAACATTTATTTTCATAAAAGCAGCACCTGACCCTTCACTGGACATGGCGCTTAATTTTTTTTTTCACATTTAGTTAAAAATGCAGAGGCAGAGATCCTTTGTAGGCATTCATCCCTGCATTTGTAGACAATCACATGTTGTTGCAAATTGCGAAATGCCTATTGAATATTCATTAGGCATTATTTTTTACCTTGTATTATTAATTTACTTCCTTTATTCCACTTCCACTGTACCTTTTTATTAACGTTTTGGGACTAAGCCCCCTCTTTTTCCTTCACACCTTATTCTTGGAAATTATGACACCCTTCGGTGGGAGGGATTGCATTTAAGTCAGCAGATCTTCTGGGTATTTTGCTTCGTCCACTGAGCCCACAGTCACCTGTGAGCCCGGCAGAAATGGAGGAGGCAGTCCAGGCTTGACATGGTCCCATACACACCAACGGTGTTTCAGCAACGGGTCCTTACTGGTTACAACTTTGGCAGATGCAGCCCTGCATAGGCCAGGGATCACAGGCAATTGCAGGCATTGCATGGGTTCTAACCTCAGGGCGTTACAGCCAAGCAGAAACCAATTACAACACAGGGCAGGTGGGCCAGCTCACAGATCGATTACCACACTAAAAGTTAGGGCTAGGCACAGGCCAATCACCATGCTGGACAGGTTGAAGGCACGCACAGGCCAAATAGAACACCATTCTCAGAACACATCTTCACATATCGAAAACAAATAACACTCCCTACAGCTGCAAACTGACGATCTCAATCCCAAACTGCCCTATGTGTAGTG
The DNA here is from genome assembly GCF_964204655.1 of Triturus cristatus. NCBI lineage: Eukaryota > Metazoa > Chordata > Amphibia > Caudata > Salamandridae > Triturus > Triturus cristatus. The sequence goes on along the minus strand of NC_140594.1, from coordinate 1,034,987,737 downwards.
GTAACACCTCTGCGGCCATCTACACCAATGGCACAGTCCTGATCCAAGCCAACATCGACAACCTAGATGCATTTGACTCCCTCTTCCCCTCGCTACGCAATGTCCCCACTCACTCACGCTACTCCCGCCCGACCAACTCCCTATCCCCTGACCGACTGACCCTACAGGAGATCTCACAGATCAATCCCAAGACCAATGCCAACAACGCCAACATTCCCCCCCCCCCCCCCCCCCGGAAACCAACCTCTCCTCCATCTACCCCTCCCTGACCGCACACAACACTTACCCCCTTCCAAAACAAATCAGAGGTACGTCACAGATGAAGCTCTCCAACCCCCTTCCCGACCGACACCTACCCCCTCCCTCCTCATACTACCATTCCCAACAAACAATTAGTGAACCTAATCCTCAGCCAATGACTCCTAACTCTCTCCCTCTACCTATGCACAAGAGGCGGCTGCTTGAATCACGACGTGATTTTCCACACCCCATGTCCATGGCTACCCATAGGGACAGCACTGGCAATACTAACACCAAAAGCCAGTCTGTCAATGACAAGCTCTCTCCTTCCCGGAACGACCCCGCCCAGGACGCCCCCACCCCCTCCTCTGTGGAGACGACTCAGCGTCTTGCTCTGCTGGAAAGCCAGCTAGAAACTGTAATACTGGGCCTCAATGAATTCAACGACCACACCGACACCCATAATTACCAACACAGAACACTCAAGGCCTTTGCAGGCTCAATGGCTCAGCTGGAACACAACGCCCCTCTTGAACCAGACACAGAGACCCATAAGAACGAGAGCGGCAATGTCCACGAGAGAAGCGTTGGATCTTGCCACCTCGTATGACACTTCCTCTACTGTCACCCCAAGTTCCAAGATCCAGGTTATCACTGGATTTGGAAGAGACCGCTCCCCACCCAGATTTTCAAGACCCCCAGCCTTCCTCACCAATATTTTCAGGGCCCCCTTAAAGAAGAAACACAAAAACAGGGGGACCACCACCAACTGCATGCTCATAAACTGCAGATCGGCCACCAAACATGCAACAGAATTGGCAGAAACCATCCTTACCCACGACATAGACATCACGTTCATCACCGAAACATGACTAAATTAGTTCTCTTCCCCAATCATTGACATGCTTGTGCCCCCGGGTTTTTCAATCATCAACAAAGACAGAAAAAAACAGCGAGGAGGGGGTATAGCAATCATACACAAGAACAACATCTCCGTGACGGAAACTGACTCCTTCAAATACAACACATTTGAATGTCTAACTGCCACCATTAAGGCAAGTGACAACAAAACACTATTCTGCCATCTCCTCTACCATCCGCCAGGCAACACCACCACATTTGGGGAACACCTTTCCGACCTGATAACTCACTGTTCACTCCGGGCCTCCAACAACATAATTCTAGGCGACCTCAACCTACACTGGAATGAGGAAAACAACTCGCTGATCCAAACCTTGAACTAACTTCCACACAACAACATCCTTACCCAACACTACACAGAGGAAACACACAACAGAGGATCAATCCTTGATGCCATTATTGCTCAAACAGACACAGTCACGATTGACCACATCCTGCCCATTGACACCATATCATTTTATTCCACATCAACATAACGCTCCAATGCCAGCCCCATACGCAAGACGCCCCCCACAGGGCAAGAAATCCTGGAAGAAAGGGTAAGCTCTCTCCTCCCCATCACCACAGGCGACCTCTCCACAACAGAACTCACCTCTCACTACAATACAACTATGACTTCCATTCTGGACCAATTAGTCCCCTTGAAACAAAAAAGAGTCAGGAACATTCCATCTAGATCTTGGTTCAAGGATGTATAACGTTACAACGCATACTATTACAACGCATACCTTTACAACGCATTTTTTACAACGCACAATCCATTACAACGCATGACATTACAACGCAGTACACTACAACGCATTTTTAAAAACTACCTTTACAACGCATATCCATTACAACGCATACTACCTTTACAACGCATACCATTACAACGCATAATATTAAATTGCATTTAAGGTAAGTGTTGGATAGTATAGGGGTAAAAATTACTATTCTAACTCCAGGGGGTGCAACAGTAGGGAAAGTGTTGGATAGTATAGGGGTAAAAATTACTATTCTAACTCCAGGGGGTGCAACAGTAGGGTAAGTGTTGGATAGTATAGGGGTAAAAATTACTATTCTAACTCCAGGGGGTGCAACAGTAGGGTAAGTGTTGGATAGTATAGGGGTAAAAATTACTATTCTAACTCCAGGGGGTGCAACAGTAGGGTAAGTGTTGGATAGTATAGGGGTAAAAATTACTATTCTAACTCCAGGGGGTGCAACAGTAGGGTAAGTGTTGGATAGTATAGGGGTAAAAATTACTATTCTAACTCCAGGGGGTGCAACAGTAGGGAAAGTGTTGGATAGTATAGGGGTAAAAATTACTATTCTAACTCCAGGGGGTGCAACAGTAGGGTAAGTGTTGGATAGTATAGGGGTAAAAATTACTATTCTAACTCCAGGGGGTGCAACAGTAGGGAAAGTGTTGGATAGTATAGGGGTAAAAATTACTATTCTAACTCCAGGGGGTGCAACAGTAGGGTAAGTGTTGGATAGTATAGGGGTAAAAATTACTATTCTAACTCCAGGGGGTGCAACAGTAGGGAAAGTGTTGGATAGTATAGGGGTAAAAATTACTATTCTAACTCCAGGGGGTGCAACAGTAGGGTAAGTGTTGGATAGTATATTACTATATTATGCGTTGTAATGGTATGCGTTGTAATGGTAGTATGCGTTGTAATGGAATGCGTTGTAAAGGTAGTATTTAGAAATGCGTTGTAGTGTCCTGCGTTGTAATGTCATGCGTTGTAATGGATTGTGCGTTGTAAAAAATGCGTTGTAAAGGTAGTGCGTTGTAAAAGTTGCGTTGTAAAGGTTGTTCCCCTTGGTTCAACACAGACATAAACTCCGAAAGAGGCAACTAAGAGCTGCAGAAAGACTCTGGCGGAACAACCCATCCACAGTACTCCTTGATCATCTCAAATCAGTATGCAGGAAATATAAAAAACACATCAACAACGAAAAAACGTCCTTCTTTTGTAATGCTCTAGACAACGCAAAAAACACGCCCGAAGAACTCTTCAATCTCAGTAGGCAACAAACTTCCAAGCCCCTTTCATCCTCAGTTCAGGCCTCCAAAGACCTTTGTGATAACTTTGCCAATTTCTTTAATAACAAAATCACCAAGCTAGAGCTCTCCCTGGACGATCACCGCAGTCTCCCCTACAGTAGCTCGCCCCCAGGGACAGAAGATATCACACCCAAGCAGCCCCCAAACTCAAAATGATTTCCAGCTCTAAAGCCTCATCACAATTCTTGGATCCCATACCTGCCCAACTGGCCAAAAAGCTCAAATTCACCCTAGCCCCGCTCTGGACCAAGATTATAAACAGCTCCCTGAGATCCGGAGTCATGCCTGACTGTCTCAAAATTGGCCAAGTCACGCCATTACTAAAAAAAAACGGGCTTGGACACAAATGATCTGAATAACTTCAGATCCGTCTTCAATCTCCCTCTCCTAGCTAAAATCCTGGAAAGATGTGTTCTCCTCCAACTTACTCAACACATGGACAGCAACAACCTTCTAGACCCTGACCAATCGGGTTTCAGAAAAGGTTGCAGCACAGAGACAGCGATCCTAAACATCATAGATGATATACACAAGTCACTCGACATGGACCAATGCTGCCGACTCATACTCGTGGACCTATCGATAGCTTTCAACACGGTTGACCACAAACTTCTCATTAACGTACCTCAAGAAAGGGTAGGAGCGGAAGAGGTGGTCTTATAGTGGTTCACATCTTTTCTCCAGAACCACACCCAGAGAATAAAAATGAAAGACCTCTTGTCTGATCCACTCCACGTCAGCAGGGGTGTCCCCCAAGGATCAGTGCTATCCCGGCAACTTTTTAACATCTACATGGAACCCCTCACCACCCTTCTAAAAAAAAACAACATCCCTTCCACCTCTATGCGGACGATACCCAGATTTATCTTGAAATCTCCTCCATTGATGACATTCAGCGACTTAGCGACACTCTAAAAGAAGTCCAACACTGGCTATCACTCAACCACCTGAAACTCAACCAAGACAAGACGGAAATCCTCCTCATTTCCAACAAGGAGGAGAACCCCCAAATCACAGAATGGCTAAAAGCTATTGATGCTCTCAACTGCAACCTCACCCTGGCCGATTCCGTAAAATCACTGGTAATCACTCTGGACCCAAAATTAGACGTGGCCAAACACATCAAGAACACCACAAAGAGCTCCTTCCTAAACTACTCAACACAATAAAACCCTTCATCCCTCCCAACGACCTCAAACAAGCTACGCAATCCCTGGTGTTGTCTAGACTGGAATATGGGCATGCAGCCCCCACAGGAACAGCAAAATCTCACTTAGCTCCACTCAGATCAACTCTCAATGCAGCAGCTAGAATGGTCACCGGAGTAAAGAAATATGAACACATCTCGCCCGCACTCAGAGAGCAAAAATGGCTCCCAAACGAAATGTGTACCAACTTCAGAACTGCCTGCCTCACGCACAAAGTCCTGCACACAGGGAAACCTGCCTACCTGGCCTCCAAACTCAGGAAGGCCGGTCAGACAAGTAGCCTCACGAGTACCAACACTTTACTCCTCATACCTCCAAAAATTTGCAAACAAAAAAACGCATCTCGATCCTTCTCCGGAAATGCGCCCAAATTCTGGAACTCCATCCAAGTCCATATCAGGACTACCGCCTCCTTTTTTTAAAATTCAAAAGACAGCTCAACGACCTCTTCCTCAATCGATCCCTCCCGAATGGATAGCTGCCGCTCAAGCACAGAAGCTTGCACATTTCAGCGTACAGACACTTTGACATTAAGACTTCTGCCTCACCCACCTCCCGACTCCTTCCTCTATCACTCCCTCCCTGAAGGAGGCTCGTCACGAGTTAATGTGCATACTACTGCTATATTATGTGATTTCCTTGCTATTAATGTTGTACAGCGCTCTGAGACTTCCGATACGTCATGAGTCAATGTGTTTACTACTGTTATATTGTGTGATTTCCTCGTTACGAATGTTGTAAAGCACTCTGATACCTTCGGGTCTGGCCAGAGCTATATAAAACTCTTAAATAAATAAATTGTAAGGCACAAGTAGTGCCACACATAAGCTAATCACAACTCTAGACGGCATGGCCATGCACAGGCCAAATCCTCAGCTGTCATTTGCAGCCACGCGCTGGTCGAATCTGACACACAATCACAGTCCTGATCAGGCCTCAGCATTTGCGATCAGAGGTTTCCAGATCCAACCAGAAACTAGAATGGAGAATTTGTGGGGTACCGAGCACTGCATACCAGCACATCACTGTCCTCAGTATTCTCTTCTGAGTACCCCAAAGACACCTGAAGCATGCTGCACCTACATGCTCCTGGACAGACACTCTTCCAAAAGGGTTTGCAGGCACCTTCCCTATCTCAGCAATCAAACAGGAAAGCATAATAGGTTCACAGTTCTTCCAGTATAAAATTCAGACTCAAGTAATATCCCCCACCCCTGGTAGAGTGTCTGTCAGGCAGACACTAGCCCTGTCTGCACAAATGTCCTGTAAGTACTTGCAGACCCTTCGTTGGTCATAAAGGCCTTGGATATAGAACCACAAGTGTGGTAGGTGGGAGAGGAAAGCAAACACAAGCAGATGATGGACGGAGCGCTGAAACCTTTCAGTCACTCACCGCCATTCACAGATCTGTGTTGAATCCATCATCGTTCTTTAGCTCACTTTGCCACCCCAGTTCAGACTCAGATATATGCAAATCAGTCTTGACCCTGTGCCTCAAGCGAACAGTCCCGCCCGAACTGCCAGGCCAAGTCTTTCCTGGACCGGAAAAAAGCATCCTGGGACTGGTTTCGGGGTAACACCCCTCATCAGCCAGGCTAGCTTGAATCCGGTGGCAAAGTGAGCAAGGGACCCACGTCTGGGCATAATCTGCCAACTTAGGGTCAACAAAGCATACACAAGTAGATGATGGACGGAGCGCTGAAACTTTTCAGACACTCACCCCCATTCACAGATCTGGGTTGAATCAATCATCGTGCTTTAGCTCACTTTGCCACCCCAGTCCAGACTCAGCCATATGCAAATCAGTCTTGACCCTATTCCTCATGGGACTAGTCCAGCCCGAACTGCCAAGCCAGGTCTTCCCTGGACTGGAAACAAGCAACCTGGGACCGGTTTTGGGTTTTTATACCTAATTCAGACACAGGATATGTGTCCACTGTCTGCAACTACAAAAAGGGTTTGAGGCAGTTTTCCTTTCAAGTGTCCTTTCCAGGCTACTGTCCAGACACAGTGTTTGTGAAGAGTAAGGTTTCTCACAACAGGGTAGTCTCCAACCAGGATCCACAGCAGAGGCCCAAAGAAGTGTGAGGTTTCTGCAACAAACTGAAGGAGTAATCAGAGACAGAAAAAAGGGCAGGACTCTTTAAAGTTTCCTCATCTTGCAATAACAGAGTCTGCAGTTCCACCTCCCAAATGGCAGTGTTCAAGAAGACCAGTCAGCAGCACCTTTCTAGCAAAAAGCCTAATTTAATTTTTAAAGGAGCCCTGTTTGCAATCCCCTTATTTCTGTGTCTATGTGTTTAAAAAAAAATATTTTTTAGAGTTTTACATAGCGTGAACTAAACCCGAAGATATCAGTAATCAGAGCGCTTTACATGAGCACCAGTTTCGTTACAGATGGACACATTCATTTTTGTTAGGCGCGAGGAGATTACGTGATTTTTCCAGTATCACAGGATGTTGAGCATCCCTGCCGAGATTCAAACCTGGTTCCCCAGCCTTGAGCCATAAGGCTACCTCCTCTCCCCGTCTTCTCCCTGAAGCTTCAAGAATGTGAGCAATACATTTTCACTGCCGTGTAAAAGAACCTCACTATCATGTTGTGCAAAAGCCAGGTGTGAGGTATCTTAAATGGATCCCACAGGCCTCTATTACTCTGACTCATCCACACACACCATGCATTTACCATTCTGGATGCACACATAAACATGCACAAGAAGCACTAGGGATGTCACCCCTAGCAGCAAGCTAAGCACACAAAAGCTAAACTTTACACAAGTGGTACTGAAGGCCTCCACTTCAGAGATGCAGATAAAAAGGTCTGGTCACAACTATAGATTCACAAAATGCAATAACCTGAAACTACTGCTCTATGTGCTACCCCATGATAGAATAGTAGTCCAATGTCTGTTAAGGAGAGCATGCTTGGTGCATATCTCCAGGTCACAGAACACGTGCAGGACCTTACTATAGTCAAGATAAATGCCTAGGCCCGTGTGCACATGCTAGATTAGCTTGAGGCCATTTCGAAAATCAAAAATTAGGACACCAGATATTTCAAAGTCAGGAATTCAGGGCTGGGGAACATGACTGTACACCTTGCAGGTGGCATTTCTGTTCCAAAACATGCCCCTCTTAGATAAGACTACCCAGATGTCACCTAGGCAAAACTGCATCCAATGATTCATTCCTGCTTTGTGCTCCACTGTGAGATCTAGGCCTTGTAATGAGGTAGACCATCTCAGAAATTAGAATTTGGGATTCTCACCCTTCCTTGCCATCAACTACTTGAGTGGTTTGTGATCTCTTTGTACCACAGACATAGTCCCAGACAGATATGGCTATGAACGTCGCAAAGCCTACACTATGGCAAAACAGTCCTTCTCAATGGGTGACTAGTTCTGTTCTCTGGGAATTAACCTACGATAGATAGAGGCCATGAGAAATTCTTTACCTTCTGTCAACGAGTTGAGCTAGCACTGCTCCAACTCCTTTATGTGAGGCTTTCATCTGTACAATGAAGAGAGTTGGCTATAGTTAGGGAGCTTCCGCCATCCAGTTCTGGTGAGGAGTCCTGTCCTTCTTAACTTGTTTGAGTCTCTCCCTTTAATTATTTGGAGCTATTTATAGTGACTGTAATATCACCTCTGGCAGCAGTCTGCATGGTGTCTTTCAAGTGGACCATCATCAGGCGACAAGATCTAAAAGGTGTGCAGAACCTGACTCCTCCCGCACGGCGATCTTTAACCAATACCAGCTCAGATGTCAGATATCTGGAGACCACGCTGCTTACCGATAGTCCTTTTTCTTCATTCTCTTGTCTATTTTAAATAGGCAAGGGATCACAGAAGTCTCTGGTTTGTGAGACTGCCTAGCCACGCCAAAGGTAACCTAGACGCAGACTATCTAGGGTACATCCAATCAAAGAGTGCAGGGAGGTTTTGTATAATCTCAAAATTTGATATTTACCACTGCTTAGGGAGTGACATGTGCAACTCTATAAGTAACTGGAACAATCAAACAACAGACTCTTAGGTGGAGTCCTTTGGCAGACACAAACAGTTCTTGGTTGATATTCATTAAGGCTTATAAGTTCTTCCACTTGGGCTTTCTGTTGGCTGCTGTCATAATATGCAGAACTCAACTTGAACATTAGCTTGTCATCACATTCTCTACAGTGACGGCTTTAAGTCAGGTACCCATGATCGCTAGCCTTGCATGCTCTTCAGGCTCAAAGGTTTATCACATTATGCATACCCCTGCTGCTGACCCTAGTCGCCATTAAGATAATCGTAAGGTTTGTCAGCAAGAGGCCAGTATTTTACCACAACCTGGATTTCCAAGGGCTTATTTCTCACTGCATGGAGGAAGATGTGGTGCTGACCACCTACAGAAGTATCAGAGGCTGGTGATCTGTGATGGCTGGGTTTGGGTGTCGAATAAATATCCATTGAAAATAAAAAGTGAAAAATCCCAGATTAGGCAATTCTTTATTTTTCCGAGTACTTCTGGTAAGTGGGTGTGACGACCTGGTTGTTTATGCAGTTGTTTCACTCTGCCCCTATTCAATCTCTTGGCGTCATGCAGATCCCAGGTCACAGGTAGGTCTATCTATCGTGATCGCCCTTATTTTTTAATGATTGCCAATTTACAGTGAATGACTGATGGCATAGAACAACTCATAGTGTTATCAGCGCAAGTACACTCACACCTGCCTTTCAGGTGCTATCACAATTGATCTGTTTATGTGGCCAGATTGGGATGTCCTTCCCACAGTAGGTGGTCATACTTAGGAAACTTTAGAGTTCGGGGGGCGCTCTGATTTGAGGGTGCTATCTTTATGGCATTCACCTTCTGTGGGTTGGAAGAGACAATTCTAAATCACTAAGTTGCAGAAGATGACATTGAGAATCACTACATTGCATACAGTAAATCGAGAATCAAGACATCCAGAGTAACATTACATCATATCTTTGCAGATTGTTTTTTAATATTTATATCTATAAATAAGTTATGCAAAAAAGGAAGCAGGGAACCCCGGGTAGTTTCATTATAGGGAACATTCTACAATACCACCAATATCCTAAATCTGAACTCATCAAATGTCTGTTTTTCTAACAGAGTTTTTAAGCATAGGATTTGTACTGTGCCGTTCACGCTGAGCTAGAACAGAGACAAAGCCTTTTGCCATTTGTGCAGCAAAGTCTTTAATTATAAGACTAGTAAGCACGATCCACGTTGAACTGAAAAACTACAAGAGCCTTTTACCATTCCAAGCACTTTATTACAACTTTGGATTGGTAAAATACCATCCAAGCCAACCTGAAATGAATAAAAGCAGCCCCTGACACGTGTTTCACACTTATTAGAGCTTGCCAAAGAGGCATAGCTTTGTCCAGACACAAAGGAGCAACCAATATAGGTTAAACCAATCCCCTTTCAGGCTTAGGGGGCTGCATAACTTATGGTAAAAGAAAGCAGGGAAACCTGGGTAGTTCCCAGGATTTAGGTGGACAGCAGCTTCATTATATGAAACACTCTACAACACCACCGACACCCTAAATTTGTTTACCTCAAATACCTGTTTTTCAATCAGATATTTTAAGCATAAGATTAGCACAGTGCCATCCACACCAAGCTGGTAAGGTGACAACACTATTTTGCCACTTTTGCAGCAAAGTCTTTAACCATAGGACTAGCAAGTGTCATCGACTCTGAGCTGAAAAACGACAAGAGGCTTTTTCCATTTTATGCACAATACTACAGCTTTGGATTAGTAAACTACTACCCAAGTCAATCTGAAATTAATAAAAGCAACCCCTGACACATGTTTTGCATTAATTAGAGCTTGCCAGAGAATAATAGCTTTGTCCAGACAAAAGAGGGTGCCCAGTATAATTCAAAACAATGCATTTTAAAGCCTAGAGTGCCACATAAATTATACAAATTAAAAAATTAGGAAAACTGGGTAGTTCCCAAGTTTTAGGTGGAGATCAACTCCTTTTTCATTGAGCACTTTAGCACATCACTGACACCCTAAATCTGCTCACCCCAAATGTCTGTTTTTCTAGATTAGCACAGTGCCACTCATGCTGAGCTAGAAAAGTCAATAAGCCTTTAGACACTCTTGCAGCAGAGTCTTTAAGCAAAGGACTAGCAAGTGCTATCCATGCTGAGCTGAAAAACGACATAAACCATTTATTATTCTATGCCATACATATTCCGTATTACAAACTAGAAAACACGGCATACAGTCTCCATTTTTGCCCATGCAGAACTCCCTGTGCTAGTTCTCCCCGGAAATTTAAACATAAAAATAAGTTCAGGTCACTCTAAACTTACTCACAATGAACAGTACTTTACACTGGACCAAGTGATCTGTATTTTTCAAAATGTTAAAAAGGTGAAAAAAATCTATACGTCTACATGACCATCTTTCCTCCTTCAACAAGTTTCACTCCACTTGAATGTATGATCATGGATGATTTGTCATACTTCTCTTTTTTATATTGTCTCTAAAATCCACCTTTAATTTATGCAATATCATACATATCAAATAGCTCTTGGGACATGTTGGGGCATATTTACAAGCTCTGATCACCACCACAACGTCACTTTTCGCAACGTTATGGTGGCGATAGCGGCTTCGCCTTTTTTAAAAGGCAGCGTTAAGCCACTTAACATGACTTAACACTGCCTTGTAAATAAGACCCCTTTCACACTATACTTAGCGTGAAAGGGGAAAGCAATGGGTGTTTGGGTGGGCGTTCTACCTCAACAGCCATTGATTTTACTGCTGTCCCATATTTACAAGGGTGGCGTAAATATGGGACAGCGCCAAAATTAAGACCAGGGAAAACCTGGTCTTACCCTGGCGCAACGAGGGGAATTGTTTAATTTTTCCTTGTTTTTGCTGTTTCCATTTGTGCTGTGTTTGTAGCACACAAAGACTTTTTGAACTTCAGCATGGCTATTTTAAGAGCGATGCAGCCCCCCTCTCACCCCCCCTCCCTACTTCCACCGCCTATGGGTACAGCCCCATAGAAATGCTTCTTTTTCTATGTGCATTGACAGTGGAGAAACAGATCAGCTGGATGCTTTATTTAAAAAAAGGGATTTATTTGCATAAAGGCATCTGTCTAGTCATTAATGGGCAGCATTTGGGAGCTTGCAGACTTTTTTTCAAGCTGTTTTTCAAGCTGTATATATCATGTCCATTTGTATGGTGGCTGGAAACAACATTCTTTTCAAGAATCAAAATTGCACACCAAGTCCAATCCCAGTTGATGTCAGAATGTGGAGTATGAAAATATTGAACTGCAAAAATGTTGTGACTGGACTATTGGCTATCAAAATATTGTGAAGGTAACTAAACATTGGCAAGAATAGATTTAGTATTCTATACTCCACATATACGTACATTGAGGAAACAGATATCGTCAAGGTGTATAGATGTGGAGTTAGGTATAGTAAACCTACATTCACCTTTATACACTTACCTTCAGGATATTCTATTCACAATACTTTTGTAGTTATTTATAACTCAATTTCTGGTTCAAAACTCAAACTGCTGACCTGTGCAAAAACCTTAGTACAAAGCAAAGTCTTGAAAAATCGCAGGGTTTGTGACCACAAAATGGCTTTTTACAATAAGTTAAACCCCTTTTTTCAAGTCACAAAAGTTTTTCCAACTAATTAAAGGGCTTTTGTGACGTTTCTGAATTGCAGATAGGAGGTGCATGAAAGGGTCATTCTCCTATTTATGTTCCAGAAAGGGAAGCATCAATTGTTTGTGACCGCCATTGCAAACAATAGATCGGTTACCGACTCCAGAGTTGGGGTGTTTACTGATTTGCAAAAAGGAAGCTGTGACTGCACTTCCAATTGACACCCACCCACCCGATGTATTCCCATATGGGAAACATTTATTTTCATAAAAGCAGCACCTGACCCTTCACTGGACATGGCCGCTTAAAGAAAAAGTTTCACATTTAGGAATAAATGCAGAGGCAGAGATCATGCTCCGTCCATGGAAAGCCTCCCTGGACCAGAGTAATGCAAGTCAGCACAGTGAGTTGCCGTGCCTTACTCCAGATTTACAAAACAGCACAGGGCCACGTAAGGTGACCTTACCTGGCTTGGTAAATCTGACTTTAGTGTTGCGTCGTCCTTGGGTTACTTTGTGAGATGCAAGGGCAACACAGTACTTTGATAAATATGACCCTCAGTGCAGATTTTTGGAGGTGTGTCTGTGTACCATGGTCAACATGGTAGTAACAGTAATATATAAATGTATGTATAGATATTTTTAAATTGGAACTAATCATTGCCTGCTCAAAGTCATTGAATAATTTGTGGGGATAGTAGTTGTTAGTTTTGGATTTTATTTCAGCTATTAGTTCTTGGTACGTTGTACTTTGTTTTTTAGGCAAACATGCCTACACTAAAGGTATGTGTGTGTTGTGGTGTTCACAGTGGATTGTGTATATTTGTGAGAATGGTGGAGGGCACAATTTAAAAGTGCCATCCACCATCCATGTGTTGCTTTGTCTTAATCCTAGCGGGTTGTTTTCTGTAGCATAAATTCTTCTTTTTCTGTCACTGTTAGTGCTGTCATACTTAAGAAAGGGTTCTACACTATGTGTTGTCATTAAGTTATCTGAGAAATTTATGCGTTTGCATTTTTTAGCGGCAGCAGGGGTTTTAGTTGTGGCATTTATGGTTCTGGCTATAAGTCTTTTCAAGTTTGGTAGATCTGGAAATTGTCCTGCAGTTTAGTCAAGAACATTTGGTATGATATGTTTTAAAATAGTTTCTGTAGATTCTGGTGAACTAGTGCTAGCTTCCCTAAGTTCTTGTAACACATTTCTATTTTTGATTTGTGTAACATTTGGCACGTGATTATACTCTCTAACATTTTATCAATTCTGTCTATAGTTGTAGCCCTCCCATAAAGTGGATCTGAATGAGACTTTGTACATTTCCAATGTGTATCTTCTGTGATTGTACTCTCTTGACTGTAAGTATATCCCATATGGGACTATCATGCTGTCTCTGACATTATATCTGTGGGTTTTAGATGCATATATTAATTATTTGTTTCTAAATACTATATTTTCAAGTGGCATTGATACTCAAACGTGCATTACTTTTTTACATTTTATACTTACAGATTCAATATCATTTTATTTTGTTAAGATGTTTTTTGAGGTTTTAGTTTTTGTTCGAACATTGTGGGACAGCGTCTTTCTTTTTGCCTGTTTAAAAAACAACACTTGTTAGTGTTACATGTTCGAAAAATAATTTTGAATGTTTAGTCTTTAATTAGTTTCACACTTGTTTTTGAACTATTCAGGGTTATATTCACAAGAACGTGTGATAACTACCGCAAGAGTAGCATAACGCAACACTCAACATCGCAGCCTATCGTGGGAAAACACCCCGTGTCAACGTGGAATTCAGAACAAGGCAGCCCCATGCGATAGTTTGCCGAAACAGCGGCCAATGCCCGCGATACAACCACCTCGACGGAGGTAAAACACAAACCCCAACGCAAAAAAACCTGCGATGGGCCAAAGCGCGATGAGAAAATTACTGATAAGCAGCGCCAGGCCTGCAACACACACCTGGCAGGCAGGAAAAATCAAAAACCAAAGGAAATGATGGACGGAGTGTTGAACATTGCAAACACTCACCCCCAGTCAACTGATCTGGGTTTAATCCATCACCGTTCTTTAGCCCACTCTGCCACCCCAGTTCAGACTTGGCCATATGCAAATCAGTCTGACCCTGTGCCTCTTGGGAACAGTCCAGCCCGAACTGCCAAGCCATGTCTTCCCTGGACCGGAAACAAGCTTCCTAGGACCGGTTTCTGGCATTTCAGCCGTCTTCAGCCAGGCTTGCTTGAATCCAGTGGCAAAGTGAGCAAGGGACTCACGTCTGAGCATACCCTGCCAACTTATGGCGAACAAAGCAAAAACCAAAGGAAATGATGGACGGAGTGTTGAACATTGCAAACACTCACCCCCAGTCAACTGATCTGGGTTTAATCCATCACCGTTCTTTAGCCCACTCTGCCACCCCAGTTCAGACTTGGCCATATGCAAATCAGTCTGACCCTGTGCCTCTTGGGAACAGTCCAGCCCGAACTGCCAAGCCATGTCTTCCCTGGACCGGAAACAAGCTTCCTAGGACCGGTTTCTGGCATTTCAGCCGTCTTCAGCCAGGCTTGCTTGAATCCAGTGGCAAAGTGAGCAAGGGACTCACGTCTGAGCATACCCTGCCAACTTATGGCGAACAAAGCAAAAACCAAAGGAAATGATGGACGGAGTGTTGAACATTGCAAACACTCACCCCCAGTCAACTGATCTGGGTTTAATCCATCACCGTTCTTTAGCCCACTCTGCCACCCCAGTTCAGACTTGGCCATATGCAAATCAGTCTGACCCTGTGCCTCTTGGGAACAGTCCAGCCCGAACTGCCAAGCCATGTCTTCCCTGGACCGGAAACAAGCTTCCTAGGACCGGTTTCTGGCATTTCAGCCGTCTTCAGCCAGGCTTGCTTGAATCCAGTGGCAAAGTGAGCAAGGGACTCACGTCTGAGCATACCCTGCCAACTTATGGCGAACAAAGCAAAAACCAAAGGAAATGATGGACGGAGTGTTGAACATTGCAAACACTCACCCCCAGTCAACTGATCTGGGTTTAATCCATCACCGTTCTTTAGCCCACTCTGCCACCCCAGTTCAGACTTGGCCATATGCAAATCAGTCTGACCCTGTGCCTCTTGGGAACAGTCCAGCCCGAACTGCCAAGCCATGTCTTCCCTGGACCGGAAACAAGCTTCCTAGGACCGGTTTCTGGCATTTCAGCCGTCTTCAGCCAGGCTTGCTTGAATCCAGTGGCAAAGTGAGCAAGGGACTCACGTCTGAGCATACCCTGCCAACTTATGGCGAACAAAGCAAAAACCAAAGGAAATGATGGACGGAGTGTTGAACATTGCAAACACTCACCCCCAGTCAACTGATCTGGGTTTAATCCATCACCGTTCTTTAGCCCACTCTGCCACCCCAGTTCAGACTTGGCCATATGCAAATCAGTCTGACCCTGTGCCTCTTGGGAACAGTCCAGCCCGAACTGCCAAGCCATGTCTTCCCTGGACCGGAAACAAGCTTCCTAGGGGTGGCAGAGTGGGCTAAAGAACGGTGATGGATTAAACCCAGATCAGTTGACTGGGGGTGAGTGCTTGCAATGTTCAACACTCCGTCCATCATTTCCTTTGGTTTTTGCTTTGTTCGCCATAAGTTGGCAGGGTATGCTCAGACGTGAGTCCCTTGCTCACTTTGCCACTGGATTCAAGCAAGCCTGGCTGAAGACGGCTGAAATGCCAGAAACCGGTCCTAGGAAGCTTGTTTCCGGTCCAGGGAAGACATGGCTTGGCAGTTCGGGCTGGACTGTTCCCATGAGGCACAGGGTCAGACTGATTTGCAAATGGCCATGTCTGAACTGGGGTGGCAGAGTGGGCTAAAGAACGGTGATGGATTAAACCCAGATCAGTTGACTGGGGGTGAGTGCTTGCAATGTTCAACACTCCGTCCATCATTTCCTTTGGTTTTTGCTTTGTTCGCCATAAGTTGGCAGGGTATGCTCAGACGTGAGTCCCTTGCTCACTTTGCCACTGGATTCAAGCAAGCCTGGCTGAAGACGGCTGAAATGCCAGAAACCGGTCCTAGGAAGCTTGTTTCCGGTCCAGGGAAGACATGGCTTGGCAGTTCGGGCTGGACTGTTCCCATGAGGCACAGGGTCAGACTGATTTGCAAATGGCCATGTCTGAACTGGGGTGGCAGAGTGGGCTAAAGAACGGTGATGGATTAAACCCAGATCAGTTGACTGGGGGTGAGTGCTTGCAATGTTCAACACTCCGTCCATCATTTCCTTTGGTTTTTGCTTTGTTCGCCATAAGTTGGCAGGGTATGCTCAGACGTGAGTCCCTTGCTCACTTTGCCACTGGATTCAAGCAAGCCTGGCTGAAGACGGCTGAAATGCCAGAAACCGGTCCTAGGAAGCTTGTTTCCGGTCCAGGGAAGACATGGCTTGGCAGTTCGGGCTGGACTGTTCCCATGAGGCACAGGGTCAGACTGATTTGCAAATGGCCATGTCTGAACTGGGGTGGCAGAGTGGGCTAAAGAACGGTGATGGATTAAACCCAGATCAGTTGACTGGGGGTGAGTGCTTGCAATGTTCAACACTCCGTCCATCATTTCCTTTGGTTTTTGCTTTGTTCGCCATAAGTTGGCAGGGTATGCTCAGACGTGAGTCCCTTGCTCACTTTGCCACTGGATTCAAGCAAGCCTGGCTGAAGACGGCTGAAATGCCAGAAACCGGTCCTAGGAAGCTTGTTTCCGGTCCAGGGAAGACATGGCTTGGCAGTTCGGGCTGGACTGTTCCCATGAGGCACAGGGTCAGACTGATTTGCAAATGGCCATGTCTGAACTGGGGTGGCAGAGTGGGCTAAAGAACGGTGATGGATTAAACCCAGATCAGTTGACTGGGGGTGAGTGCTTGCAATGTTCAACACTCCGTCCATCATTTCCTTTGGTTTTTGCTTTGTTCGCCATAAGTTGGCAGGGTATGCTCAGACGTGAGTCCCTTGCTCACTTTGCCACTGGATTCAAGCAAGCCTGGCTGAAGACGGCTGAGATGCCAGAAACCGGTCCTAGGAAGCTTGTTTCCGGTCCAGGGAAGACATGGCTTGGCAGTTCGGGCTGCACTGTTCCCATGAGGCACAGGGTCAGACTGATTTGCAAATGGCCATGTCTGAACTGGGGTGGCAGAGTGGGCTAAAGAACGGTGATGGATTAAACCCAGATCAGTTGACTGGGGGTGAGTGCTTGCAATGTTCAACACTCCGTCCATCATTTCCTTTGGTTTTTGCTTTGTTCGCCATAAGTTGGCAGGGTATGCTCAGACGTGAGTCCCTTGCTCACTTTGCCACTGGATTCAAGCAAGCCTGGCTGAAGACGGCTGAAATGCCAGAAACCGGTCCTAGGAAGCTTGTTTCCGGTCCAGGGAAGACATGGCTTGGCAGTTCGGGCTGGACTGTTCCCATGAGGCACAGGGTCAGACTGATTTGCAAATGGCCATGTCTGAACTGGGGTGGCAGAGTGGGCTAAAGAACGGTGATGGATTAAACCCAGATCAGTTGACTGGGGGTGAGTGCTTGCAATGTTCAACACTCCGTCCATCATTTCCTTTGGTTTTTGCTTTGTTCGCCATAAGTTGGCAGGGTATGCTCAGACGTGAGTCCCTTGCTCACTTTGCCACTGGATTCAAGCAAGCCTGGCTGAAGACGGCTGAAATGCCAGAAACCGGTCCTAGGAAGCTTGTTTCCGGTCCAGGGAAGACATGGCTTGGCAGTTCGGGCTGGACTGTTCCCATGAGGCACAGGGTCAGACTGATTTGCAAATGGCCATGTCTGAACTGGGGTGGCAGAGTGGGCTAAAGAACGGTGATGGATTAAACCCAGATCAGTTGACTGGGGGTGAGTGCTTGCAATGTTCAACACTCCGTCCATCATTTCCTTTGGTTTTTGCTTTGTTCGCCATAAGTTGGCAGGGTATGCTCAGACGTGAGTCCCTTGCTCACTTTGCCACTGGATTCAAGCAAGCCTGGCTGAAGACGGCTGAAATGCCAGAAACCGGTCCTAGGAAGCTTGTTTCCGGTCCAGGGAAGACATGGCTTGGCAGTTCGGGCTGGACTGTTCCCATGAGGCACAGGGTCAGACTGATTTGCAAATGGCCATGTCTGAACTGGGGTGGCAGAGTGGGCTAAAGAACGGTGATGGATTAAACCCAGATCAGTTGACTGGGGGTGAGTGCTTGCAATGTTCAACACTCCGTCCATCATTTCCTTTGGTTTAGGCAGGAAAAATCACCATAAAAGTAGAAAAAAGACCCAAACACAAACTGACCAACACCCAAGCACCATGGAGGCAGCCGGAGCAGGCGCAGAGGACGAGCGCAACACCACAAGCACTGGACCTCGGGGATAGGGAAGGGCAAGGACAAGAAGAAGAGGAAGATGAAGTTCAGTCCGCAGGCGAACATGATCTTAGTCCCGGAGGTGATGGAACACCATCAACAACTGTTTGTCATCTCAAACGTGTCATTGGGCACCAAAACTGGAATATGGTGGGACATCGTGGACAAGGTGAATGCCGTCGGAGAGCACAAGAGGACAATGGACGAGGTCAAGAGGCGATGGAATGACATCAAGAGAAAGACCAAGGAGAAACTCGCAGCCAACCAGAAAGCAGCAATGCAGACTGGAGGTGGGGGCCCAGCGCCACAGTTCGTACTGGATGACATGGAGGAGCTGGTGTCGACAGTCATCAGTGTGGATACTGTGGCCAGAGTTGGGGGATCAGACACTGCTCGACAGGACACAACACAACCGCAACAGGGTGAGTGACCACCAGGTACTGGGGGGACGGGTGGAGATGGCCACGATGGCACACATGCACAATCAAGCACAGCACAGTGCACACCCTCAATGACTCTGGGTCATCGCCCAGATCTATAGACTGTCACAATGTACAATGCCATGCTGTCTTCATGTCAACATTTACCATGCGGATACATACATGTGGACACATTTCAATACACCATCTCCCCTTCCATTGCAGGGCCACCGTCAACACCCCTTGCAGAGCACTCTTCACTGATGAGGAGGAGGACAACCTCAGCATCGATGCACAAGCCCTCCTAGACATCATTGACATCATCCGTGACTCACCTCCACCCACCAACCAAACCACCCAGCAGGAGGCACCCAAGGCCCCAGCAGTCTCCCAAGACCCCCAGGAACAACACACGGCCTTCCAACGCCGTGTGCTGGAGGCCCAGAGGGAGACGGCTGCACAGGTGCGGGTGGGGTTCGACCTCATGGCCACAAAACTGGACACCATCCATGGCTGTCTAGGCCAGCTCCATGGTCTCCAACGAGCCCTTACTGACATCGCTGGAGTCCTGACGCGGAGAGAAGAACACCTGTCCACTCAGAGGGGCACCAGCGATACCAGCCGTGAACTGGCACACATGCGGAGGCTCATGGAGGACATGGTGCGGATGGAGGCATAAAGGATGACAGCCACCGCTGTACATCAGCAAAATGTAGCTGGGATCTACCATGCCCTGCAGATCATCATCATGGCATTGCTGCCACAAAGGGTGGTGCAGATGAATGCTGCTGCCCCCAGACCATCCACATCTCCCCCCCCCTGGTGTGCCATTGCCTCACAGTGCGGCAGACGTATCCACTCCGGCAACTGATGTGTCAGTGACACACAGTGCCTCAGCCGGTACTGCAACACCCACAGGTGGGGCAGAGCACACATCCGGGTACGAGGACGTGAAAGAGTTTGTGATCAGGAGGCACAAGCATTCATTTACGCCACCGGGCTTGTTTCTGCTTGGTGCTGCACATGGCCTCATGACCGTCCCCTGCCCCCCGATACACTCCGTTGCACTCACCTTGGACAGCGACATGGACTGCCATATCCTGTTTGATGACCAATGACACGGCGACCAGACAGCGGACTGTACACTCCCTCTTCCGCAGTACTTGTCATCCCCGGATGGACTCGGGCCGGCCCTTCATGGGCACATATTGTGTAGTGTGCTCGGCATTGCCCTGTACCGCTCCAGCTGCAGAACTGCACTGGATGTGCAACAAAAATCCAGTGACGCACTGCTGTGTCATGTCTTTCATCATTCACATATGAATGTGTGGATGAATGTAGGGACAGTAATTTCCCTTGCATCAATGATGCTCATCCTGTGGGATGCCAGTCAGAGGTTGCCACATTGCATATTGTGTACCGAGTCCCATGAACACTACAACAGGGACACATGCATCAGTCACTTCCATGTCCGGTCATGGACTGAACCACGCCCAGAGCCCACAAATCATTTTTGCAGGCCCTGCGCTGGTCCGGCGTACGGTAGGCCAGACCACTCCGCTTACGCTCCGAGGGGGGCCCCTCATTGCTACCCATCGCAGGCGTACATGCTGGTGGTGTGCAGGTCACTGGTCTAGTTGTCCAGAGTGGGCTAAAGAACGGTGATGGGTCAAACCCAGATCTGTTGACTGGGTGTGAGTGTTTGATTGGTTCTGATGCTCCGTCCCTCACCACCCCCTTTTGTACTGCTTTATTCGCCATAAGTTGGCAGGGTATGCTCAGACGTGAGTCCCTTGCTCACTTTGCCACTGGATTCAAGCAAGCCTGGCTGAAGACGGCTGAAATGCCAGAAACCGGTCCTAGGAAGCTTGTTTCCGGTCCAGGGAAGGCATGGCTTGGCAGTTCGGGCTGGACTGTTCCCATGGGGCACAGGGTCAGACTGATTTGCATATGGCCATGTCTGAACTGGGGTGGCAGAGTGGGCTAAAGAACGGTGATGGGTCAAACCCAGATCTGTTGACTGGGTGTGAGTGTTTGATTGGTTCTGATGCTCCGTCCCTCACCACCCCCTTTTGTTCTGCTTTGTTCGCCATAAGTTGGCAGGGTATGCTCAGATGTGAGTCCCTTGCTCACTTTGCCACTGGATTCAAGCAAGCCTGACTGAAGACGGCTGAAATGCCAGAAACAGGTCCTAGGAAGCTTGTTTCCTGTCCAGGGAAGGCATGGCTTGGCAGTTCGGGCTGGACTGTTCCCATGGGGCACAGGGTCAGACTGATTTGCATATGGCCATGTCTGAACTGGGGTGGCAGAGTGGGCTAAAGAACAGTGATGGGTCAAACCCAGATCTGTTGACTGGGTGTGAGTGTTTGATTGGTTCTGATGCTCCGTCCCTCATCACCCCCTTTTGTACTGCTTTGTTCGCCATAAGTTGGCAGGGTATGCTCAGACGTGAGTCCCTTGCTCACTTTGCCACTGGATTCAAGCAAGCCTGGCTGAAGACGGCTGAAATACGAGAAACCGGTCCTAGGAAGCTTGTTTCCGGTCCAGGGAAGGCATGGCTTGGCAGTTCGGGCTGGACTGTTCCCGTGGGGCACAGGGTCAGACTGATTTGCATATGGCCATGTCTGAACTGGGGTGGCAGAGTGGGCTAAAGAACGGTGATGGGTCAAACCCAGATCTGTTGACTGGGTGTGAGTGTTTGATTGGTTCTGATGCTCCGTCCCTCACCACCCCCTTTTGTACTGCTTTGTTCGCCATAAGTTGGCAGGGTATGCTCAGACGTGAGTCCCTTGCTCACTTTGCCACTGGATTCAAGCAAGCCTGGCTGAAGACGGCTGAAATGCCAGAAACCGGTCCTAGGAAGCTTGTTTCCGGTCCAGGGAAGGCATGGCTTGGCAGTTCGGGCTGGACTGTTCCCATGGGGCACAGGGTCAGACTGATTTGCATATGGCCATGTCTGAACTGGGGTGGCAGAGTGGGCTAAAGAACGGTGATGGGTCAAACCCAGATCTGTTGATTGGGTGTGAGTGTTTGATTGGTTCTGATACTCCGTCCCTCATCACCCCCTTTTGTACTGCTTTGTTCGCCATAAGTTGGCAGGGTATGCTCAGACGTGAGTCCCTTGCTCACTTTGCCACTGGATTCAAGCAAGCCTGGCTGAAGACGGCTGAAATGCCAGAAACCGGTCCTAGGAAGCTTGTTTCCGGTCCAGGGAAGGCATAGCTTGGCAGTTCGGGCTGGACTGTTCCCATGGGGCACAGGGTCAGACTGATTTGCATATGGCCATGTCTGAACTGGGGTGGCAGAGTGGGCTAAAGAACGGTGATGGGTCAAACCCAGATCTGTTGACTGGGTGTGAGTGTTTGATTGGTTCTGATGCTCCGTCCCTCACCACCCCCTTTTGTACTGCTTTGTTCGCCATAAGTTGGCAGGGTATGCTCAGACGTGAGTCCCTTGCTCACTTTGCCACTGGATTCAAGCAAGCCTGGCTGAAGACGGCTGAAATGCCAGAAACCGGTCCTAGGAAGCTTGTTTCCGGTCCAGGGAAGGCATGGCTTGGCAGTTCGGGCTGGACTGTTCCCATGGGGCACAGGGTCAGACTGATTTGCATATGGCCATGTCTGAACTGGGGTGGCAGAGTGGGCTAAAGAACGGTGATGGGTCAAACCCAGATCTGTTGACTGGGTGTGAGTGTTTGATTGGTTCTGATGCTCCGTCCCTCACCACCCCCTTTTGTACTGCTTTGTTCGCCATAAGTTGGCAGGGTATGCTCAGACGTGAGTCCCTTGCTCACTTTGCCACTGGATTCAAGCAAGCCTGGCTGAAGACGGCTGAAATGCCAGAAACCGGTCTTAGGAAGCTTGTTTCCGGTCCAGGGAAGGCATGGCTTGGCAGTTCGGGCTGGACTGTTCCCATG
Organism: Triturus cristatus; assembly: GCF_964204655.1. Classification (NCBI taxonomy): domain Eukaryota; kingdom Metazoa; phylum Chordata; class Amphibia; order Caudata; family Salamandridae; genus Triturus; species Triturus cristatus. The sequence goes on along the minus strand of NC_140594.1, from coordinate 1,034,964,942 downwards.
GGGCACAGGGTCAGACTGATTTGCATGTGGCCATGTCTGAACTGGGGTGGCAGAGTGGGCTAAAGAACGGTGATGGGTCAAACCCAGATCTGTTGACTGGGTGTGAGTGTTTGATTGGTTCTGATGCTCCGTCCCTCACCACCCCCTTTTGTACTGCTTTGTTCGCCATAAGTTGGCAGGGTATGCTCAGACGTGAGTCCCTTGCTCACTTTGCCACTGGATTCAAGCAAGCCTGGCTGAAGACGGCTGAAATGCCAGAAACCGGTCCTAGGAAGCTTGTTTCCGGTCCAGGGAAGGCATGGCTTGGCAGTTCGGGCTGGACTGTTCCCATGGGGCACAGGGTCAGACTGATTTGCATATGGCCATGTCTGAACTGGGGTGGCAGAGTGGGCTAAAGAACGGTGATGGGTCAAACCCAGATCTGTTGACTGGGTGTGAGTGTTTGATTGGTTCTGATGCTCCGTCCCTCACCACCCCTTTTGTACTGCTTTGTTCGCCATAAGTTGGCAGGGTATGCTCAGACGTGAGTCCCTTGCTCACTTTGCCACTGGATTCAAGCAAGCCTGGCTGAAAACGGCTGAAATGCCAGAAACCGGTCCTAGGAAGCTTGTTTCCGGTCCAGGGAAGGCATGGCTTGGCAGTTCGGGCTGGACTGTTCCCATGGGGCACAGGGTCAGACTGATTTGCATATGGCTATGTCTGAACTGGGGTGGCAGAGTGGGCTAAAGAACGGTGATGGGTCAAACCCAGATCTGTTGACTGGGTGTGAGTGTTTGATTGGTTCTGATGCTCCGTCCCTCACCACCCCCTTTTGTACTGCTTTGTTCGCCATAAGTTGGCAGGGTATGCTCAGACGTGAGTCCCTTGCTCACTTTGCCACTGGATTCAAGCAAGCCTGGCTGAAGACGGCTGAAATGCCAGAAACCGGTCCTAGGAAGCTTGTTTCCGGTCCAGGGAAGGCATGGCTTGGCAGTTCGGGCTGGACTGTTCCCATGGGGCACAGGGTCAGACTGATTTGCATATGGCCATGTCTGAACTGGGGTGGCAGAGTGGGCTAAAGAACGGTGATGGGTCAAACCCAGATCTGTTGACTGGGTGTGAGTGTTTGATTGGTTCTGATGCTCCGTCCCTCACCACCCCCTTTTGTACTGCTTTGTTCGCCATAAGTTGGCAGGGTATGCTCAGACGTGAGTCCCTTGCTCACTTTGCCACTGGATTCAAGCAAGCCTGGCTGAAGACGGCTGAAATGCCAGAAACCGGTCCTAGGAAGCTTGTTTCCGGTCCAGGGAAGGCATGGCTTGGCAGTTCGGGCTGGACTGTTCCCATGGGGCACAGGGTCAGACTGATTTGCATATGGCCATGTCTGAACTGGGGTGGCAGAGTGGGCTAAAGAACGGTGATGGGTCAAGCCCAGATCTGTTGACTGGGTGTGAGTGTTTGATTGGTTCTGATGCTCCGTCCCTCACCACCCCCTTTTGTACTGCTTTGTTCGCCATAAGTTGGCAGGGTATGCTCAGACGTGAGTCCCTTGCTCACTTTGCCACTGGATTCAAGCAAGCCTGGCTGAAGATGGCTGAAATGCCAGAAACCGGTCCTAGGAAGCTTGTTTCCGGTCCAGGGAAGGCATGGCTTGGCAGTTCGGGCTGGAGTGTTCCCATGGGGCACAGGGTCAGAATGATTTGCATATGGCCATGTCTGAACTGGGGTGGCAGAGTGGGCTAAAGAACGGTGATGGGTCAAACCCAGATCTGTTGACTGGGTGTGAGTGTTTGATTGGTTCTGATGCTCCGTCCCTCACCACCCCCTTTTGTACCGCTTTGTTCGCCATAAGTTGGCAGGGTATGCTCAGACGTGAGTCCCTTGCTCACTTTGCCACTGGATTCAAGCAAGCCTGGCTGAAGACGGCTGAAATGCCAGAAACCGGTCCTAGGAAGCTTGTTTCCGGTCCAGGGAAGACATGGCTTGGCAGTTCGGGCTGGACTGTTCCCATGAGGCACAGGGTCAGACTGATTTGCAAATGGCCATGTCTGAACTGGGGTGGCAGAGTGGGCTAAAGAACGGTGATGGATTAAACCCAGATCAGTTGACTGGGGGTGAGTGCTTGCAATGTTCAACACTCCGTCCATCATTTCCTTTGGTTTAGGCAGGAAAAATCACCATAAAAGTAGAAAAAAGACCCAAACACAAACTGACCAACACCCAAGCACCATGGAGGCAGCCGGAGCAGGCGCAGAGGACGAGCGCAACACCACAAGCACTGGACCTCGGGGATAGGGAAGGGCAAGGACAAGAAGAAGAGGAAGATGAAGTTCAGTCCGCAGGCGAACATGATCTTAGTCCCGGAGGTGATGGAACACCATCAACAACTGTTTGTCATCTCAAACGTGTCATTGGGCACCAAAACTGGAATATGGTGGGACATCGTGGACAAGGTGAATGCCGTCGGAGAGCACAAGAGGACAATGGACGAGGTCAAGAGGCGATGGAATGACATCAAGAGAAAGACCAAGGAGAAACTCGCAGCCAACCAGAAAGCAGCAATGCAGACTGGAGGTGGGGGCCCAGCGCCACAGTTCGTACTGGATGACATGGAGGAGCTGGTGTCGACAGTCATCAGTGTGGATACTGTGGCCAGAGTTGGGGGATCAGACACTGCTCGACAGGACACAACACAACCGCAACAGGGTGAGTGACCACCAGGTACTGGGGGGACGGGTGGAGATGGCCACGATGGCACACATGCACAATCAAGCACAGCACAGTGCACACCCTCAATGACTCTGGGTCATCGCCCAGATCTATAGACTGTCACAATGTACAATGCCATGCTGTCTTCATGTCAACATTTACCATGCGGATACATACATGTGGACACATTTCAATACACCATCTCCCCTTCCATTGCAGGGCCACCGTCAACACCCCTTGCAGAGCACTCTTCACTGATGAGGAGGAGGACAACCTCAGCATCGATGCACAAGCCCTCCTAGACATCATTGACATCATCCGTGACTCACCTCCACCCACCAACCAAACCACCCAGCAGGAGGCACCCAAGGCCCCAGCAGTCTCCCAAGACCCCCAGGAACAACACACGGCCTTCCAACGCCGTGTGCTGGAGGCCCAGAGGGAGACGGCTGCACAGGTGCGGGTGGGGTTCGACCTCATGGCCACAAAACTGGACACCATCCATGGCTGTCTAGGCCAGCTCCATGGTCTCCAACGAGCCCTTACTGACATCGCTGGAGTCCTGACGCGGAGAGAAGAACACCTGTCCACTCAGAGGGGCACCAGCGATACCAGCCGTGAACTGGCACACATGCGGAGGCTCATGGAGGACATGGTGCGGATGGAGGCATAAAGGATGACAGCCACCGCTGTACATCAGCAAAATGTAGCTGGGATCTACCATGCCCTGCAGATCATCATCATGGCATTGCTGCCACAAAGGGTGGTGCAGATGAATGCTGCTGCCCCCAGACCATCCACATCTCCCCCCCCCTGGTGTGCCATTGCCTCACAGTGCGGCAGACGTATCCACTCCGGCAACTGATGTGTCAGTGACACACAGTGCCTCAGCCGGTACTGCAACACCCACAGGTGGGGCAGAGCACACATCCGGGTACGAGGACGTGAAAGAGTTTGTGATCAGGAGGCACAAGCATTCATTTACGCCACCGGGCTTGTTTCTGCTTGGTGCTGCACATGGCCTCATGACCGTCCCCTGCCCCCCGATACACTCCGTTGCACTCACCTTGGACAGCAACATGGACTGCCATATCCTGTTTGATGACCAATGACACGGCGACCAGACAGCGGACTGTACACTCCCTCTTCCGCAGTACTTGTCATCCCCGGATGGACTCGGGCCGGCCCTTCATGGGCACATATTGTGTAGTGTGCTCGGCATTGCCCTGTACCGCTCCAGCTGCAGAACTGCACTGGATGTGCAACAAAAATCCAGTGACGCACTGCTGTGTCATGTCTTTCATCATTCACATATGAATGTGTGGATGAATGTAGGGACAGTAATTTCCCTTGCATCAATGATGCTCATCCTGTGGGATGCCAGTCAGAGGTTGCCACATTGCATATTGTGTACCGAGTCCCATGAACACTACAACAGGGACACATGCATCAGTCACTTCCATGTCCGGTCATGGACTGAACCACGCCCAGAGCCCACAAATCATTTTTGCAGGCCCTGCGCTGGTCCGGCGTACGGTAGGCCAGACCACTCCGCTTACGCTCCGAGGGGGGCCCCTCATTGCTACCCATCGCAGGCGTACATGCTGGTGGTGTGCAGGTCACTGGTCTAGTTGTCCAGAGTGGGCTAAAGAACGGTGATGGGTCAAACCCAGATCTGTTGACTGGGTGTGAGTGTTTGATTGGTTCTGATGCTCCGTCCCTCACCACCCCCTTTTGTACTGCTTTATTCGCCATAAGTTGGCAGGGTATGCTCAGACGTGAGTCCCTTGCTCACTTTGCCACTGGATTCAAGCAAGCCTGGCTGAAGACGGCTGAAATGCCAGAAACCGGTCCTAGGAAGCTTGTTTCCGGTCCAGGGAAGGCATGGCTTGGCAGTTCGGGCTGGACTGTTCCCATGGGGCACAGGGTCAGACTGATTTGCATATGGCCATGTCTGAACTGGGGTGGCAGAGTGGGCTAAAGAACGGTGATGGGTCAAACCCAGATCTGTTGACTGGGTGTGAGTGTTTGATTGGTTCTGATGCTCCGTCCCTCACCACCCCCTTTTGTTCTGCTTTGTTCGCCATAAGTTGGCAGGGTATGCTCAGATGTGAGTCCCTTGCTCACTTTGCCACTGGATTCAAGCAAGCCTGACTGAAGACGGCTGAAATGCCAGAAACAGGTCCTAGGAAGCTTGTTTCCTGTCCAGGGAAGGCATGGCTTGGCAGTTCGGGCTGGACTGTTCCCATGGGGCACAGGGTCAGACTGATTTGCATATGGCCATGTCTGAACTGGGGTGGCAGAGTGGGCTAAAGAACAGTGATGGGTCAAACCCAGATCTGTTGACTGGGTGTGAGTGTTTGATTGGTTCTGATGCTCCGTCCCTCATCACCCCCTTTTGTACTGCTTTGTTCGCCATAAGTTGGCAGGGTATGCTCAGACGTGAGTCCCTTGCTCACTTTGCCACTGGATTCAAGCAAGCCTGGCTGAAGACGGCTGAAATACGAGAAACCGGTCCTAGGAAGCTTGTTTCCGGTCCAGGGAAGGCATGGCTTGGCAGTTCGGGCTGGACTGTTCCCGTGGGGCACAGGGTCAGACTGATTTGCATATGGCCATGTCTGAACTGGGGTGGCAGAGTGGGCTAAAGAACGGTGATGGGTCAAACCCAGATCTGTTGACTGGGTGTGAGTGTTTGATTGGTTCTGATGCTCCGTCCCTCACCACCCCCTTTTGTACTGCTTTGTTCGCCATAAGTTGGCAGGGTATGCTCAGACGTGAGTCCCTTGCTCACTTTGCCACTGGATTCAAGCAAGCCTGGCTGAAGACGGCTGAAATGCCAGAAACCGGTCCTAGGAAGCTTGTTTCCGGTCCAGGGAAGGCATGGCTTGGCAGTTCGGGCTGGACTGTTCCCATGGGGCACAGGGTCAGACTGATTTGCATATGGCCATGTCTGAACTGGGGTGGCAGAGTGGGCTAAAGAACGGTGATGGGTCAAACCCAGATCTGTTGATTGGGTGTGAGTGTTTGATTGGTTCTGATACTCCGTCCCTCATCACCCCCTTTTGTACTGCTTTGTTCGCCATAAGTTGGCAGGGTATGCTCAGACGTGAGTCCCTTGCTCACTTTGCCACTGGATTCAAGCAAGCCTGGCTGAAGACGGCTGAAATGCCAGAAACCGGTCCTAGGAAGCTTGTTTCCGGTCCAGGGAAGGCATAGCTTGGCAGTTCGGGCTGGACTGTTCCCATGAGGCACAGGGTCAGACTGATTTGCATATGGCCATGTCTGAACTGGGGTGGCAGAGTGGGCTAAAGAACGGTGATGGGTCAAACCCAGATCTGTTGACTGGGTGTGAGTGTTTGATTGGTTCTGATGCTCCGTCCCTCACCACCCCTTTTGTACTGCTTTGTTCGCCATAAGTTGGCAGGGTATGCTCAGACGTGAGTCCCTTGCTCACTTTGCCACTGGATTCAAGCAAGCCTGGCTGAAAACGGCTGAAATGCCAGAAACCGGTCCTAGGAAGCTTGTTTCCGGTCCAGGGAAGGCATGGCTTGGCAGTTCGGGCTGGACTGTTCCCATGGGGCACAGGGTCAGACTGATTTGCATATGGCTATGTCTGAACTGGGGTGGCAGAGTGGGCTAAAGAACGGTGATGGGTCAAACCCAGATCTGTTGACTGGGTGTGAGTGTTTGATTGGTTCTGATGCTCCGTCCCTCACCACCCCCTTTTGTACTGCTTTGTTCGCCATAAGTTGGCAGGGTATGCTCAGACGTGAGTCCCTTGCTCACTTTGCCACTGGATTCAAGCAAGCCTGGCTGAAGACGGCTGAAATGCCAGAAACCGGTCCTAGGAAGCTTGTTTCCGGTCCAGGGAAGGCATGGCTTGGCAGTTCGGGCTGGACTGTTCCCATGGGGCACAGGGTCAGACTGATTTGCATATGGCCATGTCTGAACTGGGGTGGCAGAGTGGGCTAAAGAACGGTGATGGGTCAAACCCAGATCTGTTGACTGGGTGTGAGTGTTTGATTGGTTCTGATGCTCCGTCCCTCACCACCCCCTTTTGTACTGCTTTGTTCGCCATAAGTTGGCAGGGTATGCTCAGACGTGAGTCCCTTGCTCACTTTGCCACTGGATTCAAGCAAGCCTGGCTGAAGACGGCTGAAATGCCAGAAACCGGTCCTAGGAAGCTTGTTTCCGGTCCAGGGAAGGCATGGCTTGGCAGTTCGGGCTGGACTGTTCCCATGGGGCACAGGGTCAGACTGATTTGCATATGGCCATGTCTGAACTGGGGTGGCAGAGTGGGCTAAAGAACGGTGATGGGTCAAGCCCAGATCTGTTGACTGGGTGTGAGTGTTTGATTGGTTCTGATGCTCCGTCCCTCACCACCCCCTTTTGTACTGCTTTGTTCGCCATAAGTTGGCAGGGTATGCTCAGACGTGAGTCCCTTGCTCACTTTGCCACTGGATTCAAGCAAGCCTGGCTGAAGATGGCTGAAATGCCAGAAACCGGTCCTAGGAAGCTTGTTTCCGGTCCAGGGAAGGCATGGCTTGGCAGTTCGGGCTGGAGTGTTCCCATGGGGCACAGGGTCAGAATGATTTGCATATGGCCATGTCTGAACTGGGGTGGCAGAGTGGGCTAAAGAACGGTGATGGGTCAAACCCAGATCTGTTGACTGGGTGTGAGTGTTTGATTGGTTCTGATGCTCCGTCCCTCACCACCCCCTTTTGTACCGCTTTGTTCGCCATAAGTTGGCAGGGTATGCTCAGACGTGAGTCCCTTGCTCACTTTGCCACTGGATTCAAGCAAGCCTGGCTGAAGACGGCTGAAATGCCAGAAACCGGTCCTAGGAAGCTTGTTTCCGGTCCAGGGAAGGCATGGCTTGGCAGTTCGGGCTGGACTGTTCCCATGGGGCACAGGGTCAGACTGATTTGCATATGGCCATGTCTGAACTGGGGTGGCAGAGTGGGCTAAAGAACGGTGATGGGTCAAACCCAGATCTGTTGACTGGGTGTGAGTGTTTGATTGGTTCTGATGCTCCGTCCCTCACCACCCCCTTTTGTACTGCTTTGTTCGCCATAAGTTGGCAGGGTATGCTCAGACGTGAGTCCCTTGCTCACTTTGCCATTGGATTCAAGCAAGCCTGGCTGAAGACGGCTGAAATGCCAGAAACCGGTCCTAGGAAGCTTGTTTCCGGTCCAGGGAAGGCATGGCTTGGCAGTTCGGGCTGGACTGTTCCCATGGGGCACAGGGTCAGACTGATTTGCATATGGCCATGTCTGAACTGGGGTGGCAGAGTGGGCTAAAGAACGGTGATGGGTCAAACCCAGATCTGTTGACTGGGTGTGAGTGTTTGATTGGTTCTGATGCTCCGTCCCTCACCACCCCCTTTTGTACTGCTTTGTTCGCCATAAGTTGGCAGGGTATGCTCAGACGTGAGTCCCTTGCTCACTTTGCCACTGGATTCAAGCAAGCCTGGCTGAAGATGGCTGAAATGCCAGAAACCGGTCCTAGGAAGCTTGTTTCCGGTCCAGGGAAGGCATGGCTTGGCAGTTCGGGCTGGAGTGTTCCCATGGGGCACAGGGTCAGAATGATTTGCATATGGCCATGTCTGAACTGGGGTGGCAGAGTGGGCTAAAGAACGGTGATGGGTCAAACCCAGATCTGTTGACTGGGTGTGAGTGTTTGATTGGTTCTGATGCTCCATCCCTCACCACCCCCTTTTGTACTAGTTGTCCACATGTCACAGCCACTCCCTGAGGGCAGGTTTGCACGCACACCACACCCATCTGGCACAGGCGTCACAGACCATGTGACTCCGCCAACATAAGGGGCCAACGGCGTCACATTCACCTCTGCCCGTGTTGACTGGATGATGGACGCTCCACGGTTCTCAATCATAAAGGCCACATGAGTTGTTGCGCACAGTGTTAGTGGCACCCAAGGCCTTGTGGCTGGCATGAACCTACCACCATGTGGCGCAGACTGGCATTGCACAGGGTTAGTGGCACCCGAGGCCTTGCAGCTGGCATGGGCCTACCACCACGTGGCGCTGACTGGCGGTGCACAGGCTTAGTGGCACCCGAGGCCTTGCATCTGGCATGGGCCTCCCACCACATGGCTCTGACTGGCGTTGCACAGGGTTAGTGGCACCCGGAGCATTGCGGCCAGCACAGGCACCCCGTCACAGGGCAGTGACTTTAGGTGCACTGAGTCAGTGGCACCTTCAGCTGCTGAGCGGGTGTGCAGCCTGTGATGCCCCGTCCCGGCTGTCCAGACAGCTCAGGTTTTGTGTGCCCTGCTGGACTGCAGTGTAGGCCAGAGTCAGCTGGCAGCGCAGGCCTAACACCACGTGGCATTGCTTCCGGGTTCCCAGAGTTAGTGGTACCCAGTGGGCTGAGCGGGTGTGCAGCCTGCGATGAAGCTGGGTGCACTGGTGTGTCCTATGCCATGGAGTAATCAAGACCCAGCACCAAACGTGAGACCTGGTGGCCTGCGGAGCAGGGCTGCATGGTGTTGAGGGTGCCATGTCCGCGGGCCCTGGGCTTGTGGCTTTAAGTGGCACGTGGTGGGACCTCCTGTCTAGGCGCCGGTGGCGGAAGGTGAGCAGTGAGGTCTGGGTGTGCTTGGGCAGGCATGCTCCGATGGGTGGCGGGAGGGGCTGGGGTGCCTCCGCCTGGGTGTGCATGGGCGGGCAGGTGATTTTGTCTTGTGTAATTGTGTGTACTGTGCCAATCGTGCATCTGGACTCTGTTTCAGATGACGGGTCTGTCTCAGATGTGTGACCTGGTGTACTGTATGAGAAGTTGGCCTGGTATATGCTGTCCACTAGTTATAGTGGGCACCTTGCACCGGTCCAAACAACCCCTTATTGATGATAGGTTAAAGACAACCTTTATTGAAAGCTATCCTAGTGGTAGCTATGGAGAGCAGTCTTCAGGCTAAGTCTTGAAGGAATGTAAAACAGCTTGTTTTACCAGTCTATAATCTCTTGAATGGCTAAATGAAAAGCAATCACAACAGGTATATATATAAAATATATGTATTTATTTCTAAACATACCCTACTAGTCTCTTCATGAGGCTAGAGGTCCAAACACATAAGTTACATTTCAAATTTTACAGTAAAATAGCACAAATACACGTCAGGCCCTAGAGGCGAGCCAAACCATATACTAAAAGAGTGGTATAAGAACCACGGCTTAACTAGACACAAGACCTAGAGCCTGTAGAATCGCTGGGACCCCAAGGAACCACCCAAGGTAGTGACACCGGGGACCCACAAGGGGCTGTGTGCAGTGTGAGAACACAGCCGCGAGCTCCCGTTAGCTCCTATGGGGAAAGTCCCGGTTAGGTTTTTAAAGATTAGGGACACTTAGAGATGAACTAGGACCAAACCCTTTTGGACTTAAGAAGTTCTAGGGTCAACATCCACGGGAGCACCGGAGTACTCGAGTTACCTCACCCCAGGAAGCCGGGTGCATAGGTGTCAAATGGTGTCGGGTGACGTTGTCTTTTTCAATGGGAGCTGGCAAAGAAGTGCTGCTGCCGGGAAGATGCGAAGTGTCCGAAGAGATCAAAGCCTGTATCAAAGTCGAGAAGAACCTGAAAGCAGAGGGGACAGAGTCTGGGTCACTAGCCAGTGACCAGGGGCACGAGAGGTGAATGGCCACCGTTGTCGGGTGATTTCAGGTGAAGAAGGTGAAGCTTGACTCTTCAGCCGCGAGGACCAGGAGGCGTCGAAGATGACCAGGAGCTGGATTCGAGCTGTCTCACAAAGGATGTCGAGTGCTGCAGTGTTGGTGCATGGATTGGACACAACAAGCCTTGGCAACAGCAACCCACGCAGAAAGGAGAAAGAGGCTTCAGTGCAGAACAGCAAGGTCTGAGGGACTCACCACGTGGTGGGGAGTCAGGGCACATCTGGAGCAACCAGGGAAGCCCAAGGAAAATCAGAGTTTCCTTCACAGGGACCCACTAGTCTATGGACCAGGGATCGCAAAGGAGCCTTGAGCAGAAATGCAAGAAGCAGGCTCACGGAACTCGTAGAGTGTAGGCCCACAATCTTTGGTGCAGATGGTGCTCGGGGTATGGGCTACAAGTAACCCAAAGCACGACTTCTAGAGACGTCGGGAAGTCAATACACTTGCAAATGTGCACGATGACCAGGAGTTCCGGTTCCACGTTACTCACGAGGGCTGTGGGTCTCAGCTTTGCTGGGGACTCGGGTCCACCTCTGGGAAGTCTGGAAATCCTCTTTCTGGGCTGCAGATACTTCGGAGTCCGGTGGGAGCTTCAGATATGCAGACTGGCAATTGCTTCATTGGTGCCTGCCAAGCAGGAGAGTCACTCCTTGACCCCAAGGGAGATTTCTTCAGTCCTCTAATCTTGAGTAGAGCGTCAAAGTTCCAGTATTCAGTTGCAGAGTTTCATCCAGGGATATCTAAAGTCCTGTTGCCAGGGGTTCCTTACTTATACCTAAGAAAGGGGTTGGACTAACTCAGGGGACCCACCTATGGGAGGGTTTGGAAAGAGGAGTGGCTACACCCATTTCCTTTGCCCAGTTTCATGCCAGAGCAGGGACTGGTAGCTCCTGAACTGGTTTGAGCTGGACTATGCACAGGGACACCAAATGTGCCCCCAGTGCAGGACTTCAAAGCACTCTGCGAGTGCTCCCACCCAGCCCCAATACACATCAGCCTGTCTGGGAGGTGGTTACACCTCCCTGTGACAGGAAACCTATTGTCCAGGCCTCCGCTGCTGGAGTTTCGGTCAGCAGCAGGATGCCAGACCCGTGTCTGTGGCTGCAGCATCCATTTTGTGATGCCAGGGCTCTTTTAAGTTGGTACCGGGTATACCGGTTCTGTCATGTCTCTCCCTCTAGAAGGGCGGGATCATACTCCCACACCAGTTACTGGTGTGGGGTTATGATTCCAAGGTGTTTGACACCAAACACGACATGTTTCCGTGCAGCCAGTCCAAAGTTAGCATTTACCGTTTGGTTATAATGCACTTTAGAGTATATGGTCAGGCTGCACCACTGACAACCCTGTAGAAGAAATTCCGAAGGCTGCAGAGGGGCTCAGCTCATGCCTGGGCACCCTCTCACATATGACCAAGCACCCTGCCTTCAGGATTGATAAGGCCTGCCATAGGGGTGACTGATAGGTTTCTATGTGCAGTGATAGGTGAGATATAGTGAACCTATATCTCAGTAAGGGGTGCATGCACCACCTTACCCAGGCTGCAGTAGCAGACCTGTGGTGTCATTTTGAAGGACTTTCCAGGGGTGGCATAATACATGCTTCAGTCCCTGGTAGGCCTCTGGGGTACCTATGCCCTGGGTACATAGTGTACCATATACTAGTGACTCACAAGGGTACCCCAGAATCCAATCTGGAGTGTATCTAAAGTACATGGAATCAATTTAGAGAGGAAGCAGCTAGGCTGGGGTCCTGAATAGCAGGGCCCCAGCCAGACTAAAGTCGAAAAACAGTGTTACAGCAGCAAAAAGTGGGGGTAACCATGTGAAGCAGATCCTACTCTCTTACACAACCCCCCCCCCCCCAACGCAGGGACATTAAACTAACCGTGACCAGTTGAGTCTTCATGTTCTAAGTGGAAATATCTGGAGAGTCCATCTGCATTGGCATGGTTACTCTCAGGTCTATATTCCACTGTATAGTCCATCCCCTGTAGGGAAATGGACCACCTAAGAAGTTTGGGGTTTTCACCCTTCCTCTGTTTTAACCATAAGAGGGGCTTATGGTCTGTCTGAACAATTAAGTGAGTACCAACCAAGTATGGCCTCAACTTCTTCAGAGCCCAAACCACAGCAAAGGCCTCCCTCTCAATGGCTGATCTACGCTTCTCTCTGGGGGTCAAACTTCTGCTTATGAAAGCTACTGGCTGATCCTGACCGTCATCATTCAACTGTGACAGTACAGCCCCTACCCCCAACTCAGATGCATCTGTCTGTACAATGAACTTTTTGGAGTAATCAGGACTTTGCAGAATGGGAGCAGTGCACATGGCCTGCTTCAGGTCATCAACTGTCTTTTGACAGCTAACTGTCCACTGAACCTTTTTGGGCATTTTCTTAGAGGTTAGGTCAGTCAGGGGTGTCACGATGGATCCATACCCCTTGACAAATCTTCTGTAATACCCAGTCTCATTTGAGTCTGGGTAGTGGGAGCAACCCAGTCCATTATGGTCTAGATTTTGCTATGCAATGGTTGAACCTGGCCTCCACCTACAAGATGGCCCAGGTACACAACCTGACTCTGCCCTATCTGGCACTTAGTAGCCTTGATAGTGAGGCCTGCTTTTTGCAGGGCCTCCAAAACATGCCTCAGGTGGACCAGGTGATCCTCCCTGGTGGAGCTAAAGACAGTAATATCATCAAGATCAGCTGCACTATAGTCTTCCTGGTCTGTAAGGACTTGATTCACCAACCTTTGGAAAGTGGCAGGTGCATTCTTCAAAACAAAGGGCATTACCACAAATTGATAGTGCCCACTAGCGGTAGAGAATGCTGTCTTTGGCTTTGCATCATCAGCTAGTCTGATCTGCCAGTAGCCAGCTGTCAAGTCAAATGTGCTTAGAAACTTGGCTGAGGCCAAAGTATCTATTAGCTCATCTGCCCTTGGGATGGGATGGGCATCAGTCCTAGTGGCTGCATTGAGACCCCTGTAATCCACACAAAACCTCATCTCTCTCTTGCCATCTTTGGTGTGAGGTTTAGGCACAAGGACTACTGGACTAGCCCAAGGGCTATCTGAGGGTTCAATGACTCCCAAATCCAACATCTTTTGGACTTCTGTCCTTATACAGTCCCTGACATGATCAGGTTGCCTGTAGATCTTATTCTTCACAGGCAGACTGTGCCCAGTGTCCACTTCATGAGTGCACCAGGTGGTTTTAAACATATGTCTAAACTGGCTGAGAAGGTTTCTGCAGTCAGTTTGTTGCTGGACAGTGAGGCTGCCTGCCAAGGCTACACCATCTACTGATCCATCATCAGGGTTCTGAGAGAGCAGGTCAGGGAGTGGGTCACTCTCTTCCTCCTGTCCCTCATCTGTAACCATGAGCAAGCCCATGTCTGCCCTGTCAACATATGGTTTTAGTCTGTTAACATGAAGTACCCTATGGGGACTCCTAAGGGTTCCAAGGTCTACCAAGTAGATGACCTCCCCTTTGTGTTCAACAATTGGATGGGGGCGACTCCATTTGTCCTGGAGGGCTGCTGGGGCCACAGGCTCCAACACCCACACTTTCTGCCCTGGCTGGTAAACAGTCAGCACAGCCTTTTGGTCATGCCAGGCCTTTTGCAATTCCTGGCTAGCCTCAAGGTTTTTAGTTGCCTTTTTCATATACTCAGCCATCCTGTAGCGGAGACCAGGTACATAGTCCACTATGTCCTGTTTAGGGGGTTTGAGAGGTAACTCCCATCCCTCCTTCACCAGACACAAAGGACCCCTAACAGGATGGCCAAACAAAAGTTCAAAAGGGCTGTAACCAACCCCCTTTTGTGGCACCTCCCTGTAGGCAAACAAAAGGCAGGGCAAAAGGATGTCCGATCTGTGCCTAAGCTTTTCTGGGAGACCTTTGATCATGCCCTTTAAGGTTTTGTTGAATCTTTCAACTAAACCATTGCATTGTGGGTGATAGGGTGTGGTGAACTTGTAATTCACTCCATACTCCTTCCACATTGCAGTCAAGTAACTTGACATGATGTTTGCAACCCTGTCAGATACTGCCCCCTTAGGAAAACCCACTTTTGAGAATACACCCAAGAGGGCTCTTGCCACCACAGGTGCTGTAGTGGTCCTAAGTGGAATGGCCCCTGGGTACCTAGTGGCATGGTCCACCACCACCAGGATAAATCTGTGCCCAGATGCTGTTTGAGGATCCATGGGACCAACAATGTCAATCCCTACCCTCTCAAAGGGAACCCCCATCACAGGTAGTGGTATTAGGGGGGCCTTTGTGGTTCCACCTGCCTTGCCACTGGCTTGGCAGGTCACACCGGAGCGACAAAACTCCTTGGGGTTAGTGAAAGTGAGGGACAATTCTGTCCCAAGTCTTGTTCTGGCCCAGGTGCCCTGCTAAGGGAATATCATGAGCTAGTGTCAATAGGAAGCCCCTAAACTTCAGAGGTATAACCAACCTCCTGGAAGCACTAGGCTTGGGGTCTCTACACTCTGAATACAGGAGTCCATCATCCCAATAGATTTTATGGGTGCCGCTAGCATTCCCACAAGCCTCATTAGCGGCTTGCTTTCTGAGGAGTTCAAGAGAGGGGCAGGTTTTCTGCTCCTGGCTCAGATCTGCCCTGGAAGGGCCCCCTGTCCCCAAGAACTCAACCTGGTCAGGTTCAAGCTCCTCTGGGACAGTTCCTTCTTCAGGTTCAAGATCATCTCCCTCAGGAGGCTGATCTGTATGCTGAGTCAGGGGGGAAGGCACTGCCTTAACCCTACTGCTCCTCCTCTTGAGGGGCACCTGGTCCATTCTTCCAGAATCCAGGGCCTGTCCAGTGTTAGACATTTTGGTCTGTGACCTAGTCACAGCAAAGACATGGGCAGGAATCCCTAACATTTCTGCATGTGTCCTGAGCTCCACTTCAGCCCAGGCTGAAGTTTCTAGATCATTGCCAAGCAAGCATTCAACAGGTAGGTCTGCACTTACCACAACCTTCTTAAGGCCAGTTACCCCTCCCCAGGAGAAGTTAACAACTGCCAGAGAAAGGTCTGTTCTGACATTGCTAGCATTGGTCCTTGGTACATTTCACCAAGTATAATCTGCCCAGGATCCACAAGATCTTTTGTCACCATTGTGACACTTGCTCCTGTGTCCCTGAATGCCAAAGCCTTGTTTCCATTAATCAAAGGCTGCTGTCTGTATTTGCCCAAGTTACTGGGACTTACAAAGGAGGACATATCCATGCCTCCATAATAGATCAGGACAGCCTGTGTAGTGAAGATTGCTATCTATATACGTACAATGCTAAGTTAGCACAACCGCGTTAGATGTTAGAAAGCCATCTTGCCGCTTTTGCTGCTTTTGCACACGACACTGTAGTTACATGTTATTAATTGAGAAATGCTTGCTCGACTTTGCTTCACATGAGAACTGTCTGTTGTTCACATCCCAAACAGTGAGCAGCGACCTTGGTCTGAACACTGTGTAAAGAAACAGTCTGAGTCGCTAGACGGTGCATGTTGTTGGGTTCAGGTTGATCGGCCCACTATTTAGCCATAACACGTACGCAGCTGCAAATACCTGAAAGTCGGTTCTTTTTATTGAAGTACTCTGATTTTTGAGACCCCAGAGGTGCCAGGGGTAGCACCCTATGACTTCGAGTACTTCCTGTTGTGGTATTTGAAAATTCCACTCTCATGGTAATATAACAAAGAACTTGGCAAAGAAGCTGAAATATGAAAAGACATCTTTATTAAACTCAAATGAGTGAGACTACGTCGCACAGAAGCCTTAGCAACTGAATGAGGCAGTCTGCAGAACAAAAACCAGTCTTCTCTGTTATACAGAATATTACGCTCTGGGCAAGACCGCCCTTCTCTTGCAGTTGGTCATTCACATATTTTACTTCAAAGAACAAGCAGAGTCATGATTACAATCCCACATTTCAGTTCAGCCAGCCCGCAATTATTTACCCAGCAAGGCTCAGATCCCACATCAGATATCGATAGGTCCCAATAAACATGAGCATCTCCTGTTTGGAAAACAAGCCATAAAGCAGGAACAGTCAGGTGTGAAAGAGATTAGCTGGAGGCTCGTGTAGGATGAAAAGGCTTTATGGTGTGTCAAGCCCTGATGCTAATCACAGTTGGCCAGAGGACGAGGAGCTCGTGAGACCGGACTGACCTGGGGGAGCGGTGGAGCCAATTCGCACAGGTCACAGAGAAGTCAAAGGAAGGCGCATGTGTTCTAGAGGCCTGTATTTGTTCTTAAAGTGTAGCCTATGTGAGGGCAACTATAAGATGGCCACCGCTCCAAGATGGAACCCACGGAGCCAATGCATAACATCGTATACATAGTATATTTATCAATGAAATGTTATGCAAAGTGCTTGTACATACCGCATTGGCCATTTGCGGTTCGCTAATACCGGAATAGACAGGGGTAGGGCCCTGCCTCCTACGCGGTCCCAAATTTCAAAGTACCACAGACCCTCCTTTTGCCCTTACATAGGCAATAACTATACTCATATCAATCCGAGTCCAGGTCTACAGACATGAAGTCATGGAGATGTTGCTGTAGCATCATCCTATTACTTAGCGACTCTCACGGGATACGTCTCCTTACACATGTAGTAGCACAAAGGCCACATATGGCAGGACAAAATAAGGAATACCTTTGTCTGTAGTAGGCGGCATAAGATCACACACCCAATAATTAGTGATGGTCATTACTAACTAGTGTTGATGCAGAAGCTGTACAAAAGAATTGCTTACGAATTCTGATCTTCTAACCTGCTCATGTTCAGGAAAAGGGTGAAAAGAGTGCAAAGAAACAGTAGTGGGAAAAAACATAGGTTGGGAAGCGGGTGCAGAAGTCAATTGGGTAGAGAAAAACAATCCCACCCATAAATGACAACGTCATGTTTAAAAAAGATACTAGAAAACACGTTATTAAGAACATATAGACAACGGGAGAAAGTAGTGACCACTATTACAAATGAAATAGTAATTTTTCACAACCGTAAGCAGAAAGCAAATCCTAAAACTATCTAGTAACATTTTTAGGGCTCCTATGCAATTCAGTGATTTGTTTTGTATGTTCAGGTGAAACAGTGGTGACCCTCATCAATGCTCTGAGGTGAAAAGGGGGTACTCTTTCCACAGAGAATGGACTTTATTCTGCTTATACTAAACAATGCCAGCAAAACAATCCGTTTTCTAACACCTAGTCTATACAATCACACGGAAACTTCTAGTGAAACCAACTATGTCCAGAGTCTGTTCAAAAAGCCTCTCTGGCAGGCTTCTATTGTCCATCAAATCTTCTTTTGTTGTTTTCTTTCGCATGGGCCTCTTCATTCAAGCTTTTCATGAGAAAAGTACTGCTTAGTTGGAGTGCCCTCCTGGCAAACACCCACAGCTCACTCGAAAGTCTCAATGTCTCAAGGCAGTGCACCAGTATCTTTCCTTTGCGGCAGGCACTACAGGTAGTGATCAAGGGCATAGGTCATCTCGTGCAGATTCGGGCAGGCACTACAGGTAGTGTGCTCTCCATTGACCAAGGGCACAGGTCATCTCGTGCAGATTCCGGACCATTCTCAGGCTCCAACACTCATCATTCAGTGTCAGAGGATGCTCAGGCTGCTCTTTCATGGACACCAGAATGTAGTGCCTTTTGTCAATCTTGGATCCGCCGGTGCACTGCACTTCCATTGGAGCAAAGGAAAAAGGGGGGGTGTTTGGCCAAAAACTCAGGCCAAGGGGCTCAAGGAACTGCACACTGTCAGAGGTTACCAGCACATGACAGGCGCTCTTGTGCACTGAATTTCTGGTTCTGTGGCAAAACCAGCTCCTCCTTTTCTGATGTTGAACGCCTTCTGATGAAGCAAGTGCGATGCTTTGAACAGTTCATTGTATAACAAGGGGACTGTAAACAGGCGGCCTGTGATCTTCAAAGGAGTGGCCACACGCCATGGGACAATTTTGGTCTAGAATACACTGTCAAAAAGCAATACAAATATAAAGGTAGTAGGCAAAACAGTGTCTCTAAGCCTTTCAATTGGGTTTCCGTGTGAGAGCCTCCATCATCTAAGGGTAGATAACTACACGAGAATCTTATCTAAATGGATGTCTTCACATATGGTGGCATTGTCTAATGGGGCAAACACATTATTTTCTCAATGGTTACATCTAGGTGTTCCTAAATTCCTTATCTAGAACATCTTAATAGAGAAATCACACGGTACAGATTATCATGGGCATGTAGAAACCTTTCACATCAGGTGCACTATGTAATACACAGGCTAATAGTCAAATATGCAAACAAAAGACAAGAACTAGAGGGTCCTGATATTTGCATGATTAGAACACATCTGATCCCACCAAAAATTAAAGCAGCAGGGAGCAAAAGGGTAAAAACCACATTAAAAATAGACATTGAAAATACGTCATGTTCAAAAAGTAAACGTAAGATATCTCCTTTTGAGATGGAAAACTTGTCTTACTATAATATTGAGTCAGTTAACCAGTCTATCGCTACTCTGACAGTCAGGCTGGAAAACATTGAAGCAGGCCTAAGGAAAATTCTTGAAAACCAGTCTGGTCATACAAAAGGGAATTATACATAATATGGGGGTCCCTGGTACATCACTGTAGTCTGGAAGTGTGTACCTGAACAATACACCTACAATAATAAATGGGCTGACTGGTGAAAGGAATACGGAAAAGGGAATTGGAACTAGGACACAACTAAAATCCCCAATAACTAAGCATAATGCGACATTGGTCAGGGGAGAAGCAACAAAAGAAAAAAAAAAAATCTATAGGAAGTACAAAAATTATTTGGGTGATAGTCAGGCATGTGACACAACATCAAGAGTACGGATGATACACAAAAGGCCAAAGTTACACACATTTTAACTCTACCGCTGGTGACTACACCATATACGATACTCCTAGGTAATATTCCAGTTCCTTCTTCAGGAAAAAAAATATGAAAACCTGGTTTTCTTTTAAGGAACAAAAGCCATATGCTACTTAGGAAGCAAAACAGCATTAACTAATGTAATATAGAAATTAGGCCACCTTGAGTCACAGATCTATAATTTCATCCTTAGGTCCAATCAAGGATACATAAATGTAAGGCTGCCTGTTCCTTTAAGGGAAGGGGCAGTAACGTGACTAACTACAGGTGACACACTTTGATCCTGTATATCTCTTTTATTTCCCTTCAATACAATTATAGCCAAATAGACATGCACTGGTTAAGTGTTGTCTCTCATGTTCACAGCATGAAATATCATTAGCTGTGGAATTTAGTAACCAGAACAAGTTCAACCAACTGTTGCGTAGCGATGGGCATCGTCATGACCATCCCCTCACAACACAGGTAAACTTGTAATAGTATCAAAAGCAGCAACAAAAACAACAAAAACATGCAAAAAATAATAAAAACGCACAAAACGTCGAGCCATCAGATATACTTGCTGTATATCAAGCACAAAAAGCATAGACAAATTTCAATAGCATATGTGTGTAAGCGGTGACACACAAACACCATGTCATGTACTTTATGCACTGTAAAACTGCAGCCCAAAACCCAATATTTGGGCCTGTTTAATTTGTCAGGTTCAAAATCCTTACCCTCCTTTTTGACAGTAGATCCCCAGGCAATGGAAATCTGCTGTCAAATATAACTTTTCTGTCTCTCTTCTAACATACAGGACCAGCAAGAACAATTCATGATAGGACCAAATACACAAAAATAAATTTCCATTACTTAACTGTTACCCTCTTGTCAGTCCTTGCAACATCAAGCCACCATAGTTTTACCTTTCTGAAAGTAAAAATCGTTCCATGACACTCCATATTAATTTGGCACCTACAATTTCCACTGTGAAAAAGAAGTCTTAATTGGCAATGCTAGGCATGTAGCCTTAAAAATTTTTTAGAAAAAGGCTGCATCTTGTTTTCTGTCTAAGACTTAATGCAACACTTCGTTTTCTGTTAAATAACACAAATGTATCAGTTCTGCAAAGCATTTAACATGATGTTTGGGCTTTCAAAGAAAACCCCTTTTCTATATTTTCCCTTTGGAATTAAGTTCTTTAGTTTTAGTGATGTTGTTATGGAGAAACCAGAAACCCCAGCTTTAGAGGCCCGTGTAGCAAGGTCATTCTGCATTCCACAGAGGCAAGGCCCTAATTTAAAAGGTCATAAATGTCAATGTGGAAAACTAAAGATAGCATCTCAGCAGCGTGACCGAGCCAGCCTCTGCAGCTCTCCCAGCCCCCAGCTTCTGCCACTCTGAATTTGTCAAAGCCAGAAGGCCTTCCTAATTCCTCCTAACTTGCAATAATTCACTCTATTTCGAAAAATAATTTCTCCTTTTTAGGCGCTAAAAAAATTATCTCTATTCCCAGATTATTAAACTACATTTACTGTGAATAATTCACAAAACTTAATGACACGCATACCAGTTTTTAGAATAAATGCTTGTTGCAATCCTATGCAATGGTACACATTTCATCAACCTTAAATGAATGAACGTCTCAGTAGGCTCAGCTAAAGTTAGACTGAACTCCAGCAATTGGGATCTCTTTCTGCCCCAGTCCACTGGCACTGCGAATTGCATTTTGTAATGAGTTTTGATATTTTCTTCATCATTTAGTCACTTGCTTTTCCATCATCATTCACTCCATTGTTTCACTATTTCAAAAGACTGTCTAATCAACCTGCAGGGAATTTAAGGCAATTTCCCAGGTTTCTAATGCTCCTGCTGGGCCATCCGAACCTCTCATAACAGTTTCTCTTATCATACTCAGCTGTTTTTTTTTTTACATTTAATTGTTTTGTTAACATTACTAAACGCTGTTGTCCCCTACATTCCTTTATTCAAGCTCGGTTCGTCGCTTTCATATTAGCATATGAAACTTAGTGCCTCCCGTTAGGTAATTACAATATTTTCACCCCTACTGCTAGAACCTGCAATCTCATCTTTTCCCCTCCTACTTACTCAAACCGTTACCACATTCCTTTTGATCCCCTTCGTCAATACAACCTTCCTCACGCTACTCTTCATGTCTTTATTACTCCCCTTCATCATCTCTCTTCCCTTCAAGGCATTCTATTTTCCCAATTGTTCTTCTCCTTTCTACGTATTACCTAGTTCTTATAACCGTAATTCTACATTTCTCCACCCCTCTATCATTACTGCCTTCATCACGTACCTGCTCACAAACATCCTCCGTTTTCCTTCAAAAAAAAAATTCTCCTTTTCTCTTTCGCCAGCTGTTTTTAAACCTTCCGCGTCTCCCACTTAGCAGCCTGTCCCCTAATTTCTACGTAATGATCACATGCACCGCTTTTTGACTCTCGGGCTTACATGACATACTGCAACTCCCATAATGCATTTTCTAAAACACGTTATCAAATACTGAGTACGTTTAACGTTTAATGTAACATTTCATTACTTCTGTGGTTATTATAAGAACCTTTTCCAATTATATGCAACAAACATGCTATAAAGAGTTTTTCTTTTCTTCTGACACCAAAAATAAACATGCTTGGTGAATTAAGATGTTCCGCCTTGCATGAAGATGAATCACGTAATTGTCAATCCATTCCTACGGAATACACTTTCTCTGTGTGGGTGCTAACCCGATTAAGGCCGTTTTTATTAACATCAAATAGTTGCGGGCTGCGACACCATATTTTATTTAATTTCTCCAAGTTTTAAAAAAAGGTCCTATTTTTCATAGCGTGTTCAGTAGCATCGTGCCCAGCCTAACAGACACAGCTAAAGTTAGAACCTTCAACCCTGATATTAAAACAAGCCTTTGTACTGGCACATTGACTCATCGAATCATAAGAAGGCACAACCTGTGAATATATATCAAACCTAAATGTATGCATTTACTGAAGCCTGAGACACTTTAAAAAAAAATACTCTGAATGAAAGAAAATGCAGGTTAAACAGTGCTTTTACCCAAATTCGACTTTGATATTTTAGGCATTAAAAAATAAGTATCCTACAATTTTCTTGCATAATATGCATTAACAGAATGTCCATTACATAACCCATGAGTCAGGCATTGGAAATAATAACTTATACTTTATAAAAATGAGCTTGTTTGCGCCTGCGCCAAGGGAAAATTGTACACACGAATGCTTGCCATTTTAGTGATGCAACACAACTCAAATCAAATTTTAATGCTAGGAGGTCATAGTATGAGTATTAAGCTTTATAAATATCAAAAAACGATTTTGACAAGCACTTATTTTTTTAAATAATTTTTCCATGATTAATAATTTTCTTTAAAAAAAATCCCAATTATTCGTTTTTGTGATAATTCCATGTATAAAAAAACAAGCTGCATCCCTTGCCTATCCTTTTGGACACATTTAACTCACAAGCCTAAGCGCATAAGCCCAATTTGAAACGCGTCACATTTTTGCGCCACTTTCATTTAAAAGGACGGTTATGCAAAATTCCACCCGTGTTTAACTGGGAAGGTGCTGGCTGGATGAACATTCTCTCAAATATACTGCAGCTGAAAAGTTTGCCTGTGAACATCTAATACAATGCATCTAAGGAAAATGCTGTAAATTTAGTTACTTTTGCAAAAATAGATAATTTCGTTTTTGGGGCCTTATTTATATCTATTGAATGTGCTTCTAATTATATCCTTTAAGCATTTAACGGCAATTTTGTATATGTGCACAATTGCTCATTCTATAAATTAAAGAGCAACATATAGCTATTTTAGCACATCACACCGTTCATTTCTGCATTTTTTTCTAAGTTTCTACTTGATATTAATTAACCAACATTTTACTTAACAGACTGAAAACATCAAAAGACCCACAAACACATATTGAGCTCATTTCAGACATAAACGGAAAGGGGGTCAAACAGACAATACAGCGTGCTTTAGCCATTTTTCATAAATAGCGCCGTCGCAATTTACTTACAGAAGTCGCACTAATGAGAAAACCACATAGACATTTAAACACACAGTTGACTTACAAATCAATACGCATGACAGAAAGAAAGAACAGCTCACAGACTATACTTGAACCAAACCATTTGCAAATACTAGTTGTAAGTCATATTTACAAGAAACGCTTCTCAATAGTGTTCCAAAAGGCTGCATAAACAGCCCAACAGACTGATGTATCTCCAAGAAGTAGTGAATACGCTCAAGTCACTAGCTTGGGCTAGCAGAACACCAAACAAAATCGTTCTGCATATCTTCATTCATAAAACTGCGCAGAACAAAGGATCCTTGTTTTGTATTATGTCATATTTTAATTCCCTGGGGATACAAAATCACCAAGGAAGAAATATGTTTTCAAATCTAACCGATTTTAACTATGGTACCTTCCAAAAAAGCAACACATTTTTCCATGTGAGCTTACAAACAGGCATGCCAAAAATACTGCAGAAAACGCAAGTATTATAAAACCAAATGGAGAAATATCTCCTCATTACCTGCCTACACAAATTGCAATTCGCATATCCAAACCTATACAAACCAAAAGTTGGCCAACAAAAAATTTCTACATTTCCAAATTTGCTAAGATCAGGCATCTTATAGCTCACTAATCTAGCTTCAAACTTCAAGGGGTTATCTCTACCAATACACTCGCAAATATACGAGACCCTTGACTATGGTAATTGCAATGACCAAATCAAAAACCAAGAAACCAACCCCTCGGCTTTGGTAATTGCGATAACCAAATTAAAGACCCAAAGAACCAAAGGACTAGGAGCGACCCATTTATACTTAATTCTTATTTTTACTAATCGAAATGTTACCCAAATTCTAACTGCCAAGTTCTACATGACTAAACGGTCTTTTATAATACTCACGCCAAAAGGGTTCTCATGCAGGAGTGACATCATGTGTAGGATCAAAATCAGGAAGATCAGAAATATACTGGGCTGCATAAAAGAATCTCCAGAATCCCTGTGCACAGATTACCTTCTTGGTAGAGTCCTGTTCTGTCCTCCTCAGTAGATTTCAGTCTCCTGATAAGATCACTCCCACAAGAAGTCACTTCACTGATGAGCCACTCTGTTGGGGCGCCAACTGAAGTACTCTGATTTTTGAGACCCCAGAGGTGCCAGGGGTAGCACCCTATGACTTCGAGTACTTCCTGTTGTGGTATTTGAAAATTCCACTCTCATGGTAATATAAATAGAACTTGGCAAAGAAGCTGAAATATGAAAAGACATCTTTATTAAACTCAAATGAGTGAGACTACGTCGCACAGAAGCCTTAGCAACTGAATGAGGCAGTCTGCAGAACAAAAAACAGTCTTCTCTTTTATACAGAATATTACGCTCTGGGCAACACCGCCCTTCTCTTGCAGTTGGTCATTCACATATTTTACTTCAAAGAACAAGCAGAGTCATGATTACAATCCCACATTTCAGTTCAGCCAGCCCGCAATTATTTACCCAGCAAGGCTCAGATCCCACATCAGATATCGATAGGCCCCAATAAACATGAGCATCTCCTGTTTGGAAAACAAGCCATAAAGCAGGAACAGTCAGGTGTGAAAGAGATTAGCTGGAGGCTCGTGTAGGATGAAAAGGCTTTATGGTGTGTCAAGCCCTGATGCTAATCACAGGTGGCCAGAGGACGAGGAGCTCGTGAGACCGGACTGACCTGGGGGAGCGGTGGAGCCAATTCGCACAGGTCACAGAGAAGTCAAAGGAAGGCGCATGTGTTCTAGAGGCCTGTATTTGTTCTTAAAGTGTAGCCTATGTGAGGGCAACTATAAGATGGCCACCGCTCCAAGATGGAACCCACGGAGCAAATGCATAACATCGTATACATAGTATATTTATCAATGAAATGTTATGCAAAGTACTTGTACATACCGTATTGGCCATTTGCGGTTCGCTAATACCGGAATAGACAGGGGTAGGGCCCTGCCTCCTACGCGGTCCCAAATTTCAAAGTACCACATTATATTGCAGTGTTGCATGTTTTTCATTACATTCGGAAGAAGAGCTTTCCTAGGAGCAGAGTCTAGCTGATCCTGTGATGTGATCCCACTAAGCTGATCTTTACGGTATGGGGTTCCCCATTCAAGCCTAGAGACCTTTTATTAGTCTAATAATAATAATATTAGTTTATCAGCGAAAGGAAGGTGGCTGATATCCACTGTCATTTTAGTATGATTACTCCTTTCATTTTCTATGGTATTGTAACTATGCTGATGGTTTTGATCTTAATCATTTGTCTGCTTATGTTAGCCAAAGTACTGCATCTTAGGACACGAGGTTTATAAAATAAACTTTTTAAACTTTACCGTGTCTCTGTTTATTCTGTTGTGGACTGATATGAGAATAATTACGAACAGGTATTTCTGATTCCCACCATTCCTGAGAATACACTAAGTCGCTTGTTCTGGGTTGTCTATACATTGGGACTGCCGAGATAAACCTCGGATAACGAATGGGACACTGATGCTGGTCGGATAAGGGGTTCTGGGTTCTGAGGTGAGTTTTTGGTACACCACAATTCACCGAGGTCCTGGTTTCCTGTGCATAGTTCTGTGCATAAGCAGAATCCCTGCAACATGGCGCACCTAACGTTTGGTCTATTGATTTGAAACGCCTTAGTAGTGCTTGTATTAGTCCACAACACCCTCACTCTGGTTTCCAGTTGACGGGAGTGAGGGTTTAACCTACCTGTGTTTCAACTAATAGGTTCATTCAAGCTTGATCATTAAAAAGGTTATTTTTTACTGAACCCCAGTGCTACTGTTGATATCGTTGATACTCGTTAGTGTGTCCTTATGGCAGTCGAGATAGCCGCGCATAGTCGTGCACCTCTACGCCGTCATTTGACAACGTATGGGGTGCCAGATGATGGGATGGCTGTTATTTTTGTGGTGAGCGCTGATGCGTCTTACCCGTATGAGTTGGGTGACTTTTCCGGCGGTGAATGACGATGATACTTTTCATTCCTTTACTCACACACAGCTACCTGCGGTCTATACCCCATATAGGTCACAAGAAATTCCAATATCTGCCTGGCAGCATACCATCTGGTTTAATGGCGCCCTTCCCCATGCGGTTGCACCGGCAAGAATGGGCCCGTTGTCTATTGCAGGGGCCACATGGCCGGTGCTGGCCGGCTTCACGCCTCATCCCCGCTATCTCACGGTGGCGGTGGCTGAGTTGCGGGTACTACACACAGCCCTGATTACAGTTCATAGGGCTTTAGTGCAGTACGTGTCACACAACGTACAGGTGGGGGCACCTGCTGTTGCGGGACAACCATTTGACCACCACGCGGTGGTTATTAGTCCTGTTATGGTTAATTCGGTAATGGGCAAACGCCCCCAAAGTAAGGATGATTTTCCTTATTGGCTTGCTGAGAAATTTGACCAACTGGAGGCGTTTTTTGCGCATACCACTCCTGTGGAGAAACACAGGATACTCACCATTAGTTTGCCGAAAGACTTAGTCCCAGATATGGCTGATCGCACAAACTGGGGCAAGGTCTTTGCCGCGACCTACTCGAAGTGCTTCGGCACTCCGTCTATGTCTGTACTACCCTCCGTCATCAAACGTGTTCAAGAGAATCACGGTGCGGAGGCTGCTGTTGAATTAGGAATGAGGCTTGTCGGAGTGTTCGATGTGGTGGCTTCCATGGTAATGGGCAACCTCAAAGGCGATGCCATGCAGTTCCAAGTACTAAATAAGCTGGACAGCGTGGATGAACTCGACAAGCCCAAGGAGTTCGCTAAAATAATTGCGCAAGCCTATAGACAGCTGGGCCGTAGTGCGTTGGGTGTTAAACCACCCGTTATTCCTGATATAGTACAGCAAACTAAGGTGAGCTCGTCCACTAAAGACGAACGCCCAATTTTTCCTAAACAAAGTTGGCGAGCAAAGAAACAGGGGAAGCAGCAACAGAAACAGGGGTCTCTTCCTGCCTCGCCCGTGCAGTCGTCCAGCGAACGCACATATGATCTGCGCGATCGATCTCGTATTAAGTCACCTGATAGATTTCAGGTTTCTGAACAACGCTCTCCTCGTTATTCACAGGAAACATCGGCATCACAATCCGGTGGCGGAGACCGTGGGAAAGGAAGGGGTGCCCAAAGTCGTGAGCAACCCTGCCAGGCTGACGGCAAAGGCAAGCAGGACGAGTCTGCACGTCAACGACCCCCGTTTCAGAAGAAGAAAGTTGCTGCGCTAACAGCGAGGTATGCCACAGATGGTGCGGACGCAGCTTCAGAACCTGACATGGGCACTAACACTGCTCGACAGCGCGGCAGTAGTGCGACAAGCACCGCGTCCACATCTGGTGGCAACAGCAACTGTTACGTTCATAACTGTAGAAACTGCTGACACTAGAGTGGCTCCCCCTGATAGACTATATAATAAAGTCCTTTTGATTGAAGGTGACATACAACGTACGATTAAAGGGATTTTTTGGGATAATCTGACCACTTCATATGATATTCTATTAGCAGAGGCTGATTGGCCCCCGGCTTTCGTTTTAGATGCTCCTAGAGGGGAGGAGGTAATCCTCCCATCCTTCGCGCACACAGTGCCAAAGGACCAAGCTAAAAAGTTCGCCGAGGAGTGGGCTCTGGTGCTTGCACCTGCGCTGTATCGTAATCAGGTAGGCTGGGATAAATTGTCCCCCAGCCATGAAATTCCGTTGCGGTCCACGCCCCAGCCACAACCCCAATATCCCATGCGTGAACCATTGGAATATCAAGGTGCCATTGAAACATGTGTGTCACCAATGAATAATCCTTTATTCACTGTGACGAAGCCTGACGGGTCGTACCGCCTAGTTTTGTATTACCGGCATTTAAACTCTCATTGCCGGACATGCGCAGTACAAAATACCCATAGTTCTCGTCGATAGTCTCGTGAGGAAAAGGTTTAAAACCACACTTGACATTTCCAATGGCTTTTACAGCCATAACCTGTCCTCTCTTAGTAGTGAGTGGACGGCATTTACCTCGGGTGGCAAACAAAAACATTTCAAAAGATTACCGATGGGCTATAAAAACAGCCCTGGTGTCTTCGCCGCTCGCGTGATCTCTCTGTTAGAGAGCATAGACCCTGATGCGTACTCGTATGTGGATGATATTTATCTCACAGATGACGAGTTGGGACCGCATCTCCGTCGCGTTGATCGCATTATTGTTTTGTTTGCAGACTGCGGGTACAAATTCAACTTTGCGAAGTCTCACATTGCGGAATATACAGTGTTGTTCTTGGGATACGAACTCAACAATGAAGGTCGAGGATTGGCTCCGCACTTCCTGGAGAAATGCGCATGCCTACGTGCTCCTACGACACTGAAGAAATTACAATCTCTGCTGGGCTTTCTGAATTTCGGTCGAAAGTACATTCCTGATTATGCCCAGCGTATCAAGCCGCTTTATGCCTTGGTACAACCTACTTTTTCCAATCATGTTGGCTGCCAGAGCATTCAGCTATATTGCAATCATTGCAAGCTGACCTTCTTGCTTCAAAATACTTATTGACGCATGATAACCACACTAACCAGGTAATACGAATTGTGCCAGGCGCAGTGGGTTTCACGTACTTAACGTTCAATGAGGGCGACACCGTCCCCATTGCCTACAAATCACACTTGTACACTTCGGCTGAACTGCGATTTTCCGCTGTCGATAAAGTTCTGACAGCAGTACAGATGGCGATTCTGAAAGAGCGAGCGCTATCGCAAGGTAAACGCATGTTGGTGGTAACACCATATCCTGCCCTTGAGGCGGTGACAACAGCAAGTGTACCAAATTCTAAAGCTTTGCATCCAAGGTGGATACAATGGGCTGCTTCCTTGACATCGCCTGACGTCACATATATCTTTGACGTGGCACTTCAGACTCAGGAGTTTTTGCAGTATGAATTAGTTCATCCAGCTCCTCTGTCTTTGCTCCCGCTCGAGGATTACCATTGTGTCATTTACACTGACGGTTCTGCGCAACCGGCTACTGGATCGAAGCATGCCTATTCAGCGGCCTGCGCAATTGTGGCCGGTACTTTCGTAAACGGTGAATTCCAATCCGATGTCGTGCATACGCAGTCATTGGGTGATTGTACCGCACAGTTGGCGGAGCTTCGTGCTCTGGTGCTTGCATTAGAGTTTGCTGATCTCCGAGTCACCACTCTTATAGTTAGTGACTCATTTTATTGTGTCCAATCGTACAACGATAATCTACATTTTTGGTCTCGGAATGACTACCATGATTCCAAAGGTAGCACGATTAAGCATAAAACGCTTTGGGTTCGAGTGGCAGAACTTAAAGAACATCTGCCTCTCATGAATGTTATTCACACTCTTTGTCACCAACGAGTTGGTGTCCATGCTGTCGGCAACAGCCTAGCTGACGAGGCAGCAAAAACAGCAGTGGCGACATACTTAGTAGCAGCAGTTACAAGATCCAAAAGTAAGATCGATGATGACATCTTGGCGGCTAGTGCTGCTACAGAGAAGGGAACAAAATATCCAAGAGGTTTCCCTTCTCGTTACCATTATCGCTTAAGTCCTGATAACGTCCCATTAGTGAGGATTAACGACGTTGGTGACAGATTGATTCCCAACGCGGACTGCAGACCATCTTTGATATTAGCAGCTCACGAGGGCATGGCGTCCGCGCATGCCGGCGTTGCAGCTACTGTATCTCTGTTACAACAACGTTACTGGTGGTGCAGTTTATACAAACAAGCTCGCGCTTATGTTCTTAATTGTGACATTTGCCAGCAGATAAAACCTTCAACTGCGGCGCGCCCACCACAAACTCAGTTGTACATATCTAATAAACCACTGGGTTGTGTTTATTTAGATCATTGCGGTCCATTTACCTCTGATACTGCATACAAATACATCTTGGTTGCAGTGGATTCGTGCACACGTTTTCTGTGGGTGTGGCCACAAAGGAGTGCTGATGCCCGTACTGTCATCAAGGATTTTCATGTCTTTGTTGGAAGTTTTGCATGTGGTACCTTTCATTCTGATCAGGGCCCTGCGTTCGCCTCAAAGGTGTACAAAGAAGCCATGAGAAATTTGGGGGTCCAAGTCAAATTTTCGTCTCCATACCGACCTGAGGGTAATAGTGTAGTGGAGCGGATGAACCGTGACTTAAAGCAATCTTTGACAGCCAGGGTTTTAGGTACTGGCCGGAACTGGCTAGCCCACTTGTATGACGTGCAACGTGCACTTAATAATCTCCCTAGAAGGTCTCTGGGTGGGCGGACCCCATATATGATGCTCTTTGACATACGAATGTTTGTCCCGGACCTTGATGGTCTAGACATGGCGGCGTCGGCCGCACCCTTTGACGTAGATGATCACTGTGCTGTATTGCAGAATCTTCAAGAAGCCAGAGACAGTCTAGCGAAGGAACACGTACCCTCCACATCTGATGCTGCGCTTCAGATTCCGGTAGTCGGCTGGCTGCCTCGAGTTGGTGATCTGGTCCGTGAGAAGGTGGAGAACAAGAAGGAGTTTGGCCCCTCTTATCGTGCACCAGTTCCGGTGCTTGGAGTACAGGGTACACGTACAGTCATTTTACCTCCACATCCTGGTCGAAAGGATAACAGGTACATCTCTATTGACAATATCAAGCTACAGCGAGTGGCCGATTCTTCTTAGTATGACACCGGCAGTTTCTTGCCCTTCGATGCTGAGAAATTCTGCTGTGGCCCCAGCTTCTGACACCTTGCCTGATGTTGACGTCGAGATGCATACAGTTACTGGTCCTTTATTGCCACCGACACCTGGTGGTCTACCTGAAGACATTGAGTACGCTTATCCTGCGGATGTTCCATTGCCTGTTTTACAATCCACCACAGTTACCCAGTCACAATACTCTTTTAACACTAATTCAATGACTTCCATTGCCCCGTCCAAAGATTCGATTTTTGTGGCCTGGTTCAAAAGACATTTTTTAATTCCCCCTTGGACTTACACAATGGGAACATTGTCCCGCCCCTAGGCTGGGCGGCTCCACCACGTTAGTGGACAAATTCACATATTTTTCTGATTTCAGTGTGTCGAATCCGGCCTCCTTTTATTTTAAGGTTGCGGCTGAGTCTGCTTCTAAAGTTAGACTGACACACACCAAATTGTTGTATTCCAAGTCCTTTATGGACAAGTTGGCAATTGGGGGATATGATCTGTGGAAAGCTACTATCGATCTTAAATCGGTTTGGGGTTCTAAACCGTGGCAGGTACAGGGAACAGAAGATTTGCATCGTGCCTGCCTCATCCCGAACCACATGTTATTTTTGAATTCGTCAATTTTTCAGACCACCTGTTTTGGATTGGCTACTTCTAAAAAATTTAATTCTCCCTCCACTCTGAGTCTGGGTGCTTATCCTAATTGGGGTAATCATACGGGTCTGTCCCTTGCTACGTTGCAGTAATACATTTCCAACACATCCTTCAATATTTCTGAATTGAATCCGGAAGGGTGGTTGGTGTGGCAAACGAGCTCAGACTCCTGTCAACATCGGTTTCTGGATTTAGCACCAGGGTATACACAAGTTTGTGTAGACCCCCGTTATGAGTCTTCTCACACTGTAACTACCTACTCAGTAGGGAAGTTATGCCAATCTTGGCTGCAACATTCCACCTTAGCATCTGTTAAGCTTCATTTATCACGATTAAACGTCAAAATAGATTTGAATGATTTTGTTAAGGGTCCTGCGGTTGGCAGGTCCAAAAGATGGGTATATGCTATTTACAACGAAGTTTGGAAGCTATCACAGATTGAGGCTGCATCCAGATTACGGGCTATTGATCAAGCCAATATGGAAAAGGTATTGGCTGTAATAGATAATAGCATTACCACCCTGTCTTCCAGAATTTATACCTTAGATAACATTGTTTCATCTGTGGTAGACATTGTGCAGGATGATTTGTCTGTTTTGTATCATGGTCAGAATCAATTGCGTTCCATTATGCAGTTTGCATGGACATTGCAAACGTTAAAGGCTGGGAAAGTCCCTTGGGATTACATGAATACTTCATCTGTGTTCCTCCCTTTTAATTTAACTGCGAAACAACAATTTATGTCCATGAAAGATGTGACATATTCATTGCTGCACATTGAAAAGTTAGAACCTTTACCTTTCTCTGTTGCCGAATTAAACTCCGCTGTGTGGCTTATCCACGGGTTGATCACATTACCATTCCCCCTGTTTAAGTTCAGTTCGTGCATGAAACATTATGCCCTTGGCAGATATGAAAAACTTGGTACTGCCTTCCTGCACGAAGTTTGGTCACTCCCATTCACGTATAGATGTGTGAGAGACGGAAAAGAGGTATACTTGAAAGGTGAAGAGTGCACTTCCACTCCGGATCACTCTGTAGTGTGTAGGCACATTCAATTGCATGGTGCATGTAATGTGCACGTTCCTAATTTAGCTTGCGTCCTGAAAGGGATCCTTGTGCCAGTTATAACACCGTCTTTTACGCTGCTTGCTAACCGTAGTTATTTGCTATTAAATAATGAAGCTTGCTGTGGGATGTTAGTGGGAATTCCCTACATAGTGACTGTATCACAGAGAGTAGTTTGCTGTAATAACGTCCTTTTCCCACCCCCGCATGGACGGCTCGATGTATTCATCTGGCCTTCCATTCCAACCTTGAAAGCAGAGTTCAATAAGATGAGCAGAATAAGGGCTCTATTGTCTCAGAAAGAAGTCACGTTGACTTCGTCCAGGGAAACATTTGTCCTTCACGTAGCAAATACGCGCACAGAGGTGCAAGCGCTTTTGAATACTGATCTCCCACTTCATTTTGGGGCCCTGATTCAGACTATCTTTAATGCCTCGTCAACAAGTGGCCTGGCTCATTTTTTTAAAATTGTGGGCTCCGGCCTCGTGACCTCCTTTCAAACTATTTTTGGTGTGATCTCTGCATTTTTTCATTCTATTTTTTCCAGCGTCTTCGGAGGTCTCCCTTTGCTTCCTGCCCTCGTAGCTATGGATGCACAACTTGCGTCACACGACAGCAGGTCCCGGCTGCTCCATCTTCGTAACCGGATGCTTGAATACTATGGCACTTTACCACTGGCGACCTTAAGCATAGCCTATGGATTGTCCTTCCGGTTTCCCTACTTTACTTGTGTGCAGCCGGTCTTTCATTGCCTAGATTGTCCATTCCAATGGGCTCTGGATTTGTGCCTGTCGAACTCGGTGTCTCCTGCCCCGGATTATGATCGGCTAATGAGCCCCTTAATGGCTCATGAGTTGGACTGTTCTGGCATCAGGATTATGGCCTGTGGAGCAGCACATGGAGTCCTTGGGAGTTGGGACATCGGAACGGCTGCAGCTGAATTCTTAGCGAGAAGTTATCTTGAATGTAAATTGTAAGTTGATACTTGTATAGTGCACTACTCACCCGCAAGGGTCTCAAGGCGCTTGTACGAATACCGCTGTGGAACCCATCCTGGCTTTCCCTGTGAGGCGTCCACTCCTGGGCACCCCCAAGGTGGAGGCCAGGCATCCTTAGCGTTGTGGGGGCCGTTGTGGAGATTAAGCAAGCTATTGCCCAGAGTTGCAGAGTGGGACTCCATGATTGGAATAGGCACCGAGGCGAGAATTATCAGGTCCGTGGAATTTTTTGAGCCCAAGACCCACCGAGGCGGGGAATTGAACCCTGGTCCCGGGCTAGACCTCTGCATCAGGGTCTGCCGCTCTAATCATTGAGCCACACCAGTTGTCCTCGAATGGTGCTGGAGGCTCCGGTTGTCGAGGAACATGTGTGTTCCTTCCCCTTGCTGAACTGGATGGCAGATAACTTTGCAGAACGTTCCAATGATTTCCTCTTGGAAGCTGCTGCAACTTATTGTGCTTATACATTGATGGATTGACTTTTTTGCCCCTTCATTTCGTCATACGTCCTTCAATTATGTTTTTTTCCTTTAAATGGGTTTTTTCAATCCTTTTTTATTTTTTCTTTGTTTTTTTTGTTTTTTTCACTTACCTTATATGGACTTACAATTCATGCCCTTGGTTCCGTTCTATCGAACTTGAACTCTGCGTTTTTGCAAGTGCGCCCCTACTGGTTAGTGGTCCGATCAAGGGAGGGTGTAGTGAAGATTGCTATCTATATACGTACAATGCTAAGTTAGCACAACCGCGTTAGATGTTAGAAAGCCATCTTGCCGCTTTTGCTGCTTTTGCACACGACACTGTAGTTACATGTTATTAATTGAGAAATGCTTGCTCGACTTTGCTTCACATGAGAACTGTCTGTTGTTCACATCCCAAACAGTGAGCAGCGACCTTGGTCTGAACACTGAGTAAAGAAACAGTCTGAATCGCTAGACGGTGCATGTTGTTGGGTTCAGGTTGATCGGCCCACTATTTAGCCATAACACGAACGCAGCTGCAAATACCTGAAAGTCAGGTGCTTTTAATATTGCAGTGTTGCATGTTTTTCATTACATTCGGAAGAAGAGCTTTCCCAGGAGCAGAGTCTAGCTGATCCTGTGATGTGATCCCACTAAGCTGATCTTTACGGTATGGGGTTCCCCATTCAAGCCTAGAGACCTTTTATTAGTCTAATAATAATAATATTAGTTTATTAGCGAAAGGAAGATGGCTGATATCCACTGTCATTTTAGTATGATTACTCCTTTCATTTTCTATGGTATTGTAACTATGCTGATGGTTTTGATCTTAATCATTTGTCTGCTTATGTTAGCCAAAGTACTGCATCTTAGGACACGAGGTTTATAAAATAAACTCTTTAAACTTTACCGTGTCTCTGTTTATTCTGTTGTGGACTGATATGAGAATAATTACGAACAGGTATTTCTGATTCCCACCATTCCTGAGAATACACTAATTCCCGCCGAGATAAACCTCGGATAACGAATGGGACACTGATGCTGGTCGGATAAGGGGTTCTGGGTACACCACAATTCACTGAGGTCCTGGTTTCCTGTGCATAGTTCTGTGCATAAGCAGAATCCCTGCAACACCTGAGTTGGAACTCTGACTAGGCCAGAGTCCATCTCAGAACCCAGGGTTAACCCTACTACACCCTTATTCTGAACATTACCACCACCAATTGTAGCTGTACTAGGGGGGACTGTTGCCTTAGGGCCAATGGTGGCTGGAGTTGAGTCTTTGGACTTGGTGCAATCACTTGTTCAGTGAGTCTTCTGTTTACAAATTTTGCACCATGGTTTCTTTTGGCCTTTTCCTTTATTAGATTGGGATTCACCCCCTGAAGAAGATTTTTGGGGACCTTGTGAAGACTTCTGGTCTTTACCCTTCTCCCCACCCTTGTCAGAGTTCTTAGGATCCTGATTCTTCTGGTCACCACCTTGGTTCTGAACCTTCTGCCTCACCCTGGTTCTGACCCATTTGTCTGCCTTCTTTCCCAATTCTTGGGGAGAGGTCAGATCTGAGTACACCAGGTACTGGTGCAACAGCTGATTTTGACAGTTATTAAGGATCAGCTCCCTCATAATCAAATTGTACAATCCTTGAAAGTCATGCACTTTGCTGCCGAGTAACCAACCCTCCAGAGCCTTAATAGCACAATCTACAAAGTCCACCCAGTCTTGATTGTGTGCCTTTTTGGTATCTCTGAACTTTAACCTGTATTGTTCAGTGGTTAGGCCAAACCCTTCAATCAATGCACTTTTCAGACTGGTATAATCATTAGCATCCTCCTGTCTAACAGTGAGGAGCTTATCTCTACCTTTGTCTGCAAAGGAGAGCCATAAGATTGCTGCCCACTGCTTCTGGGGGACCCTTTGAACTTTACAGGCCCTTTCCAGTGCAGTTATCCATTTGTGAATGTCATCCCCACTCTGGTAGGGAGGGACAATCTTATTTAGGTTTCTATGGTCATGAGACCTCTCCCTATCATTAGGGATGTTGCTGCCACCATGGGACTCCAGTCCCATCTTTTTTCTAGCTCTGTAGAGCTCTAGGGACTCCCTTTCCAGGGCTATCTGCTGTTTTTTTTATTTAAAGCTGAGCTTCCTCATACTTCAGCAGTCTGTCTCTCCTCTCCTGGGAGGCTTCCCTGCTATGATCAGAGATAGAGGTCCCTATAGATGAACCAGAATGGTTAGAATCCACTGAGGAAGATCTAGACCTTCTAGGCCCACCACCAACTCCTCCAGAAGGGACAAAGAGGGGACCATTGTGGCCCTCCCCCTCATCTTCTAGGGGAGCTGGATTATCCAGGTCAAGATCACTGTCATCTTCCTGGTCAGCATTAGAGTTCAGGTCATGGGGAATTTCACCCCTAGGCCCTTCCTCAGCTGCTGCCCCACCCACTCTGCCTACCCCTTTGGACCCTATAGGTCTTCTGAGATCATCCAGCCTGAGTACCTCTACGAGGTGTTGGGTGGTTGGACTTTTGCCTGTCTTCAGTCTCCTAGTACTGCATAATGCTCTCAATTCCAAGAAAGGAAGGTTATCATACTTGGAGGGAAGAAGCCCATTGGCTTCTGGCAGGGACCCACGTTTGAGATGTCATGAGTGATGTCATGAGTGATGTCACTGAGCATGTCATGAGTGATGTAATATGTGACGTCATCAGCAGTGCATTGTGGGGGCGCGAGTTATAGTTAGGTCTACAAACTATAACGGCCGAATTTCTATGGTTTTGTAAAATCTCCAACTAACTATAACATCCCTGAAACCTTTGTTTTTTTCAGTGGATTTCTAAGGTCCTTTAAATGCTAATTTCTAACTATAATGTCCCTGAAACCTATAGTTATTTCAGTGTATTTTTAAGGTTTTTTAAATGCTAATTTCTAACTATGCCTACAAAGGTAGGACATGAGAAGAAAGAGGAAGAAAAGCACAGAAAGAAGCAAGACAAATGCAGAAAGAGGCAACAGAAGTCTAGAAAGACGAAGAAAAGTGCAGGAAGAAGAAGAGATGTCCAGAAAGAACCAAGGGGCATATTATCAAGCCAGGCGATAAAATTATCGCTGCTTTAACGGCAGAAAACCGCCGCTAAAACGGCGATAATGGGCTTGATAATATGCTCTATGGATTTCCAATTGAAGCCCATGTTAGATGTGAAGGACGTCTAACATGGCCTTCAATTAGAATTCCATAGAGCATATTATCAAGTCCATTATCGCCGTGTTAGCAGCAGTTTTCTGCCGCTAAAGCGGCGATAATTTTATCGCCTGGCTTGATAATATGCCCCAAACAGAGGAGCAGAAAGTCCTCCTGTGCCTCCAACTTTTTGCTGATGGGTACTGGTTGTAACTGACTCTGACTAACCAGGCCTAGAGCAAGTGCTATGCTAAAAGACACTTAGAATACAGTGAAAACACCTACATACACTAGGGAACACTGTGCGTTGGGGTACCCCTGTGATTAGCATGACCTCCTCTGTATTTGCCATGAGTTAATGCCTGGGTCATTGCATGAGTATGAGTAGTGACTGGATGATTAGAGTGCTACAATAAGAGTGCATGGTGATTTTATAAGTGCTTGGGTTTTGGCGCAGTGATTGGATAAGCACATAGGATTGGCTGGGTGACTGGAGGACTGCATAGATAGTACCAGCGAGATTACTGGACTGCATAGGTAATCCTCAAGGTATTTTAGCAGTGCATGTGTTAGTGACTGGGTCATTGCATGAGTACATGGGTAGTGAGTGGATAATTAGAGTACTGCAAGGAGAGTGCGTGGTGAATTTATAAGTGCTTGGGTATTGGAAGAGTGTTTGGATTAGTACATGGGAGTGGCTGGGTGACTGAAGGAGTGCACAGGTAGTGACAGTGTGATTGCGGGACTGTATGGGTACTATCTAGGGAATTGAAGGAGCAAATGAGAAGTGTGGAAGGGGGTACAGGACTGTATGGGTAGGGCATATGGGATTGTAACAGTGATCAGTTAGTGCCTGGATCATTGCATAAGTACATAGCTACTGACTGAAAGATTAGAATACTGCAAGGAGAGTGCCTGAGTGAATTTATAAGTGCTTGGGTATTGGCGGAGTGTTTGGATTAGTACACGGTAGTGACTGGGTGACTGGAGGACTGCACGGGGAGTTACAGGGTGATTGCTGGACTGCATGGGTACTACCAGGGGAATTGAAGGAGTGAATGAGAAGTGTGTAGGTGGTTAGAGGACTGCCTGGGGAGTAAACAAGGATTGTAGCAGTGCATGTGTTAGTGCCTGGATCATTGCATGACAACATGGGTAGTGACTGGATGATTAGAGTACTGCGAGGAGAGTGCATAGAGAATTTACAAGTGCTTGGGTTTTGGCGCAGTGATTAGATAAGGGCATAAGACTGGCTGGGTGATTGTAGGACTGCATAGGTAGTACCAGGGAGATTACTGGACTGCATAGGTAGTCCTCAACCAATGGATTGCAGCAGTGCATGTGTTAGTGACTGGTTCATTGCATGAGTACATGGGTAGTGACTGGATGATTAGAGTGCTGCAAGGACAGTGCATGGTGATTTT
The DNA here is from genome assembly GCF_964204655.1 of Triturus cristatus. Lineage (NCBI taxonomy): Eukaryota > Metazoa > Chordata > Amphibia > Caudata > Salamandridae > Triturus > Triturus cristatus. Next base: position 1,034,926,082 of record NC_140594.1, on the reverse strand, counting down.
ATAACTACTTGGGTTTTGGCGGAGTGATTGGATAAGTACACAGTGCTGGCTGGGTGACTGAAGGAGTGCATGGGTAGTGACAGAGGGATTTCTGGAGTGCATGGGTACTACCTGGGTAATTGGAGGAGTGAATCAGTAGTGTGTAGGTGGTTAGAGGTCTGCATGGGAACTGCTTAGGGGATTGTAGCAGTGCATGTGTTAGTGCCTGGGCCATTCCATGAGTACATGGGTACTGACTGGAAAATTAGAGTACTGCAAGGAGAGTGCATGGTGAATTTATAAGTGCTTGGGTTTTGGTGGAGTGATTGGATAAGTACATGGTGCTGGCTGGGTGATTGAAGGAGTGCATGGGTACTGACATGGCGATGGCTGGACTGCATGGTTAGTGCTCAGGGTATTGTAGCGTGCATGTGTTAGTGCATGGGTCATTGCATGAGTCCATGGGTACTGACTGGATGACTAGAGTACTGCAAGGAGAGTGCATGGTGAATTTATAAGTGCTTGGGTTTTGGCGGAGTAATTGGATAAGTACACACATGTCACATCAGTCCCGCCCCCTCCCTTCACCACTGTGCAAACACGCCCCCTGGCAGGTTTTAAGTTGGGGGATTAATTCCCCTTGATTCCAGAGGGTCCCTGGGGGCCAACTAGCCCACCAGGTACCTCCAGTAAGAGATACAGAGCTGCGTTGCAGAGAGGTGGGCCAGGGCCAGGGCCACGCCCCTTTTTACACCTCTCTGCAACGCAGCTCTGTGGCGCTTACTGGAGGTACCTGGTGGGCTAGTTCGACCCAAGGCCCGTTTGCACAGTGGTGAAGGTACGGGGTGGGGCCTGATGTGACAAGTGTGGAAACACACCCCGTGGAGCATTTTAAGTTGGGGGATTAAGTCCCCTTGAATCCTGAGGGTCCCTGGGGCCCAACTAGCCCACCAGGTACCTACAGTAAGCACCACAGAGCTGTGTTGCAGAGAGGTGGTCCGAGGCCACGCCCCTTTTTCACCTCTGTGACAACGCAACTCTGTTGTACCTACTGAAGGTACCTGGTGGGCTAGTTGTCCCCAAGGGACCCTCAGGATACAAGGGGACTTAATCTCCCAACTTAAAACGCGCCACGGAGCACGTTTGCACACTTGTCACATAAGGCCCCGCCCCCTGCCTTCACCACTGTGCAAACATGCCATGTGGCTCGTTTTAAGTTGAGGGATTAAGTCCCCTTAAATCAGCCCTGTGGCACTTACTGGAGGCACCTGGTGGGCTAGTACACCCCCAGGGACCCTCAGGATTCAAGGGGACTTAATCCCCCAACTTAAAACATGCCACAGGACGTGTTTGCACACTTGTCACATCAGGCCCCGCCCCCTCCCTTCACCACTGTGCAAACACACCCCGTGGCACGGTGTAAGTTGGGGGATTAAGTCCCCTTGAATCCTGAGGGTCCCTGTGGTCCAACTAGCCCACCAGGTACCTCCAGTAAGCGCCACAGAGCTGCATTGCAGAGAGGTGTAAAAAGGGGCGTGGCCTCAGACCACCTCTTTGCAACGCAGCCCTGTGGTGCTTACTGGAGGTACCTGGTGCGCTAGTTGGCCCCCAGGGACCATCAGGATTGAAGGGGAATTAAATTCCCCAACTTAAAACGCGCCACAGGACATGTTTTTACACATGTCACATCAGGCCCTGCCCCCTCCCTTTACCACTGTGCAAAGGCGCCACGTGACTCGTTTTAAGTTGGGGGATTAAGTCCCTTAAATCCTGAGGGTCCCTAGGGTCCCTAGGGTCCTACTAACTCACCAGGTATCTCCAGTAAGCGCCAACAGTGCTGCATTGCAGAGAGGTTTGAAAAGGGGCGTGGCTTCGGCCTTTGCCTTGCCAAATTTGGGGTAATTTCGTTCAGTAGTTCGGGCCGTAGCCTGCCTCAAAATTTTCTATGGAAATTAACACATGAAAAACGCGTTTTGGGACCCTCCTTTTTTCTCAGCCCCCACTTGAAGAATCACCCCCAAACTTTCAGGATAGGAGCTGACCTGGATAGACTTTTTTGGGGGAGAATTTCGCGAAGATTCGTCAACCGACGCCAAAGTTATTAGCAAATCACAAAACGCTTTTCCTATAGAAACTAGGTTCTAACTATAACTACCTACTGGCGACCGCCAGCAGATAATATATGTGTGTCAGCTGCAGTGCCAGGCATGTGGTGACATGCTAAAAATCTGCAATTCTGTTACAGAGGAAATACAAGGGACACCAGTCTCCTGTGTGTGTACCAAAATTTGAAGACTAAATCAGCCCGGATAGGCAACCACTTCAACCGGCGACTGTGTGTGTTTCCCTGTGATGGAGCAGATGCCAGAGACAGCCTTACCAGGGAAGGAATATATTTGGCACACACATCTCCCGTACCGATGCAACCCTGGAAATGGGAAGGATTTGTAGAAATTATATCTGACAGAAACCACAATTATGAACTCCCTAATTAGAGTACTGATTACTTGCAAATTAAAGTCTCACATATTGAAGCAATGCTCGTATAGTAATCACAATGCAGATTTTCCACAGTTTTAATGAGTAGAAAATCATGATTTTATTAAAGGCACGGAGGCTAATATTATGCATATATATCCTTTATTGCTCCTCACACAGCAGCATCAAGAAATAGTTAGAATCTGAACATTTACCAAAAATCTAGAACATTGAACATGCATAAGAATCCAACAGAGGCAGCCATCTTCCTTCCTTTATCAGCTGCGAACCAAAAAGAGTTCCATTAAATAACTTTGAATGATCAAACAAAAATCCAAACTCCATTGCTCTTGAAGTCCATGCCTTCTTCCACTTCTCAGCTTTGACCTACATAATAAAAAACAACAATACGTCAATAGGGTAAGGTAAAACATGGGAGGGATAATATTAGCCTCCGTGCCTTTAATAAAATCATGATTTTCTATCCCTTAAAACTATGGAAAATCTGCATATTATGGTAAGGTCCGGAGGCCAATATTATGCATGTTCAAAGCTCATCTAAAACCCTTTCCAACACATTTTCCACAGGTTTAAAGTAAAATCTTTTAAACGTAGTGTCTGTAGACCAATCAGCCGCTTTTAAAATACCACTCAAACTAGATCCTCTCATAAAAGCTTTACTAGCCAGCGCTCCCCTAACCGAATGTGCCCCGAAAATACTCACATCAACCCCTGACTTCTTCATCACCTCCTTGACCCACCTAGCTAAAGTAGGAGCTGAGACCGCCTTAAACGGATTCCTAAAAGAAATCAGAAGTTGTGAACATCCTTACTCTCTCAAACCCTGCATTCTTTTCTCATATTCCTTTAAACAACTGACCACACATAGACTACTATGTCCCTCTAAACTAGGATAAAATATAGTTCTTGACATAGTCTTAGTTCTCCTCCTTATCTCGAAACACACACCCTCTGGCTGGTAACACTGAGACGTCACCTCTAATGCTCTAATATCTGACACCCTTCTAAAAGAAACCAAACATAAAAGCATAGTCAACTTCCAAGATAACATCTTTAAACTTAAAGTAGAATTGGACCCCCAACCCTCTACCTCCTTCAAAACAACCGACACATTCCAAAGGAACGCATATTTAGCCCTGGGGGGCATCTCCAAACGAATACTCTTTAAAACTCTTTTAACCGACGCATGCTGACCCACCGGCAATCCTCCAATCAAAACATGACCTGTCGAAATTGCTGATCTACTCAAATTCACAGAAGTGTACGCTAATCCTCTTTTAAACAAACCTGACAAAAAATTCACAACCTCCACTACATCAACTGAAACGGGATCCATGTTCCTCTCAAAACACCAATCACACCACCTTCGCCAAGCCGACTTATAGGCCTTTGTAGTTCCAGGAGCCCACAATCCACAGATGAGTTCCGAAGCCTCCATCGATAAGCCTGACACTTGCCAAACTCTCCTGAAATCAGACACCCCAGAAGTCTCAATTGCCCTGAAATCACTAGATTGTGAACATTCCCCTGTGCATCCATCAATACCTCTGGAAAAACTGGAAGCAACGCCGGATCCTCCACTAACAGATCCATTACATCTAGAAACCAAACTTGAGCCTGCCAAAAGGGAACAACCAACACCATATCCGCCTTCTCTCTCCTCACCTTCAGTAACACCCTCTGAATCATTGAGAACGGTGGAAAAGCATACATCCTCTTGCAAGAAGGCATCTATTCCTTTCGCTTCCGGATTCGGCCTCCAACTGTAAAATTCCCTCAACTGCGTATTCAACCTGTCCGCAAACAAGTCCACCTCCAATGAACCCCATCTCTCCTGAAGATTCAAAAACACTTCCCTGCTCACTCTCCAATCGCTCACATCTCTCAAATTCCTTGAATTCCAATCTGCCTCCAGATTGCTCTTCCCTGGAATATACTGAACTAGAACCCGAGAACGAGGTTCTCCTAACTTGTTCACATACCGAACCGCCAAAATGTTGTCCATCTTCAGCAATACACAACATTTCACTCTCCCCTTTAGGAAACTCCTTATCGCAAATGACCCTGCTAGAAGTTCCAAACAATTTATATGTAACTTCTTCTCCTCCGCTGACCATTCACCTCCTGTCGTTATTCCTCCACAACTCAATCCCCATCCTAGCAAACTCGCATCCAATTCTATCTCCATCTCTGCTTTCCCTCCAAAAATCGCCCTTTCATTCCATGCCTCCAAACTCATCAACCACCAGTCTAGTTCCTCCTGTGTCTCCTGATTCATTCTCACTTTCTGAGAATACTTTACTCCCTGTCTCTAATGATACGCTTTTGATCTCTGTAATGCTCTGTAATGAAGAGGTGCTGGAAAAATCGCTTGAATTGACGCTGACAATAAACCCAGCAACCTGGTCAACTGTTGTAATGTTATCCATTCTGCCTCCTTTACTCTCTTTACCTCTCCTTACCACACTTGACTTCTCTCTGTTTACAACAAACCCTAAGTCCTCCAAAACCTTTATCGCAAACTCCGTCTGCTCCAAGACCATACACCTTTCCTCTGCCATTATCAAAATATCATCCAAATATACAATCTTCTGAATACCTCTTGACCTCAACCATTCCACAACCAGTCTCATCACCTTTGTAAAACACCATGAAGCCGACGTCAGACCGAATGGAAGACTCTTGAACCTCCATCTCCTTCTGTTCCACCTGAACTGGAGATAACCCCTCTGCTCGACACACATAGGAACTGTTTGATAAGCATCCCTCAGATCCAACCTCGTCATCCAATCTCCTTCTCTTAACAAATCTCTTAACATGTGTATTCCCTCCATCTTGAAATGGTTGTAACACACCCAGTCATTTAGTTCTCTTAAATTGATAACTGGCCTCATGCCTTTGTCCTTTTCCTCCACTAGAAAAATGTTGCTCACAAAGCATCCTTTTACATGTTCTTCTGGTTCTATTGCACCTTTGCCCTCCAAATCTCTTACTTCCTGAGACACTAACTCCTCTAGTTCTTTAGCAAACCTCAATAAGTTTGGACACCTTACCTGGACCGGCACATCTATAAAATCTATTTTGTATCCCTGTACCGTCTGCAAAACCCAAGGATCCTGTGTTATTTCTTTCCACCTTATAGCAAAATGAGCTAGTCTGCCGCCCACTTTTACAAGTCTAGAAATAGGGTCTTGTCCTTTCTTTACCTGAGGATGCTCTTCCTCTCCTCTCCGATTGTGTGCCTCGACCTCTAGATCTCTGTCTTTGCGGATAGAATCCGCCCTGCTCAAAACTTGATCCAACTCCATATCCTTAGCCAGAATTGTAGGGTCTGAATCACCTCGAAAAAGAACCTCGAGTGATTCCTTGCCCGCGGCAGGAGAATCGACCCCTTATCCTCCCGGCCATACCAAAAACCCTCTTAATATCTTTTTGGGCTTCCTGTAAAGAGTTGTAAGTGCCAACGTATCTAGATAAGTCCTTCACAAACTCTTCTCCGAAGAGCATTCCCTCACTTCTTTCGCCAAACTCTTTATTTGCTAGCTCCGCTAGCTTTGGATCAATATTTATTCAACAATGATAGAAATTCAGTAATTGCTTCGAGGTCAATAGTTAATAATACTACAAGTACCAGAATTCCCACTAAGGGATAAAAAGGAAATGTAATTACCATAATAATTGTTTGCAGACTTGCGACCATGATCAAGGCCGCAATGACAGAAAAGCGTTAGTGGAAGAGAAATCCTGATTAAATGCACTTGTAAAACAGAGCCCACGAGAGTGCAGCGTAATTTATTCTTGTGTAACTATATATATATATATATATATATATATATATATATATATATATATATATATATATATATATATATATATATATATATATGTATATATATATATATATATTACCTACTGGCGGTCGCCAGTAGGTAGTTATAGTTAGGACCACGTTTCCATAGGAAATCCGCAACATTCTATTTTGAATAACTTTGGCGCCGGTTGACGAATCCTCGCGAATTTTTCAAAATAGGTGGGGCGGTACGCTCCGCTCCTACCCTGAAAGTCTCGGGGGGATTCGTCAAGCGGGGGCTGAGATAAAAGGGGGGTCCCAAAACGCGTTTTTCCCATGCATTTTTCCATAGGACCTTTAGACACAGCTACAGCCCGAACGGCTGAACAGAATTACTTGAAATTTGGCAGAGAGGTAGTCCTCAGGTCAAGGAAGTGCCTTTTGTAGGTTTAATGTAAATCTGTTCAGTAGATTCTGAGAAAATAGCCTTTAAATCAATATATATATCTGAGCCAGCGTACGGTGCGCTTACGGTACGCTTACCGTACGCGTACGGTGGCGTGCGCGAGCGCGATTCTGATTGGCCCTTAGATCTTAGTAAACATTCGAATCGGTCGAAACCAGGAAGCGGCGGCCGCCATTTTCTCTCTCGCACTCTGACAGGGGGTTGAAAAACCAAGTGCAAAAACATGTAAAGGGGCTGTTTACACAGCTCCCAAGCACCTAGCCATGTCGAGGGAGTCCCCAACGATCCCCCGAGTGAAAAAAGGCAATTTTAATTTTTTCGAAAATTTCGCCGATTACGCTTACGGTAAGAAATAATAAAAAAAAAAAAAAAATATCCACATTCTCCCCACCCCGTGTGCAAAAGGTGCCCGAATGGCACCTTTTGTGCATGGCTTATTAGAGCTAAATAAAACATATATTTTACCTGTCACAACGATGCTCATCATATGTCCTCCATGTGCGCACGGTGCGCGAAGCGCATCGTGCGTTCATGGCCCATCTAGCGTAACGTGGGCATGCGGTGCGCGAAGCGCACCGCGTGCTCACTGTGCGCGCACGGTGCGCGAAGCGCACCGTGCGCGCACGGAACGAACTGCGTTAAGTGGGCGCGCACGCCACAAATGGTGTAAAGTAACTTAGCATTTAAAAAACCGTACAAATTCACTGAAAAAACCATAGGTTTCACACACGTTATAGTTAGGAATTAGCATTTAAAAAACCTTGCAAATTCACTGAAAAAACCATAGGTTTCACACATGTTATAGTTAGCTGGATATTTTACTGATAAAAAACCAATGAAATTCCCCTGTTATAGTTACTGTAGGCAACTATAACTCACGCGACCGTAATCCTCTGCTGATGACATATGTGTCTTTAGGAAAAAAAAATATTTGTAATATATGTATAGCTAAAATTTAATGGAAGAAGACATGGGCAAATAAGTGTCTAAATACAGTATTAGCATCAGCAGAGGATTACTGTCACGTGAGTTATAGTTGCCTACAGTAACTATAACGGGGGAATTTCATTGGTTTTTTATCAGTAAAATGTCCAGCTAACTATAACATGTGTGAAACCTATGGTTTTTTCAGTGAATATATATATATATATATATATATATATATATATATATATATATATATATATATATATATATATATATATATATATATATATATATATATATATATATTTCGTAATCCTTTCTGACAACGGTCTCTCCACGATCCAGTCCCCAGAACCAATATATATATCCCACGTCAGCTAGCTCTTAGTCCCCAAGAGCAGTGCGTGACTGGGTGTGGGGCTTGGTAACAACCGAATCGTCAAACTCCAAGCTCCAAGAGAAAATACAAGTGCACTCTCAGCAGATAATTGGTTTTAAGGTTTATTGAGCAGCACACTCCACGTGTTTCAACACCATGTCTGAGCCCAAATTAAGAGATCCCTGAAACCATTATATATGCAGTGCCACATAATGGATTATACATACTGAATATGTATTACATATGACAAACGTCCAGCCCCAGTGGGCAGTGGCAATGTGCCACTCTTGAGTCAATCCCGCCTCAACCCCAGCACAAAGAAGTCGACATTCAACAAGAGGTGCAAGCAGGATAATCCAGTTTATTGTAAAAGTTACCACACAACGCGCTTCAGCCGAATCCTTGATCACTTAACCAGACCATTGTGATTCTCACCCTAAACAGTGCAAACACATAAAAGAGGGAAACATAGTAATTCACTAAATTAATGCACATTTTCTGCCATTGTATGCTGTACGGAGAAGTGCATAGGTCGAAGTGTTAATAAAAAATTCCAATAATGGCATAATACAAAAAGAGCCTCCAGTTTTAGAATTATAATTAAAATATATTTATTTTGAAGTTACAGCCTTCAAAACTTATTTGCATAAAAGTATTGTTTTGATAAATAAATATGCATTATGGGTGTTGTAATGATTGGTTTAATGTTAACATTTTGATTTAATGTTGGTTTAATGTTACTTTTTGTACATGTAGTTTAATGTCACTTTGTGTTTATTTGTTAAATATTTTTAAATATGTCAGTAGTTTACAGTATTTTAAATTAGTAGGTTATTGAATTTTGCTTGGTGTTTTTATTTATTGTTAACAATATTATGGTTATTGATAATTATATTTGTGATATTTGTGTAGTGTTCAATATATTTAACATTGACGCGATATCATGTCTTTATTTTTGTTTTCAATATTTGGGTATTGTAGGTATTTTAACAGCAATATTTTTGTAGTCAATATTTGTGTTTTTTGTTTAAATATAGGAATACAATGTTTTTGAGAGCAATAGTTTTCTGGTGATATTTCTGTATTTTGATATTGTTGTTCTCAATATTGTGTCATATAACCAGATAGATATAACTATATGTTCCTTGGCAGTGAAAATAAACGCAGCCCAACAATCTGTGTTATTTAGAGCAACTCTCCTAATAAAAGAACATTCACACGACTGTGCAAATGTCAAATTCGAGATTATTGCGAAAGCCAACAAAATTAACACGAGAAAAACACTTTTTACTGCTTCACAGATTGCATGTAACAAGGACTTTATGTAGGGAAGCAACTCTCCTAAAAGTCACACAATCTCTTCAGTGTTGTTTTGCTTTGCTGTACAAATGTAACCCCTTGTATCTTGGTTATGGCTAAATACTTTTTATTAAAACAAATAAACATGAACAAATGCATTGATGCTGATGAGAAAGGAGAGGGTCATAATGGTTCACTCGAGGCTTCGCATCTCATAAGATATTATACTTTACACATATATGGTTATAGATATTCAAATCACTGTTTCAGCCAACACATGTGTGGTCCATTTCCCAGCTTTTTTTTAAACCACTAGATATAAATCTTTACATAAACAATTTTAATTTAATTTAATATATTTAAACTAATTAAATATTTTATTCAAAATTAAGTCAATAGTGCTGCTGCATTTTTTATTGTGTTCTACATTTAAAATTCATTTACAGTAATATTGAACAGAAAAATATTTTTGCAAATGTTTTTTAAAGATTAATAATCTTTTAAAACATTTCCTGGTCATTACGTAGGGAGATCTCTGCCCCAAAGATGGAGAACTACTCATATGTGTGAAAAGTTACTAGTTATAACTTGACCCTCTTAAATTTGGCTGCACCCCAATTCAGTGGGTGGCAACATGTAAGTCTACACTTTGTAGCAGATTTACAGTCAGAAATGGCGAATAGCCAAATGTAGTAAATTTACTACAAAGTGTACATTTAAACATGCATAATTCTACCTTTGTGAATAGCCCCACTTGATTTACCTTCGTAAATAGCCCCCAAACAGTTTCCTCATTGTATGGGTCCATATTCCCATGCAAATGAAGGAAAGCACCCTTGAGGTTGCACCAGCGCTACATGAGCACTGGCATGAACTATACCACTAGCATCTGCGTCTCCTTCTGTAATACCAAAGTGCTTTGTGGGCTCAAGCGTCTATTGCGACCCTGGGGCACTGTTGATAATACAACTCCAGGTGCCCAGCCCCCCTACCTTCTGCATTTGTCCTCCACTGCTCCAGACAAGAAAAAAAAACGACGTCCTTCCATCCCACCTACACAAATCCCTCTTTAGAGAATCCCTTCCCTCCTTTGCCCCCTCCTACACAAATATAAAAAATGAAGACATGGCTTTGTGCCACCCACACCCACTGCCCTCTATGTCTTCTCTTCTTCACTGCTGAAATCCCTTTTTGTACAGCTTTCAGTTTTATGTTAGTGTTGGTCAACTATGTGGTCACATCGGGCCTGATTCACAGAACTAACTTAAGACAAAATCCTAAACTTACTACCATTTTGGTATTCACAGAAGGCACTTACTCATTTTGGTATTCACAGAAGGCACTTACTCATTGATGAGTAAGTGCCTTCTGTGCATACCGAAATGAGTAAGTGCTCATTTCGGTATGCACAGAAGGCACTTACTCATCAATGAGTAAGTGCCTTCTGTGAATACCAAAATGAGTAAGTGCCTTCTGTGAATACCAAAATGAGTAAATGGTAGTAAGTTTAGGAATTTGACTTAAGTTAGTTCTGTGAATTGGGCCCAAAGAAATTTTTCTCAAATCTTTCAAAAACCAAAACATTTTCCAAAACATTTGTAATTAGAAATTATAAAGAATCCCATTGAGGATTCCTATTCATTTGAGGCTTGGAATTCTGCATGGATTATCAAATATATCATATATACCAAAATGATATGCTGAACTTTCATCAATTTACTGTATTGGAACAAATTACCAAAATGTAGGCAATAGAATTTGATGCAGTTTTAGAAACGCGCACGAGGAGCCTCGGATTATTGCTATTTACCAACCATTTAGAAAACAGCATTTGCATATTCAAAAAAGGGCTTTGTTAATTGGTACCTGGTCGGGGGAGCTCGGGGGCTTATGTTATGCCATTGTACAAGTGGGAAAACACAATACAGAGCGGTATCTAGAACCATATCTATCAACAGTGGCCTGCTGCTGCTGTCATCCCCTCCGCCGGTGTTCTAATCAGGCTGCCTTGCAGGATGCTCATGCTTGCACCATGGTGCATGGGATTAGTATTGGAGGCACACCCTTCAGGTACAAATTCCTATGCCTAGACAATCTCAGAAGGGTCACATGTATTGTATATGTACTGTACAGAGCAGCACACATGCAATGCTTGGGCTTTTTGGAAAAATTAATACATTTCCGCTTCTTGATGACTTCTTCAAGAAAGTGCTTTTAATGCAAAGCCCGATCTTAGTGGATTGGGATTTGCATCAAAACCTATGGGAGCTTGCACTGATCTACACCAGTAACCCACTCTTAACACAAAAAGAAACAAAGCAGTACGGTGGGAGGCGGGGTTTCGCAGAAAAAAGGCACCTTTCCAACACCTTTTGCTCCAGATAATTAGTACAAGTAGGCTTTGAATTGATTTGCAACAATTTAGGTGGGGCTCAATGCCTTAGTAAATCTGTGCTAATGTGTTAGATTCCATTATTGATAAATAAACAGCCCAGGTGAATCTGCAGTCAAAGACTCCATTCTTCGAGGCATATTCATTAGAAAATATTGAAGCGCGGAGCTTCGCCAAATCTGGCAGCGCCATGCTCCGACATTTTGAAAATGCAGGGATGCGCCGTATTTACTACAATACCTCGCGCCCCTGTGTCTTCCCCAGTACTGGTGCGAAAATTGGCTGCCTAGTGCCAACGCAGCTACCCTTGCACCAAAGTTGAAGGGAATAATTGTTTATGTGCAGGAAGGTGTCCCTTCCTGCACATAAAAAATCATTAATGGCTTTTTGATCTTTCTATGTGTGCTGCAGAATGCAGAACACAGAAAAATGAAAACTGAGGAGGCAAAAAAGCTGTTCTTATCGTGCGCCATTCTAATGCATGCTTTTGCATAGTGTTCGTTTTTGCACCTCCTTGTAAATCTGGGGCAGCGTCAAAAAGCCATGGTTGTTGCGGTGGAACGACCACCCCAACACCCATTGCATGCCCCTTTGCAACAGAGGACTGCAGCAGAAAGGTGCATATTTACAAGGTGGTGTTAAGTCACGCTAAGTGGCTTAACGCCATCATGTATATATTGAAAATGGCGCTACGTCACCGGAGAGTCAAAAAAAGTGAGGCTCCGGTGGCGATAGTATGCCCCTTAGGATCACTTCCATCCATTTCAGAGTTTTAAGGACCAGAGGAAGAGTGGAGTGGCGACAAGAATCTCAAAAACATTCAAAATAAACAAGCCCATAATGCATTTTTATGCGAAAACCTGGCAGAACTGCATCAACGAACGTACTTGACTACACATAACAATTGCAAAACTCTTTCCAGTTTACATTTTAAGAGCGCTAATGAAAGTGTTCTTGCCCAACATTGGGACTTCTTTAGAAAGGCAAGGCAATGAGCTAGGTGTGTACCATCTAAATAGGGGCCGACAGGTGAAAAGAACAGTTCTCTTTGCCCAGTTGTACTTCTCTAACAATCACCAACCATAAACATTCTAGAATGTCCGTTTGTTCCATGAGGTCAAGTATTATTTTTTCTAATCTTGCATAAATTTAATAGCAGCAGTCAAGATAAACACAAACTACATATCCCAAAATGCCGACCGACAAGCTGGTGAATGGAAGAACACTGTGTCATTGTAACATTAACCAATCACGTGAATGGTCCAAGTATAACAGACAAATTGACTGCGAACAGCCCTCTTTTCTTGTGCGAGTAGTAAGACAGGACCAGAAAATAAAGGGAAAATGAAAAGAACAATAAGACTAGCTAAAGTCTACATAGTGAGGTTCTGGCAAAGATCTATAAACAGGAGTCCTCGTGCAGACGCCAAGATTGAAGACCCACATCCATGAGGTACTGAAGAAGGCAAATAAAACGTAGAGACGTTGCTTAGCTGAAGACCATGTGTAGGAGGAAGGTGGCAATGCTGCAGCTGCTGACGGGGGGAGAAAAAACACATGTTAAAGAGCTGAGGTGGGATTATAATCATCTCCGTGTCTTTAATAAAATTAAGACTTTTACGTTGGGAAGCAGGAGTGCCTCTACTGTTCACAGCTCCAAGGGGCGCCAGCCGGTCTACTCACACAGGTCAGCAACGTGTCTCCATGCGACCTGCCAGACTTCACCAGGTAAGGGCAATCGCCGATGCCTCAATGTCTACAGCCACGGGCCAGCAACTGTGACCCACTCCGGGTCACAGACGCAGGCCCAGCGGGGCCGCTGGGCCCTGTGGACTGTCCGTGCTTTCAAGGTTTTGGCTCCCATGTTGTTGCAAGGAGGGTGCTATGAAAAGTAATGCATAACTGGTTTTTCCCAGCGATGCGCCTTTTTTCATAAATGTAGCCCTGAATCTGCATTTCCTCTTCCCCTGGGACTCTGGCTGGTCATCCTGGCTGTTGGGGGATTTAGGGGGGTTGTTGATCTGTGCTGCACTGGGCCCTGGCTGCTCCATTCCGCATTCCATTGTTTTTATTTGACCTTTTTCATTGGAGGTGGACTTATAGGCAAAAAAAGTTACGTTGGGCTGACTAACATGAGTTTTCTTTGCCGCTAATTGTTCTTTCGTCACATTTCTATCGCTAACGTCAAAATTTGTATTGCCTTGATGCTAGTGTTAGCAGCAGGTTTCACTGCACCTAGCTGATACTATCACTATGTAGAGACATATTGTAACGACATGGCTAACAGGGCGATAGTTTTCAGTGATAGGCCGTGTTAAGAAAACTGCCGCTAACAACCGCTGATCCTAGTTAGCGGCAGTTCTTGTTAAAATAACCCCCAGTTCCAGCAACCGGGAACCACTTACTACTGCTGCCTTTCCACAGCTCTTTGTCACATAACCATCCCTCTCAGACAAGAAATTACCCATCAAAACACAGCTCATCTGACTGCTCAGTCTACCACTTTGCCCTCTGCAACACAAATATTTGCACTCCCTGGCATGCCAAAGCCCCTGTGTCGCTTAGTACACTTTCCCTACTTTACCTACAGATTTTGCCCCATATGCCAACTAATCCTCACCTTCTGAACCCATTTACCTAACTTACACTCAACTTTCCTCTCCTCTACTGTTAGAAATGGGGCTTCTGGTTGGCTGAGGTATGCACCCACACCAGGCAGAACACACCACTCTAGTTAGGGTAAGCTAGATGCACAACTAAGATAACCTATGCGCACACTCTGATAGCTTGGCACAGAGCAGACAGGCCTATCAAAAGAACAAATGTGTAAAGTATTTGTGCAACACACCCACACAGTAACACAATTATTACACCATAAAAAGACTCCACACCGTTTTGTAAAAATAGGTTGTTATATTATAAACACATTAAGGCCAAAATGCTAAAAATCCAATGTATACTTTTCAAGATATGAGCATTTTTGAAATATAGGTAAATCACAGTGCTTAAAGAGATGAGTTTTGAAAGAACACTCGCCTTTGGCAGTTTATATACATTCACGCCAGCCAGGTTCCACGGGTAGGATCCAAGCGATGAATTGTCAGCCATGCGGCTGCACACGTGTTGATAAATCAATGCCCAGTGGTGACTAGTACGGAGAGCTTCTCAACTGGTCCCTTGAGACCATTTCACATAGGCAGTCTCAGCCACCTACAAGAGAGTGCGTGGTCAGCTGAAGGTACCTCCCGGGTCCATCCATGCTCAGTACCTTATCCGGGCGCTGTAGCAAACAAGAAGAGCTGCCAGCGTTAGGGGCCTCGTAGATGGAGCTCTTGATGCGGTGTTTTCCTTTATAGGGACAAATGCAGCACTGTGCTGAGCCGTTCTGGTGCAGCGCTGCAGGGGCTTCCTTTCTGACGTGTAGGCGGGGTACAACGTTGCCCAGCAACACTCCTGGTCAGAAATTAGGTCTCCCTCATAGGTACTTCATCTTTAGCAGAGGCAGGGTGCTTTGTCTTTATACACGGAAGCAGTCGCTCTTTTCACAAGGCATGAACTGATCTTGAGCAAGGCAAAAAGGGGCTCGATATCTCGCCTGACAGAACGCTTGTTATTGAGCAGTGCAAGCTGGCATTCAGGCACAGTCTGACTCTGGTCAAATGTTTGCTGCCGGACTCTCAAATGGCAGAGTCTCACAGCAGTGTTTAAGTCTTTGATCGCAACAATCAGAATAGCTGGCCTTCCAGAAAAAAAGTCCAATTTAATACTTGAAGCAGCACAGCAGTCCTTCTGACAGAGGTTTAGTTCAAGATTTAGAAGTATCTGCTTTTGGAGGGTCAGAGACCCAGTACTTATACCCAAAAGTGTCTTTGATGTAGGGGATGACTTCAAAGGAGCTCTCTGAAGTGCATAAGGATCCCTTTCAACCCAGACCTGTCTTCAAGGCTATCTGTGGGGGATAATTTCTCCTTTGTGTGTGGATATAACACCACCCTGTGTGTGTCAGCCTCTCCCATTCCTCCCTGCTCAGGAAAATCCATCAGAATGCAGATGAATGCAGATGAGTGTTCAGAATGCAGATGAGCCTCACCTTCCTGTGTTTGTGGATGTCTAGAGGGACTGCTCAAAGTGTAGCGGTCGGTCACCCAACTCAGACGGAGACAGACTGTCAGGGACAAAGAGCAGTAAGTACAGACAAATGTCCACTTTCTAAAAGTGGCATTTCTAAAACACTAATGTTAAATCTAACTTTACTACACCAGTACAGAGGATTTATCATTACCACATGATAAATAATAATCATGACAAATTATCATATGACACACTGAAAAGCTATTCCTAAAAGTGTATTAAGAAATTCCCAATGCTGGCCTAGGAGAAGGGTAGGCCTCAAAGTAGTGAAAAACAAAATAGGCTGTTTTTCACTACCAGGACATGCAAAACATAAAGGAACATGTCCGATCTTTAACTTACATATCATCCTGCCAGTAGGGTTACTTAAGGCCTACCTTAGCAGTGGTGTCGCCCCACTGCTTTTAAGCAGTGCAAAGTATAGGAAACATGAAAAGATAATAACTTTAGGTTATTATAATTTCTTGTTTACGCCAGTACTGCTTTTCGTGCTTTTTTGCAGGTGGGCGGGCTGCTCTGCTCTCGGAGCATGGTTCTGTAGAAGTGGTTTGCCCACTCCTAATTGCACAAGACTGTTTGGCCGGCCATCTCGGGGTGCCAAAAACAGTTATGCGCACTTTCCCTGCTCTCCATGCAGGCTGCATTACAGCCTGCATGGAGAACATCCCCAGGCCTCCATTTCCTGGCTGAGTGTCGAACCAAGATGCTCAGACCAATCACAATGCTGCATTGAAGCACTGTGATTGTTCAGGGGAGCCTGGATGCTTACCAATCTCAATGCTGCATTGCAGCGTTGTTATTAGTCAGGGGAGTCTGGCTGTGCTTCCTGCTCCTCGAGTCTGATGAGGAGAGCAGGAGCAGAGGCGCAAGATCGTCAGCAAGGTAATTGTTTCTATTATTTTTTTTTTACATTGTGCACTGCCTACCGTGCGTACCCTGCCAGCCCACCCGTGCGCACCGCCACCCGCGAGCCATGACGGTCGCACTTTCCCTTAGGTGTAACTTATTTGTAATAAAAGGGGAGTTTAAGGATTGGTAAGTAATTTTAAATGCCAAGTCAAAGTGGCAGTAAACTGCAGTGGTGGGCCTGAGACAGGTTTGAAAGGCTACTTGTGTGGGTGGCACAACTAGTGCTGCAGGGCCCACTAGTAGCATTTGAAGTACAGGCCCTGGGTATATTGTGTACCACTTTACATGGGACTTACTAGTACATCAACTATGCCCGTCAGGTATACACCAATGTCATCATGTTTAGGAGAGAAGCACGTGCACTTTAGCACTGGTCAGAAGTGCTAAAGTGCTCAGAGTCCTAAGGCCAACAAAAAGAATCAGCAAAAATGTGAGGCAAAAGGCTGGGGGTAAGACCACCCTAAGGATGACAGGTCTAACACCTACTATTCTTGTAGTTACCTTTTTTCTCCCACTGACTCTATCCTCTTGATGCCTACCCCTCTGCTTGAGAACTGCTGAGCTTGTGACCATAATCAAGAGAACCTCTTAAGGCCAGTCCCCCTTGAGAAACCAGCACCCACTCTTGCTCCACTTGTTCTTTTTGAAATTCCTAGACCATCTGGTTTTAAACAGAATGACTTAATACAGAACATCCAACCAGCTACAATCGAGATTCTACAAGCTATATTCCACCAAGACCACCCTGTATACACCTCTGACTTTATTGCATTGATCAAAACAGGAATCACTCGTTTGACCTCACTTTTGGTCTCCTGTCTATGTTTTCAGTCATACTTAGTGGTTTTACGTTTGAAGAATTAACACTCACTCCTCAACCAGTGGGCGTCCTCAGAGATCTGTGCTTGTGCCTCTCCTATTCTGGCTTCATACCAACTCACTATTAATCTTACAATAATGCACTGGAGTATAGTACTATAATGCATGGGATTCTACAATCCCTGTATGAAAACCCTAATCTAATTTGTGACTTGAGACACACCCAGTCACCTTTCATAAAGAAATGACATCAGAACTCAACTGTAATAGCTTATTATAGTTGAGTTCTGACATTACAATGCCTGATGCCAGAGCCATCAGGCATGGGATTGTCAGGTCAGGGAGCATAATAAAAGCAGCTGTTTAAGGAACAAAACAAAATGTTGATTTTCTTTCATCTGCTGTTATTCTAGTTTATAGTGACAAGCAGAAAGAAGAAACGTATGGCAATATATTTCTTTTTTGCACTCCTTAGGTAGTCACAGAAAAGTTTGAATCTTTCTGCATGTGTCTACACATTCTGAGGTACTGTGCCTTTAAAAAAAACTGGCTTGTATTAAATTGATTCTGCTATCTTTTTGAAACAATTATCTAACAGTTTATTTGTGTGTTTAGTTTTGCACTAGAGATTCTACTTTTATTCTTCATGTTTGCAAACATGCACTCTCTTTCATATGAAAAAGCTACACCCCAAGGATTTAAGTGATTTGAAGGAAAGGTGATTGTGTGACCATGTAGTATAAGGAATAAAGTACCCCTTGCTGTACACAGTAAGGATATTGCAAGTTACCTCGGTTTTCCATAACTATATAAAAGAACTTGGCCTTTGGCCTTGTTCCGGCATATGATCATGGAACTTCACGGTGACTTGCAGTATCCTATAATGTACACAGGAGATACTTTATCCCAAATATCATTTCAAGGGTGAGATACAAATATTCCTTTATTTCCTATCATTAATTCCACTAGTGGAGGCGCAAGTAAGCCTCTGCCTCAGGTGAATTTAAATTGGATAGTTCTGCCATATGTCATCCTGGACCCATTCAAAACCAAAATGATCTTCCTTCCTCTTCCACTTCCCAGACCTCTATCCCTAGTCCCACCATCTTTCCTCCCAACACTATTCACTCATTTCCATCTGCTTATAAACTATGCATCCATTCAACTCTTTTTCGACAACTACCACAACGACCACAGCAGGCATCCACATTTTCAAGAGACATATCACCAGATGCATACATTTTACCTACATCGATCCACCCAAGATTATCCCACAAATACTCATAAGGATAGTTCACTTGGCAACAGAGGAGCCATCACAAATTCCTCACGCTGTGGTTGCAAATCGATCTGTAGCCAATATCATTCCTGTCTCTCATGAACTGTATGCGCTTGTTCTCATTGCAGTCAAGTTTACTCCAAACTCAACACTGCCTTAGCAGCCCAAACCATCCAGTGCCAGGTTCCAGTTCAGATACTTTTCACTGTTGACCTCAAAACACTTTGAGGCCCTACTCCCCCCTCCACCTCCAAACACCCACCCATGTGAACCCTGATACCTCTTTTTTCAATTCCCTTCCTTTTTCATTTTTCTCTGACCCCTCTTGTGTTATTTGAGTTGTTTTTGATATTCTCCTCCTCTTTTCTCTATTCCTCACAGGTCTAGACATGATCTCTGCGTGTTTTCTACCTTGCTGTCTTCTTTTTCTCGCTATTTCCCTGATATCTCCTTCCCCTTTTTCTTGGTTTTCAATATTTTTTATAGCCAACATTTTGAATATTTACATTTTTTAAGACGTAACACTTAGACGTCTTAAAATTAAAAATGTTACTTTAGAAATATTGAGGTAATACTGCTTTACTGCTCGAGATCTCAATCACCAATCACTGATTGCACCTACTGTTCAATTCCGCAATTGCATATCTGTATTTATGCCAATGGTAAGATGAGAAGAAGCTACTTTTGACATCACACTGGTGTTACACTAAAGTCCTAACCTAATCTCCTGTTCACTTTCTGACCTACTTGTTGACTCTGAGTCTTAACTCATATGCTAACAAAAATCTTTCTTTTCTTTTCAAGATGCTGCTGAGTTTCCTGCTCCCAGTTTTTCTCCTGTTCCAGACATGCAATGGAGCAACACCCTGCATGAATGAATATGATTGCCCAAAAGACAACCAGGAGGTATATTCAAAAAAAGAGATCACAGAGATTCCAAAGTCCATAAATCCAAATGTTACTGAAATGTTCTTTGTGTATACAGGAATCTCAGATATCAAGAAAGGAGCCTTCGTGACCGTGCCTCAATTACAGCGACTAAGTTTTCTGGGAAACCAAATAACAAAAATTGACATTGGTGCATTCAACAATTTGACAAATCTTCACGAACTTGAAATATCAGGAGACCAAGATCTAGAAGAAGTTAAGCCAGGAGTCTTCACGGACCTAGAAAATATAAAAAAGCTGATCCTTAAAAATAACAAGATCAATTCATTAGAGAAAGAATTGTTTGATGGCCTTGTGAACTTAGAAGAACTTTACTTAAATATGAATGAAATCCCTTCCCTCCCAGATGGTATTTTCAACGCCCTTCTTAATTTAACTTTCTTACATTTAGCCAAAAATCAGATTACAGCTATTTCAAAGGAACATTTCAGCAAGCTCCATAATTTGAAAGTCCTAAGGTTGAATGAAAATAAGCTGAGCAATCTTCCGGATGGTGTCTTGGACAACCAGGGCAACCTAATAGAGCTCAACATCGCCAAAAATAAAATTACGATATTGCCAAGTAGTCTGCTACCTAAACTGAAGAATCTGCAAAAGCTCTTCTTAGATGGAAATTTATTTGAGGAGCTCCCAAGTGAGGTATTCTTTGGTCTAAACAAAATCAAACAATTAAAGATTAATTCTAACCAGCTCAGAATTCTCCCCGACAACATGATAGACAGCATGCCTCATCTTTCTGAGCTGGATCTCAGTGACAATAGGCTGACAACCCTTCCACGTGAGGTCTTCAAGAACCTTACATCTTTAGAAAAACTGTCACTTTTTAAAAACCAAATAAAAGTCCTGCCTAAAACAGCTTTCACTGGGCTGGCTAGCCTGATTGAATTAAACCTGGAAATAAATAAACTAAAATCATTTGATGCTGATGTTTTTTCATTTCTTCCCAAGTTACAAAAACTTTACATTCGTAAAAATGATTTGCAGAATATCCCATATGGCCTTCTTGAGCCCATGACCAAACTTTCTGCAATCTACCTTAGTGATAATCCATGGTTATGTGACTGCCGACTGCATTATCTATTGAACTGGATGAAGACATTTGCCAAGAAAGTGAAATTTGCAAATAAGGTGCTGTGTGCAAATCCTGAACATCTTAAAGGGAAAACTGTCACATCATTAACAATAGACCAATTAATTTGTTTGACTACTTTACCAGTTCTCACAACGCTTGCAACTACAGTGCTAGCCACAACTGTCCGAGCACCTCTACAAATACACACAACAGAGAAAATGACCACTAAAACCACCAGCTACCCCTCAACAACGACATTAATCACTACAATCCTTCCTTCTACTATCGGAAAAACAACATTGATGACTACTGAACCAAGTACAACTGCAATTCCAACAACAAACCAAATGGAAACTACATTAATTTTAACAAGTCCTCACATCAGTACAATACAACCAACAACAGCAGAATCCACTACAACAGTAACTCCAAACCCTCCTACAAGCACCCAAACTGTCATTCTAACAACCCCACCAACTCCTCAAATCACCACAACATGGCTCCCAACAGTAGAAGTTACAACTCCGGTTAGACCTACCACCAGATCAGTCATTGCAATAATCATGCCAACTACTCAGGTCCCTACAACTATACTTCAAACAACCAATCAGGTAGCTACAACTGTTATGACTACAACCCCACAAATATCTACAGCCATCATGCAAACAAGTCCTCACCTCACAACTATTATGCCCACAACCCTACAAATGGCAACAACAAAAATGCTAACAACCACTATAAACACTTTAACTTCCTTGCCCACAAATTCTAACATTTATGTGTCAACCACCCCACAAACAACGACACTGTTCTTCACTACCATTCGACAAACCACTGCAAACATTGTGGGAACACTACCTCACATCACTACAATTACGTTATCCACTCCGACGCAAACTAGTACAATTGTTTCGTCAGAAACCACTAAAATAATGACAACTTTTTCACCAACAAAGCCTCGGCTTACCACAGCTGGATTGATGACTGTTTCTCAAAGCAGCAGCCATGTCACATCACCAACACCCCAAATCACCTCCATTATGACAACTAACATTGTTACTACTGTTCTGCAAACACTTCATATGACTACTACCATTCTGACAACCACACCTCAAATGACTTCAACAGAATTTGTTTCCCCTGTCCATATTAGAATGAATAACTATGATGCACAATTTGAGACATCTGCAACATTGCCCTGGACCAAGTTAACTTCAACATTCACTCAGGCAGCAGGATATGTAACAAGAAGCAGACCAGCTTTCATGGTGACGTCACTTTCGGATCTTCCTGCATTGTCAACTACTGCAAGAGAGACAGCAGGTGCCACTGAGATAACTCCTTATTTGGAGACATCCTTCAACACTCAATCTCATGCAGGGACATTGCTTTTGGGTTCCAAGCTTCATCATTGCCAATTATTTCTTATTTTATATCTGTCCATGCTGTTTGTGGAAATTGGCTGTGCTATGTTCTTGTTGAATTTTGTGTACCAGCTTTACATTGCAGTTCAATTTAAAGAGATGCCTCTTGAATCAGTACGATTGATCAGCATATATGAAAGACGTTCCCAATGGATTTAATGGACAAACTTGATTTAACTCATAGAGCAAATATGCGCTAATGTCTCACAACTGTTTATTATAAAGAATAAGACTATACATGAATACTCCACCAATAGACAATGTCAATATAGCCAGGGTTTGAGTGCTGCTAATCAACAAGCTAATGCTTATATTTCTAAGGGAGTTATAATACCAAGAGAGTGAAACATTGAAAGTACCGGTTAACTGACTCTTCATAGCCTTCTTTTTGGTAAGAGGCAAGGTCCCCTTTTCATTCCAAACAAACTACTACAGCTTTTCATTCAGCCTCATCTCCCCATGATAAAACATCTTGTGTATTCTTATTTTATTTAGCTGGTGCAATATCTGTGTAGAAAGGATATTTCAGGTTATTCATATGCTATTTCTCCAGTGCCAGGATTTTGCGTGGGAATACTGTTATTGTGCATGAAAGGTAAATGTAAAGCTTGTTAAGAGTTCTATGTCAGTATCCATGAAAATATAAAAGAATGTATCACAAACACTGGGAAAAAGCCAGCAGGAACACCGCCCAGAGTGGAGCACTGTCAAAGATGTGCCACAGAGTTGAAGAATCTACAGGCAGTATAAGGAGAAAGTAATAACATAACATAATATTCAGAAACAAAAGTCCACCAACCCAGGCTAAATTTTTTTTTAAAAGTTTAATTTGTCAGACTGCAATTTCTGTTTCATGTGTCGTGTTTCATGGATGGAGATTTGAATATGCAGGTTAGCTGGCCTTTGTCGCTTTTGGTCGCTTGTAGTGTAGTTGCACCATGTTGATTTCTCCTTAAGGATTCATTACGAGCACCCAGTAAACATGGATCTCCTCTGGCCTCACTGCTAGTCTCTGTACTGATGAATACCTGCTTCCAGGGCTTGAGACCCACCTGCCAAGGATTTGTTAGGCCTGCAGGCACTATGTGAGAATAGGAGGGGGACACCACTCTGTGAGACTAAGCCTGTACTCAGAAGTGTAGGTTTAAACTGGATCAGGTTGTACCTGTGCCCCCAACTGCAGTGTAGCGTACCCTATACAGTGAAAAGACACTGTGCATAAGATGCCTTTGATCATTTCTAGACAACACTATATAATGCAATATTGTCCCTTGATTTCTTGTGGGAAGGCGCAACGTGTGTCAGAGCATTTCAGGATCAGAGGAAAAGAGAACCTTCTTCCACCCAACCTAACATAAACTATATTTCTCTCCTTGCTCTAAAGATTTAGTCCATGTCCATTAGTACCCTTTCTCATGCACAACCATTCAAGCATAAACTGGTGTTTACTCTACAACCAAAGTTAAAGGTAACACTCTTAGGAATTCTAAATTGACTGGTAGTCCCAAAGGGCCAAGACAAAAGTGTCAGCCTTAGTCTTTACAAAGGCATATCTTCCTTGACTTATGCATACATTATGCTTTCCGTTCAAAACAGTTATAGTGACATTATAGTTACAATGCAAAATAAAATAAAAAATATGACATTTCCCAATTATGGTAAGCTGTGCAAGCCATAACTTGTCCCACTATTCACTGTTCGTGACTACAAAACACTGACCACATCTCAACTTACAGCATTGTTGACATAATTCATGGGATCACATTTGGCATCTGTGTTGACACCATTTTGGGAAGAATAGTCGATAGGTTTAGGGTGTGTCTATATGCCCACCCGCTCTAATCCCCCAATGTGCATTGCTGGTCTATAATATTGCCTGTAAATGTTTTATACAAATTACTAAACCAGAAAACTGTGGGAATATGTACAAGCCCCAATCGCCACGGGAACATCACTTTTTGTGACGTTTCCGTGACGATAGGGCCTTTGCCTTATTTACAAGGCAGAGTTAAGTCACTTGACGTGGCTTAATGCTGCCTTGTAAATAAGGCCCCCTTTCGCGCTATACTTAGTGTGAAAGGGGTGGGCAGTGGGTGTTGCGGTAGGCGTTCCACTGCAACACCCATTGATTTTGACGCTGCCCCCTATATACAAGTGCAAAAACAATAGTTGATGGACAGAATGCAGAACAATGTCATACATTCACCCCAGTACAGAGATCTGGGCCTAAATCCATTGTTTTTTTGCTCACCATGCCATTCCAGTGTGAACCCAGCCATATGCAAATCAGTCTTGACCCTGTGCCTCATGGGAACAGTCCAGCCCGAACTGCCAAGCCAGGTCCTCCCTGGACTGGAACCAAGCATCCTAGGACCGGTTTTGGGGTTTCACCCCTCTTCAGCCAGGATAGCTTGATTCCAGTGGCATGGAGAGCACGGGACTCACGTCTGAGCATACCCGTCCCACTCGGGGTGACAAATGCAAAAACAACAGTTGATGGACAGAATGCAGAACAATGTCATACATTCACCCCAGTACAGAGATCTGGGCCTAAATCCATCGTTTTTTTGCTCACCGTGCCATTCCAGTTTGAACCCGGCCATATGCAAATCAGTCTTGACCCTGTGCCTCATGGAAACAGTCCAGCCCGAACTGCCAAGCCAGGTCCTCCTAAACCCCGAAACCGGAACCTAGGATGCTTGATTGCGGTCCAGGGAAGACATGGCTTGGCAGTTCGGGATGGACTGTTCCCATGAGGCAAAGGGTCAAGACTGATTTGCATATGACCATGTCTGAACTGGGGTGGCATGGTGAGCAAAATAACGATGGATTGAACCCAGATCTGTGACTGGGGGTGAATGTTTGGCCAATGTGCAACATTCCGTCCATCATCTTGTGTGTTTTCCTGTTCGCCCTATGTGGTAAGGGTATGCCAAGACGTGGGTCCCGTGCTCACTACGCCACTGGAGTCAAGCTATCCTGGCTGAAGAGGGGTGAAACCCCGAAACCGGTCCTAGGATGCTTGATTCTGGCCCAGGGAAGACATGGCTTGGCAGTTCGGGCTGGACTGTTCCCATGAGGCACAGGTTCAAGACTGATTTGCATATGGCCATGTCTGAACTGGGGTGGCATGGTGAGCAAAATAACGATGGATTAAACCCAGATCTGTGACTAGGGGTGAATGTTTGGCCAATGTGCAACATTCCGTCCATCATCTGGTGTGTTTTCCTGTTCGCCCTATGTGGTAAGGGTATGCCCAGACGTGGGTCCCGTGTTCACTACGCCACTGGAGTCAAGCTATCCTGGCTGAAGAGGGGTGAAACCTCGAAACCGGTCCTAGGATGCTTGATTCCGGTCCAGGGAAGACATGGCTTTGCAGTTCGGGCTGGACTGTTCCCATGAGGCACAGGGTCAAGACTGATTTGCATATGGCCATGTCTGAACTGGGGTGGCAGAGTTGGCTAAAGAACGGTGATGGATCAAACCCAGATCTGTTGACTGGGTGTGAGTGTTGAATTGGTTCTGATGCTCAGTCCATCACCACCCCCTTTTGTACCACTTTGTTCGCCATTGGGGTGGCATGGTGAGCAAAATAACGATGGATTAAACCCAGATCTGTGACTGGGGGTGAATGTTTGGCCAATGTGCAACATTCCATCCATCATCTTGTGTGTTTTCCTATATACAAGGGCAGCGTAAATAGGAGTCAAAATTAAGACCAGGGAAACCTGGTCTTAAGTTGGCGAAAAGAGGATAAATGCTATATTTCTCCTCGTTTTTGCTTTTTCCATGTGTGCTTCCTTGTGCAGCACATATGGAAAAAGCAAAAAGCCTTTTATTGTTTATGTACAGGCAGGTCCCCTTCCTGCACATAAACAATCTATAAAAAAAATGACATTTTGTGACTTCCATGTGCGCTGCATTAAGCAGGAGGACCCTCCTGTACATAAACAATCTTTCCCCTGAATGCAGACACCCTTGCACCCTTTCCTGTTCATTTTGAATTTGCACTCCAAAGGCTGTTTAGAAATTCTTTGGCAAGGATCTTGGCAGTGGTAAGAGAATACACTTCAAACAGAGTTAGTTAACAGTATGACAGTCCGCCGCAAATTGGTCATTATTTTAAGTAATGAAAAAAAGCAGCTGTAGTTTAAACATGTTTAGGGTTTAGGTTTATCAGTAATTATTTGTTGAATTGTAATGATCATGAATTTACTAAACCATACATATATTACAATTTTCACAAATTCAATATTTTTGTAGACCATGAATATATTTGTCTGAGTTTAAACTTCTGTTTTCATAAATGAAATGTTTTTTTCCACTTCAAAACAGTGAAACATTGCAATATTGGGTTTCTATCACTCCAGTGTGTGTGTGTTGGTACGTTTATTTTAAACGACAGAATAAAGTATATGTATAGATTTTGTAAAAGGTTCATTTTGAAGGTTATTCAAATTATTACTCAAATAGGTATGTTTAATAATTTACTAAACTGTTATACATTAACATTTAAAATAAATATGAACTGTTTTAGAAATATTTCCTAAATAATTTTTGTTTTCTCATTTATGATTCAAAGGTTGCAAACTTTTCACTTTTAACATCTGTGTTGTTGGAGGTCATTTTATTTCAATGTTACATCCTATTTATTGTCTTTTAAAATTTCAGAGTGAAATGTCTCTACATATATCCATAAGTGCATTTATGAACCATTCTCATCTGACATAAACATGTTTTCAGGAAAAAGATATTTCCATAAACATTGTATATCGATTGACTTTACCACATGGTAATATGATGATATTGCCAAGAATGTACATTTAGCGGCACATTTAAGGGGATTTGGCGCAGAGCAGCGCAGCAAGTCACCTTGCTGCGCTGCTGTGCATCAAAGTGAAAAGGCAGGAATGCATCATATCTATGGCATACGGCACATTCATTTATTCAGCGCATTTGTGTACTTTCCTCCTGCGCTGGTGCTGGTTTGGCAGCCTAGCGTCAACGCAGGCATCCTTGCCCCCATGGTGCATAGGTGGATGTGTTGCATGCAGGATTGTTTTTGTGCAGGAAGGGGCACCCTCCTGCACAAAACAATCCTAGTAGGCTTTATCCAACGAAGAGAAATACAGTTATTTTTCCTTGTTGCACTTCTCCTGGGGAGGTGTAAGGCTTTGGCGCATCCCCAGGTTCACATGGTCTTGTAAACCTGGGAAAGTGTCAACATCCATGGGTGTTGCGTGGACCCATGGAACGCCTCCCTAGTGCTGAGTAAGGCAAAGCAGCGATTTGCACTGCCTTACTCCAAATCTATGTAGCCATTCAAAGCCGTGCACAGTCATTTTGTGTGGCCTCATAAATATGATTTGGTGGTTGCCCCGTCGGAGTGTCACAAAAAATTACACTACGGCGGCACAAGGGGCTCGAAAATTTGCCCCTTAGTTTGTGTTTTACATGGTTGAAGATTGTATAAAATGATCCGGTACAAATGATTTTCATGCAAGATTACTGTGGCTTCGGTTCAACAGTGATTTTGATGAACTTTCATGCCCACATTGTCTGCAAAAAAGTGGCTTCATGTATACTGGTGTTACGTGGGAATTTTAATGATTGCAATTTTGATTTTAAATTGTTTTTTGAAGTATCTGTATACACTGAAGAAAATTGTGAGATTTGTTCACACCACTTTTTCCACTTACAAACGTGCCTAGTCATTTCTTTTAAGAGAAGTTTCACTTTTGAACCCGGTTAGCCCCATTTTATCTTTGTTTGTAAGCTAGAACAGTACAGTAACTGAACCACAGTGGATCTTCTGAAATTGTTTATGTACACTTGTCATGTGGCTGCTTTGCTTGCATTTTCCCCTCAGCTTTTCTGTACATATGTTTGCTATAGCACGTTTTCCACCCCACATAGGGGCATTTATCAAGCAACGGCGTTAAAATTATCGCCGCTTTAGCAGCAGAAAACTGCTGCTAAAGCGGCGATAATGGGCTTGATAATATACCACAGAGAATTCCAATAGAAGCCCATGTTCTGGTGTCAACATGGGCTTCTATTGGAATTCTCTGCGGCATATTATCAAGCCCATTATCGGCGCTTTAGCAGCAGTTTTCTGCCGCTAAAGCGGCGATAATTTCAACGCCGTGCTTGATAATATGCCTCATAGTTACTACATGTAGGTGTTTAGTGGTGACACCTCTAGTTTACAGATGAAAATAATTTTTAATTTTACGGAGTCATTGATAGATATTATTTAGGAATTTTATAGGACAGTTTAGGATGTTAAGAGTGCACGCTATTTGACTGTTCATATATTACTCCTCTGTGTTGTTTTTGGTAAGCTCAAATGCAGCACCATGAATTTTTTCATAGCAGACCAGTAGTATTGTTTGGTAATTGTGCTAACCACAAAACCAGTCCTCTTCTTGTTGACCTGATATCTTAAAAACAGTTTGACATGGCGTGTCCAAGATAGCACGAGAGCGGTCGTGCTGTGCTAAAGCTCCAGCGTGTTCATATGGGCCCTGTAATGGTTCTAAATGCCTACATAGCATGGCAGCGCGATTGCGCTAAATAAACACACGGGAGCCGGTCTAATTAGATAGCACACGCGGCTCCGACTAACTAGCCGAGGCCACGCCCCTTTATTATATCCCGCTAGCGTCTGACGTCACGCGTCAGCGCTAGCGCACCTCGGCAGCGCGGAAGGCTAGAATGCCTCGCGCGTGCCGAACATTACAGGCCCTATGACATTATCCTGTGGCTACTAGAGTCCAATATGCCAGTGGAAGGAGGCGAGAGGCTGTAGGATTGACGTCCTCTGACCGGTGGCGGGTTCTAAGCGGAAAGGAATTCCACAGAGACAAGGACATTGAGCACTGTTGAGTGCAGACCGGAGTCCATGACGCCCTGGGACCCTTCGAGCAGCAGCTGCTCCTGGGGCCACAAGGAAGTATTCAACGGCTCCTTCCAACCCGAGTTGTGGGGATCTCTCTGCTGCTGGACGAGAGGTGGAGAGCGAGTGTGCCCCAGACATGAGCAGGACTGTCCAGGGCTGTTGGCAGTGCTGCACCACTGCCCTCCTTGTGTGCTTGGCTTGAAGGGGGAGCCCAGCAGGGGCGAATGGCTGCATTACAGCACCTGGTTCCCTGGGGGCCCAGATGGAACTGCTCCTCATGACATCACGTCTGCTGACTGCCACGTGTAATGATGAGGCGACAAGCAGAGGTAGAGAAGTGACCTGCTTTATTCGTTCCAAGTATCGGAATGACGTAAATGCTCACTTCACTCCAACGTTCTACCTGCGTGCCAGGAAACACGCGCACAGGCACAGAAGGTAGGACGGGATCAGGGAAGGGACAAGACAGGAGAGGTAATGACAGCATGTTACATCTTCTCCCGTTTTTTAAGACAACTTTAGAATGCACAGTTTTCAAATACAGAGTGGACATACTTTACTTCTCTTGACAGTAACTAATACATTGCATAATCCTTAAATCTTATGGGCGGAACAATTGTTCTCCTATTTCGAATGGTATCGACAGGACTGGTAGCCAACCCAGGAAGAGACACCTTGGGGAGATCGTCTATAGACACAGGATTAGTGCTATCCCTACATGCTTCACCTGTGCGTGACTGAGCAGAGGACGCCAGTCCATCGTTCTGCAATCCACAAGGCCTACTCACAGGCTCAGGTATCCTGCTTCTGGCAACTTTTGAACCATTCCACCACTGGCCATTGTCAAGGAGTACAGCAGTCCCCTTAGTTTTGACCACACGTCTCGGTTCACTGTATTTACTCATGTTGGCACCTTTCCTGGGATACCTCACTCTCACCACATCACCTTCCTTCACAGACATCTTTTGTACAGCATTTCTGGTATCATAGTTAAAGCGCATGCACTTCTGACGCTCATCCACCAGACTTCTCATCCTGCTCTCACTCTCTTTGTGGTTCTCGTTTTCCCACTTTTTCCAAGCCAATGACCAATGTGGTTGTAAACGTGTAATAGCTGCCCTACCCCTGATGAGTTCAAATGGGGTTCTACTGGTGATATTGTGAGGGGTGGTATGGTACGACCACAACCTGGTGCGTAGTGCTGCCTCAACAGGAATGTGAGATTTCAAGGCCATTTGGATGGTTTCTTTTATCAAGCGATTGGCCTGTTCTACTTAGCCATTACCTTGTGAGGAAATTTAGTACGGCCCCATCTTTCCTAGTAACACCATTACGCTGTTGCCCTCACTCAGGCACCTTCAACCTTCGTAGCGTTTCTTTCACATTCTATACTGTTGCGCATATTACACGACCTTTCCTATTTCCCTGAGCTAAGTCCATTCTGAGACCCGGCTCGAAGCAACTAATCCCCGAGATAACCATCTATTGACCCTTGGTGACCGTTCTCGGCCTCTCCAGTTGTTTTACGAATCACCATCTTCAAACACGCAAACACGTCCCGTCGTGAATTAATTTAACCAAGGAATGGCTATGCCACCTGACCTATAGGGTCGGGTAGAGAACACGACCTTAGGGAAGAAATTTCTATTACCCATTATCCTGTATCTTGTACAAAGAATGTTTTCTTGTGGATGATTTGTATTTTTATTGCACATTGTGGGGGTTGTTGCTTTAGGGGATTCAAGTGCTACAAAAGACTGTGAGCCACGGATTGAAGTGGCAGTCTCCTGAGAACCTACCACTGATGTACTTCTAGGACAACTGTACCTAGCTGCAGCTAATAAATTGAAGTTCCTATGCCAAACAGAGTGTTCCGTGTCTCTGTAATTTGGAAGGCGAACTCAGAAGATTTCAGGCGTACCCTGCGCCGCCAGGCCTAATGAGCCCGGTTCTTCAGTTGGTGCCCTCTGTGAGGCCGCTTCAGAGGTCGTGGGTCCAGCCCGAGGATCGTGAGGAGCCCCGCAAGGAAATTCCGGAGGACGCGCACCACGTGATCGATCCCTGCATGTCGTAAGTGGACCGAAGGTTTTTTACCGTGTGGCTTCTCCCTTCCAACGGCTGCAAAGACCTGCTGCCCTGACTGCGGCCACGCTTTGGCTCCCTTGGTAAATGCGAGACATCAGACGGACCTCTATTGGCGTACGAAAACATCTGGTTAAGTTAAGTATAGTGGCCACTCCTTTGTGCAGCTTTTTGTACTATAAAGTGACTAATTAACCCCTTGAAGTTTGTAAAGAAACTATAGTGGTAGCGATGCCTGGTTTAAGTAAGTTTGGAAGATGGTTTTGTTGTAATCGCGATAGGGCTTCCCGACTGGAGGACTCTTGTCCAATTCCTCCGGCCGGAACTCCCACTTATGAAGTATATTCTAAACATGGTATTGGCCCCATAGCTTTTAATGAGGCATGGGTTCGCTATACTAGGAAAGATGGTGTTTTAAGATGGCCACAGAACGGCAGTTTTGAGCTCAATATTTTAGATAATTTGGAGAACACTTTGTTTGACTCTTTTCGCCTATGGCGTAAGGAGGCCAAACAGAAAGAAATAAAACAAGCTAAAAGAGATAGGAGGGATATGTCTATTTTACAAGCTGCGCAACAGTTTAAAAATAATTAAACGGATCATGCGATTTAGGTCTCAGATAGGCAACATCGTATGGCGGTAGATAAATGTTATCCGGTGTTGCCAACTTCCCCTACGGAGAAAAATGTGGGCCCTGAGAAGGATTCTTTAATGTCCCATCTGTTGAGATTACCCCCGCCCTATGCGCAGGGAGCTAATGTACCTTTTGGATTACCGCCTGCCCCCGGAGCGAATGCACCTTTATTATTAGCACCTGCCCCGCCTGTTCCGCTTGTTGTCCCACCGGTCGCTCCTCAATCGGTTCCTGCACCCCCACCACAGCCTTCGCCGGTATTACCGAGCTCTCCCTTACCTTCGGCTCCCTTCGTAAATGTTACTCCCTCTTCTGCCCCACCTAATATTCTGTCTCCTGTCCTAATGACGAATTCTCCCTCCGCTCGGAGGCTAATGATCGATACCGTTTCTGGCCTTCTGTCCCCTCTCTTTGGGACATTTCAAATGACCCCTGTTCCTCCCCGTAGACAAACTCGTAGTCAGCTCCCAGGTCCGGAGGAACGGGAAGTGCTAGATCTTCAAGCCCGAAGGTGGATCACGAATGGCCCCCAGTATAGTGTGCAAGATATTATGGTCACCTTTCAGCAGTGGGAGGCGCCAATGCAGAGATATGTTTTCGATACTATGTGGAACATTTTAAGTCAAGAGTGGGAGGATATGGGATTGGGACGAGCCCCTCAGGGCCTGCTCGATGTACAGGCCGAGTTTGATAAAGGGCTGATTGTGGGTGCAGAGGTTGAGGACGCGGTAGGAACGCTTGTCACTTTTAGAATGATGCTTGCCTGCCGGTCCTTGCCAAAACGCGATTCGTCCGTCAGGCGAAAATTAAAACACTATCCCATGAGAGAGGTTCCCCCAGTGTGGAGAGAGGAGGTTGCAGCTCAGGGTGGTAATGCTCTTATACCTGCCCACTTTCAACGTGTGTGGGTACACGTTCCGTGGAAACGATCTGAGGTATTGCCCCTTAAGCAGTCGTTACCGGACCCCCGTAAAAATCCTGCTGGGTACTACAAAGAGTTGTCCCAAACTGTCGATGCATGTATTATGAATTGGGCTGCCATAATCGCCGCGGACAGACTCCAAGTGGGTGGTGCCAAACCTGAGGCTCTAATTACGGAACTCCCAGCTAGGATCATTGCCTTACTGAAAACTATGATGCCACCTCTGCGAGTTAATTGGGATAAGTTAGCAGCTTGTAAGCAGAAAGCGGATGAAAACGTCTCTGATTTCTTCACTCGTTTCGAGGAGACGTTCATCGATCATAGTGGTCAGGATATGAGTACGGAAGGTGGCCAACGGTTGTTTGTAGACAAATTTGTGTCAAATTTGGTTCCGGAAATATCTAATAAATTGAAGAATTCTGAAAGTGCGTGGGCAGTCTCCTCTTTGGCCCAGATATTGGCTACTGCCCAGTACTATGAAAATAGGGATAAAGAGGAAAGAGAGAAACTTGATAAAAAGACCAAAGAGTTGAAAACAAAAGTTCTTTTGCAACAAGCTTATCCTCCTCGCCCTGCCCAACGTGAATATCAGCCGTCTCCACAATTCCAGAGACAGTTGCAGAGGTCCGGGCCTTTCGTTCCCCGACCCCCACTGGGCCAAAATCAATGCGCTTACTGTAAAGAAGAAGGCCATTTAAAGTATAATTGCCCGGTTTTGTTACAGCGCACGAGCGGTATTCCAGCGTCACGAGGCCAGGGTGTTTATCCGTCAGCACCAACAGGTAGAGGACGAGGTACGCCGCCTAACAACCAACGTTCCATGCCCCCTGGAAACTCCACAAATTATTTTGATCAGCAAAATGTTCAGTCTACCAACTATTACAACAGTGATTACTATACTGAGGATGAGAGTCAGAAATCCCGACCTAGCTAGGACAGCCATGGACAAAGTAAGGGAGTAGTATCAGTTCCAGTGGACCAAAGCAGGCCTTATGTTGATGTGGAAGCACTAGGTGTTACAGAGCCATTCCTATTAGACACTGGTGCAACAAAGAGCTCTATGATTCACTCTAAACTCCCTGGGGCACCTTTGCATGGCTGTACAAATGTTTCTGTAGGGTTTTCTGGCGCCCCAGTTCAAAACCCAGTTTCATGCCCTTTGCCCATTTCAATAGGTCCTTACAAATTGGAGGCCCCGCTCCTTTTAACAACGGGTTGTGGTGAAAATTTGTTGGGCTTGGATTTATTGAAGAGATTGTATGCGACATTACACTGTTCCCCTTCTGGTGTACGTCTTACCTTAGGTAAGAAATTGACCTCACCGATGTACTTGTCTAAAGATCAGCCTCCCCCTGATTTACAATCTCTTCCAGCCACCCTCTGGGCCACCGGCCCCAATGATGTGGGCCTCCTGCGGATTCCTCCCTACATTGTAACACTCAAGCCTAATACTAAATTTCCTCGCATTACACAATATAAAATTTCCAGTCACGGCGAAAATGCTCTTTTGACTATAGTTCATGATTTGGTACAAAACGATGTAGTCGAAGAGACTAGGGGAAATGTATGCAATAGCCCTGTTCTGCCTGTTTTTAAACTGACAAACCCTTCCCAGACACCTGTCTATCGTTTTGTGATTGATCTCAGAGAGGTCAACAAGATTGTGGTACCTCAATTCCCTGTTGTCCCGGATATTAATGCCCTGCTGACAATGATACCAGCCTCAGCTTCCTGGTTTTCCGTCATTGACCTAAAAAATGCTTTCTTCAGCATTCCCATTGCTGAGGAAAGTAGGGAATTTTTTTGGCTTCTCCTTAGCAGGCCGAAGCTTCCGGTTCCAGCGAGCTCCTCAAGGCTATTGCGAGAGCCCCTCCATTTATAGTCAAGCATTGAAATCACAGCTCGATACTATGTGTTTACCAGCAGGGGCCACTCTCATTCAATATGTGGATGACCTGTTGGTTGCAGCAGATTCTGAAGACACTTGTAGAAAGGCTACCATTTCACTGTTACGCCACTTATCTGACCACAACCACAAGGTTTCACCATCAAAATTACAATATTGCTGCCAAGAGGTTACCTACCTAGGTCATCTCTTGTCAAAGGAGGGACGGCGATTGACCCCAGAACGTATCCAAGCAATTGCCCAAATGCCTATTCCATGTACGCAAAAAAGGTGAGTGCCTTTTTGGGTATTACCTCTTATTGTAGACAATGGATCCCAAATTTTTCCCTTCTGGCAAAACCTTTGTTGGCACTCACTCTTAAAGATACACCACACCCGCTTCCATGGACTGGGGAATGTCAGAAAAGTTTCACTGATTTACACACTGCCTTGTGCTCTGCCCCTGTGTTAGGTACTCCTGATTACAGTAAGCCTTTCACACTCTATGTTCATGAGAAAGAAGGTTGCGCGTTATCAGTTTTAACGCAACGATTTGGGGAAAAGCAACGCCCCTGTGCCTATTTTTCAGCCACGTTAGATCCAGTGGCCAAAGCATTACCTAGCTGTTTGAGGGCTACAGCAGCAGCGGCAGTTTCCATTCGCCAGTCTGCTGGATTGGTATTAGATAATACCCTTATTGTCATGGTGCCGCATGCAGTAGACACCCTCCTAAATAGAACAAAGACCCAACACCTCACGAGTGCACGCCTTTCGGGGTACGAATTGACGCTCTTGGCTAGCCACATACACATTAACCGATGTAATACCTTGAACCCGGCAACATTGCTGCCAATTCCAGTAGAAAATGACACTCAGGAACAACACAACTGTTTCCTCCGCAGGGAGGAAGAGACAAAAGGCGGAGTTGATTTAAAGGATACTCCACTCCCGGACCCGGATGGGACCTTATGGGTGGACGGTTCTTGTTTTAAGCTTCCCAATGGTGAAACGACCTCAGCCTATGCAGTCACTACCTTATACACTGTTGTAGAAACAGCGCGTATTATACATAACTCAGCCCAGGCAGCTGAATTGATAGCACTGACTAGAGCTTGTGTGTTGGCTGAAGGAAAAAGGGTGAATGTGTATACTGATAGTCAGTATGCGTTTGGAGTGGCCCATAGTTTTGGCCGCCTGTGGAAGGAAAGAGGGTTTCTCACATCCCATGGCACTAAGATACAGCATGGCCAATTGGTAAATGACCTCCTTGAATCACTCACCTTGCCCACTCAGATAGCGATTGTAAAGTGCAGTGCACATAAGAAGATCACTGATGATGTAGGTCAAGGAAATGCTTTCGCAGACCACATAGCGAAAGAGACAGCTAGAGACACTACAAGCCGTATGTATGTTGCGGGCTCTGCTAGATGGGTTGCACAAGGAGGGATGTGTGAGAATACTGTGGACAGTGTGAAAATGATCCAGGTAGAGGCCACAGAGAAAGAATTGAGTACGTGGAAAGAAAGTATAGGAAGATTGGATGTGACAGGGTGCTGGACAGACTTGTCAGAACATCAACGCTGGTTGTTACCAGATGCTTATGTACTCCCAGTAGTTACCATGGCACATGGTCCAGCCCATATTAGCGCTAAAGGTATATGCAAGCTTCTGGCTCCGGGTTATGAAGAATGTGGGGATCCCTAAATGTGCAGACAATCTGGTTAAGCATTGTATTGTATGCTTGATGCATAACCCGGGGAAGGGAACACCAACACCAGCAGGACACTTTGCTTCCCCAACTTGCCCTTTTGAGGTTTTACAAAGAGATTACATCCACATGGAACGATGTAACAATCTGAAGTATGTTCTTGTTGTGGTATGTGCCTTCTCCCGATGGGTAGAGGCCTATCCCCTGAAAGATAATACTGCTCTATCCACGGCAAAAGTCCTTTTGAAGGAGTTTCTGCCAAGATTTGGGTTACCGAGAATTATTTGGAGTGACAACGGAAGTGAATTTGTGGGTCAGATCATGCAGAAAGTATGTACAGGCCTTGGCATTCAGCAAAAGTTCCACGCGGCAAACCATCCTCAGTCAGCTGGTTTGGTGGAATGCTATAATGGCACCCTTAAGCTTAAACTGGCAAAAATACAAGCCAGCACGGGTCTTGCCTGGCCTGATGCCTTGCCCTTGGCTCTCTTATCCACCAGAACAACCACCCATTCCCGTATGGGGCTTAATCCTTATGAGGTTGTCTTTGGACGCCCTGCAAACGTTTGGGGAGTCCCAAGGCCAAAGAAATACTCAGAGATAGAGCATCCATTGTTGATTGACTATTTACATGATCTAACCATTAAGTTACGTGTCCTTCACTAACAGGTACAAGATACTTTGCCCCAGGCTTCAACTGATCCTGGTCGCACCATACGGCCGGGAGACTGGGTCTGCGTCAAAAACTTCCAGAGGTCAAAGAACTTGGAACCTCGCTGGAGAGAACCTCGTCAGGTGCTACTGACGACGCGTACTGCAGTAAAGGTGGTCGGCAAAAAGAACTGGGTACATGGGGTACATTGCAAGAAAGTGCCCCTTCCATTGCCTTATGATCAATGGGTTCATAAACGAATTAGTGACTCTGAAATCGGAAGAATACCAAGATTTGGACTATTCAGCGATGCACACCTAGACTTTGCCGGAGCAGGACAAGACGACGACGAGGTCCTCCAGACAGCTATACCACCGGCAGTGAAATTGGACAATACTAAACCACATCTCCTTTTCCAAGAGCAAACTGTACCTGGTTCCCGGAGGTACGATTTGAGGCCCAGACTGAACAAAAATACCTCAATAGTGCTTCATTGACTTTTGTCTTTATCCCGATTTCCACATGATTGCAGGGCCATGATCGTAAGTCTCAGAATTGTGACCCAAGATGTGGCTCTAGGCCTGTGGGACTTTTAGGAAAGTATAAAGAACTACAGACAATCACAGCTGAGTGAAGCAACCTCCCGTCACGGGCAATATTTAGAGTTGGAAATGACTGTTAACAAGGGAATGGACAAAATACAAACAATGAGCACAAAGCATTGTAAATTATTGCATAATCGTTTTATAGTGGTTTTAATAATATTGATTTTGATGTGTATTATATTGTCTTGTATAGGATGGAGACTACACGTAATTTTTACACAGCCTACTCCCAAAGTTACAGTTGAAATGCATACACATGTCACTCTACCACCTCATGTTGAGTCAAGAAGGAGTGAATTCCACAACAACACATTTGTTTCCATGCTACACCAACATCAATTGGCCACTAATGCGACGAACTGTTGGGTTTGTGGTCTTCTGCCAAGTTCGGTGAAAACTGGAATGCCATACATTACCCTTCCTTTTTCATTTAATGGCTCTTGTAGTGCATGGTGGAAATTGAGCGCCAGTTGGGTATTTTCTGGAGATGGGGATACTCGAGAAGTAAGGAGCTTGGGAGTACATCTATACCATTTATGTTGGCGGGACAGAAAAAGGGTATATGGGACGGATAGTGAGAAGTCAGAATATGCTGATCGCCAAACCAAATCTACGGATTTGTATTTTCTGCCCTCTAATAGAACCTCTCGAAAAGGACAAACTTTTCTAGTGGTACCTGGACAAGCACCATTCTGTATTAGGAAAGGAGGGTTAGAATATAAAGGTACAAGCAATTGCCAACATATTGTGACATTGAATGGGACAGATTGGCCTCGCATGGTTCCCTCACGTAATACATACTTCGTGTGTGGAAATAAGGCTTACACTTCTCTACCAGGTAATTGGAGAGGCACTTGTTATATCGCTTGGTTGTTGCCCCCTACATATATAGCAGATGCCAAGCATCATTTACAGAAAAGAAAGGTGATGTCTGACCAGGATACGCCAGGACAAGGAGTCGGGGATGTCTTGAAAGGACTCCTTCCATTCTGGGGCTCAATAGCCAACAGTGGAGACATAAGACAACTAATTCGAGTTGTAGAAGCCACTGTCAATGAAACAGCTGGAGCTTTGAGTAACATCACTGCAGAACTCGCTGCTGACTGCCTTGTCACGCTTCAGAACAGGATGGTATTAGATATCGTCCTTGCTGACCCTGGGGGCGTATGCAGATTGATCGGATCTAGCTGTTGCATTTTTATTCCAGACAACGCCCCTAGAGTATACCAAGCCATCTCTAAGCTACATAAGATCGCTGAGTCCGTTCACCATGATGAAGGGAATTGGTCTCGGATGGGATGGTTTGGGGGACTACTGTCTACATGGGGATGGATGATTCTTACCTTTGTCGGAGCGACTTTGGCTATTCTCTTTTCATGTTGCCTTTGCCTACAATGTGGTCCAGCTATATGCGGGCTCTGCGCCACCCTGTGTGTTCCAAATCCGGTATCACAGAAAGCAGCGAACACAAAGATAATCCTCCAACAACAGCTTGTAGATTTCATGGCTATTGAAGTCGATTCAGATTAACAACAGCCTCTCGTTTCTTTGCCTGAGTAATGGCAAAAGGAGGGTCTGAGGAAATTTAGTACGGCCCCATCTTTCCTAGTAACACCATTACGCTGTTGCCCTCACTCAGGCACCTTCAACCTTCGTAGCGTTTCTTTCACATTCTATACTGTTGCGCTTATTACACGACCTTTCCTATTTTCCTGAGCTAAGTCCATTCTGAGACCCGGCTCGAAGCAACTAATCCCCGAGATAACCATCTATTGACCCTTGGTGACCGTTCTCGGCCTCTCCGGTTGTTTTACGAATCACCATGTTCAAACACGCAAACACGTCCCGTCGTAAATTAATTTAACCAAGGAATGGCTATTCCACCTGACCTATAGGGTCGGGTAGAGAACACGACCTTAGGGAAGGAATTTCTATTACCCATTATCCTGTATCTTGTACAAAGAATGTTTTCTTGTGGATGATTTGTATTTTTATTGCACATTGTGGGGGTTGTTGCTTTAGGGGATTCAAGCGCTACAAAAGACTGTGAGCCACGGATTGAAGTGGCAGTCTCCTGAGAACCTACCACTGATGTACTTCTAGGACAACTGTACCTAGCTGCAGCTAATAAATTGAAGTTCCTATGCCAAACAGAGTGTTCCGTGTCTCTGTAATTTGGAATGCGAACTCAGATGATTTCAGGCGTACCCTGCGCCGCCAGGCTTAATGGGCCCGGTTCTTCACTTGTGGGTGATATAAAGAGGACTTCACATGCTTTATGCCATTTTTTTTTAAGAATGTGACTAATTCGGCGGACACAAACTGCACTCCGTTATCGGAGATGAGCTGATGGGGAAAACCTTCCCTGCAAAACAACTCCTTCAAGAAGTCAATTACTTCACGTGTAGTGGGATGAGACACGAATTTGACTTCCACCCGCTTGCTGAAATAATCAATCAACACTATAGCATAGCGTAATTCTAGATTCAAAGCATTCATAGGACCTATGAAGTCAATGCTGACCTTGATACATGGACCTTCTGGTAATTCAACAGAGGTCATGGGACAATGGCGTGTCGACAAAGTTTTGTCTCCTTCTTTGCAAACTGAACAGTGAGTGACAAATACATCAACATCACGATCCATGGAGGGCCACCAGTACCTTTCCCTCAATCTCTGTTTGGTGCCTGTCATTCCTACATGCCCTTCATGGGCTAACGTCACCTACCTGTTCCTCATAGATATTGGTGCTATTAAAGTCTCACTACGGAGAATGACACCTTCGACAACACTAATATCTTCTTTAATTTTCCAGTAGGGTCTGAATGCCTCATCAAGTGCCTTTTCGCGTTGCCACCCTTTGATCAAATCATTTTTGACACTTTCCAACACAGTATCATCACATAGTGCTTCCATCCATTCTGATTTGGTAATGAAACCATTGGATTTGTGACCCTCAAACCAAGCATGCAACGAGTAGATCATCTTCCTCATCCACTTCACACTCAGAATCATCCTCACACGGGACACATGACAGGTAGTGTGCTGACACATTCACTTGGCCTGGAATGTACACCATCCTAACTTGATACTCCAGCAATGTGCATGCCAACTTCGCAATTCTTGGCAAAGGTCAGCTGGAACCCCTTCCTTCAAGTATACTGACCAGTGGCTTGTGGTCAGTACAGATGGTGAATTCTTTGCAGATTTTTCCCTGTGCAGGACACTCTTTACTAGTTACCACATGTGTGTTGGCTCCACAACGATAACAGTTTGGCTTTCCAATGTAAGTGCTGGGGTTTTTCCTAGTGAAATTCTTGTGTGGTTTGTGAGATGCAGATTCTTTCTCTTTCCGCACAACATTGACGCTCATTTGTTGGTTGTCAGGTTTGCATAGCAATTTGACTACTTTAGCCAATCTTTCCATGCTTTTGATGGTAGAAACCACTTTTTCGAGGTTTGGATTTTTATGGCATAATAATTTTTCTTGTGCCATAACGCACGTGGTACGCATCACCTCCTGATCCCTTATCATCTCATCTGCATCTTTGAATGCACACGTCGTAGCCAACATTCTTAACGTTGCGACGTAAGACTCGATCGCCTCACCTGGTGCTTGATACCTATAGTAAAAGTTATATCTCTCCATTATCACACTCATGGTGGTATCGAAATAGTACTTCATCCTCAATTTGGTTCCTTAAACACATCCCATTCTTCATCCCCCTCTTCCTTCTCACTGGGAGTTATGTGGTCAAATAACCTTCTTCCTTCTGCCCCCAAACAGTTGTATATCATGGCTTGTTTTCTTGTGGGACTGTATTCAATTCCATCAATTGCCTCCAAATGTTTCTCAAAACATTTAACCCACTGTGTCTAATTTTCCGCAGGTGGTCCAAGAACCTCTAGGAAGGTGCTGGGCATTGCCACCGCATTCATTACTCCAGTCATGCTGACACAGTACCGGTGTTTTTCTTGCAAATGTCTTAAGAAGACAAAGAAAGGAAGGCATCAGGCTCCCTCTGGTGGCAGTTCAAGGTAATGCCTGGTGGGTACACAAATGTTATATTTCACTCACGTTTAGCCGCAGCTCCTCCCAGGGGCTGGCAGGAATCAGGGAAGACGAATGGTGTAAACCGGAGGAAGGGTATGTGTGGGGTGTAGGCGGTACAAAGAAATGGGAAGTCCGGTCCGCGTCACTCTGCACTAGGTCGGAGAGTGTGAGGAAGGTCTGAAGCATCAGGCGATCTGCCGCACAGAAGTGTCTGGGTTAACATCCCATCCTCATCGCCAAAATGAGGATGTAATGATGAGGCCACAAGCAAAGGTAGAGAAGTGACC
Organism: Triturus cristatus; assembly: GCF_964204655.1. Classification (NCBI taxonomy): domain Eukaryota; kingdom Metazoa; phylum Chordata; class Amphibia; order Caudata; family Salamandridae; genus Triturus; species Triturus cristatus. The sequence continues at coordinate 1,034,884,039 of NC_140594.1, read as the reverse complement.
TGCTTTATTCGTTCCAAGTATCGGAATATTTAGCTCACTTCCCTCCAATGTTCTACCCGCACGCCGGTAGACACGCGCACAGGCACAGAACGTAGGACGGGATTGGGGAAGGGACAAAACAGGAGAGGTAATGACAGCATATTACACACGTTGAGTAGGGGCCCAGAGGATCGGACCTGTGCACAAAACTGACCCATTGCCACAGCAGCATGGGCATTGGACTAGCAATGCACCCAGAGGTGAGTAAGGGTCCCCACGAGTTCTGCGGGGGGCTCGGGTGGTGTAGAATGAAGTGGGGTTCCACACATCTTTACCTCCTGTGATGGGGTTGCAACCTCTGTTCGTTAGAGCTAGTAGGGAGGAGCAGTGAAACCCGCTCAGCACTTCTCCCTCAACCGACTGTGGCTACCATGGATGAAAAAAAACTGCTCAAGCCTAACCCTGCCCCCTTACGTGTTGCCGAGAAGGTGTTGGCTCTGCCAGGGGACACTATAATTGGACATGTGGAAGCCATTTTGGACTCCCATACCTCCAAATTTGATGCTATCCTGCATGCCATTCAAGATGTCGAATCGGCACTTGAAATAAAAATAGACTCTGTGGTCTCAGATCTCAGACTTCTGCTAGGCGTTCAAAGCAAGCTATCAGACAAGGGTGAGTCCACGCTTACCATGTTTTGACGCATGTGAACTTCAGGATCAAATCAAAGGCTCCAGGCCGAGATCATGACACTCCAGCTCTGTGTGGAGGACACAGAGAGGTGCTTAAGGTGCAAAGATGAAGGATTGTTGGAATGCCAGAGCGCGAAGAGGCCTCCAGCATTGACCTGTTTGTTGAAATCTGTGGCAGTACATGGCAAGACGTCGAAGTTTTTCTCGATTGAGTGGCCTCACAGGGTGCCTGGTTGCCATCCTCTTCTGCACCCCCGCCCCAATAGGAGCCGTCTTTTCAATTTCAGAGACAGAGACCTGTTGCTACAGTTTGCTTGCTCTAAAGGGCCCTGGAAGATCAATAGTCATTACGTGAATATATAACCAGACTATACTTCAAAGGTCAAGCACCAACGCGCCAGCTACTATGAAATCAAAACCCCCCGGTTGTGCTGGACAGATGCTACTCCCTGTCACCCGGCCATATTGAGGATTGTAGATCAGGACACGACTATCTTTTTTTTTTTGGCTGATACTGATGCATAGGACTAACTTCAGACAAAAGGCGGGGGGAGGAGCTATGGAGCAACCGTAAGCTCCATGTAAAGCACATGAAGGGACATCTAACACAGAAGGAGGTGGATGAGCTAGGGCCCTGGTGATCGAGGATGTGTGGCATCAGATCTCTAGCCCAGGCAACTCGCTGACCTCAGACAGCTATGAACTGGGGAGCTCTACTGAAGACCAGAAGGGACAGGAGGAAAAAGTGCTTCAGGGTCCGGTGCTAACGCATCGACTGGCACATAATCTACTATGATTGGAATGGCATTGAGTCTGGATAGCTCCTCCGTGCATTGTTAACCTGGCAGGTGGTGAATCACTTACTTGTGGACTGGGGCATGGACAATGGGCTTCAAGTGTCACCTTGTGCTGACTGCTACACCCCTTAGCTCATTATTCAACAGCCAGATGTCTGCCAGATGTACAGTTTGTGTTTGTGTTCCACTAGGAGGGTTAATGGAGGGGGTCGGTTTGGGTTTTCCTCCCGGGGAGGGGAGTTGTGTTACCTGTTTATTGATGGTTTGACCGTATGCATTATTGGCAATCCAGCCTCAACATGACTGCCTGGCTCCTGCCTGGTCCCTGAGGGTAGTTGAAGTATGGGCCCCTCACCTGAGGTGAGTGCACGCTCTCCTTAAATCTTGGATGGGTTGATGACGACACAATATTCTTTCCTGACTTCGAATATCCGGGGGAAAGACTGTTCGCCAGAAACAACACAGGGTACAACGCATATTTACAATGCTGGCACATTCACTTCGACAGCTTACAGGATACCCACCTCAGGAGGGTAGAACTCCAGAAGGTAGCACACACCTATGGGACCACATATTCTGTGTACGCAATGGGAGTGCTGATCTGGGTGACACCGGGGGTATCGTATGTGATGGAGTGCACACTGATAGACCCAGCTGGCAGATACATGGTGTTGAAGGGGCTTGTGGATAGCCAGCTATGTCAAACGTGCAGAAAATTTAGTTCTTTACCCACTTGTCCCAGGAACTGCTGCATGACCTGCGTGTTCCCCAGCTCTGGAGGGGTATACTTCATTTGTGTAAGGGATGTTGCTGCTGATTTCTCCACCCCTCCGCTACCAGGAATGGTCGTGCATAGGGTTGCACACCAGTTTCAGGACTGGCAGGTGGGCCTACACCTCATGGATGCCTGGCAGTATGATCACCCTGGGGAGAGGGAATAATTCTTTACCTCACTGATGCACCACCTGCACTCCAGGCTGGACTATTGGCTGTGCTCCGGGGACCTTTATTCAAAAGTGTTTAGTACGGAATATCTGGTGCGCACCATATTGGACCTCAACTCCACTAAAATTGGGGTTACTTTCGGGGGGTACCGGGCTAGGGACCTCACCTGGAGAATAAGGGCTGAAGCACTGGAGGATGCTCCTTATGGTGAGCAGGAGCAACCACACATAATACAATAAAATGAGTGATTGCCAGTGTCTAAGATTAATTCAAGCAGTCCACCCATCACCTTGGTGTTTTTACATTTGATGCCCTAAGTGCGTCAGTTATACCCAGATATGGGACCCAGGCTCACTGTGCCACTGGAACTGAGTTATACCTGGCTGAAGGGCCCTAAACAGGGCGAAACTTGTCCAAGCTTGCTTGTGTTCCGGTTCAGGAAGGACCTGGCCTGGCTGATGAAGAGTAATGCTCAGAAACCAGTCCTAGGGTGCTTGTTTCCGGTCCAGGGAAGGCCTGGCTTGGCAGTTCGGTTTGGACTGTTCCCATGAGGCACAGGGTCAAAACTGATTTGCATATGGCTGGGTCTAAATCTGGGATGGCATGGTGAGTAAAATAACGATGGATTTAACCAAGATCTCTTGACTGGGGGTGAATGTATGATTTATTCAGCATTCCGTCCATCATTTGTTTGTGTAGCACATTTCACCCAAAGTGGGATGGGTATGCTCAGACGTGTGTCGCTTGCTCACTGTGCCACTGGATTCAAGCTAGCCTGCCTGATGAAGGGTAATACCCAGAAACCGGTCCCAAGATGCGTGTTTCTGATCCAGGTAGGGCCTGGTTTGGCGGTACGGTTTAGACTGTTCCCATGAGGAACAGGGTCAAAACCGATTTGCATATGGCTGGGTCTAATCTGGGGTGGCATGGTGAGCAAAAGAAGATGAATTTAACCCAGATCTCTTGACTGGGGTGAATGTATGATTTATTCAGCATTCCGTCCATCATGTTTGCGTAGCACTTTTCACCCTAAGTGGAATTGGTATGACTAGCACTTTTCACCCTAAGTGGGATGGGTATGCCCAGACGTGGGTCGCTTGCTCACTGTGCCACTGGTTTCAAGCTACCCTGGCTGATGAAGGGTAATACCCAGAAACCGGTCCTAGGATGCTTGTTTCCGGTCCAGGGAGGGCCTGGCTTGGCAGTTCGGTTTGGACTGTTCCCATGAGGCACAGGGTCAAAACTGATTTGCATATGGCAGGATCTAAACTGTGGTGGCATGGTGAGCAAAAGAACGATGGATTTAACCCAGATCTCTTGACTGGGGGTGAATGTATGATTTATTCAACATTCCGTCCATTATTTGTTTGCGTAGGCCTTCATACTACAGCAGAGAGCCCCTGAATGGGGTATTCCCCAAGGTGACGACCATCACCTGATATCACTGTACACAGATGACACAGTGGTGTATTTTCGCAAACCTGGGTAAGCACCGCTTGTCTAATCATGAATCTAAATGACTTTGGAATACATTCAGGTCTCTGGGTGAACAGGACTAAGTCCTGTTTTTTCTCAGTAGGAAGCAGTCATCGCAGGACAAGACAACTCCTCATGATGCTAGACTGATGTGGGCGGTCAACAGGTCTAAATATATTGGGGTCCAAGTGTATCACGACCATGATGATTTGGTGGAGTTCAACTTGGGCAGGATCCTGGCAGCTGCTAGGCACTCCTTGTCATTTTGGTGTGCACTACCTTTGTCGCCAGCGGGCCGCATAGCACCGCTAAAATGCTTAGCCTCCCTCAGTTGCTGTACATGTTCTCAGCTGTCGGCCGCATTCTTTTTTTAATTGCACGTGATGCTGTCGGACTTGATCGGGGTGCAAGTGGAAAAAGTAGCACTACACAAAACACAACTCCCAGGGTTGTGAGCACTCAAGTATAAAAGGTATTAGGCAGCGGCGCAGCTGCAGTGGTCACTTTGCTGGCTCCATGCTCCTGCTAGCCCAGAACAGACAGCATTTAAGTGAGAGTTGGAACTAGGCGAGTTAGTGGAGTTGCTTTTCACAGGGATATCCACTGGCACGTGATTGCCCAGAATCTATGTGTTTGCGCAAGCCTGTTGGGTTAGATTCTTACATGCCAGAAGTGGTCCCATGGCATACTCTCTACCGCTTCCGCTGTTGGAACTGACAGGTACACGGAACATCACAGGCATGTTTTTTACGCACCCGTGGGCCACAGCTGGCTTTCTGAGGGTGGTGGTTTGTACTCGCAAGTCAGTATAAGCATGTTTGCACGCCTGCTAGACACCAACAGGATAGGCCCAGGTATTTTTCTGACATATGGGGGTATATTCACAAGAACGTGTGATAACTGCCGCAAGAGTAGCGTAACACAACTTTCAATATCGCAGCCTATCGCGGGAAAATAACCCAGTGCCAACGTGGAATTCACAACAAGGCGGTACCATGCGATAGACACCAGATAACGCGTCAAATGTCAGTGTCAAAATCGACGCCATGCTGCAAAAATGCAAAACGCGAACGCAAAATTTCATGCGATAAGGACAATTGCGGTACACAAATCAGCGAAGACCAGCCAGAGACCTGGAAAACCCACACGCCTGGCAGGAAAAAGCAACATAAAAGCTAGGAAAAAAAAGCCAAAAAGACATTTCAAACTGAGTAGCAACATGGATGCACCCGGACCGAGTGCAGAGTACAAGCCGAACACCACAAGCCCCACGGAGGACCAGCCAGGAACCCCACGTTTGTGGAAGGGCAAGGACAAGAGGAAGAGGAAGACAGGGTTCGGTCCGCAGGAAGACCGGATCCTAGTCACGGAAGTGACCGAACACAATCAACAACTGTTTGGCACCTCCACTGCGGCACTGGTAACCCAAACAGAAATATGGCAGGCCATCGTAACCAACGTCAATGCAGTCGGAGTGTCCAGGAGGTCACCCGAGGAGATCAAAAGGCGCTGGCATGATCTGAAAAGGCAGACCAAACATAAGCTCGCCGCCAACAGGGAGGCAGCAACTGCGACTGGAGGTGGGCCTCCTGCGACACAGGAGGAGCTGAAGCAAATGGTGGCCACAGTCAGCAGTGAGGAGATGGTGGCAGAATTGGTGTGCCTGGACACAGCATGATATGACCTGACACAACAGCAACAGGGTGAGTAACGACCAGGGACGGGGGGGACGGGGGGAGATGGGCACAATGGCACACATGCACAAGTATGCGTAACACACTGCACACCCACAAGGACCATGGAACATGTCCCTGATTGTCTTGGCACACTGCAGCACACATGGAAACGCCAAGTAGGCCCCCATCCACAATGTGCACAGAGGGCCCCCCCCATCACCAATATCACCACCGACCCATGCACATGTGCCAAATCCAGCAAAGCAGCAGCTCGGTGTCCCACACTGACTATGCAAGTATCACTGCATGTCCGATAGCATGACAGCAGCCCAAAATAATTACATGGTCCACGAATCGACATGGAGGTAGCCCAGTGCGGATCACATCCGTAAAGGAGCAGGTCACACCCTGACATGTCCACGTGCACCCACAACCCATACCTTACAATACACGCAGCAGACAAACAATGCACCAGGCCACAACATCTGTCTGAGAACACATATGATCCAAGTCAAAAGCAAATCAGGCCCCCAAAAACACACAATACAAAGGCACTCCGTCTCAAAGGGAGAAGGCCACACGAAATTAGAGCTGCAGGGGCAACTCCCCCACAATGCAGCACACACATAGCAATCACAGGACATCAGCAACAACGGCAATGTGGTACAATGTGGAACACCACAGAACAGACCCCACAACAGGTTCCACTTGTGCGTAGTAACAGTGCACTCACATCTGGCATTGACTGACACAGTGTGATGATAATGAACGGGTACCACCACACATCCATCATGTATTGGGAAAACACACGGACTGACATCGAATAGCCAGTTCCCCCAAAACATTCATAATGTACATTGGCATGTAGTCTGAATGTAAACATATGCAAATCAACATCATACATGTGAAACCCTGTTAACCTGCATCTCCCCTTAAAATTGCAGAGGGACAATCAACGCTTACTGCAGAGCAGAACACAAACCCCATCATTGATGATGCAGAGGACAACCTGCACATATGTCAAGATACCCTCCAACGGATACTGGACAGCCTCTGCACCCCACCCCGAGGAGCAGGGCAGGTCAGCTGCCTCGAGGTGACCCCACCACCTGCACAGACCACACAGCAGGAAACACACACCACCACGGCTGTCTCCTAGGATCCCCCGACCAATACATGGAGCACATACAATGTGTATGGTCTTCCCAGGTGGAGTTGGCTGAACAGCTGCGGGTGGGTTTCGAGCTCATGGCAGCCAAACTCAATGCCATACGTGGGTGTCTGAGTCCCATCATGGACCATGTACAGCCTCTATCGGACACCCCCTGTCCGCACCATGCTCCGCCACAGACCTTGGCTGACCTCGCTGGTGCCATGAACCGGATACAAGAACTGTGTGGGCAGACAGGCACCAGCCATGACAGCACAGAGCTGGGACAGATGCGGAGGTCAATGGAGACCATGGACGGGATGCAGGCTGGAAGGATGTCTGACACAGATGGACACCAGCGAGTAGTAGCTAGGGCCTTCAGTGCCCTGCAGTACTTCATCTTGCCATTGCTGCCACTGAGCCATTCCCAGATGACTGCAGGGGGAATACCGACACACACAGCTCCGACTCCTGATGTGTCCGTGGCACACAGTGATGCTGCCCCATCACCTTCGCAGTCTGATGTGTCAGTGGCACACAGTGATGCAGCCATCACACCGCCACACACACCAGACACACCGGACCCAGAACCAGTATCAGGAGAGTAAGAAGGGGATGTGAACTACTGTGTGGGGAAAGAGGCAGTAGCAGCCATCACCACCGTATGGCCTGTCCCTGCCTGGTCATGACCTATGCATCATTGCCTGGGAAACACCTCATAGTGACCCCCGGAACACTCTGCGACTTTCACCCGGACCCCTACACGGACTGCCATTTCTTCACTGCTGGCCAATTACACAGCTATCCTGCTGTGGACTGCACTCTCCCTCTACCCAAACACTGTGCAATCCCCAAAGGACTCTGGTTGGCACACCACTGGGCTTCCATGTGATGTGGGCTTGGATGGCCATGTACAGCCCCAGCTCCCGCAATCACCTGAATTTAAATAAAACATTCTAAATCACACAGATGTGTCATCACTATGCTCACTCACGTATGGAGGTATGGCTGGATGTAGGTACAATGATTGCACATGAAGGTACACCCTGGTAACTGGCATCTATGCGCATGTGTATCCCTGAGACACATGGCCAATTGGATGACTGTGAAGGTGAGTACTAGCTGTGTCCCCATTGCACATCAACAACAATCTCACAACCCCCAACGTAGGCACACGTCCATGTATTGAATAGGGCTGTGTGTAGGACTGACCCAAACGAAAGCAGGCCAGAAGTGGTGTCCTACAGCACATGTGGCACCAGAAGTTCACGTCGCATATCTACTCACACACATCTGTGTGGACACATTCTGTTGTGATATATGACATTGCTCCACATGGTCTGGGGTTGGACACCATACTCACATTGCTGAAGTCACGTAAGTGCACATGGCGTCCAGCACTCATCCAATAACAAGGTCTGGCTCACAGAGGTGGAGCTTGCCAAAGGGACACATGTGTCAGTCAGTTCCTCCCTGTGTATGGACGATGCTCATTGTGGCGCAAGAGTGGACAATCCACACAAAACACCTCACAGTTAGACACCAGAGGAGTTGCATTGACTTAATTGACATGTGCGTGTCAGTACGGATGAGGCAAGGGCCACAACAGGCAGGGACATGCTTAAGACACTTACAGGCAGCATGGGTACATGTTGAAGTTCAGAAAATGTTGGGGCTAAAATGGGCAACATTCATCACGGATGGCAACACTCTCAGCCCACCTTGCCTTGCTGGATGAGTCATGTGTTGTTAGGCGTCTGCCCATTGCCCCGTGTCAGGGGGCACGACTCACTGCCCATGGGATCTGCATAGTGCTCTGTCTCCGGAGTGCACTGATTGTCTGCTCTGCTGACAGTGATCAGGTGTGAGGGTCCGACAGGTTCACATGTCGTGCTACATTGACATGTGTGTGCTCTCCCCAGCAGTGTGTCCGAATTGGCAAAGTTGCCAAACGACGCTGTGTTGCACCAGGCATGGACCTGCATCATCTTGAACAGGTGTGTGTACACACGCATTGTTCCACACACATGCATCCAGAGCCCGGACGAAGGCAGATGTATCCTCTGTTGTGGTGGGATATGTGTGCATTCCCCATGATGCAACAAGTTGTTGGGACATGTGCTGTGGGTGCCAATCGGATGTGGCTGCAGGAACGTAGTTACTCGTCCATGAATGCCCGTGCAGCTTCATGTGAAATGTGTTCCAATAGTACGTCGTTGTCATGTTCAAGGAACCCCAGGGTGAGCCAATTCATTAAGTAGTCCAGGCAGGTGTGCTCAGCCCATGCCATTTTACCAATCCGCAACAAAGCCCAATAGGGGAGCACCTCGATGTGGTCACTGCGCACAAGGAATTATGCAATCTCCCATGCACAACTACCAATGCATACGCAGTATGTCAAGGCATCCCATGCACGGCTGTCTCGGTTACACTCCTGTTCGTGGTCCAACAGGGGGCGCAGACACAAGTCATAGTCCAATTCCTCAACAGTTGTGTTGGATAGGCAGACAGCCATGGGAGACTCGAATGTGCATGTTCGGCAGTGGAACCAGGGCTGGGCGCATGTGATGTAGGCAATGCGGAAGCTGAGACGGTAACTGATCCGCAGCACTGCCAGTGGCACTGCGCCCAGTAAATGCAACATACGTGCACGGGACTGTGACAGGGTTGTGCATGTGCCCGGTATGGCCTGCCATTGCATTGGTGCGTCTCGTGGAACGGGCACTCTTCTGAACTGCGGCAGTTGTGTGGAGGATATGCCACAGCTCTGAGCAATGGTTCGGTTGTGTGTGCAAAGTTGGGGAGAGTGGGTTGCTGTTTCCGTGAGTGTCAAGGGCATGCCATGTAGGGGTACCACAGGCAGGGGCTTCTGTGTGTGTGGGGTGTGGATGAGTCAGATAGTTCATTTGGGGAATGCGTGGTACGGGAGTCGTCCCCGTCTGCCATGGCATCTCTCTCAGGGTGTTCCAGGCGTGTTCTGGATCAAGGCCAGAGGTGCAGGTGTCCTTCCGCCTTCTGCATTGGAACAAAGGAGTTTTCATCCCTGATGTTTGTCTGACTACTACTTGCGTTTTCAGAATGTGATGTGGCTTTGGTGCTGAGATTGGGACAGGGCCTTGGGCTCATGGTGTACGGATGGCGATACACACACATGTTGGCATGTGGAGGCAGATGCCCGAGGGGCCTTGCGCTGCATGTGAAATCTCACTCAGTCTCTCATCCTCGCTCTCTCCCTGTGTTACCTTTGTTGGACGCATGTCACACCTTCTTCTCTTGGATTTGGTCTTCCAGGCTGTGTGCTACGGATTGTCCAGTGAGGAGCCCCTAGGAGTCATCCTACGAGTTGTCTGGGCTTTTGTTTGTATGGTGTTTTGTGTTGGTGATTGCATTGCTGTTTGACTGAGTTTCCATTTCCTGGCCACACATGTCTGTTGATTTTCCTGCTTGCGCGACATCAGGCAAAATGTTTGTATTGGGATTTGTGGTGTTGGTGTGCAGTTTCTTGGTACAGGGTTGGGGGTGGTCACGGGGGGGGGGTGTTGCGGGCCTGAGTGTGTTGTGGTAGGGTGTTGTGGCACTCTTGGGTGTTCGGGCCTTATGATGGGTGGCTCCACGGCTTCTGTTGCCCTTCGGGTGTGGCCCTGGGCTGGTATCCTTTTTGTGGTGCAGGCTGCCGTCCGACTTTACACCAGGTCAGAGCAGGTGTAGATTTCCTGGTGCTAACGCTCCTTATCGCCTGTTTTGTGTTTTTATCGCAGTTCTGTCTGGTCGTTGAGAATGTTGAGGTGTGATGTCGTGGATTTTGGCACGGGAATGCCCACTCTGCATCTCATTAGCGATAATTGCAGCAGGCCTCTGTGACGATGTTTTTTTGCGGCTGCTATCACTGGTAAACTGGTGCTGTGGGCTGTTTACACAGGCTTGTGAATGGGAAGGTATTTTTATCATGACTTTGGCTGCGATAAAGTGAGGTTAGTTTGGCAATAGTTTCTTGTGAATATGCCCCATGGAACGTCGGTGCATGCGATAGCGCATGCTTGGGGCCAGGTGGAGCCACCACAGAATGCAACATTATACCACCTACTAGCACACAGGGGAGGGCTCTGGGCTGAAGCAGGCATGTACGCCGCATGGCAAGTACAGCTCAGAAAACTGTGTGACAATGTTAGAGGCAGGTAGGCCCAGTGTTTGCAGACAGACATTATGGACCAGTACTAGACTGACACCAAAAGATGCACTAAATTGGTCTCATGAAATTCAAGGGGTTATATTGTCAAGAACGGCGATAACATTATCGCCGTTTCCTGCCGCTAAAGAGCCGATAAGGGGCGTGATAGAATGCCCTTGAGAATTCCAATAGAAGCCCGGATTCTGGTGTGAAGGACATCAAACCTGAGCTTCTATTGGAATTCTCAAGGGCATATTATCAAACCCCTTATCGCCGCTTTAGCGGCAGTTCCTGCCGCTAAAACAGCGATAATGTTATCGCCGTTCTTGATAATATGGCCCAAGGTTCTTACTACTGCAATCTAATTATCTTGCATCAATGTTACTCTTCACCAAAGTTCACAGGCTGCATGTTCCAAGGCTTGCTATCCGTATCTCCTTGATGTAATGCTCCCAAGGCTACCTTTTATCACATGGTATGGGCCTAGGCTAGTATGCTATATCATGTGTCGGATCTGGTGGGCAGGCTACTGGCTCATAAGCCGTGCTTCTGTCTACTACGTTAGATGAGCAGAAACGAAAAGAACAAACTAGAATGTTGCATGACTGATCTAGAATTGACACTATACAAACGTGGTATTGCAATGGCATGAAAGTCATCTAAACCCCCTCCAACATCACTGTGGCTTACAGACATCCGAAGGGGGCAGGAGCGGAACAGGCAGCCATACATTTAGCATGCCAAAGATCTGGGACCCTGCAGGTCTTCACTGCATGGGATGCATACGTTATCAGATTAGAGGCTCATCTAGATGATGGACTACCCTGATGGCCACCAGTGCGGAGCATGGCTTACTATGTAGAGGTCCCATTGGTTTCCTATGGACGCCACTTCATTGGGGAGGTTTGAAAGGTGGAGGACCTGGGCATGCCCAGTGTCTTGGGTGGGCAGTGAAAACACCATTGTTGAGTGTCCTTAATCAGAAAGTAGACTGGAGAGCCAGCACAACAGGGGGCACCCCAACAATAAGGATGGGTCAAAAAGGCATGCGTATTCACATAGGACGCAGGATTTATGGTTTTGCTTATTGTTCTTACTAGCATAGTGGCTTGTCGTGCTCCCCTAACAAGTTGTCAATTTCTCAAGGAAATGCATAATTCTATAACCTACTGTCCCAAGTGGACAATACCCACTTTATATTGTATCAGGGAAGCAAAGTTTGTAGTGACCATTACTCTACTGTCATTCACCTGTGTGGTGTTTGTTTTGACTGTTTGCTTGAAGCACATTCTGGTACAACTAAAACATCAAAGCTAATAAGGAACAATTTAAGAAAATCAAATACAGTTTGACACGTTGTTGAATCTTTCAGTCTGTCTATCTAGGGATGATAACTAATAGACAAACATACTTTCATATCTGAACCATTACACAAAAGAGACCAGAATCTTGAGGTAAACTGGGACTCCATCAGTAATTCCTGGGTTGATAATCGAAGAAATCGAATGATCTGATGTGGAAAGATTTTTGATGAGTCTATTGAAGTGGACACTCCAAGTAACGAGATAAAACTACCTATTTCTGTCAAATGATCTACAACTACTAAAATAACAATGCAAATTTCACTTTTATGTACCTCTACTGTAAAATCCATTGATACAATATGTCAGGGTGTGGGTGAAACAGGTAACTGTCTCAAAAGGGTCACAGGTTTAATTAGGGAACTCTTAATGTGAGCACAAATGGAATACATCTTGTACACTTGATGTAAAAACAGACAATGGTAGGGTAAGAACATTTTAACTAAAGAATTTTCATTTTACATTAAAATTAATGTAATTGATTTGTAGACAAATATTGCTGCCCTCTGATGATCAGTATGTGTTTTATGAATTGTATATGTGGTTATTAAATGATTTGTGCATATTATTTGATATCAGATATGTGATTAAATGAATAAATGAAGTATGCAGATGTATTGATTTGCTGTTAATTCAATGAAAAAGAACAAAGGTTAAAGGACGTTATAGTTGGCACATATGACAGTGACAACATTAAGGTTTTAAACCAAAAAAACACAGAAATTCACCAGTTAGACATCATTTATGTCATCTTAAATTACATCATTGATGACATTGCTGATGACATAATCCAATGATATCCAATGATTATAGTTTACATAGTGGTGGGTAACTACCATATTACTTTATAACTTATTTTGTACAGCCTGTGCGCAGCTTGCGTGTGTTTTCATAACATATGTACTTCCAATGCATTGTAGATGTGTAGCGGTATTGAGCATGTTATAAATCTTCGAATTGAAAAGTAACTCGGCTTGCAGATGAAAGTTGAAGCAAATACTAAGGGCCTGATTACGATCTTGGCAGGTGGTATACTCCACCACAAACCTGACGGATATTCCATCCTCCGTATTACAAGTTCCATAGGATATAATGGAATTATAATTTGGCCGACAAGATATCTGTCACGTTTGTGACGGAATAACCATGTCCGCCAGGTTCGTAATCAGTCAATCAAACAATTGGGTTGTTGGGTGACTGGGGTGTGAGCCTTGGTCAATTAACAACCACAATCCTTGACAGGGTAAGGCTCATGCAAACCACAAGTTAAGCTGTAATCAAACCCCTGGTAGCTTGGCACAGAGCAGCAAGGCTCAACTTAGAGGCAATGTGTAAAGTATTTTTGCAACACCTAAACCAGTACATGAGAGAAAAAAACCATACAAAAGCATCCCACACAGGTTAGAAAAATAGATCAACATTTAATAAATAAAGCAAGACCAAATTTACAAAAATGCAATCAGTAGAACCTGAGTTATGAATTTTTAAAGAATAAACTGAAAGTTGACAAATAACATCTAAAAGCACACAGCACCAATTGCAGCTATCTGGTGGCACTGAACTGGATCAAAGCTAAAACTTGAGGCCGACCATGATGAAACGTGGGCCGGACCTGTTCCCAGATTAGTACAGTTGAAGTTTTACCTTCTCAAGTTTTGTGCCAAGTATCCTGTTTGCATTGGAGATGGTTGCAAGGAGAGCATCATGGGATGTGGTTGGCATGGTGTAAAAAGTAGGAGGGGCATCTTGGGTGGGCAGGCTGGTGCTTTACATTAGTGGCCCCTGCATGTGATTGATACTGCTGTGCGAAGAGACGAGTTTGCTGCGGCTTGTGATATACACTGGTGCGAACAGGCCCGCTTGAGGTTATGAAGAACCCAAAAGCTTGATTTCAAGAGCCAGTAAGCCACACTAAGGGTCCAGGACCTGAGAGGCACCACTAGGGGGTCAGAAACTCACTGAAGATGGGTCCAGGTGCTGTTGAGGAGCCTTTTATGTCTCTGAGACTCAGATCAGGAGGCCAGCAAACTAGCCCTCGGAGTCACTCTGGGGTCCCGGGTTTAGGATGGGTTGCAGGTCCAGTTCATCCTCCCCAGGCAAGAGGTCAGCAGGCAGCAGGTCAGCAGGTTAGCACCACAGGGCAGTAGCTCCTTTAGAGAAGCAGTCCATCAGAGTGACAGCACTTTCAGCATCACAGCAGTCCTTCTTCCTGGCATAGTATCTTCAAGTCCAGAAGTGTACTGAGGAGTTAGTGTCCAAGGTCTTTCTCTTAGACACAGTTGTGCCTTTGAAGTGGGGAGAAGTTTCTAGAGGAATATCTTTGAAGTGTACAGATGCACTGCCTTTCTAGCCCTGGTTCCAGACTAACTACAGGGAGGTATGCAGCCCTTTGCTTGGAGGTAGGACATAGTCTATTCAAGTGTAAGTGGGGCTGTGCACAGCTCCTCCCTCCCATCTTGCCAGTGATGGCCCATCCAGTCACATCTAAGCTCCCATTGTGTTCGTCTGTCTAGGAGGAATACACAAAACCCAACTATCACCAAATGGCTAAGGCAAAAAGATGTAAACTTTCCGAAAATGCTACGCAAATGATTGATAGAATGATGAATAAATCAAACATCCACTCCCAGTCAAGAGATCTGGGTTAAATCCATCAGTCTTTTGCTCAACATGCCACCCCAGTTTTAACCCAGCCATATGCAAACCAGTGTTGACCCTGCTCCTCATAGGAGCAGTCCAGCCCGAACTGCCGAGCCAGATCCTCCTTGGACCGGAAACAAGCATTCCAGGATCAGTTTCAAGGTATTATCCCTCAGCAGCCAGGCTAACTTGAATGCAGTGCCACAATGAGCAAGTTACCCACGTCTGGGCATGCCCATCGCACCTAGGGCAAAAAGTGCTATGCAAACAAATGATGGGCGGAATGCTGAATAGATCAAAAATTCACCTTCAGTCAAGAGATCTGGTTTAAATCCATTGTTCTTTTGCTCACCATGTAATCCCAGGTTAGTTCCAGCCATATGCAAATCCGTCTTGACCCTGTGCCTCATGGGAACAGTCCAGACCGAACTGCCAAGCCAGGTCCTCCCTGACCCGAAAACAAGCATACTGGCACAGGTTTTGTGGTATTGCCCCTCATCAGCCAGGCTAGCTTGAATCCAGTAGCACAGTGAGCAAGGGACCAGATCCAAAATACTGAGGCAAAATTCCCAGCATTCAGTAGTGTTGCCTTTCCAGAAGATGAGAATATCATTGATGAATCCTTGCCATGGCAGGATGATCTCTTTGAAGGGGTTAGCATCTGTGAAGATGTGCTCCTCTTCGAAGCTAGCCATAGACAAGCAGGTCAGGCTGGGGGTAAATGTGCTGCCCATAGACATCCCTTGTATCTGATGGTAGATCTGTTTTTTTAATTTGAAAAATTTGTTTTTCAGCATGAGGGCAGTGCATTCAACAATGAAGTTAATAGGAGTGGTAGCCGTCCAGGTTTGTGATGAATGCTGGGAATTTAGCCTCTGGATTCATTCCCTTAATCCCTTCCCGAGGTTTACCCAATCGACCTCAGAGAAGAAAATACAATTTCTGAATGTATTGATTTACATAAATGGAGGGACTTTGTCCACCAAGACCTTTAAGAAATGCACAGGCTGCAACAGCCTACTCTTGTTCGAAAGCCACCATCCCAAAGTCTTGAGGGAAAATCTACAGTACGGACAGTTCTTCCGCCTACTGAGGAACTGCAGCACCTTGAGGGATTATGACTTATGACGTCCAGGCAAAATCACTGAGCACCAATGTTACGTCCTACAAATACCCTTCTAAGATGATCAATCAGGCCCAGAGGAGAGCACAGAACAACCACCAGAAAGCCCTTCTTAAGAGCACTACCTGACCTACTGAAGATACCCTAACCTGTTTGACCACTTCCACTCCGAACTCCAACCGGACCCAAAGCATCATTATGAAACACTGGAACTTCCTGCACTCAGGGTCTTTAGAGATTCCCTCACCGCATTTCGATTTTTCAGCTCACCCAGAAGTTAAAGGATCTTCTGGAACACACTAGACCTCGCATCAAGCCAATACAGGAACAGAACTCTCTTTGGACCTGACCACCAATCACAGGTCACCAACCTTGTGGGTCCTTTGGGGTCTGTCACCTGACTAAACATACAAATGAAATCCAAGCTAGCCACACAAAAATCACACAAATAGCAATACAAAAATGGTGTCTACCTCATCACCTGCCCCTGTGACTTCACTGTGTGGGTATGACCATAAGACCTGCAAAAACAGCACCACCAAAATGTGTGCCCATTTCTGTGATTCCAACCACACACCAGATAATCTGAAATGGATGATCTTAGAGGCCAACCACCTATGGAGCAATATGATACTCTTCAGGAGAGAGCAACAATGGATTTGTTGCCTCTCCTCAAATAAAAAAGGTCTAAATGATGACATTCCGTGGTGGGAGGGTTGATTACTTACTCATGATTTAACTGTGCTACATTAATTACACCTCTAATGGAGGAAAAATGGACTATCAAGCTACTGCCCCATACTCTCTATATATTATCCAGGGTCACACTATGGCTGGTTATTGACAGGTTCTCTCTCAAACTTACTACAGTCTGTGAGACTCATTGTTCAGTCATGCCTATACCCTAATTGAGATATGTCTATTTCTTACACCCCTAATTTATGTGGAAATACCATGACAACAGGATGAGACCTGTGATTTTCATTGTCTCATTAGCATATGCTTAGCAAAATATGACCATCAATCTATGTGGAAATACTATGATGATATGATGAGACTTGTCACTTTCCCTTCTCACCATTATACTCTGAGCACCATATGGACCCGGCATTCATCACCTACTAATATTTCCACACATCAGGTTACCTCTCTGCAGTGTATTTTCCCCGCATCTGAACTCCTCGCAGTAGCTCAAACAGGCCATCAGTTGTTGTAGACACTGCCCCAAAAAAGAATGGAGGTTGGTTCTACCCCTGACTACTGCTCCAGAGTGCATGCATTCACACCTGGTTCACTTCACACTAGCTGGTCGGTCATGAAGTTTCAATAGAGTCGTCCCCAAAAAGACTACCCTTGAACTTAAAATCGACTGCCACAATATTGCTCATGACTACATTCTACCCTGTTTTTCTTCATATCACATGTTAGCCTACCATCACACATAGGACCACTATTCCACTGAGCACTCCATAGAGTGCAATGAGACGCCCATACTTATAGAAGGCAGCCATGTATAAGCCGCTAGTCGGCCGTGTTTGTTAACACGTGCCCATTTGACCATTGTTAGCTTTAGCCATGCCTACCCGGAACTAGCTGACAGTGACTATGGCAATGACACACCCACCAGACATGCAGTGGCCGGAGAAGACACTGGATTGTATTCAGGGACCTGTTTTAGCATATTAGATCCATGATGTCACTTAATTCACTACTTTTGCACATAGGGTCATAATTATTACAGAGTGTAATGAGACGCCCATACTAATAATTATAAGATGTCGGCAATAATCACTCCATTGACCACCGTGCTTGTTACCTGCATGTGCATTTGATCCTCGTTACTATTGGACCTGACAATGGCCACGTTTACCCGGTACTCCTCACTATTGGTTACCAGTAATCATGGCAACGGCCCACCCTCCAATACGTTGAGAGTCCATAGCCAGAACAGACAACCTGATGTTATCAACCCAATTAAGGGCGCTTTAAATATTACTTACTTTCATGCACTCATTCACAGTTCAGGCAAGCAGAGGAAGGGTAGGTCTCTGTCGCTCTCCGCGCAGGACCACATGAGTGCCACCATTGATTCGAACTCTCAACAGGTAACATATCTCCACTCTTTTTGGAGGTCTTGCTACCGACACCCTGACTTGCTAAAACCTCCTTTTTATTTTTAAACAGGTTCTTAGCAGCAGTGCGCTACCTACTGCTCTCGACATAAGGGGAGTTACTGATTGATCCAAAGTGTAAGATCCCTGATCTCAACTTTGGAGAATTCACCACCCTATCTATGTTTTCAGTGTTTCTTGTATGTCTTAAATAAAATATTATTTCCTTTTTTTACACATGTGGCCACCTTCCTGGCCTGCTGTATGTATGTACACTTTAAAGTTAGAGCAACTTTTCAGCACCAACAAAAGCATGAGTAGGTCTATAATGAGGAGATTCAAGCAAAAAATGTCCAACTTGATAAGCACCTTGTCATGTGCTATGAAAACTGGTCTGCCTAATGTCGTATTGTATTCTGTATTTGATCTAGGTTGGACAACTGATTTATAAGGTATTTTCCAAGAAGGGAGTACCTAGCACCACATATCACATTCAAGGTGTGGGGTAGGGATCTTTTTAGGTCCTGAGGAAGCACCAGGAATCCGGCTGGACCCTCAGGCATGAAACATGTCACCATGACCATACCCTTTCATCCAGGCTATCGTGGTCCATTGAGCCCTTATGATAGCCTCCCTTTATTGGTTTTAATCCTGTCAAGGGGACCTCCAAATTAAACACTGTTTGGTATAACAGTTTTAACTCGACTCCTTTCACTCCACTTTGAACACCCACTTCACTCTACACATCCCACACCCTCACATGCAAATGCATCATTACGACTAAAAATAAAATGGTCTCTGACAAAGAGACCCTTCTTGGGGTCCATAACTCATTGTAGCGCTGGCCCTACGAGGAGCAGGCCCTGTGATGAAGCAGGACATGCTTTTGGATGGGTGAGGACAACAACTAACAATAATTAGGATTCCCCAGGATTCTCCAGCCGCTTACTCTTCCTCCCTTTCCACTATAGAAACACAAGTACCTGTATTCGGGGTTAATTGTTCCGGAGCATGGTTATTGGATTTTTATCAGCTCCTAGCCCCCCCTCTTTTTTGTATATACCATCCTGTTGCACATTCAAAGTGTTAACCAAGATTTCCGTGGTCAACAATATCACGTATTAATGCAGTTGAAGGAGAGATATGTTTTCGGTATGTACTAAACTAAGCAGTTGTGAAAGCTTGACTTAAAGGTTTGTATTTGTTTTGTTGAATGATTTCAACCACAGGTTGTAGGTGAAATAGAACATTAACTACTACATTAGAGTAACATGAAACTCCTGAAGTGTTTCAAAGTAGAAAACTTATTAAACGATTGAATTCATTCGTTTTGACCTTTTTGGAAGTTTTTGTAGAGTATTCACTTAGTTTTGAACTTTTGAAAAATCTGAAACCTCAGCAGTTTTTCTCTTCCTATAACTTGGATGCTTCTCAAAAATTGGATATAAGCTCTGCTGAGGGGCATACAGTCATTTCAAATTATTGTATTCTATCACACATGATGATTCAACATTGACTTTGCTCTCATCAAACTGCAGAAGGTACAATCCTGAACATGATCTACCCCGTGATAGAGAACATACGATGTGCCCTTTTTGAAGACTTTGTGACCTATATTTATCATTGTTGCATCCAAACTTTATCCTTAAGATTTGTGAATGGTGACAACATAGGCCAAACACAGAGGAAACTGTTGCCTTCTCACGTAGATGTATTTTACTCACAGACATCTAGCAGTGTACCTTTCCATTTTTTTCCTCTTTTCAATATGATCAAATGTAGTCAAAATATATTTGTGCTCTGCTGTATAGGGATATGTAATAGTCTACCACATCCCCCATCGCACTATTCACTAATCTCTCCTCGATTTTGAGATTTAGTCGCAAAATTATTCTGCAGTTTTTACACAGGTTTAGAGTGTTTTCTCTAGTGATTCCAGTTTATTTTCTTACTTAAACCTTAATATTCCGTTTTATCTTTACTATTAAGATTCACAGGGGGATATTCTCAAGAACGTGTGATAATTATCGCAAAATAAGCTTAATGCAACTTTGCACATCGCAGTCTATCACGGGAAAATAACGCCGTGTTTTTTTGTTGTACTCTCAATACGGCGGTACCATGTGATAGTCTCACGCTAACGCGTCAAATGACTGCGATAAAATTACCGTGATAGCAAAAAAACGCAAAACACGAACGTGAAAAAAGTTGCGATGTGGCCAACCGCGATAGAAAATTCAGCGATACCCAGCAACAGGCCTGCAATTCCCACGCGTCATGCGGGAAAATGCACTATAAAAGCACTGAAAAACACAAACAAAATAATTCAAACTGGGTAGCACCATGGAGGAAGCCGGAGCAAGTACAGAAGACGACCAGAACCCCACAAGCCCCCATGAGGACCAGGCTGGGACCTCGGTCTCATGGAAAGGCAATGAGAAGAAGACGAGGAAGATGAGGTTCAGTCCGCAGGAAAACAGGATCATCATCACGGAGGTGATAGAACACCAACAACAACTGTTCGTCACCTCCAACGTGTCATTGGCAATTAAAAATGCTAAATGGCACGCCATCCTGGACAAGGTGAATGCAGTCGGAGTGAGGAGGAGGACAATTGGAGAGGTCAAGAGGCGCTGGAATGATGCAAAGCGCAAAACCAAGAAGAAACTCGCTGACAACCATCAGGCAGCAATGCAGACTGGAGGTGGCAGTCCAGCGGAACACCAGGAGCTGGAGGGAATGGTGTCAACAGTCATCAGTGGGGAGACGGTGGCAGGAGTTGGGGGTCCGGACACTGCTCGACATGACCTGACACAACAGCAACAGGAAGAGTACCCAACAGGGACTGGGGGGACGGGGGGAGATGGGTACAATAACACACATGCACAATTAAGTAGAGCACACTGCACACCCACAATGACTCTGGATTGTGTCCCTAATCCCCTTGGCACACTGCAGCACACATACAAACACCAAGTAGGCCCCTGTCCACTATGGGCACAAAGAGGTCCCTCCCCACACAGCACCAATCCCACAACTAACACATGCACATGTGTTAAAACCAGCAAAGCTGCGTGTCTGTGAGCCACACTGACAATGCAAGTGACACTGCATGAGGAATAGCATGGCTGCAGTCCAAATATCATGACATGGTGCATGCCACGACACTGAGGTGGCTGAGTGTGGAACACATCCGGAAAGGAGCAGGTCACACTCTGACACATCCACGTGCACATACAACCGCTGATGGCAACAACACATCTGTGGATAAACCATGCCCAAGAGTCCCAACTCCCACCACGAGCCAAAATTAGTCAAGTCTGCAACATCTCAGCACTGTAGAAGCACAGAAGTCAAAGGCACTTCGCCTCAAAGGGATAAGGGGCAGCAAAATCACAGCTGCAGGGCCGACTCACACACACATAGCAATAACAGCACATCAACATTGATGAAAATGTGGTACAAAGTGCAACACTTTCACTACAGAACAGAGGACACAACTGGTTCCGCTTGTGCATAGAAACTGGCCAATCACATCTGGCATAGCAGGAAACTGTGAGATGAGAATGTACGTGTAGAACCTCACATCCGTGATGTAGTTCAAATGTCCACTGTCCCGCATCAATTAGTCAGCTCCTCCCAAACAGTCACAATGTACATTGTCACGCAATCTGTTTGAAAACTTGAACAATGCGTCAACATACATGTCAACACAATGTTAAAATGCACCTCCCCTTCACATTGCAGAGGGACAACCAACACCCCCTGCAGAGCAGACCAGGCAACTCATCAGTGAAGATGAAGAGGACCCCCATACCTTTGACACCGATGCACTACAACAGCTCATAGACAGCTAAGGCAAACCACCTTCAGGAGCAGGGCAGCCCAGCTGCATCGAGGAGACCCCACACCCTGCACAGACCACACAGCAGGAAGCACCCACCACCACGGCTGGCTCCCAGCACCTCACTGAAGAACATATCGCATTCCAAGGCCAGGTGTTAGACTGCCAGAAGGAGGTGGCTGAACAGGTGCGGGTGGGGTTCAACCACATGGCAGTCAAACTAACGGACACCTACAGTTCGCTCCATGATGTCCAACAATCCATGCCCGACACCGCTGGAGTCATGCCTCTGAGAGGAGAACAACTGTCTAGTCAGAGTGGCCTCAGCGATGTCAGCCGAGAGTTGGCACAGATGCTGATGATAATGGAGAACATGGAGCGGATGCATGCGGAAACAATGGCTACCATGGATGCACACCAGCGAAAAGTTGTTGGGATCTTCTATGCCCTGCAGATCTTGGTCATCGCATTGCTGCAACTAAGGCAGTCGCAGATGAATGCTGCTGGTACTTCCACACACACATCTCCGGCCCCTGATGTGTCAGTGGCACACAGTGCTGCAGACCAAACATCAGCACCCACATGTCAGACAGATGACATAGAGGACGAAGAGGCTGGTGATTCCACCTGTGTAGTTAGAAGGAGCCAGTAGCAATCTCCTCCGCCATATGCCCTGTTTCAGCTTGGTTCTGCCCCCTGCATCATGCCCTGTAACAACACCTCCCACTGTCCCCCGAAACACTCTGCGACACTCGCCTTGGACCTTGGCATGGACTGCCATATTCTGTTTGCTTAACAATGACACAGCAATCACACTGAGGACTGTACTCTTCCTCTTCCGATGTACTTGTCAATCCCTAAATTACTCTGGCTGGCCTGCCACTGGACTGCAATGTAATGTGGGGTGTGTCTGGCCATGTACTGCTCCAGTTCAGACACTCCACTGAATGTGAATAAATCAGTCAAATTCACACAGAAATGTCATGTCCATAATCGATAAAGTATGGATGTATGTAAGGACATTGGTTGCACAAAAAGGTACACCCTGGGAAATTAAAGCAATGCGCATGTGTGACCATGATACACATAGGCAGTGAGATGACTGGGAATGTGTGCACTAGCTGTGGCCTAATTGCTCTGAAACAAAAATTGCGCAATTTCACAACTTTGCCCCACGCAATGTTAGAAATAGGGCTGAGTATGAAATGTCAAAGTCGTTGGCAGGCCTAAAGTAGTGTCTGTTAGAACTGGAGGTCTCTAGTTGGCAGAGGTAGGTACCTTTGACCAAATAGGGACCCTTGCTTCTAAGTCAGGGAAAGGGGATTACACTACTGGATAACACCTGCTCACCCCATTGGTAGCTTGGCACAAACAGATAGGCTTATCTCAGAGGCAGTGTGTTAAGCATTTGTGAACACATACAGTAATACAGTGAAAACACTACAGATAGACACCACACAGGTTTTATAAAAATAAGTATTCTTTATATAGACTTAACACAAGAACACAAACGACAAAAATCCACAATACTGTACTCAAAATAGACTTAAAAATGGTAGAAGTCACTTAAGTCAAGTTGATGATAAATGCGACAAAGTTCTCACAAAAGTACCTGGATGTGTAATGCAAAACAAACAAAAGGTTTTGCAAGGATGGAGATGCGTCTGTTCCTTGCTTCGGTAGAGATGATGCGTCACGCCTCGATGCTTGCGCAGAGTAGGGGATGCGTCTTGGTCCTTACCGGAGAGGAGGTGATGCGTTGATTCTTGTACTGCGTTCCGGTTACGATGCGACAAGATGGCGCCTCGATGCGATGCGACAATCCGGTGCGATGCGATATGATGGCGCCCTTGATGCGACGATGTGAAGACGATGCGTGCACGCCCGGTGGCAGGCCCTGCGACACGCTTTTCCGGTGATGCGACAGCGACCTCTGCGGCGGCGACACGCTTCTCCGGTGATGCGTCGGGTAACAGCTTTGACAAAGGCACGCTTCTCTGTTGATGCGGCGGTGACCTCTGCGGAGGCAACACGCTTCTCAGGCGATGCGACGGCAACAGCTGCGACTGCGACACGCTTCTTCTCGTTAAGTCGCGCTTCCAGCTCCCAGCGACACGCAGGCTTCTGCAGACAGAATTCCCAGCAAGGAAATTCAGAGGGGAGCTGGTGGTGACGTTTTTTGTCCCTGAGACTTCAGCAGGAGGCAAGCACAAGTTCAAGCCCTTGGAGTAATATTCTGCAAGATGACGAAAGTTCCTTCCCCTCTCCTTGGCACTGAAGACACCACTGTAGGCCAACCCAGCAACACAGCATGCTGGCAGGAGGGGCAGTCCAACTCCTACAGCTTCCTTGGATCTTCTCCTTAGCAGAGGTTTGTCTTGTTGTTCCAGAAGTGATCTAAAATCTTAGGGTCTGGGTCCCCATATTTATATTACTAAATCCTTTGTCCTCTGAAGGCAGAGGGGCCTGTACCTATTCCAAACCAGTTCTGTGCAGTCCTGGAGCACTTTGTTTACAGGACTCCTTCTTTCCTTTGGCAGGGTGGGCCAGGGACATCAAATGCACCACAGGAGGTGGAGCCAGCATTGTGGAAGGCAGGCACGGCCCTTTTCAGACCCAGGTGCGACTCCTCCCACCACTCTACATGCAGATAGGTCTATTGAGCCCTGTGCTGACTCACCCTGTCTCCTGGAATCCCCCAGCCCCTGTCACTCACAAAACCAGACACACAATATACAAGCTAGCAGAGGCAGGCTGGATGGTTAGCTAAGAAAATACCTACTTTCTAAAAGTGGTATTTTCAAACACAGAATGGTAAAACCAACTTCACTAAAAGATGTATTTTATCATTCTGAGTTCAGGCATACTAAACTCGAATTTCTACCATATTCCCTGGGTCAGTTAGGATTATACGGTGTTATAATCAAACTGCCCATTGAGACCTATGGGGACTGGTAACCCTGCAATAGTGAAAAACGAAAATGGCTGTAATTCACTATTAGGACATGCAACACACACCAGGGCATGTCCTACCTTATACTTACAATGCACCCTGCCCTTGGGCCTACCTTCGGGGTGTCTGATATAAAGGAAAGGGAAGGTTTAGGGACTGGTAAGTGGGTGCACTTACCCAGTTAGCATGGCAGTACTAGACTGTAAACAGGCTCTGCAATGGCAGGCCTGAGACACACTTTACAAGTTGATTCTGTGGGTGGCACAACCAGTGCTGCAAGCCCACCAGCAGCATTTGATTTACAAGCCCTGGGCACACACGGTGCACTATACCAGGGTCTGACAAGTAAATCAACTAACCCAATCATGGAGTCACTAATAAATACATCAATGTAACATAGAGCACTTGCACTGTGGCACTGAATAGCAGTGGCACAGTGCCAAAAGCATCTAAACCAGCAAAACATATAAAAAACAGAGGAGGCAATCAGAAAAAAATGGAAGAGAGACTCACACCAATGATACCAGGTCTAAAAGTGTCCCCCATCACATTTAACAACAGAACATCAGGGGGTGCCTGCCACATGCAAGGCCAAGGTCAGAGGTGCAGATGTCCTTCCGCCTTATGTATTGAGACAAAGGTGCTTCCATCCCTAATGTTAGTCTGACTACTGCTTGCATTCTGAAAATGTGATGTGGCTTTCGTGCTGCAAATGAGGCTAGGCCTTAGGCTTATGGTGCACCAATAGCGATACACACACAACAGTTGGCATGTATGAGCCAAGCGCTCCTTGTACAATCCCTTTATGCGCAGCCGCTCTCCGAGTGCATGCAACATTGCAACATTGTCGATTGCGGGCTGTGTGGCGCCGACACTGTGACAGAGACACACGCATCAGTTGGTTTCCTGTCCAGCCCAGAAATGAACCACGCCCAAAGCCCAGGGATAATTATTCACACCCCTACGCTGGCCTGGCGTACGCTGACCCAGCCCACTCGGCTTACGTATAAAAGGGGGGACAACGTCGTTACGTGTCCCAGTTCTTCCCCACTGCCAGAGGTGACATGGCTGCGTCTGCCTGGCACATCACGAGACCCAATCATAAAGGGTCCATGACTTGCGTTGCACAGGCTTGGTGGCACTGGATACACTGCGGCCGGCACGGGCCTTCCACCATGGGACGGTGACTTTCGGTGCACAGAGGTAGGGGCACCTTAAGTGCTGAGCGGGTGTGCAGCCTGCGATGATGCGCCGTCCTGGCCGGCCGGACTGGTAAGGATTTATGCGAGCCCTGCTGGACCTCAGTGTAGGCCTGAGCCAGCGGGCAACACGGGCCTACCGCCACGTGGCGTTGCCTCGCGGTTCACAGAGTTAGTGGCACCTAAAGAGCTGGGCGGGTGTGCAGCCTGCGATGATGCCGTGTGCACTGATATGATCTTTGACATTGCAACATCAAGACCCAGAATCACGTGTGTGATCTTGTGGCCCGCAGTGCGGGGCTGCATGATGTGCAGGCTGCAAAGGTCCCGGGCCCCGGGCTTGGAGCTTGCACCGGCACTAGGTGGGCCCTCTTGGAGACACGCCGGTGACGAAAGGTGAGCAGTGAAGCCTGGGTCCGCAGTGTCGGCACTCTCTCTCCCTCTCCCTCTCCCTCTCCCCCTTTCACTGTCTCTCTCTTTCTCTCTCTTTCTCTCTCTTTCTCACTCTTGCTCTCTCTTTCTCTCTCGCTCTCTTTCTCTCTCTTTCTCTCTCTTCCTTTCACTCTCTCTCTCTCTCTCCCTTTCTTGCTCTCCCTCTTTCTCTTTCTCTCTGTCCTTTGATGAGCGCATGACACACCTTCTTATCTTGAATTTTGTCTTGCAGGCTGTGACTTACAGATTGTCCAGAGAAGACCCGCAATGACTCTTCCAAAGAGTTGTATTGAGTTTAAATGTAATAAAATATTTTGTTTGGGAATTCAAAGATGAAAGAATGATTCTCCTTTTTCTGACCACACATAAATTTTAATTGTTGTAATTGTGCGACATCAGGTGAATTGTTTTGTTCATGATTTCGCAAAGTTGATACAAAATATCTTTGTCCGGGGGGGATGCCCGGGGTGTGGGGGTCCTGGGGGTGGTGGCGGTGGGAGTTGTTGCCCTCTTGGGGATCCGAGCTGCATGATCAGTGGCTCCATGGCATCTGTTGTTCTTCAGGTGTGGCTCTGGGATGGGCTCCTTTTTATGGTGCAGGGTGTCGTCCGACTTAACACCAGGTAAGTGCAGTTGTTAAATCCCTGCTGCTAACGCGTCTCATCTCATGTTTTGGGATCTTATCGCCGATCTGGCTGATCTTTGGGAATGTTGGGAAGTGGTGTTGTCGCGACTTTTTGCACGAAAACGCCTACTCTGCATATCATTAGCGTTAGTTGCCGGTGTCATCTGTGGTGATATTTTTTGCAGCTGCTATTGCAGGGAAACTGGTGGTATCGGCTGTTAGCACCAGCTTGTGAATAGGGCGATAATTTGATCGCCACTTTGGCTGCGATAAAGTGCTATTAACTTGGCGATAAGTCCTTGAGAATATGCCCCACAATCTCTTTTTTATCCAAACAAAGCATTTTTAAGTTAAATTGAGAGCAATCATCCAATGTTTGCATGAGGCGCACAATCTGTTTGTGACTTTTCATAAGATCTTGCATGATAGATGCTGGTGAGTCATTGTGTGGGAACAGAGACCTAACCATGTGTGAAGCATACCTTTCTTTGCTTCTTGCCTATTAATTCCTATTCTCATGTATTTTAATATATTGCCGTACTCCACATTTGCAGCTTGTCTCATATTTTGAGTCAATTCAGCGTACTGCAAATGTAACCATATGTTAACATTTCCAGTTCTCCCTAACAACTTTTTAGATTCTTCATGAAACAGTTTCTTAAAACTGGTTGACCTTTGACAGGAGTCAACTGTAGAAACTATAACGCGCTTACCACTGTACAGAACATCATAGTCAGTTCTGACAACCTCTTACATCCTCAGATAAATGAAAGCTAGCATTAGGTTTGATACCATGCTATCCTCATCAATATTAACGATCTTCAATTTTTGCAGAACCCTGGTGACTTCATGACCACTGTCACCAGATCACTTCAAGTACTCTAGCTTGTTATAATGTTCCACAAGCAACATAAGTAGTCTATGCAATGTGACTCCTTTAATGTTGTGTGCAGCTAGTACAGTAGGAGCAGTCCCAACACATGAAAAATCACAACTAGTCTTCCTGTGAACAAATGCAGCTACCTCTTTAATTAGAAAACGTTTTCCTGTACCTGCCGGACTATTAACATAAAGAAGTGTTGGCTTCGATGAATGTACATGAACATTCCAACTTATCATGTAGGAGTCCTTGCTTGAGAGATTTTCTTATTTGCTCAGAAATTACTAGCAGTTCTTGATTCAGTTGAGAAATCAAATTTTCAGAATCAATTGTCTCACTCCTCACTTGGCCCATAGCATTTTCCACGTCATTCATAGCTATGGATGCCTCATTTTCAAAAATAAGCCTGATAAGTGAATCAGGGATGAACTCTGGCTCTCTTGTGAACTGTCCTTTGAAAACTCATTAGCAATTGTTTCCTCTTGTTGAATTTCATCATTTAACATTTTCTGATACGTGGGAAACACTTCACATTGAATACTATCCTTGACTGCATTGAAAGTGTCTTCATAACAGTCATTGTCACCAAGCAGTTCAGTCTCGCAGTACTGAAGTTTAAAACCTAGCAAAAAAGCCACCTAAAAGAATTCTCTTTTCTCACCTGTTTGACAGCTCAGTTTGCAATGATTAATGAGACTTGGTTTTGAATGTCTCAGTAAACATTCATTACAGCCAGTCACTCCAAACTTTCCTTGCTCAATATTTTCATACATAATATTTCTATATGTATAGTACTGCAGTACTTCATACAGACAACGATTTTCTAGATGGACACTCCGATTTGGGTAATAAGTGTCCATCATATTGGTTTTAAGTATTTTGTATTTTTTTATTTATTGAGTTTTATATAGCGCTGGCTAGACCCGGAGGTGTCAGAGCGCTTTACATAAGGAACCAACATAGCAAGTTACAAGGTACAATAATTTAAACATTTTTCACAGCAATTTACAAATAAATGACAAGTAATAAGAGGCAGAGAAGGAAAAGGGGGATAAGAAATGGCAGACCAAAAGAAGGAGAAAAACGATAGAGGATCGTCAGGGGGAGACCGGAGGGAAGACATTCGGTCACTGGCAAGCGCACCCATCCAGCCCTAATACACTAAATCCTGTCTGGGAGGTGGTCACACCTCCTTATGACAGGATGCCTATTGTTCTGCCTTCCCCTGCTCATGCTTGGCTCAGCAGCAGGAGGGCAGAAATGTGTCTCTGGTCAGTAGCAAACATTTTGTGCTGCCCGGGACTATAAGGCTGGTACCAGGAACACAACGAAGCTCGCTTCTGAGGGGTGGAATCATACCTCCCACAACGGTTACCGGTGTGGTGGTATGATTCCAACATGTTTTTGACACCAAACATGTAGGGGTCTGTTTCAGCCGTTTTAGAGTTGGTCATCACGCGATCGCATAATGCCACTCTATAGGTCGTAAATGGCTGCTTCACTGACAACCCGGGAGAATGGACTCCGTAGGCTGCAGGGGTGTCCTGCTCATGCAGTGGCACCCTCTCACTTCGAACTAAGCACCCTGCCCTCAGGACTGTAAAGGCCTGCTAGAGGGGTGACCTATAGGTTTTAAGTGCAGTGACCCTTAGATATAGTAAACCTATATCTTAAGTAAGTGGTGAATGCACCAACTTACACAGGTTGCAATGGCAGGCCTGTAGTTCTATATTGCATGGCCTCTCATGGGTGACATAATACATGCTTCAGCCCACGGGAGGCCTCTGAGGTACCTATGCCCTGGGTACACGTGTACCATATACTAGGGACTGACAAGGGTACCCCCCTATCCAATCTGGAGTGTACCTAGGTACATAGTATAACAGTTTAAGGAGAAAGCAGATAGACTGGGGTCCTGATTAGCAGGACCCTAGTCTGACTAGTCAAAAACCAGCTTAGCACCAGGCAAAAAGTGGGGGTACTCATGTAGAAGGATCCTTCCTTCCTACAAAATTTTACAATACTTTACAAAAAACAATAATTACAAGTGACTCCATACTGGCACCTCTGAACAGATTAAAGTGTCTGTCTAGAGGACTTCAGGAAAAAAACTATGCTCTGTGCTACCATATTTTAACAGTGTGCAGATTCTGTCCCAACAAAAGAGTAGCTACTTTTCCTATAACTGTATATCAGATAAGAGCTTCATTGTTATGACAACATGTCCTCTCTGGCGAGACCTCACTGCAAAGGAAAGCCTTTACTGAGAAACTCATCCCTCTGAAAAGACCTTTTCTCTGAGTGAATAGGGTGTTTGGTTCAGTACACTAAGACCACCCTCTCTAATAATATCTGTGAACAGATTAAACAGACTGTGTAGAAGGAGTGGGAAAAGAACTAAGCCCTGTGCTAGTTGACGGGGAGCCAGTGCAGGTTTCTCAAGTGGGGGGTGATGTGGCCATGTCGTGGTACGTCGAGGATCAGTCGCGCCGAGGCGTTTTGGATGCGTTGTAGTCATTTGAAGAGCTTGGTCGGGGCTCCCGCGTAGAGGGCGTTTCCGTAGTCGAGTCTGCTGCTGACGAGGGCCTGGGTGACTGTCTTTCTTGTATCTGTCGGGATCCATCTGTAGATCTTGCGGAGCATGCGGAGGGTGTTGAAGCAGGAGGAGGAGACTGCGTTGACTTGCTTGGTCATTGAGAGCGTTGAGTCGAGGATGATTCCCAGGTTGCGTGCGTGGTCGGTGGGTGTCGGGGCTGCCCCCGGTGCCATCGGCCACCAGGAGTCGTCCCAGGCTGAGGGGTTGGAGCCGAGGATGAGGACCTCCGTCTTGTCCGAGTTCAGCTTCAGGCGGCTAATCTTCATCCAGTCAGCGACGGCCTTCATTCCTTCGTGGAGGTTGGCTTTGGCGGTGATGGGGTCCTTGTTGAGGGAGAGGATCAGTTGAGTGTCGTCTGCGTAGGAGATTATGTTGAGGTTGTGCTGTCGGGCGACGTGTGCGAGCGGGGCCATGTAAATGTTGAACAGTGTCGGGCTGAGGGAGGGTCCCTGGCGGACGCTCTGAGTTCCGCCGGAGAGGATGGAGGTGGTCCATTCCAGGGCCTTGTCTCGGATCTCTGCGGCGTGGAAGCGTGCACGTAGTGTGCGGTGGCAGACGGTGTCGAAGGCGGCGGAGAGGTCTAGGAGGATGAGTGCTGCTGTCTCACCATTGTCCAGCAGGGTCCTGATGTCGTCGGTGGCGGCGATGAGGGCAGTCTCGGTCCAGGATTCTGTTTTCTTCGAGGTAACGGGTTAGCTGTCTGTTGACAATTTTCTCGATGACTTTGGCCGGGAAGGGGAGCAGAGAGATGGGCCAGAAGTTCTTGAGGTCTCTTGGGTCTGCCTTAGGTTTTTTGAGTAGGACGTTTATCTCGGCGTGTTTCCAGCTCTCTGGGAATGTCGCGGTCTCGAGGGAGAGGTTGATGACCTTGCGCAGGTGGGTTGCGATGGAACTGCTTGCTTTGTTGAAGACATGGTACGGGAATGGGTCTGACAAAGAGCCGGAGTGGATTGTGCTCATGGTCTTGATGGTGACATCGACGCTCACGCTGGCCCAGGCTAGCAAGGGGTCGTGGTCGATGGTGTGCGGAGGGTCTGTTGTGTTGCTGTCTGTTGGGGCTGTCTGGGTGTTGAAGCTGTCGTGGGAGTCTGCTATCTTGCGGTGGAAGAAGGTGGCGAGGGAGTCGCACAGGGCTTGCAACAGTGGGATGTCGTTGGTGTTGGAGCTGGGGTTGGAGAGTTCCTTCATGATGTTGAAGAGCTCCTTGCTATTGTGTGCGTTGTTGTCGAGGCGGTCTTTGAAGGAGGTCCTCTTGGCCGCCCTGATGAGGTGGTGGTGGTTGCAGATGGCGTCCTTGTGTGCTGCGTGGCTGTCCGGAGGTTGTTCACTGTGCCATTCCTTCTCTAGTTTCCGGCAGGCTTGCTTGGAGGCAAGGAGTTCTGGGGTGAACCAGCTGGCCGTCTTGCTGGTGTCTCTGTGGGGGGGTTTCTTCAGCAGGGCGAGAGTGTTGGGGCAGTCCTCGATCCAGCGTCTGAGGCTGTAGGCAGCGTCTTCGGCATTGGAGGGTTCGGTGGGTGGGCTGAAAGCGAGGTCTGCATGTAGTTGGTCTTCAGTGATTTTGCTCCAGCAGCGGTGGGGGATCTGTTGGGTGCAGTCAGGGGGGCGGGGCCACAGGGGACGCAGCGGCGGGGGCGGTGAGGGACGATGAAGTGAACAGAAGGCAAAAGGGCACAAAAAACGAGGGCAAACGAGTGTCACAGAGGGCAAGAGGGCACAGAAATACAGGAAAACGAGTGGCACAGAAAGCAGAAAGGGCAGAGAAATACAGGAAAAACGAGTGGCACAGAAGGCAAAAAGGGCAGAGAAATACAGGAAAAATGAGTGGCACAGAAGGCAAAAGGGGCAGAGAAATACAGGAAAACGAGTGGCACAGAAGGCAAAATGGACAGATAAATACAGGAAAAACGAGTGGCACAGAAGGCAAAAGGGGCAGAGAAATACAGGAAAAACGAGTGTCACAGAAGGCGAAAAGGGCAGAGAAATACAGGAAAAACAAGTGGCACAGAAGGCAAAAAGGGCAGAGAAATACAGGAAAAACGAGTGGCACAGAAGGCAAAAAGGACAGAGAAATACAGGAAAAATGAGTGTCACAGAAGGCAAGAGGGCACAGAAATACAGGGGCAGCTGAGAAACAGAAGGCAAAAACCGGGCAGTGACACGGGGGCAGCGAGGGGTACAGAAGGAAAAACCGGGCAGAGACACGGGGCAGCGAGGGGTACAGAACGAAAAACCGGGCAGAGACACAGGGGCAGCGAGGGGAACAGAAGGAGGAAAACGGGCACGGACCACGAACAGGCAGCGGGGGAAGACAGAACAACAGCAGTCACAGACACAACAATGAAATACATGCAATACAATAAAACAATAGCTGAAGATGAACAAACCTTCGGCCTACCACTGGCCACCAGGGATGAGGCG
The DNA here is from genome assembly GCF_964204655.1 of Triturus cristatus. Classification (NCBI taxonomy): domain Eukaryota; kingdom Metazoa; phylum Chordata; class Amphibia; order Caudata; family Salamandridae; genus Triturus; species Triturus cristatus. The sequence continues at coordinate 1,034,850,974 of NC_140594.1, read as the reverse complement.
CAGGTGGTAGCCTGCCGGTGGTGGAGGGCCTCGAACTTCCTCAGCAGCAGCGGCAGCTGGGGCAGGGACACACAGGCGGTGCTGTGCGGAGGAGGAGCGACCAGCCCTGTACAAAGGCATCTTCTCTGAGAGAACATGGTGTATGAAAAGGTTTAGAGACAGCAAGGTGTCTAATAATACCTCTAAACAGAGTGAAGTGTTAGTGTACACTATGCCCTCTCTACCAGATTTAAAGGGTACAGATTGGCTGAGGTAGAAATTCATGAAAGAGTAACTCCTTCATATACAAGTCTATACAGAGTGAATGGTTCAGTCTTATAACAGCACACCATCTCTCCTGCTTCTCTTTACAAGTTAAATGGTGGGTGTGAACGGCTTTACTAATGAAGCCATCTATCTCTTTAGACCTTTTCCCAGAGTGAAGAGGTTGTTTGGTTCAGTTTACAAACAGCTGTCTTCTAACACTTCTGAAATGCCCCCCCGGAATTCCCCCTCTCCTGCCTCACAGCCTCTCCTCCCTCCCACCACCCCTACTTAATGGCACTGTAGGCGCGCCAAAGGTAAGACCGTCTGCGCCTGTCTGAGACCCGCCTGTGGCCAGCGCCAGGAACCCTGGACCTCCCACTACCTATCGCTACGACACCACCGCCCTCCTCGCACTCAACCCTGGAAGACTTAGAGAATGCCAACAGGCCTCGCCGAACATGACTCACGGCCAGTTCTCCTGCCTCCACTGCCTCCAGACCCTCACTGCCACCCCAGCATCCAACACCGCCGACACCAGCACCAATGACACCCTAAAATGCATCCTCCTCAATGTACGCTCCGTACACAAACACGCCATGGAAATCTGGAACCTACTCGACTCTCTCTCGCCCAACATAGCCTTCTTCACAGACACCTGGACCAAAGCATCCTCTGTCTCCGACATCAGCACAGCCATCCCAGATGGATACAAGATCCAGAGGAAAGACTGCCCAACCACCCAGGAGGCGGCCTCGCCATTGCCCACAAGAGCACCCTCCGCCTCACCACCTCCAGCGAAACCTTCCCCTCCGCCGAACACCTGCACTTCCAGATCCAGACCACCCCCAAAGCCACACTCCAAGGAACCCACGTCTAGAGACCCCCTGGCCCCCAAACACCCTTCGCCACCACTATCACCGACTTTATCGCACGCCACACCATCGCCTCAACAAACTACACTACTATACTCATTGGAGACCTGGACTTCCACCTAGACAACCCCAGCGACCCCCACTCCACTATCCTTCGTGACAACCTCGCCAGCATCGGATTAAACAACTCGTCAACACACTGACCCTCCGAGCAGAGCACACCCTCGACCCCATCTTCGCAGCAGGAAACAGCGTCCAATTGAGCCACACAATGCAGCCGCCATGGACCGACCACCACTGCATACACTTCGCCATCAACAAACCCAAGGCACCCAAACCAGCCCCACCCCCGCCACGAAGGAACTGGAGCAAGGTTACCGATGAGCAACTTAACTCCACCCTCACCCGAGACAACCACACCTGGGCACCCGACGCAAACGAAGCAGCCAGAGAACTCCACACCTAGATCTCCAGCTGCGCAGACGAGCTCACCCTGCTACGCAACCCCGACAGACAACACCCCAGGAATGCCACCTGGTTCACCACCACTCTCCAAGAAGCCAGACGCACCTGCAGACGCCTGGAGAAGAACTGGAGAAACACCAAGACAACCGAAAACCACACCACCTACAAGGACGCCATGACGGACTGCCACAACAAGATCAGAGCCACCAAGAGGAACTTCATCCACAACAAAATCCTGGCCAACTCCACCAACTCCAAGAAACTTTTCAGTGTCATTCAAGAATTCACCAACCCACGCAGCGAAGCCACAGACATCACCCCATCCCAAGACCTCTGTTACAAGCTTGGAACCTATTTCCACTTGAAGATCAAATAACCTCTACAACTACATCGACCATCCACCAGGCGCCACAGACGGCCCCCTGCCCCCCAGAAACACCAGCCAGCCCACCATATCCAACTGGACACCGATCATGGCGAAGACACCACCTCGACCCTGAAAAGCATCCACTCGGGGGCCCCCACCGACCCCTGCCCCCCTCACATCTACCACAGAGCAGCGGCCGCCATAGCACCCGAACTACAATGCACCATCAACACCACCACCTTCAAAATATAGGCACCTTCCCAGATGACTGGAAGCGCGCAGAAGTCAGACCCCTGCTCAAGAAGCCCACAGCTGACCCCACTGACCTCAAGAACTATCGAGAAAACAGTCAACAGGAAACTGACACGATTCATTGAAGAGATCGCCACCCTTGACCCATCCCAATCCGGATTCCGAAGCAACCCCAGCACAGAGACCGCCCTACTCATCGCCATATATGACATCCGCACCCTCCTGGACCAAGGCCACTCTGTAGCCCTCCTCCTACTTGACCTATCAGCGGCCTTCGACACCGTCTCCCACCGCACACTAGTCGCCAGACTACACGACGCAGGCATACAAGGAACAGCCCTGGACTGGATCCTATCATTCCTCACCAGAAGAAGCCAAAGAGTCAGACTCCCACCCTTCCTCTCCGACCCCACGAAAATCACCTGCGAAGTCCCACAGGGTTCATCACTGAGCCCCACCCTCTTCAACATCTACATGGCCCCCCTCGCAGCCATTGTCCGACAACACAGTCTCAACATCATATCCTATGCTGACCACACCCAGCTCATCCTCTCCCTCACCAAAGACCCCACCACTGCCAAACTCGTCACAGTCTGGATGACCAACAGCTGCCTGAAGCTCAACGCCGAGAAGACAGAAGTCCTCGTTACCACCCCTTCTGCATGGGACAGCACCTGGTGGCCGACCACCCTCAGAAGCCCACCTACCCCCTCAGACCACGCCAAGAACCTTGGCATTGTACTCAACTCATCACTCACCATGAACTGACAGGTCAATGCCGTCACCTCCAGCTGCTTCAACACCCTCCGCAAGACCTTCAAGTGGATCCCCCCTGAGTCAAGGAAGACAGTCACCCACGCACTCATCACCAGTAGATGAAGCCTTCTAACCACCTTATTCAATCAGAGAAAACGTCTTTAGAGAGGAATGCCTTCCTCAGAAAAACCTTTCAGACCTAGCCTTCACTGTAAAGAGATGTCTCAACAGAGAGGCTATGTTGTTATATAAAAAAGAAGCCTTTAGTTTGTATATACTTATAAGAAAAGGAGCCCCTCTCTTATCAAACTCAACCATACCATACAGAATCTGCACTCTGTTTAAATGGTGATAATACAAGGCCTAATGCTTCCATGGATCCTTCTACACAGAATATATATCCCATTCAACCAATCAATCAATCAGGGAATTGTAAGCGCACTACTCACCCGTGACATTCCAGTCTTGGCTGCAATGTGAGAGGAGGATCTTCCGCCTGCTCTGGCTCTGTGGATGCGCGGGGTTTTGGCCAGTGCGAGGTTGGAAGATCGGAGGTTTCTTTTGGGCTGAGTGTGTGTGGGCGCGGGCGCCATCTTGGAGCGTCCCGACGCTCGAGTGGATGTGGGAGACGCCTATTTAAGGCGGACTCGTTTTTCAGGCTCTCTGCTGATTGCTACACGAGCGCTGGTCGCGCTATCATCTAGCTCGGACAACTGGTCTTTTTATCTCCCTTTTGCTCATTTTTGTTCATTTTGGTTTTTTAACCCCTGCTTTTACTGCCTCTATATTGGGCTTGCTGTCCTCTTACCTGCATTTAAATCAGGAAAACACACCGCCATTTGGTGGGTCCGGGTCCCGGGGCGGATTTCTTTTGCGGGCGCCATCTTTGGTTGGGCTGAGTGTGTGTGGGCGCGGGCGCCATCTTGGAGCGTCCCGACGCTCGAGTGGATGTGGGAGACGCCTATTTAAGGCGGACTCGTCCGCGCAGCGGTATCGCGCAGCGGGACGCCGTTCGCTTAGCCGGAGTCGTGCCAGAGTCCTGCCCGTCTGCGCCCGTCAGCGTCCCGGAGGCGTTTGAGGCGACGGGCAGGACGCGGCCATTCGGCTCGAGTTAGCTTGCTTTTTCGAGCACTATGCTACACTACTCGGGTCCGGAACTTCGGTTTTGGCAGTACACAAATGGTTTCTGCCGGACGGTTTTTCCTGCTCACCACAAGGGCAAGCATTGCTGCCCTGAGTGTGGCTGGCGCCCGCAGAAACATCTTGGCGATGCGCCACAGAAGGCGGCGGTTTGCGCTAAACATCTGGGCCTACTGCTCAACACTCGATCTCTGGGCCGGCACGCTCTGGATGTTTTTGATTTGCTAGAGTCAGAAAAACCCCTGTTCCTAATGCTCACCGAGACGTGGCTCGGCGAGGCGTCCAACCCAGATATTGCCACTGCTATCCCGCCCGAGTATAACATCTTCAGGCAGGATAGGCCGAAGGGGCGTGGAGGTGGGGTGGCATTAATAGTCAACAAAATGGTCACCTGCACCATCATTCCATCGGACGCGATCAAGGATTGCGAATCCCTTGCCTTCGCCATTGTCCTTTCACCACACCAATCGATGAAGGGTCTTCTAGTCTATCGGCCGCCAGGGCCCATGGGCTCTTTTTTTGAAGAGTTCCAGTCGGTGACCTCTTCTTTGTTACTTACATCAGAACATTGCATTGTCGCCGGGGACTTCAACGTCCATATGGACGTGGAAACGGATCCCGATGCGTTGAAAATGTTGGAGGTCACAGCCCCTATGGGCCTGGTTCCCTATCATGTGGGGCCGACCCATGAGAAGGGACATACCCTGGATTTGACCTTCTCTACGACCCCTATAGAGATGTTGGCCCCCACCCAGGTGCTTTGGTCTGACCACAGGCTGGTGAGATTTTATCTCTCAGATGCTGGGAAGCCTGCCGGTGTCCCCCGGCAGACTGCCGTGGGATTCAGGCCACTTCACCGGATTACTCCGGAACTGTTGGCACAGTCCTGCGCCGATCACCCCTGTGCCTTAACCGGGAACTTAGAGGAGGATGTGGAGCATTTGCAGGTCTGGCTCTCAGAGAGGCTCAATGATCTTGCTCCTCTGAGACCCCTCCGCAAACCCGAAAAAGGTGCTTCTGCCCCTTGGTTTACGGAAGCATTGGCGGCCTCTCGTCGGCAATGCAAGGTAGCGGAAAGAGCATGGCGCGTGAAATACGACGCGACGGCGAAACTCACCTACAGGTCTCTGGCGAAAGCGTACCATCGGAACATCCTCGCGGAGAAGAAGGCTTATTTTGCTAGAAAAATTTAAGCCGCTTCCAACTCCTGTAAGGAGCTTTTCGCCATTGTGCGGGAGTTTACAGCCTCTCGCGCAGCGTCTGCCCAGACCCCCCCTCCTGCGCCTTGGGTCAGGGCGATTGCGGACTTTTTCACCTCTAAGATCCAGCGGATCCAGGACTCCTTCCTTGTGTTGGATCCTGAGGTACCAGGTCGGGCGGAGAATGCCGCTGTTACCCGACCGAACGCCGGTGTGGCCTTGGCAGCTTTCCCTCCTCTCTCGCTGACAGCTTCATTTGACCTGATGGTGGGACTAAAGTCAGGTTCCCCTCGGGATGCCTGCCCCGCAAAATTTCTGGCTAAAATGGCAGCTGTCATTAATCCACTCGTGAACCCCCTGTTGAACTGTTCTCTTGCACAGGGTGTGGTTCCCCAGTCCTGGATGCAGGCAATGATTATTCCCCTGCTTAAAAAGCCTGGTCTGGATGTGGAGGTGTTAGCGAATTATAGACCTATCTCGCTCCTGCCGGCTTTGGCGAAGGTCATTGAAAAGCACGTGCAGAAGGTGCTTACCGATTACTTGGAGGCCCACGACCTACTGCACCCTACACAGTCGGGTTTCCGCGCCAATCTTAGCACCGAAACAGCCCTCCTGGAAGTCTCGGAGGCGATAAAGGAGGTGCTGGATTCGGGTGGGAGAGCGATGCTGGTGATGTTAGACCTGTCGGCGGCCTTTGACACCGTCCCTCATGAGGGTCTGCTTGCTAGACTCTCAGAGATTGGTCTTCGAGGGACGGTGCTCCAGTGGTTTCGATCTTTCCTGGCAGGCCGTCGACAATCGGTCTGGGCTTCTGCTTGCTCCGCCGAGATGTCGCCATTGGGTGTCGGAGTTCCTCAGGGCTCTGTCCTGAGCCCAACTCTATTTAATATCTTCATGACCCCTCTGGCGGCCCTGGCGGAGTCTCTCGGGGCCCAGATCGTTTCTTACGCCGATGACACCCAGCTCCTCTTCACCTGTGAGAGGGGTGCGGACTTCGATGGAGGTAGGATCCAGGGTTGCCTTGAGGCTGTGTTTCAGTGGTTCCATCATAACAGCCTCAAGTGCAACTCGGATAAATCCGAGGTCCTCTTTTTTGGGTGCAGCTCGGACCCGGACTGGAAAGTGTGGTGGCCGGAGAACATGTTTCCACCAGCAAGTTCGTCCCAGGAAGCTAAAAACCTTGGGATTAAGATCGACAATGGCCTCACACTACGCTCGCAGGTAATCGGTCTCACAGGCACCTGTTTTGGCTTACTCCGGATGCTTCGCAAGTTCCTTCCCTTGTTATCGGAGGAACACAGGAAGATCACGGTGCAGGCGATGATAGGCTCGAGAATAGACTATTCCAACGTCCTCTATCTCGGCCTGCCAGAATACCTGCTTCAACGATTACAGGTTGTTCAGAATTCGGCAGCACGTGCTATTTTTGGACTATCTCGCCGTGCCAGAGCCTCGGGCCTTTTGGAGGCTCTGCACTGGCTTCCTGTCCGGAAGCGGATAGTTTTTAAAACTCTCACCCTGGCACATAAAGCCTTGCACACATCTGGAGCAAAATATCTTCAGAAAAGGCTGTCCTTTTACCGTCCTGCCAGATCGCTTAGGTCTGAAGCCTTGTTTCTTGCTGCAGTGCCCCGCGTGAAGAGAGCTCGCATCGGTGGCCGCTCCTTTAAATTATTAGCGCCTCAGCTGTGGAACAAATTGCCTGTGTCCCTGCGCAGCACCCCTAACCTGTTGGCCTTTAGGAAGGGGCTTAAAACTTGGCTTTTCACTTCTTAGTTTCAGGTCCTATCCGGTTTCCTCTTTTTTTGTTTTTGTTTATTTTTCCTGTTGTGTTTTGAGATTAGTGTGCAATTCAAAGCGTCGGGACACTCTTTCGAGTAGCCGCACGCTATACAAAAAACCTGTATAACATAACATAACATAACATAACGTATGTGGAAGTTGATTCTGTTGTTGAGGTATTTGGGTCCGCTGTTGTGTAGACATTTGTAGGCGTGAGTGAGGATTTTGAAAGTGACTCTTTTCTTCACAGGGAGCCAGTGGAGTCTACGTAGGTGTTGGCTGATGTGTTCGTGTCGGGGGATGCTGAGGACGAGTATGGCGGCGGTGTTCTGGATTGTCTGGAGTTTGCTGAGTAGGGACTTGTTGATGCTGGCGTAGAGTGCGTTTCCGTAGTCCAGTAAGACCACCCTCTGTAATAATTCCTCGGAACAGAATAGACAGTCTGTATAGAAGTATTGAGACAATAACTAGGCCCTGTGCTAGTATATTTCAGCATGCTATACATTCTGTATGGTATAGTTTGATCAGTGTTCCTACCTTATACTACCCTGTAACAGCAGTCTCCCTACGTGACAACTCATGAGAGACCTAATGCTTTGTGTAGAAGACCATGGAGAACTAGTACCTCCAGTGTTATATGGCTTTACAAAAAGCAAGCTCTCTACTGGTATCTCTGACGAGAGTAAAGGGTTTGTGTGTAGAAGGTCCCAGACAAACAATAGCCACTGTGCTACTAAAGTGTTATCAGAGAGGAGATGGAGGATAGTAAAGGTTGATGTAAAAGAAGAGATTTGTAACACAATTCTATACGGGGTGAATGGCTCACTTCTATCACATCTTTCCCTCTGTACTAATAGATCTGTAGAAGCTAATGGCTGGGTTTAAAATGCTTTAGTGAGTAATCCAGCCCTGTACAAAGGTGTCTACTCTGAGAGAACATGGTGTATGAATAGGTTTACAACCAGCAAGGTATCAAATGTTACCTTTTGAAGGAAGTGACCTGATTAGGGTTTAGGGTCACCCGCGACCACCTCTCAGCCTTCCATACAAATGAAGAGTCAGTCAGACAGTAGAGAATACAAACCAATATATTTATTCAGATACACTCGAGTGGAGCCCAGCCTGCACAGTCTCTAGAGATTGCTGCAGAGGGACTGGCATCAGCAAACATGGAGATACATTATGTACAATTCAGAACCAATGAAGGCATGCCCATAATGGAATGTTCCAGGCAGATGCAGTTAAACAAAGGAGTACAGAAGGATAGGTTTCGATTCTGAGGCCGGCCACACACTATCTCTTACTCAAGGTTACTCTGCCCGTGCCTACTACTAAAATGGTGGGAGAAGGCCTCTATCTAGTTGGAAAGCTATGCGCTAATAAGAACAGTGTATTCATTAGCAAAGCAAGGCCCAACCTTGGAGAACAGAAAATTACCACAGGCCGTTTCTCAAAAAGTAAATAAGGATTCGTTTTTGATCGGGATTCAAAATGGTGGCCAGACATAAAATGGTATTGTGAATGCTAACTTACATTGAATAATACACAGACAGAATAACGAAAACATTTTCATTCCAACACTCTAAAGAGAGTAAAGGGTTAGTGTACAAGGTTTTAGATAAACACTAGACCCTATGCTAGAAGATTTAAGCAGGGTACAGATTGTGTGTGGTGGAGTTTCTTGAAAGAATAACTCCATCTCATACAAGTCTATACAGAGTGAATCGTCCAGTTTTATAACACACCCCCTCTGCTGACACCTCTCTACAGGGTAAACGGTGGGTGTGAAGGGCTTTTGTAATGAAGCCATCTGTCTTCACAGATCTCTTGTCAGAGTGAACAGGGTATACACCTTAGTTTACAAACATCAATTTCTCTACAGACACCTCTGGAAAGGATAAAGAATCTCCGTAGAAGGGTCCATGGAAGCACTAGCCCTGATAATATTACATTTTAAAAAGGTGCACTTTCTGCATTGTAGAGTGGCTCTATTTGCTATACGTGTATACAGGGTAAATGCTTCTTTGTTACGACAACATAGCCTGTCTGGTGAGACCTCTTTTTAGGGTGAAGGCTGGGTTTGAAAGGCTTCACGTAGAAAGTCATTCCTTTGTAAAGACGTTTCCTCTGAGTGAATATGATGTTTAGTTGACAAAAATAAGACCACCCCCTCTAGTGAGCAGAATAATCAGTCTGTGTACAAATAGTAAGAGAAAAACTAGGCCCTGCACCTGTATAATTCAACAAGGCATACCTACTGTATGAGAAAATTTGATAAAACAGTGATCCTATCTCATACAGCCCTGTAACAGTCTTCCTAGTGACACCTCAGCAAAAATCTAATACTCTCTATGGAAGAACTTAGAGAACTAGTACCTAATGTGATATATAGCTTTACAAACAGCACCCTCACTGATGATAATTGTTAACAGAGCAATGGATGTGAGTAGAAGGTCTCCGAGAAACACATGGTCTTGTGCTACTACACTTTCACAGAGTGCAGATTAGGGATTGTAAAGTTTGATTTAAAAGTAAATCTTTGTAATACACTTCTATATAGAGTGAATGGCTCACTTCTATCACAGCATTCCCTCTCAACTAATAGCTCTGTAGGGGTTAAAGGATGGGTGTAAAAGGCTTTAGTGAGTAAATCAGCCCTCTACATAGGCATCTCCTCTGAGAGAACATGGTGTATGAATGTGGTTATAGGCAGCATAGGCAACAAGGTCTCTACTGAAACCTCTGAACAGAGTACAGGATCAATGAATAAGGTTTTAGACAAACACTAGACACTCTGCTAACAGATTTAAACAGGGTACAGATTGTGTGTGATTGAGTTTAATGAGAGTGTAACTCCTTCTCATACTAGTCTATACAGAGTGAATGGGTCCGTTTAAAACACACCATCTCTGCTGACACCTCTCCACAGGGTTAACGGTGCTTGTGATTGGCATTAGTAATGAAGCCATCTGTCTCTACAGATCTCTTCTCAGATTGAATGGGGTGAATGAATCAATTTACAAACCGCAATCTTTATACTGGCATCTCTGCAAAGGATAAAGGATCTGTGAAGAAGGGTCCATGGAGACACTTGCTCTTCAATTATCACATTATAAGAGAGTGCACATTCTGAATGATAGAGTTTGATAAAACAGGGGTTTCTTCTGTTATAAGTGTAGACAGGGTAAATGCTTTTGTTTTATGACAACATAGCCTGTATGGTGAGACCTCTTTTCAGGTTGAAGGCTGGGTGGGAAAGGTTTTAGTAATAAACCCATCTCTCTGGAGAGACTTTTTCTCACAGTGGACAGGGTGTTTCATTCCATTTACAAACAGCAATGTCACTACTGATACCTCTGAAAAGGGTAAAGGATCTATGTAGGAAGCTCCTGAGAAACACTGAGGGGCATATTCTCAAGGAGCTATTGCCGAGTTAACGGCACTTTATCGCAGCCAAAGTCGCGATAATTTTACCGCCCCATTCACAAGCAGGTGCAAACAGCCAACATCACCAGTTTTCCGGCGATAGCATCCTCAAAACACATCGCCACAGATGACCCCGGCAACTATCTCTAATGAGATGCAGAGTAGGCGTACCCGAGCAAAAAAGCCGCGACAACACCACTTCACAACATTCTCAACGATCAGCCAGATCGGCGATAAGATCACAAAACATGCAATAAGGCACATTAGCAGCAGGAATTTAACACCTGCTCTGACCTGGTGCAAAGTCAGACGACAACCGGCAACAGAAAAGCGAGCCCAGACCACAGCCACACCTGAAGACCAACAGATGCCATGGAGCCACTGATCATGCAGCTCGGAGCCCCAACAGGGCCACAACACCCCCGTCACCACATCCAGGACCGCCACCCCCCCGGACCACCACAGAGGCAGCGCGGACAAAGACGGCGGACCCCCAGGAAACGCACCAGCCTCACAGACCTAACACCTGACAATATCATTGCCCACTACAGGCTCAAAAGGACAACCATCCTATGCATCCTGACCATCATCGCTCAACAGGCTGACGGCACCAACACAGCGGACAACCAACATCAAAGCTGCTAGCTGTGCTGTACCTGTTGGCCACTGGTACCGCCCAACCAACACCCGCCAGAGTTGGAGGAGTCTCACAGCCAGCCACATCCAAGTCCCTCACACCTGTCCTGGATGCCATCATCAGCTTGGTACCCCAGTACCTATACGCCCCCCACAATGCGCAGGAACAGCTGGAGACCAAGCAAGGACTATACGCCATAGCTGGATGCACGCACGTATTGGGGCAATCAGCAGCACACGTGTCCTACTTGTGCCCCCTGGTGACACAGCACACAATTACCTCAACAGAAAGCACACACCTCCCATCAATGTGCAGGCAACATTTGAACACCGCCACCAACGTCATTCTCAACTACCCAGGCAGTGTGCATGATACCTTCATCTTCCGACAGTCCTACATAAACCAGCAACTCCAGGATGGCACCAATGGAAAGCCTGTTGGCAAGTACCAAATGAACACCACACAAACCTCAACTCCACAACCATGCAACCCACAACTCTGGCGATCTACACGTCACAAAATCACATACAACATGCAAAACAACATGCCCACCCACCAGACACGACGGCACAACTTACTGAGGTAACCTGGGCTAGCCATGAACATGAACCATCAACGTCATGGCACCTCAGCCACACAATAGCGGAATGTGGGGAGATGTGGGAACCAGGCATGTGTGAAGGAGGCAAGTGACCCATGAATGTGAAAGTAGACAGTGCCAAGTGTGGCAGAGATGTGCTGGACAGACTGCAGCATGCAGAACACACCTATATCCATGGCGACATACAGCGCTGGTGTATGGAGTGTAGTTAACAGTGGACGCAACCATGTCACCCCAGCCAGTTGGGGAGTTCGCGGAAATGTAGCCTGTTACGTCCCCCCCTGTAAGTGTGAGCGGAGTGGGCTGGCCCGGCGTACGCCTGGCCAGAGTAGGGGTGTGAATAAAAAGCACGTAGCCCTGGGCATGGTTCTCTTTCAGAATGCCCAACATCTCTGCAAGGGCGGCGCCTCTCACCCCGCCACTAGGCCGACGCCGTCATCGTGAGCGGAGTTGCCTGCGATCCTGTGTGCCTGCTGTACCCCGGGCCGCTGGACCCCGAACCCGTCAGGCCAGCCCCTGCGCAGCCAGGCCACACTGCTCACCTGCTGACACCGGCGTGTGTCAAAGAGGGCTCACCACGTGCAGGCACAAGCTCCAAGCCCGAGGCCCACGACCTTGCCAGCCTCCTCAGACCATCACGGCCTCCGCGACACAGGCCTGCTGCATCCGGCCTACACTACGGTCAAGTAGGTCACACATTTGGAACTGAGTCTTGATTATGCAATGTCAGAGTACACACTTCATGGCTGAGTCATATCTGTGTTCTCCCTTCTATGTTGGGCCACCAACTCTGTGCACAGCATTCAAACGACAGCTGTCTGTGGTCCCTTGCTGACTACTGCCTTCAGCCTACACTGAGTCCGTGTAGGTCACACACTTGGAACTGAGTCGTGATTCATGTATGCCAGAGTTCATCTCATTGCACGCAGGGAGAGGTGTAAGAGGAAGATGCGGTTCAGTCCGGAGGAGAAAAGGATCATCGTAACGGAGGTGATCGAACACTGCCGACAACTGCTGTGGTGTCACTAACTCTGTGCATCGCGGGCCAATGACACGTAGCTGTGTGCCCCTGCTGAACGCTGCCATGGGCCTACACTGCAGTGAAGTAGGTCACACATATGGAACTGTGTCTTGATTTCATGATGTCCGAGGCCATACATACATGGTAGCCTTACTTCACTGTACACCCTTCGATCAGGTAGCAGCAACTCTGTGCATGTCATCCCAATGACAAGTGGCTGTGGGCCCATGTGGGCCGCTGCCTTCGGCCTACACTGCGGTCCAGCAGGCCTCATACCAATACAATCCAGTCTGTAGCAGGCAGGACACGGCATCGTCGCTGACTGAACACCCGCTCAGCTCTGGGGCCGTCAACCACGAGTCACCCCCACATGCCATTTCAACGTTCCATGAGGAGCTCGCTGAACAGCGTTTGGCCCGCACTGACCTCTGCCTCGGGCATACACTGCAGTCGAGTAGCTCACACTTTCAGAACTCAGTCTTGATTCATTGATGTCAGATTTGACAATATTGTACAGGCCTCATCGCATACTGCATTCCCTTTCAGCTCCGGTGCCACTAAGTCTGTTCCACGACATCCATTGACACTTTCTGGGTGAACTCTGATGGCGAATGGGTCTATGGCATTGGGTCTATCGTTATCACCCTGTCTGTGATACTGACTTTGTGGCGAAAACGAGGCAGTAGCATTCCACTCCTCCATTTGCCACTTCCGGACGGTTTCTACACTCTGCATCATGCCCTGGAGGACACCTTCCACTGTCTCCTGCAACCCTACACCTCATTCACCTTGGATATCGATGAGGACCCGCTCAGCTCGCGTGGCCCTATCTCAGTGCACCACCACGTCCCTTGCCAGTATGCCTGTGCCGGCCGCAGTGCATCTGGGGCCACTAACTCTGTGCAGCTCAAGTCAGGGATCCTGTCTGCTGAGATATTGGATGGCCTCTGAGACGGTGGCCTTAGGTCATCAAGCCCATGTGTCTGTGGCCCTGCGCTGTCCGCTGCCTCCGGCCTCAACTGGGGTCCACCAGGGCTCACACCTCAATTCGAGTCCTGACTGGCCCGGACGTCGCATCACTGCAGGAGGCACACGCCACCACTGCCAGGACCACCTCCAGAATAACAACTGCCAGAGTCGTAAGTGTCTTACTGCCAGACTATCAGAGTTGGTGTCACCTATCGTGGATGCCATCATCTGCCTGATACCCTGGTCAGCACTCCAGGTGCCACTGACTCAGAGCACCACGACTCATGGACCATTTCTGATTGAGTTGTGTGCTTTGGCGAGCTAACGCAGCAATGTCACCTCAGGCAGTGTGGGAGACCTGGGACAGTGATGCGGAAGATGATGCAGGTGTAACACACCCCACTGCAGCTGCATCAGGTATTTTCTGAAGGGACACAATCCTAGATATTTTCTTCACAGGAGCAAGCTCAGCTCCAGTGCCCCAACATCGGTGCACTGCAACTCATGGACACATCTGTTTACATGTTGGGTGACCTCTGTACTTGCTCCGGCTACCAACATGGTGCTCCACAGTAGTCTCGGTAATGCTGGTGTTTACTGTTTTCGTTTCTATAGTGTTCACTGTTCAAGTTGTTGCCAGCACCAGCCACTCCGTGCGGGCTGGCTTACACTCACCCCACACACATCCAGCACAGACATCACTGTACATGTGTCCCTGCCAATAAAGGAGCGAGGCGCAGGTGCCCGTAGCCAGTTCCACAAACTATCTCAGTGTGTCCGTGTGGTCATGATGTGTGCATGAGGGTCCCTGAGCCTACAACATCAGCTGTGTACAGCGGGCACAACCATGTTCCAGCTGGCAGCGGGTAAGACCTTGGACATGCAGTTTTGTCGTCAACCCGCTCAATACATGAGAGGAGTGGACTGGGCCAGCGTACGGAGGTCCAGAGTGGGGGTGTGAATGATGATTCCTGGGCTCTGGGCGTGGTTCATTGCAGGAAGTATGCATGTGTCTCTGTCGAGGTGTAGGTGTCCTTTGTGGGGTGTAGGTGGTCCCTGGTGGGACTTGAACAGCCACATGTGTGATCTAGTTCGGCTTCCATGTGCTCTGACCCCACCCGCACCTGTTCGGCCACCTGGCATTCTGTCACCTGGTGTTGGAATGCGATGTGTGCCGAGGTGGAGTGTTGGGAGCCAGACGTGGAGGCGGGTGCTTCCTGCTGTGTGGTCTGTGCGGGTGTTGGTGTCTCCTCTATATAGCCTGGCTGCCCTGCTCCTGGGTGTGGGTTGCCTAAGATGTCCATGGGCTGTTGTAGGGCGTCGGTGTCGAAGGTGTGGTGGTCCTCTCCAGCATCACTGATGAGTAGTCTGATCTGCTCTGCTGGAGGTGTTGTTTGTCCCTCTGCAATGTGAAGGGGAGATGCATGTTGACATCGTGTTGACATGTGTGTTGGTGCATTTTTCTAGTTTACATGCAGATTGTATTACAATGTACATTGTGATGGTTTGGGAGGTGCTGTATATTTGATGCAGGACTGTGGACATTTGGACTACATGACGGATGTGAGGTTGAACACGTACATTTCCATCTAGCAGTTTCCTGCTATGGTAGATGTGATTGGCCAGTTTCTGCGCATGAGCGGACCCAGTTGTGTCCTCTGTTCTGCAGTGTTGGTGTTGCACTTTGTACCACATTGTCGTCGGATGTGCTGTTATTGCTATGTGTGTGTGCTGCAGTGTGCCACGGGGATCAGGGACATGATCTAGGGTCATTGTGGTTGTGTAGTGTGCTACACATCATCGTTACTCACCCGGTTGATGTTGTGTCAGTTCCTATCAGGCTGTGTCCGGACTCCCAACTCCTTGCGCCGTCTCCACCCTAATGACTGTAGCCTCCATTTCCTCCAGCTCCTTCTGTGGTGCAGGACTCCCACCTCCTGTCCTTGCTGCTGCCTTCCTGTTGGCGATGGGTTTGTGCTCGGTTAGGCTTTTCACATCGTGCCAGCGCATCTTGTCCTCCTCCATAGACCTCCTCAACACTCCGACTGCATTCACGTTTGTTATATTGACGTTCAGTAGATGGTGGTGTTCTGTCACCTCCGTGACGCTGAACTGGTTTTCCTGCAGACTGCACCCCGTCTGCTTCTTCCTCTTTTCCTTGGGCTTCCCTGACCACGGGGTTCCATGGTGGTGGTCTAAGGGGCTTGTGGGGTTCGCGTTGGCCTCTGCACTTGGTCCGGGAGCATCCATGGGGCTACGCAGTTTCTTTTTTCCTCCCTTTTTTTTTGTTGTTGCTTTTATGGCGCATTTTCCCGCATGACGCGTGGGAATTGCAGCCCTGTCGCTGGTTATCGCTGATTTTTGTATCGCGGTTGGCCTCATGGCAAGTTTTTGGGTGTTCGTGTTTCGCATTTTTGCGGCGTCGCGTTGTGTTTAACGCGGTCATTTGACGCGTTAGGCTGTGACTATCGCATGGTGCCGCCAGGTTGAGAATACAACATTAACACGGTGTTGTTTTCCCGCGATAGACTGTGATGTGCAAAGTTGCGTTCAGCTAAATTTGTGATGGTTATCACACAATCTTGAGAAAATCCGCTTAAGTCTTCTGTTTTTTTCTCATAATTGCATACAGGGTAAATGCTTCATTTTTATGACAACGTGGCCTCTTGGCTGTGACCTCTACACGTGATAAATGCTGGGTGTAAAAGGCTTTAGTGAGAAATCCATCCCTCTACAAAGATCTTTTCTGAGTGAACCAAATGTATGATTGATTGGTCCTACAAAGAGAACCCTCGCTAGTGACAGCTCCGAACAGAACACATTTCAACAGGGTGCAGATTAAAAAAGGTAAAATTTGATAAAACGCTGAGTCTATCTCATTCAATTCTATTGAGCATGAATGCTTCAGCTTAATGACAACGTGAACTCTCTACAAAACACCTCTTTACAGAGTGAAACCTGAGTATTAAAGAGATCAGTGAGGAATTAATTCCTATGCAAACATCTTTTCTCTGAGTGAGAAGCATCTATGATTGGATTCAGTAAGAGCAGACACTCTAGTGTCAAAAGACACCTGTATGGGGGTAAAAACCTTTAGTGAGAAAGTAAGCTCTCTGTAGATACCTTTCTTTCAGTAAACAGGGTTATTAATTGGATTTTTTTTAAATAGCCTCCACAGTAACACATCACTATGAAGTAAAGACTATGTAGATTGTAAAAGAGAACCACTATGCCCTTGTTTTCCCATTATAATAGAGTATACAATCTCTACGGTACATTTTCATACATTACCTCTCGGCTAACACCTGTCTACTGAGTGATGCCTAGGTACTTTAAGCTTCATTGAGAAGCTCTCTCCCCTCCAAACACCTTTTGTATCAGTGAATAGGCTTTATGACTTTGTTAAGGACACCCACTTGCCAAAATTATTTGTAGTAAGTACAGTACTTGCAATATACATCAACCACTCCTGAGAGACACCCAGAACTCAATACAAAAATATCTCAATAGCCACCTATGAACTCAACAACATATCACATACAGAATCAGCTGCGGTTCAGTAGCAAGTGCTCTAAATTTATATATGGCACATAATTTTATAAGAATTATGAAATTTCAACAGCAACTAGCACAGTAAAATAAATACAGAGGACACACAAAAGTCCAATTACCACCAGAACAACAATATTTCTATAAAATTTTCAATATTAATTTCTCATCATTTGTTTAAAACCCTACAATAGTATAGACTTTGGCATTTAAATTTTAACTATTTAAATATTTAGTACTCTCATAATGAGCAAACATTTTGAAACTGGTTTCTAAATATATTATAATATTTAAGTATATAGTCACAGACTTCATGCCTTAATTACACTATAGGCCTGATTTAGATCTTGGCTGGACTACCATCGTCCCGCCGCTGCAGTTCCAAGTACTCCATCGAGATGATGGACTCAAGCCCACCGTATTTAAATGTGGCACCAACAGACTGCCGTCCGCCGCGTCGTGGTCTTCTCAGCTGGCTGAGAGTACTCCCTCGCCATCATGGAGGCGGGATTGCGCTGAGCCGATTTAGATATGCTTGTTGTGCTAGCGATGTCCTGGCAGCAGGGAACTGACGAAGTAAGGCAATGGGGGTGTTGAAAAAGGTAAGTACTACTCATCATGATCACACTACACATATATGTTGTGGATCTGTCAATATGTACATGTCGGTAGTGTGCAATGCACTTTTTTTTAAACCTTTAACATTGCACACCAATGTTGTTGAATGTACACACACAGAGTCCAGCGACAACGGGGTGACTTAGCGTTGTGGTCAAGTAGTAGCAGCACAGGGAGGACCCGCACCATGAGGTTCAAAGTGGAAAGGGAAGTGTGAACCCAAAAAAGGTACATTTTCACCTTTTTTTCTTCCGTTCCGCCAACTCGGGTATGGAGGTGTTCCCACCACAGTTGCCTCAACAGAAAGCCACATCACAATCAGTTCAGCGGTCTTCTTGATGGGGCTCCCTCCCAAAGCCGCTTTTGCCTCTAACGCCATCGAGGTGGGAAGACGATTCCGGTGGAGTCACATGACTCAGCGATCTTTTAGTCATAGACCCTCCAACATCTCAATATGGCAGGCGGACCGTCAAGTCGCCAGCCAGGAGGACTGTAAAGAAAGCAATGGCCGGACCCAATCTGACAAGATCGAAATCAGGCCCTATGTTTTTAAGTACCTGCAAATAAAGCTGTATGTTGAAGGTCGCTATATACACTAATCTCCTTTACTCAAAAATTAAATTACCTCTGCTTTGCACAAATCAAAGAGATTACACTTGCTGTACCTCCAAAACAACAAGGGCAATCTCAGGTGTCTGAGGATGGGCAACATATATAAGTATCTGAACCTTCAAGCCACGCAGCCAATCACATTATAGCTTTTTAAAAATTTATTGAGGGAATGTCAGCTATTGGTTTATCCAAATATAACCTCAGTCATACACTTGATGGGATTTTCACCAATGGCCAAAACTTACAGGTCAAGAAGGTTGTGCCGTTGGGCTGGACTGAACACAAGGCTATAATTTTCAAGTTAAAAATCCCAATAAAAAGATCTTCCTATAGCAAAAGCACCTATAACACTAAAATACCGGCAGTGGAATAAATTTGACAACATGGCATTGAAAACAATGCTGACAGAATCCTCTCCTAGGCCTGAGAGTGGGGTCGACCTAGATGCAGCTAATTTTGCTAGCTGGATTTATGAGGCTGTCACACAACTTGCTCCCTCAAAAACAAGGACAAGTCAAAGATCCCTTCGTCTGCTCCATGGGACTCCAAGGAACATAGGACGTATAGAAAGAAATGCAGACATCAGGAACAACTTTGAAGGTTAAACTACAGTCCTGATGAAAAAATAGAACATAAAACCCTGATCAAGAACGATAAAAGACAAATAAACCCTGTCAAGACCACAATTTTTACAGATAAAATTAATACAAACAAATCGCTGAAACAACTTTTCAACACAGTTAAAACCCTGTCTAAGATCAGCAATAAAAACCCTGTGACACATGATCAGTGACTGTGTAACACAATTGCAGACTTCTTTCAGTCTAAAGTCAACAATATATTTCTGGAGTTTACCACTTTGTCAGGAAGCACTGAGACATAATGTGGAAATTAGGTATTAGAGGGAGTTAGTACCTCTAATAATGAGAAAGAGCAGCTATTGTTTACTACCTTTATCCCTCTTACAGAGGATAAAGTGACCAAAATAACCAAAAGTCAGGTGCCCCATTGGATCCCTGCCCTCTGCAGGCTCTTCATCCAGTAGCAAATACAATATTGACTCACCTTATAGCACTCTTAAATAAAATATTATCCTCTGGCTGCTTTCCATTAGCTTGGAAAAAAGCTTCCATACCACCTTCGCTGGACCCCATGAAGTAAAAAACGACATGCCGATCTCCTGACTTCCCCTTATAGCTAAGAATCTAGAAAAAAGTTTTAACCTAGAAATCATTGGCTTTCTTGAATCAAACATTATCTTGGACCGTTCACATCATGGGTTCAGACCCAATCATTGTACAGAGTTGGCTCTTATAGAGTCAAAGGAAGAAATCAGAGCCATTGTTGATAATGATGGAAAGGTGGCCCTGATGCTGCTCGATCTTTCGGCTGTGATCGATAAGGTTGTTCACTCTGTTCTGATCAACCGGCTTGAACACATAGACATCAGGGATCGAGCTTTAGAACTGCTTGCCTCCATTTTGTCCAATCGTGAGCAAGTTGTCACCTTTGAAAGCTTCAATTCTGATCCTTTTACACTCCTATGCTGGGTCCCACAGGGGTCCTCACTCAGTCCGACTCTATTTAATGTGTACATCACCCCCCCATTGAGCTCATTAGATCATATGGCTTTTCAGGACTTTCTTATGCTGACAACACTTAGATAGTGGTGTTAGACTCCTCAAACCCCGAAAAGTAGCTAAGCAATTTAACACCTGCATGAGGAATATCATTGAGTGGATGCAGAATAATTGCCTAAAACTTAAAACTGCGAAGACTGAGGTGTTGCTTTTTGATAGCAATACCTCCATCTGGAATACCTCATGGTGGCCCTCAAATTTAGGTTCACCTCTATTGCCTGTCCAAAAAGCAAGGAACTTTGGGGTCATCTTTGACTCTAAGCTGGTTGTTGCCGACCATGTAAATCAGGTCACTTCCTCCTGTTTCTTTACATTAAAAGTCTTCAAGAAAATTCTCCCTTTCCTCCCTTAGAGCTGTGAAAAACAGTAAGGGGCAGATTTACGACTTCTGGCGCATCCCTGCTAATCAGCAGAGATGCGCCAGAAGAGTTGCGACGAATCTGCCCACCCGTGCGCCACCACTGATGCGCCGCATTTACAATGCGGCGTCCCGTGGCGCTCGGATGGGCAGATGCGTGACGCATCCCCCTTCGGAAAGGCGGCGCATTGCTGGAGTTGCGTCGCAAGCGCGAAGCAGCTCCAGCAAGGCTCGGGGGTGCCCAATCCCTAACATGCTGCGTCAATCCTTACGCCTGCTTCAAGCAGGCGCAGGGTTTTGACGCAGCATGGCCTTAAAAGTGACTGAGTGAAATCTTGTAGATTTCACTCAGCCACTTTTAGGAGGCGTTCCTGCGCCGGAACGCACCCCCCCTGCACCGGAACACCTACATGTGGCGCAGGGCTTTACAACGTGACGCATCTCCCAGATGCGTCACGTTGTAAATACTCCGCAGCATGGCGCTGGCTTTACGCCGCCGCTGCGTCACAAAAGTGACGTAACGGCGGCGTAGAAGAGGCGCAAGGGGCTTGTAAATCTGCCCCTAAGTTTAGCTGTTGTCATTTCAAGGCTAGATTACTCTAATGTTCTGTATTCAGGCCCCCAGCAGTGCCTACTGAGAACATTTCAAACTCTTCAAAATGCTGCTGGTCGAGTGTTGCTGAAGTTTTCTAAATTTAGCTCTTCTTCACACAACAAATGTATTTCTTCCAAAGTACATGTACTGCATGAACCATATTCTTCTTTAATGGTCTTTGCAGACATTATATTTTAACTTAATTGTTAACACTGAAAACCTGTGGTTTATTTGTGTTGCTTTAACGTTGTTTAAACCAGCTAATGACACTTGTAATGTACAAATAGGCACTTTTTCTTCTCCCTATACAATTCAGCTTGCAAGATTCTTGCAGGATCATAAGAAAACCTCATGGCAGGGTCACTCAGTAAATTTCCATGCGACTCTCGTGTGAGTCTTGCAGGATCGTTCGGGACCACACAGCAAGCTTCACCAGAAAAAGCTTGTTAATGACTCTTGTGGTATCATGAAAACCCTTCATGGCATGGTCACTCGGTAAATATCCATGCGACTCTTGCAAGACTCTTGTGGGATCGTACAAGGTTACACAGCAAGCCACGAAATGTGGACAACGGATCGTACGAATACTATAGACCCTGGATATTAATGTAGATGATTGTTATAGTACGCTGCATAACAACTAACGACATAGAAGGTGGTGCTCCTCTTGTGATTATACTATAACTATGTTGAATATATTCTTGTTACGTATACAAATGCCAATAAAAAGATATTTTAAAAAAGTTTACACAGCAAGCTTCACCTCCAGAAGCTTGCATTGTACTCTTGTGAGACTCTCTACCAGGTTCATAGCAGAATTTCAAACTCACCCAATAATAAAGCTCATGGTATTTAACCAGTAACTGTGCACCATACAAACAGCAGTTGCTCACAACCTATTCATCTTTTCTAACTCAAACATTTGCCAATTACATGTGTACTTTTGCCTCCCTCCCATGTTTCTCCTCTCGTGTAATTCCATACACCTCCTGAAGTGTATTCATTGTGCTGAGCACTCCTCTTGTGACTGACATCTCTATACTGCATCATGGTTCACCTCTGGATTTTGGGACCCAGCTTCAACCACTGGGCTAGAGAATATGCCATTAACTGTGGCGTTGAAAAAAATCATGCATTCCCAAACTTGGACATTACTTGGATTGGACAAAGAGGTATGCAGCGGCATCAATTGTTACCAATGGTTGAGAGCATTTTGAATTGGGAGCACATGATGGTGCTGGATGATAGCAAAGACCTAGGCACAATCACAGGGGTTGCTTTTAAAATCCAGATCAAGTAGAACTTTGACGCCTCTCTTTCCTCACACAGAGTTTGCATATTCTAATATGTGTTAGAGACAAAAATGGCAATGGTCTAAAGAGTTTGGTCCTAAGATTGAGAGGTTCTGGAAGAATGTCAATAAAACAATTTCTCCATTTCTTCATGACTATGGCATGAGCTCTATTAACAATAACCTTTTTGATAGGCACGGTGTATATAGGCGAGATGGAGTGCACTTCACTGCAGAAGGAAACAGGATCTTCTTTAGGAACATTAAGGAATGCACCCAATTCTATATGTCACTTAACACTACAACCTAAAAACACAAATCATCGGAGCTACCCTACTCCTACATTATGTGATTGTTTCATGTTAGAAATCTCTTTTTTTGGGATATTGACGCCAGCGAGACTCTTGTGAGGGTGGGAGCTGTATATTTGTCTGATTCCTGTGAGACTCTCGAAAGCTCATACATCTAACATATATCTCATGGATGACAGCTTTGCATAGTAGGGTATGGGGAGGGACTGGCTCATCCACTGAGACCTCTCTCTTGGATGACAACTGTACATAATAGGGTGTGGGGAAAGACAGGCCTATCCCGTGAGAGTTCTCCTCAGGGTATTAGGTGTCCGCACTAGGGTGTTGGGACTGACTTGCCTCTCTGTTGAGACCTCTACCCATGGAAATCTGAGTGTATAGTAGGGTCTGGGAAGGGAACATCTTTCTAGACTGATGGGTGTGGGTGTGTGTAGTAGGGTGTGGGGAGGGACTGCCCTCAATACTGAGACCATTATCTTGGATGACAGAAGTGCACAGTAGGGTGGCTCTGCTTAGAGCTTTGTCTGAGATGACGGGTGTGCATAGTAAAATGCGTGAAGTGACTTAGTTCTCTGCTCAGACCTCTCCCCAGGGTGACTTATGTGCAAGTAAGGTGTAGGGAGTGACTGGCATCTGTGCTGAGAACTCTGTCTTGGATGACAGGTATGCTCTGCGAGCTCTCCTCAGAGTGACAGTAATACATAGTAAGGTATAGACAGCAACTGTACTCTCTCTCCAGAGTAACAGGTGGATGTAACACAGTGTAAGGATAGTTTGTCCTCTCCTCTTCTCTCATGCCATCTCTCCCGGAGCACACATTCATAAGTAGTAGAGTGTGGGACAAGACAGATCTGTTCTCTAACACCTCTCATCAGGGTGATCTGCGTACATATTAAGGTGTGCAGAGGGAATGGTATCTCCACTGAGTTCTTTCCCCAGGATAATAGCCGTGCATAGAAGGGTGTGGGAAAAGATTATCTTCTCTACTTAGACCTCTCCACAGAGTAACAGGTGTGAGCAGTAGAGTGTAGATAGGCAGTGCCCTTTTAGGTGAGACCTGTCACTAGATTTATGTACATACATACTAGGATATGGTGAGTGATTGACCTGTCCACTGAGAAGTCTCCCAAGGTCGCAAAGTGCATGTAGTAGGGTGTGGGAACGGAGTGGCCACTGTACTTTACCTTGCTCCAGGATAATGGGTGTGCATAGTAGGGTGTAAGCAGACACTGTCCTGTCCACTGAGGCGTCTCTCCACATTGACAGAAGTGCATTGTAGATTGTGGGGAGGGGCAAGCTTCTCCGATGGCACCTCTCACTAGGGTGACAAGCATGGCCAGTAGGGTGTGGAGAGAGACCCCCACTGAGACCTCTCACCACGTTGACAGTGATGTATAGTAGAGTGTCGGGAAACACTAACCCCTCTTGACAACTCAATCGAAGGTGACAAATATGTGTCATAGGGAGGTTAGGGAGAACACTTTCTGCACACACCTCTTCCCACGATCACAAGTGTATGTAAAAGAATATAGGGACAGAATGGCCTCTCTGGTGAAACCCAGCATGACAAGTGTGCATAGTAGTGTTGGGGACAGACTGCCTCTCCACTTATACCTCTCTCTTGGAAAACACATGCAGATAGGGGAGGGGAAGATGGTAGACATTCTCCTGGGACCACTCCCTATGGTGACAAGCATACATACTAGCATGTAAAGAAAACCTGGCCTGTCCGCTAAAACCTGTCTTTAGCATGACAGGCATGCATAGTAGTGTGTGGGGAGGAATAAACCTCTCCACTAAAACCTCTCTTCAGTACGACAGGTTTGCATACTAGGGTGTAGAAAGAAACTCTGCTCTCCACTGATACCTCTCCCAGGAAGGCAAGTGCATGTAGTAGGGCTTGGGGGGAGAGTGACCTCTCTGCTCACACCTCCCCCCAGGATAACAGATGTACTTAGTATGATGTGAAAAGACACTCCTATCTCCACTCACACTTCTCTTCATGATGACCAATGCATGTATTTGGATCTCAGGGACAAGAAACTTCTTCACAGACACGTCTCCTCCCAGTGACAAGGATAGAGACTAGTGTATGGCGAGAGACTGCCCTGTCAGCTCAGACATTTCCCGTAGAGTAACACATGCGCATAGTAGGCTGTGGGTGGAGACATACTACAGTGTAGACAAGCACTGATCTCTCTACTGACACCTCACTCTTGCATGACAAGTGAGCATAGTGGGGTGTACACTTTGATTTCTTCACTAACACCTCTCTCTGGCATAAAAGTTGTAAATAGTACTTTATAGATACACATACATCCAGGGAACACCTGTGCACCCAGAGGAGGTAGAAATGCCAGTTTCAGTGAGCATTCCAATAATGTAATAATATTGAAAGCTAAATTAACTAGTAAGTAAAATAAAACACTACTAACATTGAACTAATTTTGTATTACAAAAAAATTATTTAACAGCATTACAAACCTAAAATAATTATATAAATTAACTATATCATTATTTCGAAAACAAAGAATACAACCAACTTTACTCATTCACAATGTGTTCTAACTGTGATGAGCGGGGACTGGTAGTTTTAGCAGCTCAAGCTGCTCAACTTGTAAAACAGCATCTTGTTTGATGGTGTTTTAATACAACAGCAGGAGAAAAAAAGGTATATGACAAGTTTGAAACTTGCAAACTTTGCTACAAAGAATTCAGCAAAGAGACAAAGAAGCAGTACATCATGGCTGCTACTGTTATGTAGACACTTTTAAGATCTGTGCGTCTGCAGAGACTTGGCAGTGGTGAGATGGGTCACTCTTTTTCAATGGACAACAGCTCAGAAGGTACTACATCTTTTGCACTTGGGAATACACAACCACCTCAAGTACTTTCCAGTCAGGCTGATAACAATCCAGCCTATATAAACTCGATTCTGTTGTGCTAGTTGTGTAAGCAAATTATTTCTTCTTCTGTAACAACTAGATCTTCCCTGGATAGGCTTCACAGGAACATAAATACCACTTTAGGCAATAATTTGTTTTTAACGCTTTTCCTCCAAGTTCTTGTTTCCTTCTTCTTATATGAGAATTTTTTGGCTTTCTCCTCCATATAGTTTGTCACGTGGTATTTTTTTTAAAAGATCTCTAGTTTCAATTTTCCTCCTGCAAAAAGAAAAAATAACGACAAAAATAAAAGTTACATACTGCTAAATGAATGATAACACTGATTCATAACTATGCAGACCAAAGTTTTGTGCATCTTTCACTCACAATACCTTGTGCACCACTAACTTGATATTCCTTTCTCCAGACAAATTCCACAGCCTCACCCACTGCATCATTCTTTTTGTCACAGATAAAGCCGAGCATGACCTCAAGTACCTGCAAAATATTTGCAGGGTCATTACAAACATTTTCAGGATCAATAGAACACAATTAACCAAGAGTTTTATAATTAAATCCTGTAATGTTTGCCTTAGCTGGCCTGGATAAGTTATAACATGCCAAGTGTACTCTACAAAGCTCAAAGTGACAAACCAGGTGGATGCACCTACATTGTGACACACACACTTTAACTACTGACACCTCTGTACAGGGTAAAAACTGGTTGTATATAGCTTTAGGGAGCAACACATTCCTGTTCAGAGACCTTTGTTGAGAGTGAGCAGAATGTTTCACTATAGAAACAGCAATCTCTCCATTGAAACCTTTGAAAAGGGTAAAGGATCTGAATACCAGGCTTCAGTAACACACTGGGGGTTGTATCAACACACTACAGATTCTCTGTTTTATAATTTGCGTAACACTGCCTCCTTTTCTTAGGGCTATACAAAAGGTGAACACTTTGTTTCTTTTACACAGCATGTCATCCCTGCTGACATCTCTCTACGTTGTAATCCCTACATGTAAAAGGCTGTAATGAGAAAGCTACCCTTTTAAAAACACCTTTTCTCCCAGTAAAAATGGTGTAGAATGTGTTTAAAAAAAAAACAGTAAGCTGTCTACTGGTATTTCTCAACAGATTAAAGGGCATGTGTTCAAGATTTCAGAGAAACACTAGGTCCTCTGCATTATTTTCTTATTTTTCATTGCTAGTTTTCTGTGTATTCATAAACTAAATTTGACAAATAATCACAATCCCTTAAAAAGCACACAATTTTAAAATGTATTTTAAAAAAAGAACATTATTAAACTCTGTATTCACACGCACCATACATTACATGCATTATAATTTTAATGACCTGAAATTGACACCAGTCTCTTTTACTTCCAAATAAAACCATCTATGCAGAGGCAATTATATCACAGCATTTTTTTCACCCATATACTGACAATATTGACCATAATATAACCTGCTCCTTTTTTCCTACTTCTCCCCAAACAATCCCACAAGAGCATCGCGGGATCGAAAAACACCTCATGGCAGGATAACACAGTTATTTTCCGCGTGGACCTTGTGAGAGTCTTGCAGGATTGTACAAGTCCCATACGGCAAGCTTCACTTGCTGAAGTGTGCAGAGTACTCTCGCAGGATCGCAACAGGGTTTCAAACTCGTCCAATAGCATACTCCTTTACAAAACTATCATTCTTTAACCAATAATTCTTTCATATTATAACTACCTTTTTATTGTGATATTGACATCCGCAGGTCTCTAGAGAGAGAGAGAGAGAGAGAGAGAGAGATAGAGAAAGAAAGAGAGAGAGAAGGAGCGCCCAAACAGCTGCCTTTCCCAATATATTTGTCCAACTCCTCCCCCGAGAGTCTCACAAGCTAATAAACATGATATATGAAAACAGGCTTTATACTAAAGAGACAGGATTCTCCACTCAGACTAGTGGGGTGTATAAAGGGAGTGGCCTTTTTACGGGAGACCTCTCTCTTGGATTACAGGTGTGAGTGGAGGGTCTAACCTCTCCGCAAAGAACTCTCTCTTGGACAATAGGTGTGGTTTTAGAGTGTGGGGAAAGACTGGCCTCTCTGCTGAGATCTCTCTTTTGGATGACAGGTGTGCATAGTAGGGTGTTCGGAGGGACTGGCGATTCTGCTGTAACCTCTCTCTTGGATATCAGCTGTGCATGACGGGTCTGCGTAGTAGGGTTTGGGGAGGGACTGGTCTCTCCGCTGAGACCTCTCTCTTTGATGACAGGTGTATGTAGCAGGCTGTGGAGAGAGACTAACCTGTCTGCTGATACCTATCTCAGATGATGGGTGTACGTGGTAAGGTGCGTGGAGGAATTGGCCTCTCTGTTGACAGCTTTCCTGAGTGTGTTGTGTGCACGTAGTAGGATGTGGGGAGGGACTAACCTCTACACTTGCACCCCTCTACAGGATGATAACCATGCATAGTAGAGTGTGAAGAGGAACTAGCCTCTCTGCTGGGACCTCTTCTTTGGATGACAGATGTGCATAGTAGAGTGTAGACAGGTACTGGCCTCTCCACTGAGACATCTCTCCTGGGTGATAGGTATGCTTAGTAGGGTGTGGAGGGAGACTAGCCTCTCCTCTGAGACCTCACTCTGGAATGACAGGGGTGTGTGGGGGGACTGGCCTCTCTGTTGATAACTTTCTCCAGGGTGTCAGGTGTAGGTATTAGGATGTGGGGAGGGACTAGCCTCTCCACTAATACCCTGACACAGTGTGATACCCATGCATAGTAGTGTGTGGGAAGGATTTAGCCACTTGCATTACACTTCTTTCTTGGAGAGAGGGTCTGCATAGTCGTGTGTGGGGAGAAACTAGCCTCTCTACTGAGACATCTCTCTTGGATGATGAATGTGCATAGTAGGGTATGGAGTGAGAACAGCCTCTCCACTGAGACCTCTCTTTGAGATGATAGGTGTGTGCTGTAGATTGTGTGAGGTATTGGCCTCGCTGCTGAAAACCTTCCCTAGGGCATCGGGACTAACTTATCCTCTAACGCCCCACCACAGGGTGATGAGCATGTGTAGCAGTGTGTGGGGAGGAACTAGCCTCTATGCTTAGACCTCTCTCTCTTGAATGACAGATGTGGGTAATAGGTATTGAGAGGCACTGGCCTCTCCACTGAGACCTCTCTCTGGGATGACAGGTGTGCAGTAGGGTGTGGAGAGAGACTAGCTTCTCCGCCGAGACCTCTCTCTGGGATGACGGGTGTGCATAATAGGGTGTTTTGAGGGACTGGCCTCTCTGCTGGCAGCTTTCCCCCTGGCGTTGGATGTACGTAAGAGGGTGTGGGGAGGAACTAAGATCTCCACTAACACCCCTCAACAGGATGATGAGCATTCATAGTAGTGTGTGGGGAGGAACTAGCCTCTTCGCTGAAACCTCTCTCTTCGATTACAAGTGTCCATAGTATGGTGCAGAGAGGTACTGGCCTCTCTGCTGAGATGTGTCTTGGATGACGGGGCTGCATAGTAAGAGTTAGGGTCCTCTGAGACCTCTCTCTTGGATGCCAGGTGTGCGTAGTAGGCTGTGGGGAGAGACTAGCCTGTCCACTGATACCTATCTTGGATGACAGGTGTGTGTGGTAAGGTGCAAGGAGAGACTAGCCTCTCGGCAGACAGCTTTCACGAAGGTGTTGTGTGTACATAGTAGGATGTAGGGAGGGGCTAACATCTACACTAACCCCCTTCCACAGTGTGGTAACCATGCGTAGTAGAGTGTGAAGAGGAACTAGCCTCTCCGCTGAGACCTATGCCTTGGATGACAGGTGTGCATAGTAGGGTGTGGAGAGGTACTGGCCTCTCCACTTAGCCATCTCTCTGGGGTGATAGGTATGCATAGTAGGGTGTGGCAGGAGACTAGTCTCTCCTCTGAGACCCTACTTTGGAATGACAGGTGTGTGGAAGGACTGGCCTCTCTGCTGACAGCATTCCCCAGGGTGTCAGGTGTACGTAGTAGGCTGTGCGGAGGGACTAACCTCTCCACTAACATGCCTTCACAGGGTGATAACCATGCGTAATAGTGTGTGGGAAGGAGCTAGCCTCTCCACTGAGACCTCTCTCTTGGATAAAGGGTGTGCGTAGTGGGGTGTGACACGGCGTTAGAACAGCCTCTCCACTGAGACCTCTCTTTGAGATGACAGGTGTATGTAATCGGGTGTATTGAGAGACTGGCCTTTCTGATGTCAGCTTTCCCCAGGGTGTTGGGTGTACATAGTAGGGTTTGGGGAGGGACTAACTTCTCAACTAACACCCCTCCACAGGGTGATGAGAAGGTGCAGTAGGGTGTGGGCAGGAACTAGACTCTCTGCTGAGACCTCTCTCTCTTGGATGACAGATGTGCACAGTAGGATGTTATTGAGGTGCTGCCCATTCTACTGAGAAGTCTCTCTTGGATGATGGGTGTGCATAGTAGGATGTGTAGAGACATTAGCCTCTCCACTGAGACCTCTCTCTGGTATTATGGGTGTGCATAGTAGGGTGTGTGAAGGGACTGGACTTTCTGCTGATAGCTTTCCCCAGGGTGTCCGAGGCATCTTGGCGCTGAGGAATATGACATGTGTTGTTCCGGTGAGTTGCAGAGCTTATTTAGGGGGATGCAGCCAGATCTTAATAATTTTCCTGAATTGGAGCCTGTTTAGCTCCAGCCTGATGGTGGTTGATGGCCCATTCCAGAGTATAGCAGCTAGATGGGATAGGCTCCTGCCTCCCTGTCTTGCTTTTCGGATTTTAGGGACATGAACCAACGCAGTTTTGACTGATCTGAGATTCCGTTTCGGGGAGTACCATAGAAATAGTTTCTGCATAGCCAAGGTTCTCCCACCATACAATGCCTTGTGTACCAACCAAAGTGCTTTAAATTCCTCACGTTGTTGTGTCAGATGCCAATGGAGTAGCCTGATGCTAGCAGAAATAGAATGATATTTAGGGATGTTGAGTATTAGTCGCGCTGCGACATTCTGCACTGACTGCAGTTTCGCCATCTGATACTTGTTAATGCCCAAGAATAATGCGTTGCCGTAGTCCATTTTTGAGAGGATTAACGCACCTATTACCATATACCATATTCCTAAGATCCAGGGGGATAAAAGGCAGGATCCTATGTAGAATCTTTAATAGAAAGAAGCTGGAGGATGACAGGCGATTACTCTGTTCTGCAAAGTTTAACTGGTTGTCAAAAGTCCCTCCCAAGATCCTCGCCGTGGTAGACAGGAGAGGGCAGTTGCCTGCCTTGATAGGCCACCATGCTAGAGTCCATATAGGTGGACCCT
The DNA here is from genome assembly GCF_964204655.1 of Triturus cristatus. Classification (NCBI taxonomy): domain Eukaryota; kingdom Metazoa; phylum Chordata; class Amphibia; order Caudata; family Salamandridae; genus Triturus; species Triturus cristatus. The sequence goes on along the minus strand of NC_140594.1, from coordinate 1,034,820,072 downwards.
TCCCAAACTCCATGACCTCCGTTTTATCAGTGTTGAGGAAGTTTTGGTTCATCCAGCTCATGATACTCTTCAGGCAATTGTAGAAGCTAACAGCTGTGACTTCAACCCTCTGTGATATAGATATGACTATCTGGGTGTCGTCAGCGTATGAGACTAACGTGAAATTATCCCAGCACTCCCTCTGCTCTCTCACTGCTAGGAAGGAGGAGAGTAGGGTTAGAGTGGTCTCTTTAATACCTATTTCCTCCAGCCCCCGCACTAACACCGCATGGTTAACAGTGTCAAATGCTGCTGATAGGTCAAGTAGGATAAGGACGGCTCTCCCCCCCCCCCATCCAGTTGCTTACAAATCTCCTCCATGGCCATAATCAGGGAAGACTCTGTGGACTGGCGTGGTCTAAAGCCATGTTGGGTAGGGTCTAGGAGATTATTGGAGTCGCGGTAGTGGACATGCTCAGTGTTTACAGATTTTTTAAAGATTTTGGCCGTTATTGGTAAGCATGATATTGGAAGATAATTCTTTACCTCAGCGGGGTCCAAAGCGGGTTTCTTCAGGATAGGCCTGATGCACGCCTTTTTCCAGGGCAGGAGGAAAATCCCTGAACTGATTACCTTGTCTAGAAGTGGGGCATGCTGTGCTCTCATCTTTTCTGAGACCAGATGTAAAGTGGCAGGGGTACACGGATCATTCGGAGAGCCTGACTTGGTCAGCAGTAGCAGGTTATTCATGGTCTCTGTAGTTAGTGCCAAGAAACTAGTCAATTTGCTGGGGGGTAGGCTCTCATCGATAGTTAGATTATTTTTTACAGTCAAGTTGGGTGCTGTTTTAAGGAGATCATCATAAATCGATTGTACTTTTGTTTGAAAAAAGTTAGCAATCTTGTTACAGAAATTTTGATCTGGTGTAAACTGATTGTCCTGCTGCCCTTTAGACAGAGCCTTAACTGTCTGGAAAAGCTACTTCGAGGGTGTGGGGAGGGACTAACCTCTCCACTAACCCCCCTGCTCACTATGATGAGCACACATATTAGTGTATGGGGAGGGACTAGCCTATACCCTGAGACCTCTCTTGGATGACAGGTGTGCATAGTGGGTGTAGAGAGGTACTGGCCTATCCTCTGAGACCTCTCTCTGGGGTGACAGGTGTGCATAGTAGGGTGTGGAGAGAGACTAGCCTCTTCACTGAAACGCTTCCCTGGGATCACAGCTGTGCATAATAGGGGGTGTGGAGGGACTGGGCTCTCTACTGACAGCTTTCCCCCTGGCATTGGGTGTACAGAATAGGGTTTGGGGAGGTACTAACCTGTTCACTAACATCCCTACACAGGATGATAAGTATGTGTGGTGAGGAACTAGCCTCTTCGCTGAGACCTATCACTTGGATGACAAGTATCAAAGTATGGTGTAGAGAGGTACTAGCCTCTCTGCTGAAACACCTCTCTTGGATGATGGGTCTGCATATAGTAAGGTGTGTGGAGTGAATGGCCTCTCTGCTGACAGGTTTCCAGAGGGCATTGCGAGTACATTTTACAGTGAGGTGAGGAACTAATCTCTGCACTAGCACCCCTCAACACAGGGTGATAACCATGCGTAGTAGTTGTGAAGAGGAACTAGCCTCTCCGCTGAGACCTCTTACTTGGATAACAGATGTGGGAATTAGGGTGTAGAGAGGTACTGACCTTGACATTGAGAAGTCTCTCTTGAGTGACAGGTGTGCATAGTAGTGGGTGCAGAGAGACAAGCATCTCCGCGGAGACCCTCTCTGGGATGACAGGAGTGCATATTAGTATGCGTGAAGGGACTGGCCTCTCTCATGACAGCCTTACCCCTGACGTTGGATGTTGATAATAGGTTGTGGGGAGGGACACACCTCTCCAGTAACACCCCTCCACAGGATTATAAGCTTTAGTAGTAGTAGTGTGGGGAGGAACTAGCCTCTCAGCTGAGACCTCTCTCATGGAAAACAGAAATGCGTAGTAGAGTAGGGGCGAGACTCGCCTCTACACTAAGACGTCTCCCAAAGGTTACAGGTGTACATAGTTGGGTGTAGAGGGGAAGTGGCCTTTAACATGAGCTCTCTCCGTTGGATGACAGGTGTGCATAGTAGTGTGAGGAGGGACTGGCATCTCTGCTGAGACCCCTCTGTTGGATGTCAGGTGTGCATAATAGGGTGTGTGGAAGGACTGGCCTCTATGCTGAAGCCTCACTCTTGGATGACAGAAGTGCATAGTAGGGTTTAGAGGGGGACTGGCCCCCTCTTCTGACACCTCTCTCTTGGATGAAAGGTATGAGTAGCAGGGTGTGGAAAGAGACTAGCCTCTCCGACTGAGGCCCCTCTTTGGGATCATGGGTGTGCGCAGGATGTGGTCTTTCAGCTGACAATTTTACCCAGGACATCGGTTGTATGTAGTAGGGTGTGTGGCAGGACTAACCTCTCCACTAACACCCCTCCACAGGGTGATAAGCATACGTAGTAGTGTGTGGGGAGGAACAAGCTTCTCCACTGAGATATCTCTCATGGGTGTGCATAGTAGTGTATAGAGAGGTACTGGTCTCAGTGCTGAGAGGTCTCTTTTCAATGACAGGTATGACAAGAGACTAGCTTCTCCACTGACACCTCTCTCTGGGATGACGAGTGTGCACAATAGGGTGTGCGGAGGGACTGGCCTCTCCGCTGACAGCTATCCCCAGGGCATCAGGTGAATGTAGTAGGGTGTGGCGAAGACCTATTTCCAAAGTGGTGGCTGTAAATATTAAGCTCTGATAAACCAACGCCATCTCCAGTAAGGCTACTTTCTACAGTGACAAGTGTGAATTCCAGAGTATATTCAGAGATCCCCTACTCCTTTCTACTTTTCACGACCCAGTGAGAGTCCCACGAGATAGCAGCATTAAAAGAAATGATTTACATTTTATTCATCACATTACCTATGCCTTACACAATACCTATGCCTCCTTCCAATATCTGGGGGGACAATATTAATTTCTCCTAGTAAAGTGTATTGAGAACTCACCTACTCCTTTTTACTTTTCACAATCCCACAAGATTTCAACATTTGAAAAAAAATAATTTACATTTATTTTCATCACAGTAGCTATGCCTTACAGATCACAATTTCAAAAAGAGGGAAGGGGGGAGGGGGGGACAGGATGCCTTTCTCCTGCCCTCTAATAAAGTTTTTTTAGTTCATTCTTACAACACCTCAAATTGTTCACAATAAACGGTAATGCCGGCCATTTAATTTCTAAGCCTCCAACAGCCAGCCAATAAGAGCACCCGCTCCCGCAGGACTTTTCAGGAGCTTGCAGGTTGATGAGAAAAATTGTACTTTTGACCAATCACTGAGCTCCGTTTTTTAAATTTGCGCTCTTGCAGACCTTTTTCGAGCCTCTCGTGGACCCAACCATCCATATATACAAATATTTGTAACCTTAATTCCTCGAAAACTACTGAATGGATTTTCACCAAATTACAAAAAGCACAATGTGTGTACCAAGATCTAGCTTCCTGCCAAATGTGGTGTAATTCCATACAGCAGTTTTTGATGTAGCCCTGCCTAGAGAAGTCTATGGAAATGCATGGGGATTTTGTGTGTTCGGACCCTTCTTTTTTTCTTGGCCCCACTTGATGGATTATCCCCAAACAACACTTTTTGGAAAGTTTAATTAAGATTTGTCAAACGGTGCCAAAGTAATAGCTGATACAAAAAATATATTTGCTATGGAAATTCTGGAATAACTAGAATTACCCAGTGGAGGTAGATGTGGGTGGGCGCGTGTGCGTGTGTATATATATATATATATATATATTCACTGAACAAAACAGAGGTTTTAGGGACGTTAAAGTTAGGCATTAGCATTTTAAAAACCTTAAAAATGTACTGAAGGAACCACAGGTTTCAGGGACGTTATGGTTAGGCTGACATTTCACTCGTACAAAACCAGAGAAATTCAGCTGTTATAGTTAGCTGGGCTAACTATAACTTGTGCCCCAGCAATGCACTGCTGATGACGTCACATATTACATCACTCATGACATGGACGGTGACATCACTCATGACATCTCAAATGACATCACAGATGACATCATCCAGTGACTGAGTGTTTCTAAAAAGTTTAAGAATGTTTTATATATATATATATATATATATATATATATACACACACACACACACACACACACACACACACACACACACACACCAAGGTTTATTGAAGAATGAGTGGTTGTATGAGTGTCTGGATGGATGATTTAGTGGGTGCGTGACTGACTGAATAAGTGAGCGATTAAACGTGCCTTAGTGAATGCATGGGTGAATGACTAATCTGTGTGAATGTCTGTATCAGTCTGTCAGTTGGTATGGTTGCCTAAGTGTCTGTGTGTGGGTGTGTGGGGGGCGTGTGTGACTCCCTGTACGGATGTGTGAGTGGATGATTCAGTGGGTATATGGGTTCATGAGTGATCGCGCACTCTATAAATAACCAATAACATAACACATGAGTGCATCTGTGTGTGGCTGTATGGGCGAGTCAGTGTGCATATGGCTGTGTTGGTGAGTGAATGGATGTCTCAGTGGTATATGTGTGAGTAACTACATATGTGAAAGGTAGTATATGTGAGTGTTGGAGTATATGTGAGAGTGAGTGATTGTGAGAGTGGCTGTACTGTTGAGTGTGTGCTTGTGTCAGTGATTGTATAAGAGAGTACGTGTGTATTAGTATCTGTATGAATAAGTGAGGGATTTGTGTATAACTGTATAGGTGAGTAAATGGCAGTGTGATTCAGTCTTTGGGTGACTGACTAGGTGTGTGAGTATTTCTGGGTGGGTGGCAGTATGTGAGTGTTTGTATGGGTGTATGAGTGCATATATCAGTGGCTATATTGATGAGTGACTGCGTTTATGAGTGACTGTATGGTTGAGTGAGTGGATGTGTGTAGACCTATGAATCACTAAGTGGGTATGTACTAACTGGTATTGGTGTGTCTATGGTTTTGTGTATGATAGTCTATATTTTAGAGTGGGTGCATGAAAGGTTATATTAGGGTGTGAGGAGGTGCATCAGATATTAAGTGGATGATGTCATGAGTGATGTCTATGACCATGTCATGAGTGATATATGTGATGTCATCAGCAGTGCATTGCGGGGGGCGTGAGTTATAACAGCCAAATTTCTATGGTTTTGTACAAGTGAAATGTCAGCCTAACTATAACGTCCCTGAAACCTGTGTTTTTTTCAGTGAATTTCTGTAAGATTTTTAAAATGCTAATTTCTAACTATGCCTACATAGGTAGAACGTGTACAGAAAGAGGAAGAAAGGCGCAGAAAGAAGCAAGAGAAGTGCAGAAAGAGGGAAGAGAGGTGCAGAAAGAGGGAAGAGAGGTACAGAAAGAGGAAGAAAGGTGCAGAAAGAAGCAAGAAAAATGCAGAAAGAAGCAACACAAGTCCTGAAAGAGGAAGAAAGGTGGAGGAAAAAAAGCAAGAGAAGTCCAGAAAGAAGCAACAGAGGTGCAGAAAAAGGCCTACTTTGGTTGTACCTTCCCACAGACTCATTCAAAGTAGCCTAATCACTAATCCTCCTCTCAAGATGTCTTAAACCTCACTTTTCTCTTTAAGGTTCACTATTCATTGACTGCTCAGAATGCTAGGCCTACCAAATGTAAAACAGCAATCCTAACCATATCACTGTTGTAAGTCTCACCAAGTTTGTGATGGTATGCATGCGTGTCTGCTTTCACCTAGTGACGTTACATAAAAATAAACATACAAATACTTGAATACCTGTGTTTCAAACAGCATACTATGTAATTGTGTGTACAAAAGGGTGTATGCATTTTTTTCTGCTCACAATACAGGGTACATCGGTATCCAATAGTATATTTGAGGGGCTCTATAACACCTATATAAATAAGACATGTCTGCCTGTGCAACCGCATGACTGAGAAGATTTCACCACCTATAGGAGAAGGTACCCGCTTTTTAAGCTACCATCTTCAGATGCATAAAATATCTAAGAATACATGTACAAGTAGATATATACCTCAGTCCTGAGAGCATGCAGACCTTCTAACTTGAGAGCTTGCACTTACCATTTCAGTACAGAAAGAGGTGAGAGAAGTATAGAAAGAGGCAAGAGAAGTGCAGACAAATCAAAACAGCTGCAGAAAGAGTAAGAAATGTGCAGAGAGGCAAGAGAAGTGCAGGAAGAAGCAAGACATGTGCAGAAAGACACAAGAGAAGGGCACAGAGAGGCAACAGAAGTGCATAAAGAACCAAGAGAGGTGCAGAAAGAAGCTATAGAGGTGCAGAAAGAGGGAGAAAGGTGTAGAACGAGACAAGAGAGGTGCAGAAAGAGGAAGAAAGGTGCAGAAAGAAGCAAGAGAAGCACAGAACGAGGCAATACTAGTGCAGAAAGAGGAAGAAAGATGCAGAAACAAGCAAGAGAAAAGCAGACAAAAGCAACAGAGGTGCAGAATGAGGCAAGGAGAGTGCAGAAAGAGGCAAGAGAGTTGCAGAAACAGGCAAAAGAGGTGCAGGAAGAAGCAAGAGCAGTGCAGAAAGAGCCAACAGAGGTGCAGATGGAGGAAAGAGGGGTGCAGAAGGAGGCATAAAGGATGCAAAAACAGGCAAGATGGGTGTGGAAAGAGGCAAGAGAAGTGCAGAAAGAAGCAACAGAGGTGCAGAAGGAGGCAAGAGAACTGCAAAAGAGGCAAGAGAGTGGCAGAAACAGGCAAGAGAGGTACAGAAAAGCAGAACAGGGGTGCAGAAAGAGGCAGGAAAGGTGCAGCAAGAGGGAAGAAGAGTACAGAAAGAAGCAAGAGGGGTGCAGAAGGAAACTAGAGAGGTGCAGAAAGAAGCAATAGCAGGGCAGAAAGAAACAATAGAGGTGCAGAAAGAGGCAGGAGGGGTACAGAAAGAAGAAAGAGAAGTACAGACAGAAGCAACAGAGGTGCCAAAAGAGGGAAGAGGGGTGGAGAAAGAGGCAAGAGAAGTGCAGAAAGAAGCAACAGAGATGCAGAAAGGGGAAGAGGGGTGGAGAAAGAGGCAAGAAGAGCGAAGATAGAAACATAAGAAGTGCAGAAAGAAGAAACAGAGGTTTAGAAAGAGGCAGCAGAGGTGCAGAAGAGGGATGCAGAAAGAAGCACGAGTGGTGCAGAAAGAAGCAAGAGAGGTGTAGAAAGAAGCAAGAGAAGTACAGAAAGAAGCAACAGCGGAGCAGAAAACGGATGAAGAGTGAAAAAAGAGAGAAGAGGGGTGCAGAAAGAGGCAAGAGGGGTGCAGAAAGAGGGTGCAGAAAGAGGCAAAAGGGGTACAGAAAGAAGCAAGAGAAGTACAGAAAGAAGGAACAGAGGTGCAGAGAGAGAGGCACAAGGGGTGCAGAAAGAGGGAAGAGGGGTGCAGAAAAGTAAGAGGTGCAGAAAGAAGCAACAGAGGTAAGGAAAGACAGAGGAAGGGTACAGAAAGAGGCAAGAGAAGTGCAGGCAAATCAAGGCAGGTACAGAAAGAGTAAGAAAGGTGCAGTAAGAGGCAAGAGAAGTGCAGAAAGAAGCAAGAAATGTGCAGAAAGACACAAGAGAAGTGCACAAAGAGGCAACAGAAGTGCAGAAAGAACCAAGTGAGGTACAGAAAGAAGCTATAGAGGTGTAGAAAGAAGAAAGTTGCAAAAAGAAGCAAGAGAAGCACAGAAAGAGGCAAATGTAGTGCATAAAGAGGAAGAAAGATGCAGAAACAAGCAAGAGAAAAGCAGACAAAAGCAACAGATGTGCAGAATGAGGCAAGGGAAGTGCAGAAACAGGCAAAAGAGGTGCAGAAAGAAGCAAGAGCAGTGCAGAAAGAACTAACAGAGGTGCAGAAGGAGGCAATAAGGGTGCAGAAGGAGGCATAAGGGATGCAGACATTGACAAAAGAGGTCCAGAAAGAAGCAACAACAGTGCCGAAAAAACCAGAGGTGCACAAGAGGGGTGCAGAAAGAGGCAAGATAAGTGCAAAAAGAAGCAACAGAGGTGCAGAAGGAGGCAAGAGAACTGGAGAAAGAGGCTAGAGAGTTGCAGAAACAGGCAAGTGAGGTACAGAAAAAAGGAACAGGGGTGCAGAAAGAGGCAAGAGAGGTGCAGAAAGAGGGAAGAAGGGTGCAGAAAGAGGCAGGAGGGGTGCAGAGGGAAGCAAGAGAGGTACAGAAAGAACAAGAGAAGGGCAGAAAGAAAGAACAGAGGTTCAGAAAGAGGCAAAGGGGTGCAGAAAGAAGGAAGAGCGGTGCAGAAAGAGGCACAAGGGGTGCAGAAAGAAGGAAGAGAGGTGCAGAAAGAAGCAAGAGACGTGCAGAAAGAAGCAAGAGGGGTGCAGAAGGAAACTAGAGAGGTGCAGAAAGAAGCAATAGCAGGGCAGAAAGAAACAATAGAGGTGCAGAAAGAGGCAGGAGGGGTACAGAAAGAAGAAAGAGAAGTACAGAAATAAGCAACAGAGGTGCCGAAAGAGGGAAGAGGGGTGGAGAAAGAGGCAAGAGAAGTGCAGAAAGAAGCAACAGAGATGCAGAAAGGGGAAAGAGGGGTGGAGAAAGAAGCAAGAGACGTGCAGAAAGAAACAAAAGAAGTGCAGAAAGAAGGAACAGAGGAGCAGAAAGAAGCAACAGAAATGCAGTAAAAGGCAAGAGAGGCGCAGAAAGAAGCAAGAGTGGTTTGCACACCATTAGTACCAATTTACCACCCACATTTAGCATTAAGTAACAGGTGACCATTCTATGTTTGCAAAGGGCCTTCCACCACGCTGTAACACTTGTCGCTACAATTTTGGTAACATTTGAGCCGTTTGAGCTAGAAACAGGGTTTTTTGTTAAAATCTGCAGATTATGCAGTAGATGATAGATTATGTGGCAGATGCGGAAAATTTATAATTGTGTGAAAGTCGGTGCAGTCAAAAAGTTGCATACATCCAGTAGCCCTGCTCATACCTCTGACTAGGTCCAGAAGTGCTCCTCAGTACTTCCTTCTTTTTTTGTCTCATTGAGTTTATAGTTTCGCTTCTATGGAAACGAGGAAGACTAAACCTGAGTTTACCACTCCACAACACAGACTACCATACCACATAATTACCCTCCATAACACATAATCCCACTCTGCATAATTCCTATACACTAAATACCACATACTTTCTTTATTTCACTGCACAGCATACCACATAATTCCACTACACACAACATACATCCACTCCAAAAAACATTAGTAAAAAACGTTTACAATGCCAATAGCTCTAACTCTCGCAAATGCGGGACCAATTACATTACAAATGTTTCTTTAACTGGTAGTCGCGTTTGCAGAGTGGTGGGGAAAGGGGGAAGGGCCTCCAACTAGCGCTCAAGAATTCCGCTGTGTAGGACATTACAGAAGGTACCAAGAGGGCTTCTTGGCCCCCAAAGTCCCTCAGAAGTAAAGTGGACTTCCCCCAACCCATAGTGTGGCAGAAGGCGTGTTTGCAGAGTGGTAGAGAAAGGGGGGCGTGGCCTCCGAAGCCCTCTTAGTAATCACACTGTGTGGGACTTACTGGAGGTAACAGGAGGGGTGTCTCTGCAATGTCTCTGGGGTAGGCACCCCGGGACATTCCTGGAGCTGGCCCGGGGGGGGGGGGGGGGGTCTCCAGGCCCCTTGAAGGCTCCTGGAAGGGGGCCATGCGGCCCCTTCCCAGCATGAACGTAGCCCCGGGGAGGTGAGGGTCCCTGACTGCAACGGACCCCCGTATTTCAATAATTAGGGCCCCAGGGAGGAGGTGGGGGTCCCTGGGGCAGTGCAGGGGGGGCTTGAGCCCCCCACACCTACTATCTGTAATAGCCTCAGGGTGGTGGCAGTCCCTGGGGCTTGGGGGCCAATGAGGCCCCCCCCCGCCCATATTTAATTAAAGCCCCTGTGAGGTGGCGGTCTCCGGCGCTTCGGGTGCCTGTTAGGCCCCCCGCCCTAAATTAAATTGCCCCGGGAGGTGGTGGAGGGGCAGGAGCCCACCCCACTTTCTATTTTATCATCCAGAGACTGTGAGGATTTTTGAAAAGTATGAATGTTAAATATATATATTAACGTGTATTTATGAATCAGTGGATGTATGAGTGCCTGTATGGATGATTCAGTGGGTGCATGACTGACTGTATAAGTGAGTGATTAGGTGTCTCAGTGAATATATGGGTCCGTGTTTAGGTTGTGTCAATGTCTGTATCAGTCTGTCAGTAGGTGTCTCAGTGGCTGTATGGTTTGGTGAATAGGTATGTGAGTGGCTGTATGGGTGGTAGATTGGTTGTCTGAGTACCTGTATGAGTATATGAGTGTCTGTGTGGTTAGGTGAGGGGGTGTGTGACTACCTGCATGGATGAGTCAGTGGTTGTATGTATTAGAGAGTGTGTCTATGAGGGGCTGTATGGGTGATTGAGTGTGTGTATGGCTATGTCAGTGAGTGATTGGATGCGTCAGTGGTTTATGGGTGAGTAGCTACATATGTGAAAGGCAGTGTAGATGAGTGTTGGAGTATATGAGCGACTGTATGTGTGAGTGAGTGACTATGTGTGAGTGAGTGGCTGTATGAATGAGTGTGTGCTTGTGTCACTGACTGTATGGGTGAGTGAGTATGTGTTGGTATCTGAATGAATAGGTGAGTGGGTGTGTGTATAACTGTATAGGTGAGTAAGTGGCTGTGTGATTGACTATGGGTGAGTGAGTAGGTGTGTGAGTTGCTCTATGGGTGATTGACAGTGTGTGAGTGGCTGTATAGGTATGAGTGTATATATCAGTGGCTGTATTAGTGAGTGAGTTGGTGTAAGAGTGGCTGTATTGGTGACTGGGTGGAAGTGTGTGTTGACCTATGAATCAGTGAGTGGGTGTATAAGCACTGGTATGGGTGTGTCAATAGTTTTGAGAATAGTTGTGTTGAAGTGGGTGTATGAAAGGTCATATTGGGGTTTGAGTGGGTGCGTCAGAGATTCTGTAGATGATGTCATCAGTGATGTCATTTGAGATCTCATCAGTGATGTCACTGACCATGTCATGAGTGATGTAATGTGTAAAGTCATAAGCAGTAAATTGCAGGGGCGTGAGTTATAGTGAGCTCAGCTAACTATAAATGCTGAATTTCTCTGGTTTTGTACAAGTGAAACCTGACCCTAACTATAACGTCTCTGTAACCTTTGTTTTTTTCAGTGAATTTCTATGTTTTAAAAAAATCCCATTTCCTAACTATAATGTCCCTGTAACCTTTGTTTTTTTAGTTAATTTCCAAGGCTTTTTAAATGCAAATTCCTAACTACAGCATCCCCGTAACCTTTGCTTTTTCAGTGTATTTCTTTGGTTTTTTTAACTAGTAGTCATGTTTTCAGAGTGGTGGAGAAAGGGTCCTGGGCCTTCGACCAGCTCTCAGGAATCCCACTGTGTAGGACTTACAGGCGATAACAGGAGAAGTAGTTGGCCCCTAAGGACGTCCTTGCGGGCCAACTAACCCTAATATTACCTCCAGTAAGTCCCACACAGCTGGATTTGCTGAGACCTGATAGCAGGCTATACCCTTTCTCTACCTCCTGGCGCACTTCTAGTAGGGGGATGAAGTCCCCTTGGCTGTTGAGGGTCCTTGGAGGCAAACTACCCCTCCTGTTACACATAGTGGGTTTGCTAAGAGGTTTTTAGTGGACACACCTCCTTTCTCCACCACTCTGCAAAGCCGCCTCATATGCACACTACTAGATGGGGGATGATGTCCCCTTGGCTCTTGAGGGTACTTTTGGGCCAATTATTCCTCCTGTTACCTCCAGATTTTGGCCCCAGGACCCCCATTTCCCAGGACCCGGCCTTTACTTATTTATTTTTATAATTCAAAGGGAGGGGGGTGAGCAGCTTCACTCCCTGGCCATTTTCCCTTTTTTAATATTTTTTTTTTAAAAGAAGGCCCCCCTTCCCCAGGCCGATTTTGTCCCCAGGGACCCCATCCTCTGAGGCCTGGCCACTTCGTTGGGGACTACCGGGGGAGGCTGAAGACCTCCGCGGTCCCAGCCAGCTCCCCACCTCCTGCGGGAGCCGGATTTGCTTTGACACCCAGGGAGCTGCTGAATATGCAGCTCCCTGGATCCCAAAGTAATGTCTGTTTCCCTGCTCGCTTGACAGTGGGCAGGGAAACAAACATGCTCTGCTTTCAACATAAAGAGCATTTTTTGCTCTTGCTCGCTGAAAGCAGAGCACTTGTTTGCTATGGCATGGCGGGAGCAGTGCTTTCATAAAGCCATAACAAACTGATATATCTCTGGGGTGGGAACCCCCAGACATTGCTGGGGCCGTCACTGGGGGGTGGCGGTCCACAGGACAATGTAGGGTTCCTGGAGGGGGGCAACGCAACCCCACTCCTTTGTTAAATTTGCCCCAGAGAGGGGGTGGTAGAGGTGCCAGGGGTCCACAAAGGACCCCCTTAATTATTGTATTTGTGCCCCGGGAGGTGGCGGTCGCTGGGGCAGGGGGAGTCCTTGAGGCCCCCCATTTTCTGGGAAAATGCCCCAGGAAGGCTCCCCACATAACTGGAATTAGCCCCAGGGAGGTGGGGGTCCCAGGGGCTGCGAGCAGGCTCAGTAGGGCTGCGGCCAGGCCCAGTGGGCTACCCGCATACATTATTAAAAGTGCCCCAGGAGGTGGCAGTCCCCGGGGGCTTTGATAAGCCCTAGGATGGGGGCCCCGTGCGCCTCCTCCTATATGTAGCATATGCCCCCGAGACCTGGCCCACCCGGGGGTTATTCCAAAGCGGATTTTTTTTATCATTTTGTCGTGGATTCTCTGAACTACTCACAACTCCATTGCAATTTTTTTTTTAAATGCTTTTTAACCTGAGGGACCCCGCACCACCGTAATTGGGGGGGGGGGGTCAGGGTATTCCGACCTTGGCCCCTTTTTCTTTATTTTTTTTCTTGGACTCCGCTTCAAGCCCAGTCCGAAGATGGCTGAAAACACTTCCTGGTTCAAGTGCTGGCTGCCAATCAAATTTTAATGGGATTCATGAGTCCACTGCAAGGACTACCATCCCCAGATAGCTATATTTTTTTAAGTTAGAAATCTCAAAAACTACTGAACGGACTTGCACCAAATCACAAAAACCACGCTTTTTGGACCAACATCTAGCTTTCTGCCAAATCTGGTGTCATTCCGTTCAGCAGTTCTGGCTGTAGTCATGTTAAAAAAATGAAAACTCCAAGACTTGACATTGGAAAAACGCGTTTTCAGGCCCCCCTTTTTTCTCTGTACCAGCTTAACAGATCACCCTGAAACTTTTAATACCACAGCTGAACCAAAAAGGCATGAAAGTTATTAGCAAAACAAAAAATGCTTTTCCTATGTAAACTTTGGTCCTATGTATAAATACTAACTTCCATAGGAAAAGCATTTTTTGACTGGTCTATAACTTTGGTATCGTTTGACCAATCTGCATAACATGTTCCCAAAAAAGTGTCAAAGTAGGTTCTGTGTGTAATGAAATGTTTGGGGGTGATCCATGCAGTGGGCCCCGAGAAATAGGGGCACGAAACAAGGATGAGTTAGTAATGTTAATTCCCATAGGAACGCGTTGTCGAACCTACAACATGAACCGCTGGACGGAATTACACCAAATTTGGCAGAAAGGCAAATGTTGTTATGCAGATTGTGCTTTCTATTTGGTGCAAATCTGTTCAGTAGTTTTTGTTAAATTAAAACTGAACAACATAGTGATTTTCTCTGAGCGTGGATATTTCGCAATGGTTTCACGGTGATCAGGGTAAAATTGCGATGTGTTAGAGGTAAATTGCACCAGCGGGGATGCTGTTATTGGCTGGATGCAACCTGAGCAGAAAGTTGTGGCTATTTCGCAGTGATCGCAGTGACATCGTGACAAGTGCGAGGTAAATCACGAAAGCGTGCCAGCGGGAATGCTCCGATTGCCTAGATGGACCCTGAACAGAAAGTTGTGGCTGCCATTTTATCGATTGGGAACGGTTCCCAAGGCTGAACATTCCTGTGAAAACTAAGACAAGGGGTCAGGGTGGAGGTACTCTGACCCCATGTTTGAGAAATGGGGTTGTTAGTGACAAAAGGTATGTGTCCAAAATGTATTTTTTTTAAACATGCGAGTTATTCGCGATGACGACGTGACCGTGTACCATTGTGGGGACACTGCAAATATCAAAGCGACATCGTGAATATTGGTGGAACTGTAGAAACATATATTTGGACAAACTTGCCGGTCACTGCCATAGACTCGTACGCACTCACCAACTCACTTAGAAACTTATACACCCATTCACTGGGGTGGCAAAGTGAGCTAAAGAACGATGATGGATTCAACCCAGATCTGTGACTGGGGGGTGAGTGTCTGAAAAGTTTCAGAGCTCCATCCATCATCTCCTTGTGTTTGCTTTGTTCGCCCTAAGTTGGCAGGGTATGCCCAGACGTGGATCCCTTGCTCACTTTGCCACTGGATTCAAGCTAGCCCGGTTGATGAGCGATGTTAGCCCGAAACCGGTCCCAGGATGCTTGTTTCCGGTCTACGGAAAACATGGCTTGGCAGTTCAGGCTGGACTGTTCCCATGAGGCACAGGGTCAAGAATGATTTGCATATAGCTGTGTCTGAACTGGGGTGGCAAAGTGAGCTAACGAACGATGATGGATTCAACCCAGATCTGTGACGGGGGTGAGTGTCTGAATAGTTTCAGCGCTCCATCCATCATCTCCATGTGTTTGTTTTGATCACATTTTCTGCTGGGCACAGCTATAGATTGTGACAAATGGGCACTGTGCAGAGTGTCACTTTCTGTTTTCCCAAAGCTAACTGATCCCAACAAAAAATCCCCTATTAAAGTTTGAATGGGAATTTTCAGGGACCCTGTGAACAATCTCTACACGCTTTCATTTTACAGGATGAAACTTGCATGTGTGTATCTTGGTAAAATATTTATGTAAAACATATATACCCATCTGCGAAAAAAGGGCAGATGATTGGAATAAGTTTTGATAATGAATTACTGGGTTCAATGATCAACACACATCCGTAATATATATTTGTTTTCTACACATGAAAAAAGTAATGTTTGATCTGGTCATGGAGAGTTCCTCTGCCCTCATACCCTTTTAGGTCATACCTTACACACAGTTCATCCCCCACCCACTCAGTTGCCTGTAGACACAGGACATATACCTTGTCCACATTCTTTGCCCAATGCCATACTTCCAATGGCCAGTAGGTGCAGTATAAAGCATTTGGTCATACACTATTACAGCCCCACTACCAAGTAAGCACAACCTTCTGGCATGGCTAGCGGGCATGGGCGGCGGCATTTCCCCATCTCTGGTGCTGTCTAGGCATGGACCGCAGGCAATTTCTTATGCACTCCTGCTTATCAATAACTACCTGTGGACAAAAGGAATTCTGGGACCCAACCAACTTCTTCACTCAAACTAGACTGAACAAGTGCAAACATAACTGGGCAAATTTTGCTTTTGTAGTTTTCTACTATTGATTCATAAAGGGCAAACGTTATAAGCAAGTCAAATAAATGCATTTTTTGCACCAGGACCAGTATGAACTGGTATGGGGGCAATTCATCGCCCTGTACACATTACATATGAATCCCAGTGTAGGAAGTCACATTAGGCTAGAAAGACATCAATGCTATCCTTCTTTAGTTTTGCTTTGGAAGAATCAAAATGTATTCCATTAGTAGACTCTCATGGCTAAGAACATTTACGGACATGTAGTTGAAATAATGTAGTCGGAATTGATGTCCTTTTACCATATATGTTCATAAAGAAACATCTGGGGTGCACACCTTGATGCACATAACCTTTGTCAGACATTCCTAAACTTATCACCGAAATTCCAATTGCTGATAAGATTTAGTATATAAGAACAACCACTTGTCAGGAGAGGTCCTTCGCCCGAGATTCTACAAGAGATGGTTTCACCTACTGCCAGCAGATGCTACATCTCACTTGAAGCTCAAAGGCTTCCCAGCGGGTGACAAACTGCTACCACAGCGTGCGTTTGCCCTTCACGGGGAACACTATCTTCATGCCTCTGTCCAGTGATAAAGACAAATTTTGAGGTCAACAGGATATGCAGTGTTTCTTTTCTTCCCTAAGAACCTCTAGACTGCAAGTTGCTCTGCCTTCTATGCTCCCTTAGTATAGCGCATAGAAGTCGATGTTCGTGTGTTAGTGCCTAGATGACATTTTAGCCATGTCAAAAATGTTCATTTTATTCTCATTATTTAGAACGGGTCTTCTTACTGTTTTTATAATAGTCTGTGTAATTGTTTTAGATGGACTCAAACAGATTATTCCTGTAGCAATAAAACCTTTTTACATATAAATGTTTATTCTTCTTACTGTGTGTGTGATACCGTGAATAACAAAATCGTTTTTTTTACTGTTACCACGGTGCCCCAGATCCCTTCATGGGATTGTTAGTTAGCCCAAAAACAATACTTCGACTTCAATTATGCATTGAATAGTGTTCTACAATAACCTGTTGTTCACATTAATCGTTGGTCCATTGAAACAAGTTTACCCCTGGGTAGGAAAGCACACTTTGTAGAGCTATGTGAAAGACATAGCTTTTGGAACAAAAGTTAAGCCAGTATACGCGGGAAGCTTTGCCATCGTGAAAGACTAAACCTCCCTGGCACCAAGCTCCGCCAACATTACTCCCTCACATAACGTACCCAGCTGTACCTCTTCTTTTGCAGCAATATCAACAGCACCTATGGCAACTTCAAGCCCCAACCTGACCACTCTACCCACACAGCTGACCTACCTGTCACTTCTAATACCCTGATAACCACCAGGCCCTCCATCAGCACTTAAAAAACATACACTGCAGAGCATCTTCGGACCCCAGCCCTCATCACATCTATACTAAAGGATGGGACCCCATCAGCACTTCCTTCACCCCAATCCTGAACAATTCAACCATCACAGCTATTTTTCAGGACACATGGAAACACACCACGGCTCTCCCCCTTTTCAAGAAACTCTCAGCAGACCCAAACACACTAGCAACTACTGACCCATCTCCCTGCTACCTTTCCACTAAAAGTCACACCACTGAATCTAGATTCATACCCAACCACAGCACAGAGACTGACCTCATTGCTGCCACAGGCGAGATCTGGCTAATGATGGACAGAGGAGACACCGCTGCCCTCTTCCATTTACTTCTGGATCTATTCACCGCCTTCGACACTGTCCCCCATCCCATCCTCCTTCAACAGCTACACATAGCCAGCCTTCACAAACTAGTAATCCTCTGGATCGACTTCTTCCTTTCAGGCTGCACTGAGTCTGTCCACCTGACTCCTTTCATCTCATCCACCAATAATCTCATCTATGGTGTACTACAAAGAACCTCACCTAGCCCAACACTGCTCAATGCCTACATGACCCATCTCACCAGCATTATTCTGCACACAGCATTAATATTATATTCAACGCAAACGACCCTGAGATCATACTCTCAGATAAAGCACTGAACACGCAGACCAACTTAACTGCTTGCATATCCAAAGTTACCAGATGAAAGTAAACTGCCTCAAAGTCAACAAAGACAAGACAGAAGTAATTATATTCGGCAAAGACACCTTAGGTGGAACTCTGACCCACATCCAAACCAACCATGCGAAGAACTTTGGAATAGTGGTTGACAACGAGCATGCTATGGACAACCAAGTAAATACTTACTTCGCCTTCTACTTCCTCACACTCAAGCTGCTCGAGATTTTTAAGTGGCTCCCTCGCAGAGCCATCGCCCTGATCACTAGCAAGTTGAACAACACAACGCCCTCTATGTAGGAATCAACGCACAACTTATCTGAAGACTCCAGACCATACAGAACACTGCTGCCAACTCCCACTTCCCACTCCTCACCCATAACGAACTCCACCGGCTCCTCAACCACAAACAAGCACTCTTCGAACTCCTAATGCACATATACAAAGCCTAAACTAAGAAAGGGAGGTACCCCTTGAAGTTTTTAGGGACGAGGTAAGTAAAATGCCACAACAAAACAAAAGTTCCCCAAGAGAAAGAAGCATATATGCAAAACAAAGCTCATACTTAGCCTACTCTTCCATTAATGATATTTTTCAGAACGATCACTATATCGTATGGGGTTACTAAGATAAAGACTTTTATAATTATAACACAGTACAGCATGCAGTTTCAAAAAGACATACTATTCAATATAATCATAGTTAAAAACGAATTTTTATTAAAAACATTTTGTGTAGTTAATCACGTGCTACATGTAATTTTCCTCCCATGAGGGTTACAATCTAGCATTAAGAATAAAAACAGACAGTCGACGCAGCGTTTCGGTGTTCAATTCTATGGTTTCACCTTCCTCAGGACCAAGAATTTTCATAAAATCTATACATGAAAATACATATAAAAACAGTCAGATAACCTTACATGTACTGTGTATACTAAAGCCTTATACATTTGCTACTACCCCAAGTTTATTTTTACTATTCGTTACTCATTTGATTAAAAAATTATCGTCACATGGTTTAAATAAACCCCACAAATCAATAAGGACCCAAATTTTGCTATATTAAAAGCATCCTTAGCACTACATTGATGCAGTTACAGTACAGTTTTATACGTGGATATAGATATTTTTTCGTACCTTAATTTTATAAGGAATTAAGTTTTCTTAGTTACAAAATCCTTTTTGGCACCTTATCGTCAACTTTATGGTCTCGATATAGGGCGTTTCTAAATGATAAGAAAAAAGGGCGGTATATGTAACTTGTCAACAGAATTATTTATAATGCTTAAAGAGCTCGTTTTTAATACAGTTCGTTTTACCCATAGATGATTGGTTGTTTTTCTCGATATCCGTTGACGCCACCGTTTATGTGGTTTAAAAGTATAGATGATATCAATCCAAACTCTTTTATCTATGAAGTTCAAAAAATAAAAAGTGTATATGTATATAGCAGTACATATTATTGCGTGGAACTAGGACTCAGACACAATTCATTACAGATATAAGCTCACCAATTATAAGAGTCGAGTGGAAGCTAATTTCATTTCTTAGGATGGCTTCTCTTTATTGTGATGCTTTTGATGTCGCATTCACGATATCATAGTAGTCTGAAAAACAGATTTAAGTATCCCCTTTGTATTAATGAGTACTTTTGGATATCTATGCAAGTAGAATGGCATACTGATTCCAGTTTTTGTTATAGAAAGTCTACCTATCATTATGACTTCTTGTGTTGTTAACTAAATACTGTTGGGTCTTTTCGATAAAGTAATATTTACGGGAACAAAAAGTTTTCTTAAACTTATAAAGGGAAAACGCTGAAATCATACGTGGATGGATCAAACGTATAATTAACAATTGTAACAACCGTCCTATAGAGTGCCGGCTGAACGGGAAAGAGGATGAAATCCCTAGCGCTTTTTTTTAAAAGAATGATCTGTGTTTTTTGTATTTAGTTTTTTGAGGCGTTTTGGTGCACAGCACAATATATTTTTGCACATTACAAGATGGCTGACTTAGGAATACCGTAACTTTATCGGCGAAAATCAACGTTGTATATATTGATCGAAATACATACACAAAGAATATAGGATGTTCTCGTATGCTTCAGCAGCCAATAATAATATATTGTGTCATGTAATAATGAAGAAAATAGAGATAAATCAATTCGCTATTTTTTTAAAATAAACATCCGGGTGACGTGAGAGCCGCTATATAAACAAACGGACTACCGGAAGTTCAGTTACTACCAGAACCCCGGATATCCGTTGACGCAGGGAGGCCGCGTACACATTTTCAGGTATGCAGAAAGAAAGAACTTGCTTTTTCTTTTTCACCAAAGCGGGAGACTTTGGTTCTTTTAAAAAAAAGCGCTAGGGATTTCATCCAAACGGTGGCGTCAACGGATATCGAGAAAAACAACCAATCATCTATGGGTAAAACGAACTGTATTAAAAACGAGCTCTTTAAGCATTATAAATAATTCTGTTGACAAGTTACATATACCGCCCTTTTTTCTTATCGTTTAGAAACGCCCTATATCGAGACCATAAAGTTGACGATAAGGTGCCAAAAAGGATTTTGTAACTAAGAAAACTTAATTCCTTATAAAATTAAGGTACGAAAAAATATCTATATCCACGTATAAAACTGTACTGTAACCGCATCAATGTAGTGCTAAGGATGCTTTTAATATAGCAAAATTTGGGTCCTTATTGATTTGTGGGGTTTATTTAAACCATGTGACGATAATTTTTTAATCAAATGAGTAACGAATAGTAAAAATAAACTTGGGGTAGTAGCAAATGTATAAGGCTTTAGTATACACAGTACATGTAAGGTTATCTGACTGTTTTTATATGTATTTTCATGTATAGATTTTATGAAAATTCTTGGTCCTGAGGAAGGTGAAACCATAGAATTGAACACCGAAACGCTGCGTCGACTGTCTGTTTTTATTCTTAATGCTAGATTGTAACCCTCATGGGAGGAAAATTACATGTAGCACGTGATTAACTACACAAAATGTTTTTAATAAAAATTCGTTTTTAACTATGATTATATTGAATAGTATGTCTTTTTGAAACTGCATGCTGTACTGTGTTATAATTATAAAAGTCTTTATCTTAGTAACCCCATACGATATAGTGATCGTTCTGAAAAATATCATTAATGGAAGAGTAGGCTAAGTATGAGCTTTGTTTTGCATATATGCTTCTTTCTCTTGGGGAACTTTTGTTTTGTTGTGGCATATACAAAGCCTTGCACAACATCAGCCCCATATACCTAACGAACAAGTTACTTACCTTCAGTAAAGATATATCTGTGAGAGAGATATTAGTTATAGATTCCTTACCTTAGAATTACCCCCAGGCCTCAGACTGGATCCGGAAATAAAATTCTTCAGCAGTACCCATGCGCGTCGGTAGGTGGCATCGGTCGACTCTACGTTCGTCGTTGGCGTCGTGATCGCTGGAATGACGTCGCTGTAGCTACTTAGACGCCACCCCTGTGCGCTGACGTCAGTTCTTTACACGACATTCAACGCTAGAAGCGCAGAGCCATGCAAGACACTGACCACTGGTGCACAAAATTAGGGCCCTGAAAGGGAATCCCTTACTCTAGAAGTCAGTTCGCAGAACAGGGAGGATGGGTGGGGCGGTAAGGAATCTATAACTAATATATGTCTCTTACAGATATATTGTTACTGAAGGCAAGTAACTTGTTCATCTGAAAGAGAGTATTAGTTATAGATTCCTTACCTTAGAATAGATACCCCAGAAATACCAACACCGGAGGTGGGTCTGCGAACCAAGCTCACACCAAAAAGTCCTGGAGAACTGAACAGCCAAAGAAGCCATCTCTCGGGACTTGACTATCCAGGCAGTAGTTAGAGTGAACGTGTACAAGAAAGCCCATGTGGCTGCCTAATAGATGTCATTAAGGGGGACTCCACATCCCAAAGCAGTAGTGGCTGCCGTTGACCTGGTGGAATGGGCGCGCAACCCTACTAGAGGCTTCTTTTTTGCCGAGGAATAACAGATTTTAATGCAAGGAACGACCCATTGAGAGATGGTTCATTTTTTGCACGGCCCGACCTTTCTTGGCGCTCACATAGCCAACAAAGAGCTGATCATCCACCCAGAATGGTTTTGTGCGATCCAGAAAAAATGATAGCGCACGTTGTGGATCCAGACGGTGGAGCCTCTCCTCCTCTTTAGGAGGATGTGGGGGCAGAAAGAAAGTGGGAAAAGTGATGGTAACCACTTTGGGAACAAAAGAAGGTCTACTACGAAGGACAACCTTGTCTGGATGAACAGCAAGGAAAGGAGGTTTAGAAGAAAGAGCCTGAAGCTCACTCACCCTGCGATCAGCGGTGATGGCGACTAGAAATGCAGTCTTTAAAGGTCAAGAGTCTGAGAGGACAATTATGTGGTGGCTCGAAAGGAGCACACATAAGGTAAGTTAAGACCAGATTCAAGTCCCACTGGGGCATTATGAAAGGAATAGGAGGAAAGAGGTGAGTAATGCCCTTAAGAAATCTATTTACAATAGGGGACTTGAAAAGAGAAGGCTGATCAGGAAGGAGAAGAAGAGCCGAAATGGCCAAAGGATAGCCTTTAAGGGTGCCCAGAGCAGAGCCCTGCTGGGCCAAAGAAAGAATGAAGAGGACAACTTCTGAAAGAGGGGCAGAAAGGGGATCCACAGCCTTTGCTGTGCACCATGCCACAAACTTGCTCCATCTACAGGCGTACACCGTTTTAGTGGAGGGACGCCTGGCTGCCAAGATAACATTACAGACTTCGGGAGGAAGATCAAAAGCTGTCAACTGTTGCCACTCAATCTCCACGCAAGGAGGTGGAGGCTGGACAGGTTCGGGTGGAGGACCGTTCTCCGCTGCTGCGACAGAAGATCCTCCCAAAGAGGCAGTCTGATCGGAGGTTCGATGGCCATTTTCAAGAGCTCTGAATACCCGTGCCCGATCCGGAGCCAAAAGAATGACTTGGGCTGGTCACGCTTGATCTTCTTCAGCACTCTGGGCAGAAGTGGTATAGGCAGAAAGGCATATAGAAGACCGCAATTCCACTTGGGACGAAAAGCGTCACCGAGCGAGTGCCGCCTTGGAAATTACAACATGCAGAACTGCTGACATTGCACGTTCTCTTCGGTGGCAAACAGATCTAACCAAGATCTCCCCACTGCTGAAAGAGACCTTGTACTACCTCTGAGTGAAGACTCCACTCGTGATGCATCATGCACCGGCGGCTGAGTTTGTCCACCTTAGCGTTCAGAGAACCTGCCAGGTGTTGAACCACCAGGGACATGCCCTGATGTTCCAGCCACGTCCAAAGGCGAAGAGCATCTTGACATAGGGTCCACGACCCCACCCCTCCCTGTTTGTTGCAGTACCACATGGCGGTGGTGTTGTCCTGCACTAATCTTGCCTGGACAGAAGGAAGGAATGGTTTCAGTGCAAGACGGATCCCCTGGAGCTCCAGAAGGTTGATGGGGAGCCTGGACTCCGCCGGAGACCAGATGCCTCTGATCTCCGCCTCTCCCATGTGGCAGCCCCATCCCAGAAGTGACGCATCTGTCACCACTGTGAGGTCTGGTTGGGGAAGGGAGAAGGGGCAGCCTGATCAGAGGACTGTTGGCCATACTCAACAGATTGGGATACCAAACTCTCGAAGCCCATTCCAGAGCCACAAGGATGACTTGGGCCCCGTCGTTCTTGATCTTCCTGAGAACTCTGGGCAGGATTGGTATGGGTGGAAAGGTGTACAGGAGGCCCGAGCCGCACTCAAGATGAAAGCGTCTCTGAGCGCGAGCTGCCTTGGAAACTCCAGCTCAAAGAACTGCTGACATTGCGTGTTCTCTGAGGTGGCGAACAGTCAGTCATAATACTTTATTTCGGTTACAGATAGCATTACAGCAGTATAAAACATGAAAATGCATCATACACAAATCATCACTAGACCCAATAAATTTCAGAATATAAAAAACACAAAAATATAAAAAGTTTAAAATACAGCAGAATAACCCTCCGCTAGAACGGCATGCACCCAACATACTAACTCTTGCAACCCAATACAATATAACAAATACAGGTCAACTGGGTTAGATAAAGCGCAAATGCTACAAAAGACAGACCTACATTATAATCAAGTAAAAAAAAACTTCAAAAACCAAAGATAATATCCACTATACACATGATCTAAATCCATGATGACATTATATAACGGAGCCTCACAGGATGGACACGGGACACACAGTAGGATCAAAACAACAAACAGTTCAAGGAACAATACAGGCATGCTAGGAGAATGATCAACCTGGTTGTATCCACATCTCCCAGCTCTGAGTGAGCCAAGAGCAAGTTGGTTTGATGCCACAGGATACAGAAACACACATATACCATAGCAGTGGCCCAATCGTTTTCTAGTTACTCCACTGTAAGTAGAAATCTACTCAAGCAAAAGAATGTTACCCTGCTCATAATCGAACTAAGAATTCGGAATACAGGGGAATAATGCCAGAAAGCTATGTTCTGACAGAAGGGTTTCAGCTATTTTTCTCTATCACATAGGTACAGCGGGCAGCTAAATAAAATCTGTTCAAGGGTTTCTACCCGCTCCACACATAAAATAGAAAATATTGTGTCTGACACGCCTTATTCCATTTGCAAGTGTAACCATTCAGTGCGGGCCCTAAACTTAATAAAGAGTGTTTTGGCCCAATGCGGAGTAACCTCATTGAGATAAACTGTGAACTTTAGAGAGGGTTTTTTAATCAGAAACTTGCCGGTGAGGCCATCACTATTAAAGTTCTGTGATTATCCTGCTTTTATACACCCCTAAAAGAACTTTTGATGATAAGTTAATAGAAGGATTGATCCACATAGCTTTCAGGCCCAAGATGTAGAGCTATTTTTTTTAATGAGGGACAGCCATGGAATAATGGGATAATCAGGTTCTTATACAGCCGAACAAAGTCACGGATGCCTTGACTGTAGGATTCCAATGCTGGGGTAGACCAAATCCTAACCCAATGGACCAGAGGTCTCAAGGCTGCCCGGTCACCAATCCAATTTAAAACTAAATCCAAGTATACTGGGACAAGTGGGGAGACAGACATAAGCAAAATAATTATCTTATGAGATGTTTTTCTCTGACTATAAGGGAATTTAGAGAAGCCATACACCAATCCTCTGCCCCAAACAGTAAAGCCGACTGGGCAGTACCCTTGAACAATTCTACAGCTGGAGAAACTGTCCTCTGGGAGGTGGCACTGTGCATCCTTCCTAAAGCAGGCAATTTGTGCAAAATAATAGCCTTGCTCTTCTCAATGTGTGCGGACCATGACAGGGAGCTACTAATTCTAATTCCCAGATAAACAAAATAATTGACTTCCTTGAGTACCGACGAGTCATATTTCTGCAAAATGATCTATGCGACCTTAGAGTCATAAATGTTGTTTTCTGATCATTAATCTCTAACCCCCTTAGATTACAAAAGTTGTGGAATTTATTTAGCAAACGTTGGATTCCAACAATGTTTCTTGAGATAAGCAGGGTGTTGTTGGTAAACAACAGCCCAGGGATAGAAATGCTAAAAAGTTCAGGGGCATCATGAAGAACCCTGGGCGGGTCACTCCGCTCCGCCAGCGGAGTTTGCGGAGATTTGCCTACTCTGCGCTCCGTGGCGAACGGGGAGATAGGCAAAACTTTGCGTCCGTGGTGAAGGGGAGTTAGCCACTCCCTCCCCCCTCCAAATACTTTAAAAATAATAAAAAGAAGGGACTTATCTGTGTTTCTACCGCCTCCCGTGCCTGCCGCTCTCCTGCCTGCTGCTCCTTGCGTCCTTTTTCATAAAAAAAACACTACGTTGTACGTCTTGCGAGTGCACATGTGCAAGACGTACAACGTAGTGTTTTCTTCGTTTTCAATGAAGGACACGCGGCGGTGAGGAGCAGGAAGGAGAGTGACTAGGCAGGGGAGGCAACAGAAACACAGGTATGTGCCATCTTTTTATTATTTTTAAAGCGTTTGAGAACGCATCTCTGCCAGACTCCTACTTTTAACACTAATCCTTTCTAACGCACCATCCTTAACCCACTGTACTTGGGCAGAATGGTTTCATGGCGCCTCATTAGAACCCAACCAAGGAGGGAGGAGCCCTCATCGACCCGTGGCAGTCCCAGAGGCAAGCTCTACGAACTAGTTCAAATGCATTTCTCAGGTCGATGAACGCTACATAAAGATGGTCCTTCTGGGTCTTAATATATTTTCAGAGAATCAACATAAGCCTAAAACCTGATCCACTGTTGGATCTAAACCAGGCCTGAAAGGAAGAAAGAACATTTTCATCAAGGACCCACTCCTGAAGTTTGGCTAAAATCGCACAAAATACCTTTTGAAGAATATCGATTAGGCTAATAGGCTACCCGGGTCAGATCTAACATGCTTCTTAAAGATTGGTATAATTACAACTTCTCTCCAAGAATCAGGAAGAGGAGCACCAGACATGACGGCATTGGACAGATTATTTATTTACAAGGTCTTAATCTCCATCTCTGAACAGTACAAGTCACCTGGAATAAGGTCAAGACCAGGAGCTTTCCCAGGCTTCAGGGACACTATTGCATCTTTGTTGTCATCCAGGGAAAACAAGTCTAAGCCAGATGCTACAAGGTTACTATTAGCATGGGTTTGCAGATCTAGATCTATGGTCTGAGAAGGATGTAGAGTAACGATCACCAAGACATTGGACCCATACCTGCTGTTGAATATGGTGAACAGTCGAAGTACGAACTTCTAAACTGTCATGGTCAATTATATGCCAAAAAGAAGAGACATCTTTCCTTTCGGAAGCCTCTAACAAATCCGGCCAGTTTTGGTCATCCAAGCACTTTTTACTAGCTTCTAGCACCTCTTTGTAATGGTGTCTGACCTCGTGAATTAGTGAAGGACTCAAAGATCTTGTAGCGGTTATCAAACGAGCTTTAGCCTGTCTGCAATCCTTAGTAAACCAAGGAGCTGGTTCAGCAGTAGCTCTTTTAGAATTGCCCGTTCCCACCTCAACCTCAAGACAACTAAAGGAATTAAAAAAATGGCCAAGAATAGTAGCAATGGGAATTGTGTACAGTTAAGTATGGTGAAAGAACGGAGGCAAAAAGATCAAACTGAAGCCAGAAGCATGGGCCAAAAACACAATTTTGACCACTTAAGGACCCTACTAGAATTCCATGCAATAACATTCTCTTATACTCTGGTCTGGTCAATGGGATCAAATAGCCCCTTTTTAAGCATTAGATGCAGAGGATTATGGTCACTCTCTATTCAATTTGTTACATGGAAGTCCACCAACCAATTCCATTGATTGACATATAGCATTATATAATTATTCCGCTCTTCAATGAACCTCTGCAGAACATAAATCCCCTACCCATGTCAGAATCTGACCTACTGTTACATGCCCACACCTGTGAGCGATAGTAAATGAAGCTAGTTGCGTGGGCAACTGAGAGAAAGATTTTAAGGGGGGGGGGGGGGGGGGGGGGGCGGGAATTTATTTCCTGAATTACCAGAGTCTCATCTTCCGGTTCCGTTACAAGCATAATAAAATCCAAAGGCTCGTAGTAGTATTAAAGTTGCCTGCAAAAATGAGCATGGGTTTGTACCACAGTGACTCCAAATGATTATCTAAGTTTAATGTTGGGGAAGCACTGTTATAAGCCACACTATGGTTACAGATGTTGCAAATGTTGATAATGGACCCATTACTGGCCCTAAGACATCGGGCAACTCAATGGTCAAATGCTCAATGGCCCGACTAAGCAAGATTTTAACCCGTATTAAAAGGCCCTCAAAGGAACGACCAAACATGCAGGGGAGCGCATCCACTGTATAAGTGACAAAACCCGACCTGTATATCGGCTCTAAATCCAAGGTCTCCTGGAAAAGGAGGAACACCAAGTAATTCTCCATCCATGACCGCAGATTGCACATACACTGGGCTCACAGAAGGCTTGCTTGTCCGTACCCTTTTAGGCTTCTTGCCAAAGATGTCAGGTAGTGCAGCTTTTACACTCTTCTCAGGCTACGGGTCAAGGAAGGTGCAGAAGGGTTCAATATTGTCTCATCCTCCACAATCAAATCATTAATTTGCATGCGGGTGCTCGAATCCCTTGCTTTCCTGGCACACTTATTAGGTGTATTAAGGGTAAGGACGACATCAGCGGCCTTCTCTTTATCCACACTGCTGTGAAGGAAGGCCTCAGATGTAGTTAACATGGTTTTAACCCTTTCGCTGCCAGGCCGCCTTTTCCCCCTCCTGTGCCAAGCCTTTTTTTGGCTATTTGGGGTAGTGCGCGCTTAGGCCGCTGTAACTTTTTGACCACATTAGGTATCCCCGCCAAATTTGCGTTCTTTTCTTCCAACATCATGGGGATTCTAAAGGTGCTCAGGGTTTGTGGATTCCCCTGGAGGGGTCACAGAAATGAGCCAAAATACAGCAAAACTTTGTTTTTTTTCGGAAAAATTGGAAAAACGGGCTGCAAATGAAACCATCTGGGTTTTTTCCTGCAAATGTTATCAAAAAAGGGTTTGTGGGGTTGAAATCACAATTTTCCCAGCTTTTTGGGGATAGCAGACTTTTGTCAGAAACCCAACATTTTTTACACAGTTTTGGCATTTTTCTGGGACATAGCCTATTTTTGCTATTTTTTGTGCTTTTGACCTCCTTCCAGTTAATGGCAGAAATGGGTACAAAAGCAATAATGGATCCTGGAAAGCTATACATTTTCGAGAAGAGGACAAAATTCTGAATTCAGCAAGGGGTCATTTGTGTAGATCCATCAAGGTTTTTTTTTTATAGAAACAAACAGTTAAATATAGGATAAATTGAAAATTAGTTGAAAAAAACAGCCTTTTAAATCAACGTTTTCACCTGTAACTTCTTCTAATTATGTCAGCTCTTTGAAAGCAATATACCGTTCCATCCGCTGGACATTACTGGTTGTGGGGATATATAGGACTTGTAGGTTCACCAAGAACCCGACGAGCCCAGAGCCAAAAACTGAGCAGCAACTTGCAATGTTTTTATATTATGTACCGGGTATATAGTAATTATTCTGTAAAAATGTGTACATGGAAAAATCGGTATGAAAGACACCTATGTATTTCTGAAATGGGAACAAAATATAGAGTTTAGAAACAGTAGATATTTGCACATTTCTGAAATTGGGAATACTCATACTAGCATGAGAATTATCAGTCATTTTTTAGAATTACTTATTTTTTACACAATGTCTTTCATTTGGAAGGCAGAAATGCATCGAAAGTCAATAGATAATAACAGTTCCTTTACAAATCTGAATTACCCTAAGTCTCCCGATAAAAATGGTACCTCACTTGTGTGGGTAGGCATAGTGCCCGCGAGAGGAAATGGCGCAAAACGCAACGTGGTCACAACTCAATATCACAGTGAAAATTTACCCTTTTTTGGCAAAGTGCCTAGCTCTAGTTTTTGAACCCTAGCTCTGCGGGCACCTTGGGAAACTTAGCAAACCTATACATTTTTGAAAACTAGACACCCAGGGGAATCCAGGATAGGGTGACTTGACTGCCTCCCACCAGGGTCTGTTACCCAGAATCCCTTGCAAACCTAAACAATTGTCAAAAAAACACATTTTCCCCATATTTCTGTCGTGGAAAGTTCCGGAATCTGCGTGGATCCACAAATTTCCACCCACCCCGCGTTCCCCAAAGTCTTACGAGAAAAACGGTACCTCACTTGTGTGGGTCGGCCTAGTGCCCGCGACAGGAAATGGAGCAAAACGCAACGTGGTCACACCTCAATTTCGCAGTGAAAAATGACCCTTTTTTGGCAAAATGTCTAGCTGTAGTTTTTGAACCCTAGCTCTGCGGGAACCTTGGGAAACCTAGCATACCTATAAATTTTTGAAAGCTAGACACCCAGGGGAATCCAGGATGGGGTGACTTGACTGCCTCCCACCATGGTCTGTTACCCAGAATCCCTTGCAAACCTAAAAAATTGTCAAAAAAACACATTTTCCCCACATTTCTGTCGTGGAAAGTTCCGGAATCTGCGTGGATCCACAAATTTCCACCCACCCCACGTTCCCCAAAGTCTTACGAGAAAAACGGTACCTCACTTGTGTGGGTCGGCCTAGTGCCCGCGACAGGAAACGGCGCAAAACGCAACGTGGTCACACCTCAATTTCGCAGTGAAAAATGACCCTTTTTTGGCAAAATGACTAGCTGTTGTTTTTGAACCCTAGCTCTGCGGGCACCTTGGGAAACCTAGCAAACCTATACATTTTTGAAAACTAGACACCCAGGGGAATCCAGGATGGGGTGACTTGACTGCCTCCCACCAGGGTCTGTTACCCAGAATCCCTTGCAAACCTAAAACATTGTCCAAAAAAAACACATTTTCCCCACATTTCTGTGGTGGAAAGTTCCGGAATCTGCGTGGATCCACAAATTTCCTCCCACCCCGCGTTCCCCACAGTCTTACGAGAAAAATGGTACCTCACTTGTGTGGGTCGGCCTAGTGCCCGCGACAGGAAACGGCGCAAAACATAGTGAGGTAACATCAAAATTGCCTATCTCAAAACCACCTGGTTTTGCAAGGGGGGTCACTTGTGTTTTTGGCCCGGTGCTCGGCGGGCATCTAGGGAAACCTACCAAAGCCTTACATTTCTGAAAACTAGACACCCAGGGGCTTCCAGGGAGGTATGGCTTGCGTGGATCCCCCAAAGTTTCCTTACCCAGAATCCCCTGCAAACCTCAATTTTAGCCAAAAAAATCACTTTTTTCACACATTTTTGTGTGGGAAAGTTGTGGCATCACCGGGCTCACTCAAATTTCCCACCTCCCAGCGTTCCCCTGGGTCTCCCAGTAAAAATCGTGCCTCACGTATGTGGGAGGCCCAAGTACCCGCGACAGGCAAGGGCCCAAAACGTAGTGAGGCGTCATTGCCTATCCAAAAAAATGTTTGGGCCCTTGAGGCACCATTTTTACCGGGAGACCCAGGGGAACGCTGGGAGGTGGGAAATTTGAGTGAGCCCGGTGATGCCACAACTTTCCCACACAAAAATGTGTGAAAAAAGTGATTTTTTTGGCTAAAATTGAGGTTTGCAGGGGATTCTGGGTAAGGAAACGTTGGGCGATCCACGCAAGCCATACCTCCCTGGAAACCCCCAGGTGTCTAGTTTTCAGAAATGTATGGGTTTGGTAGGTTTCCCTAGATGGCCGCCGAGCACCGGGCCAAAAACCCAGGTGACCCCCCTTGCAAAACCTGGTGGTTTTGAGATAGGCAATTTTGATGTCACCTCACTACGTTTTGGGCCCTTGCCTGTCGCGGGTACTTGGGCCTCCCACACAAGTGAGGCACCATTTTTACCGGGAGACCCAGGGGAACGCTGGGAGGTGGGAAATTTGAGTGAGCCCGGTGATGCCACAACTTTCCCACACAAAAATGTGTGAAAAAAGTGATTTTATCAGCTAAAATTGAGGTTTGCAGGGGATTCTGGGTAAGGAAACGTTGGGGGATCCACGCGAGCCATACCTCCCTGGAAGCCCCCGGGTGTCTAGATTTCAGAAATGTATGGGTTTGGTAGGTTTCCCTAGATGGCCGCCAAGCACGGGCCAAAAAGACAGTTCACCCCCTTGCAAAACCAGAACGTTTTGACATTGTTTGTTTCTACAGCGTCAGAATTTTGGCACAATATTGCAAGGAAAATGTGACAGACATTTTGAGGTTTGCAGGACATTGTGGATAAAATAACTTTTTGAAATTCACAAGCGAGACATCACCATGAACTCCCGTGGGTTTACGACAATATCTACAGTTGGTGGGTTATTCTTACATGGAACAGACACCTTGGCAGAGAAACTAAAAAGACAAAGATTCCTGCACAGCCATCTATTCCTCAAACGCACACACATACTGGTTGGATTTGGCACGAGGGCGAGTGATGGTTCAGTATATTACATTTTATTAACAAGAGATTTCACAAAAATGAAATGCACTGTCAATAATTAAATGGAGAAAAAACTGAACCAATGACTCGCAGCTCGTGAGCTGTAAAGCCACGGCAAGGCACCAACCGCTTTACAGGCCATTCACACACCTTTCATACGTGATACACACAAGACCATTCGCACCACCAGGCACAAAAACAACACATTACAAAATTCACAAAAGGGACAAGGTACACCCTGCTTCAGGAAGGCAAATATTACTACACAGCCATCTATTCCTCAAACGCACACACATACTGGTTGGATTTTGCACGAGGGTGAGTGATGGTTCAGTATATACAATTGTATTAGCAAGTGATTTCACAAAAATGAAATGCACTGTTAATAATTGAAAGGGTGAGAAACTGAACCATTGACTCACAGCTCGTGAGCTGTAAAGCCACGACAAGGCACCAACCTCTCTACAGGCCATTCATACACCATTCATACGTGTGAGACATACAAAACCATTCACACCGCCAGCCGCGGGCCCATCACATAACAAAACTAACACCAGCACACAGCGCCATTCAAGGGCCCATCACTTTCACACGCCCACATTCCTGACACAGCAACTACACAAGCTGATGGATTGCGTGGAGTGGCACTCAGCTAGCAGTTTGTGTAGTGACCAGCAGCAAGTCACTACTCACAAACCGCCAGCCAAACACCATTCCACGCACACCGCCAACCAAGTGCCAGTCCACACACACCGCCAACACATTTAGGATTTTTTTTTTTAGACAAAAATAAAAACACAAACAAATCGCAAATAGATACAAATCTACAAACACAAAATCAGAAACTAAATACATTGCACTAATGCCAACCTTGAAACAGAATCAAATTTTTCAAAGAATACAGACCAGGCAGTTCACTTTACCACTCATGAATGCTCCCATAAATTCTTTTGCGTGTGGTACGCTCTAAAACAAGCAGGGACACACAGCCCAGGTTTAGAAGGACAGTCGGGGCAGTACATACAAATCTCCTTCCGCGTACCTCTTCGCCAACAGACTCTGCATCTCCTAGTGGGAAAATCTTTTGCTGGTGTGGGAGGGATGAAATCAGGAGAGTGGCGATCTTTCAATCGAAAAACAAATAGTGAACTGGTGGTCGTGAAAAAATGAGGAAATGAATGCAAAGAACAGATGAAATATAGAAAGATGCTATAATCAACTATTCTAAGTGTGGTTGACAGAAATAGAACAATGTACTCTTGATGCGGATTCCCATCAACTGCCAAGGGAGGCCAGTGTCATCACTTGGTAATCCTTCCTTCCTGTCACTACTCCTCTTAGCCAAGAGGCAGGTGTAGTAGGCAAGATCAGAGCAGAGTACAAGTTCCAAGGAGAAATCGACCAAGAGTGGCCATATGTATTCCTGTTGAAGGGTACTATGTGTAGTGAGTGCAGTGCAAGTGAAAAACTTTTAAAAAAGGAGTTGGACAGGGAAAACTATGTTTATTAAATATCTCTGTTCCAATCCTATTAAAAAGATATGTAGCGGCAACTTTTAGCAAATAGGTTGGCAGTTGATGGGAATCCGCATCAAGAGTACATTGTTCTATTTCTGTCAACCACACTTAGAATAGTTGATTATAGCATCTTTCTATATTTCATCTGTTCTTTGCATTCATTTCCTCATTTTTTCACGACCACCAGTTCACTATTTGTTTTTTGTATGTAAGGATAGGGGACTTGAACTGTTGTTTTGGTCATTAAACTTTTCCCTCAGACCCTTTCTTCCCCTTTGGGGATTCATCTTGATGATCTTTCAATCGAACCACATCCTCCACCACTCGAAATCTAGGAACACTTGCCTGTTCCACAACAACAAGGCTAGCTATCACAGAGTGGTGAAACTGAAGGAATGTCAAGTTTGACACAGGAGAACACTCCTTGAACACAATAAAAGCATTGAAATTTGCTAATTCGAAGAAATGGATGGCCAACTTCTTATACCAAACATAAGCCTTCCGAATAGCAGAGTAAAGTTCCAACCTCTGATCTACTCTGTCAACACCACCCATGTGCTTATTGTAGTCTAGAATGCTCACAGGTTGGCGCACTACAGCCACCTGACTCCAAAGAGCCACAGGTGAAGTACTCTTATCATGGATGGTAGTCAGCATGTACACATCCCTCCTGTCCACAAATTTTACAGCTAGTAGTTCATCACTACGCAAGGAACTGCACTGCCCCCTCTGAAGTTTTTTGCAAAAAAGCTCTTTCGGATAACCTTTACGGTTAGAGCGGATTGTGCCACATGCAAAAGTGTCCACTTTATACAATTCCTTAAATAATTGCACAGCAGTATAGAAGTTATCAAGGTACAAATGGTGGCCTCTGTTAAACAGTCTTCTAGCAAGATCCCACACAATTTTCTCTGAAACTCCAAAAGTGGACGGACAACCTGGGGGGTCAATAGTAGAATCTCTACCAGTGTACACACGAAAATTAAAAACATATCCTGTCCCTCTCCCAGACAACATATACAGCTCAATTCCATAGCGTGCCCTCTTGCTAGGGATGTACTGCCTAAAAACCAAACGGCCCTTGAACAAGACCAAAGACTCATCAATAGATATTTCTTTCCCTGGAGTATAGATCTCAGAAAATCGATCTACAAAGGGATCAAGAACGGGCCGAATCTTAAAAAGACGGTCACAGTCAGGGTGATCTCGTGGCAACGCCATAGAATTATCAACAAAATGCAGCATATGTAGCAAAAGTAAATACCGATTACGAGTCATAACTGCAGGAAATATGGCAGTTGCCAACAAGGGGCTAGTAGACCAATATGAAGCCAAGGTTGGCTTCCTTACCACACCCATCAAAGTAAAACCCAAAAACTTCTTAATCTCTTCCAGATATGTGGGAGTCCACCGGGTAGCTCTAGACTGGGTCCTAAGTTTGTCGCTGTTGTCCCTCAAAAACTGTTCAGCATACAAATTCGTCTGCTCAACAATCTCACCCAAAAATACATCATCCATAAACAACTGAAAAAACTGTATAGGCAAAATGTTTTCACAAAGCACTGTACACCCTGCATCACCGCTAAAGGCAGGCAACACCGGCTGCACCATGTTTGGATCAACCCAAAGTCCAGCACTTCCAGTAGGAAGCCTAGCAGCCTCAGACTGCAATCCAGATGCCTCTTGCACCATCGGCACAGCAGTTTCCTCATCTAAGACAGGCACTTCATCCACACTGAGAGTTGCTTCATCCACACCAAGAGTACCTTCATCT
Source organism: Triturus cristatus (assembly GCF_964204655.1). Taxonomy (NCBI): domain Eukaryota; kingdom Metazoa; phylum Chordata; class Amphibia; order Caudata; family Salamandridae; genus Triturus; species Triturus cristatus. The sequence goes on along the minus strand of NC_140594.1, from coordinate 1,034,785,253 downwards.
GCACTGAGAGTACCTTCATCATCCAAAGATTCCATATGGAGAGAAAACTCACTGCCAGAATCTTCACCTCCCTCCTCTCCCTCCGACGCACTGTCAGTCTCATAATCATGCTCAGAGGAAGATTCAAGAAGCATACCAACCACCTGCTGAGCAGTCATTCTACGGCTAGCCATAATGCTTACTAATAAAGGTAACAAGTCAACAACAACAAACACTTTGTAAAATAAGTAATAAACAAAAAGCACCTTTATCAAAAACTCATATATACTCCAAAACAATACCACTCACTTGCCAGAGGCAGCTAAACTACTCACCACCACCTACTCTGTACAGACACAGTATGGATCAACAATATCCCACTAAAAAAGAAAGAGAAAAGCAATTACACATAAGACTATGCAAAACACATTGCAAAGAATTTCATGCTCAAACCACTAACTAAATATGCCGCCATTATGACATCACTTACAAAAAAATTCATTCAGACATTACAATATTACTCATTTGGAGTAAATACAACAAAAAAAAAATCTTACCAAAACAATGCAACTACACAAAACTGCAGAACAACCACTGTCGAAACTGGAATCAAAAGCTTTAGACTAGAATAAAAATAAGAAAACTTTATTGTCACATATGCATATAATGCTCAAGACCATCACGTACTGCGCAAATTTTTTTACTTTATCCTCCCACTTTCAAGAAGGAAAGATCAATGGCCCAATCCTTTACAAGCAACGCAGCGAGAATCTGGAACCCCGCCTCAGCTCCGGAACACCCCCTCCCTTTTCCCAGTCCTTCAAAACAGATCCCAAAGTTCTCCTCCTGCAAAGACACTTCCAAACTTAATTCACACCCTCTCTATTGTCTGAAGGAAGTCTTTACATTATAGGAAATTCTGTTCTCCATGCCCGTAGAAGTGCCTTCCCAGTGTGTTCCTGTGTTTTGAGTGTCTACCACTTATTGCACTTTTATACCTCTACTTGTACTTTGTACTCTTTTGTAACTTGCACACATGTCACTTTTCCTCTTGTAACGTATTGTTTGCTACCTCTTGTATTTTGTTTGCTTTTGATACATGCACAATTACCACCATTGCCTCATGTAACGTAACGTTTGCTCTTGTTTTCAGAGTGTCTCCCATTTATTGCAGTATTTTACCGCATGTGACATCCATCAGAGAGCTGCGTGAATAATTACCTGGTAATCCCCTCAGCACAATGCAAACATGCACATACATGACACTGTTCAGGGATCTATCATCTACAGCTGACATTAAATGACCATTCATCATGGTCCCCCCATTAAAGCAGTGCACTTTGTGATCTGCATGGTACATGTTCTTTGCAGCAGGCACATTAACCCTCTGTGCTACCTTTCCAGGAGTCAACCCTTCCACTACACAAAACTCCATCTCTCTCTCTAGGAAGAACATTAATCACCAAAGTTATCATGACATTTTAATTGTTTCTAAAAATTGCTGGAGGCCAGGAAGGAGGCAGCAAGTTTTTTTCAAACCATAATATACTTGCAAACACTACGCACCCACCCAAAATAGGTACCCAGTGAGGTCACACCGTTCGCATCGCCCTAACCTGCTCAAGGTTCATGTGACCTCAGTGACAGAGTCACAGCGACTGGATCACTGTTGCTCTAGGGTGTGCTGCTTCGTAGGCCTGCCCGCAAGACTGGAGATGAACTTCAGTATGGATTGTGGTGGACAGGCCTTCAAGGTTAACCCACAATTGACACCACTAGGGTACACCTGCTTGTGCTAAGACATCAAGCCTTCTAAGGTCTAGTGGGGCCTTCTACGGTCTAGCATGGGAATGTGCTCCCTCGGTGTGGTGGACTGGTCATGAATGTGGAACCCGGTTCCCCAGTTCCAAATTCCACAGCTCTGGCCATAGTGCCACATCCCCACTGAACACCATACTTGCCCACTGAGAGAAACTCGCACTGCCTTCAGCTATAACCTAATTGTGCCTTTGGATGTGGCTCAATTCAAATTATGCATTTGATAAGAGTAATGTGCTGCCTAAAAAAAGCAACCTTTCAAAGGGAATGCAAAGCATGTGAAATGTAAGCAGAAACAACATGGTTACCTAAACGATCTCTCACTAACTATTCAGAAATCAGCAAGTGGTTTCACCTGAAAAGTTATGGACATGACTAGAGGGCCCTGAAGGGAACCATTTCACTGTCCATTGCTTACATCCTTACAAAACGTAAGCAGTAAGGTATAAAAAGACCACATCCATAATCACAGAGCCATGGTACACATTGTGTTTTCCAATCCACCCATCAACCAGGTATTGCAGTACCTCCAGGAATGGTACACTCTCCCAACCTGGAAACAACAATGCTTTTCAAAGAAAGACGAGAAAATGAAAGTAGCACTTCACTGGCAAACTCTGTAAAGTGATGCTGGTGTATTTGGATGTAAAAAAAAAAAAACTGGCCACTTTGCAACCCCTCTGTCTTGCTATTAGTTAGGTATTTAATTCTCATATAAGAAGTTCTATTTCTCTACATGCTTCTGCACTTTGGATTTGAAAAAGTAAAAATAAGGGCATTTCTCTGCATTTTTGGATCTATTTCACAGGGAAGCAACTAGAAAGACGAGCGTTTTTCAAATTTGGATCCATTTCACGGGAAGCAACAACAGGCACACACGAACGAAGCCGAGCCTCGTGGCATGCCAAAGTGCCCCCACCACCCACCGATGCAAAAATCATGCTGCTGCACTTTGGATTTGATAAATTAAAAAGAAGGGCATTTCTCGGCATTTTTAGATCCATTTCACAGGGAAGCAACTTGAAAGACGAGCGTTTTTCAACTTTGGAAACCATTTACGCGGAAGCAACAACAGGCACACACGAACGAAGCCGAGCCTCATGGCATGCCTTAGCATACCAAAGTCCCCCCACCCTAACCCAAACCCACCGATGCAGGAAACCCTCCTCCCCAGCCCCAAAACTCACCTTTACTCTCCGTGGCGCAGGAAGCAAATGGCTTCCTGCGCCTCGGAGAGCAAAGGGAAACCTCCAATGACGTCAGCGCGGCTCGCGCGCTGACGTCATTGATGACGCGGGGGGAGGCAGGGGAAGGTCTTCCCCTGCCTTCCCAGTAAAAAAAAAAAAGATCGGCCACTCACGGGGGGAGCGCCAGCGTTTCCCCCGTGGGTGGGTGTCATGACGAGATGGTCTCGTCATGGGCACAGCGCGACTGTGCTCCATGACGAGACCATCTCGTCATGGGCACAGAAGGGTTTAAACGCTCAGGTGAAAACAGCAGAAAACCTTGATGTGACCTATGCCCTTGGACCAAGAGGGGTGGCCCAGCCCAGTCTCCTCCGGCGATGATGGGCTTAGACAGGCCTGCTCTTAGCCCGGTCTTCACACGGGTCGCCGTGCAGGAAAACCTTCAGCGATTTGTAGCTCGATTTAAACTCTTGGCTCCCTATCTCAGTGCTCTCAAAGAGATGTGGGGCTTGCAGTCCCTGCAGCCTGTAGAACATGTCCTGCATTTGCGGGAAACATTTGGCACTTTCTAGCATGATTGCAAGTCCTGGCCCTTCCTTTCAGGGCTTACACAGTGGTATGGGGCTTGCAGTCCCCGGAGCCGGTACCGTTCGGAATGCGCTGATCTAATCAAAGCTCTACCCACTGCTGAAAGAGATCTTGCCCCACCGCCTGATGGGGATGCCATTTGTGATCCACAAGGCATCTTCAGTTGAGCTTGTCCGCCCTGACATTCAGAGAGCCCGCCAGGTGTTGAACAATCAGGTAAATGCCCTGACGTTCCAGCCATGTCGAGAGACACAGGGCCTCTTGACAAAAGGACCACCACCCCACCACGCTCTGTTTGTTGCAGTACCCACCTGTCGGTGGTGTTGTCCATTAACACCTACATTAGCATTCACTTGAAGGAGGGTAGAAAAGCTTTTAATGCCAACCAGATCGCCTGGAGCTCCAGCAGGTTGATGTGGGGTTCGGATTCCACCGGACACCAGAGGCCTGTGATCTCCATCTCTCCCAGATGGCCGCCCATCCCAAGAGTGGAGCACCTGCCACATCTGTCAGATCTGGTTGGGGAAGGGAGAGGGGTCTGCCGTTGACCCAATCACGGTTCATTAAACAACACTGCAGATCTTTTGCATATCCCTCTGAGATCTGGACCATGTCAGAGAGATTTCCCAGATGCTGCGCCCAAAGGGACTACAGGTCCCATTGCAGAGCACATGTGTCACCAGCAGGAAGAAGGAGGGCATGAGGCCCAGCAGCCTTAGTCTGTCTCACCAACATCCAGGATAGAAGCTGAAACATTGGTATCATACACTGAATATCTTGGACTTGCCGTTCGGGAAGATAGGCCCGAAACTGCACTGTGTCCAGAAAAGCTCAGATGAATGAGAGCATCTGAGAGGGAGTCAGGTGTAACTTTCGCATGTTGATAGTGAACCGTAGCAAATGCAGGATGTCCACCATAGTTTGGAGGCGGGAGAGGACAGGTTGGAACGTGCCTGCCTTCAACAGCTTGCTGGTGAGATTGGGGAAGACTGACACCCCTGCTCTCTGCAGAGGAGCTGCAACCATCACATCACCTTTGTAAACACCTGAGTGGGCACTGGAAGGCCAAAAGGGAGCACAGATTACTGTAGGTGCTCGTGGCCCACCATGAAACGCATGTAACGCCTGTGGGCAGGGATGACGGGAATGTAGAGGAATGTGTCTTGCAAGTTCAACGCTACCATCCAGTTTCCAAGGTTCAGCTGAGAAAAGACTTAAGTGAGCGTCAGCATTTTGAAATTCTCTTTCTTGAGGGAAAAACTGAGAGGGTGGGGGTCAAGGATAGGACGAAAGTAGCGGGTATAGCAACCACGACCTACTTCTGGAGACCGGACCTTATTTATGGCTCACCATGCGGAGCAGAGAAAGATAGTCCTCCGTCAGCCTGTCGCAAGAAGGTAGCATGGGTGATGAAGTAGTCTCGAAGGGGAGGGAGTAGCCCCTCCAGACATTCTGCAGAACCCATTAGTCTGATGTTAAAGATCGCTACTGGGGCAGGTGAATACGGATCCTGTCACCCACAGAGTGCCTCATTATGGCAAACGTGCATATTATAAGGAATGCTGCAGCTGCCGGGGTGGGCTGGCCTGACCAACGAAGTCTGTGAATACCGTTTCCTCGGCCGTGCAGAGGTTGGGATGCTTGTGGGCCGTGGTGGCTGGGCGGGTATAGATGCAGCTGTAAGCCCCTTTCGTGGCCACAAAATGAGCGAAAGGCCGATTCGAGGTGGCGAGGGGCATGGAAAGTTTCAAGGACCTGACCGTAGTCCTTCTGTCCTAAAGCATTCCAGCACTGAATCCACCTAGAGACAGGAGCTATTAAAGGGCATATCCATAAGCATTGCTTGGACATATCTAGAAAAGCCAGCTGTCCTCAGGCAGGCGTGGTGCGGTAAGGCTATTGTCAATAAAACCATTCTGCCCACAAAGTAGGTGGTATTCAGTGCACATCGGATTGTCAACTTCCTTCATCTCTCCCCTTAGGAACAGCCTAGGAGAGGATGGCCCTGGCCTCCTCGGAGACCGTAAGCAGCAGATGCGCAACCTGATCACACAGAGTATAGGAGTAACAAAACAAAAGGCATGCAGTGTTCATGAACCGCAGTGCTAGGCTGGTGGAAGAAAATATCTTCCCTGAGGTGTCCAGCCTACTGGATTCCTTATCCGGTGGTGCAGTAGGGAATACCAAACAGGGACGAGCCCATTGTGACTCCGTTCAAGCTGCACAGCCATCTTACAAATTAATCCAATAAATTAAATTCATATTCAACTCTTAGTCCATATTTATTCCATTCTTCAGTTTTATCCTTTATTTACTTCAATTTATTTTACTCATTTACTTCTTAATTTGCATTTTTTCACATAAACACAGGAGAAAATTGTTTCCACAAGTCACGATTTATTCACAAACACCCAATGCATTTCGGGACCTCCCTTCGTCAGGGGTTATCTAGGAAAAGATTATTAACAACCATCAGTAAAATGAGATTTTTGAGATACAATACACAAGACTGCAAGTGAAACTGAAAACGTCCTTTCTCAATTCAATCTAATTTAACAGTAAAACATTATTCAGTTCTACGATGCTTAATTATATAACTGCAAATCTTCTTTACAACACCGCTTTGCTTTTAACCTATCATGTTCCTCCCTCATTACATATGCATGAAATCTAAATGTATAACGTTGCTTGCATACTTATGATTTATCACTGAAATCTTTTATGTTGTCTCTATTTCAACAATACATAGAAACCTTTGAAGTGCATTACCACCCCGAGTTTACCACTATACCCATCGTTATTATCCCAGTTAATAGAACACCGTATTCTGCTTACTATGACTAGTGTTCATTGACTGTTTAAAAAAATTTCTATAAACCGCTTTCTTCAAGTCTTTCCCATGCCATTTCACGGATCAGCTCGGGTGTGTCCCCACACACCTTTGGCTCCCAGCGTCAACTGCTTTAAAACATTTTCAGCCTTCTCTACCTTTTATCACCAATACCTCCCCCAGGTGATTTATCACGTGTCATGATGCATTACCTAAAGACCGAACTGGAATTTGGCTATCCTGCTTAACATAAACTCTCATAATGCTACTATTCGCTGCCATTTCATTAACGTTTCAGTAATCTCACTCGAGACGTAAATATGTTCTGCTCTCCTCATTGAACTCCATTACCCAGAATCCTATAGGGACTACCCATCACAAACTTTCACTCCCCGCTCAGGAGGCTATGTACTGTCCATGTTCAAACAACGTAATATACGTGATTCTCACTCAGCGAGTAACGCGGTAAGATTAAATCATGCAACATCAGTATTCGTGCAACCGGTTACTTATGTCCAAATACTCCGCAATATAATCTAATGTATTGTATGTGGTCAACAGAGTAAGGTGCTGTGTGAGGTAGCTGGGGTTCCCCCTGAAGCGGGGCAGTGACGGAGGGGAATCATCCTGTTCACAGGAGCCCCTGTGCTGGACTTGATCCTGGTCCCTAGCTGTACGTCTGTAAAGGCTTCATTGAAAGGGAGAAGTGAGTCTGAGGGGGGACACTCCTGGCTGAAGCACCTGTCTCAAGACATTCGCCTTGACTGCCACTGAGAGTAGGCTTAGGTCCAGGACCTTGGCCTCCCTTCTCACCACCATTGCACATGACGTTCCCTCATTAGCCACAGTAGTGGGAAGAAAGTATGCCAGTATCTGGAGAGGTTTCCAGTCTGCTGGCTTCCACCAAATCCTCACACAAGTCCACGTTTGGGTCAAAGGTCTGGTATTCTTCAGGGTCCAGAGACCCCTCCCAATACTCCCAGATTCCTAGCCCATAAGAATAGGGCTCAGACTCCAACCTGGAAGGCATGGCTTTACTCTGCGCTGGATTTGGCATTGGGTGACGCCCCTCTGGCTGTTTCGGAGTCAGGGATTAGAACAGGGGTGGCACCACTGGTGGCGCCAGGAGCGTCATCATCAGACTGGCATCAGGGAAGGTGGAGGTGCCACAACCAGCACGGGTTGAGATCCATTTGTGGATCCAAGGGGCCCAACTGGTGCCAGGCCAGAGCAGTCAGCGTTGATCCACTATGGGCTCTTCCCTCACCGGCAGAACACGAAGTCGCACCAGCGGGAGCGGGCTGCTCAAATATGAGGCCCAGGGCCTTATAAAACCCATGAAGTTGAGCGGGGGTCACTCTGGCTATCAGAAACTCAGGAAGATGCTCAGCCGACACAGGCACTGGCTCAACCACGGAGCCAGGCCTCGAATGTCGACGCTTCCTCATCTCGTCAGCCGACGGACGGAGGGAAGTCATAGTCCTTGCTGTAGGACTTACCACAGTGACCCGACGACTTAGAGTGGGGAGAAGATTTCGGGCTCCGAGATCGATCCCAAGACCTTTCTCCCAACCGGAATCGAGGCTGTCACGGTGTAGCATGTGAAGCCACCAGGAGCTTGAGGAACCGCTCCCCTCAAGGCCTTCGGGTTCACGGCCCGAAAGTCAATGGAGGTCTTTATGTTGTGGTCAAGCTTGAAGCACCAAATGCAAACAAGATGTGGGTCTGTCCCCAACATCTGTAGATGAGAGGCACCCCAGGGCTTAAAGCCGCCCTTCCTAGAAGACATTCCTGTCACACGAGGAGAAACTCTTAACTAAAGTTAAAAAAAGCTCTGTCAAAAAATGCACTGAAGGGCTAGCTCTCTCCAGATCTGCACTCGCAGGCGCAGAAGGAACCGACATCAGCACACTCAGGTCGCGCCTATATCTGCTTCTGCACACGTCACATAGAGCGCTGATGCCACGGAGAGCCAATTATTGCCACCTACCAGAGCGCAGGGGTACTGCTCATGAAAAAAGGTCCAGATCCAGTCTGATGCCAGGGGATAATTCAAAGGTAAGAAACTGCAGCTAGAGGTCTCTATCAGATATGACACACCACCCTCAGAAACGCGAGTCTACCACTTATCATCATATTAGTGATCACAAACATAACACAAACACAGGGCAGGGGTTAGAAAGTCTGAATGCTTGGGGTCCACAATCCAATACCTCCCCGACACATACATCACCGGCCACATATTCAAACCCCACAAAAAACCTTACTCAAGCAGAGTGGTTCATTCTGCATAATTTTAACAATCGCAAACACTGTACACACAACACCCCTAGGCACCAATCACACTGCCAACATGCAAGAGACATAGAACACCTTTTGAGACATATGTTTAATCTTGCACAATTTGAATAATCATGAATATCAAATAAATTAAACACACAAGGTCAACATCAGCCCATGCCATGGCACTCCTCAAAGACTCATCCCCCATTGCATAGAATATCTACCGACCTCAAACTCAGATACATACTGTTGGACTTAGCACAATGTGCACGTGAACCCTGAACATAAACCTTACAACCTAAGATTGGCATGTGTAAAGTCTATATCCATTTGATCATCAACTAACAGCAACACAAACAGTACTTTTTTAGGGTATTTAGTGTTTCACTTTAAATGATGTAAAGATTGTGAACATGTTAATGCTCGCAAACATCGTTTTTTAAAAGAAGCTTACAGTAAGAATTACACCACTTTGATAAGAACACATTTTTGGAGGATTCCTTAGTGAAGCTGGTCCTTGAAGATCAAGTGAACATATTCCTTGTGAAGGTCAAAATATGGGGTAATATCTTGAATCTGTGAAATCAGCGATGTACAAATTACTAAAAACATACTTAAAGGTATGGTAAAGACGTGTGGGTCATCACTCTTTTTTTAGACTAAACCTTCTTCAAGTGTACATTTAAAGTTTCTTGAGAAGAGCCAGATTCAAAAGCTTTAAGCACATTTTATTTGAATTTAGCCAGATCTTCATTTTAGATGCAACAGGGGCCATAACCAAGATAGGGAAACTGAGTACACTAGAGCGGAAAGCCTGCAAAACTGCATACCATTTTGTCTACCGCAGCTCTTTAGAGTCTGAGAAACTTCTAAACTAAATCAAGGTAGTCAATAACATTATGGACTTTTTACAAGAACATTTCATGCTGACCAGATTGCCTGTGGACAATCAATTTGAGTTCCAACCGCGATAATTTGGATAGTAGAGTTAGGTTAGTGAAGCCTTGCAAGTGAGTACCCATGGAAAAGCAACAGGCCCTATGGGTTCCCTGTGAATATTTATAAGACCTATCCTTTCTTATGGGTCCCAATATTGACCCACATTTTTAATGCAGCAGCTCATGGTTATTGCCCGAAATCAGAGTGAAAAGTGATAATCCCTATATTCTAACAAGCATTGGCATAGCCAATAGGTCTCGCTTTTGGGACCTTATAAGTATTTAGTTATGCAGCACAATATCCTTGGTGCAACATCAACTATTGCATGGCTAAACACTTATAAGGTTCTAAAGGCGAGACCTATTGGCTATGCCAATGCTTGTTTTCTTGAACACCCAACTGCTATTTATTTCATCTACCCCAAGGAAATTTTAGTGAATACATGGAATAGTTGCTTGAGTCACTAAACTAACCCCAATAACCAATAACACGACTAGCCACTAATCTTGGGTTCGGTAGCAGAATGCTGCCCAGGGTAAAGCGCTTCAGCACCTCGTCAGGGATAGTAAGTGTTATATAAATGCAATTACAATTTACCAAGGTTCCCCAGAAATGGATTTCTGAGGCTTAGATATCTGTGTGAGTGAGAAGGGCTGGGGGGGGGGGGGGGGGTGGGTTCAAGAGCAAGAGAGGGGAGAAAGAGAAGGCTTTGACTGTTGAAGAGAGGCAGAGAGGGCGGGGCAGGCAGAGAACAAGACAGATGGAGAGTCAGAGGAAGGTGAGAAGGAGCAGGAGGGAAAGAGTAACAGGAAGTGAAGTAAGAGTGTGTAGAGAGAGCGAGGGGGGTTGGGTGAAGGAGTGGGCTGAGGGCAAGGTGTGTTTAGGAACATCAAAGGTTCTTGAAATGAAGTGACGTCATTGAAGATGGAGTAGGTGGGAGAGAAGTGTCATGGCGAGGTGCGAAGAGAGATGAAAGAGGTGGGATTGGTGGGGGCGTGGCCGAGCCGAGCCGCAAGATGGCCGCCGTGTAACGGGGCTCTGCCGGCCGAACTAATAATCCGTACACCCATCCGTCTGCTGCTTCCTTTCCTGTGTGGCAGAGCTGCGGCGGGAACTGCCTGAGTGCTGAGGACCCACCCATCCGTCTGCTGCTTCCTTTCCTGTGTGGCAGAGCTGCGGCGGGAACTGCCTGAGTGCTGAGGACCCAGCGACAGCTTTCGCGGCCGCAATCGGCGGCGGCGTTCTGAGACTGCGGCCCTCGTATCGGCGACCTGCACACGTCGCGCTGGGCGGCCGCACACACTGCACGAGTCCCCAGTCGCGGGCCGCAGATCTGGCGGGCGAGGAGGCGCTGCTGCGGAGCATGGCGGGGGCAGGACTGGGCCGCCGTGAACTGCCAGAGTGGTGCGGCGGGACCCCTGGCGGACTGTGAACTGGCCAACTCGCACCGGTGGTGGAGAAGAGTGGCGGAGAGCGCTGCGGGCTGTTGAGGCCTGGAGAGCGGAGACGCGCCCTGACCTACTGCACTGGCTGACTCACTGACCAGCACGGGGAGCGGTGCATGCTGAGCCCCTGAGGTGAGAGCCGGATAACTCCTGATTGTGTGCGGCGCCAGATTGCAAGTAAACGATTGTGGCCCTCCTGGGGAGTGTCGGACTGAGTGCGGCGGTGAAGGCGGAGTGGCTGCAACGAGGGGTCGGAGAGACGTGCCCGTGGAAAGTGCCCAGATGCCGCAGAATCAACGCGTACCTGCCTAGGTCGACGGAGCCGGCCCCTGCCTGCAGGCGGGGCGCGCTGGTGTCCTGGTGGGCCTGACCGTCTCGGAGCTGCCTGTACCCACGGCGGGGGCTGTGGTGATGGCCCGGAGCGGGGGGGCTCAGGAACCTGCCAGTCCTGCGGATCCAAACGCGGGCCAGATATTAAATTGACTTATCGGTGCCCCCCCCCCTGGGGCCCCCGCCGTGTCTCCCCCATAGAGCAATGGGGAAGCCGGATGCCAAGCAGCCGAAGCTACATTTCGAGCAACGCAGTGCCCGGAACATGGAGGTGGCGACGACGTCCCAGACGGTGGTCCCCGAGACACAGATGGACCCCACGCAAGAGGACGACATAAAGAGTATGTTTTGCGATCTAAAAGGCTGCCTCAAGGAAATAGACAACAAACTGGATTCCATGGCTCTGCGCATAGACGGCATCTCACACAAAGTTGACCAACATGAGGGGCGGCTGGCGGCAGCGGAGACGCGGATTGCAGAGTGTGAGGAGGGCAACAGTGACACCCGGGAAAAACTGTTGCCCATGGATAAGGTATTGGAAGTGATACGTGGACGTAACGAAGATTTGGAAGCCCGCTCCCGCAGAAATAACATACGTATTATTGGAATTGCAGAATCCACAAATATTGGTAATATGGAGCAGTTCGTGGAGGGCGTGTTCCGTGACTTGTTTGGTGCGGACCTGTCGGCCATGTTTTTGGTCGAGCGCGCACACCGTACGCTGGGTCCGCGCCCGGTGCCGGGTGCGCCGCCACGCCCGATACTTGCCCGAGTTCTAAATTATAGGGACCGGGACACTATACTGAGGCTATCCCGGGAAAAAGGCGAACTCACCTTCCAAAACATGGCTATCTCCTTATACCCGGACTTTACACAAGCTGTGCAATCTGCAAGACGTGAATTCATGCCGGCCAAAAAGATCTTTCAAAAAGTGGGGACCAAGTACGCCATGTTATACCCTGCCAAGTTGAGGATTCAGGTTAAGGGGAAGCCGATGATCTTCACAGAGGCGAAAGAGGCGCTGAAATTTGCACGACAACCAGAGCGATCGCACCGGGAGCCGCGTGATGGCCGAGGGACCCCCCCGGCTAGCCGGCTGAGTGACAATGAGTAGAACAGTATACCACTCTGAGGGCTATGACTGTCCGCGACGCCCAAAAGCAGCCCTATGGCTTTGTTGTTAAGTATACACCATTTCATTCTTGATAATGTCTTGGGGCCGGAGATGGGTAGGGGGCACAAAGCTGGGCCAATGGAGGAGGTTAGCCACGGGGCAGAGACTATTTTTGACTTGTTGCTGACTACTCATACCAAGCTGGGCGGGGCGTAGGGCAAGTCCTGCTGCAATCGGGCATTTTGCAACTACAGGAGGCAGGTAATGTTCGGCCACCCTGTCACTTAAGACAGGGGAGGGTGCCGGTGACCCCACGCCCTCGAAGGGATGATTCCCACGATATTGTTTAAGGAGGGTTGTTGTTTGTTTGGGGGGGGGGTGATGGCTCTCAACCTGATTGGGGGGTTGGAGTGGGAGTAAGTCTTTTGTTGTTCTCTATTTATGTACTGCGGCACTCTATCACACAACTCATTGATAGGACATCACTGTCCCCGACCGTCTCTATGCTGCTGCTGGGGGCAGGCCATGCTGCAATAGGGCTCCCACCACATGCCCCACCTGCTGCGCTAAAGGTAGACATACAGCCGCGTAGGACACATCTTCATACGTCTCTCTGAAGATCCAGCTGACCCACGCACACTTGACCAGACACCACATTGACATATGTCTCTTACAGGAGACCCACCTGCTGCGGAGGGCGGGGGAGAGTCTCAGACATGCCCGATGGGGTGAAGTCCACACTTCTGGCTACTCCAGCTATTCCCGGGGAGTGGCCATATTGATTCGTAAGGGCCTACCATGGCAAACATTGAAGGTACACGACGACCCCGAGGAGCGATTTATATTATTGTTGGGGCGCTTATTTCACACGCAGGTGATAATTATCAACACTTATGGCCCAACACGGACGACCCAGGTTTTTTCCGGACTGTTTGGCTTAAAGCACAGTCATTGGGCGAGTGGGCATACATCTGGGGCGGAGATTTCAATGCTGTGCTTTCGCTGGAATTAGACAGGGAGGGGGCTGCCCGCACACACCACCCACAAACGGCAGGTCTTCTTCGAGGCCTGATGGAGGAATATAATCTGCTGGATTCGTGGCGGATATTGCACCCCGCGGTGAGGGAGGGCACCTGTTTCACACCGCACAGAGGAGCCTGGTCCAGATTGGACTTTTGGCTATTGACCCCATATGTGCATGCCTGGGTGTCTGAGGTTCTTCACCGGGCGCGCACCCTCTCAGACCACTCCCCGGTTGAGTTGGTGCTGCGGGTCCCCAAACCGTACATTCCACCCTTCACATGGAGACTGCCGGCGCAAGCCTTGTTAGACCAGGTGTTCCGCGAGGACATACACCAGCACATCCTCGATTATTTCGAACTTAACAAGAACTCGGTGCCATCGCTGGGCACCTTGTGGGACGCGTTCAAGGTGGTTATCAGGGTCCACTGTATTGCGGGGCAAGCCAGAGTACTGAAGGATATTAGGAACACGCTCCAGGGGCTGGAGGAACGCCTGCACACCCTGGAAGTGCAGTATTGCTCTGACCCCTCGGCGGCCATGCTGGCGGAGACGCGTACCAAGCTTACGGAATACCAAACTGAGGCGGATAGGGAGCTCAAATTTTTACATAAACATGCGGCGGCCCGCCGTTATGGTGAGGGGGATCGACCGGGCAGAACACTCGCCAATTTGTTACGATCGCAAAGAAATTCCTCCTATATCTCCTCAGTCGGACCAGCGCAAGGCAGCCTTGCACACCCCCCCCCCCCCCAGAAATTTTGGAAACGTTTCGGACATTCTATAAAGACCTGTACAGATCTCAGGGAGTTCCTACATCGGAGGACCTGTCCGACTACCTGGACACGGTACAATTGATCTGGTTTGATGCGCACCAAAAAGGATATTTCGATCTTCCTTTTACGGTAGAAGATGTCAAGCAAGCAATAGGGTCCTTGGCAGCCGGAAAAGCGCCAGGACCAGATGGCCTACCAGCGCAATTCTATAAGGAATACGCTGACCTCCTGGCCCCCAGGCTGTTGGCCGTGTACGCGGAGGCAGTGGAGGCGGGATTGCTCCCGGCATCAATGAGAGAGGCAATCGTCATTACTCTTTTAAAGCCAGTCAAGAATGCCCAAAAATGCGACTCCTATAGGCCACTGTCCCTAATCAACACGGATGCGAAAATATTTGCCAAAATGCTCGCCACGCGGTTGCAGCCGGTGCTGCCATTCATGATACGCCCAGATCAGTCGGGATTCGTGCCGCAACCTCCGAACCCTGTTTGGGGTACTGCACTATTTGGCCCCGCATGTAAAAGCCGCTGCGGTGCTGCTGGACGCCACAAAAGCGTTCGATTCCCTAGAATGGGGATTCCTGTTCCCGCTACTGCAGCACATGGGGATAAGTGAATCCTTTATTCGCTATATCAGATTACTCTACACTACAATTTCTGCCTGAGTACGGGTAAACGGGCTTATCTCTGAGCCCTTTGCCATTGGCAGAGGAACGCGGCAGGGTTGCCCCCTGTCACCCCTGCTCTTTGCGATCGCCACCGAGCCACTGGCGGCACGGATCAGACAGCACCACGCGGCCAGGGGCATCGGGTTCTCGTCCCGGGCGCTGACCGTCTCTATGTACGCTGATGACATCACACTATGTGGTTGATCCACATGAAAATCTCTCCCCCATGACGAGAGAGTTGCTGCGCTATGGCCTGCTATCGGGGGTAACTATCAACTGGGAGAAATCGGTCATTTTGCCCCTGACGACTGGGACGCACCGCTTTACTCCGGACTGCCCGCTGAAGTGGGCGAACGGTCCGGTGCGCTACCTAGGGATATGGGTTAGCACTGACATGCAGGAATTGTGGACCGAAAACTATGAGCGAGCGCTGAGATGGGTTGAGGAAAAGGTGAGCCGCTGGAAGCAATTGCCCCTTTCTCTAGCTGGGCGAATAGCTGTGGCCAAAATGGTCATACTGCCCAAGCTACTGTATCTATTTGCCAATATCCCGATGCCCCTGACCGCACATTTTCTGAACCAAGTGCGCTCGCAGATGATAGAACTGGCGTGGGGCGGGGGGCAGCCGAGGGTGGCCTGGGAGACCCTTACTCTCCCACAGTGACAGGGTGGAATGGCGGCGCCGGACTTCGCGCTATATGCCTACTGCGCGCAGGCGCAGTTTTTGCACTACTGGGTACACCCCACGCCATTTCAGCCGCATGTGGCGATAGAGATGGATAGGGTTGCCCCGCTACCGCTAAACACGGCCCTGTACGCACCACACAAGAGGAGATGCAAAGACATTGACACTGTACACGCAATTAAGTGGGCCTGGGACGGGCTGCGTCGCCGAGCCAAGTTGGACCTTCTTTATACCAAGTCGGTGCCACTGCGCGGGAATCCCATGTGGCCCCAGCTGCAAACCATGAAAACCGGGGAACGCGCAACGACACACGGCCTTAATGCTGGGGGGGGGGGCCTCTTCCCGGGCGATACCTTCATCACGCTGGAACAGATGTGTGGTGCGGAGGCTCCGACGATGCTCGACACACTGCTCTATTATCAGCTTCGCCACACATGTCAAAAGCTGTTTGCTACTTTTCCGGCGCCGCCACCGGACCTGTTGGCCCTTGAAAATGTGCTCCGAGTGGAATCGGGGCGTAAACTAGTGTCCAGATTGTACAGTAGCATGCAGAGTAATCACCCAATAGTGGTCCCAACGGCGCGATGTCTGTGGGGGGCGGAACTGGGCGCCGAACTCGCTGACGATCATTGGGATATGTGCTGTAGACTGCTTGAGACCCTTTCCCCTAACTATAGACTCCGGCTGATACATTTTAAATACATACATATGGTGTACCGTACTCCGAGCCACCTCCATCGCATGGGCTTGAGGGACACGGACAATTGCTGGCGTTGTAGTGCGCCCGGCGCCGCATTCTTACATATGGCGTGGGAGTGTCCCACGTTGGCCTCATTCTGGGCCAGGGTAATGGAGCTGGTGTGTGCAATCACTGGCCTACTGATCCCATGCACTCCGCAGACTACACTACTGGGGATCTTGCACATGGTCAAGCCTAAACACCGTAAACTGCCAGCCCTACTAATTGTGCATGCCAAAAGGCAGGTTGTGATGCACTGGGGAGCGCCTACATCATCTACTGTTAGGGAATGGATTAAAAGCGTGGTATACTGCCAGACACAACTTGCTTTATATTGGGAGCTCTTGCCAATGCGCTCACAGCCAAAGGACATATGGGAACCATTCACACACTGGTTGGCTCAAACTACGATTCGAGCATTGTAAAACAGTGATGTACACGGATGATAGCCGGGGAAGGACGGGAGCCGGGTAGATCATGGGGTGTTGAGGTCATCGAATGTGGTGGGAGTGGTTTGCGTGGTGGGAGTGGTTTGCGGGGTGGGGGGGGGGGGGGGCAGAGATGGGGGGGCCATGCAGGACTTACCGAGCAATGACGGGTTGGCCCTTAGTCCTCCTATTGCTTTTGTTGTATTGGTGGGGGACTGTGTTGTCACTAAAATATTTTATTCATACTGCAAACAGAGGGGGCTGGAGAGTGTGCAAGACAATAAGTAATTTATAAGGGGAGAACGATGGGAGAACGGGAAGGTAATGCAAAAAAGGAAAAATATGGCAGAATATGAAAGACAGGCTGGATAAAGAGATGGGCTATAAAGGGGAAGAAAGGTATGACGAAAGGAGTGGTCAGAAGAGGGTAGACATATAAAGTGAGAGAGAGGTAGGCAACAGGGAGTGAGTGGAGGAAAAGGACAATGCAGATATAAAAATAGGAAAGGGAAAGAGGAGAAGATGAGGGTCCGAGAAGATGGTGAAGTAAGGGAGAAAAGGGGGCGAAGAAAGCACAAAGTAGAAACAGGACCAGGGAAAAGAAGGGTTAAGAAAAGTGATGAGCAGGAGATGTAAAGGGGGACAGAGTGGCTGGAAACTGGAATGAAAAAGATAAAAGGTGGAGACGGGGCAAAGTATGAAGAGAGCTGAGGTTGAGAAGATAGGGAAAGCAATGAGAAAAGGAGGAGCTAGTGAGACCATGTATGATGTCCTGGCTTTTCACGTATGGAACTGAGATTCTGGGAGAGTGAGGGGAGGAAAAGTGGGGAGAGCCCGTGAGCAAGGGAAGAGAGTCTGGAATGAAAAAGACCAGCGAGAACAAGGGGTCTAAGAGGGGAGAGAAAGAGATGTCAGGGGAGCAGGAGAGGGTGAGAAAAGGCGCTTCGTGCGAGTGTGTGAAAGAATCAATGATGAATCTTATAGGCTGGGTCATTTAAATGGCAACGGTTATACCAGATTCCAGAGGTCTAATCTGTGTATTATGAAAAGTTTGGATACAGGCAGCACAGTTGACATATTCATTATGGAACTCATATGATAAAGCCATCACATCTTCAAGACGGTATTGTTATATTACGTATATACTATGTGAGGCCCCATTCAAAAATGTTCTATACGTGCTGATTTTTTTTCCACTTGGTTTGTATTGCAAACATACACTTAGGCACTATCATTTTACAACACTTATGTCATAACGTATCTTGCATATACTTGTTTTATGTTTTACTGTGGATGGAGGAGTGGTTGATTGCAAGAATGAGTGGGTGGATGAATGTATGAATGCACAAGTGCAATGATGAATTACACAGGCCATTTGTGACACTTTGGAGTGCCATCACCTTACCATTAACTTAAGAGAAACTATCACCTATAAGTCATACCAGCTGCCATTGACAATTCTTTTAAGTTATTTTATTTTCTCTCGAGTCTTAAAGGACTTTTTGTTTAATTCAAGGTTCATAACAGTTCAAGGCCTACATAGCACAATTTTCTTAAATGAATTGCTTTAACTGAAAGTTGGAATAAGGGGAACATTTAACAAATATGTACACACAGGAAAGTGCGATTACTCAGACTGATGTATTTGAACCTCATGCAACCCATCGAACACGTTCCATACTTGCCAAATCACATCCAACACCCTGCACAACAATGCAATCCGAAAAGGCATCAGGAGTCAGATGTAAATGAGAGCACTTTGTTGTCATGTCAGAAGTATGATGAGCTACACAAAGGCTTCAATACAAAAATCCCAAAAGGCAGGAGAATGCTAATTTAAGTATATGGTTTAAACTATATTATTTATACTTTTTAAAGTCTGGCGTTTACTCACCATTTGAATAAACTCTAAATACACGTGCCCTTTGAACTTATGGCAGCATCTGAGTTGCTGCGTAGTTGCAAACCTAGAGACGGGGGGTGGGGTGAGGGGGCACCAAGAGATGAGCGCAAAGCTTAACTTTTTACACCCGCCTATCAATTGTACACTTACATACCCCAATTTCTTAGATGGCTTTTTCCTTTTAATGCATAGGTCATGTTTTAAATTGGTTCAGTTTCTTGAATTTGAATCATGGCACATTCCTGTACTCCAACCATCAGGTGTTTTATTATTGTATGGTTACTGAAAAGTGGAAACTTATGCCTGCAAGCATGCTGAAATAAAGTATTTATGGCATATGCTTCAATAGAGAAGACACACCTACCTTTACAGTGAATGCTTGGAAACAGTACTGTATGAGCAGGCAAGGGAAAGCAATGCCACATATCATCCTTATCCATGCCGCTCTCTAGAAAACCAGTTTAAACTGGACATCCCCTTGCATGCTGCACAAGATCTCCACTATAAAGCAGAAAAGCAGCCTTTGTAATCCCGAGCAGCTGTACCCACTGGCTGCATGGCTTCATCCGCAGCCTGCTGTCGAGCAGAAACAAGCGGTCTTCAAAAAAGAGACAGAGAGGGCGGAGCGAGTGGGGGCGCGCGGCAAAAGTGAAAGCAGCTGCAGCATCCACACGCTTTCTGTGTGCCCGCGAGCGATGCGCTGAGGGCATGACGAGAGAGGTGAGCCAGATGGCACCTCTGCTCGTAAGTGTGTGCGTAACCGCACGCTCGAGGCCACACAAAGCATGTGGTTGGATTTTTGAATGCCCACTCACTAAAAGTCTCACCAGAGCAGCGCATGCGCTGGCTCAGGCGAGACCTAAAAAGGGGATAGGGGCGACACTAGATGTTATTGCCCTACATGCCTTCTGGAGTCCACAGTGAAAATCATGGGTAGGGTGATCTTTGCTAGGCTGGAAGCCGGGTCTCAGAAAAAGAATATAATAACTAACTCCTAATGCGAGGAAAGAACAATTAGCTTTCGGGTGACCCGGGCGGGGGTGGATTAGGCAGGGGTGCGTACTCACACCATTATTTTCATTGTATATGAATGGTGTGGGCAACTTTCTGCAAACAAACTCAGACACCCCTATGGTGGACCTCTGGATGACCTCAATTCTACTTTACGCAGATGTCGCAGTATTGACGTCCAGGACGGCAAATGTCTGTCAGCGCCTAATAACAAATGTTAGTATCTTCATGGATAGTGGAGATCTAAAATTGAATTTAGCAAAGACCTTTGCCATGGTATGCGATATAAGCTAAAAAAAAGGGATTCAGTCACCACACAAAGGGCCAAAACCTCAAGGAGGTGAACACTTTTAGTTATTTGGGAAGTTTTTTTCCCCAGAAAGGTGACTGGTCCCCTCACCTGTAATTAGCCAATTTAAAATTCCTAATGGCTATTTCGGCAATATCCAGATTTGCTGAAAAAAAAGCTTTTGAGACAGATCACTAAACTTTATAGATCTAAATGGCTCCCAGTGGCTATTTACGGTTCCCTAATATGGGGCGGAGAAAAGACTAAACTCTTACAGCTGCAAGAAAATAACTATTTACGTAGGCTTTTGGCGGTGCCTAAATCAATGCCAGCATGTATTGCTCATGAAGAACTGGTACTGGGGTTAACTGAGGATACCATTGACCTTAATTTATTAACAAAATGGTATAGTATTTGGGCAAAACAGGGAGCAAAGTTAACAAGGGAAATCATTAAGATCTTTGTTACCAGAGCTGGGAATAAATGTTAACCCCCTAGACACCCCACGGTATTTTGCAATTTAGCAAAAGAGAAACCTAAATTAATTCTGTTGGGAAAAAAGGCAGCCCTTAGGGAATCACAAGAGAAAAAAAATCTACATTGGCTAGAAACTGTGTGGATATAAATTGAGGGGGGATATAAGGTTATTTTATCGAGGTGAAGAACACCTATGACAGATTCTTGTTAACAAGACTCTGCCTCGAGATGATCCATCATTTAGTGGTTTTCCCCACGTAATGCGCATGGCACCAGAATTTACCAAGGTGCCCGTGTAACAGACAGGCAATACAAAAAACTACGCATTATTTAAGGTTTTGTACTTTTTATAATATTAGGTCATTGACATTGCGCCCCTCTTTCTATCTCAAGGTATTATCTATCATGAGGTGGCACATAGCTTTTAAAAAAAATTCTCAAGCATACATAAATGTTGAGTCATTCTTGGTTATATCAAAAAGGCCTTTTGTAGACGATATTCCTTAACCTACTTGGACGATTTGCATTTTGAGGAAACCCATGATGATCTTTGAGAACTTTTCACATGGTTCTATGCAGCCGAAAGATACAGGGTGAAATCAAACGGGATCCTTGGACATTTTTGTAGAAATTTTTATAAAAGAGAGATGAACATGCGAGGTGGTTCATTCTGAATTGTTGCTTTGCCAACCTATATCCTTTGATTCATTCTTAAAAGTGTAAATAAGTATGTTTTTAGACCAAAAAAGTGCATTTAATATTTTTACGGAATGCTTTAAATTATGAAATTATTTTTCTTTTATGAATCCAAATAAAGAATTGAACTGATACATAATAGAAATGAATAGGAAGTACATTCACTACAACACAACAAAAATACAAAGCTGCACATAACTGTTCTTTATTTGGGCTTAGGTCCACAAGCTATACAGGGTATTTACATGGCATGAAAATGGAAAGCAGCACAAAAATACAATTGAGGTATAAGCTTGAGAGGATGACATGTCCTGCTGCAATAAATATATTTCACAATCTGTAAACCAAGTGTTGAAATAGTTGCTATGCGTTTCATTAAAAACATTAAAATATCTGTTAATTTCACATGAGGTAGGAGACAGTTTTGTCATGTTATTGAACCACAGCTAAAACTGTACATCATTGGCAAATATTTTAATTGTTAAATGGATTAACTTTAAATTCCCAAGTCTTGCACCACAGTTGTAAAATTATTAGTTGCAGTAAGTGATCTTCATTGAAAAATGACTTCAATACTTTTTTAGAAGTTTTTTTTTACAAACTCAAGAGGAACAGAAGCCACATTTCTAATGCCTGAAATGTCTCGGCTCCATTCAATCTTTCAGTTGATCATTATAAAGGGCTCAAGAAAGAAATGCCAAATGGCAAAGCTCTGAACACTTTGCTGGGAACCGTCTAGCCATGTTTAATCAGAACCTCTGTTAGGTTTACCAATGTGATGTAGGTCTCACTTTTACAGACTCTAAATTCACCAGTAACAAGAAGGTTAGGCCCCTTTTGCAAAGATTTTTTGCATGGACAAATTTGACTATCGTTGAAACTCAAAAGTAAGTCATCAGGAGGCCATATTTACTTAAAAATATTTGTGAACTGAGCCCGGTGTTCAGAAGCATGACAGTATGCAAAAGTGAATCACCTATATAATACTAGGACGTTTCTACCAATGGATGAAAGCATGGTGAACGTGTTTTCAAGACCTTTCATTTTCTTGTTTAAGGCTGTTGCAAAAACAGTGTAATTCCAGGCATTTCAAAAACATTTTGGCAGGATTTTTAAAAACTTTATACCTCTACCCCTCACATAAAATATTTAATCCGTTTGAAACATGTGGACTCGTATTTGTTATGTTATCTAAAGAAGTTCAACAATTTGAAATACGAATACATATGTGTATGGCAAGTTAGAACAAAAACGGACAATGGCATATATTTGAATTTTACAGCCAACTGATGCACCCTCTAATGTTGACCTCCATAATCATATACAGAATAAGATTTGTAATCCAACTGAAATTTCAAATGAACTAACAGCCACAAATTAGTGATTTAAGAATATCATTAGTCATTTGCCAGTGGTTACTTCTCTTGCGCATGTAAAGGTTAGAAAATTACTTTGGATTTAACAAATTGTTAAAAAGTCCACACTACACTGAAGAATGACAAAATAGCTAATGTAAAGCCTCGCTCCAAAGCAAGTGAAATTCTTGTGAGGAGCCAAAAACCGCATAACATCAAAAATATATCCTTACTTTTGAGGCTGGTCGACGGCTGGGAACGGACGTCTGGTGAATGTAGAAATAATAGTTGCCACTTTGTTATGCACATTAAAACAGATACCGAAATGCTAAACAAATATTTAAGCAACAGGAGTAAATAAGGTCAAAGAATTAATTGACAAAATGGTTTTCAGACCAGCCAGTCAAAATCAGACCATCTTTTTGACTTTTGATGGCAGACATACTTAACGAATTGAGATTCTGAAAAACTCTGGACAGTTACAAAAAAAAAAAATTCCCTTTCTTCATGTGTATGTGAAAATAGCCTGAGATATTGGGTGCTTCTTAAATATCCTACACACAACACTCGACAATGTCTGGCGAAGATAAGAGTTTGTTCACACTCAACAAAAAGCAAACTCATCCGTTGTAAGCAATCCTTAAGTTTTCTTTGGGAGGATGCTTTGGAGCCAAAAGTAGTGTAATGACAACTGGACATAAGTAAGAAAACGAATTGAAAGCAAAGTGCCTAGCAGGAATCAGCAGATTAACTATTATACATAAACAATGAAAGTGATTTCCCTTTTGAACACTAACTTGGATATAGTTGTGATTATGATGTGTGCCCATAACGCAGTGTAAAGCGTTAACATAAAACTTATGAGACTGTCACTGAAGTCATTGCTAGTCCACCTCGTCCAAAAAATTAAAAAAATGTTTGTTAATGTTGAAAACAAGGTTTTCATTTTTGGGTAACATTGCAGCAGTCAACATTCCACAGTGAGGTATATCACTGGACTAGCAGCACACACAATTAAATTTAAAAGAGTACATTGAGTCACACTTTGCTGCCCCTTAATAGGGTTTATAATACCAGGTCTGTGTTGTACGGCTCTCTAGTCTGAGAGCTTTCCCACCAGATGGTACTGGAGACAAATTCTTGGAATTATGCACTTTGTTATTTCATTGCACACAAACTCATATTGACAGATTTGGGACTACAGACTATCAACTGAATGTGGTATATTCTTACTTTGGGGAAAACATTTCGACTGAAGGTGTTACTACTGCTAGCATTAAAATCGGGGAACTCTCAACTACTAAGCTAAATGGGGTGATATACCTCTGAGTGGGTAGTATCCTTCGAACATAAAGAGTAGCAAAGGACCGGTACAACCAAAGAATAAGCCTTTATTTAAGGATTCCTCCATGAGCTTCTAGACAAGGAAGTTAAAAGAAGCATACAATAGGAGTTAGACAATAAACATGCCTAAAATTGCTTCTCTTAAAATTTACACAAGAAATATTCAAAGTATCGCCACAAACAGAACATCTCTCGATGCTTTTCTGTAAGAACTATTAATGGTATCTTCTTGCAGCTGTTGCAACATAAACTATAAAATATATTAGTTCATAATTTTCTAGCAGCTTTCCTTGAGTTAGTGGTCCCTTTTTCTATGCAAGAGTCATCTTTCTGAACTGTGTGGTTCAGATCGGAGGCTTTTGTTTCGGACATGTTTTGTTCTCTGGTTGTAGCTATGTTGAATTAGGAATCTGTTTTCAAATTCCTCGTTGCATTTGGCCTACATTTCTGTTGTCAGAAATACTCTCAATAAAATGTAATAAAAAGAACACTATCTCGGAATCGTGTCCTTAGACAAGGATTAACTGCCGAAAATATGAGCCAGATCATTTGGGCTTAGAGTGAAGGGTTCTTGATATGGTAGCCCCTATTAGGCAAAACTGTATGAATAAGAACTCAGGGCACCAAAACCCTGAAATAAAAGTGCAGTTTAATAAACTGTGGCTGTATCATACACAAGCTTGTGGGAATGGCAAGCTTCATAAATTAATCTGATCTTCAAACATGGGATGTGGATGTCACTTTAAGGGGCTGGTATGCAGTGAGGCTACATCCAGAATGAGAAACTGACCTGATGGAGAAATATTTAGAACTAAAAAAAAACTGACAAGAGAGGACTTGAACAAGAAGATTAAAAGAATGGATAGGAGAGCATAAAATACTGCCGTCACCAAGACTACAAAGGATAATGCAGCAATGGAATAGAGACCCTTTCTAGTTCTCACTGAATTGGTGCAATGCCTATTGAAAAATAGGTTGTAACTAAATATAAAGCTGCGCTGCTGCTGCTAAAATGAGAAAAGTCTTAAAGAATCATTGCAAAATCCTGCAGTATTTAGAGCAAGCAGGAACATCACCAGATATTGCATTAATCAATGTTGGCAGTTTGAAGGGTGTCATTTGTTGTAGTCAAAAGTTTACAACCAGTGCCATAATGGAACATGGTTTATAGAGAAACGGAAGGGCTTTTACGTGTAATGTTACTTTGATGTGTTGCTTGGTGCAAGCAAAACAGTTTTCTCAGCTATATAATACCAGGTTCCCGAGAACATAAAATGTAGCCCATCACGCGGTGTATCTACCTTGCGCTAAATAAGTTTCCAACTAAATTTGGAAGGAAATATTCGGTGCCTGTTGAAAGTGGTAAATAAATATGTGACCGAGATTTTAACTGGGAACACGTTATACCCAGCTGACATACACTTTAAATAAAACAGGTGCACAATTTTAAAGAGATGTCATTCTCATGCACTCTATCAATAAAGGCACATTTACTTGGATTAAATATAAATTTGTGGCAGCAGGATGCTGGCTGTATAACACATCTGGATTCTACAAATCAGGGATCACACACCAAGGAGGTTTATCATTGCTCAAGTATGATTTTCACAATTTTGATCACACTAGAAGGGTGCACCACAGATTGAAAATGCACTCATAAGCAATGATGTCATGAGGTTAATAGGGCATTATTTGGTACAACTGAGGTACTGCTGCCTTCCAGTGTTGGAACATAATATTAAATGGCAGAACAATTAACAATATTAAAAGTATTTTTTCAAAAAGAGATAATTAGCAACACACTAGTTTGCATTTCATATTGCTTTCCTCAGAAAGAAAAAACAGGCTTCATCTTATTAACAGACTACTCCCTCAACGTTTAGCAACATTCACTTTAATGAGATATAGAATGTCATGTTATTTAATAGATGGTAAACATCTACTATTGCTGAATACACTGATTAGACAAACTAAATAGTTTTAATCATTAATACATGGATTAGATCATAACTAATGTCTTTTATGCAAATTAATAGTATGTGATGATGCATTAATAATTTGCTTATTGTAGTATAGCAGGCGTTTGACTCGTAATATAAGGATTATTTTGCATGAAAAAAAATTAATTTGAACAGTTAGAAAAAATGTACTGGAGTGCCAATTTTTTCGCAAGTGAAGATTAATGGTATGGAAAATAAGAAATGTTTTCAACAAGTTATAAGTATGCAAATCTTTTGATGATGCCCTTGCTCAAAAGGAGGATGGAAATTATTAAATGCTGGTAAAAGTATCAATGGCTGTTTTCTATTCCCTATTTTGCTTTTAAAAGTGGAAATAAAGTACGTTCTGCCTCACCAATGTCACCAGCTATTTCATATGATTAACGCCGTGACATCTCTGTATTTGAACTGGCCTTTTAACAAAACAGCAAAAAGGGCAGAAATAAATCAGAAAAGATTCCTTATTGTGATACAAACCAACAATTATACAAAAAGGCAACCACGTATATGCGCTTAGAAAAGTGAGTGCATGTATTTAGACGTCAATGTCAGAAAACCATTGGGGCATGGAAAATCAAAATGTTATAAGATCTTTAAGAAGACTGAATATGAAACTAATGCAACAATCCTTTGAGAAAACATACACAAGAAATAATGTTTCCTTATAAATTGTAGGTTTTTAAATGTCAGAATCTGAATGCAACAAAAACATTTCACTCAATAATACTGCAACTACTATACTTGCCAAAAGTGCATTGAATATAGCATGACAAAGAAAAAAAAGAGGCAACCATAACTGTAAATCTGCAATACTGTACAGAAATTATTTGATTTACTACTGATAGCTTATATACAAGACAATTAAATTACAATAACTATAAGAACAAATTGAAATGCATTTTAGTCATGTCTACTAAATCAAAAAGTGTAAGTCATCTTCCTTTCTTGTAGACTAAGTGCAGAAAATACAAAACAATTATATCTCACTGAATATTCAAAATATAAGACCAGTTAAGATGGAAAATAAAGGTATTGCTTAATGAAGGAGCCCGGTTTCCTTTTTCCACACATTTTTTCACTGGCTTAATTCAAAGAAGAAAGTAAAATTAGGTTGGACCATTCCCAGCTTCAAAAATCAATAGACAAAAAATGTTGTTTTTTTTTAAAAGTAGAGTAAGGAACAGGTGATAATCCCTTGTTTCTTTCAAAATATAATTCATCCCATATGCATGTTTGAATCGGTCTATGTTGAAGAAGTGTTAGAATATTCCCTTTTTTACAACTATACATATAAACTGCTATTTTAAGTATGCAATTAAAAAATGTTTAGGAATTGATTACCATCATGCCCATGGCTAATAAATTCAAATGCTTGGAGATCTGCTGGAACAGACAAAAAACAAAACCTATTTTCCTACATCAGATTTTTTTAAACAAATCTTTATCAGTCATTATATGGTAGCATACTATTTGAGACAGACGGTGCTTTAAGAACAGATAATTACTGCCAAATGATAGACTGGGACACATGCGTCTTGTGTTGCAGGTTTGAAATGTATCCCACGGAGTAGGTTTAAAAATACAGTTTGCTTTATGCTCTAAAGCACACTCCTTACTAAGCAACCCTGTATGTTCTTTTCAAATGGAAAATATTGTAATAATGTCTATAAAATATTAACATTAACAAAGTTTAGGAAAAATATGCTTGTATAGAACTACAGACAAGATTCTAAGGCAAAACAAAATGTTTCACGTTTACTAACATACAAAATAAGCATGCTAAGGCTAAAACACAACGCTCATACTGACAGGATACAATATATATAATTTCTTTTTTTTTTTTTACAAGAGGTTGTAAATGTTTATGCAAATACTCAATATCTATTCAAGCTGTTAAATGGGGTTAGACTGTTAAATGAGTCAGAACTAGAACAATGGCACAGCCCAACATAATATTTTCATTTCAAACTTTACAGTATTTACAGTTACTAAAAAACTATTACACAACAATGACAAATATAACTATGGTATCTTAAATGTATATTTTAGAACTCTGATTTATAAAAGTAAGACTAAACAGTAGGCAAGGAGAATCTGATCTTATAAACAACCGGAAATAAATAAATATATATATATATTCAATGCAAAGATAACGTGATTATAATATAATTTAAAACAAGTGAAGTTTTACAGGTGTGATATATTTACAAAAATTACATTTAAAGTAGTCAGACCCAAAATGGACCTTTGATAAGTCAGTAATAAATTAACATTTTTTAAGCTTGAGGAGTCTTAAAGGGCTAACCCGTTTGAGGGACTGACGCAGTCCAGCAGCATAAAGAGCATGTGATTTTAGAACAAAGTATTCTATTTCAATAACTTTAATTAAAAAATAGCTCTATGACCATTTGAAAAAAGGACAATTCCAAGTTTAAACAAAGATTTTTTTTGTTATGATGCTGTGATTTTGTTTCCAACTTGTTTGCAGTGATGTTCATGGCAAAATCAATGCATGCATATGTTTGAAGTACTGTGCACTTAAAAAGGGGAAACCTAGCAGTCAGGCATATTGAATTAGTAGCTATCCTGAAAGGTTTACACACACACAAAAAGAAATATATAAT
Source organism: Triturus cristatus (assembly GCF_964204655.1). Taxonomy (NCBI): domain Eukaryota; kingdom Metazoa; phylum Chordata; class Amphibia; order Caudata; family Salamandridae; genus Triturus; species Triturus cristatus. The sequence goes on along the minus strand of NC_140594.1, from coordinate 1,034,756,726 downwards.
CCAACACACAGTTTCCCATTTAAGTGTGCTAAATCCAGATTCTCAAAGGGGAAGACAGGGCAGATTTAGAAGAAGGTATCTGTCTGACTTTTTTTTTTTACAAGTGTATATTTTGATCAGCTTTGTCCTACAAATATTTTTGACTGCATAGTCGTTATTTTTTATAATTAAGTAAGGTTGGAAGTAAAATAGGGTTGTTCTTTCTATTTACATAATAGGGTTGTATAGGTATTTTAGTGAGCTTTGGCAATTTCTGTGGCATCTCAATCAAATGTAAAAATGATCACGCGTCGTGCATAGGTCCTGAAGATATGAAAGACACTATGTTATTCCATATGTTGAACTGAAAGCAGTTTTGGAAGTAAGTTTCAAATACTCCATGTGTTGTTCACTTCAAGAGTCCATTTTGCAGATGTACAAACATAGTTCAACTGAAACAAAAGTGACTACACTTTGCACCAATACCTTTGTGTAATGAAACAGACAGTTGAAGATATGGACATACTTGGCACTGCTCTCCTGGAAGCTTAAAGCAGTTTGATTTTTGTCACATTATTTGAGTGATAACTAGGTAGAACATGTGAGCGAAATCATTTATGGAAATGTCAGAATGCAGCCACTATACACCTGTAAATTAGGCACAGTTACATACACTTCAACTGCTGTATACTGGATGCACAAGGCTCTTCAGATTTACTAACAAAGTGATAAAATGTTAATGTAAGAGAAGTGTGCGATGTAAAACATTCAAAAAAGAGGACTTAAGTGCAAATCAAAAGGCTCTGCTTATACTCTTGAGACACTTGTCTGGAAAAAAAAAACCAGACTCAAATGTGCTCAAAAAGGTATCAGCAGGAAATTGAAATCACCCATGAAACTGCCAATTACAATACATTTTGCTAAATATCAGAACTAAAATTTAACCTGAGTCTAGATGCAAACGTTCTCACCCATAGAGAAGAAATGTTTATCAAATTTTCCCAAAGGAGCTTTGCCCATTGATGAATAGCAGCTTGGAAAGGAAAAAAGGGATATAGGCACCCATGGTACAAAAACAAGTAGCAACTGCAACTATGCTAAACAGTGAAGTAGATCAAATACTTCTGGTAAATGTACATTTTTCCTAATGGCATGTAGTCAAATATCTGATATTAAACAATTATTGAAATGTACAGCATTTAAATACACATTTTAGTCCTTTCCTATACGGATATCAAGAAAATAATCTACCGCTGAAATCTGATGTAGATTTCAAATGAAATATACGTGCAAGCATAGCCTATTACCAGTTTTTAGAAAAAACTTGCATGTTATCATGTAAAAAAAATAATGATCCTCAATTAACATATGAGGTAAGTAAACTGACTAGTTTAACTTCGTTTTGCAGAACCCAAATAAACTCAGTGTCTAGTTAGCTTGTGTCACGGATGAGGGCAAAGAAACAATGGAATGAAGTATGTGAAAGAACAAATATATATATATATATTATATATATTTTCCTTCAATAACACTAAAAAACGAGAAAGTTTGAAAATGTTTTGGTGCAGTAATCATTATTTCCCACTTCTTTTTAAAACAGTCTTACAGGTGAAAATTAGTTTCAGGAACATCTATTTGCTCATCGGTGAACTATTTTTTTTCCAAGCGGAAGGAAGACTGTTTAAATTTGATAGGCATAAAGCCTTTCAGAATACATCAGCTACCAAACTACCCACAATTCTTCAGTAATGAGGGAGAGTGACTGATGACATTCATGAAAATAATTAGAACATAGTTTTCTAGAAGTAAACAACACAAAATGGATTAGAGAAAATACATCTTTTTAGTAGCTGCAACATTAAGACTGGAGAAGATTTAAACAGATTGCTGAACAAGTATGGTCTGAATAGTTTAAATTATTATAATTATCTGTATTTTTTTGTATTTTTTTTTAAAAATCAGGAATAGAAAAAAGGCTAGACAAAATAAATCCTTTAAGTAACTGCAACTGTAAGACAACAGTAAGAGGTTTAAACAAATTGGTAAAGAAATAATGAGCTAAAGGTACTATAGTTGTCTCAGAGAAACAAAAACTGCATAAATAATTTACATCTTGCAGGCATAAATGAAAAATGTACATTAATATTTGTTTTTAGATTTGCATTAGGGCTTAGGGAATAGAAAACCAGCAATTTGGTTGTCTTTTCTTTTTCTTGCAACCCATTATCAACAGTTTGGCAACAGAAAACCCTTTTAAGTATGAGGTTAACCATTGATTGCTTCTAATTGATATCATTATTTGATGAATTCAAAATCTGTTGCTGTAGTTCCTTTATCATCATCTCCAGTTTTTGTCTTCCTTCACGTTCTTGTCTAAGTTCATCCTGCAATTCTCGCCTATCTTTTTCTGCTTCATCCAATCTTTGTCGGAGCTCGATCAACTGCAAAGAGATATAACATCATTTAGAATAGAAGAGCAACAAAAACAGTAATTTAATTTGAATAGTCCGGTATAGCAACAGTTTTAGTGATATAGAAAATGGAGCTGCAAGCCATCTAAAAGTTATTAAATGTACCCGTAATACCAATTCAACAAATGATACTGGTATCTACAACATTAATTCTTTTAACCACTGAACAATTAAAAAGAATCTATGGGTATTACTAACTTGAAAAAAGTACAACAGAACCATAAGCAGAAACAATTATCTTGATCTAATGAGCACCATTTTCCGATTATTCAGGGTAGCTAAACATCAATGAAATATATGGTTCTTAGATTCTAATAAAAAATGATAGATCAAAAGAACAAGTTACTTACCTTCGGTAACGATATATCTGTAAGAAACATTAGTTAGTTAGATTCCTCACCTTAGAATATCCCCAGGCGTCAGGCTGGATCCAGAAAGATTTTTCGTCAGCAATACTCTTGTGCGTCGCTAGGCGTCGTCTGCGGCTCCGCGTCCGTCATCGGCGTTGTGATCGCCGGGATGACGTCGGAGTACTTAAACGCCGCCCTCGCGCGCTGACGTCAGTTCTTGTACATAGCTTTCCGCGCCAGGAACGCAGAGCCATGCAAGAGACCGACACTGGTGCCAAAAATTCTAGGGCCCTGAAAGGGATGACCTCAACCCTAGATATCGGTTCGCAGAACGGGGAGGATGGGTGAGGCGGTGAGGAATCTAACTAATGTTTCTTACAGATATATTGTTACCGAAGGTAAGTAACTTCATCTGAAAGAAACACGTTAGTTAGATTCCTCACCTTAGAATAGATACCCCAGCAATACCAACCCCGGTGGAGGGTCTGCGAACCAAGATCACACCAGAAAGTCCTGGAGAACAGAACGACCAAAGAAGCCGTCTCTCCGGACTTGGCTGTCCAGGCAATAGTGTTTGGCAAACGTGTGCAGCGAGGCCCACGTTGCTGCCTGACAAATGTCCTGCAAGGGGACTCCCCAGCCCACGGCAGTGGTTGCCGCTGTGGCCCGAGTGGAATGGGCCCTCAGCCCGACAGGAGGTTCCTTTTTAGCTAAGGAATAACAGGCCTTAATACACAAAATGACCCACCGAGAGATGGTTCGCTTGTGTACCGCCCGCCCCTTCTTAGCGCCCACGTAGCCAATAACGAGTTGGTCGTCCACCCGGAACTGTTTGGTGTGGTCCAAATAGAAGGACAGCGCCCGTTTTGGGTCCAGACGGTGGAGCCTCTCTTCCTCTTTCGAGGGATGCGGAGGCGGAAAGAAGGTGGGCAGTGTAAGAGACTGGCCGATGTGAAAGGCAGTTACCACCTTAGGGAGAAAGGAAGGACGAGTCCTTAGAACAACTTTGTCCGGATGGCCAGAAAGGAAAGGAGGCTTAGAAGAGAGGGCCTGGAACTCACTCACCCTTCTAGCAGAGGTGATGGCAACCAGGAAAGCAGTCTTAAGCGTCAGCAGACGAAGGGGACAAATATGAAGTGGCTCAAAGGGAGCGCACATCAGATAGGTCAATACTTGATTCAAATCCCACTGAGGCATTACGAAAGGGACAGGAGGGAACATGTGGGTAATGCCCTTAAAGAATCGAGAAACAACAGGGGATTTAAAAAGAGAAGGCTGATCAGGAAGCCGTAAGAAAGCAGAAATAGCTGAAAGGTATCCCTTGAGGGTGCCCAGAGCAGAGCCCTGCTGGGCCAGGGAAAGAAGAAAGAGGAGAACCTCCGAAAGCGGAGAGGGGATCCACAGCCTTTGCTGTGCACCATGCCACAAATTTGTTCCACCTGCAGGCGTATACCGATTTTGTGGAGGGACGCCTGGCTGCCAGAATAACATTACAGACTTCAGGAGGCAAGTCAAATGGCATCAACTGCCGCCGCTCAATCTCCACGCATGGAGGTGGAGGCTGGACAGGTTCGGGTGGAGGACCGTTCCCTGGTGCTGCGACAGAAGGTCCTCCTGAAGAGGCAGTCGGATCAGGGGATCAATCGATAGACTGAGTAGCTCGGGATACCAGTATCTTCATGCCCAATCTGGAGCCACAAGGATGACTTGGGCCTGGTCACGCCTGATCTTCTTCAGCACTCTGGGCAGAAGTGGTATAGGCGGAAAGGCGTACAACAGACCGCAACTCCACTAGCAACGAAAAGCATCTACGAGCGAGTGCCGCCTTGGAAATGTCAACGCACAGAACTGCTGACATTGCGTGTTCTCTTCGGTGGCGAATAGATCTAACCAAGGCTCTCCCCCCTGCAGAAGGAATATGCTACTTACCAGTATGCATCTGTTCTTGGCATGTAGAGATGCAGATCTACACACTTGTGCATAGATCGCCATCTGGTGTTGGGCCCGGATGTTTGCAGTTGTTTTTCCTCTTTGGAAAGTCTTTGGAAGTCACAAGGTCGGTGACTCCTCCTTTGGATCGTATTGCGCATGGGCATCGGCTCCATTCTCAGATTGTTTTTCGCCAACAGGGTAAGATGGAGCGTAGTAATAACAGGAAAGATGCCCATGTGTGTTGTATCTAAATAAGATAAACTGGAACAGATAAAGGTAGCCGGGGAGGCGGGTGGGCGTGTGTAGATCTGCAGCTCTACATGCCAAGAACAGATGCATACTGGTAAGTAGCATATTCCGTTCGAGGCATGTGAGCTGCAGATTACACACTTGTGCATAGATTATATAGCAGTACCCATCCTTAGCGGCGACCACCCATATCTGTTGCAGTGGTTTTAAAGAATGTTTTGAGTACAGCCTGGCCTACACTAGCCTGTTGCTTAGTTTGCACATCTACACAATAGTGTTTAGTGAAAGTGTGCGGTGTTGACCATGTAGCTGCTCTGCAAATAACATCTAATGGGATGTTCCCTAAAAATGCCATTGAAGCCCCTATTTTACGTGTAGAGTGGGCTTTAGGGGGAACGGATAGCGTTTGTTTTGCTTTGTGGTAGCAAATCTGAATGCATTTGACAGTCCACCTAGCTATTCCCAACTTGGAGATGGGGTTGCCCTTGTGTGGTGGAGAGAAAGAGACAAATAGTTGTTTGGTCTTACGGAAAGGTTGTGTTCTCTCTATGTAGTAGAGTAAGGCTCTTTTGACATCTAGTGCGTGAAGAGCTCTCGCTGCAACGGTCTGTGGTTGCGAGAAGACTACTGGTAGTTCTACTGCTTGGTTTAGGTAAAAGGGAGAAATGACTTTAGGGAGGAATTTTGGGTTGATACGGAGAACAACCTTGTTATGGTGCATTTGGAGAAAAGGTTCTTGAATGGGAAGTGCTTGTATCTCACTGACCCTTCTGAGGGAAGTGATGGCTACAAGAAAAGCGGTTTTCCATATTAGGAATTAAAGTTCACATTTGTGCAGAGGTTCGAAGGGAGGCCCCATTAGTCTGGTGAGAACAATATTTAGGTTCCCCACAGGTGAGGGTGGCAGTCTGGGGGGAATTATTATTTTAAGGCCTTCCATGAAGGCTTTAATGGCAGGTAGTCTAAAGAGTGATAGATGTTGCCTGTTTTGTAGATGAGCTGCTATGGCTGCGAGGTGCAGTCTAATAGACGTATAGGCTAGATTGCATCTTTGTAGGTGTAGTAAATAGCCTATGATGTGTTGAATGGACACATCTAGTGAATTGATGGTATTGTTGTGACAATAGACAACAAAACGTTTCCACTTAGTGGCGTAGCACGCTCTAGTGGTGGGTCGCCTAGCTTCTTTGATGACGTTCATACAGTCAGGGGGAAGATTTAGGTAACCGAATTCTAGGATTTCAGGATCCAGATCGCTAGGTTGAGCTGAGCTGGGTCCGAGTGCCTGATCTCGCCATGGTTCTGGGTTAAGAGGTGTGGAGAGAGGTGTAACTTTTGGTGCGGTACTACAGAGAGTTCCAGCAGTGTGGTGTACCACGGTTGCCTGGCCCAAGTTGGAGCTACTAGAATTAGTATGAGGGAGTGTAGTTGTAGTTTGCGCACCACTAAAGGAATGAGTGGGAGAGTCGGAAAAGCGTACGCAAATCTGCCTAACCAGTTCATCAATATCTCATTGCCTTTGGACAATGGGTGTGGATATCTGGCGGCGAAGCTTGGGCATTTGGTGTTTTTGTGGGTGGCGAAGAGGTCTATCTGTGGATGCCCCCACATTTGAAAGTACGGGTGAAGAACTTGTGGATGTAGTTCCCACTCGTGGATCTGTTGTGTTTGTCTGCTGAGTAGATCGGCCATAGTGTTTTGGACTCCTGGGACATGTTGGGCCAGGAGAAAGATTTTCTGGGGTATGGCTCATCTCCATATGGTCTCTTCCAGCTGAGAGAGCTGTGGAGAGTGCGTGCCACCTTGTTTTTGTATATAGTACATGGCTGTCATGTTGTCTGTGCGGACTAGGACTGCCTTGCCTGAAATCTGTGTTTGAAAAGATTTTAGGGCTAAAAATATGGCTAGTAACTCCAGATGGTTGATGTGGAGAAACTTTTGTTGAGGTGACCATCATGGTGTGATGTAATAGGTGAGCTCCCCAGCCGGAGAGCGATGCGTCCGTTATCAGTACTATCTGAGGAACCGGGACCAGGAACGGTCGAACTTTGGAAAGGTTTGTGGTGTTCCATCACTGCAGAGAGCGATGGGTACGACCGTCTACCAACACCAGATCTTTTAATTGACCTTGGGCCTGGTTCCATTGGCGCGCTAAGCACACTTGGAGAGTCTTGCGTGAGGTACTATGAATATGCAAGAGGCCATCATCCCTATTAGTTGCATAAACACCCGAGCTGGAAGAGAGTGCTGTGCCATAAATTTTGCGCGTAGAGCCTGAATGATTGTAATCCTGGCAGGACTGGGGTAGGCTAGCGCTTTTGAGGTGTCTATGGTGGCACCGAGGTATTGTTTCATGTGGGATGGTTGTAGATGGGACTTTGCGTGGTTTACTGTGAAGCCCAGTTGGTGAAGTAGCTGGATAGTGGCATGAGTGTGTTGTACACACTGGTTGTATGAACTGGCTTTTATAAGCCAGTCGTCTAGGTATGGGAAGACATGGATGTGTTGTCTCCTGAGGTGTGCTGCCACGACTGCTAGGCACTTGGTGAATACTCGTGGTGCTGTTGTGACTCCGAATGGGAGTACTTTGAATTGGTAGTGTTGGTTGTCCACTACAAATCTGAGGAACTTCCTGTGAGCGTTGTGTACAGGAATGTGGAAATAAGCGTCTTTTAGGTCTAAAGTGGTCAGGAAGTCGTTTTGGGAGAGCAGTGGAAGTACCTGCTGAAGTGTTACCATGTGAAAATGGTCTGAGTATATGTATGTGTTTAGGGGCCGGAGGTCTAGGATGGGCCGTAGAGTCTCGTCCCTTTTTGGTATGAGAAAATATAGGGAGTAAACCCCCAGATTTCATTGGTTGGTAGGAACGTGTTCTATCGCCCCTTTTTGCAGGAGGGAGATTACCTCCTGCTTTAGTAATGTTAGATGTTCCTGTGACATTGGGCGTTGTCTGGGTGGAATGTTTGGGGGGGGGGGTAGAGATTAGTTCTAGGCAGTAGCCTGACCGAATTATTTCTGTTACCCATTTGTCTGAGGTGATGGTAGCCCAGACATGAGAGAAATGTTGGAGTCTGCCCCCGACCGGAGTGGGATGGTCTGGGGGAAGTGGAGGCAAGTCATTGGGTAGGTGTGGAGGCAGAGCGGGCGGTGTTTGTCTTGCCTTTATTATTGTTGCCCCTGTAGCGGCTTTATATGAAGTGGAAGCGGTATCAGAGGAGTAGCCTCTGGATGTGCTCCGAAAGGAGGAACGGCGAAAGAAACGCCTGGGAGGGTGTGATTGTAAGGCTCCCATAGATTTCGCCGTGTCCGTGTCTTTTTTCATCTTTTCTAGGGCCTCATCCACTTTTGGGCCGTACAGATGTTCCTGGTCAAAGGGATGGTTCAGGATGGAAGCTTGTACTTCTGGTTTAAATCATGAGCCAGGCATGGCGACAGAGGAGGACGCTAGTATTGATGGCCCTGGAGGCGGTGTCGGCTGCATCTAGGGCACAACGGATGGAGGTATTAGTGATGGTTTTGCCCTCCTGAATGAACTCGTTTGCCCTATTCTTGTATTTGTCAGGGAGGTGTTGCATTATGGCTTCTAGTTCGTCATAATGGGCCCGGTCATATCTTGCTAGTAGCGCTTGTGTATTGGCGATACGCCATATGTTGGCAGCTTGTGATGCAGTGCGCTTGCCGGATGCGTCCAAGAGTTTTGACTCTTTGTCAGGTGGTGGTGCTTCGCCTGACGCCTGGGAGTTGTCCCTCTTTCGTGCTGTGGACACTAGCAGGGAATCTAGTGGTGCTGGCCCTCTTATGTAGGAGTGATCTGTAGGGGCGGCTTTATATGTTTTATAACTCCTTTGAGCATGGGCAGTATGGAGGTGGCCCTATGCGTGGTGTCGAAAGTATCGTAAGTGGTTGAACCCCAATGAGTCTTCTGGTGGGGATGGTCTTGAAGGATAGAGATCATCTTGTGGGACGTTAGGGATGTCGGGGATGTTATAGTCGTCCCATGGGTCTGGGGAGCCTGTGGGAGTGGGGTCCTCTGTAGGTAAGTCATGGGGCACGTCCCCTATGTCATCATATGTGTCATCATGATCATCATCATCATCCGGAGGGGGTGTTGGGGAATGATGAGGAGGGGATGGAGAAGGGGGGGGAGGTGGAGGGGGTGGAAGAGTCCTTCCTCTTTGGAGGTTGAGCTGGGGCAGGTTTTTCCAGCTGTCTCTTTTTAATGCTGAGCATCAAATGTCCGGTTCTGGGATCCTTGGTCAATGTCTTTTGCAGGGGATCCCGTGTAAAGAGTTCTTCTGAAGGTGGTTTATCCGTCGGCGCCGAAGGCATCGGGCCATTGGTTTTCTGACTTTAGTGTCCTGTTTGGAACTATGCGGCTTGGAAAGGGCTTTTTGTTTGGTCGGTGCAGAGATGGGTTTCGGCGTTGAGATCTCGGTGCTGGTGGCCTTGTGTGCTTTTGTCGGTTCCGGGGATGGTGTCAGTACCGAGTGTTTCGGTATGGGGCTCGGTGCCGAAGAGGAGGCCATTTTCTTTTTCGGTGTCGGTGCGGAGGAGTATTTGTCGGCACAGACGGTGGGCTGGCTCGAGCACGGGCCGCCGGAAGGCTTAATCAACTTCTTTACTGGTCCCGAAGGTGCGGTGTGGGAAGCAGTGTCTTTGGTTATAACTAAGCCCGGAGGCGAAGGCGTGACCGAAGCATTTTTTGGTGCCGGCGAGGGTGGGAGGGGGGGCAAATTGGTACTCACGACGCTCTGTGCCGGAGTGATGTTCTCCACATCTGAATCGGCGGCTTCGGAGGCACTGGCGAGGCCCTCGTCGGTGTGGTGTTCTTCTGGAGCGTCAACGCCCTCTCCGAAGATGTCATCTGGAATCGCCGTCGACAAGTGGAGAAGTGTAGCTCACTGGTTAGAGGAGGCATACCCTGAAGCTGAGATCAGGCCCGGGACCTGGGTTCGATTCCCGACGCGGCAGGGTCCAGAACCCAACTGTCCACGGACTCGATAATTCTCGCTTCGGTGCCCACTCTAAGCATGAGTTCACACTATGCAGCTCTGGGCAACAAGCCTGCTTAATCTCCACAACGGCCCCCCGCGGCGGGATGCCTGGCTTTCACCTTGGGGATACCCAGTACGGGTTATCTTACAGGGAAAAACCAGGACGGGTTCCCAATGCAAGCGCCAAGATGCCCGTAGGGTGATAGTTGCGCTCTATAAGCACCCCAATCAATCAATCAATCAAGTGTGCCATGGTTCTTCTTGCACTTCCGTCTCGAATGGTTTTCTTGGACCGGAAGGACTTGCCCGCCGGACAGTCTTGAGCCTCGTGTTCAAGGGAGAGGCAGAGATTACATACTTCGTGGAGATCGGTGTGGGGGAATTTGGACCCACATCGAGGGCACTTCTTGAAGGGAGTCCTTTCCATTAGCCAGGACCGGAGCTTGGGTAGGCCCGAAGGCCGGCGTCGACGACTGGAATCGAAGGTCTTGATCTATAAGAGCCGCGCAGAGTGTGGAGATCGCGATCTAAACAATACCGCAAATTGGGGCGAGGATTGCGCGGTTTGGAACCGGAGCGCTAAGATCACATCCGAGCCCGATGGCGGAAAAAAACAATCTGAGGATGGAGCCGAAGCCCATGCGCAATACGATCCAAAGGAGGAGTCACCGACCTCATGACTTCCAAAGACTTTCTAAGAGGAAAAACAACTGCAAACATCCGGGCCCAAGACCAGATGACGATCTATGCACAAGTGTGTAATCTGCAGCTCATATGCCTCGAACAGAGGCCTTGCGCCACGACCGACTTCAGACGCCATTCGTGATCAATCATGCACCGGCAGCTGAGTTCGTCTGCTCTGGCGTTCAGAGAGCCCGCCAGATGTTGAACCACCCGGGTGATGCCCTGATGTTCCAGCCATGTCCAGAGGCGCAGAGCCTCCTGACAAAGGGTCCACGACCCCACCCCGCCCTGTTTGTTGCAATACCACATGGTGGTGGTGGTGTCCGTGAACACCTGCACTACACTTCCCCGGACAGAGAGAAGGAATGCCTTCAGTGCAAGTCGGATCGCCCGCATCTCCAGAAGGTTGATATGGAGCCGGGACTCCGCCGCAGATCAGAGGCCTCTGATCTCCGCCTCTCCCATGTGGCCCCCCATCCCAGGAGGGACGCATTAGTCACTACCACGTGCTCCGGTTGGGGTAGGGAGAGGGATCTGCCACTGACCCAATCGCGGTGCGTGAGCCACCACTGCAACTGTCTGGAAGTGCCCTCCGAGATAAAGACATGGTCGGACAGGTTGCCCCGATGCTGGGCCCACTGAAACTTCAGGTCCCACTGCAGAGCCCGCATCCGCCATCTGGCGTGATGCACCAGCAGGAGGCCATCAGACCCAGGAGCCGCAGCCCCAACTTGACCGAAACCCGGGACAGAGGCCGAAAGATTGGAATGAGAGCCTGAATATCCCGGACCCGCTGTTCCCGGAGGATAGATCCGGAACTGCTCCGAGTCCAGAATCGCTCCGATAAAGAGGAGCTTCTGGGAGGGACTCAGATGCGACTTCGGCACATTGATGGAGAACCCCAGCAAATGCAAGAGGTCGGCCGTAGTCTGGAGGTGGGAGACGACTGCCTGGGGCGAGCCCGCCTTCAACAATCAGTCGTCGAGATAGGGGAAGACTGGAACCCCTAATCTGCGCAGGTGAGCTGCGACCACCGCCATCACTTTCGTGAACACCCAAGCTGCACTGGTGAGGCCGAAGGGGAGCAGGGTAAACTGAGAGTGCTCGTGGCCTACCATGAACCGCAGGTAACGCCGGTGGGCCGGCAGGACGGGGATGTGGAAATAAGCGTCCTGCAAGTCCAACACTACCATCCAGTCTCCAGGGTCTAGGGCAGCCAGAACCTGAGCTAAGGTGAACATCTTGAACTTCTTCTTCCGGAGGAAGGCGTTGACGCTCCTAAGGTCCAAGATAGGGCGCAGGCCCCCTTTGCCCTTCTTGGGAACCAGAAAGTAGTGGGAGTAACAACCCCGACCTACTTCTGGGCCAGGAACGCGCTCTATGGCCCCCTTGGCCAAGAGGGCCGCAACTTCCTCCTGCAGAAGTTGCAAGTGATCCCCCGACATGGGGTGGTACTGCGGTGGCATGGCTGGAGGGGTCGCCTCGAAGGGCAGGGAGTAGCCCCTTCAGACGATTTGCAGCACCTACCTGTCCGATGTGATGGTACGCCAGTGGAGCAGGTGATGGCGAACTCTGCCTCCCACTGGCGTGGAATGGGCCTGAAAGCACGGACTAGGAGGGCTTTGAGGCAGATGCTGCTGGGGTAGATGTGGATGGACCGGCTCGTTGTCCCCCTGCTGCGCCTCGGAGGAATCCTCGTCCGCGACCGCGTTGAGGCTGGTTCTGCGGCCTGTGGCTAGACGGACGTGAGGGGGCACCCCTTCCTTGGCCACGAAAGGGACGAAAAGCTGAAGTTTGCGGGCGCGGGCCGAGAGGCCCAAGGACTTAGCCGTAGCCCTGGAGTCCTTAAAGCGCTCCAGCGCACTGTCCGCTTTGTCGCCAAAAAGGCGACTGCCATCGAAGGGCATGTCCATGAGGGTGCTCTGGACATCCCCGGAGAAACTCGTGGACCTCAGCCAGGCGTGGCGACGAAACGCCACCATGGTAGCCATTGCCCTGCCTAGCGAGTCCGTTGTGTCCAGTCCACATCGGATTGCATGCTGTGCCGCATCCCGCCCCTCGGCAAGAGCCTGGGCGAGCCGTGTCCGGGCCTCCTCCGGACACTGGGGCAGCATATTCTCCACCGTATCCCACAGGGAGTGGGAGTAATGGTCCAAAAGGCACGCGGTGTTGATAGAGTGCAACCTCAAACTAAGGGAGGAGAACAGTTTCTTTCCAACTGTTCCAAGGCTTTGGATTCCCGATCCGGGGGAGCGGATGGGAAGGAGGTCTGGGAAGTAGAGGCCTGGATAACCAGGCTCTCGGGCATGGGATGCAACAACAGAAAACTGGGGTCGCCCGGTGCAGGGTGGTGGCGCCGGGCCACGTTCCGGTCCACAGGAGGAACTGTGGAGGGATTGGACCAGGTGCCCCTCAGAACGTCAGTCAGTGCTTCACTGCACTGCAGCAGAGGCTCCGTGGAGCTTGCTGGCGGTTGAAGCACTTCAGTGAGGAGATTAGTCCTCACGGCCACAGCAGGCAGCTCCAGCCCGAGGGCTTCAGCCGCCTTGCGCAGCACCACAGAAAACGTAGCACCTTCCTCCGAAGCCACGGACGGAGGAGAGATGAAGCCAGTGTGAGGGGAGGTATCAAGACCACTGGCATCCCCCAGTTCGTCTGCCCAGTCCTGAGATAACTGGCACTGCCGTGCCAGAGGGTCCTCAGACCCCTCCCAGTCGTCGCCGTCATCCGATTCCTGGTATACAGGTGGAATGATCAGAGCCGGGCGGAAGATGAACCTGTCACCCATCGGCGTCAGATACGCTCGGACGCCGGGCCGGAACTAAACCGGGGAACGGTGTCGTCCAAAGGTGGTGCCGGGCTGTCAACGGAGGGGTCACCGCCGGCGTAGGAGTCGTGGGGTCGTAAGGTCGACCAACGTCGACTGGGATCCAGGCCTGGATCCCGCAGGGACCTGCGGCATCGGGACCGGAGTCGACGACAGCGCCGGGGCCGGAGCCGCCGGCTCGCTAGGCCTCCCAGTCGAGCCTGCGGGGCCCGAAGGTACGCCGGCAGGCGTCAACGGCGGAGCCAGGCTCCTCATGGCCACAAGGAAGTCTCTGATCTCCGGAGTCACGTCAGACCCAGGGACCGGAGGGTATGGGGGTCGGACGGGACTCCTGCGGCTCCAACAGAGCCGCGCGGGTTGTGCCACCCGAACCCTCAGCCGATTCGCGCGACCGACGAGGGGAGCCAGAAGAGCGATGACGCCTCTTCGACTTCTTGCTGTGCTTCGACCCCGACGAGCGGTGATGACTGTGGCTCCGCGACCGGTCCCTCGACCTCCTCCTAAACCGGGACCTTGAGCGGTGCGGAGCAGACTGCCGGATCTCGAGCAGCTTGCGGGACCACTCCAGCCTAGCCTTCGAGGTCAAGGCCCAGCAGTCGAGGCACGACTCGGCATCGTGGTCGGCCCCAAGGCAATAGAGGCACCGGTGGTGGTGATCCGTGACCAACATCAGTCGGTGACAGGCGTCACAACGTTTGAAGCCAGGCATCCCTACCGGCACTAGAGTCGAGGTCGAGTGGAAATGGAACCAAAAGAGTTCAAAAAGTTTAGTCAAAAAGTGACTAAAAGGGTATGCTCTTCCCAGATCGGCGCTTACTGGCACGAAAAAAGAAGAACGGACGTCAGCGCGCAAGGGTGGCGTCTAAGTACTCCGACGACGTCATCCCGGCGATCACGACGCCGACGACGGACGCAGAGCCGCAGACGACGCCTAGCGACGTGCAAGGGTATTGCTGACGAAAAATCTTTCCGAATTCAGCCTGGCGCCTGGGGATAGTCTAAGGTGAGGAATCTAACTAACGTGTTTCTTTCAAACACTTTACATTCATGAGTAAGGACAGAAATAGAAGTTGCACCCTTGAACAAATCTTAAAGCAATAATGTGCATATTAATATTTACTAATATGACACCTTGGTAGTTCAATAGGGTGACTGGGCGAACAAATGAAAGTGAATAGAGTCTGGACTATACATAGTGACTAAGATCAATGGGTATTTTTTTTTTATTGTGATCTGAAAGAGGCAAACGTAGACAAGAACAGATGAAGACAGAGTTTCTACAAAAAATCAATTCAGTTAGATATCACTGAGGACTGGAAAGATATGCTTGATACAGAGCCCAGTCCTCTTTGATCACATAAATTAAAAAAATCAAATGAGAGTAAGGCTAATCAACATTTAAAAAGTAACACTGAGAAAAACATGAGAGGAAAGAAAAATGATATGAAGAATACCACATTTTCACACTCATGGGGGAACAATGATTTCAGTTTAAAAACAGAAATAGTGTTTTTTACTCTGGAAATAGTCTGTTTATGTTGACTGCACATAGTTCCCACTTAAATATGGTACTGGTAGAGGACATTTATAAATCTGTGATTGTGCGAACGTAGCCAACCTAGCAAAGAATGCACAGTATCGAGCAGGTACATTTATATTAAAATTGAACCATTAAATAAATGGTTGGATTCAAGTTTTGAAGCACACTAGGAAATTGCTACATCAAAAATGCTTACTAGTGTTTCACAGAGACTGGAAATTTCACCCAGTCCCGTTATCAGTTTTGCATCAAAAGTGTGAAGTGAAAATAACAAATGATACAAAATGAGTGGTGTCATTTTATCTTTAGAAACCCTAACCAACGCCCCCAGGTCCATATTTGAAATATCTGTCTGTTATTCAGTTTGCAAGAAAAGAAAAAAAACAATGACAACATTCCAGCATTACAGGTATGAAAGGCTATCTCACTGATATTACATAAAATGTTAGTGATAATCCTAGACTATTCCTAATGTCTCTGCTCTCCTGTTCCTCTGCAGTCCACATCAATTGTTGTAGTACATTAAACAAAGAAAGAATATATGACCGCTATGATTCCAAGAGATGATTAGGATTCTGGACAGTCATCTAATGCATTTCTCCAACTACTAGCAGGTGTAATAAGTTCCCAAAATACAGTAATCAGTACACTCAATCTACTATTTTTCAACAAATTATTACCTTCAATTGTTAATTAAAAAAATTACTAAAATGTTACACATGAAGTGCCATATAGTTACGAAAGTTAAAATGTCCTTTTTCAACTGTGTATTGCTGATCTCATGCATGCAAAAGGTGAGCATTTTGCAAGGATAATGTTAGTACTGCCAACTGATAAGACTTTGGAAAGGGTTTTCGTCTGAAAAGTTTAACAGACGTTATATATTTATAAATAGTTCAAAGAGGGCAGATCGAACGATTACTCCTTTGTCATGAAAACACACTACTCACGCAAATTAATGTTAACTCCACAATGTTCTCAAAGTAGCACTTATTTATATGAAGTTCAACCAAACCAAGAAAAAAAACCTATTATTTGCCAAGAACAATAAAAGAAGGTACTAAGACCTGAACCGTGATTGCTTCGAACACTAACTCAGGCCAAATGCTTGGTGGAGGAAAGGGTGAGGAGGGGGGGGGGCAGGGGGGAAGAGAGGGAATCAGGTGCATTATGTACATTTATTTCCTTAGAGTCCCACATCTTGGTATAACTCGTCCAATTTTGCAATATTTGACATTCACAGGTCCGATATACATCTATAAAAGTCACTTCCAGTAGGCATTGCTATAAAACACATATCAGGGCTCATGTCACAGTAATAAGACCCCATATACCCCCATATCTCCCTGCTACACCTGAGCTTCTCTGTTACTGCGTCTCGATAGTGTTGTCAGGCTGCCCCCTGGATGTCGAGTCCACCCTCAATCCGAGATATGACAGGAGTGGCTCCCATATCTCCCTGGGCCAGGTCGCTTGTGGCATCAGTTCCAAATAGGCCGCTAATTATTCATGGCAATAGGCTGCATCCTGTAGCCAGTGTTCAAGACGTGGTGCGGCTCTCCCTCCCTAGTGTACCGGTCGCTTGGCCAGTAATAAAAGCATGGCAAGCAAACGTCTGTATTCCGGTGGTTCCTCTTTAACTTATCCCCGGAGGCTAACTGCTGGTGTCTGTGTTGAAGGGTGCCCAGTGATTTGTTGAAGGGTGTGATGCACTGCTCTTCAATACTCTGCAATTTTGGGGCATTCCCAAGCAAGGTGTAAAAAAGAGGCCTGAGGCATCGCAAAGTGCACACAATTCGCCCGTCTCTCAAATCCATGTGGTGCAACTGTATAGGTGTGCAATATATTCTGTGTAGAAATTTAAAATGTATGAGGTGTAGCCTATAGTTGGGCAAGAGCCGTGGTTTGTCCGCAACAGTACGCCCATTGTTCCGTCGTTATATGCGGGACGGTGTCTACTATCCACTGGGTGCGAGCCCCTGGGGTGCACACCAGTGCCTTTTCCTGCATGATATTGTACAATCAAATAATCACCTTATGGTGTGTTGCATTAATTAGTATATGTTCTAGGGCATCTAGAGTGGGCAGGGATTTCGAAAATGTATTGTGTAACGCTTTGCAGGTGGCTTGCAGCTTCTGGTATAGAAGAACATCCATAGCCATCTGCTGAGGGGCATCAGGAGGGGGGGGAAGAAGTGGCCCTCTGAGTACAGGTCTGTAAATGTATGCAGGTTTCGCTTGCTTGCGTGCTTTAGCACTGGAGTACAGCAGGGCCGTTTTCAGTGGATTGTTAGTTATAGGAATGGATGGGGCATACAAACATGGAGACTTAGCTCGGCGTCTCATTCCATCCCAAGCCCATTTTGCACAGTCCACTGTTGTAGCCATCATGCGAGTCTGCCTATACGGGTGGTATAATGCCGTTGACAGGGGTGTAGGGTGGGTCAGATCGGCCTCTACAGCCACGTGTGGTTGAAATTTGATGGGGTCTAACTAGAAGTGAAAATATTGGGCCCGGGAACACAATGCATATAGTGCCAGATCAGGGGCATGGAGTCCTCCCTGGCACAGAGGTGGGGTAAGGATCTCCCACGCTATCCTGGGCTGCTTACCAACCCATGAGAGTGAGATTAGTAGTGATCTTAGTCGTTGTAAGAAATGGGAAGGCAGTGGCAAATTGACGAAAAGGTATAGAACTTTGGGTAAAACTACCATTTTTGCCATTGCCAACCTTCCTGATAGCGATAAAGGAAAGAGTTTCCATATTGGAATCCTGTCCTCCAGCCAGGTAACTGTTCTGACATAGTTTGCACTCCATTTCCCCCTCCATCTCGGCTGAGCTATATTCCCACATATCTCACCGGTTCGGTTCCGTTTCCATGTTAGTGAGAATTCAGTGTTAAACTGTGGGGTGGTATCCATAAGGGGGAAGATGACGAGTTAAGCCTAGTTAATTGTGATCCCCGACAGTCCCCCAAAGTGTATGACCTCATGTATAACCATATCTAGGTTGGAATGGGGCTCCCAAGCGTAGAGTGCCTCCTCGTCTGCATACATCGAAACGAATACTCTACAAGTTCTAAAATTAAGCGCTCTGTGTGCGTGATGTTGTAGCAACCGGGCTGCCAGGGGATCCATAGCCATGGCAAATAATATAGGGGATAAGGGACAACCCTGACTGGTGCCTCGCTTAATCAAAATATGAACTGATGTCAATTCATTTAGGTGCAGTCTTACGGTCAGGAGGTATATAACAGACTCATGAGGCAAATGAAGTGGGAATTGTAACGGAGGAGGTTGAAGAGAAAAGACCATTTCAGTGAATCAAACACTTTGGTGGCGTCCAGGAGGGTGGCAATTGGCACCAAGCCAGGTTCCACACTTTGCCTAATCACAAACAGCGTTCGGTGATTATGTGCCATAGATCAATCTGGAACAAAGGCCAATTGATCAGGCGGATTATGTCTGGTAAGAGGGTCCGGATTCGGATAGTGATAAGCTTAGCCAACATTTTTGTTGTTCACATTAGTCATTGACAGAGGTTGGTATGAGTCACACAGGTGCAGCAGTTTTACCGAGCTTTAATATAGATTATAGATGTAATTATTGCCTCTATAGATGAGGGGGGGTAAATCATGGGCCTCTAAAGACGCCTGATAGGGAGAATTGCCAAGATGGCAGATGGGTGAGACGTGTCTTCGAGTCTCTTCGCTCCCCGCAGCAGGCCCATTTGCCTAGAATAGCACTATCCAAGGATTGAAGGGCCTTAGAGCACTCAGCTTCTCTGTACAGGGGGCGTTCCAGTGCCCTGGCAG
Organism: Triturus cristatus; assembly: GCF_964204655.1. Lineage (NCBI taxonomy): Eukaryota > Metazoa > Chordata > Amphibia > Caudata > Salamandridae > Triturus > Triturus cristatus. Next base: position 1,034,737,885 of record NC_140594.1, on the reverse strand, counting down.
CAGTCTATGGATGCTGCCTCGGTCACGCCGAGCAGATCGGCGATGCCAAGAGCACTGAGCCCTATACATAGTCTGCCACGGTGTGCGTCTGCTGGACTAAAGCTAGCGGCAGGAATCTGGTGCACCCTCATATCAGCACTCCCTCTCCTCCCGGTGAGGTCGGGCTGAGATGCCGACGGGCAGTGTCTGGAGTACGTCGATGCCAGTCGGCCCCTGAGGAGCAGATTCAGTGGGCCGAGAGGACCCCTGGCCATGCAGCGGCCAGGGGAGCAATCCGCTCGCGGTGGCCCCTGGTGGGAAGCAGAAGGAGTGACCGGGGGAGACCTGGAACCCTCCAGAGTGGGCAATGAGCCGGGGGTCGCAACAGGGCCATCCACGTGCCTCCGGAACACTGCAAGACAATCCTGCCTGGTGGACGGAAGTAGAGTGAGGGTGACCCCCAGCGGAGCAGGCCCAATGATATCAGCGAGGCACACGAGGCGGCGGGCCACTGACTGGAATAATGGTGAGAAGTTTTCAGGGGTGGTGGGGGGGACCTGACACCACCCCTGGCACTGTGGGAAGTGGCCAGAGGGCCATGGAAGAGACTCCTCGAACAGAGACAGAGGGGTCAGGAGAGAGATAGGACAGAGCGCCAACATGTAATTCCCCAAGAGAAGGGAGGGCTCACTGCTCGCTCCCGGCAAGCCTTGGGGGCACTCGCCTGCTGACCCAGTGGTGCTTCAGCATTCCCCAGGGATCCAGAGCCTCCTGTTAACTGGGATACTGCTGCCCAGGGGCCCCACACAAAGATCTACCCTTGCACGGACCATGCTGTGAATCGCCATGTTAGGATTGGAGAGTCCCTAAAAGACTGGCCACAATCCCCCTATCAATTTTGTGGCCTGCAGTCTGCTGGGCACCATGCCCCTCAGGAACAGTGCCTCCTAAAATGGTGGTGCCACAGCACAGTGGCTTACAGAGGGAGAGAGCACGGCCCCCCTGCCCTCTGACTACCACGGGGGCCCAGCAGCGGACGTCGCACAAGGTTCCTCGGAACCCAGTTCGGCTATTAAACCGCTTCTCCACTATACACACGGCCTCCTTATCCTTCTGTACCTATCAGTGCTATCCAGGGCGGAACAACAGGAGATACAACCGCTGGAGAAAAAGATTCCTACGCGGGCTCCGCGCACGCCGAGCCTATAGCGCTGACTGCTGCAGACGAACAAGTTACTTACCTTTGGTAACGATATATCTGTAAGAAACATTAGTTAGTTATAGATTCCTTACCTTAGAATTACCCTCAGGCATCAGACTGGATCCAAAAACTTTTTTTGTCAGCAGTACCTCTGCGCGTCGGAAGGTGGTGTCGGTCGGCTCCGCAACCGTCGATGGCGTTGTGGTCGCCGGGATGGCGTTGCGGTAGCTACTTAGTCACCGCCCCGCGCGTGAACATCAGTTCTGTACACGACTTTCCACGCCAGAAACGCACAGCCAAGCAAGACACTGACCACTGGTCCACACAACTAAGGCCCTGAAAGGATATCCTTAACCCTGGAAACCAGTTCGCAGAATGGGGTGGTGAGGAATCTATAACTAACTAATGTTTCTTACAGATATATTGTTACCGAAGGTAAGTAACTTGTTCATCTGAAAGAAACACATTAGTTATAAATTCCTTACCTTAGAATAGATACCCCAGTAATACCAACCTTGGTGGCGGGTCTGCGAACCAAGATCACACCAGAAAATCCTGGAGAACAGAACGGCCAAAGAAGCCGTCTCTCCGGACTTGGTTGTCCAGACAGTAGTGTTTTGTAAACGTGTGCAGTGATGCCCACATAGCTGCCCGATAGATGTCATGTAGAGGAATCCCTCTTCCCAAGGCAGTAGTGGCTGCCGTCGCCCTGGCCCACTGGAGGCTCCTTTTTAGCCAGAGAATAGCATGCTTTAATACACAAAATGACCCATCGAGAAATGGTTCCCTTGTGTATGGTCTGACCTTTCTTGGCGCCCACGTAGTCAACAAAGAGTTGGTCATCCACCCGGAACTGTTTTGTGCGATCCAGATTAAAAGAAAGGGCACGTTTTGGGTCCAGGCGGTGGAGCCTCTCTTCTTTCGAAGGATCCGGAGGCGGAAAGAAGGTGGGCAAAGTGATGGTCTGCCCGATGTGAAAGGCCGTGACAACCTTAGGAAGGAAGGATGGACGAGTCCTGAGAACCACCTTGTCCGGATGGACAGACAGGAAAGGAGGCTCTTCTGACAGATGTGATGGCTACCAGGAATAAGCGTCAGAAGCCTCAAAGGACAGTTGTGAAGCGGCTCAAAGGGAGCCTACATTAAATAGGTTAAGACTAGATTCAAGTCGCACTGAGGCATAATGAAGGGAATAGGTGGAAAGAGATGAGTTATGACTTTCAAGAAATGATTAACCATCGGGGACTTGAAAAGAGAAGGCTGACCTGGAAGCCAAAGGAGGGCAGAGATGGCCGAAAGATAGCCCTTGATAGTGCCCAGAGCAGAGCCCTGCTGGGCTAAAGAAAGAAGAAACAAGAGAACCTCAAAAAAGAGGGGCAGAAAGGGGATCCACAGCCTCTGCTGTGCACCATGCCACAAACTTGTTCCACCGGCAGGCGCATACCGTCTTAGTGGAGGGACGCCTGGCTGCCAAGATTACATCGCAAACTACGGAAGGCAGGTCAAAAGACGTCATCTGCCACCGCTCGATCTCCACGCACGGAGGTGGAGGCTGGACAGGTTCGGGTGGAGGACCGTCCCCTGTGCTGCGATAGAAGATCCTCCCAAAGGATCGATGGCCATGTTTAGCAGCTCGGGATACCAGACTCTTTGTGCCCAATCCGGAGCCACAAGGAGGACTTGGGCCCGGTCGCGCCTGATCTTCTTCAGTACTCTGGCAGAAGTGGTATAGGCTGAAAGGCGTACAACAGACCGCAACTCCACTCGCAACGAAAAGCGTCGCCTAGCAAGTGTCCCCTTGGAAATTTCAACGTGCAGAATTGCTGACAGTGCGTGTTCTCTTCGGTGGCGAATAGATCTAACCAAGGCTCTCCCCACTGTCGAAAGAGACTTTGCACCACCTCCAAGTGAAGACGCCATTTGTGATCTATCATGCACCTGCGGCTGAGTTCGTCCGCCCTGGCGTTCAGGGAACCTGCAAGGTGTTGAACCACCAGGGATATGCCCTGATGTTCCAGCCAAGTCCAGAGGCGGAGGGCCTCCTGACATAGGGTCCAGGACCCCACCCCGCCTGGTTTGTTGCAGTACCACATGGTGGTGGTGTTGTCCGTGAACATCTGCACTACTCTTCCCTGGACAGAGGGAAGGAATGCTCAGAGTGAAAGACAAATCGTCTGAAGCTCCAGAAGGTTGATGTGGAGCTCGGACTCTGCCGGAGACCAGAGGCCTCTGATCTCCACCTCTCCCATCTGGCCGCCCCATCCCAGAAGGGATGCATCTGTCACCACTGTGTGCTCTGGTTGGGGAAGGGAGCGGGATCTGCCGTTGACCCAATCCTGATTCGTGAGCCACCACTGCAACTGTTGAGCAGTGCCCTTTGAGAACTGGACACAATCGGACAGATTCCCTGCCCACTGGAACTTCAAGTCCCACCTCAGAGCCCGCATATGCCACCTGGCATGATCGACCAGCAGGAGGCCATGAGGACCCGCAGCCTCAGAGTCATCTGGACCGAAACCCGGGATAGAGGCTGAAAGATCTGAATCATAGCCCGAATATCCCGGACTACCTGTTCTGGAGGATAAACCCGGAACCGCGTCGTGTCCTGAACCGCTCCGATGAAGAGGAGCTTCTGAGAGGGAATCAGGTGCGACTTCGGCACATTGATGGAGAACCCCAGCGAATGCGGGAGGTCGGCTGTAGTCTGGAGGTGGGAGATGACAGCCTGGGATGAGCCCGCCTTCAACAGCCAGTCGTCGAGATAGGGGAAGACTGGAACCCCTGATCTGCGCAGATGAGCTGTGATAACCGCCATCACTTTCGTGAACACCCTAGGGACGCTGGTAAGCCCAGAGGGGAGCACGGTAAACTGAAAATGCTCGTGGCTTACCATGAACCGCAGGTAACGCCTGTGGGCCAGCAGGACGGAGATGTGAAAATAAGCGTCCTGCAAGTCCAACGCTACCATCCAGTCTACAGGGTCGAGGGGAGACAGGACCTGAGCGAGCGTCAACATCTTGAACTTCTCCTTCCGGAGGAAGCAGTTGATGGTCCTGAGATCCAAGCTAAGACGCAGGCCCTTGTCCTTCTTGGGTACCAGAAAGTAGTGGGAATAACAACCACGACCTACTTCTGGGGCAGGAACGCGCTAGACGGCTCCCTTGGCCAAGAGAGCCAAAACTTCCTGTTGGAGAAGTGCCAGGTGATCCTCCGGCATGCGGTAGTAGTGAGGTGGTATGGCTGGAGGGGTAGCCTCGAAGGGGAGGGAGTAGACCCTTCAGACTATTTGCAAAACCCACCTGTCTGACGTGATGGTGCGCCAGTGGGGGAGGTGATGACGGAATCTACCGCCCACTGGCGTTTGATGGGCCAGAAATGTCTGACTTGGAAGGTTTGGAGGCTGCTGCAGAGGGGGGTGGGGGGGGGGGGGGGAGGGGGTTGGTGGACTGGCCCGCCCGCTGGCCCCCTGAACCACGATGGTAGTTCCCACGTCCCCAGCCGTGCGAAGGTTGGGAAACTTGCTGCGGCCTGTGGCTCTGGGCGGGACGTAGTGGGCCACCCCTTCCGTACCCACGAAAGGGGCGAAAAGCAAACTGCGCTGGGCAGCTGGAGAGGCCCAAGGACTTGGCCGCGGTCCATGAGCCCTTGAAGCGCTCAAGAGCGCTGTCCGCTTTGTCGCCAAAAGGGCGACGGCCATCAAAGGACATTTCCATGAGAGTGTTCTGGACATCCCCCGAAAAGCCAGTCGATCTCATCCAGGCTTAGCGACGAAGGGCTACAGATGTGGAAACTGTCCTGCCTAGAGAGTCAGCGGTATCCAACCCACAACGGATAGTAAACTTTGTCGCATCTCTCCCAGTGGCGAAAGCCTGGGAGAGCACTGTCCGGGCCGCCTCCGTTTACTGAGGCAGCACTTGCGCAAAGTGTATCACACACAGAGTGGGAATAACGGCCCAATAGACATGCGGTGTTTACCGACCGCAGTCCCAAGCTGGCGGATGAGAAAATCTTCTTCCCAAGATGATCCAGCTTCTTAGATTCCCTTTCCGGTGGAGTGGTAGGGAATGCGCTCTTGGAAGTGGAGGCTTGGACCACCAAGCTCTCAGGGGTGGGGTGTTGGGAGAGGAAAGTGGGGTCGCCCGGAGCCGGACGGTGATGTCAAAAATCATCCTATCCATGGGAGCCCCCGTGTTGGGCCTGAACCATGTGCCCAAAAGGGCCTCATTAAACGGCAGCAGGGGCTCCAAAGAGCTCGCAGCCGGCTGAAGCACCTCTGTCAGGAGGTTAGTTCTGACCGCCGCCGTAGGAAACTAGAGATTGAGAGCCTTGACTGCCCTACGCAACACCACTGCATATGACGCTCCCTCCTCCGTAGCCACGGTATGAGGAGACAACATGCCAAGGTCAGGGGGCGTGTCGAGACCACTGGCATCCCCCAGTTCCTCTCTCCAGTCCTTTTCAGATCTTAGCTGATCAGTTAAAGGGTCTCCTGACCCCTCCCAGTACTCCTCCTCATCCTAAAGTTGCCAATCTGGCTGAAAAGGGACCCCAGGAGTGAACAAGGGCACAAAAACCCCACTTGGCGCCGGGTCTGGCGTCAAGCGACGACGGTCCGGCTCCAGGTCCACATCGGGATGGAGGCCGGTCATGTCCCCGGCCGTCGTCGGTTACGGTGCCGGAGGAAGAGGCGCCGGTGAAGGTGTAAAAGGGTCAACCGGCGTTGTTCCGGATCCAGGCCTGGATCCATGAGGAGCCTGGGCTGGAGCCAACAGCGGAGAAGGCCTAGGCACCCAACCGAGTCCACGGGGCCTAAAGGTACGCCGGCGGGTTCGGGCTGCCCAAAGATGACGTGCATCGCCTCGTAAAACTTTTGAAGCCGGGCAGGAGTCGCTCAGGGTCCCGGGAAGGGAGGGAAGCCCGAAGTCGTCTCTTCGGGCTCGGCGCGCGGAGCCGCGAGAGGGGCACCACGCGCATCCCTTGTCACGTCAGTGGACCAACAGGGAGAAGTCGAAGAGCAACGATGCCTGTCCCGAGTGCGAAGACTTAGATGACTTGGATGAGTGGTGATGGCTCCGCGACCGCTCTTTCGACCTCCCTCACTACCGGGACCTCGAATGGCGCAGAGCCAACTGCTGGTGCTCAAGCAGCTTTCGGGACTGCTCCTGCAAAGCCTTCGGAGTCATGTACTTGCAGTGGGAGCATGACTAGGGATCGTGCTCCAGGCAAAAGAGGCACACGCGGTGCTAAACCGTAACCGACATCAGTCAGGTACAGGAACCGTATGCCTTGAATCCAGGCATCCCTCGTGCACCAGGAGTGGTAGACTCAAAGAAGAAGTCGACAAAAGTCGCTCAAAAAGTTCAGTCAAAAAATGACTGGAGGTACCGCTCTCTCCGGATCTGCGCTGGCTGGTGTGGAAAAAGAAAGAACTGATGTCAGCGCGCGAGGGCGGAGTCTAAGTAGGTTCCGCGATGTCATCCCGGCAACCACGACCCAGACGGACGCAGAGCCGACAGACGCCACCTTCCGACACGCGAGGTACCACTGACGAAAAAACTTTCTAGATCCAGTCTGACACCTGGGGGTAATTCTGAGGTAAGGAATCTATAACTAACGTGTTTCTTTCAGATCCATCAACTTAGGAGCTGGAGAGGGCTAGCACCAGGGCCTGTCCTGGGCAATCACTGAGGCTGAGGAGCCGCATCCAGTTGGAAGTCCTTCACTCGACCCCCGGGGACGACTATCACTCCGAAAGGGTCCTCTGGGTTCCCGACAATACTGGCCTGGGCCGACCCTTGGAGTACAGGTCACCTACCAGCATGGCATCTGCGAAAGGAAAGACGGATCGCAGTTTCAAAGACATGCTTCTCAAAACTTCAGGGGCCCAGTCGAATGACCCCACACCGATAGCATCTGCAGAGGGGCCCGCCAGTACGGGTGCGCCATATGAACCAGCCACCTGCCACTATCTGGAGTCAATGTTTGCAGTATTGCGCAAAGATCTTTAGTCCTTCACAAAGGAGCTCAAGGACACCCAGCGGGACCTGGACGGATTCGGGGAAAGGATCTCCACACTGGAACACCATGAGACCAGCAAGGAGGAGGAGATAGAACAATTGCAACAAGAATTTCTCTGCCTCAGAGATCAGCACTTGGACCTCCAAGCACACATGGAAGACTTAGAGAATAGATCACACCGAAACAACATTGGCATAAGAGGCGTACCATCTGGAGCAGAGGGATCAGACCTCTTTATTTTCGGGAAGGAACTCTTCAGATCTATCCTGGAGGCCCCCCGGAGGAGGATATTAAGCTGGACAGAACACACAGAGTAGGCCCTAAACCTTCGCCTAACGCTCTACTACCTGATATGCTTACCTGTGTGCACAACTTCCCCCTTAACGAACGTATCCTCCCACACGCAGGAGAGAGTACCCACTGCAGTTCCAGACCTGCCACCCAGTCCTTTATCAAGTCCTAGCAGCCATGACCCTTCTAAAGCGCTAAGCCTTTCGACCAATCACTACACATCTCCGAGCAGCGGGAGTGCGATATAACTGGGGGCACTCCTTCCGCCCAATCTTTCGTCATAAAGGGAAACTGCACCAAATCAGTTCATTGGAAGAGGCTCGCCGAATTTTGGACTTGGCAGACACACCTCTTGAACCTACGCTGGGGGATGCACAAGACCCGAACACGAGTGGCAATCGAGGACAGAGAAACACAAGACCTTTCCCTGTTGAGCACAGACCGGTCTCTGAAACCGTAGCTAGAGAGAAACAAGCAGTTATTGACTCTGTCCCAGAACTCCACAAGACCGGCTTCTCCCTAACGTCCATGTTGAGCACTAGAAGTTTATAGCAAGCAATTTCCTTGAAGTGTGATGCTCCTCTTCTATAGCCACCCCTATCTTACTACAATGCTTTTGGCTCTAGGTCAGGGTGGGCCAGGCGGGGGCAGAGGGAGGCTTCCACGACCCCACTTCGAGAACACTCCATGGACCCACGGCAATGGACTTTGATATTACATTAGTTAGACTCAATTAATTGTTTCCCGCCTTTAATTTGGGCGATTCATTGTTTTTTGTTGGTTGGACCCGGGTACTACCTATAAAAAATCCTGACGTTGTCACCCCTAATGCCAGACTCCACTATTCACCTGCCCATACACTCGGCTTGGATGCCTAGAAATGACCCTAGCTCTCTCACTATTCTATGTCAGAGCGTTTAACAATCCTTACCTTGAATGTTAAAGGCCTCAACCACTACTTGAAAAGGAGCGCCATTTTAATGTATCTGGAACAATCGGGCCCACATTTGCCTATTACAAGAAACACACCTCCTCCCAAGAGATGAACACAGACTCTGTTCCAAACACTTACCTCAACAGTACATTTCGTCCATCTCGAATAAAACCGTAGGAGTAGCTCTCCTGATCTTCAGGCATTTCAGGGGCAAGGTGCTCTCCAAAGAGGCAGAGAGAAAGGGAAGGATGTTGGCATACTCACTACAAATCTGCCCCAGCGTGGTCACTGTTGCCACCTTATACATGCCCAATGAGGAACAGGAACCTTTCCTTCGGAGGGCTCTGACGGAGGTTTGGGGTCCCAAGCTCCAGATGGGGGATTGGGGGGCGAGGGGAGGGGGGGGGGGGGGGGGGAGTACAATGGCTTCAAAGCACAGGTCTCACAGACATCTGGAGGCACACCCTTGTTCAGATCTGTGACTACACATACAACTCATTCACACAAACCCTACGCCAGGCTGGACTACCTCCTGGTCTCACCAGACCTCACTACTAGGATGCAGGCCGTTACTATCGAACCCAGATCCCGGTCAGACCATGCAGCAGTAGTAGTCATAATAGAGATCCCATGATACAGTACTCTAGTACCCCTACTAACCCGCCTTTTTTACACATTTGGGAGCTTGGCAGACCTTCCTTCTTCCATGCAGATGGCATCCATGGTGGTGATCCCCAAGCCAGGGAAGGAAAAAACACAATGCCCGTCATACAGGCCGATCTCCTTGTTAAACGTGGACCTTAAAATCTTTACAGGTTTTTTGGCATCCCGTCTTAACCCACTTCTCCCAGGACTTATTGACACAGACCAAGCAGGGATTCGTCACTCAACGTCATTGCGGAGACCACACGTGCGGGGTTCTCCACCTCATAGACAAGGCGCAGAGTAATGCCCAGGAAAGGATGATCCTGGCAGTTGATGCCGAGTGAGTGCATTGGCTGTACCTCAAGGCCACACTGGAGCACTTCAACCTTGGAGACAGGTTTAGAGGCTGGATCTTAAGTACTTATGACCACCCTACAGTCGCAATCTGGGTCAATGGCCATACGTCTACCTCTTTCCCAATAACCAGGGGCACCAGGCAGGGATGCCTCCTGCCACCGCTACTTTTTGCCTTATACATGGAATCCATTAACTACAGAGTTCGATCCAACCCAGCGATAACCGGGATCAAATTCGGCAGTGATCACCACTCAGTCAGTCTGTACGCATATAACATTCTGGTGACTCTAGAGACCCCATCCACCTCCCTACCGGCATTCCTTGAAGAACTAGAGACGTTCAGCATGGCAGCCGGTTTTAAAATATACATCCATAAATCGCAGGCTTTAAGCCCGACCTTGCAATACCACACGATGTACACCCTCAAGCAAAACTTTACTCACCAATGGGCTTCGTCACATCTTTCCTATCTAGGACTCCAAATTGCCCCCACAATCCCGATGACTGTGGCTCTTAATTACCATGCCCTGATTTGGCAAGTACTCTCTGACCTTACCCACTGGCGGCATCACTCCTTTTCCTGGCTAGGGAGTTTCGCGACAATAAAAATTATTATAAATGAAAATTACAATCCTTCCCCCGATTTTGTACTTATTCCAAGCCCCCCAGTGGAACCCCTATCGGGCTCACTTTGTACCCCTCAAGACGAGGTAAACCGCTTTATCTGTCCTCGCCTCCACAGAGATTTAGCTTACCGCACCCAACTCAAAGGTGGCTTAGGGGATCCAGATCTAACATGATACTACCAGGCCTTCCCAATTAAGAATGTTTGTAGAATGGTCCCGTGTGGAGTCGGAGAAACACTGGCTGTTTATGGAAAGGGGCCTGGTGGGACAACCCTTATAGAGGATCCCCTTCGTCCCTAAAAAGGCTCAAACCCCCCAATCTGTACCTGTCCTTACTCACCAAACCAGCATAAACTATCTGTGACAAATTAGAGTTCCAGAGAGACCTTACCTCCTTCCCTTCCCCTCTGACTCCCATAGTAGGGAATCTTGATTTCACACCAGCCCTGAGTGACCCAGCGTTCCATCGATGGAACCGAGTGGGATGTAGATCAGTCTGACACCTGTTCGTCACCAAGGGCCCCACTCCAATCGAGTCTCTCCGTGCAGAACAAGGACTCCCTGAAAGCGAGCATTGGCATTACATGCAGATACCTCACACCCTTTGAACGCTGGATGCTCTCAAACTCTACGAACTCCCGCCTCATCACACACCTATGTAGACTCATAAGCCCACCGAACAAGCGACCCTTGACCCTGCTCCAGGCAGGTCGCTCCCCACACCGCAACAGCACCACCTGTTGTGCGCTGTTCCTTGCTCACTGCTGCTGCCACTGACATGGGTTGGAGGCCCTACTCCACCCGCAGGCTTCCACCTGCATCTCATCCCTGATGGCCAGTGGCTGGCCGTAGGTTTGCTCGTACTGTATTGCTTCTGTTTTTATATTGTCTAATTATTTCGTTTTTTTCTCCTTTCTCCTTTGTATTCTGTGCCCCGTGCCCCTTTTGTCTTCTGTTCCCCTGCCGTTCCTGCCCCTGCTTTTCCTGCCGCTGCGTCCCCTGTGGCCCGCCCACCTGCTTTGTACTGTATTGCTTCTGTTTTTATTTTGTTTCATTATTTCGTTTTTTCTCCTTTCCCCTTTGTATTCTGTGCCCGTGCCCTTTTGCCTTCTGTTCCCTCGCCATTCCTGCCCACGTTTTTCCTGCCGCTACGTCCCCTGCGGTACCGCCCGCCCATTCGTCCACACCCTCATCCCAGCTGCTCCTCCCTCCCACCTCCACTTCTAATGGCGACCGCTGCGCGGTGAGGAGAGCGACCCTTGACCCTGCTCCAGGCAGGTCGCTCCCCACGCCGCAACAGCACTACCTGTTGTGCCCTGTTCCTTGTTTGCTGCTGCTGCCACTGCCGCGGGTTCAATGCCCTCCTCCACCCACCGGCTTCCACCTGCGCCTCATCCCTGGTGGCCAGTGGCTGGCCGTAGGTTTGCTCGTACTGTATTGCTTCTGTTTTATATTGTCTAATTATTTCGTTTTTTTCTCCTTTCCCCTTTGTAATCTGTGCCCCGTGCCCCTTTTACCTTTTGTGTCCCGCCGTTCCTGTCCCCGTTTTTCCCACCGCTGCGTCCCCTGCGGCTCCACCCCCCCGCTCGCCCATTCGTCCACTCCCTCCTCCTAGGTGCTCCTCCCTCCCACCTCCCCTTCTTATGGCAGCCGCGCCGCTGGCGTGCCGAAGGTGCGCCTAAGGCAAGACCGTCTTCGCCTGGACTGCGCCCAGGGCCACAACCTCTGGCCCCCGCTAACACCACCACTACAATGCCAGCACCCTCCACGTACTCAACACCGGACGATCACACACCTGCTTCCTGGCCGCCCCGAAGCGCACCCAAGGCCCCTTCTCCTGCCGGAACTGAAGCTTCACCAGCATCCGATCCGCCAAGCCACCCACCGTGAAAGAAGAACGCATCCACCTCAGATGCATCCTTCTCAACACCTGCTCCGCCCGCAAACAAGCCGTTGAACTCTGGGACCTACTCGAATCATCCTCCCCAGATGTCGCCTTCCTGACGGAGGCCTGGCTGAACCCCTCCTCGGCACCCGACATCGCCATAGCCATCCCGGACAGCTACAAGATCACCCGCAGGGACCACACCAAAGGAGTAGGAATCCCCATCGTCCACAGGAACACTCTCAGAGTCTCGACCAACACCGACAACAGCCTCAGCACCGCCAAACATCTGCACTTCCAGATCCACACCGATCCCAACACCACCCTCAGAGGAACCCTGGTCTACAGACCCCCTGGACCCCGACCACAGTTCAGCGACTCCATCGCCGACTTCGTCAGCACGCACGCCCTTGCATCCATGGACTACATCCTTCTCGGGGACCTGATCTCCACCTCGAGAACAACAACGACCGCAACTCCACCACCCTGGTCGCCAACCTCGGCCTCAGACAACTCGTCACAACGCGCACCCACTCCGCTGGTCACACGCTTGACCCCATCTTCTCCGCCAGCTCCCACGTATCCTTCAACCACACCACCGAACTCCGCTGGACCGACCATCGCTGCATCCACTTCACCTTCCGGTAACCATACCACGCACCACCGCACCCAACAGATCCCCCGCCGCTGCTGGAGCAAACTCACCGAAGACCAGCTAACCACCACCCTCGCCCGGAACCCACCCGCCGACCCCACCGACACCGCCGCCCACAACATCAGACAATGGATCGACGACTGCGCCAACACCCTCGCCCCGTTCAGGAAACCCTCCAACAGACACACCAGCAAGAAAGCCAGCTGGTTCACTAAAGACCTCCAGGCCTCCAAGCAAACCTGGTGAAAGCTAGAGAAGAAATGGCACCGTGAACAGACACCAGACAGCTACGCAACCCACAAGAACGCCACTCGCAGACACCAGCACCTCATCAGATACGCCAAAAGGGCCTCCTTCAAAGACCGCCTAGACAACAACGCACACAACAGCAAAGAGCTCTTCAACATCGTGAAAGAACTCGCCAACCCCAGTTCCAACACCGACATCCCACCTTCGCAAGACCTGTGCGACTCCCTAGTCACCTTCTTCCATCGCAAGATCATTGACATGCACGACAGCTTCAACGCCACGACTGCCCCGACAACCACCGAGACCTCCATCCCCACGGCCACCTTCCGCACCGACAACACCATCAAAATCATGAACACCATCCACTCCGGATCTCCGTCAGAACCATGCCCACACCACATTTTCAACAAAGCCAGCACCACCATCGCACCCCATCTCCAGAAAGCCATCAACATCTCCTTCGATACAGCGACCTTCCCAGAGAGCTGGAAGCACGCCGAGATCAACGCCTTACTCAAGAAAGCCAAGGCTGACCCCAAAGACCTCAAGAACTTCCGGCCCATCTCCCTGCTCCGGTTTCCGGCGAAGATCATCAAGAAGACCGTCAACAGACAACTGACCTGCTACCTCGAGGAGAACAGCATCCTGGACCCATCCTGGTCCGGATTCCGCAGCAACCACAGCACCAAAACTGCCTCATCGCTGCGACGATGACATCAGGGCCCTGCTCGACAACGGAGAAACCGCGGCTCTCATCCTCCTGGACCGGTCAGCCGCCTTCGACACTGTCTGCCACCGCACCCTACGCACACGCCTCCATGACGCTGGGATCCAAGACAAGGCTCTGGACTGGACCACCTCCTTCCTCTACGGAAGAACTCAGAGCGTCCGCCTCCCCCTTTCCACTCCAAAGCCACCGAGATCATCTGCGGCGTACCCCAGGGCTCATCCCTCAGCCCGACATTGTTCAACATCTACATGGCACCGCTCACCCACGTCGCCCGACTCCATGACCTCAACATTATCTCCTACGCAGACGACACCCAGCTGATCCTCTCCCTCACCAAGGACCCCCTCACCACCAAATCCAACCTCCACGAAGGAATGAAAGCCGTCGCTGAGTAGATGAAGAACAGCCGACTGAAGCTAAACTCGGACAAGACTGAAGTCCTAATCCTCGGCTCCACCACCTCGGCCTGGGACGACTCCTGGTGGCCGGCCGCACTGGGAACAGCTCCAACACCCACCGACCACGCACGCAACCTAGGGTTCCTCCTCGACTCTACTCTCTCCATGACAAAGCAGGTCAACCCCGTCTCGTCCTCCTGTTTCAACACCCTCCGCATGCTCCGCAAGATCTACAGGTGGATCCCCACCGAAACAAGAACGGTCACCCAAGCCCTCGTCAGCAGCAGGTTGGACTATGGAAACGCCCTCTACACAGGAGCCTCGGCCAAACTCCTGAAACGACTTCAGCGCATTCAAAACGCCTCTGCTTGTCTGAACCTCGACATCCCTCACCGCAGCCACATCACACCCCACTTGAGAGACCTGCACTGGCTCCCCGTCAACAAGAGGATCACTTTCAAGCTCCTCACCCACGCACACAAGGAACTCCACAACACCGGACCAGCATACCTCAGACGACTCAGCTTCTACACCCCCAACTGCCAGCTCTGCTCCGCCGACCGCGCCCTCGCCACAGTGCCCCGCATCCGAAGAGCGACCTCTGGCGGCAGATCATTTTCTCACCTCACCGCCAAGACCCGGAACACCCTCCCCATCTTTCTAGGGCAGACCCAGGACCTGCTAACCTTCAGAAGACTCCTCAAGACCTGGCTATTCGAGCAGTAGCAGCATCTTCCCCTCCCTCAGCGCCTTGAGACCCTCACGGGTAAGCAGCGCGCTTTACAAATGTTCTGATTGATTGACACACCTACCAAATCCTCAGGCCACCTCTGCTGGGAGTCAGAGATTGGGTGGGAGCTGACCACGTAAGGAGTGGGAGGACATCCACTATCGTGCTAGGCACACAGCCCGTAATATACCAAGGATCAAAACAGTGCCAAAGATCATATCATACTGGCACCTTACTCCTATCAGAATTCACAAGTACGCACCATCCAGATCCCCCGGACTGTTGGCGCCAATGTGGCTTCCCTGGCACAGTATCACACATATTACGAGACTGCCCGAAACTAGCGCCATATTGTACAAGGGTTCTAAATGATATTGATACATACCTAAAAACAGAACTCACGAGATTCCCTGCCTATATCCTTCTGGATCTCCCCAACGCTCTCACCTTCCCATTAAAATCCTGTAGAGGCAGGCAGATCAGGCTTGTGCTCAAGGCATCTCTGCAGAATATAGATTAAGATTAGATTAAAATACTTGTAGAGTGCATGGCTGCCTCAACACTGAGGCGTCCCAGCGCTAAAGCAGGACGAAGTGGGGAGCAGGTGAGGAGTTAAAGTTGAAAGAAAAGCCAGGTCTTCACAAGCCGTATGAAGACCTGGTGGTGAGAGTTGCTGCGGATGTGTAGAGGAAGAGAGTTCCATAAGGCGGGGGCCAGTCGCCTGAAGGAGCGACCGCCAGATCTAGTCCTTCGTATGCGTGGAATTCGTGAGAGGATCAGGTTTGCCGAGCGCAGCGCTCGCAGTGGGGAGTAAAGGGCGCACAGGTCTCTCAGAATGTCTGGGCCGATACCTGTCAGAATCTTGTGCATGGTACAGAGCGCCTTAAAACGTACTCTGTGTTCAAGGGGCAGCCAATGCAGGCGGTAGAGGAGGTTGGAGACATGGCTGTACTTGGGGAGGACGAAGATGGCGTGTGCTGCAGCGTTCTGGACCCGCTGCAATCGGTTCAACACAAACTTATTAGAGCCCAAGAGAAGCACGTTGCAGTAGTCCAATCGGGCCAGTATAGAGTCTTGGATGATCAGCTGACGCGTTTGGGAGTGAAATAGACCAAGTATCGGTTTATGGCCGCGCAGTAGCCCGAAACATTTTCCGGCCACTGATTTGGCATGCGTATCAAAGATGAGATCTTTGTCAAGCATAAAACCCAGATTTTTCACTGCGGGACATACGGACACACCGGGGCACAGCGCATAACCTGACATACCAAGGTTGGCTCCATAGACTGTGGTACATCATGGGAATCGAGCGAGTCACCCTCACACTGCTGAACCAAAGCTCAGGTTTTCCCAAGCTTTGGAAACCATTTATGAACCTCTTGAGATTAGAATTCCGCAAACTTACCTGCCTGAAGTACCTATTCCTACTGCGCCTGTCGGTGGCTTCTATAATTACCACTCCAAGGACCAGAATCCGGACATGGGTGGGTTGGTGGGCGAGTGTGACACAGTTGTTACTAGTTAGAACAAGGTGGACCGGGTCCAGGTTGGGGAGGGAGGGGGGAGTTATGGGAAGTTAGAAAAACATACATAATGCAACCTGTGAGCTACAGGCTATTTGGCCAATGTTATTTGCTATGAAGGAATTCATAATAAAGAAATTTAAACCATAAAGACGCCCGATACATGGCCAGCAAATGAGGAATCAACAGAGTGGCGTATTCTTTATAGAAAGAGGCCGTCAGGTGGTCCATGCAGGACACCTTGTAATTTGGGAGGTTACGGATAACCTGCAGGACTTCCTCCTCAGTAAAGGGTGTTGATGGTATGCATCGTCAAGCCATAAAAGCTGGATTGTATCAAAATATTCCGTTAGTTCCTCCTCTCGCGTCATTCCACTAGTATGGTAAAGAGAGAAGTAAAAAGAGGACATTGCGGCAAGTATGGTCAGTGGGGAGGTTTGACATATCGACTGTTCATCTTGGAGTTCCGCAATGTAATCTTGGGCTCTGGGCGGGCAGAGCATGTCTGCCAGGGTCTTGCTGGCACTATTACCCTCCCCATATTGCTGCCCCCAGAAAACGCAGGTTAGGTAATGGGGCTCACGGTGCACCTCCACATCACACTCTGAGTTTTTCACGTATAGACGCTAAGGTACCATGAGAGTGCATATTACAGTATCACGTTTCGAGTTCGCGCAGGGCTCTCACTAGCTAAGCAAGTCTCGCAAATCGTCCTCAGCACTCCTGCCTGCTTCGCAACGCAAGCCCCTCTCACAACAACCTTGAAGGTCTCCCAGAGTGTCTGCGGAGAGCTAACCGAGCCCTCGTTGGCTGCGAAGTATTCTGTAATGACTTCGTGTATTTCGGTGCGGAATACCTGGTAACACTGCGCCCTGAGGTAGGAGCCACATAAAAGCACACGCAGTTACCAATGGGAATGCAATTTCCAGGAGTACCGGGGTCGAAGTGACTGTCTAGGTATGTACATCTCGGGTAGTCAGCCAGTAGTCTGTGTGACCAGGCCTCTTGTGCGGGTGTCCCATAGGTACCCTCTCTGCCGTCCCCGTGTTTATGTCGCAGTCATGTATCAAGGTGTGGAGCTGCGCTGCTGCCCTGGGGTGGGGGCGCCGGGCAGCGCCCAATCTGCCCAACCTGGAATCAAGCACCACGTTAAAGTCCCCACCCCAGAGAATGGCTCCATGGTCTAGTTTAGCTATCTGGTGCCATATCTAGATGTAGAAGACGGGGTTATCCGTGTTAGGGCCATACACGCAGGCCAGAATAACAGGCTGTTGATGAAGCGGCCCGCCACCAAGACACCTCTCCTTCATGTCACTCTTTGAATGGGTAAGTATCAGTGGAATTCCCTTTCGTAGGAGTATAGCGGTGCCCCTGGCATAATTGGAATATAAGGAGTGCACCTCTGCACACCAAAATGCTTTGAGGAGGGAGGAATTAGAGTGAGTAAGGTGAAGCTCCTGAAGAAAGCAAATATCTATGTGGTGCCTGGTGAGATACGTATGAACTAGGCGGGCCTTCCTTGGATCATTAAGCTCTCAAATGTTCCATGTCAAGAACTTAAGACCTGCTGTCATCTTATTTGTCAAAAATGACTGTGCGTGCACAGCTGTTTTATTTCGATATATTATTGAGTATATCGTGCTTCCTGGGTATCACTCTCTGAACCAGAGTGTTGCAGTGAATCACTAAATAGCACCCCCAAGAACGTGGGGAGTATCCCCAGGGCACTGAACTGCGGTCCTCTTAGTGAGGCTCCAAAGTTCAAATAGAAACAGTTGTCCAAAAGTTTCTTCCAATACAGAATGTTTTATTATTATTCACAATATTGTATCTTCATTAGGAAAATTGAACTTTATTTCCCAAGATGCATCACCATAAACTTTATCAATCCCAATGCATTTCGGCCTAATTCGGCCTTCATCTGGGAATAGTCTGTAAGGGTAAATATGTGTATGTCATTATACAAGGCCCGCGGAGTGCTAGCTATGAAAATGCACGAATAAAATATGAAAGTTAAGGTTATACCGTTGTGTGTGGTTAAAGGAAAAATAGAGGTTGTATCATGCTGTTTAAGTGATATTATTTACGTTCGTGAAAGCCCAGGGAGGATTGTTAAATCAAACTGAAATGTACAAGAAGACGCGTGAATGACTGTCAGGTCAAGAATCTCAAGTGTGCTATATCGTCAGATTAGAATTAAATACACCGAAGTTAGTGAAACCATTTGTGTATAACATAAACCGGCTGATGCTTACTAATAAAGTTGAATGCACGTGTTCCAAAACAGCATGTCTCGGTCTGTGATTCGAACGTGCTCAGTGTTCCGTTAGTTCACGTTAGTGTGGCGGTTTGCCGGGAGTAGAAATAGGACTAGGATTCACAAAAGGTAATCAACAGTGATGACGGACTGTTACTATGTGCATCAATTGAAACCATCGGCCATCTTAAGAGAGTGGTGAAAAATCTCCTAATTATAAATAAAGTGAAAAAATGAAAAAAACTTGTGCGATATATAAGTACGGTGTGCTCTGTATGTGTTTTATGTATGGATATGCCAAATAAGAGAATGGTTTAAGGAAACAAATAATGGCAATAATGCATTGACTGGAAAAAACATAAATCACTAGGAAACAATGATGTGTATGAAAGAAAAAACTACCAACAGTAAAAAGTTGAACATGTTCTGGTTCTAAAAGGAACCATGTCATAAATAACATTGAAATTCCATACGGTCGTTTAACCCATTAGGTTTCATTGGGTTCAGTAATCGGATCCAGTGGTTCTCACGATGAAGTAGATAATTGCGGTTGTCTCTTCCTTCATGTCTGCTAACTGTTTCCAATACACAAAATTTAAGTTGACTGATATCATGACCAGCTTCTACAAAGTGGTTAGCTACTGTGGATTTCGAGTATTTGGTTCTCATGTTGCTCTTGTGTTCGTTCATGCGTATTTTGATTTTCCTTTCTGTTTGTCCTACATAGGTTTTACCGCAGGGACATTTGAGTAAGTATATCAGATTCGATGTGTCACATGTGGCTGTCACTTTCAATTTGATTTTGTGTCCCTTCATTGGGTGCGTTATGTAGGAGCCGGTTATAATATTGTGACAATTGTTACAATTCCTACACGCTACTGTTCCTTTGTATATGACTTGACTGGATTGGCCGGTCGGATTCCTAATGATTTCTCCTAAGTTATTTCTTCGTGTGTAGGCAAATATGGGTTCTTGATCAAAGATGTGGTTAAAGTCTGGTTCTAACCTTAGTATCAACCAATGTTTTTTGATGATCCTTTTAAATGAACAGTTCATTGTAGAAAATTTGGACACAACAGGCATACGGTTTTGTGTGGGTTTCTCTTTAGGCATCAACAGCTCTTCCCGGGTTTTCGATTCACATCGGATTTTAGGTTGGATTAATAAATGTTTTGGATATCCGCGTTCTTTAAATCATTGTACCATATGATTAGTGCGTTTCACAAGAATCTCTGGATTTGATACAATTCTTTTCACCCTTAATAGTTGTGTGTAAGGCATGTGATGTTTTAATGACTGTTGGTGAAAACTTTTATACATGAGAAAATTGTTTCTGTCCGTTTCTTTCCTGTAGAGGTCTGTCTCAAAATCTTTGCGTGTTTTAGTAATTGTCTCATCTTAAATGTGCCATGAATATTCCTAAAGGATTGAACCAATGTAGTGTGGAGTATCCAGCTGATGGTGAGACAAATCGTGATCACGGATGAGTAATGCCGGCGATACAGTGAGACACCAAGTGGGGATCCAATGTGTTAACTGCATGTTCAAACATTTTGCGTGTGTGTACATGACAGGGACACGCTCTATAACATAAAATAAAAATAAACACTCCAGAAATCTAAAGGAGTAAGAAAACACACCACACCTCCATCCCAACCCCGGAACATGATCGAGTATCTAGACCCCACCCAAAATGCCCCCCATATTAGAGTCAACAGGTTTGGGATTTATCCCGGAGGGCGAAGTAGAGCCTCACAGCCTATTCTTGGCTAGGTGGCTGAAATAGTGGATTACACCGCTGAAGTGGTCCCACCGGCGGTAGAGCGAGGATACTTAGATGTTCAGCATTGCTACGCCACACTCAGAGATTACTGCTCGTTATGCAGCTGGGCTTTAAAATTAAAGTTCAATTATTGTCCTCTAGGTGGGCATTTTCCTGTCTCCGCTGGAAGTTCCAGGCGATTTTGCAGCCAGTCCTTTGGCAAATTTGAGTGCAGCTTTAGAGCCAGTAAAGTGGTGAACTCTGCTCTCGTCCTTGGCAGCTGGCTACCTGTTGTGATTCAGGCTGGACAGGCTTTTTTTTTTTTTTCTTTCAAAGAGGAGCCGGGCCAGCCTGGTGTCGGGTTTCCCCATGATGTAAGTTCACCAACCGTAGTGCAGCTGGATCGGCCTGTCCGTAGGGGAGCCGTTGGTCCCGTTTAGCTGTTTTACTGGGAATAAGGGGGAGTGGAGGCTGGAGGAGAGCCCAGCAGCTATCCACCTTTCAAAGTCTCCGAGTGCTTCCCTGCGCCTCCGCAGCTCTCAGACCCACACTCGTCCCAGTGGCTTCGTCGCAGCAAACAGTTGTAGCCTAGGCGCTGCCTTGAGCCTCACTAGAGGCCTCCGCAGTGCGCTGAGCCGACCCAGTTTCTGCCCCGGCTATATAAGGGCGAGGGGGGGGGGGGGAGGGAGGGTCAGGCCTCTCGCCACTGTTGCTGCAAGCCCCACCGCCCCGGTCAAAAGCGCCAGCGATATCGGAAATGACAGTGCAGGCCCAAAGGATCAGTGCACCGGAGAGGGAAGCCCGAGAATCTCATCCACTTCTATCTCCCTCTCGGGCCTCCAAGTGCAGCAATGCGTGGGTCAGCCTCTTCTACCAGGCAGGAGAGAGCCAGCTTCTCTGGCCGCGGTTACCCCAGCCCGCAACAAGGCCTTACCGATGGGCCGGGCAGACAACACAGCCGGTCAGGCTTCTCAAATCCGGTCTCCTCGCAGTTCACCGCTCTCCTGCGTCCGGCGGGGACTCGTCTATCTTCCGCTCAGCAGGAGGTCAAGACCGGCCTCAGTAGCTGCCCTTCACCTCCCGACCGGTCCTACCTTGGGTCCAGCCACCTCTGGCAGAAAGATTCCGTCAGAGTCAGACGGCCCCCAGCAGCCGCAGTTCAGGCCTGGCCCCCTCATAGTTCACCAGGGCCTTGGCTTAAGCCTCTGCCTCCGCCACGGACGGGCCCCAGATTAACTCTCAAGCCGAACGCTGGAGTCAGCAGCAGTCACTGGGGGATCTCGTGTGCACACTTCATCCATCGATGGGCACAGATTTTGGTGCTTTTGGATTTCAGCTGGCAGAGCACCTCACCAAGGGGCCATCTTGCTGCGCAGCTAGGCTCTGCCCTCCAAATTTGGAAATAATCAAGGACGTATCACGTATTTCCAGTACTCCCCTCTTTAAAGAACACTACATAACAATGTATTAACCATCCACAACTCAGCTTCATCTCCTGTTACTCGCTGACTTTGAGCTTGCCTTTCACCGTGTACAGAACTGTGCTATCTTTTGGCTAGGTTTGCACTATAGAAGCACAAGTTACTTACCTTCGGTATCGATATATCTGTAAGAAACATTAGTTAGTTAGATTCCTTACCTTAGAATATCCCCAGGCGTCAGGCTGGATCCGGAAAGATTTTTCGTCAGCAATACCCTTGAGCGTCGCTAGGCGTGGTCTGCGGCTCCACGTCCGTCGTTGGCGTCGTGATCACCGGGATGACGTCGGAGTACTTAGACGCCACCCTCGCGATCTGACGTCAATTCTTGTACACAGCTTTCCGCGCCAGGAATGCAGAGCTATGCAAGAAACCGACACTGGTGCCATGAAGCTAGGGCCCTGAAAGGGATGACCTTAACCCTAGATATCAGTTCGCAGAACGGGGAGGATGGGTGGGGCGGTATGGACTCTAACTAACTAATGTTTCTTACAGATATATCGTTACCGAAGGTAAGTAACTTGTGCATCTGAAAGAAACACGTTAGTTAGATTCCTTACCTTAGAATAGATACCCCAGCAATACCAACCCCGGTGGTGGGTCTGTGAACCAAGATCCCACCAGGAAGTCCTGGAGAACGGAACAGCCAAAGAAGCCATCTCTCCGGACTTGGATGTCCAGGCAGTAATGCTTGGCAAACGTATGCAGCGAGGCCCACGTTGCTGCCTGACAAATGTCCTACAGAGGGACTCCCCGTCCCAGGACAGTAGTAGCCGCTGTGGCCCGAGTAGAATGGGCCCTCAGCCCCACAGGAGGTTCCTTCTTAGCCAAGGAATAACAGGCCTTGACTAACAAAACGACCCACCGAGAGATGGTCCGCTTGTGCACAGCCCGCCCCTTCTTAGCGCCCACGCAGCCAACGAAGAGTTGGTCGTCCACCCGGAACTGTTTCGTGCGGTCCAAATAGAAGGAGAGTGCACGTTTTGGGTCCAGACGGTGGAGCCTCTCTTCCTCTTTCGAGGGATGCTGAGGCGGAAAGAAGGTGGGCAATGTATTATTCCGCGATCTTGTGGTTGGGTCCGGATTCGTAGTCTTTTCTTTGTTTTTTTTTTGTAGCCCAGGTGGGCGGAGACGACCACCATTTGGTGCACCTTCCGTGACGTCGTCGTGCTTCCTGCGGAAGTCCCACCTTTGGGGCGCCATCTTCAGATTCTTTTTTCCGCCGTTGGGTCTGGGTCACCATATTGTACACCCCGATGTCGTCGGGTGGCGAAGGCCTCGAAGGGTACGTGTCCACGGACTCCTCCGGGTTCTCGGTGTCGAGATCCTGCCATTCGATCTCGTGGCTGGTCGATGGTGCCGAGCCGTAGACCGACTGTTGGTCTTCTTCCTCGGCTTCCTCTTCATAATAGGTCTCGTCTTCCTCTTCGAGATCCCTCATCAGTCCCTCGGTGTCGAATTCATCCTCGACCTCGACGACGTCCGCCGATGAAACCGTTGGAATCTTGAATTCCTTCATCTTGGCGTCGAACTCCTTCTTCCTTTGAAGGATGTTCTCCATCTCGGCCTCGAGCCGCCTCTTCTTTTTCTCCATCTCGGAGATGCTTTCGGCGTCGACAGCGGATCTTTTCGTCGAAACTTGCGTCGACGTCGACCGTCCTTTCAGCGTTGATCGGGCCGTTCCCTGGGTTGTCTTCGACGACCCTTGCCTTTCGGCGTCTTTCGGCACCAGGGAGTCCTTCTCTAAGGATCCGCTCGGCCTCTTGTCCATGGTTCCCCCTTTGGTCGTCGAAGTTTTCGGCGCCGGGGCTCCCTTCGTGGACTTAGACTCTGATTTTCTCGAGTCACCCTCGTGTTTTCGAGGTACTTTCTGTTTTTCGCTCGACTATTCTCTTACCTCGTCTTCTTTTTTCTTGTCGGTCTCTACGACCGTGAAGTTTTCGGCTGTCCCGGCGACGTTGTCCTCGTCGTCCGAGGAGAGGCCCAGATCGTAGACCGACGGGGCCTTACCCTTGTCATCCATGCTGGCGTTGGCTCTTCTCTGCCGATCTCTCACCCTGAGCGTCTTCGGCGCGAAGGCTGAGCAGGCGTTGCAGTCCTTACTCTGGTGTTCGACCGGTAGGCAGAGGTTGCAGACCGGATGCTGGTCCTTCTGCGCGAACTTGTGGTGGCAGTTTGGGCAGAACTTGAATGGCGTCTTGTCCATTGCGCTCAGGGCCTCTGAGTGCGCATTCTCCAAGGTCGTCGAAGAAAAAAAAGAGCGCTGAACCTCCTTTCTTCGCGCTCCTGATGAAATAACCTCCTTTCCTGTGAAATCTCCGATGTATTTGTCGACTAAACTCGCTTTTCTTTCTTCTTCCTTCGGTTGTAACTCTGGAGCTTCTCGATGACGATCCAGACCCAACGGCGGAAAAAAGAAACTGAAGATGGCGCCCCAAAGGTGGGACTTCCGCAGGAAGCACGACGACGTCACGGAAGGTGCACCAAATGGTGGTCGTCGCCGCCCACCTGGGCTACAAAAAAAAAAAAAAAAACAAAGAAAAGACTACGAATCCGGACCCAACCACAAGATCGCGGAATAATGCACAGCATAGTGAATCCAGAAAGATTCACGCTGCAAAAAGTCAGTAACCACCTCAGGGAGAAAGGAAGGACGAGTCCTGAGAACAACCTTGTCCGGATGGACAGAGAGGAAAGGAGGTTTAGAAGAAAGAGCCTGGAGCTCACTCACCTCTTCTGGCAGAGGTGATGGCAACCAGGAAATGTATTTATTTATTTATCTCACTTGTAAAGCGCACTAACACTTAGAAGCATCCTGGCAGTGACAAACACGAGTGCATAAATTGTGGGTAAACCCCGAGGAGCTAACAACAAACTAGATATTGGGGAATAACCAGATTTTTAATCTCTTCCTGAAAGGGAAAAGGTCACTGACTTGTCTCAGTTCCAGCGGAAGCTCATTCCATAGTCTGGCAGCTGATACACCAAAGGCTCTGCCGCCTGATTTGACTTTCTTAACTCTAGGTATTTTCACCAGTCTAGCTAAGTAGGAACGCAAGCATCTCCCTGGAGTGTACCATTCAAACTTTCTCTGCATGGAGACGGGCCCGATCCCATGCAGGGCCTTGAACACTAAGCAGAGAGATTTAAACTGGATTATTTGTCTAATTGGGAGCCAATGCAGCTCCGCCATAGCCAGTGAGGATGAGGAATCTCTAGGCCAGCCTAATACTAACTTGGCTGCTGTTGACTGAATCCGCTGAAGTCTATCTAGAAGAGATTTAGGGGATCCAAGTAGCAGCGCATTGCAGTAATCTAATCTTTAAAATAGTACTTTGTACTACTAGCGCTCGCGCCTGGGAAGGCATTAAGGGAAAGATCTTTCGCAGATTTCGAATAATGCCGAAGCAACTTCCCACTGTTTGGTTAACCTGAGCCTCCAACGTTAGTTATTAAACATAACGCCCAGGTTCCGAACCTTTTCCACCTGTCGTAATGCGGTAGGTGAATCTAAAGGCCAAAAGTTTACAGGCAGCACAGAAGGAACCTTCCCGACTGAATAATAAAGGACCTCGTTCTTTCCAGCATTAAATTGTAAAGAGTTTACCCTCAACCAGTGAGCCATGGCCCACAAGCAGCTATGAAACACTTCCAAAGAAGTCGACTGATCTCCCTCTAAGGAGAGAATCAGTTGCGTGTCATCGGCATAATTTACTAGATTAATATTATGCGCCCTAATGACAGCAATCAGGGGTAACGTGTAAATATTAAAAAGAATAGGGCTAATTGCAGAACCCTGAGGTACACCATGCGTGATGTTAGTAAAGGCAGATTGGTAAGGAGGAAGGGCCACTGCTTGACTCCTATCTTAAAGAAAGGATTGGAACCAGCTCAGAGCGAGGCCAGTCACCCCAACCTCCCTCAGCCTCCTCAACAGGATGACATGGTTGACGGTACCGAATACGGCACACAGGTCAAGCAGAATAAGAACTGCTGCCTGCCCTCTGTCTGCCCGCATCCGAAGCTCGTCCATCACGGTCACCAAAGCCGTCTCAGTGCCATGCGCAGGCCGGAAGCCAAATTGTACATCCTCTAAGATTTTGTTTATTTCAAGGTGTTTTGAGAGGTAGCTTCCAACCACTCTTTCTACAATTTTGGCCGGAAAAGGCAAGAGGGAGATAGGTCTATAGTTGTTGGGACTGGCAGGGTCCAGAGTGGACTTCTTTAACAGAGAAGTCACCAGTGCCTGTTTCCACTGAGACGGGACCACACCACTAAGGAGAGACTGATTACAGATCAGCCGAAGTGTAGGAAACAGCTCTGCTTCAAACTCCTTCCAGAATTTATGTGGCAGGGGTCCAAAAATGAATCCGAAGAAATCCCTAGGGCCACCTTACCAAAGTCTTCTGCTGAGAGTATCGCAAACTCAGTTAGATTATCAAAAGGCTGACTCTCCGAGCCTCTATGTATGATTTCATTACCACCCAAAGAGCAGCCACTAAGACTGTTGAATTGAAAAGGAAAGCAGTCTTAAGAGTCAGAAGACGAAGAGGACAATTATGAAGTGGCTCAAAAGGAGCGCACATCAGATAGGTTAACACCGGGTTCAAGTCCCAATGAGGCATTACGAAAGAGACAGGAGGAAACATGTGAGTAATGCCTTTAAAGAATCTAGCAACAACAGGGGACTTGAAAAGAGAAGGCTGATCAGGAAGCCGTAAGAAGGCAGAAACAGCTGATAGATATCCCTTGAGGGTGCCTAGAGCAGAGCCCTGCTGGGCCAGGGAAAGAAGAAAGAGAAGAACTTCAGAAAGAGGGGCGGAAAGGGGATCCACAGCCTTTGCTGTGCACCGTGCCACAAATTTGTTCCACCTGCAGGCGTATATCGTTTTAGTGGAGGGACGCCTGGCTGCCAGAAGGACATCACAGACGTCAGGAGGCAAGTCAAATGGCATCAACTGTCGCCGCTCAATCTCCACGCATGGAGGTGGAGGCTGGACAGGTTCGGGTGGAGGACCGTCCCCTGCTGCTGCGACAGAAGGTCCTCCTGAAGAGGCAGTCGAATCGGGGGTTTGATTGACAGACTGAGTAGCTCGGGATACCAGTATCCTCGTGCCCAATCCGGAGCCACAAGGATGACTTGGGCCCGGTCGCGCCTAATCTTCTTCAGCACTCTGGGCAGAAGTGGTATAGGCGGAAAGGCATACAACAGACCGCAACTCCACTCGAAAAGCGTCTCCGAGCGAGTGCCGCCTTGGAAATTCCAACGCGCAGAACTGATGACATTGCGTGTTCTCTTCGGCGGATAGATCTAACGAAGGCTCTCCCCACTGCCGAAAGAGGCCTTGCGCCACGTCCGAGTTCAGACGCCATTCATGATCCATCATGCAGCGGCGGCTGAGTTCGTCCGCCCTGGCGTTCAGAGAGCCCGCCAGGTGTTGAACCACCAGGTTGTTGCCCTGATGTTCCAGCCCTGTCCAGAGGCACAGAGCCTCCTGACAAAGGGTCCACGACTCCACCCCACCCTGTTTGTTGCAATACCACATGGCGGTGGTGTTGTCCGTGAACACCTGCACTACACTTCCCCGTACAGAGGGAAGAAATGCCTTCAGTGCAAGCCGGATCACCCGCAGCTCCAATAGGTTGATATGGAGCCGGGACTCCGCCGGAGACCAGAGGCCTCTGATTTCTGCCTCTCCCATGTGGCCCCCCCCATCCAAGGAGGGACGCATCTGTCACCACTACGTGCTCTGGTTGGGATAGGGAGAGGGATCCGCCACTGACCCAATCGCGGTCCGTGAGCCACCACTGCAACTGTCTTGCAGTGCCCTCCAAGATCAGGACGTGGTCGGACAGGTTGCCTCGATGTTGAACCCACTGGAACTTCAGGTCCCACTGCAGAGCCCGCATCCGCCACCTGGCGTGATGTACCAGCAGGATGCAGGAGGCCATTAGACCCAGCAGCCGCAGGACCATCCTGACCGAACCTCGGGATAAAGGCTGAAAGATCGGAATCAGAGCCTGAATATCCCGAAACCGCTGTTCGAGGATAGACCCGAAACAACGCCGAATCCAGAACCGCTCCAACGAAAAGAAGCTTCTGGGAGGGACTCAGATGCGACTTCGGCACGTTGATGGAGAACCCCAGCAAATGCAGGAGGTCGGCCATAGTCTGGAGGTGGGAGACGACTGCCTGGGGCGAGCCCGCCTTCAACAACCAGTCGTCGAGATAGGGGAAGACTGAAACCCCTAATCTGCGCAGATGAGCTGCGACCGCCGCCATCACTTTCGTGAACACCCGAGGGGCACTCGCGAAGGAAACCACCAGACAAGACACAATTGCCTGCCCAATGTCTTGACATTCTGTGGTGCTTCCAGAGATTTTAGAAGCAAAAATCGCATTACTAACACCATCTCAGATCATTCACAAGGGCCGCAATAAGACAGTCGAACTCTCTACCATCCTGAGACAACCACCAGACTTATTCCCCTTTAGAGCTTTAAAAACTTTCCTATTCAAAAGACTCTTCGATTAAGATATATCTAGAACTGTACATCTGTAACTACTGTTAAATCAATCTGCCCACTTGTTCTCTTGCTTCCTTAACTAATCTTCCACCCCCCAAGCTACTGGTACAGTAGAACAAATGACACACAGGTATAGCAGTACATAGAAAGAAAAGGAGAGTTAACGTTAGTACAATTCAACGATATTCAAGTGGTACATTAAAATTACAGATATCACCATACAAACTCTAAGCAGGCAAAAATCTTAAGCAAATTGGCCCAACCACTTTCTCCAAACCCGCACAGGTTTGTGGGGGCAACCTCTGGGTTCATAGACTGTTCCTTCTTGTTGCGCACACCAGTCCACACCTCCCCACCAGTAATACCAATAAGGTCCCAGTTCTTAAAACCCTAAAGCGTGGCCACCTCCTTCAGCCTAGTACCATGCCAGAGAAGTGTTTGTTGTGTGAGCTTGGCATCCCATTTTACATGTTTAGGCATGGAGGTAGGAACTGGGGAGCCATAGACCATGGCTTGTAGGCGAGGGAACCCAACAAAGACAGCTCCAATCAACAAGCAGGGACGGACCATCCCCATTGAACTAATCATGAATAACAAGGAGGTGAGAAGTCAAATATTAAAAGGAAAGGTTGGTCATTGCCATTCCACCGTTGTAGAGCCCTTGTTGGCAATGTGTGAAAGCAAGAAGAGGTGGAGACCCATGCCATAGAAATGTTGTAACTGTACCCTCTAAGGTTCCGAAACACGTCTGCGACAAATGAAGTGGTAAATTCTGAAAAAAGTACAGAAATAGTGGTAGAATCATCATCTTGTATAAAGCTATACATCCTATGACAATTAAGGGGAGGGATTGCCACCTAATAAGGTCAGATTTGGCCTTGCCAACCAGGGGTTGGAGGTTAAGGGTCCAAGAGAGTTCAGGATGCAAAATAATGCCAGAATATCTGAAACTGAGCCGACGAGGAGAAATATTCGTCTGCTAATCAAAGCAGTCTCTAGATGAGTCCAGGGGAACCAGTATGGATTTGGAGTGATTCATTTCAAGACCTGAGGTGGACTCAAAGCATCTCAGGGGATGAAGTTAATGAGAACCACTTGTGGCAAGGTCTGCAAGGTGTAGAAGGACGTCTGTAAACAGAGCTATGCGATCTTCCAGTCCAACCCCCACTTCCATCCCTTTAACTGGGCATCTGGATAGATGAGCTGAGCTAGAGGCTCAACTGCGAGCACAAAGAGGAGTGAGTAGAAGGGGCAAACCAGTCTTGTCCCTCACCCTATGGGGAAAGTTGTAGAGAGGACTCCCTTAATTTGGACTCGAGCAGTGGGGTTGGAGTAAAGAGCTTGAAACATACCACAAAATCGAGGTCCGATGAAAGCTTAATTCAACACTAGTTAAAGGCAACCCCAGTCCACCGCATTGAAGGCCTTTTAAAAATCGATAAAAAGTAAAGCTAGATAATGGGGCAGTTGATGACTGTGAGCCAGGGCCACGTGGAACCTTCGGAGGCAATGCCTCGTATTACGGGTCTGCAAGAAACCACATTGATCTGGGTGGATCAGCATAGAAAGGACCTGCTAAAGACAGGTAACCAGCATGGTGGCAAAGATTTTAACCTCTCCATTAAGGAGGGATATTGGACGATAGTCCGTGCATGATGTAGAGGGTGGTTGTGTTTTAGGGATCACAGCTATAGTGGTCGAGTCCAGTTCCAGAGGAAAGGCGCCAGACACCTCCTTATGAAAGGACAGAAGGTGGGGAATTAGAGTCTCGCATATTGTAGTATAATATCCAATAGGGAAGCCTTCTGGTCCGGGAGTCTTTCCCGGCGCCATTTCAGACAGTGCTTCACAAACCTCCTCTGCTGTAAAGGGTTCGTCTAGCATGCAGATTTCAGTGAGGGATAGGCGAGGAAGGGGGACGGCGTCAAGGAAGTGGCCAGGAAAGTCCATGCCCCTCCCCACAGGAGCCGTGTACAAGTTTTCGTAATAGCGAGCGAACGAATGCTTAAGCAATCTTGGAGAGCGTGTGAAATGGGTGACTACATTAATCAATAATTTCAGGTACGATTCTGTTCACCTGTTGACGGAAGGCCAATCAATACAACAGTTTACGATTTTTGTCCCCATCCATAAATCCGGACTGTTGTGGCCCACCAAGTTTGAACAAAAGCCCTATCCTGGAGATAACAGGCATTAAGACGCCAAATAGGGCATTGGCTGGACTTGGGGGGGGGGGGGTGCGCGATGGAGGAGAAGAGAGGAATGGTCTGAAATTCCACAAGGAAGAATTTGTATTTGTGCAATAACTCGGCAATCTGAGGCGGCTAAAAATACTAGGTCTATCCGCAAGTGTGTAGGACAAGCCGCTGAGGTGTGAGTTAATTGACGATGTCTCAGATGCCATGCTCTCCAGGCACCGCAGAGGCCAAGAGTTGCAATCCAGTCTGCAAAGAGACGCACCCTAGCACACCTAGGGTTAGTAGGGGATGAGGTGTTATGGAGTTCTGGGTTGGACACTGAATTAAAGTCACCTTCAATCAATGTGAGACCCCGTGGAAAGCTCAAGTGGAGCTTGGAGAGAACTCTGAGGCAAACACCAAGAGATGCAGGCAGTGCATAGTCACTCAATAAGCTAATAGCCTGGCCCTCCAGTGTCTATGTCAGGGCAAGGAAGCAGCCCTGAGGGTCACATGTTTCATGAGAAACTGAAAAGGGGAAGGAACGTCGCAGTAGGATAGCAACTCCTCGAGACCCTCGGATATACCCTGTGTGGGAAACCCTATCACAGCCCCTACATGCCATGAAGGGACAACAATCTCCCATAAGGTGGGTTTCTTGAAGTAAGAGTACCTGAGGCATATGTGGGTGTGCAAAAGTGACAACCGTGGTATGTTTCACAGTGTCTAGAAGACCGTTAACATTAGAAGAACTTACTCAGAAAGTCATTGCTATGGGGGATGGGTGTGATCGCGTGCAATGGTAATTATATGAAAAGGGTCTATTGTGGCACAGCTGCAGAGCAGGGAGTATGGTGACCAAGCATTACAAGAAGTCATGACTGGAAAGGCGCTGTTGTATCTTTTGCGTAGGTGTGTGTTAAAGCCTAAGAAAGAAAACAAAGAATAAACAAACAAACAACACATATTGAAGAACTGAAACAATTGTGTGACTGTTACCCATACTATTAATACCAACTACCATCAGTCATTATCTTGAGTCTGATGTAAAGTATCATGCTAAACAAGATGCCCCGAAAGAAGGTAACTGTGAAAATACTTACATCAGATGGCTAGGAAATAAACAGCAGGATGAAGACCTCCGGTTAATCTACCAAAATAATCATACAATCAAGATTGTCAGGAAAGGGGGCGTGGCTTGGCGCAAGCCAAGATGGCCGCATAAAGTGAGAGCCCCAGAGTGGCCCTCCTGCGCTCACTAAAATCCGCCCCATATCCAGCCACTTCTGAGCCGCAAGCTCTACTTAAGTGCCTGGGCGGGGGGCGACACACATCCGGAGCCAAAGAGAGGCCATAAAACCCTAAATCTGGGCTCCCACTGGAGCGATAAACAGCAGGCCCGTCCGACGGCCAACAGAGGAAACGCGACTACGGACCGGCCGCACAGTGAAAAGACCCAGACTCGAGGCGTGCTGGCGGAGAGGTGTGCCACGATAGAGGACCAGATACGGGCAGAGTAAGTGAGGATCTCCCCCCTCCTCCCACCCAAAGCGAGGGGGGGGGGGGGGGGGAGGGCCTGCGGGGAACGACCGGCACATGAGGCGGAGGCAAGGCTGAGGCACCACAAAAGGCTGACTTGCGGAGGTGGAGGCGGGCCTGTGCGGGACCAGGGCCAGCTGGTACTTGAAGCGGCGCCCAGCTGCAGATTGACCAGCGATCCCAAAGGACCACCGTGTGGCTTGTTGCCCCTCCCCCGGCCAACGGGGCTGCAGGCAACACCAATGGTGGTGATATAGCCACCCGTTGCAAAACAGACCAGGTCCCTCATTCCTCTTCTGACTGCATGCCAGAGCTCTCCCCTTCTGAAAGTACTTCCTACATTTCAGCACCTCCTGGCTGCCGGCTCAGCTCTCAAATCCACTTCCTGCATATTAGCCCAGCACCGAGCTGCCTGTAGTCAAGAAGAGAGCTCTCGGGTGGAGCTCCCATGCCTGACTGGAGGGCACAGCTGACGAAGATGGTGAATGAAGATTTGTGAGTGCTCACCAGCTCTCCAGGCTCCAGCATTTGAACAACTTCGGGCAGAAAAAGCACACTGACAAGGCGATCTGGATGTCAGTCGCCTCTGCTAGCAGCAGCCCTGTTTGTGGAATAGGCCTTGCTGTGAGCACACATTTAAGTAGAAGAAGCGAATTATGTTTTAGCATGTGACAGGTTCTATGAGCAACACACCTGTAAGATTTTCACACTACATCGCCCCAGGTGGTGGGAGCATGCCTTGATGTAGGCACCAAAGCTCGGTGTACTATAGGGACTCTCAGTAGCCCTCCCAACGAGGGGCAAGAAGCCGCATCAGTTCTACACTATAGCTACTATAGGCAACTGCTTTATACCACCACCACAACTGGCCACAAGAAGGTGCCTGACTGCAACATCCCCATGAAAAACACAGGGAGAAGCATAGGTGTTTTTCCTCATAAATATCATTCAGTGAAACATGTAACAATATACCAGAAACACACCGGGACTCTGAGCGGGCCGAGGAGGCAACCGAGCGTGGTAAGGCGGGGGCCCAGCCGGCGTAAGGCTGTGCCTTGGGGAGAAAAGGAGAAACTACCCGGGTGACGCCGGAGTGACAGCACCGCTGTCGGTAGAAAGCCAGCAGGGATATATAACTCCCTCCTCACAGCGATCCTCAATGAGGGTAAACACCCCGGTGCCAGCGGCTCGCCACGCCGACTGAACGAAAAGCGGAAGTTACCTGGGGAGCGAGGAGGTGGACTAGGATGAACAGGTGTTGCACAAGAACGGCCAATTAGCCTTTCAGGAGCAGGGATACCTACAGTCGATCTCAGGAAAGTTTGGTTAAAAAGTCACCTGCCTGTTGATCTTGACATGGAAGATGATTGAAATGGTCTCTTGTTCATCTGGGCGAACAGCAGAAGCAGGCCGGGAGAGGCCGTGGGAAGAGTAAGCAGGGTGTGCTTGGGTCGGCTCTGGAGTGCGTGGGACCACGGGGGCTGCACATAAAGTTGCTGGGATCAGCCGGAGTACCTGTGCTGGATACCTACACAACCACCAGCACACGGCGGAGCGGGGACTAGGGCAAAAACAACTAAAGTAAGCGGACTTCTCCCCCCCTCACAATATGCGAACCAAGGGGAACCCGCCGACGCAGACCAATAAGTTGGATAAATACGCGGTGCTCAGGAGGACAGAGGGCGCCTTGTCCTCAGACTCCCAGGAAATGGCGGAACCGTCCATGGGCGCCAATATAACCCCCATCAGGGACCTCAGAACCACCCTGGAGTCCAAAATGGACATGGTCACCATTGAAATGACATTACTACTGGCGGATATGAACACGACCTCCGAGAAGGTCGCAGTGGCAGAAACAAACATAGGTGAACTACAGTCCACGCAGAACAAGATGGAGGAGCGGGTACAGCAACTTATGCACCACCAAAAGATCATGGCGGCAAAGCTGGAGGATCAGGAGGGGAGAACATGTAGAAATAACATCAGGGTGGTGGCAGTCCCTGAGGGGGCAGAGGGCCCCAGTGTAGATCTGTTACCCTTATGGTCCAACGACGCACATTCCAGGAGGTCAAAAGAGCCCTGCGCTTCGAGAACATTAAATATATGATGCTCTTCTCAGCCAAGCTCAGGGTATTGGATAGTGGCATATCTTGGTATTTTACGACACACAGCGAGGTATGGGGCTGGTTGGAGGAGGGGAGACTGGCCAGCGAGCAGTCGCGACATGGAAACAGCCGAAGACGCAGGGGTTCGGGGGTCACGGAGC
Organism: Triturus cristatus; assembly: GCF_964204655.1. NCBI lineage: Eukaryota > Metazoa > Chordata > Amphibia > Caudata > Salamandridae > Triturus > Triturus cristatus. The sequence continues at coordinate 1,034,703,657 of NC_140594.1, read as the reverse complement.
AGCAAGAGCGGTACACCGAGAGCCCAGGGAGGAGCTCTCCCCCAAGAACTGAACTCCAGAGACTAGATGAGTAAAAAGAATTACAGAGTGTCCTTGGAGTAGGGGGGGGAGGTGGGGGCGGGCATGGCAGGCTCAGGCCAGAAACAAAATATGGTGGAAGTTAAACAAATTGAAACATGGTGGTAAGAGGCCTGGTCTCCATTGCCCTCTGAGCCCGATGACAGTGGGGATGCACTTTATGCTATCACTCTAAACGTCCAGAACCAGAAGTGGGGAATAGAAAAGTGAGCGGTAAGGGCCGCCTACGGCTTATTGGCGGCAGAGCTAACCAACCCAGAGTTACAGATTTATGGTTTTTATTGAGCGACAAGCACTCTCCACTGTGGGGATGTGGGTAGTTTTAAATCTACAATGCCAGGTAGCGGGGGGGGGGGGGGGGGGGGAGCAGGAGTGGGATTGTTCTATTAAGTTGTATAGTTATGTTTAGTTCTCGTTTTATGCAATTCACAGTCGAGACAGCATGTTGCACCTCCTATGCTAGGCAATTCCTATGGCAAAAGGGAGTGGGATGGATGGCAGACTTTCCAACTGCTGACATGACCACACAGCAGACGGATACAATGCAAATCATGACGTGGAATGTCAATGGGTTGGGGGACAAAATAAAAAGAACTATGGTCCTGCAGTACCTCTGCAGGCACTCCCCTGACCTGGTATTTTTGCAAGAGATGCATCTACGGGGTTATCATTATCTTGCACTTAATAGGTTTGGGGACACACTCCGGGCACACGCTGGCTTCACATCGGGTTCCCGGGGGGTAGCAATACTAACTAAAAATACTGCATCCATTCTAATACACCGCACATGGCAGGACCCGTTGGGACGATTTGTGGCGGTATCTGGGAAGTGGGAGGGGTGAGACCTGAACATGTGCTCTGTTTATGTTCCGCCGAAGCTCCACGCGGAAACCCTCCCTCCACTCAGCAAAACACTGCTCGAAATGCCATCAGGCCTCCTTCTCATGGGAGGAGATATGAATGTAGTAATGTCCTATGACACTGACAGAACCGCCAGGCCAGTAAGCGACGGGAGACAGTCCTCCCCCTGCGGTCGTTTGCGGGGGCGATGGGCCTCTCGGATCTTTGGAGACTGCATAACCCAACTAGTATACAATACACACGTCTCAGCAGCACATGGTAGCAGGGCGAGACTAGATTACCTGTTCTCACAATCCATTCATGTGGGGCACTTTTGCGGGCACATCTTAGGGCAAGGGGAATATCTGACCATTTACCGTTAGAGGTTCACCTACAGGGCACCACTAGGGACTACACCATCCCGCCGCGCCTGGCCTCCTGGTACTTCAAAGACAGAAACGCACAAGAAAAGTTCAGGAAACAGACACAGTTGTATTTTAGCGATAAGTCCGAGTCGGTGACCTCGAGCAGCACTCTTTGGGAGGCATATAAAGCAGTGGCTATAAGCTATGTACAGGAAGAGATGGATGGTCAGAGGAAGGAGAGGAGAGCTGCGAGTGAGAAATTGGAATGAGACATTGATGACCTAGAGAGAGCGCCACTCTGCAACGGGAAATTAGACCCCGGAGTGAGACAAAAGATACGTCTCAAACAAAAGGAGCTGAGGGATTTGGAGGAGGAAACGGCACGTAAACATGCAGTGGCCACCAAGAGACAGATATACGACTTGGGCGTCAAAGCAAACAAGCTCATAGTGTGGTTGGAAAGGAGAGATTCGGTGTGAAACTGGGTGGCAGAGATTCAGGATATAGAGAGCATGGCAAAATTTTCAGGCAAGGACACAGCAGATGCCCTTGTGACTTACTATGAGGCCCTCTACCAATCCATAACGACTAGGACAGGGGACGAGTGTGCGGAACTACTCAAAGACGTCTCCTTACTAACTCCCCCACAGGATGACAGAGATGCTATTGAACAAGACTTGTCGATAGAAGATGCCATGCGTGGCCTACAGTCAGGGAAAGCTGCAGGACCGAACGGACTGCCAGCAAAATTATTTAAATGTGTAGCATCCATGGTGGCGCAGCTGATGCTGGAGATGTTCATTGCTGCACTGGAAGAGGGGAGTCTATCTGAGGACCTTGGAATGGCCACGATTGTGGTCATCCCAAAGAAAGATAAGTCTCTGCAACAATGTAGCTCTTACCGGCCTCTCTCTCTACTTAACTTCGAAACAAAGGTCCTTGCAAAGGTGCTCTCCAATAGTCTCGCTCCCATTATCTCCTCAATAATTCAACCAGATCTGACAGGTTTCATGCCCCAAAGAAGCACCAGATTAAACCTTTAGTGCCTATATGGTGTTATGTAGGAGCCGGCAACAAACAGGGAAGAACCCACGGTGGTGCTGTCATTGAACGCCCGCATGGCATTCGACAGTATTTAATGGTCCTATTTATCGGACTGGGATTTGGCCCAAAATTTCGAGCTTGGAACTGTCTGCTGTATCATAATCCGATGGCGTGAATTAGGAGAAACAAATCGGTCTCAAGGCCCTTTACACTACATAGGGGCACACGTCAGGGATGCCACCTATCCCCATGATTTTTGCAATGATGCTGGAACCAATTGCTGCGTGGGCCTGGAGGGACCCTCTGATACGAGGCATTGATATGGGAAATGAGGGGGAAGAGCGCATTTCCCTGTATGCAGACGATGTGCTGCTCTATGTCAGCAGGCCCAGGCAGACGATCCATAGAATCATTAACATACTCCGCCTTTTAGGTAGTTACTCGGGGTACAAGGTCAATTGGGATAAGTCGCTCCTTTTTAGGTTGACTGGTGAGGACCGCCAGATTACCTCGGAATGTAGGGCTCTGATACGCCAGGACCAATTTCAAATACCTGGGTATCTGGATCACCAAATCAGAGACACACTTCATGAATTTAAACGTATAGGCCCACATAACAAGACTTCGTGAGGACATCCTACACCGGAGCAAGCTGCCCATATTCCTTATGTGTAGGGCAGTGTTATTCATAATGATGGGCCTTCCTAGGCTGCTATATGTGCTGCAAAACACCCCCTACAGGATACCAGAGAATTTCTTCCGAACTATTGAAGGGGAGCAACGCAACCTACTGTGATAAGGAGGAACACTGCGTAAGTTGCAGCAGGGGGCATATTACGGCGGCCTGGCTATTCCGGATATTCTGAACTACTATAGGGCGGCCCAACTAGTCAATATTAATGGTTGGGTGTTTGCACCTCTCATTGAACTCGATTACCGGGCGGACCGACGTGCAACAGGAGTTTGAGGATATGCCTCACTCCTATATTTAAAAATAAAGAATGAAGTCACTACCTGTGCATACGTAGACTGTGGTACGGGCATAGCACTCTGTCACAAAGGTGCTGGGATGGGAATAGCGACTGACACAGCAAACCCTGCTTTGGCAAAGCGATTCCCTGAGCGAAGTGGGAGGTTTCAGGGCCTTTGCGGATGGAGTCTCATTGGCATAGGCAGCCTTGGGGACATATGGAGAAGCGGGGCCATGATGACTTTTAGTGAAATCCAGACTGAGTATCATATGGCGGACGGGGAACAATTCCACTACCTACAATTGAGGCAGGCCGTGCATTGTCATGTGTCAAAGGGGGAGATTCTACCTGAATATTCCCCTTTAGAAGCTCGACTACTGCTGAATCCTATGGTAGACAAGGCAATCTCCCTTACATATTGTAAAATAATGATCAATCTTCCCGATCCCTTGGGCCCACTTAGAGAGGCATGGGAGACTACTGGAGGATGATGACTGGCAAGAGGCGATCCAGGGTCCCAGGGAAATAGCAATACGCGCAAGGTCCAGACTAATCCAGATCAGAGTGCTGCACAGAGCGTTTGAACCTAGGACGCTCCAATATAAGCTGGGTAAATGCGATATGGGCTGGGATGTGGGAAGATAGGGACATTCTATCATATTATCTGGGCATGCCCGAAAATTCAACAATTCTGGTCTGAAATAAACGGAGTAATGTCCGAGGTAGTGGGTGCGCAGGTACAACTAGACGCCAGATGGTATTTGCTTGGGGTCTCTGGGGAGGACAGATGGCCAACACACACTACAACCTGGCTACTGTTGGCAGCAGTCATAGCCAAGAGAAACATAGCAAGACTGAGGGGGGGCGACTAATGCATCGAGGCTGACAGACTGGGAACAAGACCTGAACTGGTGCTGTCTGGCAGAGAAAACAGTATACCAAAGCAGGGGCTGTCCTAAGAAATGGGAAAAAATCTGGAGCCCATGGGAAACCTACAAGGCCTGTGGTGCTGGGGAGCGGGAGGGAAGGTCTAATCGGGGAGATGGGACAGTGGGAAGGTCTAGGAAACACACCAATGATGTGATGTGATATGTGGAAATAATATGTATACCACTCTTGTAACTGCCAAAAAGGTCTTGCCTATGTGTTATTAGTACTCTTGGATTGCGCAGAAATTTTAATAAAGAGAAGTTTAAAAAAATATATATATATTGTCAGGAAAATAATAGATATACAGATAAACCAACAGAATATGTGACCTTCCCAACTATACAGTAGCATATGGGCAAGAGTCGTTTTTGATAGTTAAGACGACTAATATATACACTGCATAAATCAGGATTTGGCCATATGGTCTCAGGTTTAAATCCAGCAGGATTCTCAGCCTTTCATTTTTCTGGGTTCAATAGTATGAGTACTACCGAATTTGGTAACAAACACTATCAGTGTAATGTAGCAAAAGGTCAATATGCCCCCTGGGGTGAATAGGAATTTTACAAAGACACCTGCCATGTTACAATAGTGAAGATTTAACGAGATGGTATGGTTTGAAAAGAAATTGCTCTCTGATGTAGACTGTGTTAAACATTTGATCATGTATGGGTGTGCTCTCTAAATTTTGGCAAATGTCTAGAACTCTGAGACCCTATTCACACAATTTTATAAAAAGAACTCATGATACCTGTCTTGGGTAGAGCAGTGTATTATTCGTATGAATTAGGACTGAATATGTGACCTGGGAAAACAGCATTTTACCCAATGAAAATGAGACACCAAAATAAAAGACACGATGTCGAGATCTCTGAGAAAGGCAACCCAGATGCACCAAGAGGAAATTAAATATTCTGCTGAATGCACATTTGCTATGTTGCAGATCCCTTTAAAAACACTACAGAATACTTTGGAGTTGAATCAAGACATGAAACCTATGTATGCTGCTGTGTGCACGGGTAAAGAAGGCCAGGGTTATATATGGTTTAAGTATTTATATAGCACACTTCACAACAAAATTGCGGCTATCAAAATGAAGAAAAAGTGACTAATTTCTCACCTGTGCAGCATACTGTGCAGCTAAATCTTTTTCAAGGCTTGAATTACAGTTACAATTTTGCTGTTTCACTCGATCCAGCTTTTCCTCTAGCTCCTTCTGCTCCTCTTGCAATTCTTCCATTTTGTGTGCATGCTCTGCCTGCAGTGTGTCAAGCTCATGTTCTAAATTCTGTTGCTCTGTTGTCAGTTCTTTAGTAATCTTGCGACTGCTTAGCATGTCAACTTCCTGTTAAGAAAATGTACAATTACTACAGCCCCAAACACTCTATGATAATATACTAAGTACTAATAGATTAAGAAACGTACAGTTTTACAAATAAAAATTAAGAAAACAAGAATATCACGGACAATTGAAAAAGTATTTTAATATCTGTGGTCTATATTCACACGTTAATTCTTCTCACTGGTGCGACTGCCTCCAGGGTATCTCAGTTACCAAACCAGCCATGAGGCCCCAAGAAAACTAGAAGCTGTGAGACAAGGAGCTATACTAAAATAAATTACTTATCCTTAATCCTACTACCTCCAGTACATTTCTCTTGCATACTGCCAAATAGTGGAGACGACCAAAAACCATCTGAAGATGTTTTTACAAACCATGGCATTAGAAGGGGATGATTAAGCAGACCACATGCAGTTTTCCACAACTCTGAACAAGGTTGACCTATTTATATAATTAAGTAAGCGCATTAGCGAGAATGCCTCACACATGTACGTAAACTTTTGGGCAAGCATTTCGTAAACATCACAAATTGACTTAACTTTAATAACCTAAAAAACTAGCATTGCTAAAAACCAAGAGGTCTCGCCATTGAATGACGTTACCTAAACTTTTGGCTATGCAAATACTTTTTTGCCAATACTGTTCCACATCGAAATAAAAATAAAAAAATAAAAAATAACTGGTTTGCTTATTTGGAACAGCAGTACAACAATATATATGCCAAAGCTTTATTTATCAAGCAGATATGCAGCAAACCGCAGCTGCCTGGTGCTCCAAAAAACAGAAGGAAAACAAGATGCTAGTGGCATGTTTTAATAAAAAGAGACAAAATAAACAGGAAGGGAAGAGGAAACAGCCAACACGCAGGGAGTGAGGAAGGAGCAACAGGAGGAGGCAAGTAGGCACAAATTTGAGTGGGGTAGCGTTACATGAGGGAGAGAGCACAAAAATACATACACTCCCAAGACATGCTGAAAGAAAGAGGAACAAGCATTTGCAATGCAATAGGTCTCGCATTGACACCAGTTTGAGCTATTGACATTGTAAATGACAATGCCTTTTATTTTGGTTTTCATTTTTAAAACATAAATAAATGGCATTGTCATTTATAATGCCAATAGCTTGAACTCTCGTAAATACAAGACAATGCCTTTTATCATAAATGCAATGCAATAGGTCTTATATTTACGAGAGTTTAAGCTATTGGCATTATGAATAAAAATGCCATTTATTTATGTTTTAAAAATGCCATTTATTTATGTTTTAAAAATGAAAACAAAAATAAAAGGCAGGGTTCTTATTTCCAAAATGTACCGTGAAGCAGTTGTGTGGTTTGACTACTTTCATATGTAACTGTTCGAAAATCAAAATTCATGTGCCCCAGATCTTCCAAAATACGTTCTCCGCTGCTGAAAGTAGTATGAAAGCGTAATAAGAATAACACCAGCAAGCAGGCAGTCATACGGTTAGGAGCTGCTGCATACTTTCGATCTTTTGTCATCAGTTGTGGTCTATTTTATATACCCTCGCTAGGCTGAGAGGATTTAAGTTTGCAAAGGTGGCAAGCCTAAACCAAGTGCAGGAAAGAATCCCTCGGATCGAGGCTCCGAGAAGCCGTATTTGTGCAAGGAAACAATTTGCATGTGTGTGGGTGCGAGTGTGGAGACTCCAGGGCTCGTCTCCAGCCGGGGGGAGGGGTTCTGAGGAATGCAGGGAATCAGGTCGGGCTGAGGAAAGGGAGGGGATTTGTACTAGCTTGCTGGATATGCTTAGCCGGACACAGGCGGAATGTTAAGAATTACAAGTAAAAGGGGCCCCATCCAGTTGGAAACGTTCGTTTTAATAGCATTCTTTCACCATGGTACGGTGTGGTTTATTATCTTTAGTCTTTGAAAGATCGTCGATAAAAACTCTCAAATAGGAGGAGATACAAAGACACAAGGTTAAACAAGAGGTGGCGATGAAATACTCTAGGTGATGAGGAAGCGGAACAACTAAAGAACAGGGCTGATTTACAGCGGAAACATGAGTAAGGAGGCGAAACGAGAGAAAACGGAGAGGGGCCGTTTTAGCAATCAGATAGCACTATGGGTTAAAGGGGGGTGGGGGAGGTTGGTGTAATACAAACACAAACCGCACGCTTCCCATGCGCGGGCTTGAAGCAGCTGCACCAGAGATGGATAACTGGTGCATTTATGCAGAGCGCCTCGCGAACCGACTGGCCAGTGGGCGAGAGAGGGAACGGTCTCGCTCGTTACACTGCTAGGGAGTGTGTAGTTTAGTAAAAACAACAATAGACTATTGATCCTGACAAGGTATCTTGGTCCCACCACAGAGCTGCAACAGCCGCCGTTCACTCTACCAAAGATCGCCTGGTACTTTGAGGCACTTGGTAGGGTCCGGGCGGTGAGTGCTGCTCGCGGCCCCTTCATTTCGTGGTGGGAGTGCCCGGAAGTCCCCGCCCCTCCATGAATCTGGCATCTCGCTATAAACAAACCCCATCTGCTTTTACTCAGCCTCCCTCCACCCATAAGTGAATGTGACATCTCTGAGCCCCTCTCCCTGAAGGCCTTGGAGAATGGAGTCAGCAGGCCGAGCACCCTGGGTCGGGTAGAGCCGTTGGCATAAGTGGGAGATTCAGAGACATGTGTGTGTGTATGTGTGTGGTGGGGGTGGCGTGCTACACACACTACTCACCTGTTCAGGCCCCTAGTCCACGTCAACCATGCACAAAGTGCACTGGAAGGCCATACATCCCACATGCCCAGATATGCCTAGCACTTGCTGCCACCGGTTGTCTTGCACACATATGCAACAGCCAGACAACAGGCATGCCTGATGTCTAGAAGATGCGCGAGTGATTCCGTGCAGCCTGCCAGATTAACACGAGGTCTCACACTTGTGTGCACCCAAAGCTCATTAAAAAAGGCACTTCATCTGACACAGGGGCACATCCACGCTCACTACTAATGGTGCAAGGTGCACTAGACTCAAAACTGCACTGATGCCACACCAGCGACAGATTGTGTGCCATACACATGCCCATCGTGTTACCTCAATCCTGCACGCGCAGAGCTGCAACGCCATATGTGACACTTCCCGCCCGTCTTCGCTTCTTCGCGACAGAGCGATGCATTAAGGAGTCATTTAACCATCCTAAATATGGCAACAGTGACACTTCACGTTACAGAGTAAAGGGTGGTTTTGGTTACAAACCCTGTCACGCGCCACCAGAACCCACAGTAAAACGGCAAGTCGTCGATACTGTGCTAGTTGAGGTTACAAATATAGGTGCCCTTCCCTTTCTCTGATGCCATGGCCACTCGTGTATGCTCTGAACCTCTCAGCTCTCCTACTGAAGCTGTCTTCTGCAGAGGTCTCCTACAGCTGTCTCTGGGTAAAGAGACAGCACCGGGGCAAGGACGTCATGAGCCATGATGCCAGCAGCCAAAAATGGAACCCCCTGATCTCAAGATGGTCGTTAAAAGACAATCATAACCGTGGTCACTGCCATAGGTGGCAATGATCACGCTTCACCTCTGGACCCTGGTGCCACTGCACCTCCTGCACTAACGGTGGCTACTCACCTGATGAAATAACTTATACGGAGGCAGTGGCATAGCGTTCACACAAAGTAACGAAGCAGCGCTTGCCTCTTTCCCTCTTAAAGTGTGCCGTAGCACGCCTGCCCAGTGGTAACTTTCAGTGGCTTTTTAACTTTCAGCTGTTACAGTTGGCTAAACGTGGCAGAGTTAGCACTGGAAAAAATAAAATGACTGCGTGATGCCGGGATTAAATGCAAACACATAACCAAAACACGAAGTTCATACTAGTGTGCACAAAAACCCTCTCACACACCAGCTTTCAACGTATCTACAGTACACACAGTCACAGTCCGTATACACCGCCACGTGCCATAAATAAACTCACACCGTGCTCTACACACATTCCTCAGTCACTGGCCCTGACAGTCCTTTCCACATCCCTGCATGCTCAGTCACTGACCCTTGGAGAACGTTCTACAGTGTTGCTTGCCCTGAGAGAGAGTACCTTCCACAGCCCTGCTTGCTCAGTCGCTGCCCCTTAGAGTACTTTACGCACGCTTACATCTCTCTCCCGAAGCCCAAAGCCCCAAGCCCCGCGTGCTGTCTCGTGGGCATTCAGAGCACCACGACCCTGCCTCCTCGCGCTCGCTGGCACAGATACACACGTTCACTAGCGCTAAGACTCTGCCCCTTCGGTGCAGCCTGGGTGTATCCATCACCGAGGCAACGTAGGGGCAAACCGGGCACATGCGGACACCTGCAGACAGAAAGACGTGCACATACAAAAGCATAGGCGAGTGCGCGCACATTCAGACACATGCGCGTGTACACACATCCCAGTTGTGTCCTAAGTACACAATTTCCAACTGAGTATAAAATGAAGGCTCGCGATTTATTACAGTAACGCTAAGAACACAAAACGTACACGAATGAAGAGTTAACGCTGTTGTTAACACGGTCATCTCAGCCCTAGTGCGATCCCTTCCGCTCTCTCTGTAGGCCATCTCCCACAGTGCAAGGACTTGGACGGAGCAGCGCAACGCTGCTGTGCGGCGCACACGGGGCATCCGGCACACCACAAAGGCGAGCACCCCGTTGTTTAGGAAACGAGAGAGCGGTGAATCCCTTTGAGTACACTGCATGCACACTGCGGTCTGCTGCATCGAGCAAGCCTCCGGTCTGTCCACCTCCCGTTGCATCTCTGCATCAGAGGAGGCGCTGACAGCGTGAATCGGGCATGTATAATGGCGTGAGTACTTACTTAAATCCAACAGGCTTTTCCTCGGGACTGCTTCTCGGAAACCGCCTCCGGCAGAAGAACCTACTCGGCTTTCACTGCACATGTGTGGGGTTTTCTCAGCTGGGACCGTGAATGTCATCACAGAAGGAGCGCCTTCCGATAATATCCAGACAAAGCCCTTGGAAATACAAGCATTTACAATGCACTGTAACATCTATTGTTTCAACTCAGCAGTGGAGTGCGGGCGGTGGGGGAGGGGTGTGCGAGATGCATGGACAACGGACCTTATCTTTAGGGAGGGCCATCTGTTTCTAATTAGACACAGATGGCCCTCCCTAAAGATAAGGAAGTGCTTCACGACAGAAGGAAAGCAGGAGAGCCAGTCTGGGTGGGGCGGACAAAAAAGCGAAAAGGAGGCACCCCAGAAAGCTTATTTCCAATGGCAGCCCACCGTTTACCATAAACGGTGACGCAAGCCAATGGAAATAAGCGGCGTGGCTTCAAGCCCTTTTCTCAAACTCCTCATTTACAATAAATCTCACCGCGCGAGCTGCGCATGTGCGCAGCAACGCTAGGCGAGACCTAAAAATTGAGCTCCCTCTATGTAAGCTGTGGAAAGACAACTCATCCAATCAACAGTATGGTAAAGAAGCTGTGTCCCAGGGTAGGGGCAAACACAGCAAAAGCAAGGAAAGCCACCGAATAGGAAGTAAGCAAATCAGATTACAAAGGAAGCAACCAAGGAAAAGACATGGGCTGAATCAGACCCCATTGTAAATATTAGTATTGTCCTTAACAGCTCTTGGGACTACATACAGGTAAAAGTTCTATGCAGGCGAAAATTAAACATTTATGACACAAACTCATAAATACTTATCAGAACCTGGAGCAAGGGTCACAATAATAAGATCTATGACACCTGGAATGAACACTTTCTGGAAGGTGTATGAAATTAGTTGGTGACAACAGTGAAGGCGACCATAAAAGTGGCGCACAACAGCACAACACAATGCTATATCATTTTTATTAAACTAGCCACTCTACCTATGAAGGAACAGGTGATCCTACAAAGAAAGCACTGTGAGAAGTGGATAACCAATTTAAATCTAGCTAATTGTGGTGCAAAATCAATAGGCAATATTTGCAATCCTGCTGGAAGGCACCCTAAGCGGATTTTGAAATATGTCCTAAAAATCCAAATGGCCTAAGCTCCCAAGACAAAATACAATTCAACAGTGTCGGGAAAGAAATGACAGATGTGGAGCATAGTGTGATCTTGTCTGTGTTGAAGATGAAGAAGAACTGGTAACAGACGGCGTTGGCGAAGGTGGTGCTGCTGTTTGGATGGTATCTGCAAAAGATGTAGACAGAGCTGGAGACCTAAATGGAGGTACTGTTGACTAGTATTGCTGGAGGTGCCCAATGGAACACCCAATGCAACAGATGCAAGAACAGTTTAATATGCTGCTGTTACTACATCAGACAAGATGAAAGGCTCATATTCATTGTGGTTAATAGCAACAAGATGCATAGTGAGATGGCTGGTGATAGGTAAAGCTCGGTCATCTTTCAAAGAAACAGGAAGTATGATTTGTTACATCGGGCAAGGTGAAAGATTCATATTCATTGTGATGAACAGCAACCAGACATGCAGCAGACGAGACGTCACAGGCAAAGCTGTGCCATCATTGAAAGAAACAGAAGTATGATCCGAGACATTTAGTTCCTGCATCTATAAGTGGTTTTAAAGATGGCTTAGGATATAGTTTGAGCTGACAGCGACATGTGGTCGGAAACGAGGCACTCATCTTCACAGAAAGGTTATCAGTAGAAAAAGCAATAGCAACTATCAGAGGAATAGTAGTGATTCCACATAAATCTATACTGTCTCAAATATGAAGACTGGAACTGTAAGTGTGATACTTACCCGTATAACCGCATTATAGTTTTCCCACGTAGAATAACACAGAACTGCTTTCAAATTGTTTTAAGAGTTGATTTCTGAAAGTGAAAAGTATTTCTATTAAAAAAGTACTTACCTTATTGCGAGGATCTTGGAGTTAAAATAAAATACAAAGCTTATTTTCTAAAAATTGGTATGGAACTCCGTTTTGAGTTGTGTGTCCATTATTGGTCAATGTTGTGCAATAAATGTCTTACACTACTCTGTGTTAGGCCTAAGGCTGCTCGCCCACACTACCACTAATACAGCACTTTGGGTTTTCCATTGAGCCCTGCACAGTTTTGGGGAACCACTCAACTCAGTGGACAGTATACCCACATAGTAGCAAACCATATAGAGAGCCAGCTTCCTACACATCCTAAGATTATAATATTTGGAACACCCCATACATCTGTAGACAAACACTGGAAAGACACCATGCATAAGTCAGACCCATTGTCTTCTTTTACTCAGAATATAAGAATCAAAATCTAATTGCTGCACAGACAATAAAGGGTCAACTCGGCACTGCCTGCCATAGTACACAACCTGGCTTTAAGAAAGTGTAGTGCAGTCCACTTTAACAGATTACAACACCCCAATTAATTATGTGTTTGTACTCCTCTGACTCAGTGTATGTCCTTCTTTATAAGCATTAACACTAAGGAAATAAGCTCAGAAACAGTGTATACATTTTTTACTGAGTATCTACCTACATGCTGTTAACAGAAAGTCTATGGTGTAGAATTTGTCTTTCAATTTCTATAAAACGCTCCTCTGCTTGTTTCCGAGAGTATGTAGGAGAATAAAACACGCAGTAATAAGCAGCTCATATTTACATCTCATTGACAAAGAGGGTCCTAAAAGAAATTTGATTATGGATTACTTTGAGCTGTGGCATATGTCTTACTATATGCAATGGATGCCATTGTGCCTGTATTTAGTAAGCTTTCCCTACATAAAACGCGGTGATATAATATGCACCTTGGATCCGATGTATTTGCTAACGGCCAGGAACCTCCACTAGGAAGCCAGCTGTGGTGTTCCCAAAAACATGACAGGCAGACTAATCTTTAATAGAGCTACATGTTTTACTGTTAGGAGCCCACTGCAGTAGGTCACAATAGGCTACACTTCACGTGTACTACATTATTCAACTGGGCTCGGGATGCAAAATCACAACTATCACTCCCCCTCAGAAAGGTTCTAGCTTATAAACAGGGCCCAGCCCCAGCTAATACTGGTCACCTGTAATGGGGAGCGGACATAATAATGAAATATGCCACCTTAAGTGGGTACAATCCCTGCGTCATTTTACTCAAATGTGTTTTTTTAAGAAAGACTTGGTACATTAGACAGGGTCGCTCTATCACACACTGTCTCCATCTTTTGTTTGTCACTCTGTACAGGGAAGACAGGTTTCATAAGAAGTACGCTCTCTCACTTCCCTTTGTAGTAGTAATTACACAAGAACTTTGGAAAGAGACTCGCGAAATAAGAAAGCTTACTAAATGAGGATTATTTGGCAAGAATGATGGCTGGCAGGGAAATAGCTTCTAGCTCAAGTAGTGGCTGGTGAGTTTTGAAAGTGGTGAGAAGTAAAGGTTGCTCATGGCTTGGAAACAGAGTGCGAGCCTGACTAACAGAAGGAGGTTATTTTAGGGGAGAAGGAATGGGTATCTGCACCAACAACATTTTGATAAATAAAATAAACTGGTCATCTTACAGCACATTTTAGTAAATAAAAGTTGAATAAAAAGTTTTAGATTTAAATAAAGGCTGCTATACAAAAATGATTATGTTACTTACTCTGTAAGCAGCTGTTCTTGGCATGTAGTGCTGTAGATTCACATGCTTTGCATACTCCTGCCATCTAGTGTTGGTCAGGATGTGTGCAAGTTGTCTTTCTTGGAAGTCTTTCAAGTCACGAGGTAAAGCGACTACTGCTGTTGGTGAAAATGCACATGGGCAATGACTCAATTGTTTTCCCGCAGGAGGGTGAGAATGGAGTGCGTCAGTAAAGAGATGTCCAGGAGTATGCAAAGGTAAAGGAACTGCAACTCCCACAGGTGTCCGGGGAGGATGGGCGCATGTGAACCTACAGCACAACATGCCAAGAACAGATGCTTACAGGGTAACAATCTGTTTGAAGCATGTATGGCTGTAGATATACATGCTTTGCATAGACTGTAAAGCAGTGCTCTCCAAAAGTGGTGGCTAACCTGTGGGGGTAGCAGTTGTTTGGAAAAGTGTACGCAGCACAGCCTGACTGACATTAGCTTGTTTGCGTGCTAGAACATTCATACAATAATTTTTTGTGAAAAAGTGTGGTGTAGACCATGTAGCCGCTTTACATACATCAGCTAGTGGGCTACTACCCAGGAAAGCTATGGAAGCCCCTATTTTGTGAGTAGTGTGTGCTGCGGGGGCGTTGGTAAAGCCCTTTTGGATTTGGCGTAACATGTTTGAATGCATTTAATTATCCACCTGGCTATGACTTGATGTGGATATGGCATTTCCTTAGTGAGGGGACAAAAAAAGCAACAGAGTTGTACAGTTTTATGAAAGTCTTTAGTTCTGTATATGTAATACATTAGAGCTCTTTTAACATCTAATGTATAAAGAGCCCTTTCGCATTTGAGTTTGGTTGCGGAAAGAATACATGTAACTCAACTGATTGGTTAAGGTTGAAAGGGGAGAACACCATTGGAAGGAACTTGGCGTTAGTGTGAAGAACCACCCTTTCCAGCTGGAAGAAAGGTTCTTCTAGGGTTAGTGCCTGGAGCTCACTAACACTTCTAAGCGAAGTGATGGCAACCATTATGCAATGGTTCAAGTGCGGACCCGTAAGTCTTGTGAGCACAATGTTAAGATTCCACATAGGTGCAAGTGGAACATGAGGCAGAATCACTCTCTTAGAGCCTTCCATAAAAGCTTTGATGACTGGTACTTTAAACAAAGATATGTTTTGCCTAATTTGTAGATTGGCAGTCACTACAGCCAGATGTAATCATATGGAGGTGAACGCAAGGCCACGGAGTTGTAGATGTAAAAGGTAGAAAACAATGTTTTTTATTGTAGCATTAAATGGATTGATACAGTTATGACAGCAACAGACAAATCTTTTGAATTTATCTGCATAACATGCTCGAGTGGTAGGCATATGAGTTTCTTTGAGAATGGCCCAGGCCTCGAATAATCCTAAAAATGTTACTAGACCTGCAGGTCTAGTGACTTAAATATTCTACTCTAACCAATTAGAATGCTTTTGACCTGTAAACTGGTTTCAAATTATGTAATCCTGGGCAAGTATAATAATTCATTGAGACATTTTCTTCTTTATCACATATGAGAGCACCTTTAAATACGCAAGTTCAGCGTGTCTGCTGTACAAAAATCTCTTTGTTTGGGTTTAATAGACTAAATGTTTGCACCATACATAATACAAATCTAGCCACATATATGATACACATGACCGCTGACTTGCCTCCGTTCTTTAACCCGTTCCCCGCTCATGACAGAACCACTCCGTCATGAGCCACGGGCGCCGTGTGCTCATGACGGAGTGGTTCCGTCATGCTGCGGCCGTTGGCGGCCGCTCCTCCCACGCAGCGCTAATTCCCCGCCTGTGCGGGCGATTAGCGCAGTGGGTGGAGTCATGACGGAACCACGCCGTCATGAGCACAGCTCACCCGTGACTCATGACGGCGTGGTTCCGTCATGAGCACAGCGGCGCCGTCAAGCCCCCAAACCCCCCCAGCGCTGCGGCGGAATTCGCGCCGCAGGCAAGGGGTTAATAGCATTTGTCATCAGTGCGGAGGCAGACATGTTTCTCAAATCATGTTTAAAAACTGTCGCTTTTAATATATACATAACTGAAGCATAAAGTAGCAGCACACTGTCATTTGCAATCAGCAGATTTAACATTGAAATAGCACAGAATTTTCCAGCTTTGGATGGTGGTTTTAAAGCGATATAGTGTACAATGTCTGACAATCGTGATTCTGCAAATATTTATCATTTGCACATCACCAAGTAAAGTGTTCTGATTTGTTTTGCTTCTATGTAAATCTTTATTTGCATCACACTTCTGAATTACAAATAAAAAGTTTTCATAATTCCTGATATATTTTGAAATACTTGTATTATTCATTTACAAGCTGTTTAAATGCTGTTAAAAATAAAACCTGACATTTTACAGCCTTTTGTTTCACAAATATGGTCAGATAACTCACTTGAGAACAATAATTAACTATAATAAGAGAAAGAAAATTAAGCAACATTTTCCAGAAACTAGATAAGCAAAAATTAGTAAAAAGACAAACTGAACAGACAGCAAATGTGTCAAGGCAAAACAAGATTTAATGGCCTCTTTGTTGCTCATTCACACCTGTTCCTTTCAGCTTAAGTTAACTATCCAGGGAGCAAATGCTAAAAATAGCTCTAACTGATAAAATCTCACTCGCTATTGCAAGTGGGCTAGTGGACTTTTCAAGGCCTGTGGTCATACATTCAGGTGGGAAATTGAGATAACCAAATTCTATGACCCCAGGAGCCGAATCGCTAGGTACTGATAGTTCGAGTAGTGTTGTGAACAAGGGCTGTCGGCCCATGTGGGAGCTACTAGTATGAGTGTGAGGGATACTTGCCTGAGCTTCGGAACCAGAAAAGTAAGAAGAGGGAGAGGTCAGAAAAGTTTAGGCAAATATCCCTGACCAATTCATCCCTAGAGCTTTGCCCTTGGATGGTGAGTGTGGGAACCTGGAAGCTAAGTCTGGGCATTTTGTGTTGTCTGCGGTTGCAAACAGATCTATTTGTGAAAAAACCCACTTGTGGAAGTAAGGGAGGAGCACTTTGGGGTGGAGTTTCCATTCATGGACTTATTGCCACATCCTGCTGAGTGGGTCGGCAAAATAATTGTCTGGTCCCAGGAAGTGTTCTGCTAAGATATAAATGCTGTGATTCAGAGCCCAATGCCAAATGGTCTGAGATAGGAGTGATAACCGTCTTTGTATATAGTACATGGTTGTCATAATGTCTGTCTGGACTAAGACAACCTTGCTGATCAGGTGAGGTAGGAACACTTTCAATGCTAGGTGAACAGCTTGAAGCTCTAGGTAGTTGATTGAAGACCTTGGTGTTTGGTGCCCAGAGACCCTGGACTGTGAAATTCTATAAGTGAGCGCCGCAGCCTGTGAGTGATGCACCCATTGTCAGGATGATTTGGGAAATAGGGTTGAGGAAAAGCCACCCATTTAACAGGTTGTTTGTGCCCCACCACTGCAGAGAGTAATGAGTGCGGCTGCTTATCAACACTAGATCGTCTAATTGACCCTGTGACTGAGACCATTGTCGAGCTAGACATTCCTGCAGCAGACGCATGTGTAACCGTGAATGTGGCACTATGGCGATTTCTGATGCCATCATACCCAGTAGGCATATGCCAGTTCTGACTGTCAACTGTTGATTGGCTTGGAAACATGGTAGTAGCTTTAGGAAATTTTGGATTCTTGCTGCACTGGGAAAGGCTAATTCCACCTGTGTGTTCAGAATAGCCCCCAGATAAAGGCTAAATCTGTAAAGGCTGAAGATGATATTTCTGGAAATTGATGGTAAAGCCTAACTGACAGGGCAGGTCTATAGCATTTTGTGTGCATTGTTGGCACTTAGGAAGAGTGATGGCTTTTTGGGGATTACGAAATACAAGGAGTATACTCCTGACCCCTGATGTTGAAGAGGGAAAAGTTCTATAGCTCCTTTGAATAGAAGAGCTTGAACTTCCTGTTTAAGTAATTTTTGGTGCTCCAGAGAGAGCCTGTGAGTGCGAGGTGGAATTTTTGGAGGTATGGTGATAAGCTCCAGACAATAACCATGTTGGATAATGTCCAACACCCAATGATCCGATGTTATGGAACGCCAAGTGGGGAGAAACTGTTGCAAACGACCCCCAAAAGGTGTGGAATGATGGGGGGAGAGGAGAGAGTCACTGCTTTGTGGCAAGTATAGCACCACGTGGGGCAGCACCTTTGCCTCTACCCTTTGAGCTGTTGCCCCTGTAGTAGCCTCGAGGAGAGAAGTGGTATGAGGAAGTGCAATCGGGAGATGATGTTTGGTTTTGAGCCCTCCCTATAGGAGGCGAAAGGAGCCATGGGGATTTGGTGTTTGTAATGCACCCACATACTTTGCAACTTCTGTGTCCTTTTTCATCTTCTAAAGAGCCTGGTCAACTTGTTGGCCAAAAAGGTGTTCCTTATCATCAGCAACATTTAACAGGCTCTGTTGGACCTCTGGCTTGAAGCCAGATATACGCAGCCAGGCATGGCATCTCATCAAAACACTATTGTCAATGCCCTGGCAGCAGTTTCTGTTGAGTCAAGGGTGAACCTAATGGATGTATTAGAAATAAGCTTGCCCTCAGCTACAAGCTCCTGTCCTCGCCTTTTCTGTTCTTCCGGGAGGTGCGGAGAAGCTCCTCCATTTCATCTAAGTGAGCACAATCTTACCTGGCTAATAACCCCTTGGTGTTACCAATACACCAGTGACTAGCGGCCTGCGGTGCTTCTCTTTTGCCAGAGGCATCAATAAGTGTACTCACTCTCCTTATCAGGAGGTGGAGCGTCCCTCCCAACCTGGGAATAAGCCCTCTTATGGGCATTGGAGAGACCCAGGGAGTCAGTAGGAATTTGCCATCTGATATATATAGGGTGGAAAGTAAGGATCTTATTTTTTTTATTTCTTTTTTTTATATATAAATCGACCCTGGGAGTGATAATACAGGCTCGCGTTGGAACTTTAAAAATATCATCAGTATGCAGCAGCATACCCTTGAGCATAAGGAACTATTGGGTTGCCCTATGTGTTGTGAAAAGGGCTTGGAAGAAATCTTCCTCTATATGCTCCTCGTGGAGTGTTATCTGATGGTAAGTTGCAGCTCTGCCAATAAGCTCCTGATAAGAAGTGGTGTCTTCAGGAGGAGATGGCCTAGCAGGGAACAAGTCTGCATCAGTGTCCCCTGGAGGGTCAATGTCATAGGCCGACTAAGGATTAGGGGCTGTGGTGCATCAAATTTATCATCACCTGTTGCATGCCCACCTAGGAATGAATGTGGGGACCCCTGAGAAGTGATGTCTTATGGAACACCCATAGAGTGAGGGGTAGAGGGTGAAGGTGGTGGAGATGGGGGGGATAAAGGGTGGTGGAGGTGGCACAGGTGGAGAAGCAGATGGTGCAGGAGGGTGCAAGGGACTGGTGGCCTTGTCAGTCTTCTTATGTTGCACAAGCAGATCAATGGCTTCTCCGAAGGAGAATTGGAGCATGAACGGAGGTGTGCAGGAGGGTGCAAGGGACTGGTGGCCTTGTCAGTCTTCTTATGTTGCACAAGCAGATCAATGGCTTCTCCGAAGGAGAATTGGAGCATGAACGGAGGTGGTGCAGAAACCACAGTCTTGGCCAGAATATGCCCAGTGTGAGGCTGTATTTGGATTTGCTTCTGAGGGGCACTGAGGTTCTCCTGCATCTCTTGGAGAATCAGTTCCACTGGAGTACCAAGTCAGATCTCAGGGCCAGTCTCAAAATCTTCGGAGCCGAGATTAATTTGTGTTTTAGCGCCGGAGAGGTCAGTGTCGAAGATGGAGCTGATTGGCTTGGTTCCGAAGTGGTCGGCTTCGGATGAAGTTTTGGTGCCAAGCCAGAGGGCGGGCATCTGAATCGAACTTTCTGTGCCTACCACGATCTGCTAGCAGTGGTGGCCCGGGAGCCTTATGTTCGGTCAGAGCTGAATGTTTTTTAGGTGGCAGGACAGAGACTTCAGGACTCACAGTACGCTGACCCTGTGGAAGGTCCTGCATCTCTATGTCTATTTCTAATTCAGAGCCTTCGATGGAAAGGGCCTCTTCCTCAGCCGTAGAGGCCTTGTGGTGTTCCTCCTCAATATCCTGGTGTCTGAAGATGTCGGGCGTGTCGTCCACCTCTCTCCGATGCATCTCCCTGCAATGTGCCCTTTGGTCACGTAGAGGTTTTTTGATCTAAATGATTGGCAGGCCTCCCAGTTCTCTTCCCTTTGGTCAGGAGACAAACACAGCTTGCACACCTGGTGAAGGTCAGTCCGCAGGTCTTGCATGTAACCTAGGGCAGAATCGGAAAGGCGTCCTTTACATCAGCAGGGCATTCTATAGTGAAGCTAAAGAGCATAGAAAGACAGGCCTGAAGGGCCGCTGTTCGATCATGTCGATCCGACAGGCAATAGTTTTCCAGATTTTGAAACACAAAGGTGGGAAAACTTTCAATCATACCAATACCAATGGAGGTGAGGGGGATGTGCAAACCGAAAGGAGTCTGAAAAGGTCTCGATCCAGAGCGCAGGCACACAAGTCTGTACCCAACGGAAGAAAGAAAATAATCTAACAATGGAGTCGATGCCCATGTGCATTATTACAAAGAGGAGGAGTCACTCTACCTTGTGTCTCGAAAGACTTCTTCGAAGAAAAACAAATTGGACACATTCGCACCCAACACTAGATGGCAGGAGTATGCATGTGTATCTACATCAACACATGGCTCGAACTCTTATTTATACAAAAACAACAGTTGATGGACAGAATGCAGAACAATGTCATACATTCAACCCAGTACAGAGATCTGGGCCTAAATCCATCGCATCTTTTGTATTCTTGCCTTAAGTGCACCAGGTATGCCCAGACGTGGGTCCTGGGCCCACTGTGCCACTGGAATCAAGCTATCCTGGCTGAAGAGGGGTGAAACCTCGAAACCGGTCCTAGGATGCTTGTTTCTGGTCCAGGGAGGACCTGGCTTGGCAGTTCGGGCTGGACTGTTCCCATGAGGCACAGGGTCAAGACTGATTTGCTTATGGCCAGGTCTAAACTTGGGGGGTATGGTGAGCAAAAGAATGATGGATTTAACCCAGATCTCTTGACTGGGGGTCAATGTTTTGATTTGTTCTGCATTCCGTCCATCAATTGTTTGTCTTTGGCTTTCTCAAACTCTTATTTAAGCACCACATTCTAGGACCCCAAGCATCAGAAAATATGGCCTTTTTAAATGAAAAGCCACACTGACAAAAAGGTGCATATTCATTCCGCCATACTTGGGCTACTAATTTAACATAATTCTTTTTTTTTTAAAGTTTAAGTTGGCCCCTTTCAAGCAAGTGAAGCAAAATGTCAAATTAAAAAAAAGCGGGCAAAACAATTTAGTCTACCTTTTGTTTTTTTCACTAGTGTATCCCTTTTACATGACATGGCCCATTCTAAGACAGCGGCACACCTTGTATGCTCCATTACTTTTTTATTAAGAAAGTAAAAATTGTGCACATTTTTTATCTCCAGTGTATGAAACATTACTAAATTTTACAAAAAAAAGATCCTGTGATGAATCCATGAAATCACGTTAATGAAACCTGCAGGTATCTCTGCTGTGATGAGTGATAAACATCATCATGCAAGCGGTAACTAAAATAAATGTAAGCACACACTCGAGACATGTTTATTCTTCATTTAGTAATAGGCGACTGCAACACAACCACAATGAATTGATTTTTGCTGCACTCAGAGTGTCCTACTTTCCGATGAACTAACTTCCTTTGTAGAAATCAATGAGACAGCAGATCTGCATAGGCATGTGCACAGCCCTAGGCTGCATCTCCCGGTTTGGGGAAACAGCCTAACTACCTGCTCAGCAAGGTCGGATTGGGACATACTAATTATTTTGTTTGAGAGGGAAATTTCATTTGCAGTATGAGCTATTCAACACATCCACAGTTTATGGGACACATGCTCCCATTAATCATAAATAAAACAAATAAAATATACATTGCATTAAAATATAGTCCTACTGCCATCCCATAGACTCTCTGGCACACTGGTAGTTGGCTAGTGTATCATTAACCACTGCTAAGCAGGAACACTTTCAAATAGGTTATGATGGGTAAATATTATTGGAACATAATGAGCTAACTCTCAGATAAAATAGAAACGTACAATTTGTGGCACGATTACATTTGGTTTTAGGGAGCACAAAAATGTGTGCGTATTATGTGGACGTATAACGTTCAGAAAAAGGTTTCGGGTGCTTGTATCAGTGGAGAAGTCAAATGGACCGTACAAAATGGAGCACTGCTAGAAGCCACACCAAGATTACGGGTTTGTTTTTTCTTAATCTCTACTACACGTGCATCAGTATGTGACATTTATGGGAATATGGTAGTTGACTGAGCCAGGCATCCACCAGAAACAATCATCAGACTAACAACTCATTAGATTGTGTAGCACAGACCGAGTAGTTCATATTAGCTGTATCACTGTTCACCAGACAGAAGAGCTACACATCTCTCTTCCAGTGATATTCAGAGTGACCTGGACTAGCCGGTAGTGCAAAAATAAAAAACGGAAAGCATAGATGGCATATTTAACAAGCATAACAGAACTATTTAAAACAGTAGTCAGAGACTAAGTTAGATGAAGGAAGTTAAAACTCATGCTCTGAGGTGTGCATGGTGGCTTGAAGAATAAGGGGACATATGGTGTTCCAAGGTTAACATTCACGTTCACGTGTATCCAATCTGAAGTTAGCTTGACTTTCTGCATAAGTGCATAACATACACAGTGTACCGTGATCCCACCACCACCCTCATTTTTTCACTGCCAAGTTAATTATGACTTACGGTAATTCATAATTTGATTCAACATGCAATACAACAACATACCATACTTCAAGCCCATAGCCTTCTGGGCACTAGTCTATGACTTAAAGAAATTCTACCAAGAGGGAGGAAACGGTCAGGCAACAGATGCCCTATTCCTTAGAGCGTAAACAACTTACACAGAACATCAGGCAGTGAGCAATCAGAAAGAACCTCGATGTTCAGCTCTTCAAGGACGAGCACAGTCTTGTGCACAGGGTGCGCAAGTGCCACATGTTCAAAAGGACTGAGGACAGAATGACACACAACAGTTTCTTCTCCCTAGAACTCCATACCCTCACGAACTGTGCAGTTAGTAAACTCTATACCCTCAGGAACTATGCAGTCAGTAAACTCCATACCCTCACGAACTGTGCAGTCATTATTAGAGTATAAAATGTAAGAAGCGCGTCGTCAAACCAAGGGTCGGAAGACAGAAGAAATACTATGTGCTATTTTACTGTCCCTGTTGGAGATATTTCCTGCTCCTGCACTTCTTGTCCAAAACTTTGTGTGTAGGGCTTGCACATTGCCTCAGAGCACATCCAGCCAATCCAAGCATTGTTTTCATTCTCTTTACTGCTATAAACTGGATTGGCTTGGACAGGTAAACTCACTGCTCCATCAGAGAATGGGAGGGTGTCTCAACATTCCCTTCCTGGCTTAATAAATGTTTCAGGACCGAAGCACATATTTCAAGCTGGCCATATGAATAGACTGGTTAGACATATTTGCTCTTTTCACTTCACTGTGGTTGGTAGGAAACCTTCTCATACTGCCATTCATATGATGTTATACCATTTACTGCTGTGACGATGATGGGCCATGTCAACTCCATAACGCAGTGTGGCAGCAGCTTGGCCTCACACAGCTTATGTCAATTAAATGTCAATGTAAAAGAACACATAGGAATGCAATTAAAGTGAAAAATAAACATACCAATAATTTAATTATCTGCTGTGTGTGGCGGATTGTGGAAGAGGGAGAGGCACCACACAAGCAGACAAGCCCCGATAGCCAGCCCTTCACGTTATTGTGCAACTTTGTTTAACAGAAAGGAGCTTCAGTTCTGTTCACTTAATATGCATGAAAAACGGATTACATCTATACATTTGCTTACTAATATCTGATTTTTTAAAATACAAACCATGCAAATGCTATTAGTTTGTTCCATCGCTTGAAAGGTTAGAGCTGCAATGCACATGAATGTTTTATGTAAGGCCATAAGGGGTATCATAATTTAGCTTCATTAAAAAAAATCAAATACTATCCTCCTTCTTTCTGCCTCTATGCTGTCATTCTAATTTTGCCTTCCTAGTGGAAACTGGGGTGTCAATTGACAGATCTCATAGAAGCTGCACCACCACCCAATAGATGAAAAATTATACCTCAATTTGAGAGGCATAAATAAGGAAAGTCATGAAATTATAGTGGTTATTCTAAAAGCATAAGCAATTAATCACTGAGAAGAATTTCCTCACAGAGAGCATCATCTGGCTCTAGATAAAGAGCATTTGCAAGTGACTGTGATTGGACGGTTTGTTAAATGCAAATGGCATATATCAGCATGATAGTTCCTCGTGCCAGTACTGACCATGTGAACTTGCTGACAAATAACTATGGTGAACACTCATGCATATAGGAGAATATACATTAAAAAGTTAAATCTACTTCTATAGCATTACACAAAGGCTGCTAAGTTTGTACCAAACTTTAGAATACAGACAGAGTGCTTGAGTAGCCTTGGGTAGGAAGTAGGTCTACAGTTTTGTAGATATTCCCAAGGAAAAAGATTAAATGTTTTAAAACTCTTGATTCTGAAGGACTGAAGTTATGCTGTCCCACTGCCAAATGAAGAAAAAGAACACAAATGAAGAAAAAAACCTCTTATCTGACCTATCTTATTTATGCAGTATTAATCACTTATGTTTAGCAAAAACCCCAGAATACAAGATTACTTCAAAAACATTTTCATTCTTTTTATTATTTTCTTTTTTTTATATTAAATTGTAAATAGCAAAACAATCATGTGTGTTCTATTGGCATATAATTTGTATATACATCATACATTACTACAAACAACGTTTCCACATTAATTGTATTTCATAAATACTTGTGAATTTAGAAGACGACACAGTTTAAGAAAAAACTTGTGGAAAAGAACCCCCGAAAGAGAATAATAAAACCGTCACATCAACATTCTCACCAAGCAATCACTCTTTCATACCATCAGAAATTCCACATAAAGTAAAGAAAAAGTTAATTTTTCGTAAAAACACAACCACAAACCAACTCTGGTATAAGATCCTACTTAAGTTTTGATTCAAAAAAATATATACATATAGGTTTTGAATAGTTCTTGCTAAGTCCTAAGGTACTAGGATCAGGACGTTGAGATTGGATTCTTCTATGGATCTCCCAGATGTATGGTTGGTACTCCCGGTCTACGTACGTTTCGGAGACTGTATACAAATTTCAAGTCTCCTTCTTCAGGACCAGTGTATTTTTAGAGGTATCTTTGTCGTCTGAGCGGCGAAAGAATAGGGGTTCTCTGTGTATTATTGGCGTAGCCTCTGGTTTCCCGACACCTGATCCGTATTTCAGCTAGTGCGGTTATCACGAAGATTTTCCAGAGATTTAGCTCTTCTTAAAAATGAATAGGCATAAAGAGTTGTGTGCCCCGATGTATTAGACCATTAGTAATTCATACGTTCTATTTTTTCAAAGACACAACGAAAGCGAATGGTCACACTGTTTAAGGTGTTTTTATCAAATCCATCCAAGTTATTTAAATACAGAAGTCCTCAAAAAGGTACGCTGCGTGTCTGTCCCTTTAAGTTAAACAGGTTGAGAAGCGTATTGAGTTCAGAGGTACAATCTCATAGCATGCGGAGTTTCCCGCTTTCAATACCGCTGGGTCGGAAAAACCAGAGGCTACGCCAATAATACACAGAGAACCCCTGTTCTTTCGCCGCTCAGACGTCAAAGATACCTCTAAAAATACACTGGTCCTGAAGAAGGAGACGTGAAATTTGTATACAGTCTCCGAAACGTACGTAGACCGGGAGTACCAACCATACATCTGGGAGATCCATAGAAGAATCCAATCTCAACGTCCTGATCCTAGTACCTTAGGACTTAGCAAGAACTATTCAAAACCTATATGTATATATTTTTTTGAATCAAAACTTAAGTAGGATCTTATACCAGAGTTGGTTTGTGGTTGTGTTTTTACGAAAAATTAACTTTTTCTTTACTTTATGTGGAATGTCTGATGGTATGAAAGAGTGATTGCTTGGTGAGAATGTTGATGTGACGGTTTTATTATTCTCTTTCGGGGGTTCTTTTCCACAAGTTTTTTCTTAAACTGTGTCGTCTTCTAAATTCACAAGTATTTATGAAATACAATTAATGTGGAAACGTTGTTTGTAGTAATGTATGATGTATATACAAATTATATGCCAATAGAACACACGATTGTTTTGCTATTTACAATTTAATATAAAAAAAAGAAAATAATAAAAAGAATGAAAATGTTTTTGAAGTAATCTTGTATTCTGGGGTTTTTGCTAAACATAAGTGATTAATACTGCATAAATAAGATAGGTCAGATAAGAGGTTCTTTTTCTTCATTTGTCTCTCTCCCCTCCTCTTGGACCTAAAAGTACTTAGGGGAAACCTTTTACACATATATGCTGTCCCACTGCCAACACAACTAAACTCTAAGAATCAACAATACTAAGCCTGAAGAAAATAAAGATTCCCCACAAAAATAATTTACTGAAATAAGGGTTAAAAACAGCTGACGCTAAGTTAATCAGTATTTGTTTTATTTAATGTATTTATTTTAAAGGTTTTATATAGTGCTGGCTAGACCCGGGGGTATCAGAGCGCTTTACATGAGTGAGAATAGTGCAGGCATAACACAACTGTTCATAACGTAGAGTTCACGCAGGTTAGATTACAAAGAACAAATAGCATAATACAATTGACATATGTCAGACCAGAAAGAAATATTAACAAAAATAAAACGGATACATGTCATCAAATTATATACAGTAACCTGAGCTGGAGGGAGGCTAGGTGGTAGGAGGGTGGTGGGTGGAAAGGTGTGAATAGGGGGGAGAGAAAAATAGACAAAGGAAGGGGAGGGTGTAACTACGGGGAGGGAGTATGGAAGGACGAGGGTAAGAAAAGGGGAAAGGGAGAGTGTAGGAAAAAGTGGGGAAAGAAAAGGATTATGGACCCCAATATTTGTTAAGCAGGTGCTAGGGAGGGCATTCCAGTTGTTAGGGTCATTTCCGGAGAAAGAGCGAGATTGTGTGGTTTCCTTTTTTGTCAGAGGTGTGACAAGGAGGTGAGTGTTGGTGCTTTTCAATGGTCGGGAGCAGCCCGCTTTGTTGAGTTTATTAGTGAGATACAGCGGGGCCTTTTGGTGAAGAGCTTTGTGCGTATTGCATGCAATCTTGTAGGTAGATCTGCCTTCCATGGGCAGCCATTTAAGGGCCTTAAGGGCTGGGGAGATGTGGTCAAAACGTTTGCAGTCGGAGATTAGCCTGGCCGCTAGGTTGAGCACAGATTTGAGAGGGGCTAGGTAAACTTTTTGGGTTCCGGGAGAATAGCGTTACCATAGGCAAATCTCGAGAGGACTAGAGATTGGACAACCGATTTAAGGTCGTCAGCTGGAACGAAGGGTTTAATTTTCTTGAAATGGCGGAGAGTGAAGAGCGCTCCTTTAGCCAAGTTTTTTATGTGGGCCTGCAGGGTTAGGCTATTGTCAATAGTGATGCCAAGGGATTTTACTGAATTGGATAAGGAGAGTGGACAGTTGAGGGCATTAAGGTCAGAGATCCATGTTTGGATAGGAAGAGGGTTGTTTTTTGGAAAGAAGAGAATGATTTCCGTTTTTTTTAGGGTTGAGTTTGAGATGATTGGAGTAAAACCAGGATTGGAATTTGGTCAAGGTGTTGTTGAGGTGCAGAACATCTGAGTGGGATGTAATCTTATAGTAAAGTTGGGTGTCATCAGCGTAGAGGAGGTAGTTGATTCCAGCTTGTTTTAGGATGAGGGTAAGGGGTCTCATAAAGAGATTAAAGAGAGAGGGAGAGAGAATAGATCCCTGGGGGACACCAAGGGAGACCAGTGTAAGGTTTGAGAGGCAGTTATGGATTTTGATTTGTTGTGTTCTGTGTTGGAGGTAGGAGGAGAACCATTTGTGGATAGGACCATTGAGGCCAAATCGAACTTTGAGCGTGTTAAGTAAGTAAGGGTGGTTAACAGTATCAAACGCGGCTGAGATGTCGAGGAGAATAAGTAGGCAGGTCTCGCCATTATCAAGGGAGTGGCGGATGTCATCCACAATATTAAGCATGGCAGTTTCTGTACTGCAGCCTTTTCAGAAGCCGGATTGTAAGGAATCCAGTAGGTTAAAAGTGTCGATGTGTTTGTCCAGTTAGAGCAGGGCACATTTTTCAAGGGCTTTGGAAAGCAGAGGGAGGTTGGAGATAGGGCAGATATTGTTAGGGTCCTTAGGGTCGGCATTGGGGTTTTTAAGAATGGGTGTGATTTGTCCGAGTTGGAGGGAGGCAGGTACACATCCCGTGGTAAGGGAGGAGCTGATGATAGTAGTCCAATAAGGGGCAATGATGTGCTTTAGTTCAAGGAGAAGGTTAGAAGGAAGAGGGTCTTTAGTGTGTGAGGATGGTTTGAGTTTGGAGATGATGTTAGAGACTTCAAGCTCAGTTACGGGGTGGAAATAATGCCAGGAGGCATTGTTTTTAAGCTGAGAGTTAGAAAGGCTGTTATCCGGCGGGGAAGTGGCAAGAAGGTGGGAGGAGGAATAAGGGGGAGGGGAGTTGATAAGGAGGGTGATTTGGTAGTAGAGTCATCAGTAAGACGGGATTTGGGAGGGATCTGGGATACAAGGAAGGATCGATCTATTGTGGCGATTTTTTCGGAGAAGAAGTTATCAATTTCTTCGCATCTATCGGTTGAGGCTGTCAGTATGGGTGTAGCAGAGGATGTTTGGGTTCGATTTAAGTTGAACAGTTCTCTGGGTCTATTTTTGGCACGGTTGAGTTGTGTGCAGAAGAAGGAATCCTTTTCAGTTATCTAGCGGATCTGAGATGGGCGGGAGTTGAGAGTTGTCTCTATGTTCTTTCAACAAGTCTAAGTGCGCGTCTTTCATTGTTGAGATTTGAATTGAACCAAGATTTGGATGGTATATTTCTCTGAGTTTTTAGTTTGGACGGGGCAATTTGGTCCAAGTAATCGATGACCGTTTTGTTATAATGCTCGGTGAGTTCATTAGCATTATGGGAGAGAGGGGTGAGAAGAAGTTGTGCTTGGAGTTTGGACTACAGTTCACCAGGGGGAATACGATTAAAATTTCTGGTCCATTTCTGGGTTTTGATGTTTTTGGTTGGGGGTTGGGGGCGGTGGAGCCGTGGTGGCGATAGAGAACAGAATGAGGTGATGGTCTGACCAGTCGATGGGGATGATGTTAGAAAGGGGGGCCAAGTCATTGTTAGCAATGATGGTGTCCAGAGTGGCCCCTCTGGTGTGGGTTGGAGAATGGCACAGTTGTTGGAGGTCGCTGATCTCTAGAAGATTAGGGAGAAGGTTGACTGTGGGATCCTCGGTCTCATTCCAGTGGAGGTTAAAATTACCTAGGAAGAGATTTTTTAAGTTAGAAAGTGAGGATTGAGTAGGAAGTTCAGATAGTTCCTCAGTGAAGGGAAGAGGATCACCAGGAGGGTGGTAGATATTATGTAGTCGAATTAGGGGAGAACCTTGAAGCTTAAGTTTGGCTTCAAGGTATTCAAAGGTTGAGCGGTCCGAGTTCTTGACAAGGGAAAGTTGAAGTTCGTCTTTAAAGATTAAGACTAATCCACCCCCTATTCTCTCAGTTCTGTCTTTTCTGATGATAGAGAAACCGGGGGAGAGAGTAAGTCCAGGCTGGCCGTAGAGTGGTTATTGAGCCAGGTTTCCGTGAGGAAGGCGAAGACAATAGCTTCACTAAGGATAGTTTTAGATATTTTGATCGTATGTCGGACCGCCGCAGTTCACAAGCATGCAGGCGAGGGGTTTAGGGTTGTCTTTAGGGGAAGAGCACGAGTGGATGGTGGTAAGTTGGGGTGGGGGTCGGAAGAAGACAGGAGAGGAGAGGGATTCTACAAGTCCTCACGGTAACAGGAGTGTTGGAGTGAGGGGGGAAGATCATTAATCAAGGAATTTGGAGTGTAAGAGTTGCAAAGGTCAAGGAGGTCGGAGGAGGAGAGATAGCTCGAAGCGTGGAGGGGCCTATGGGTAGGGCAATAGAGGGGCATAGTGCTCAATGGTTTAGGATCAGAGATGCATTGTAAGACAAGAATGGGGGAATTAGAACGGTTAATGAGGGATCTGGAATTGAGGGAGTTGAAATCTTCTCTCAGACTTGCGAGTTCCATCGTCAGGGTTGAGAGATTGCTTTCTATGTTGGACAGTGTCTGGGTTAAAAGAGTGAGGGGGAATGCGGTTGAGAAAGAGGTGGGAGGTAGGGTATGCTCAGTGTTGATCGGGGGAGGAAATCTGATGTGAGGAGGGGGAGAGCGGCTGGGGGGGGCGGATAAGAGGAGTACTCAGGCTGAAGGACAAAGGGAGGGCCGAGGACAAGGATGGGACAGTCCTAGCGTCTGGAGATGTGGTTTGAGATGATAGGAGGGCGTGAGGGGAGTGGAATAGACGACGGCGGATTTAGGGGGTTGAATGCCGTTCAGAGAGGGAGATATTGGGCCCAGGAGGGGAGTCATTTTTTGGGAGACAGCATGAGCAGTTGGGACGTCTAGGGGAGGGAGGGTTGGAGTCGAGGGGGAGGGGGAGAGCAAAAGGGCGTTGAGGGGTTGGGAAGATGAGGGGTTAGGAGAAGGTTTGGATAGTGGGAAGGAGAAGGAATTGAAATAGTGCTCAAAGATGGAGAGGTGGTGTTCAGAGGCTTGAATGAGAATATTACCCGTTTCAAATATGGAGATGTCAATTTCACCGAGAAAGGTTGGGGAAGGGGTAGTAGACAGTTTAAATCCATACGGAATATTGCTTGATTTAGATACTTGTAGGTGGTGAAGGAAGATGCTTTTCCATTTGGAGGGGCGTTTAGAGTAGAAGATGTCGTTGGTTTTTATAGGGGAGGAGAGGCTAAGGTAGTTATCGACAATTAAAGTTTCCGGGTGCCGAATCAGTAATTTATGTTTAAAATATTTCTTGACGTTTTTGGAGATTGGAAGGGTAAAGAATGGTCCATGAGTTGGGGCCGTTTTTGATGAGGGTAGAGTCGTGGGGGGTGATTGAGGGGTGGCAAGTTGATACGTTAATGTAGCAGAGGGAGGGGGAAGAGTATGAGCGGGGGCGGGATGTGGAGGGGTGAGGCAAGGGGGGGTGGAACATCCAGGGGAGAAGGGTAGGAGCGTGAGGTCAGTATTAGGAGGGTAAATAGCGAGATAGGGTGAGTGTATTACTGATTACCAGAAGGGTTATGAAAATAATTCCAAATAAAATAGATGATTACACTGAAAAATAGGTCTGTGTTAATTGTACATGCTGGTTTATCCAAAGTCCCTTCAACATAGAGGGAGATATACACAATTCCTTACTTCATTCTTTATGACCACACACCAATGGTGAAAAAAGCAACAAAGTCCGACCGGCTACCAAAGTTATTTAAAAACTATTTAAAATGTTAAAATAAAGATTAGCGGCGTTTCCGGCGGCTCCAGCTGGCAACATTAAAATCAGTTGTTGTACTGGGGACTGAACGACTCCTGCCCCCATTAATGAGGCGTGAGGACTCACCACGGTGTGTCGATTGCAGCAAGAGGAATCCCGCAGATGTGACTGGGCAGACTGCTGCCTTGAGAAGGCACGAGGGACAGGGTGGAGCTGGGGAGAGAGGCGGCCCTTGAGCTGGGAGAGCCTCCGGCGTCGGCCTTGGAGCGCTGCTGCTGACCAGAGGCTCAAGCAAAGTATTTTCAGGCCCGCTGGGGACCAGACAGAGAGGTGGTATGACAGCAGCAGCCTAGGTCGAGCAGAGGCGTAAGGAGTGGCGGCAGTGAGCTCAGCAGAGTGGGGCTGCATGTGAGGTGCAGTGGCTTGAAGGGGGAAGAGGAGCGCTGACACTGGAACCAGAAGCAGTGGAAGGCCAGCGCCTGGCGCCACCCAGGAGTAGAGAGGTTGTGCCGGGCGGAGAAGGAGGTAATTCTAAGGGCTCCCTAGCCTCGTTGAGGGGCAGAGGGGCTTGCTGAATGCGTGGGCCTAGTTGGAGAGACACACCCGGACTCCTGAGTGAGGCGAAATCTGGCACCCACCTTTTACAAAGAGACAGAAGATGTGGCAAGGGGCCCTGAGGGGCATTTTAACATAAGCCTCTGGAAAGGCTGGTATCAGCGAGAGCTGATCGGATCACTTGTGTGGAGGCCTTTGGCAGAGACGCCGACAGGGGCTAGAGACACAGGCTGGAGCTGGTGTAGACTGTTGAGTTGGATGGGGTGGCCTCTGTTGGTAGAGTCCCTCACAGGGAGTACGGCCTGCTCTTGCTGAGCTTTTTGGAGAGCCATGTGGTGACAGGTGGCGAACCAACCTTCTGAGCATCTAAACAGCAGACTCGCCCCTAGACTGGGACCTTGGGGGCCATAAGGAGTTGGCCCCTGTTGTCTGGCCCTTGTGTATGGAGTAGAGCAAACGTTTTGTTGCTTGAGCCAGTGGGGTGCGCTGTGGACAGCCTTTGGGGGGCCAGCCTGTGCCCGAAGATAGGGGGAGAAGGATAAACTGGCCAAGTATGTGCAATTCAATAAGATGGACAAAAATACTCCCCGAATGACGACAAATGGGGCCACTGGAGATCAAGCCAGGCAGGCCCAAACAGAGGAGGCAGGGGCCCGACTATAGTAGATATTATGACAGAAATACGAGGGTCATGTGAGGCCATGTCGGGCAAGGTTGATAAAGTTGAAATTAGGTGGGTCTCCTCAGCACTGATGTACGGAAAATATCAGAGCGGGTCAGGGATGCTCAAGGCAATGTTAAAGAGCTTCAACAGAAGGTAGAGGGCCCTGAAACAGACTGTCCTGACGCTTCAGTCCCGATCGTTGCTGATGAAAGAACAAATTGAGGGCTCAGATGGGCAGTTCTGGAGAAATAAACTTCGTTTTGTGGGTTTTCCGGAATGAGCAGAGGGAGGGGCAATTTGCAGAATTGCCCTGGAGGACTAGACTGTGAACACTTTGAGGTCTAAGATGTTGATGTTCTTCACCACTGAGTACCCGTAAAGTGCAAGAACTCCATAGGGCTTAACTGCCAGTCAGAAAGAGACTGGGTGACCTAAACTTTCGGTGCAGCCTCATGTTGCCAGCTAAGCTCCGGTGGGGCATATATTTCAGCTCACCTGGCAAAGCTGATTATTGGTTGAATGCCCTAGGGGAAGGGACCCAGAGGCAGCCTATGAGCTGTTGGGCTCGTGGTTGAGGAGGGACTAGCTTGCAGTCGGCCCATCTGTGGAGGCATGCCACCGGCATGGACGTGGGTTCTGCGATGGGGAGAATTTTGGTTCTACCCGATTGGACACTAGAGGACACCAACTGTGTACTAGACACTAGAGACCCGTTCTTGAAGCATAGATGTGATCGGGCCTCCCAGAGTGACAACACGGATTTGGGTTTACAATGTTACTGGACTTGCTGCTTTTCTGCGTGCCTTAGCATATATTCTTCTTTGAAGCTCTGACTCATTGAACTAAAGTTTGTTGAATAGGGGAGCGATCCTGGGACTCTTATTGCAATTAATGTGTTGGGGAGGAGTGGGATGCTGCCATGTAATTTCTTAGCTTATTTGTTCCTTTTGTGGTCACTACAATAGTTGCCGGCAGGAAGGCCACAGAGGGCTGTGGACCCATAATAAGGGTGGTTTGAGTGCCTTTTGCCTTGCCACTCAGTTGGGATTCTAGACCCTCAGTTGGAGAGGCTGAGGCTTCGGCCTCCAAGGGGGATGGTGGTGGATACTCCATGTGTTGGCCTGGAAGCTGCGGGCTTGAGTTGTTTGGACTCACTTCCTGAGGGTGGGGGGCTTCTTGTTGTGTTTTTGTTGTGTGTTGTTGAGTGTGATGTTGGTTTGAAATTGCTCTACTGTGCGTGGTCAGGACACACAAAACAATGCGTTGAGAGATGGTTTGAGTGTGGAGGGCGTGCAGTGCGCTGTGGGACGTGAGAGTGCAGCCTCCTTTAGAGGGCTGAACACTGTTTGGAAGTTCTTGACATGAAACGTTTGTGGTTTGGGACAACCTACCAAGAGACCGAGTATATTCCTATTTGAGGCGATACAGAATTTTAGTGGCATTTTTGCAGGAAACACATTGCTGGGGGGACTGTATTGGACAGCTGAGATGGAGGGGCCAGATTTATGCGACCTCCTACTCCAGCAATGCTAGGGGGCGTTGGTCTGGATGGCGCCTGGGACTCCTTTTGTGGCAAAAGGTGTGACGCTAGATTCTGAAGGGAGGTATGCAATTTTTTGCAGAAGGTGTGGAGTGCGGCTGTGGAGCACATTGGCCCAGAAGTACTGCTAGCTGGTGATCTGAACTGTGTGACGGATGGTAACTTGGACTGTTTTCCCCCGAAGACAGATACCAAACCTACTATGACAAGTTCCCTAGGGGAGGTTATGGGAGGTCTGGAGTTGCAAAATGTGCCTGCTTTGTACCTGCAAAGGGGACCCATAGCCGCTCGGACTATAGCTTGTTGTCTGGTACCATGGTCCAAAATGTGGTCAACATTTCTTATTTGGTGCAGTATCTATCTGATCATTCCCCCTTACGGATCACCTATTGGGTGGACAGGAGAGCCCCCAAAGTTCCACTGTGGAGGCTGAGAGTTGAGGAATTAGCAGACCCGTTCTTTGCGCACACTGTGGTGGAGGTGCTGGATCAAAATTTTGAGTGAATTTCAGCAGTACGGATGCGAGGGCCACGGAATAGGACGTTATGGAGGTTGCCCTGTGGGGGAGTGTATGAAGGGGACATATGGAGTGAAACTGCAGCTGCCTCGGGCACTTGCTGTCCTGGAGAAAAAACTAAGTGTCCTCGAGGGGAGTATGGTTGCGCAGCTGCAGCTACTGGCTGAGTGGAGCGTGTAGGCAGGATTTGCTGGAGACATGGGACCCCCTGGATGGGTTTGTCCGCACCGGATATAGACAGCGCCTCCACGTAAAGGGGATAAGGTTAGCAGGATGCTTGCCACGCTTCTCCGCAGCAAGACCAGATGTCCCCATGCGGTAGGGGTCTGGATCGCAGATGGGCGAGTGGTACACACGCAACAGGGTATTACTGAGGTCTTTGCAGCGCATCTACAGAAGGTATACACGGCACCTGCTGCGCCAGGCCAGCGGCAAGGGACGCTTATCTTGAGGGTTTACAGATGGTCTCCCTTTCAAGAGACAGTAGGGATGTATCAATGCAGGGCAGACATTTTTACAGGCTGCCTGTTGGGAGGCTTACGAGATGGGTCTGTTACCTGGATCTATGAGGGAGGCACTTATTGATATGTTGCCTAAATCGGACAAAGATGCTAGGGAGGTGACCTCTTATTGCCCCTCTCTCTCAATGCTAAATGTGGATATAAAAATCCTCAGCAAAATCCTGGTGCCCAGGTTGCTGGAGCATCTGCCATAGCTGGTATATGAGGACCAGTGTGGCTTTATCCTGCATAGGAACACTTTATGCAACCTGCGGAGGCTATCGCTGATCAGGCACGCCCCTATATTGGAGGATGACCACTACGCTCTGGCGCTGCTCGACATAGAAAAAGGTTTTGATTCCCTGTTGTGGGAATTCCAGTGGCAGGTCCTGCGGAAGGTGGGCATTGGGGAGTGGTACATACAATGGGTGCAATTATTATACAGTGCCCTGATGACGCAAGTATGAGTGGGTGGGACAGTGTTGCAGCATTTCTCCTTGTATCAGGGGACAAGACAGGGCTGCCCTTTGTTGCCTCCAGCCTTCCTGCTAGCTAGGAAACCACTAGCATGTAGGCTGCGCTCTGTGATGTGGGGGGGGCATTCCGATTGGTGAGACCACACATGTGGTCTCCTTACACGCAGATGATGCCTTGGTATATGTGCACCAGCCGACGTATTTTCGGTTCCCAGTTTGCTGGCTGTCCTGTCAGAATCTGGTTAAGTCTATTTTGTAGAATTGGACAAATTGAATGCTAAACTGCTATGGGCCTGAAGGAGGAAGAGGCTTAGCTTGGACACACTCAAGCGCCTCCGGAGGAAGGGGGAACTTGAACTGCCATGACCTATACCTATACTACCTAGCTGCTCAATTGCAGCACGTGGCTCATTGATTTGATGAAGGGGAAAATCGGGTGCAGAGGTTGCTGTGTGGAGCATGCAGTGGAGTTCCCTTGCCGAAGCTCTTGATGTTGGGGGCTGTGGTTCCGGACTCGGTGCTGTCTGTGTTGGGCAGGTGTGCAGAGCCTGGGAGAAGGCGGTTACACAGGTTTTGCGGAGGGCTCCTCATGCGCCAGATATGTGTATTTAAATACTGAACTCATTCGTGCTTATAAATCAGACGATGTCAGTCAACAGGTGGTGTGCCGGGGTGTGTGACTCCTTGTTGGACTTATATCCTAATGATCGATTTATTACTTTGGCTGATGTCATAGAATCATTCGACTTGGGGACCGGACAGTTTTTACGATCTGCAAAGATTGCGACGACGGCCCGTGGGATACGGCCCTCATTCCCTGTGGTCTCACGAGACTCACTGAAATTAGGGACGCTGCTGGGTATGGCTGGGGGTCATAGACGGATCCTGCATATGTACAGGGTGCTGCAAGAGGACCTGCCAGTGCAAACAAGGTGGAATGAAATTCTGGGTGCTCCTCTTTCCTTTTCCGACGCAAAATGGGAGGGTGTGCATGAAGGGGACCTCCACGAAGGCGAGATTCAAACTGCTTCAGTATAATGTAGTCCACCAGGTATACCTAACCCAGATCGCACTGCATGCAATTTACCAGAGGCGTCCATCTTCCTGTCCCCACTGTACCAGGCAAGAGGTGGATTTTATACACATGTTCTGGGGGGTGTCCTGAACTAGCTACATACTGGCAGAAAGTTTTGGAGACCTTGAGTGCTGTTACGGGGTAGTCTGTTCCCAGGGATGTCGGAGAGTGCATGTTGGGGTTGATTCCGGCTTGAAAGAAAAAAAATAAAGCATAGTAGAAAGTATATTTTGTTTGGGTTTGGTACTCACTAAGTGGAGGGTGGCCATCAGGTAGTTGTCTCCGGTCGCCCCGAAAGCGGCTGACTGCTACAAGATATGGCTGTGCGGGCGGCGGCTGAGGAAAGTAATATACGAAAAACATGCAGGGATAACAAGCTTGCGGACCACACCTGCAGGTCTGGGTGGCAATGCTCGCCGAGCTTCTGGTGCTCCCAGACGCCCTGCACCCGTAAGCAGTGGGATGGATGATGAGAAGGGGGGCGGGGGGTTGTCAAGATGCTGGATTTGGTGTCAGCAATTGGTGGACGCCTCGACTGTGTGAGATAGCGTGGGGGCGTTTCTTTGATCCGGCTCTTGCACAAGGCCATTTCACGTATACCCCATGCAGTTCATTTGTGTGTTATGGTAGAGCATTTTGGGGTGGGAGGGCTGGTCTCGTTTTCTTCATAAACATTATCCTAATGTGATAAGCGTGTCATATTTTAAATATTAATAGACATTATACGAAAAAATAAGCAAAAAAAACTCGTAGACAGTAATCACTATCTCCTGCAAAAGTACATTAATACAAGGAGAACATTTGCATGTAGAAATGGTTATTATAAACATATATGCAAAAATGATCTTATATATAAATCACTAACAATGTCTAAAAGGTCTAAATGAAGCCCCTGCAGTAATCGGCACGTCCAAAACGTTTGTTTATGTAATAAGTGTGACTGGCAGATATTGTGCTATACAAGTGCTAGTTAAAAATAACAATTAAGAAAGAAAGAAAACCAAATGATTTTCAAGGCATTTCAAAATAATAACAGCTCAAGAATAAATGTGACCTTTTTGGGCAAAATGTTTCAAAATCCAGGAATGAAGAAAACTAAAGCACGTTTTGGGGTTTACGATGTCTTAGCTTTAAGAATTTTCAAGCTAAGACATGCTTTGGTAGGATGGTTCTGGAGGGACCAACAACAGTAAATCTTTTCTTAACATATACAGGTTGATTTAAGTAAACATCTTTGAAGACAACACATTCTAAATTTAGTTTGTGCTTCCAGAGGAGCTGGCCACGCTTCATAGGTATATGTGTGAACAAACGTTTTCATTTGAGCCAAGAGTCACTCTGACACTTGACATCCTCCTTTCACAGGTGCTAGAAAATGTCAGTGAATTTCTTCTTCTACGGCAATTTCTCACTTGATATGGTGGAGACAGAAATTTGCCATACTGTCCTGGACCGTTTCCTTACCACAATAATGAGACATTTGACCTCTTTTATGGTTTTTCCAGAGATTCATAATGTACTGGCCTATGAGATGTGTATACATACATATATACATATACACACACATTTATATATTACGCAGTAGCGGTTGCTGCTATCTACTTCTAGTTAGTGTTTTCATAGGAAATGCCTTTTTTGTTTTGCTAATAACTTTTGCGCCATTTGACAAATCTTCACAAAACGTTCCAAAACAAGTGCTCTCATTTGCATAGTTGAGCATGGAAAGGTTTGGGGTGATTCATCGAGTAGGGGCCAAGAAAAAGGGGAGTCCCAAAAAGTATCATCCCCATGCATTGTCTATTGAATTTTTTTAAGAAGCACTACAGCAAAACTACTGAACGGACTTACCCCAAATTTGACAGGAAGCTAGATCTCGATTCAGAAAGCATGCTTCTTTGTGATTTCGTGTAAATCCATTCAGTAGGTTATGGGGGCTTAAGGTTTAAAATGAATAGATATCTGGACAGTTGGTGTCCAGATATGCTCTGATTGGCCAATTTAAAGAAGGCTAGTGAATCCGGATATGAACAATATGTTTTGGCAGCCATTGCAAGACTAATGGACCTGATCCCTCTGCCCTGTAAATTAATTAAAAATATATCTATAAGGGAGCAGGGTGTGCACACCTAGACCCCAAATGGCATGTGGAGGGCTCCAAATGCTCCCTCCCCTTTATTAGCTGGCCACAACATGGATAACATGCTGTGGCAACACTTACAGGACTCTGGTACATGGTCCCCATTAAAATACTTTGTAGGTTTTGAGGGCCACAAAAAAGGAGCACATACCAAGGGTGTTACCAGATTTTAGTTACTATATAAATCATTTGTTGGTGGTACCATACTAATTTGAGGAATTGTGATATGTCCTAAGGTGATTTTACCCTGTGAAAAATGCTGACTACTTGCTGCAGAAGCCAAGCTGCAAGCATATTTTCTGTAAATTCACACTATCTTTCTCAGCCATGTGAGAATAAAGTCTGATTTTAAGTAAATAATGTACTTCCAACAGGTGCAGCCTGTCAGTTGATTCCCCTGTGTTCTACTGCAGCATCCCTGAGTGTTCTAAAGAACAACTAGTGTGCTAACAGTCTTACTTATGACATAAGTTTGGCAGTCTTAAAGTAACCCTGATTGAATCAAACGGATACAACTTAAAACATTTTTCATTCAGAAGGAACAAAATGAGGGGGGGTCGTAGAAATTATGGTAAGTGCTGTAGAAGCCAAACTTAGGACAGATTTAAACGAGTACTCAAATATCTTCCTCTTCTATTTCATTAAAACATTCTGACATGTAGACTGAAACATGCATTTTCAACACCAGCAGCAGACAGCCAGTTAACTCCCTGGTGATCAGCAGTTTTACCAGTGTTCTGATGAGCACTAGAGCACTAACATTCTGAATTCATGCCAAAAGTGTGGCACATCTGAACGCCATCTTGATGGAAATGAAGTTGAAACAGAAAGCATTTTCTACTGAAGATACTGCAGCAAATGAGGAAATTAGGGAGCTTTATAGCAAAAAAAAGTCTCCCAAGATGGGACAAGAGTAAAAAAAGAGCCCATATATCAACCAAATGTAGCCGGTGCAAAATACTTAATTATTTTTCCCAGCTTTATATAGTGCGGACTTGACCTGAACGTACTTGAGTGCTTTACATGAGCATCAGTTACATTACACAAGGATACATTCATTTTGTATTAGGAACGGGGAGATTAACTGATTTGCCCTGAACCACAGGCTGTTTAGCCGGCGATGAAACTCAAACCTGGTTCCACAGGTGCAATATAGGCAGCTCTGCCATAACACCATATCCTCTCTCCTAAGTGCAACAAATATTCAAATGATCACCTGGATAAAAAAATATAAAGATAGCAGATAATTAAAAAGTGATTTGTCGCTATTTGAGGACTCAGAAAATGTGACCCCATTTTAGGTTTTTAGAGCACCGACTATAATTTTTATGGGAAAAGACACACTCATTTTTATAATTTCTAAAGAAAATGCTTTAGGTTTTACAGTTTTTATTATGTGCAACACTTCTGAAACAAATACAGAATGTTAGCGATCTAGTTGTTCATTAGAACACTGTGGGGAGGCAGGGGTCAGGAGCACAGACTCGGACAATTGAGGTTAGGGAGGAGGGGGTAGAGGCAGCAAGTTGACCACGCTGGGCAGGTGGGAGGGAGGGGCAATGGCAGTACAACGGACCAAGGAGGGCAGAAGCAACAAACAAACCAACCATGCAGGACAGGCATGAGAGGCTGTGGCAATACAACGGACCATTGAGGGCAGAAGGGAGAGGTAGTGGCAGTGCAACGATACATGCTAACAGACCTGATTCAGGCAGGAGACTCCCAATGTTTTTAAGCCCAAGGGGTTTTATTTTTGCCGCCTCCTACCTAAAATCCCCTCTTTTTCAATGCAATCTATCAGGGAAATCAATTCCCGACATTTCTTTTAATTCTCCCTCTTACCAAGTTCAAAATGTTGGCATGAA
The DNA here is from genome assembly GCF_964204655.1 of Triturus cristatus. Taxonomy (NCBI): domain Eukaryota; kingdom Metazoa; phylum Chordata; class Amphibia; order Caudata; family Salamandridae; genus Triturus; species Triturus cristatus. Next base: position 1,034,662,635 of record NC_140594.1, on the reverse strand, counting down.
TGGTACATTGGACCACAGAGGGCAGGAGGAATGGGGTAAGGACCAGACTGGAACAATAGAGGGCAAAAGGGAGGTGTGCAAGGGCACCAAACTGACCTTACAGGGCCAGGGGTTGCAGCAACACAATACATCACACAGGGCAAGCAGCAGGGCAGTGCAGCACAATAGACCATGAAGGGCAGGAGGGAGGGGACAGGGGCACGCCAATGAACCATGCAAGGTAGGACGGAGGCGATGGGAGCACACACATGAACAGAGGGCGAGAGGAGGGCAGAAGCAGCAAGCTGAGCATGCAGGGCTAGCGGGATGGGCACTAGAAGCACATAACACACCATGGAGGGCAACAGGGAGCTATAATGGCATACACACTGACAACGGAGAGAAGGAGGTGTCAGGGACAGCAAGCGGACTACAAAGGGTAAGTGGGAGGGGCAGTGGCAGCACAAAAGACCATGCATGGCAGGCGGGAGAGTAAGTGGCAGCACAACAGCCATGCTGGGCAAGAGGGATTGGGCAGGGAATGGACACACAAGAGAGGACAGGGAATGGGGGCAGGAGCTTCACAACAAACAATGAAGGTGGGCAGGAGGAGCAGTTTCAGCACAACATAGCCTGGAGGGCAGAAGGGAGTGGCAGCAAAATGGACCATAGAGGACAACAGGGAGGGAATAGGGGCATGGAACTCAGGCAATGGAAGGCAGGGTGGACGGGCAGGGACAGGCGGCAGCTATCTGAAAATGCTAGGCAGGCGGGAGGGGCAGTGGCAGCTCAACAGAACAGAGTAGACAGAAGGGGCAGTGGCAGGTGCATGGAACATGGTGGGCAAAAGGGAGGGAGTAGGGGCATGCACACAGACATCAGATGGCAGGGGAAAGGAGGGTAGGGACAGCAAGCTAAGGACAGAGGTTAAACAGGAGGGCAGAGACAGGGCCATAGACTCCGGCAACGGAGGGCAGGAGTTGGCATGGACATCAAGCTAACTGGAGAGTAATGGCAGCACATCGGACAAGGTAGAGCAGGAGGCAGGTGCATGGACTTGGACAACAGAGGCCCGGGAGTAGGTGGGTAGGGGTAGCAAGTTAACTGCACAGGGCAGGAGGGGAGGGCAGTGACATAACAGCCAAACAGGGCTGATATGAAGGGCCAGGGGTATGAACTTGGACAATGGAGATCAAGGGGGGAGAATCAGGAGAAGTAAGCTTGGACAGGGGCAGTAAAACAGAAATTTCCAGGCCAGACCCTAGGTCCAATCCCCCTGCTGTGCCTTACGAAGAAAATCTTGCTTTACGTTAAAAGAAAACCCTAGTGACGGTATGGTTAAGAATAGTAACAATTTCAAACTCCACATGAAAACAATCTTAGAAATTCATAGAAAAACGCTTTATGGTAGGAGTTATAGTTACTTCAGATAACTATAACTGGTGAATTTCAGTGGCTCTGTTAGTTTTTAATGGTATTTATTCTATGTGACATTTTTACCTAACTATACCAAAAAAGTGTTTTTCTCATGTTCATTTCCATAGAGACTTTTTGACACAACTACAGCCTGAACCACTGGATGGAATTACACCAGATTTGGCACAAAGGTAGCTCTTGGTCCAGAAAGAACCCTTTTCGTTATCTGGTATATATCCGTTCAGTAGTTGGAGATATTAAAGGAAATCCAAACTAGTACATATAGGGACATGGATCCTCCGAGGATCTGACCGTCCCCGACCACGACCTCCCCGGGGCTAAGTAACATGTAATGGAGGGGTCCAAAAACCACCCCAGGAGAGCCTTAGACAATAGAGGGAAGGACGCACTGATTTTATTAATCTACCAGCGGGCTTTGATACTGTCCACCATACCATCCTGGTGGACAGATTAGCAGAAATAGGGGTGCAGGGAGCGGCTCTTCATTTGTTTCGATCTTTCCTAGAAGATAGGATGCAATTTGTGGCTCTGGGCCCGATGAAATCGGATCCTTTTCGGCTCCCTTGTGGAGTGCCTCAGGGCTCATCAATTAGCCCAACACTTTTTAATATCTATAATATCTATATAGCGGCTCTAGCCCCAGTTATAAAAGCGTTTGGCTTCGACTTAACGTTGTATGCTGATGATACACAGAGAGTGGTATCAGTTAGGAATCAGCCACATTCTGTTAGCAAGTAGTTTCATGACTGCATGCTTGCGGTAAGTTCATGGATGAACACTAATAGCCTGAAGCTTAACTCTAGCAAAACAGAGGTGGTCCTCTTTGGAAATGATCCCTTTTTTTGTTCCGCAGATTGGTGGCCAATAAATCTTGGTGGGCTGCCAGAACCAGTAGTAAAGGCCAAGAATCTAGGGATAAATATAGATAATAAACGTACTTTTGCGGGGCAGGTTAATGCCCTTACATCTTCTACTTTTTTCATTACGAGGAAAATTAGAAAGATCCTGTTGTTTATCCCAATAAGATGTCAACAACTGGCCATATCAGCTTTGATATTGGCCAGATTAGATTACTGTAATGGGCTCTATCTCAATATATGGGCCCAGCATTTTAGGAAGCGTCAGGTGCTGCAAAATGCGGCCGCAACAGTTCTCTCCCGTACATCCAAGGAATGCATCAGACAGGAAAACCATCAAACAACTATACTGATTACCAGTGAAGGAGAGGGTTCATTTGAAAGCATTGTGCTTCGCGTATAAAGTATTTCACAAACAAGGACCACAAGAATTAACACAGAAATGTAGATGGTCCACACCCTGCAGCTCACCTAGATCTTCCAATTCTAGAACTTTGTTGGTACCTACCTTTCAGAGAACGAACTGGGGTGGCAGAACTTTCTATTTGGGTACCATAAAAATATGGAACAAACTCCAGATATCCATTCGATCAGCTTCTTTTTTACTTAACTTCAGGCGGGAGCTTAAAACTTGGCTTTTTAGTACTTCCGATTTCTGGTAAAATGCCAGTTTCTCTCATTTTTGGCAGGTCTGAGCCAGGACAAAGTCTGGTAACAGAGCGCTTTACAAGTCTTATACATTAACATTAACATACCACCTCCCTGGGGCCAAATATATATATATTATTTTTTTTTAAAGTGAGAGGTACGCACGGCTCTCCCGTCCGGGCCACATAGGGATTAAGGAACCACAACCTCTCTGGGGCCGGCCTTGAAAAGTAAAGGAGGGGGTCAGCGTGGCCCCGTGCTGCAGCCAGCCATACATGGCCCTGTAGAGCACCACCACCCAGGGCCTGTTCCTGCTATGTCCAGGAGTGCCCAACCCCTGGAAATAGCTGTTTGCATTCACCTTGCAAGCGAGAGCAAACACTCCAGTTCCAGAAGCAAAAGAGGCAGAATAAAGGTCAGCAACGAGCAGAAAGAGGCAGGTTAAAGGTCAGAAATGGGAAAGGAGGAAAAATAAAGGTCAGAAAGGAGCAGAAAGAGGCAGAATAATGAAGAACAAGCATTTGCAATGCAATAGGTCTCGCATTTACGCAAGTTTGAGCTATTGGCATTGTAAATGACAATGCCTTTTATTTATATTTTGGGTTTTAAAACATAAATAAAAGGCATTGTCATTTACCATATTAATAGCTTAAACTCTCGCAAATGCGAGACTATTGCATTGCAATAAAGGGCCTTCTCGATTGCTTATTAGATTGTAAATATCAGAGGAAGAGATCGCCTGCGACATCTTCGAAGTAGTGATAAATTAGTGCAGTGAAGAAGATGTCTAAGTGTTGTAAATTACACAGACACAAAGTGTGAAGTGAGAGTTACATATGATCTGAGCTATAAACACTACCAAAGTGCTCCAGCACCTTTCGCTCTGTGATTACACTGTCACAGCTCAGGAGGCAGAGCGCGGGGGGGGGCTATTTCCTGCCCTCTCCATGATTTGAGTGTGCAGTGTGGCAATGCGTAATGTCATTGCCATTTTTGGCCTTAAAAAAGACACTCCAGCTGTAGTAGGGCCCTGGGTTCACCTCCTGTGCAGAGAGAGCTGTGCGTTGTGGCAGGCATGGAGGGAGGGAGGAATGTCTCAGCTGCAGCTCCGGCCTCGTACAGTGCCCCTTCTATTACTAGTGAGCGAGAGGCACTGAGGTGGTGTTATTGGTGGTGATGGTGGTGGTGTTGGTATTGGTGGTGGTGGTGGTGGTATTAGTGGTGCTGTTGGTGGTGATGGTATTGGTGGTGATGGTATTGGTGGTGGTGGTGGTATTGGTGGTGGTGGTGGTATTGGTGGTGGTGGTATTGGCGGTGGTGGTATTGGCGGTGGTGGTATTGGCGGTGGTGGTGGTATTGGTGGAGGTGGTGGTGGAGGTGGTGGTATTGATGGTATTGGTGGAGGTGGAGGTAGTGGTATTGGTGGTGTGTTGGTGGTGGTGGTGGTATTGACGGGGGTGGTGGTGTTAGTGGAGGTGGTGATATTGGTGGTGGTGGTGGTGGTGGTGGTGATAGTGTTGTTGTTTCATAAACAGACGTTTAATTACCTTCTTATCAGGCTTACATGGATGAAGTGATGTAAAAAAAAAAAAAAAGGTTTTCTTAGCATATTACCGTTTTGCTTGTCATCAGCAAGCCATGGAATATTCAAACCATGTGCACAACGCATACAACTGATGTAGCACAAAATTAATTTTCATTTGTAGGGGTGCATTATAATCACATGTGTAGAACGCATCCGCATATAATCCCTTGTCGTGTCAACCTAAGGTGTTAGAACTCTGAAATGTAAGAACATAAAACGTGATGTATTTAGGACATTAAATAGTAAACGTGAAGAATTAAAATCTAAACCATATGTAACTAGCAGAAAACACTAACTTGAAGAATTTGGGTTGTGCAACTGACAATCATTCATTATTAAATGTGTTTATTGTTTCATAAGCAGGTAGGAATATTAACCAAATGTGCCTTATTTTCTATGCAATTTCGTAAAGCTTATGCTCCATTTCTCTTATGTTAGCTGAATCGTGTAGGCCTGAAATGCATTTCCCTGGAAGCTCTCACTTTAGAATTAACGTTTTAAATTTCATGTGTGCTGTGGATTTTGTTCTTTCTCACGTTTATGTTAACAGTGGAAGAAACGCCCTTATTAGTTAGAATAATGTCTTTGCTAGGCAAGGAGAGAAGAGGATACATTGAGAGTTAATGCTCATAAGGAGAACTGTTGTATTTTCACGGAGAAGGCCTAGGAATCAAGGTCATCTTGTTGCTGTTCAGGAACATCTTCATCCTGTGGAAAACTACCTACGAGAACGTGGTCCGAGTGGATGGCGTGACCCGAAAGGAATCCTGGGAAGATACCTGTAATGTTGGAACATTGCAAGGAAAGAGCCCCACTTCTTCTCTACCTTTGGAGAGAGAGCATCTCAGAATGAGCTGTGTCTCAATAGCTCAATGCTACCTGACCCACTTATGTGGAGAGACTTCTAAAGAAGGTACCTTTACTTGTCCTGCTCCAAAGAATGCTAAGTTAGGGATGTCAAGTTAAAGTTAGCGTAGGGATACATTAATGCTTTATTTTCATCAACCCTTGATGCAGAGAAATTTGGACTTGAGCTTTTTGATCCTCTGCATACTATTTGAGTTATTTGTCTTGTGCAAGCTGCATGGACTCAACTTTATCCGCAGATCTGGCTATATGTTGATTCCCATGTATTTTACTACACCCTTCATCTTGAGGTGTCTTTATGTCTAGTTATTTTTGGCTATGTAATAAATTAACTAACGTTAATTAGTGGTCTGTGGTTACTATGTGTCTAGAGAAACTGTGTTTGAAATGATTCACATTGTTAATGATTTTTCACCACTACCTGCTTTCATGATGAGAAAAAGAACCATGGATTTGTGATTCTAGAATATATCTAGAACGTACGGGCCTGGCCATTTCACTATCAATGATAATATTATGAATAAAGGAAGCTCTCTGGTTATTCCAGATTGAGAGCCACAACAAAAGGGAGTTTATCTTAATGGAATCTTCTAGGTACGGCAAAGCCGATTCTTTGTGGTCGATGTAATGGGGGATTGAATGAGGAAGACAAAGAAGATGCCTACAAAAATGATTCTCTTACTTGTAACATGCAGGAATTGATGTAACCCCGTAATCCACACCCACACCTTGCAACTGGTACACATTGCTTTGAGTAGAGTTCAATAAGGGAGGCTATGGGCTTACCCACGACAGATTTACGGATAGTGAAGAGTGAGTGTCTAACTTGCTTACATTTTGTATTGCGGAAACTCATGTTCCACCACCAAGAACCATTTCTGTCAAATAGTAAACCAAGAAATGGGGATTTAAAAACAGCGTGAAGGCTGTTTTCATTAACCCCCTAAGGTGTGCAGCAAGTATTGCTTGGGGCCGCTTGTCATAGTCTGTGATTTAGTAAAGTTGGTACACAGATCGAACTCAAGCATAAAACCCCAAAATTCTTGAACCAGGCACCTCAAAGTGTTAGGCATCTGTGCTAAAATCACAGCATTATCAGCGTGCAACAGTGTGGATACTGCAACAAAATTAACATAAGGGACATCTTGGGCGACGGTATCTAAAAACGCACCAGGCTAGTTAATATACAGAATAAATAAAAGGAGTGCTACAGCGCAGGCGTGCCCGAGTCTCTGCTGTAAGTAGATGGGATTAGATAGTTCGCCACTGAGACCAAACCTCACTCTAGCCTTCAGATCTCGATGGCATGAATGGATGAATGGATAAAATGTGCACAATCGCAGCATATATCCCCAACTTCAGCATAATCACCCACAGTTTGTTGCGATTAACCTTATCAAAGGCGGATGATAAGTCTATAAAAGTGAGGTATATGGGTAATTTTTTAGATAAGAGTATACATCCCAAGCAATAGATTATGGTTTAAGCATTGTTCCTAAATTTTGCCTGGACCCCTATTCAAAGGGAGATAAAATGAAGTTATCACACCAATCTCTTAATCTATTAAAAATCACTCTGACCATAATTTTGGCAGTTAAATCAATCCAAGATGTGGGCCTATAGCACTTAAGATCGTTCCAGCTACCTTTTTTAAAAACATGGACGATGATAGAACTTGACCATGGAAAGGTCTTCCAAGTCCAAGTTATTAAAAACATTGGCCCACAGAGGCGCCGAAGCTCAATTCTATATTTAAAAATATCAATGGGTGCTCCATCCAGCCCAGGGGCTTTTGAAGAGGAACTACTGGTAAAGGCATTGGTCACCTCTTCTACTGTAAATTGGAGCCTGCCAGAATCATCTACTAAAAAAGATGACTCTACATGCAAAATGCCATCAAAGGTACTGCAATGTATGCTATTAAAATGAGCTACCCACAGTTCCCCCATAATAGGACTACTCAATAATGTCAGAGCAGCCTTCTCTACTTGGAGTTCATTGACCACTTTCCAAAATTTGCAGGGGCTCTTAGGGGTCACTGCACTTTAACCGTCCCCAGTTTGCTCTTTGAATTGCTAACTTCCTAATCCCCAGAGCCTCTTTATACCATGCTTGGGCCGAAGCAATTACGCTAGGGTTTCTAGGTTTGACTGACAGAGCAGGTGTCAGATCTCTATTCACCTTGGAACTAGATCTAGCAAACCTATGAATAGGTGGACAGGCTGACCTCGCAATTGGCTTGAGGATCAGATCTTTTATTATGTCACACAGAGCTCTAAAATGATTATTCAGATTAACAACTAGTGAAATCTCAGGCAAACACAACAGGAAAAATGCCCACACCAGTCTTAAGTAACTCAACCAAAAATTTCGTTGGATCAGGAAAATGCCATGAGAGCCTAAGACCATTATGCTGAGGCGTTGGCTGGAAGACAGCTTCAATAGACACTTTAGTAATATCCATCGGTAAGAATATTGTAACAGTGCATGGATAATGATCCCTAAAGGCTTATGCATGGACACCCTCTTCCATGGAATGCATATACCCCAGGTACTTTGTCGTTGATATGCTCAAGTAAATTTATAAGATCTTGTGTCAAAACATAGTGGGCTAACTCCACGCCTCTCGCATCGGAGGTACTAGCTGTTACACCCTTGCTGTAGTGGCGAGCAAGACTTGCGTCAGAAAATGTGGAGATATGTTTAGCATTAAAATCACCACAAATCATAACGTTACAGCCCCCAAAATCAGAGTCAGACTTGGACATAAGTTTATCAACAATACTAAATAAAATGTGAAAATTGGAAAAGTCATTATTATAGTCAATATTATAAAAACAAATATAACACGTAAAACTGTGAGAACCGGTTAATTCTAACACCTGGACCTCCAGACAACTAAGGCTCAATAAAGCTATTATGGCCTTAACTCTGAGTTTAGACCCACATTGCGGTGCACTGATACAGAAGAGGTAGCAGGGATAGACAAGCATTGGCATAGCCAATAGGACTCGCCTTTGGTACCTTATAAGTGTTTAGTTATCCAGCACAATATCCTTGGTGCAACAACATCAACTGTTGCATGGTAAACACTTATAAGGTCCCAAAGGCGAGACCTATTGGCTATGCCAATGCTTGTTTACATTTGCAGCAGGAGTGGTGGGGGAAGAGAGACCTGCTGGAGGGGCATGGATCTGAGGAGGATTTGCTCGACCAGGCACAGAGGGAGTGTGACTGCTCTGGAAAACAAGTCAGGTGAAGGCATTTAAAAGCAAGCATGACAGGTGGTGTGAACAACAAAAAACAAAACTAGCCTAAAGTCCCCATCTTAACAGTAGGTCAGCTAATAGCTGTGCTGCACAGTGTCCCACCTCCCCTGCCCATAGTCCTGACCTCACTCAGCAGCTGCATCTCTCCATATTGGATTTCGTAGATCTGTAGTACGCTGGTGCCCCGCGGGTAGTTGCCCAAACAAACAAAACGAGCACTGCGTGGCAGCCACTTGCATTCAAAAACAGTGTATTTAAGTGACTTCTGAATGTGGCAGATGATGTCCAGCTTCTCCAGTGGGCTGCACATGGTGGCAGTTATGGCAGTCAGAACCTCTATGGCTCGGCTCAAGACAACAATGCACGAGAAACTCTCTGCCCTCAGCTTGAGACACAGAGGACTGGCCAACACCACCCTGGTGTAAGGGTTGCACAATAAGGTGCACTATTTCAACCAGCAAACACTGGATCGCTGTTCAGTGACTATGTTCACCTTAACAACAAATCTACATGATGCAGAATGGTTTCGTCGGCAATAATAATGCAAACACTAGACCGCGGTAAACAAATGCAAGTGGTGCTCTTGTAAAGTGCTCTGATACCTTGAGGTGGAGTTCACGCTATGTTAATTATTATTTTAAAAAAATAACACATAAATGACATGAACACAAGAAAGCCTTGCTGGGGAATGTGGGGGCGCCGTAGCTCCCATTGTGTGGATGCGCTGGGATGCGATTGAAAAAAGAAAAGGCCTACAGCTGAGCGTGTTTAGAAACACAACATTCAGAAACAAGCATTACATCAAAGCGGCCGTGAAAGAGATCACGATCAAGCGCGACGTGCGCCGGCGCACATGCACTGTAGCTCTAGGCCGGCCATGGTAGCATATTTTTTAAGCCCTCACAAAAAGTCTCGCCAGACCAGCGCATGCGCTGGGTCAGGCGAGACCTAAAAAACAAGAGTAGCCATTAAGGACTACCAGAGTTATGGCCCAGGTTTCGTGAAAAAAATAATGAAACTGTACAACCAGGGAATACCATTCTTTCAACACTAAATTGCCATTGATCCCTGCAATATTCCAGGATAGAAAAGTAGACTCATTCAAACATCCCCAGGACTTGCTACAGGGTGCAGATCTCCGGTCAGGTAACGACATAACAGCAGTAGTAGGGGACAGGGGGCCTTTGGACCCCCTGCTGCCTGTCGACTCAATATCGGATGCATCCATGAGTCAGTCACACATCTCCAAGCCATCCAAGGGCATGAATTTGTTGCAGAGATCAACTCCAGGGAAGCTGGATTGAGCCTTCAAATTCGAACAAGGGCTGAACCAGAAGCAGAGGGCGGCCTAGAAATGCAAGGTTTATATAAATAGCCCAATGGAAGGGCAAATATCTGTGTGGGCCCTGGAAAAGAGGTTTCGATGATTTAAGAGACTTCAGACAACTTTCGGATCCTTGAAATTGACAACTACCCAGTCGCTGGAAAATGTCATTGAGGATTGCCCAATCAAGTCGACCCGGTTTGCATTAAAATATGAGCTAAGAAGGGTCAAATCCCATATGTTTAGATACCTGGGAGTGATCTTGCTTCTGTTCATGTAATATTTCAGGGCAGTCTGGGAGTGATCTTGCTTCTGTTCATGTAATATTTCAGGGCAGTCTGGGAGGGATCTTGCTTCTGTTCATGTATTATTTCAGGGCAGTCTGGGAGGGATCTTTCTTCTGTTCATGTAATATTTCAGGGCAGTCTGGGAGGGATCTTTCTTCTGTTCATGTAATATTTCAGGGCAGTCTGGGAGGGATCTTTCTTCTGTATATACATTACATTATCGTTGTAAAGGCATGCGTGGTAAATGCATATGCGTGGTGAAGACTTGCATAATGAAAGCAATGAATGCATGGTAAAGGTTATGCGTGGTAAAGAAGTGCTTGATAAAGACTGCATGGTAATGCTCGTTTCCGCCTCGAAATACATGACTTCAGGATATGCGCTGTACAAACCTTTCTCCAGTGTTTGATTTAATAAACTATAAAGTTGTTCATGTATAAGAGGAACCCAGGACACCCAGAGGGTACCTGTAACAACTGATTTACATCTTAGTTCACTACTGGCATTGTTTTCAGGGTTAGTGGAAAAATGAATCTTTATAAATTCATGTTTGAAAACTATTACTTTTAAAATAATACTTCTCAATGCACTGATATAATTTCATATATTAAGGAGAAATGGTTCTGCATGTTAATGAAATACCCTTTTCGGATTTTATAAAGACTTTACCATTTTTTTTTTAACAGGTTTGCAGCAATACCTCATTTTAACTTTAAATAAAGGCTTGTCCATTTATTTCACTTTTTTTTTAAATTTTAGTGTTGAGTCAAGTAAACAGCAGCCCAGGACTGCTGCAGAACAGGGGGCATGTAAAGGTTAGGAGGGCCGCATGTGGCCCATGGGTTGTACTTGGAGTATCACTGACTTAGCACTTGTAAATGCCTAACTGCTGGAAATTAAATCTTTGCTGTTTCTGAAGTTAGATTTTCTGTATTGTATCCTGAGGCAACATTACTGAAACATTTGCTTAGGTATCGACTGAAGAGATCAGCACAAATCGGCTCTCTGAAAGTGGTGGGTTTTCAAGAAATCAGAATCACTTGGCATGACTTCCTTTCCTCTCCTCTTTCTTTCTCACAGCAGCACAGAGATGTTTTTCCACCAACCACACAAAATAGTCTTAGTGAGAAAATGCAGAAATGGTTTAGACTGATGGACTGTGGTGGTGGGGAGACTAGATGATGTATGGAGTTTAAGTCACCAGAATTTCAGCAAGTCTGTTATTTCCACTGACTGAACTTGAGAAATGCTTCAGTATTTTTCGACATAATTGTGGAGAATGATAAAAACATAATCATCCAACTGCCCCACAAAAGGTATGTGTAGGAAAATAATCCTTGGTATGTATTCACCACACTGACATTCTGTTGGTCAACAGAAAGTTAATGGCCATTTCCAAATGTGGCAACAACGGTTCCAAGTCAAACTCATCCCCTGTGCCCTTAAAGGAGTTAGGCAAGGGCAATTCCAACTCATTCCCCAAAGGCCTTTTTGGCCATCAAGGATAGTCTCATTTTCTTCACAGGCTGTAATGCTGAAAGAAGTGGTACCAATGCCACAATGTGATGGCAAACTCTGAAGCAGCACCACAAGGGGAGCAGGCACTAGTCCTGGCGAAGGAGAAGCAGGTGGAGTAGAAGCAACACCTTACAAGAGCATCATCAAGAGATTGACCAAAAGGGCCATTTGGGATTGTGAGGATATGCTTCCTTCAACATTTGACATTTTGGCTGCCTGAAGTTTTCAAAATGTGAAAGGCTACTTGAAAGAGGGGCAAACTGAAGCTGCATTTTCCCCAGTAATGGAATGTGATTCTCAGGCTAGAAGAACTGCTGTTTTTTTACTTCTGTTTTTTTTTGGCTCATGTTTCTAATGCCGATTCGGTCCAAATGAAGCGACTCTGGTTTATCAGATCCATGAGAACAGCTCTTCATGTTCCGGCTAACAGTAGAGTGGAAAATGGGGCAAGGACCAAAATGTTCTCGATAAGCTCTTGGGTGCTTCCTGAGACACATTACACAAACGCTAGAGCCTTAGGATTGCCTAATACACTACTGCATCATAAGTGTGGATCCATTATTGTGTAATGTTTGCAGTCATGGAAGGCCAGTAATCTAATATCTTGATACCTTTGTATATTAACAAAAAAGGTCAAATAAAGCAACTGGAAAATAAACCCATTAACAAAAAATGTCAAATGAAGCAACTGGAAAATAAACCAAGAAAATTCAGTGACCATTTGTTTAGCACGTCCGCATCGGTACAGATCACAACGATCAATGGAGAAAATGTAATAGTAAGTTTCAGAAAGGTCAGTATTTAATGACTGTGCATGAAAGCCACAAGTCTCCACAGAAAATGACAGAAAACATATACAGTTGATAAAAGGGGAGGGGATCATAGGAAACAAAGACGTAAGTAACCAAGAGTGGCTGTAGACTGGATTTAAAAAATAGCAACTTGGTGCAACTCATTATATGACTAACATATCCACCACTCAAATTACTTTCATATATCACTATACTAATTCACCACTAATCCTTTCTGGGTTCCCGAGTAGCATGCTACTCGCCCTACTCGCCGACAAAAACGCTTCAAAAACCCATCAGGAGTAGCAAGTGCTATATAAATGTAAACCTTTTTCCCTGTTCTATCCCTCCGCTATCCTTCTCAATCCAAATAACTGACTATCATATCCACCACTCAAATTACTTTTATATTTCACTATACTAATTCACCACTAATCCTTAATGGTTCCAGAGTAGTGTACTACTCACAGCAAAAGCGCTTTAACCCCTCGTCAGGGGTAGTAAGCGCTATATAAATGCAATTACAATACAATACAATAAGGCTCATAGTTTTAAAAGGACATGGCCTAACTAAGCACAGTGACAGCAACATAAACTCCTCTACGTGAGAAAAAAAAGGAACTTAGAGGGGCTCTCACCAGAAAATATCTTACCTCCTCTGGCAAGGTTCAACAGTTATGTGGTAGGACTATTTGCAAAAATCCCAAAATTTGGGATCAACAACTTCAGTATCTTAAATGAATGGAATAACGATGTCTCGTGTGGCACTTTAGTAGTTTCTTAAGGAAAATTCTGACCATTTTGTAATATTGACTTTCCCTTACAAAGTCAGAACTGAACATCTTCCACTGTAAAATCGCTTTAAATGTGCTACTTCTGTCCAAGGACATCTGTTAAAGGAAATAGCTCCTCTGAGAAAAGAGTGTATCAGCAAAATATGAAGCCAAGATTTAAATGTATTAAGGCAAAATCTGAAGCAAAAATACGGATGAATGCGTTAACCATAGATTCCAGACAACATCCGAATTAAAAAAATGGACAAGCTATGCTTGATCGTTTAGTGTATAAATAGTCATATTATATGGACCTGACATCTAGAGAGATTAAAAGCATGTAAATATGGAACATCCTGTGCCAGCTAAAGGTTAAGATTCTATTTGGACCACTGACATAAAAGGAGCGAATTGTCAAAGATTTAAATAGAGCTTTTTAGATGAAGAATACCATCTGAAGTTGCTGTTTCCTTTGCAAAATGGACTTAAGTTTTTCTTGTTGCTTGAGGTACGTTTTAACCACTTCTTCCATGATTTGCCCCTTATCATCTTCACAACTGGTGTCAGTGTCAGCAGAATGGCAGAAGCTCTCAACTCCACTGCATCGAACTTCTGAATAAAAGTTAAAGAGAATATGATCAGAACTAGAATGCAAACTACATTTTCAACATGATTTCTTTAAAAACACACAAATACAAATAATGCATGCTTAACTTTGGTTAAGATGATCGGTTTTGAGATTAGGAATAGAGAACTGAATACAGTAACACTCGCTTGTCGAAAGGATCATTTTTAAGGTGACAGAGGAATAGTCTCTCTTATCTTCAGGTGCCAAGGTATTCAAAGAAACCCAGTCTACATTAGCCTAAATGTCACCACAAGAAGCCTGGCTTTTATTTCTCCATCTAAATGGATTAATCCTCTTACACTGCTCAATGATTTGAGAACCACCATTTGCTAATTTCCACTTTTTGCTATACTGAATACTGTTGGTGAATATATTTTCAAGCAATTTGTATGCAAGGACAGTCCCACCTACTCATTGTCCTCTTAAACTAAAGTGTAACACTGTAAATTGGATGTAGTAGCTTTCTCCATATGCACCCAGAGGTCTGTGCTCTGCAGTTTATTGGCTATAGGGAACTCTTTTGCTTATCAACTGATTTGGTAGCAACAGCTTTTCCATGCTCTACCACCAATGACTGGATCTGCACCCTTACACTAACAAATAGCCTGGCTGCTTTTATTTTTCCTAAACCACAGCTGCATACTGAGCTTCTTTATTAAGGCGGTGCATTAGATATTCCTGAATTTTAATCAGCATATGTTACGTAAAATGAAACGAAGAGTGATGCCCTCTGAAAGGTCAAAAGTGATACACTCCATGCAATGCTTGGTAGCGGGATTATTCCTGGATAGACATCTATCCGCACATTTGGTTGGAATTTCCATGAAAGTCACCAAAAGTCTATACAAGAATACTGTTGATGAGGGTATGAATAAAATGAGTACTCAGGTTACCCGATATGATTAAGCCCTTCAATCACTGCTGGACCACATTCTGTGATTATCCTCATGATAACCTGTCTAACTTTTCTCATACAATCACAGGCTTTACGGTTAGTGTTATTGATACCTTACTTGTATTCTGATAGTTCTACTTCAAAGTGCAAGCTTCTTCTCTTTCCTGCATTACTGTAAATTTCCATTGTCAAAGCACTAGCAATTTGGACTATTGAACAATTTGGACATGGGCGCCCAATGCCTTGAATTTAGGAATCGTAAATCTCATTGAGTTGCTTCTTTGTGCCATCTTAAAAGCCCTATCGCAAAAACGTGACAATTTAAAGTCTCTCTCTATATGAGCTTTCCCTAGTATTTCTTCTTTTATTCTGTAGTTTGAGAAGCAAGCAATACAGTACACTGGGGCGGGTCAGTTTTTGGTTTCTAAAAAGAAGCTTGGAGGGGTTGTATGATGCTTGTCAGGTTTCCTTCTGTTCCTCAAGACAGCTTTTCATTGATTCATTCGAAAACTGGTCTGTTTTTCTGCATTTTCCAGAACACCAACAATCTTGGTTTTTTTTTCCACCTTGAGCGATTCTCCTTTATAATTTTCTTAGTGCTACCAGGCTCTCATATCTTGATGCGCAAGTGCTCTTGATAGTAGTTAGTTTTTCCTTCATCGCCACAAGCTGGTTTGAAAAGTTTCTATTTATTCATCAACTTCTATACATTTTGTTCCAATTTGGCCTACCCCTTCCCCAGTTTCCATCTGAATATTTGATTTACGTACAGATTCTGGGATTTGATGGAGAAAAAGAAGAAATGCTGGAATGATTCACAGGAACACCTCAATCGCTAGTAGCTATGTTATACATCTTATAAGGAACAACCAAAATATAAGGGAGCCACAAGATGTTTTTCTGCTTCACATCTACTGGAACTCGTCTAGGAGCCCAATTTAGAGTTCAAGCCAAGGTCACCTTCAGGTGAAGAAATCTCTTTGCTGTGATTTCTGTTTTCAGAATAGATCCCGATGACTATCTTTAAGTATTTAAGCAGCCCTTTGTTGGACTCCATGATTCTTGCGGTAACAGATTGAGCAGCCAGTGACTGTGATGTGCCAGCGCTTTAACCCTCTTTGCTTTTCCCACTGAATATTGCATAAGTAAATCGTCTTTGAGGAGGACGAAGTGAGATACTTTCAGCAGCCCTTCGTTTTTAAACAGACATAGATGAGGTAGGTTTGCTTAGGGTTCTATTATGGAGGTTATCTCCTATGCCTTGACTCCACTTCTTAATAGCCCCATGTAGGAAATTTGCCCGGTATGCAGGGTCACCCGGACAATTCACCTTTTGTTGAACCCTATTATTTTGCTGGCTATAGAACTGTATGCACTTTACCCTTACTAACCATTAAGTGCCTGTGTTCAACCTTCCAATATGGTGAAACAGGCATACCCTTGTTTGGCATTTTTAACTTACCTGCACGTCCCTATTATAATATCTATTATATGGTTCAAAGGGTACCCAAGACCTACAAGTTAAATGTCACTAGTGGATTGCATCACTCATTGTGCCTTCCACAACAGTGAAATTGCAAACATGACAGCACATGACTGCAGGCCTACCATTTGTAGCCTGGCTGTTGCAATTTTAAGCAGAAAGTTCCAGCTGTCAAAAAAACCTCTTTTGACATGTCAAAATCTTCTTATTTAATATTTATAAGACACCCCTATGTAGGCCTTATTGCCCTTAAGTGTTTAAAGTAGGAAATGTATGAATTTGATGTTAAACATGTCCTTATAGTAAAAAAAAGGCACCAACTATTTTCACTGTAGCAAGGCAGGCTGTCCCATAGGAAAACACTGGGTTACATTACATTTGTCTTAGTAATTCTTTATTGCTTGATTAATAAACACCATTGCAATTTTAATACGTGATAAACACCTATACAGTAACACATACATTTTACATTTAATAATGTTATTTTTGAGGAGTAAATAGTTGGAACAATATTTAACAAATACGTTTTGTCATTAAAAATCCAATTGAATGGCAAAGTCATATTTTACTAAATATTAATAAAAAAGTAACTTTCATAAAGCTTCCTTTTTCCTGTCTGAGGTTCCTGTAGGCTAATCTGCATTTGCTCCTCCCTTCTGCCAGCCAGTAATTAGCATTTGAATAGGTGTGAATGGATATGAAATACCTCCCAGAAGCAAACAGTAGGCTGACCTGAATGGGCATAGATCATCCCTTTGAACCTGACAGAATATGTTGAGCGGGGCTGTGAGCATCCTTTTTGACTTGTGTCAAATATCAGCTTGAATGCCAAATCAGCGCTGACAGATCTGTTAGTGTTTTATATATAAAATTTGGGGTGCGTTTCAAAGAGGTCTCTCATGTCACAGGCACATATTTTCTGACACCTAGGCAGGGCCATTCCTTTGTCACCCCAGCCAGGCGGGCTCCAATCACAGCTGGCCTCTTTTTCTCATTCAAGTTAAATTTTGCTGGAGTGTCAAATCCAACTTGACAGCTCTGCTTGGGTTTTATGTACAACACTTGGGGCACACTTCTAGCAGCGAGAAAAGGATGCTAAAACAATTCTTGTGTATCCACTGTCTGGTTGTTAGAAAACTGCTTTGTTCTACCCGACTTCTGTCTCTGGGTTTATTGGGGGTACAGTGACTATCCCACAATGGATTTTAGTGCTAGATGTGGGAGGACACTAGGATTATCATAGTACACTGGCTAAACAAAACCCCGCCCCTCAGAGACCAGGTTTAGTTTGACTGAAGACTTTAGCCATCTTGAAAATGACAAACGTGGGTAGAGTTGGCCCCAGAAACCTTTACCACATTAGTTAAGGACTGCTCATGAGTCATTTCCATGCACTAGCTAGTTGCCTTCATATCATTACAAATGTGCCACCAGGTCATCTTGGGTAGCAGGACTATATTTTTACAAAATAGTTTAGATATATACCTATTACTGCTGCATCCATATCAGAGACAGAATGTTTTTGCTTGACACGGTTAATCTGTGGACTTTTCTTCCAACTGCTCCCTTATTTTTAGAAAAACATAAAAAATCCAGCTTGTTCTATTCCTCTGTTTAGGCCACTTACTGTCTCTTTACTGTTGTGTTGTGGACTTGTCTTTTTTTAGGCAGTGTTGGGTCAACTGCAGCAGTATTGTCCCACAAGGTAATAGGTAGTACTGTACTTTCTAAATGCATACTTCTCTGCATGGGTTTTATGTAAAGAACTCTGAAAGAGAAATCCCCAAATAATGTTCAAACCCATGGTTCATCAATCGTGGCGTGATAGTGTGTTTTGTGGCACAGTTTCACTTAATGATGTATAAGTCTTAAGAGCAGTTCAGCAAATGGAATTGCAAACGACCAATCATTTTATAGCATCTTTATCAATTTGTTGATTTCACTTTCATAATTTTTCCCTTTCTGCCCCTTTGTAGGTGCTTACCAGACATCTGATGACTGGGTAATTTCTTGGAAGGGACAAGGTGGAAAAATAAATACTCATTTCACACACTCAATTATCATGGACAGTACAACCTGAAAGATGTCATAGGCTCATACAGGAGTACTATCACTCAGGTTAGTGAGCAATAGACTGATTCAGGCAATACACAGGTTACACAGGCTAGGAATTCAGACAATGGTAGTAATTATCACACAAATTCAGCTTTAAATATGCATTTGGAAATGTGACCACTAAGTCCCCAAAGATCAGCTTCTCAGTATAAGAAATTGCATACAATTTTGCAATCAAATATAACATGTTTATTTTGAAAATATAAAGCATTCCTCTACACAAAAGCTTTGTTTCATAGAACACAAGCTCAATTTCTGCCTTGAAATGCCAGCTTTTCGTGTTTAGCAAATATGTCTTTGGTGCCCAAAAATAAGTTTGTCATTTTCAATAAGTAATTGCATGTACTAGTGCCATACTTGGATAGATTTTGCCTTGCATGCCCATGAATAACCATGTCATGGTTTTACTGCCCATTATATGACAAGCGCTGCCATCATTATTCCAGGGTCAGCATAAATCCCCAGAGTGGACATCATGCCATTGATGCCTATTATAAGAATTACTATCATTAGGACAGAGCCAGTATTGTACATTGGACAGCCACCTTTATGACGTGGATGCTCACAATATACCAAGTATTACCCCCTCTTAGCCATCACCAACAATCTCCCAGGCATTAGCACATCACACAATCTCCCTAACATGCACGCAAGAATGTGCACAGACAGGTAAAGAGTAGCACTCAAGACTTCTTATTTTTTGTTTTTTTAGACTACGAAGTGGCTGCCTTTCACTACTGGCCTCGGGGATTTCCTGTACAGTGCTAACTTTATGAGGTACCGTAGAAGAAATCAAGACCATTATTATGATGGTAAAAGTTCTGTTGGGACAGCACATATAATTTGACTATATATTTATCTGATCATGTAATCCTTTAATAAGCCAAGTGAACTGAAATGCAGAGAGACACACCAATGATGAAAAAGGGTGCGGCTTTTGCCCCCATGTTGCACGGATTGCGATAGAGGAAAATTGGAGCATTTTTCACAAGCAATATTTATAAACAAATTGTGAAGGACAAGGTTCGATGGCGAGCGTGGAAGAAAGGAGGGGGCGTAAACAGTGCAATCTAAGCACCAAAGATAGGCCTTTGCTCAAAAGTACTCTCAAATGGAACACTTGCAGTGGTGGAGATTTGCTGCAGATTGGACCGTCTTCAGTCAATGAGGCAGAACTGGCATTTAGTGTGGAGATACTAGACACTGTTGCCTCACGAGACCTAGCAAACACAAAAGACAGGCTCACTTTTTGCATGAAGCAGCTGAAGGCTTCTGCTCCCAACGAGGCACAAATCTGATTTCTATCATTCCCTTTAGACATATGAGTACCCAAGAAAAGAATAAGAGTTTGGGGGCAAGTAACCATGGGGACTGTGATCGACCGTAATAGTTGAAAGAATGTAGAACCGCTGTTGCGTCGAGAGACATTGGGAGATCCTCCTCCTGATGATAATTCTCCACCCCATCATCTTCCTCCCTCTGATAATTATCATTCCGATGATCCTCCTAATCGACAACCTCCTACTGATGATCAATAACCTGCTCCTCTGACAATTATCCAATTATCATGATTTTTCTCGTTATCAATCTCCTCTGCCTGATTCTGCTTCTCCACCTTCGTCTTCTCATTCATCATCATTCTCCTCCTCCTTGCCCACGTATTTTCAATGCTAATTTCATGTGTTGTTCTCCTGCTCTTAAAAACTCCTTATATCTTCATCATTATCCTGAACCACTTCCTCCTGATCCTTCTCTTTCTGATATTCTTCGTTTGGATCCAACTCCATTTCCTTACTCTCTCATCACATATCCTTCATCTCATGTTTCTCTTCCACTACTTTCACCTCATACCCATCTGCACCACAATTCTCCTCCTTCTTCTGATCCCCTTCTGCTCCTTCTGATCTCTGTTGCGAGCATACTCATATTCCTCCATATCCTAACTTTTGTCATAATCTATGCTATTATACCCCAATCGCTAACCCAAAATGTTTGAAAGCATGCACTACAAACCGGAGTGCAAACTGAAATTTAAGAAGAACATCTACTTACGTGAGCCATTACAAACAGCAGTGTTCGTTTTTACATCCACTTTTTCCTGCTCCTCGGATGATAAATCTGGATAACAAATGCATCTTTTGTGTTTACTACTTTTTGTCTGTTTATCCATCGGAACTGGAGAAGGCTTATCTGCTTCTGAAACTTTGCTCACTGGTTTTGTAATATCTTTGCATCTTGATACAGAAGACGTCAGGGACACATTTGGGGCCACCACTTTATCATACACATACAGATAATAGCTAGAAAATAAGATAATACAATTAGTCACGAATGTAGCTGAACAAACAGCTTCTCTAAACACACAGAGCCTGTATTTGGCAAATTTATTTACCTTAGATTTTTAACAGTGAGATGTCAGGTATATAAACTTCAGAGAACAGATGTTTCTCCTTAATTCTAAAGAGAGACTCTAAACTTACAAAATACTGCCATAAAAACATATGCAACTTAGCAATGTGAACCAAAGATGCTGTACAATGGAAGTATGGAGTAAGCCTTTTACACACAAAAAAATTAATCCACTACTGTAAACACTAAAGAGAATACAAGTATACAAAGCAGCATGCTCCTGCAAAACTATCACATTTCATGTTAGGTGAGGATTCAAGATACCTGAAAAGTGACTGCCAGTAGGCTTCTCATTGGTCACGCAAAAGTAGCAGTCCACTTGAAGTGCCAACTAAGTACCGGGCTGTCCTTATTTGGACGCCACAATGGGTCCGACTTTAATTCTACGGGAAAATAATTAGCCTTGATTTCTTTTTAATAATTGCTTGACAAACCGTAAAAACTTATCTATTTAGTGTTTCATTTTTGGTTGCCTTGCTCAACCTTGACCGAAAAGCTACTGATACCATTTTGCTCTCTAGGAGTACTGCATTCTGATACCACACTGTATCGAAGATCATATTTATTGGTTCACTTACTGCACCAGTCACCTTGAAACTGCGATTCCATCTGCTTCATATGGCTTTGTTCCCTTTCAGAACCAACCTTCCTAAAACGTATGCAGCTCCACACCCATGTTGTTTCTCTTGAGTTTCTGCTGCTATTCTGACTGGATAATGTTATTTGACAAAATAAAAAACAAAAAGTAATATTGTGTAATGTAATATTTTGGCCTTTTGACATAGTTGGTCCAAAGGAGAAGGCCGGTAGGAAAGCCTACAACAGCAGTAGCCCACAGGAAGGACAATTAATAAAATGTGAGACTTAGTGGGAAAAGTGGGACAGCTCAATGAAATTGAGTGGTACGTAAATAATGAAACATATATAAGTAAAGAGGTTGAGGCAAAATTGCACAGCACCTAACGCTATGGTAGAGAAAGAGAATAAACTCACAAGGGGCAAAAACCGAAAGTTCAACCTCTTTCAAATTTCAAAATGGAAAAAGACATTCCAACATTAATCTATAGATATGGTTCAGTACTCTGTTATTAAAGGACCATGATAGTATTCAATCGTAATCATGCTACACAAGACTCAAACTTCAAAGAACAATTTCCTTAGACGTATTTTGAAAAACGTTCATCTTTATTCTTGTTCTCAGCCTTCTTCCATTAAAATTAAGACCGACAGTAACCAACTACTAGTCGAAATACGTCTAAGGAAGAATTTGTGTCATTGAAATTGTTCTTTGAACTTTATGAGTTCTGTGTAGCATGATTACGATTGAATAATATCATGGTCCTTTAAATAATGGAGTGCTGAACCATATCAATAGATGTACACACAGCTATATTAGGGGGGGCATATAGGGGAATTGAGAATTTTATAAAAGCAAGGAAATGAAACTTTGTTTCCAGGGAGTTGGCACCTATATCTATTTTATATAAAATATGTGTCCAAACAATTACAATAACGTTGTGTTAACAGTCAAATCATTTACTACCATTCTGCCTCTTACTCACTGCCACCCTTCTTATGCCACTTATGCTTTCTTTAAGATGTTCTAATTTACCTTCCCATGAGAACCTTTTCATTTCATTTAATTACTTTATGGTTGTTTCGTAAATCATGGTACTTTGCCTTAAAGGCACACGAAAGTGCTCCTTTCTAAGATACAGTTTGTGTAAAGTGATAATCGCGTCAGCTAATTACATTCGAGGAAGTAACCCTTATACCAAGTTCTTTCATCTCTATCCCTGTTCTTCTTGGAATTCAGCTGAACATAAGCATCAAGGAAGCACAAGGGGCCAGACTTTGTCCTCAAACTTGAATGAAAAATGTCACAGCTATCTTAACGGAAAGTTTCAATTCTCTTAAGGACACTGAGGCAAGTATTAGGCTGTTCTTTCCTCACTTTATTTTTACCCCCAGCCAATAAACATTTTTGTTCAACAGACCAAAACTTTATTTCCTATGTGGCATTGGGCAAATAACATTGAAACATATCAACCAGAGTCTAGCAAGTCCCAACAAGACTCCGTGCAGGCGATCTATCCCCCTCTTTCTTTCTGCGACCTCAGCCGATGACTCAAGTATCACACTTGTTTATTGGAATCAGTCCCTGTTGAAAAAAACCTATCATGTAAGAGTCTGTTCTCAAAAGTGCCTTACAATCCAAGAATTCACAATCGGTGATCAAGCACAATAACTTATAACATATGTGCTAAACAGAACAATCCGTCATTAAGTAAAGCAACAGTTACCTACACGTAACTCAGACAACGTCCTTGTATGAATTTCTCATCATAGATATCTCGATATGTAGGGTGGGTACAAAAAAAACATAACATAAAAAGGTCGGGCTAACCCTCGCCTCCTTGTCCTTAATATAATTGAAACCTTTCGTTACAATAGCTAGGAAATTTGTCATTCTATATCAGGACTGGAGGCAAGGATTTGGCTAGTTTAAAGCTTGTCTACCACCAAGAATGACAGGCTTGTGACTGGTTTAAAATAGAACCTCTTACAAGTAGAATCTGAAGACCAGTCTGCTGCATTAAGAATGTCTTCTAGACGGGCTCTCAATGAAAACGCTTTGGAGGCCCTGGCCCCTCTCACTGAATGTGCCCTAAATCGTGATGTGTCAATACCAGCTTCTTGCATGGTCCATTAGACCCACCTGGCAATGGTAGGGGAATAAACTGCTTTATGAGGTTTAGTGAGAACAATAAGCAGTTGCTTTTCTCCATGAGGACGAAGATCCTCAGTCATAGCCTCATAAGCTTTTACAACACACAATTTTGGAACACCTGCAAATATAAAAAATGACACAGTTTTAGAATGGCATTCTGGAAATATGAAAAGTCACTCCGCCTGATGTGAATACTCTACCTGTTATGTCCAGGGACCTCATATCTGAGATTCTTCAACAGGAAAACAAACACAACAAGATAGAGAACTTTGCCGACATCTGCTTTCTTGAAAGATACTTATTTGAAGGCCATGATTTAAGCCTGCTTAAAACTGTGTTATCATCCCTAATGTAGAGTACCAGGGTTCAACGGTAAGAGGCAGTCTGATTCCTCGAAGGAGTTTACACACCAAAGAGTAGACAATCACATGAGCATCACAAACAGAGGGAATGCATTCCCTTTATCTATCCTCCAATCTTGGAGAATCGCATCGGTCGACGCTGCATGAGGCTCCAATCGCCAACTGCAAAATCTGTCCAACTAACGGTCCAGCCGAGAGGCAAAGAGGTCCATCGTGAAGGGACCCCACCTGGATTGACCCCTGAAATGCATTTATAGCATTTGTAGAGCGCTACTGTCATCAAACTGGTATCCTGGCGCTAGCAGACAAGGAAAAACTGACTTGTTGAAAGAAATGCACATACACAGTGTACAGCTGTGGCTAGTATACTTCGGTAGGAGCGAAGTTTCAAGGCTTTCCTGAAATGTTGCAGCTCCATTGAAACCCTTAGTGAGTGAACAAGCTCATTCCACATCTAGGCTGCCTTGATTGAGAAGGCCCAGCCCCCGTGCCTAGACCTTCGATAGAGATGGGTACAGACAAGGTTTGCCACACTAGAATGGAGTTGTATCATAGGGATGTATCTTTTAAATCTGTGTTGCAGTGGCACAGGACCTTTCTGCTATAAGGCCTTAAACACAATGCACATGGCTCTGAACATGATCCTTTGCTTTAGAGGAAGCCAGTGCAGGTCCTTCAGGGAGTCCTGCACCAAGGACCTATGGGGTCTGGTTAATGCCAGCTTTGTCTCTGCCACTTGCACTCTGCACAGACACTTAATCAAACAGTCAGGTGCTTGAAGTAGTAACACATTGGAATAATCTAGTGTATGAAGTATGACATTCCACAGGGTTTGGAATATGAGGGCAGCAATGGGAGCACCTTCCTTAGCCCAGGTAGTAGTGCAAAACATGTGCCTGATACTTTTGTCACATGCTTTTCCAGGGATAGATTATTGTCAAACACTACCTCAAGATTGCGAATTGTGTCTGATGGCTGAAGCGTCTCTGTTGAGAGGGACCAGAAATGTTGGGGGAAGTGTCATGGGCCTAGAAACTCTGTGTTGTTCCCATTTAATTTCAAGGAGTTAGTATTCATCCACTCACGGATTTCGGACATGCTGCTTTGAAAGGCCAGGAGTGTCTCATCCCGGTTGTTAGTAAGGGACAATAACAGTTGTGTATCGTCCACATAATTTACCAACTTCAAGCCATGTTCCTTTATGAGTGTTAGAGGGGCTTCATATAGACACTGAACAGGATATGTCAATCCCTGCGGGGACTCCCTGACGCAGGTATTTGTATTCAGAGCAGTAAGGCGGTAAAGCAACAGCGTGACTCCTATCTGCCAAATATGATTCCATCCATTTCAGCACGGAGCCCCCCACTCCAATTGCGACTAATCTATCCAGGAGGATTGTTTGGCTGACATACTGAAGGCAGCCAACAAGTCAAGCATAATCAAGACTGTCGACTGACCTCTGTCCACCCTCATCCGCAGCTCATTCAGTCCAGTAATTAGGGCCGACTCTGTGCCATGTCCCAGTCGGAACTCAAACTGTTCATCCTTAAGGAGGGAGTGGACCTCTAGCAAGTGGGATAACTTACTGCTCACATATCGCTCTACTATTTTCACAGACAAAGGAAGGTGCATTATGAGTCTGTAGTTACTCAGGATTCATGGATTCGCTGAAGGTTTTTATCCTTTTTTTTTATTTTTTAACAAGAGGAGTAACTATTGCCTTCTTCCAGACAGGTGGTACATAAAGTCCCTGACTCCAAGGATTGATAATACAGCTGGAGAGTTGGGGAAGCCAGCTCATCTTCCAGCTCTTTTCATACCCTTACAAGCAGGGAATCTAGTGGTGTCCGAAGGTGATAGATCTTTTGATTTCCATTGATATAGGTTCAAAGAGGGCCAACCTATTTGCCTGGCCTACTGGTACCTCTGAACTCTTATGGACCAGGTTGGGTGTAGTTTGAGTGGGGGTACCAAAATCTACCAATATCTTGGTAATCTTTTATCGAAGAAATCCACCAGATAATCGCATAACTCCTGCGACTGAGTGGCAGTCTTTTTAACACAGTCAGGGTACAATAGTTGCAGGAGGTTCTCAAAAACTTTTTTCATGCCATTTGAGGCTACCAGAATTTAATCCGCGAAACCTTTTACTTTGGTTTTGCTGATCTTTCTTTTGTAATTGTCCAGAAGGTCTTTAAACAATCCTTGTTGACCTCAAAGTAACTCCTCCGCCATTTCCTTTCAAGATTTCTGCATGCTAATTTCAGCTTTTTCAAAGACTCATTGTACCAGGGCACGGAGGGTTGGCGCAGAGGTTTAGTGCAGGGATTATTTTATTTAAGGGTTTGAGGATCCCCTGCTCATACATAGAGCAGTCAACCACCATGGAGTTCTCCGGTTCAAGAGTGATATTGAGGGGGGGGGGGGGGGGGGGGGGGGGTTCAAAGAGAGGCACCCTATCCATCCTTTTTAGTTTGTGCCACACCCTTCTTATCCCTGTTGGTAGGGGCTGGTTTGGGAAACCGTGGTTCCTTTCCCCTTATTTGGAAATAAATCAGGGCATGATCCTTCCAACATAGTGCCAGGAACTCATTTACTGAGGTCAGTCCACTGGGTCAAAGATAAGGTCCAAAATATGCCGTGCCCGATGGGTGGGGCCCCACACCTGTTGTTGAAGGCCTACTACCTCACAAGATCTCAACAGATCCTTGACAGGGTGCTCATAATTTAAAGCCCCCTAGGATAAAGAAGCTGGAGTGAGCCAATGCCATGTTGGAGAATACCTCTATCAGAGGATTTAGGAGAGAGCTTGGGAGCCCTGGAGGTCTGTAACAAAGCACCCCAGAGAAAGTTCTACCTTTTTCTGTTTTTAAGGTAAAACTCAGGTGTTCTGGCCCTTCTATTTCATCAAGCGAGAGGGGAGCGCGGTTCAAATTTTCTTTATAGAGGATTCCAACCCCTCGTTCCTTTGTATTGGCTCTGGCCTTATGTAAGGCTTTGAAGCCCTGGGATCATGCCAGGCCCAGATCAACTGTCGACTCTGAGGTAGTCCAGGTCTCTAGGATAAACAAACCATCCCAGTCCCCGCCCTAGAGTAGTAAATGGATATTGGTGCACCATTTCACAAGCGACCTTGCATTCAGCAAGCCGCACCTCATACTCATAGATTCCATACTTGAGTTGCCTTTAAGAGTCTCAATACTTCCTTTTCCAGTTTTGACCTCCCATAAGGTTTCACACTGCTTACGTTACCAATGTGTAGCAATTCCTCTCTAGTGTAGTGAATGCTGGAGGTGGGAGTATGGAGGGAGGGAACAGGGGGATGCCGAAGCCCTGATATAAAACAGGCAAAATGGCTGGTGCTGTGCATGGTCAGTGCTCGGACGGGCTCAGACTGGCTTCCCTTAGGCGTGCCAGTGGCGCCGGCCTCTGCCTCATATAGTCTTTTAAGAGGGAGCCTAGAGTACTGACCATGGCCATGTCCAGTATTTTGGATAGAGGTCCTGTTACATCCAGCAATTTGTCCTGGCATGAACGCCAGAACAGCAGATTCCCTTTTTAAGGTCCCACACAAATTTTGCTAAAAATGGTAGCCCTTTTGGTGTCAGTTTCGGATGGGAGGGTAACTTTGCCCTCCAGGGAATGAAGATGACACTCTGCCCGCAAGGAAATAACGCTACTCCTTATCCAGGGGTTTTCTTAAACAGCCCACCATTTAGGAGGCCACCTTTGGTGCAGGGGACCATACTGCCGATTGCAGATGTGAAAGGTCTGTCTAAAACAGGGCGTTGGGGACGTAAATCCAGCATGGGATTCCCTTATGGGAAAACAGCGTTGCCAGACAGGCACCAGAGGCGACCTGAATCACCATCCCCATTCGAAATGTTAGAGGAGTCAACACCATCTAAGGGGACAGGAGACGGGGGAAGGAAGGGCCCCCTGAGGTGCTAGGGATCTCATCAGGGGGAGGGCTGGGAATCCATTAAGGCCTTCTTAAGGCAGGCAAAGGCATCGCGATAGACCCCAAGGTCATCTGCGCATTTGCGTTTCATGTCCAGAGTTGGTGCAGAGGGCTGCCCTGGAGGTATGGGGGGCCAGAGGCCCAGATAGATCTTCCATTGGTGTGAGGATTTAGCGGCACTGCAATTCTATTTGGGGAATTTTCTTCTCCAAGGGCACCACTACCTGGGACACTGCCTTGAAGATGGAGACATTCATGATTTGGCAGAACTAGTCATTGATAGGAAGATAAGCTACTTCCTCCTCTTCCATGCACTCTTCAGATTCTTGCATCGGGAAACATATCTATTACTGCGGTAATAAAGAGGGCAATACAAAACTGGAGTTAACCCAGGAAAGATATTGGTATTCCCAGAAGCAACCGTAAATCAGGCCCTAAATAGTCCTTGGGACAGTGTACTCCCTTCAGTCTAACTGGATTAATGACTGTCGCCTGGGTCGTGTGCCAAACAACTTGCATCATCCGAGGATCATTTTGACCCGTGGGGTTTTCAGACTCCAGGCGGTGGCTCTGCTATGTGGTGTTTTAATGGCTAAACTGTCAAGAATTCATCCCTCGTAAAAATATGTGGCTGATCGCGCTTCATCCAATCACCGATAATGGGTGAAACTGACACGCCGGGAGGTTAGACGCACTGAGCCCACAATCAACAGCGGACGACCACACCACGCATCAGAGCCTAATAGTGAGAGAAGCGACGCGGGAGAACGAGATTGTTTCCACAGCCATGCTGCAAAGTAAAGCGTTAGTTACACGCAAATCAATCTAACACACTTTACATGCCTGATAATGACACTATAAAGTATTGAAATAAGCAGAAAAAAGGCAGTAAACGAACAGAGAAGCACAGCGGTAAGATAACTTAACCGAGGCTGCTGAAGAAGCAAAGAAAGAGGGGATAGAGCGCCTTGAGAAGCCTGTTTGCTTTTCATGGCTACTTCTTTCAACCAGCATGCGGCTAACCGCTGTTTCTGCAATAGTCCTACACTGCTCTTAAAAAACACGTTGGATCCTATTTTCTGAGAGCTGCATGTAAAAGACAATCAAATTGATGAAGCTTACCAATACTGCTGGATTTTAAGAAACTCAAGTCCAACTTAAGAGCATGGGAAGAGGCTAGCATCTGAAATGCCACATGGTGAAATGAAGAGTGACCCAAAAGTAACAATAATAGAATAGAATATGAAGTGGTGGAATTGTTTGTGATGCTATTTGGAATTAATTTAGACAGTGCTTAACTACAACTGTAGGGTTAAAGCAGAAAGGGAATTTCACCTGGGGTGCATTACTGAATGGGAGTGTCCTGTTGGTTCATCTTCCTGCTTTATAACTGGATACCAATGTGGCAGGTGAAAGTCTTGATGAGAGTCCGTCTAAAACCAAGAATGAAAGCATTAACATTAGTTCCTTGAAAGTGTATTTTAAAAACGTTGCTCATGATGGATTGATATTAGAACAAGCTGGATACAGACACCAAACACAACTAGAATAAAACTATGACAATGTAACCACAATTGGAGAAAGAAATATGGAACCGATTCAGATTTAAAGTATCTGTTAAGGGTGTACTTGGTGAGAAGCACTCCTAGGTTATAGGTAATATTTACCAAATTCTACATTTTTCGTTGAATGCAGAAGGAATACATGTATAAAAAAATCAGTAACTAGTGTCATTCATCCAATAAGACTACTTTAAATTAGTCAAACAAGACGGTGCCAATAAGTTCATGGTCATTGCACTTAATGAAAATGTACTACCTGTATGTGTGCAAAATAACCAAGGATGGATCATGAAACGACACATAGCTAAGGAACATAACAATTTGGTAGACATTGAACACAATGTGATATGCAAACAACGGCTTAATATTCAGTTTGTTCAATGTTTTACTTTCCTTTATAAGCCAACTGTGACATGCGCATATTGGAGAAACTTTGACAAACCCATCCTCATTTTATTTTAATTTCTAGAACAAAAACAGACACATTGAATTACCTTCCTTCAGGTTTAAAGAAGCGGTTATCCATCCACAAATCCCAGCAAAGCCCTATCGGCCATGCATTTTTGTAAGTGGGACATAGTAACACAGATGCAGCACAACACAAGTTTAAAACTGCAGCAGCAAGCGATACATTATAATACATTAGCAAATACTTAACAGATCAGTTCCATCTGTACAGAAATTCTGTGAGATGCACGAAATACTAGTGCAGCGGACCCAACAGTACCTTTGATCACATAAAAGGTGCAATTGCTCTTACCATTTCATGCTCTACGAAGGGTTGCTTGCTGCTAGCACTTTTTCAAGTAAGTTACAAGTGAGAACTGTAGGTAGGTTTCAATGTGAATGTAGCAGAAAATGAGGACCAGCTGCAAAAAGTCATACCGAGTTCTGTCCTAAACTGCTAGGTAAAGGAGACACGGAACTAGCTTTGGCCATTAATATATATGTTAAATTCAGCAGTACATCTTCAGAACAAAATGCAAGTGCATTTATTACACCCGCGCTCTGCTGTGACCAAGTGAACAGAAAGTTTTGTGTTCCACATTTAAATCTGGTTTTACTAGAGATTTTTAGGTCTGCTTTAGCCAAGACCTTTTGATTTTATTACAATTATATGCATAATATACTTATTGAAAGGGGCTTTCAGCCACCTCTCTTCATCCATTGGTCTATTGTTGTGTCATTCACATTTTGCTTCCGCCCACCACAGCATACAGCATGGGGCAATGGGTCAGCCTACTTCCTCCACTGGTTAACTTGACTTTGAGTGACTGCATTTTGTTCTTTCACAATGAACACATTCTTAGACAAGGTAGTTACCTTCAGTTCCTATGTTTTT
Organism: Triturus cristatus; assembly: GCF_964204655.1. NCBI lineage: Eukaryota > Metazoa > Chordata > Amphibia > Caudata > Salamandridae > Triturus > Triturus cristatus. The sequence continues at coordinate 1,034,631,812 of NC_140594.1, read as the reverse complement.
GTTTTTACTTTATAATTACTTATGTGTTGCCTTTGTAGTTAGAGTACGAGGTGAAAGTAGGGCCATTTTACCAGATGTGAGCATAGGTCACATTTCAAGCTTTACCAGCTCTGGTCAATGATGTTGTAAATTCCTTTTGAAGTGTCCTTTGTTTATCTAAATTTCGTAGCACAACAAATTGTGTCAGATTATTCTTGACTCAATTTCAGCAATACACTTTGTCGAGGAAGAAAATCAGCCTTTATCATTTTTAATTTGCAGCACTTGTACTACTTTTGAAAATGTTTTTCCTTCTTTGATTTTTTTTTGTCTTATTCCTTCTTTCATTCTGTCTTTATTTCATTCTGTCTTGCTTTTGTTCCTGCTTTCTTTCTGGCCTACTTTAATTTTTGCTTGTTTTCTTTCTTGACGGCTTTCTTTCTTTCTTGCCGGCGTTCTTTCTTTCCGGATTTCTTTTTTGCCTGGTTTTATTTTTTCCCTGGTTTCTTTTTTGCCTGCTTCCATTTATTCTTTCTTTCTTTAAGGCAAAAGACTGACAGCCAATGGCAGAACAAGTGACTTTTTTACGTCGATGTTAGTCAAGACCTTTTACTAAAATTAAGTGTGCGACGTAGTTACTTACAGTGGGTTTCTGCCACGCTAAATCAATTTGACTGTGCTTGTGTCATTCACATTTTTCTCCCATCCACTCCAGCATGAACCAAGGGGCAATGCTTCACTATGAGTTTCGCCATCCTGTACCTTCACAATGAGCACATCCACACACAACATAATTCCCCTTCAGTGCCAGTGATTACTATGGTAATGCATGCTTTTTTTTAGACCAAAAACAATATTGCCTTTAGTCAATTCTTTTTTCTGTAGGAGTGACGAAAATCCTGCAGCTTCCCACATAATAGGGTTTTGTAAAAACTATGACTAAACAAAATAAAAATTACCAAAGGGCTGGCGGGCAACGCCAGACCTATTGGCTTTGCCAATTATTGTTTTTGAACAAGGCAGTACTGAGTACTGCTTAGTGTGTTGAGTACTTGAGGTAGGTGTGAGACAATTGCCCCTGCTTGTTTTCAACAAAATTGGAGTCTGTCCTTTCTTGGAGGTCTTCTTTGTTCATCCAGAGAGCAGGGTGGCCTTCATAACACCTCAGCGGGTGACAAACGAAGTAATGGGTTTGTTGCTTACGCTACATTCCCTATCTCGCAGCTATTCGTGACCACAAAACAGGGCATAGACTAATGCAGCCCATTAATGATAAACCCCAACAATGCATTTTACGGAGCACTTTTCTAAATAATTTTTCTAAAATTCACACGTTTGACAGACAGCACTTAAAGAGAACTCATTAAAATATTCCAACACTTATATGGCAGGAAAGCCAGCAAAACTGAAGCTCCACAGAAGTAATCGCGAGGTACAGATGTGCCACCCAAAAGAACATTCAAATTGAAGCCATATCAACTTATTTTTCTTATACAACGTCCATTCAAAACAAATTCAAATCCATAGATTTTACAAGCAAGTCAAACAGTCTTACGTAATCTGACACCTCATACCACTTCTCAAGATTGCTGAAGTCTTTCTTCACTTCTTCTTTTTTCCAAACCACCAAACACGCACGACTAGACTCAAACATTCACAAACCACCTTCACTCGCACAGCAATCAGACACCGATCACTTTACAAAACCTAAGTGCAACACATATTTGGAAATCCCTGGCCTAGCTACAAGGGGCAGACAACTTCCAACAGCATGGATGTATTGCCAGCTAAGCAACGCATAATATCAAGTGAAAGATGTCAAACAAGTGCATACAGTACCCTTGTCAACTTATTGTCTGTGTGATACAACTGCCACACTTTTGAAAGTAAGATGGAGAGTCCTAAATGAGAAAAAAAATTGAGTGTGGCAGGAAAATGAATATTAAAATAATCTTACAGCACATGGTATGGAGCTGTGTCGTGATACAGCCTTTTTGGAAGAGGGTGACATCCTGTCTGGGCCAGGTGCTGGCCTGGACCATCCCACTCAACCCTAGGCTGCTGCTTCTTCATAGCAAAGAAGAGATTGGAGGGAACCGCTACAAGCAGCACCTCCTGTTTTTGGGCCTAACCCTTACTAAAGAGACATAGCACAGAAATGGAAGGCGACTTCTCCACCAAGCGTAGGGGGTTGGAAGAAGGCAATGGGTAGGTGCCGAAATCGTGGTCTTTCAAGCGTGGGGATGCTCACAGAAGCACAGAAGAATCTGGTCTCGCTGGGCGACACATAGGGGCATTGAATTACCCCCTTTACCACACTCAGATCTTCATCATCCCACTGGGTAATACATGGGTCCTATTCCGATACCATAGTCCGACACAATTGATCACTAACAGACATGTTTTTAGCGAACGCAATTACGAATACTTTGTAAGGTTCGGTGTCGTTTGTTACTCATCGGCCTGGTGTTCTACAGGCCAAGCTGTTATGGAATGATAAAATCAGGTACTCTATGTCTTTTGCATCATATTTAATGTATTTGCTGGGCTCAATCCATTCTGTACCTTTAAAAACAAATAACATTTGTTGTGAAAAAAGAAATTTATCTTACAAACTCATTGGCGCAATCTGAGAACACCAATCCGAAATACAGCAAACTGGAATGTCCCAATAAGCTTCCCTGTATTATGCTGATTGATCTACTGAAATAGTGGGTTAACATATTAGCAAGCTAAGACTACTGGGAAAAATTAGACGCAGAAACACATTGTTGTTTGCCCAAAATTACATAAACTGATCAAGCTTCTGAAGCTTAATTAAATCAGGTCTCCAAGGTTCTTAAAAAACGTTAACTCATTTTACTTCGTCATGTAAACATTAACTAGAATTTGAGGACCATACTTAACACCATTTGCTAGACTTTAACTCTCTTTTTGGGGATAGTTTCTATTTTGAGTCGACTTTCCCCCCTTTTGATCTGGGTTCCTTGTTTATAGACTAATCTTCTCTCTACCTCTCTTTGGGCCATTTCTTTCATTTAATCGCAGTCCCCCTCGGCTTCGCTCTCGCACCAGTTTAGGTCTCGAGTAGCACCTAGCTTTTAGCTGTATGACTGCGAAACTATTTCACACCCTAACAAAAACCTACAGTGCGTTTAGAGCCCACCCATTGGTTGGCTTTATTGTCACTCATTTGGTTGCTTCTTATTAATTTGCTTGCTTTTCTCTTTTTGTGTTTGACCCTCCTCAGGGTCATAGCCGCTTTACCATTCTTTTAACTGGATGAATTATGCTTCCACTGCTCATATTCAGATAACTACTTTTTTCTTCTTTCGGCACTCCAGGAGAGTGAATGTGTTTTCTAGCTCTCTCTACCTCGTGTGCTGCATCACCCTCAAATACCCTGGTGCATTCAGTGTTCCTCCTCAACCTTCCTATCTTTTCTGTAAAAGCACAGCAACAGTGATATTTATGCCAGGTTATGACTAAAGACGAGACTTTAAGGGTTGATTTTGTTCCATCTCTTACATTACACGTACAAAAACAGGCCTTGGTACAAAGATTTTTCTAGCACCTTGGAACCGGCTCCCTCCTGCACTCATTCATGATGGGTTTGAGGCAGAAGGTAATCTTAAGCATGACTGAAAATAGATACATCTTCTCCTGGAGGTCCATAAATCTGCTCCCTGAACTAATACAGAGGAGCAAATGTCTCTGGCACTTGTTTCTATTGTGAGTCCCCCATAGAAACTAAAGTAGGCATTAAGAAACATTTTCCTTTCAAATCCAACATTTACTTATTCTTTTTAAAGTCTGTTCAGGGTTACCCAAGTGAAAAGGCTTCTAAGGTACCTTAAGATATGGGTTTGTTTTGCCTCCAAAATTTTTAAATGATTGTTAATCGTTTACCGTTTTTTAATAATGCTTTACAAACAAACACTGGCAAAGCCAATAGGTTAGTGACTGCATTAGGAAGGAAAGAACAATTGACTATGACAATGCTTGTTTCACTCTGTCTCCTCCTATTCTCGCTCTTCCTCTGTATCCTTTCGCTCACCTTTTCTCTATGCCCCTCTTCCTCTAAGTTTGCCTAACATCATTCTTTCACCCTACCCCCCACAACTCGGTCTCTAATATACTATCTTGTGCCCCCTCGCACTTCCATTTCTCGAGTTCTTCTAACTTTTTCTCTGACTAGCTCATCTATTTTAAACACTTTTTATGGCCTTTCCTCTCCCCCATTCAAGTCTTTCTTCCTTTCTTTTCTGCTTCTTTTTCTTACCCCCACCCACCGTATCTGTTTACATTATTTCTACTTTGCACATTTCTATCTTGTCTGCTTTGTTTTGGCGTCCGATTCACTCACTCAACTTCTCTTTCTATCCCTCTAGGTCACTCATGCTTTTTGACTTTTACTCGGACTGAACATCATCCCTATCGCTCTGCCCCACCTCCATGTTTCACTGGCTCTCAAAATGCAGGTCTCACCTTTGCATTCTTGTGCCGATCACATTGCCCCTCTCTCCAGGACATGTCTTTCATTTTCTCACAATCTGCCCTCTCTTCCTTCCTATCACTCCCTCATTTCTCCTCTAAGACCTCCATTCCTAATTCTCCCCTCTCTTACACCATCATTGTGTCTCTATTATTGTCTTTCTCATCAACATGCTTTCTGCCCCATACAAAATCACACGTTCTTATCCTTCCTCTTTTCTCTAAGAGATGTGGCTTTGTGCTGTGAGCTGCTACTTAGGACAGATGGTGAGCAGGAATAAAACACAGTAAGGAATTGCCACAGTTGTTTTGCTGAAATTTGGAAATATAAAAAGTGGTTTAATGTGGTGGCTCTCTGTGAGAGATTGGGTTCTCTTAACTATAGATGCCATGACAAATGAGCTTCAAACAGCCGGAGAAGAGGTGATATCAACTTATGCGAGAGACAAAAAAATAAAAAAACTTTCAGCAGACCCTTCCCATTGCCCTCTCTTTCCAATAATACAGCTTCAGTGTAGGGCTCCTCAAACAGCAACAGAAACGTGACAGGGATGAGCTCACCAATACGTACGGCAACAGATTACGAGTGGAGCGGTCAACAAAACACTTACAATTGAGCCCAGTTGGAGGCACTGTGATACTTCCAGAGAATGAGGTTATGCCACAGATCGCGCTCAGACTGCAGTGGCATGAAGCTAGCACAATTCTGACATAAACAATGTCTTGATTAGCCTAGTCCTCCAAAGCAGAAGGACTAGATCAATAGCAAGACTGGGAGTTACACTAACCACGCCATTTCCCATAGGTCACAGGCTGAGGTGAGATCAAGTTCACTCAGCCTTTGACAGGGTGCCGTTAGATACTCCTTCTCCGACTCCATCCTCTCCTCATCTTGCCAAAAGCTGATGGTCAGGGCAACAATCTTCATACCAGAGCTTGTGACATTATAGGGAAAGGTGGGGAGAAAAGGCATGGTCTCCACCATAAACCCTCCACCTGGCTCAGGCAGAGTTTTGCTAGCTCAGTCACCTGCTTACACCCACACGTTTTACAAGTGGTACAGAGATTAACCCTGGGAAATAAACTAAGGCCGCCTTGTAAACCTCACTGCCCCAGCCTTGGCTCCTAGCTGTAGCTCACGGACACTAACGCAGTGGAAGGTAAAAGATGAGACACGGTTGGGGATAGCTTGCATTGAGGTGGTTCCCTGGGTACAAAAAGTTGCACTGCAGCATTTCTATTCTGCATTTTCTATGTTAAGCATAGAGATGTTAGCTCTTGCTTTCCAGATGTGACATTTATTATGGACATAAGATACTTTGTTATTGTTTAGAATATGTTGTGGACATGAGTGGGCTTCTTTAGAAGTGACAGTTGCTTTGTGCGATAGCGTATTCCTTCACAAACCCCTCATAATTCCTGGGCAATAGTTGTTTTTTATGACCCCTGATTATTTTCTTTGACATGTTCAAGCACAGTAAAAGGAAGGTTTTTGATGCCCATTAGATTGGGGTCTAAGCTTGAGGAAGGTCCACATCCAAAGATAGCCCCGGGGCTGCATGTTTATGGTAAAATCAATATAAAACTGAAACACGTTAGCAAAACTATGTCAATACCATGAATCAAGTACACATGGCATCTTGAGAATGCATCTCATCTATCCTATATTTAACAATAATATTTTGAAGATATCCAAAGCAATGCATATCAAGGCCAGTTCCTGACATACTAATACTTGCTGTGTGGTATTTGAGTTTCCTTTCTAATACGGTGTTAAACACTGTCCAGTACTGGCCATCAACTAAGACTACTTATGGAATCTGCGCATACCCACAAGCAATCAACAGCTACATAAAATTTATCCTGAACAAGTTTTAAATATGACTGTATACATGGCACAACAGTTGGCACCCACACAAACTTCAACCAATAAAGTATCACAGCAACTACATGGATGCCAATGTACAAAACACCAGGGATAGAAGAGGTGACATAACTCGTCCTAGGACACCCATTACAATCAGAGAGTTTAGTATTTGTTCCCTCCTTAACCTCTCAAACATCCCACATGTCAAAGCACCTTGCCCGCCAATATCCTTTCAATCCCAATGTTGACCATTAGTAAAGTTATCAGCAGTCATTCAGGTAACAAATGATGGCATGTTTCATTATAGGGCTCCTTCTCACGCCCAAAGACGTGGGCTACAAGCCTGTTGAGGCAGGGGACCTCTTGGACTTTTTTTTAGAAACCAATGAGACTTTTAAAAATACCTCATGATGGACATGCCATGTCTTTACTCTTGCCCCCATGTGGGTGTGGTCAAACGAGGAAATGGAAATGATTCAACTAGGTAGACAGGCACCAGTGTTTACCTGAGCCCTCCAAAGGAAGCACAAGACGTCTTTCTTCAGGACTGTACAAAATAATTTTCTGTATGTGTGTTTGACCTTAATGAGTTTTTAATGTGGAAAAATTCAGCTTCAGCATAGTTCTTGAATTCCAGGCAGGGCGGGAGAAGAGGCTCCAGAAGCTTGAGAAACAGATCTGGTTTAAGCAGATCTGCAGGTGAACCCGATTTGACTTCGCTACAGAGAGTTGACAGTTCCGATGAACTTCGAGACAGCAGTGAGTAGAGCAATGGCATAAAAATACTAGTATCTGGAGGTACCATCCCATCTAACCTTGCCGCTGGGGCATTAGAAGAAAAGTGAGAGTAGAAGTCTTCAATCTTACCTATGAAATATTCCGCTACGTTCTCACAGTGTGCACTGAAGACTTTAACAGAGTTGGCTGAGAGCACAGGTTTTGTCAAGCTATTAATTAGGTTAAAAATGTCTTTAGCGGGGTTGTTGCACTTTTTTTAATATCAGAAAGTTTTTATTGAACATTTTCAAAAACAAATGAGCTAGGGAGGGAGAAACAACAAAATAATACAATAATTACATCTTGAAGAGCCAAGGCCTGGTGTAGAGTAGCCTAGATAGTTAGCTGGGGCAAGATAATCAAATATATAAAACGAAACCCAAGTGGAACATATCAAGTGAGGGAAGTATAACATATGGCACACTAAAAAAACTGAAGGAAGAGATATAGTGAATTCGGGAAAATAAAGTAACAAAGTAACAAAAAATAAGACTCAGTAGGTGTTGATTGCGGTAAGATGTATAAGGAAGAGCAGCTTAGTGAGAATGTAGTGTACTTGGAAAGATGTATACTGTGGAATATATATTCCGTGCAAGTCCGGTATAAAGCACAAGGTTTGGGGAGACGCTTGCCTGTTCAAGGTGATTACAGACCACAGATGGTAAGCATCAAGGTGCTGAGCGAGTGACTCTCGCATTAGGGCTTCACGAGTTTTTAGTGGTAGAAAAGTAGTTGAAGCGATTTCCAGATAGAGGTGCTGCACACCATCCATGAGGAGTTTTGTAAGACAGTGGTATCTGCACCTCTCAGGAAGGAGACCCAATTTAAGCAGGAGCGAAAAGAGGTGGCTGTCGTGTTTTTCCAATTAGCTAGTCCTGTTTTACAGGCCACGGCTAGAAGCATGTCAATCAAGATTTTATCGCTACGGGAGCAGATTTTTGGATTAAGGTATCCTTTGATTAGGGATATGAAGTTCCAATCTAGTTGGACCCTGCATATGGAATGAATAAATCTGAACCACGGAATGGAGAAACCGCCCAACAATAAAAGAGGATGTGGGGAAGATCACCACTAGGATCTTTACAGTTCCAGCAAGATGGATTATCCCCGAGGGAGAGTTTGTGGAGGCAGGCAGGAGTCCAGAAAGTCCTGTGTAATTACCCAGAATTTTGCCTGGGAGAGGGAGGGAGAGATTTTATATGAGACCAACGATTTCCATATTAGGTGCCAGGACTCCATCGTGACAGACTCTGAGGGGGTCCATTTTACTTGAAGTCTTGAGGACAGGTTAGAAGATTTCGGTTTTAAGAGGTGGTAGAACTTGGAGACCTGGTGGCCGGATTTATTCAAGGTTAGGATGGCTCTGATAAGAGAAGGCTCATTAGTTGGAAGTTTGAGTTTAGAAAGACCAACTTTAAGTTTCAGGTAATCGTAAAGGTGTAAGATCTGCAGGGTTGTTGCATAGGAGGATCATATTCGAGCTGGAGGTCGGTATCTCAAGCAGCCTATCAATTTACAAGAGGGCCCTTTATGTAGTATTAAAAATATATTTACCCGAGGAAGGGAGCTTGGTGTTGCTGGCTAGAAAAGAGATCGGGTGGACCTTGCCTTGCAGCTCCCTCTCAATTAAATGCCATGTGGAGGTATAATCCAGTGATTGGGTGAACCATAGGGAGCCCTGTCTGGCTAAAAAGAGTCCGCCAAACTAACGCCCCCGAGGTGAGAAGGTAGGTGAAATTTTTTGATAGAGATCATGGGACACTTACTTGTCAGATGAATTTGTTTAGTAACTTATTGATCTTTTGCAGGAATTCATCCAATGAGACTAATGGTAGCATATTCGCAAGGTTACTGACTGAAGAGGTGATCATTATTTTGACGGTCTGAATGCGGTTCCACCACATAAGAAATTTAGGGTTCCAGCACTCTAGTAGAGCCTCCATTTTCTTCATCGTAAGGGCCTTGTTATGATATAGGGATTCTAAGCTGAGTTGCACTCCAATCCCAAGTATTTAACATACTTCGGTTGCCAGGATGTTCACGAAGAGGGCACTAGAGCAGAGATTATCAAATGCAAGAATTTCAGAATTTTCTTTGTTAAGTTTATAATTCGAGGCTTCTTCTATGGTCTGAAGTAAGGCAGGGATAGACTGAGAAGCTTTTTCGGACATTATTAAAATATCATCAGCGTAGGCTGCGATTTTCCCTGTGTAGCTATTAAATGAGACACAGTGAATGTGGGGGTTAGTTTTGGTCTTGTGCAATATGGGGGGCAGCCCTGTTACGTACCTCTTTCTAGATTGAACGCTGGGGAGAGTAGGCCCCGGATCTCACTTTGGCTGACAGCCCGCTATAAAGATCAATGACCATTTTAGTGAAGGATTCTCCTTGGTTAAATTTCAATAAGTTGTTGATGTTTCTAATTTTAATTGCAAAGTGTTTTGCCTTTGCGTTCAAGATCAATTTTTGACAGAATTTAAAGGCTGCTCCATATTGTATTTTTGTAAAGTATCATATGCTTTCCTCCAGGAACGTTCTAAAGCCTTACAGTGCTTTTTAGCTGTAATAAGGGTCTCATTAAACCAAGAGGCAGCATGCTTCTTCCTGCCAGAAACTTGACTTGCAGGAATAAAAACGTCTAAGGCTGAAGTAAGCCAAGATTGCAGGGTATTGTTAGCTGCCTCTGCATTGGAGTGCAGCAAGGGACAGCCATTCTGAATAAAAAAAAACTAATTATAGGGGGACCCGAGCTTTTGCCAGGGGCATTTAATGATCCAGTTCGGAATGGACTTCTGCATTTGACGAGGCAGGCAGATAGACAGGGGAATCAGTCCAAGACATGGGAAGAGGAGTTGCGGCCCGCATGGGGCCAAGGTTAGAGAAAACCGGGTATAAAAGGTGGCCAGCTAAATGTGTGGCGCCAATAACCAAATGAGTTAGCTGTAGTGCAGCAAGGTCATTTATAAAGTTGATGATATCACAGTCAGAGGTGGCATCCAAATAAAGGTTGAGATCTCCCAAGATGTTAAAATTGGCTGATCTGATGATCAGAGGAGTTATAAAATTGGTCAGTGCCTCCCTAAAAGGCTTTAGAAGGGCCAGGAGGAGAGTGAATTAGAAGTCCAGATAAAGTGAAATTGCTGTTCAGGGACATTCTGACCAAGACATTCCAGATGTCTGCACACAACACACCAATATCAACTGCAATGGTGCCCATTTTGGGCAAGGATAGTTTGTAGAATCCCATCCAATAATAGGATAACCTACAGAATCTCATCCAGTCAGTCAGGTCCCGTACTGTTGGTCATCTGTGAGGCAGAGGGGCCAGGCTATACTATGATGGCCGTAAGCTCAACGCCCTATGTGAGGGGCTAAAGGGAAACACCAAGCTAGATGTGCCAGCTGCTGCCCCTGGAAACCCTTAATCGACACTCATGTCCAAACACAGGTATCTGTTAGTTACACATCACTAGTTGTAAAACTTTGACATCTATTCTTGAGCATGTAACATCTTTTCATTTGTAATCGATAAAACAATTGTTTGTTCTTGCTACCATTCATCATACCCATCTTAAGCATACTCGCAGCTGGATTCTACGGCTTTAGCCCAGTGTCTCACCATGCTTAACGCAATTTTATTTGAGAGTCAAAAATAAACTTCAGTATGGCAAGCATTTTCAAAGCCACTAGGTATGACTTTTGCAATGAAAGTGTTCCTTTGTTGATTTTTGTGCATTGGTGAGCATGTGAATATAGGAATAAATTAGTGTTTTAATGGTTATTGAGCACCAGTGGATGGAAGGCAGAGGTGAAATTGTGAACCCTTCTCCTCCTGTCTTGCCCCAATGGGGAGGGGTAAAGGGGAGTGTATGGTGCTCTCTGAGTCTTGACAAGGGGAGGAGATTTATAATCCCCCACATCCTTGTCCAAGACAGTGGGGTTGTGTCATGCTCTATGCCTTGTAGAAGGGCGGTGGGAAGTATTTTCATCTTCTCTGCTCCCCCTTTTCTGACAGGGAGGGGCATTTCAGCCATTAGAAAGAAACTAGTGGGTAGGTGGTAACAGGTGCCATGTCTAAGAGATAATAGTAAAAAATAGTTCTAGTAACTGGCAAAAGGGTTTGGAACCAGCACGTGAGTACCCAGGGTCCAGTTCGCAGATTCAGTCTAAAATGAGTAGTTTTAAAACACGTTTTAAAACAAGTGTGACAGTAATTGGTAGCATCTAAGAGAAGTACAGAAAAGGCCTATCTTGAAAGTGCAGTTACAGAGACCTAGCCCCCATAGCTTAAGCCTCAGTATTACTGGCCAAGTTAAGAGAATCACCTAGAATGCGAATAGTAACTGAGGAGGTAGAACCCGACTCCTGAACGTGCAAGCCCCAAACAGGGAAAATATTATCAGGTAATTTAGGGTGTACAGGGTAGATTACCGATCATTTTAATGTAAAAATTCCAGGGCCCCTTTTTCTTTATTGCCAATTTAAATGATTGCGGAGCTGTTCTTGTGGTCTCAGTAAAAGTGTCCACTACATCAATAAAAAGCTATTCAAACTCCACTTTTACAAAGGGTACGAAAGTAAGCATCTAAAACGAACCCAGATTTGGATAAAATATTATTAAAACCCTGACACAAAATTGAACAGGAGGCTTGTCGGCAAAAAAATAATGCGTGGAATTGCACCTTTCTGCTTAAAGATCTACCTTGTGTTACCAAATAAACGGTTGCATGTGTAAACAAAATTGCAAACATATGCATTTCTTGTCCATGTGATTATCGCCTAATGTGTGAAGTCTGCAGATTATCAAGAAAATATGTTCAAAGTAACCTGTAGTTTCATCAGCAGGCTCTAAATAATTGCCAATTGAGGATAAAGTTGACAGAAAACTGCCGCGAACATTAAGTTAAACGTGTTTTTTATATTAAGGAAAGAAAGCAAAGTAGTTCCCCTGTAACGAATGAATAGTTTAATCTATCGTGTTCATAAAGATGTGTCTCTCTCACTCCTTGTGTACTCATCACCCTTCTCCTCCCTCTTTACCCATGTGCTTGTCCTCACTCACTCCTGCCACCCCCTCAAATTTTTCCTCCGCTCTATCATTTTGCAAGCGCTACTAGTCACTTTGCCTACATCTTGCATTTCTCCTTCCTCCTCCCATTGTTCAGTGTAGTTCTCATCAGTCCACTTAATCCCACTATCTTTAGCCAACCCTCTGGCACCCCCAACTGCTCATCAGAACCATTGGTACAACGTTTTTTCTTTTGTTTCTTCTTCCAAGAAAATTAAGTCAGCTATACAGAAAGCTACCTTGCCTTCAACATAATCCTCCTTTTGTGTCTAAGGTAAAAGAAGATGTAATGTCAAACGAGCCATCAATATAGTCCTTCCTTTCTTTCAGGTTATAGAAGCTAAGGAACAAGTTCAATTAAGGCTCCATTGCCTTATGATTTTCATTTTAAATAGAAACCAAAACAAAACTTTATTTAAGGAAGGATGCTTTCTATAAAATTCACCTTTTCATTTCTCCATCTAGCTTTAATGTGCCTACTCTGCATCCATCTGTTAAACCCTGAGCTACTAGCTTTCCCAATGCTTACTTTAAATTTTTTGTGGCTGCAATGTAATGTTGAGATTTTTAGGCTGAGCATGGGCATGCGCTGCTCTGAAAGGCATGCTGTAATCTAGACAGTGGCTTGAAGCACCTTCCATCTTTTCCATTAGTTCCTGTCCCTGCCCTTCATAAATGCCTGCTTTTGTTTGGTAGCATGCTTAATTAGTCCCGCCTTTTGGTGTTTCAGACCCTCAAAGCCAATTGCCCCAGCTTCATGTGGTCTTACACTTTTTTTTAGGTCTCGCCTGGCGAGATTTAATGAGTTAGGGTAGATTTCTCTAGTGGGCTTTAAGCCCCACCCCTCTTTTCCATTGGCTGGCGTTACCGTTTATGCTAAACGGTGGCCAGCCATTGGAAAAGAGAGTCTAGTGACGTACACTTTTCTCTTGTAGAGCCGTCCCAATTGGACTGCCTCGGTTGCTTTACGTTTGTAGTAAAGGCTTTTCTTATCTTTATGGGGCCATGTGTTTCAAACATATGGCCCCATAAAGACAAGAGATAGGCTGCAGCGTGGTCCTCTTTTCACTTTCGGAACCGCGTTGCTCTGCCTTGTTCTTGTTTCCTCAAATAAGTATTCATAGATTAAACTACATATAGTCTGATCTACCTTTTGTGGTATGTATGTCCTCAAGTGTTCTCCCTAAACATAGATCACCTTTTCGCGTTCTGTGTCTGACAATGTTAGGTATTACTCTAGGAGGCACGAAAGTTAGATTTGAAAATACTTAGTAACGAGTGTGTGGCTTCATTAAATAAATAATAAAAAACGTCCCATAAGAAGTTATAATGGTCGTCTTTGAAGGACTTTTGAAGCTCAGTTCGTTATTACTGCTCGTCATTCCCCTAAAGTGGGAAAACTGCAAATCAATCGAAGATGGCAACGGAGTTAGTAGATGGTAGCGGAACGTTTGTAGTGACATTAGTTCCGGCTGCGCCCCTGGCACGTTGCTTAAGAAAACCTGTGCGCTACGGCGGTCTCTTTCCCAGCGCGCAGGCAGCCATGGCGGAACTAAAGGTGAGGATCTGTCCGGCGTGGCTGAGAGGGGGCTGGCAAGTGCAAGATGGTGATTCCGAAAGGGTACACCATTTCGCAGGGAGCTGATGGAGTGTTCGCTTGAGGATCATTATGAACCAGTCTGATGTGCTAGAGTCTTGGTAGCTTTTATGCTGTTGGCTGCCACAAGTTTCATTCTTCTAAAATGGACGAATCGAGGGAGCGGTGCCTAACTAGTGATAATATGCGGTTTCAAACGTTGTCAGTGGCGTTTGCATGGCGTACTAGTAGTAGTCTTTCAAATCGACAGTAGCGAATTGTTAAAGGACTCAAGATGTGTCATCTGAGAGGGATACTTCAAAGTTCGTTATGGTGGAATGCTGTTTTTACTTTTATAGCCCTCCCCCCCTTAAAGAACTAGCATCTGTATGGAAGAAAAAATAAAAATTAAATTCGCGCCGCGGATGAGGTTAGTCATTGTCGTGCATGGGACCATCTCATTGTTCATGGTCCGATAATGTCCTTCGTTCTTTACTTTTCTTGGTACCTGTTGTGGTGCACCCCGTAAACGGGTCAGAGTCATTTTCTTATTTAACGAGCGCAGCAGACTTAGCACTTTGCGAGCTTGTTTTAAAAGTTACTCCCATGGAGTATTGCCTCGGGACTCCTTGCGTGCCTTTATCTTTTTACAGATTACTCCGTTCATGACTAGCAGTTGAGCCCCGAGCACCAAATTATGCGTGAGTCCTAAAGAGGTGCAGGGGTTGTGTCCGTGTGGTATTTTCCGATTTCTATCCATGTATCCACCTAGTTAACACAACAAGTAACATTACACCTACAACGAGCCAGGACTATTGTCCGTTCTTGCAGGCGACGTTGTGATGTAAGGCTAGAGCTCCCGACCCCCCCTATTGTCCATGTTTAACTAGCGCTATGAGGTTGCCAGCGCCAGCCGCGTTATAGACCTTTTATCTTGCTGCCCCATTGCCTGTTAACTCCACCCCCTTGTTGTTCCTTCCCTCCCATTGTCTGTGTTGACACATCCACCCTCCTTTAAAACCAAAAGATCTCGCCCCATCATTGTGTCTTTTTGCTATCTTTACTCTTAGCATGCTGCACGGTCACACTGCTCTACAACTTAGCTTAAAAACAGGCAGAGTCAATAGCTTTGGCATATGCGCGGCCAATTGACTTTGCCAGTGCTTGTTATCCCCCCCTCAAGTTTCTTTTTCCTGTAAATCACGGCTTTCCATGAAATGAAGCGAGATCCCGAGGGCGGGGCAGGCACAAAGTGAAAGCTCCTTGGAGCCGCCCCTCCGCTGACCATGGCTTTGGATGAAAGGGTCTCATAATGGTCCCGCTTTCATCAGCCAATCAGAGGAAGGCACGAATTTAGATTTATTCAAAGTATAGAGCTATGAAAAACAGGGGTGCTGCAGGCTTTAATCTGGGACACTCGAGAGAACCCCGAGGCAGCAACAAAGAGCAGAGAAAACAATAGAAAGAAGAGATTCCGCAAGATGCACGCCTTGCCTTGTTTACTTCACTTGCTATTTATGCGGTGACGTTTCATGACATGACGGACTCCTTGTCAGTCGGGTCACTCTGTGCCAGTCCTGGGTGTTTAATTAGCGACTCTGTGCATTCTGGGGATTGTAGTCCCAGTCCTCGTGTGGTGTACGTGTTAGTCTGAGGCTGTAGGTTACAGGAATGAAAGACTAGTCAATGCGAAGTAAGCTAAAGATTAATGGCAAGGCCGGATGGGGGCTTGGGGGGGCGGGAGGGGTAAGAAAATTGGGAGTAACCTCGAGGAGTCCAAACAAACCATATAGAAAACAAGCATTGGCAATGCAATCGGTCTCGCATTGCTAGGTAGTTAGCCACATCAGGAGCACATGTGAAAAGCCAGTTGGGTTGGGGAAGAGTCAGTCTGACTCTTGCATCATAAAGGACAACAGAGTTGGGGAAAAGTCAAAAAATGCCCCATGGGTGCTTATAAGGGACTTACTCCAACCCAGCATTGCTGCAACAGATAATGAAAACTAAAAAAAAAACATGAATACACATATCAGGCATATTTTTACCCCTCCTCTAGACGCCAAGCCTGCAACCGTCCAGACCAATGATCGGCGACTCCCTGCAGGTAATTGTGATTCCACAGCTTGCTGAAGTGCTGAGAACCACGGCGGAGACACTGGGAAGGCTGTACACAACATGGCTAGCTTCCCAAATGTATATGCCCTCCCTGCCGATCCCTGGCCGCTAGAAGCATCGCATCCAGGGGTGATAGGGAAGGGCATCACGCGCTCTCCAGATACAGGTGGGCAACTGTGGCGGGCAGGTTCAAAAGTGG
This sequence comes from Triturus cristatus, assembly GCF_964204655.1. Taxonomy (NCBI): domain Eukaryota; kingdom Metazoa; phylum Chordata; class Amphibia; order Caudata; family Salamandridae; genus Triturus; species Triturus cristatus. Next base: position 1,034,615,737 of record NC_140594.1, on the reverse strand, counting down.
CCTAAGTAATGGGAGGAGCGGGCAATTGATGCGGCAGTTCCTCCAAGTTGGATGTACAAGTGTGACCCACTGCAAACCTCCTGCACCGAAGTGGCGCCCGCTGACTGTTTGATCTTTAGTCAGTGAGGTGCTCCAGTCCTGAACTGTAGGTGCGGATTATGCGCCAATCCATCATTTTTCTGTGGCTAGAAGAGTGTTTAGGGACTTCCGTCATGTTTGAAAATGAATCTGTCATGTATTAACTGTGCATCTTCAGAATAGAAATCTCATTTAAAGGAGACACTGCCTGCGGAGCTAGGAAGCTTTCAAGTTTGAACTTCAATGTTTACGCTTGAAGTCGGGCTATATATCTCCATCCCACTTTGCACTGTACGTTAAAGGATTTGCCTTCTTGGAAGTAACTCCATTCAGTAATGATTTAGCAATATATGTTCGGAAAGCCTTTTACCCAGGAGACCTGTCATAAGTTCTGGCCTCCAGCACGTCATGATCTTTGTGTGTTTCGTAACATTTAAATTGCCTTTAAGGACCACCCCTTAGCACTTACGTCACTTTGACACTACCTCTCATAATAATTTTTGATCGCATGTCTGTGCGGCTATAAGGCTTATGAGGTCCCAAAGGCGAGATATATTGGCTATGCTAATGCTTGTTTTAATTTACATTCCTTCATGCACATTTTTTTTTGGGTCTACCTCGGGCTTGTGTACCAGCATGGCGCCCGCGTTTTCATTTTCAAAGTAGTACATTATCATCAGCACAACTGCAGGATTGGTGGCACGGTACTTAGCTGGTTAACCTCCGTTTTAGGCGACCGCCAGCAAATAGTATGGTTCCCCCCCTTTCTCGGCTCCCATTCCCACCATGAAAGTAGGAGTCTCTCAGGGCTCGATTCTGAGTCCGTCCCTTTTTAATATGTACATGTCCCCCCTTGAGCTCTTGGTGGAGGAAATTATATCTAATGCCGATGATGCGCAACTTCTGTTCACCTGTGAGAAGGGCTCTATGTTCAGAGGTAGCGAGATAAACGCCTACCTTACAAAGGTGTTGGCTTGGATAAGAAGAAATCAGCTCAAGTGCAACCCGGAGAAGTCGGAGATTATTTTCTTCTGCTCCAGTCAGTGTGTGGAATGGCCTCAATAGTGGCTGTAGGATATATCACCCCCTACAACCTCAGTAACTATCGTAAAAAACCCTTGGGGTTAAGATGGATGCTGACAAGTTCATGAAATCTAAAATTCAAACCGTTGCTGGTACCCGTTTTGGACTATTAAAAATGCTAAAAAAGGAGGAGGAGCCAAGATGGCGACCGGGACGGCAGCGTAGATTCCCGGCTCCGTGAACCTCCGCATCCCGCACGGATATCCTGCATGAGATCCTTATTCTGCGCTACGGGATCGTGTTCGTAAACGAAAGTGGCAACCGATCGTGTGACCCTGAGGTTTCTGACTGCAGTACCGCCGGAGAAATCAGCGATTGAACTTTGCGGCCCGTGCGGTCCCGAAGCCGGGACCTCGAGTGGACGCCTTGGCAGGGCGGCAGTTTAACAACAGCGGCCTGTGGTGACTGGGTGGAGTCGGTCCGCCGGAGTGGTGCTCCCCTCGGCCTGCATTTTGCTGTGGTCGCTCCCCCCCTGCTGAGCGCTGCGGACCGAGGACATGCCCGGGTGTGCAATTCTCGGATTCTGTGGTGTTTGCCCCTGCCTTTGACGGTGAGCTGCCCGGACGCCGTCCCTGGTTCGGCCTGATCCTTGCGGGCTGCTCCCGGCTTTTTGCGGGAGCTGGTCCGTGGCGGAGACGACTATTGCCCGTGACCGCGCAACGGTTGAATCTGTTCCTCCCCCAGGATCCCTGTCTTCAGCGACGTGGACCTTGAGGCGTTGGTCCCGGGGTCCTGGCCCCAATACGAGTCGGGCCTTCCCAGCGGCCATTTTGTCACTATGCAGCCTACCATCCTGTCCGCTGGGACGCAGCGGGACTGGGGGTGTGTGACGGTCGGGAGTGTGGCAGAGCGATCGGAGAGAGCTGCTCTGGGGTACGGCGACCTCCTGGAGGCCCTTGGTGCCCTTCATTACTCCTTGGCTCATGGCGCCGGGGTCCTGGGGAGGAAGCTAGATGGTGTGGTATCAGCGTTGGGACAGTGGCGGCATGCTGGTCCACAAGTACACAGTGGCTTTCCACACTGCACACAGGAGGAAGATGTTGCGGCCCCCCCCGCGATTAGTGTACAGCCGGACACTCCGGACAGTATGCTACCGTGTGGTCGGCTGACTGTGGGCTTGATCTGCTCCGGAGGTGTTGGACCTGAGCGGAAGATGGTGGCCGTGTCCCGTGCGCAATCTCCGGCGGCCCAGGGACGATTCCAGCAACGTGTGTCTCATTTGACTGCTTCAGCCTGTCTGGACCTTGTGTGCAGTGCAGATCCTGGGGCGGCACTGGAAAAGACGCCCCCCCATGAAGCGGTCCGTGCTGATGCTCAGAGACTTCCACCCCACCTGTGTGCGTCGCTTCCCGACTGTTTTTGGACACTCCTGTACTTTGGGACATCGGACATGGTGCTGGGTCGAGGGGCAGGCATGGGCAGAATCGCAAAGAGCGGTCAAGGCTGAGGCTGATCCTTCGGGAGCGGTCACCTAGTAGACAGGCGGACTCATGGTTGCGTGCTCTCATGGTTAGTCGCATAGTTGGTGCATAATGCTCCCCACTCCCCCCCTCCTTTTTTTTGATATGATCAACTTGGTGCTGCTAATTGTTTGCTGTGGGGAGACTTCACCGTGCGGGAGGGAGAAGCCGGGGGTATGTTTTGAAGGCCCTCCTCCAGTTTATTACATTCCCTCCGCCCCCCCGTCTGGGGGGGCTCTTTCTTACTCTTTTTTTCTCTGTCTCTTCTATATTTCGGGTCTAGTTCCAGGGCGACAGGCACACTGCTGGGGGGTGGGGCCATACTCATTCGCAGAGGTGCAGGGTGGGGGGATGGGGGAGGGGACTCTTTAGTCTTTATCTCTTTTTCCATGGCCTCCTTTTTCTTCTCTGTTTCTTTTTGCTTGTTTTTCTGGGATCAGCGCGGTACACCTCTCTTATTGTGAATCGCTTGCTCTTAATGTGTGCCACAGTTTCCGGGGGGTTCGCTGGGCTTTAGGTACGGGGACCTGTAGGCGCAACTATCTTTGATATTTCTCCCCATCCGTACTTTCCCGTGTCTGCGCCATTGATTCAATGTATTGCTGCTTGCTGCTCGCGTCTCTTATCCTTGCCCCTTATCGCTGTTGGGAAACTGTTTGGCACCTGATCCTACTGTTTTGTTTTATTATAAAATGAAAAACCCTTTCTCTCCTGGTGTCCTACCTGAGCGGCTCATTGGCCGGACTATACTGTATTGTAGACTTTGCTCTCCGAGGTGCCGCCTGTGTTTACATGTGCTTTTATTGTTCTGATTGCTTAGCGGCCGGCCCCGGGGGGTTGTAGGCCCATACGTGTAAGTGATTGAAACGTCAATAAAGGTTTTTCAAAAAAAAAAAAAAAAAAAAAAAAAATGCTAAAAAACTTCCTTCCATTGCTTCCAGTCTCCTCACAGGAAGACGGTTATTCAGGCCTTGATTATTTCAAGATTGGACTACGCTAATGTCCTGTATCTGGGTCTTCCTGATTTTTTACTTGGCCGCCTTCAGGTGATTCAGAATGTAGCAGCCAGAGCGATTGTTATGGTGAGCCCTAGGGCTCATAAGACCCCCCACTTGAGATCCCTGAATTGGCTTCCGGTCCAGAAGAGGATTCATTTTAAAGCTCTAGTCCTGGCCTTCAAGGCCCTACACGACTCAGGGGCAACCTACATCAGGAAAATAATTCAGCACTATGCCCCTCTACGCACCTTGCAGTCCTCGGTTCAAGGCCTAGCTACCATCCCGCAGTTTTACCGCTCCCGTACGGGTGGGCGTTCTTTTCAAGTGGTGGCATCCCGGTTATGGAATAGCCTGCCTCTTTCGCTCAGACAGGTACAGGATCTTCTTGTTTTTATGTTGATGACCTCTCTCTGATGGACCTTAACGTCCGGCTGTTGCAAATGCTTGTTTCAATATTCTTGCATTTAAGGCATTTAAATACATTCATGGTTCGAAGCATGCAGCAAAATATCAGGCTTGTCATGCTAGAGACGCACGGCCGCACGACAATCATCTTGTTGAAAATAACTCTAGGAGAGTTGCAATTCTTAACAGTTTTAGCATAAACCACTTCTCTGGTTACTGAGTATACCAGGATGCACCAAAATCCATGCCTACTGATGCGTAGGTGCATAACCCATAGGACTTAAGACACGCTACAGAATTGTTAACACCCCCCCCCCCTTTTCGGGGCAAGCTTTTTTATACTTTCAAATCCTCCGTGACATTCATACATAGACTGCCTTGTGATGTTTTGTTTTCAGTGCAGGCAAACTATGCAATAACTCTCATGAATGGCAACACACGGGGTGCTGTACAGAGCAAAATTGAGCTGTTCAACGAACACTTGTACCTACTCCAACGTCACCTTGTTTTCTTCTCCGTAAGCCATGGTCGATGTCCTCAATTCCCTTACAGTGCCAAGTGGCAGGTGGAAAACATCGCCAATAGGTCTGGCATTGACTGCCAGCTTTTTCAATGCTTGTTTTGTCATGGTGTTGGCAAAACTGTTATTTTTTTATATTGGGGAGGAGACAGCAGCCTTAAAAACACAGACTAAAAGCAAAGCTATTATTTTGGCCTCACAAAGCACACTTTGCAATAGAGGTTCACTGGTACTAAAAAGTACACTTTGTGAAATCACAGAATACCATCGCTAACAGTGAAGTTGGGGTGACCCACTGTCCAATGCTTTATGCTGTATTGGGCGTTAAAAGAACGTGAATAAAAGCGGCAGGATGAGAAGGGCTAGCTGAAAGAGTCTGTAACCAAGTATATTTTACATATAATTTTAGTTAAATCAAAAGGTCTTGGCTAACGCCAGACCTATAACTAGCATTGACAGCCAATAGGTCTAGTAGTTAGAGCTATTGGCTTTGCCAATGTGTTTTAGGCATGTTGTACACCAGCGTGGCTGCTGTTCAGCATGACTAAAAGCTAGTGGTGTAAAGGAGAGTGCCGCGGAGTATCAAAGTAGAATGGAAAAGAGTGCAGTAGAGTGTCGAAGCATAGAGTGTTGTGTATTGGAGTGGCATAGAGTGGAGTGCCAAGAGTGGCGTACAGTGGGGTGGCATAGAGTAGAGAGGACTGGTGTAGAGTTCATTGGTGTACAGTATTGCTGAGTATAGTGGCGTAGGGGGCAGCGGCAAAAATTCAGCTGTGTACAAAGCAGCGTTACAAAATACTGGGGTAACCCAAACATTAAACCCATAGGACCCTGGTACCATATGGTACGTAAAACAGTATGGTTCCACTGGTACTTTATCGAAAAAAGATGCAACAGTTAATTTGCAATGTAAGCGAGCGAAGAACAAAGACAACACAATGAATGAATCACACTCAATGCTGAGTCATACAGCCAAAGTATATTATTTATGTATCAAACATTCATTTATAATCCATTAGCAAACGAAAACATCAAATTCACTTCATAACGGTTGCTTCAAATAGAGTGAGAGGAAAAGTATTCATAGTGGTGCTCATGTGCGCAGTGATAAGAAAGAAGAGAAAAAAAGGGGGTATTACTACTAGAATTCAAAGTAATCGTAATTCAGTGGCTATGGCAATGATGGAATCCAATTTAACCCAAGGTCAAATAGCCTGTTTGAAGGATGTATAAAATCTCTCATTCCTCCTTAAAAGGATGGGGTCTGGATAAAACAACTACCCCCGAAGGTATAGACAATAAATCCAGGCGGAGTCGTTTAATAATGTCGACGTTTCGACCAGACTGTTGCACAAGGTGGACTGAGTTCTAGCCTGTGGGTCTTCATCAGGATGGTAAACAATAGGATGAAGTTAGAAGGCAACCTCACAGCGGTGCAGCCACAACATGTGCTGTGGGTGGTGCTAATTCATTATACATCCTCCATGCTCTATTCTCAATAAATGTGGCGGAATCTCTGTCGTTTAAATCTTATCATGTATGTGTTCTCTGACGGATTAAATACAATTAATGAGCCAAATGTTCGAGGACGACAATCAATAGTGGCAACAACTTCGTAAGTAGATGAATCAAGTAGTATGTGGCCGCATCCAAAAAGGGGAACATTTTTTTTTTACTGCTGGTGTGTCTTGATGAGTGAATCGTTCCGAGAGCTTCATCCAGAGCTCGGTAGAGTATCTTGGCTAGGCTGTAAGCAGACCCATACTACTTGAATCATATACTTACATAGTTGTTGCCACTATTGGTTGTCATCCTTGAACATTTGTCTCATTAATAGGATTTATTCACGGAGTAGCGTGGGTGGAATTTGACACGTTGTGCTGATTTTTAGCTGCTTCGTTCTACCGCTCGAGTCGAATTTCTACTGAGGTAGCAGCTTTCTCAACACGAACGCCCGCAACCTGCCTCGACCACCCGTGTCAAGAAAACTCACTGAGAGGAGTCTAGCACCTGAACATCGCGGTTGGGAAATCGCGGTAGGGGATGCAAATTCTTGCTTATGTTTGCCAACTTAGCGTTGGTGAGCTGCGTGTGAGAAGACTGGGCACGCGGCAGTAGGCAGGGGTTTTCTGGCACTCCCAACACGGAGTGGGCAACACTCCGCAAACTACACCAGCGGAGTGGAATTATTCACCTACCTCTAAACGTAGAGTACATTTTCATAGAATGCAGTAGTACAGAGTAGTGTTATAATTTTTCTGTGATAGAGTGCAGTGTTGCAGAGTAGAATGTCATAGAATGCAGGGGTGTAGAGTGGCAGAGTGGCATAGAGTGCACCGGCATAGCGAGCAGTGGCATAGAGTATATTGGTGCATAGTAGAGTGCAGTGAGGTAGCGTATTCAAAAGTATTAGTGTGAATTTTAATGTCATGTTACCTCAATATGACAGCTGAGCCTTTACTTATGCGGACATATGAAGTAGTAAGTAAGCTAGGGTATGTGCCCTCAGGTGGGCTAGATTCAAATGCCGTCTCTTCCACCTGATCATAATGTGATCCTGGGCATATCACTACACTTGTCTGAAGCAACTAGAAATAAGCTACTTGCCAGTGTAAGCACACAAAAAAAACCTGAACAGGAAGTTTTATTCTGATTGAGTGCTTGGTTCTTGCATACAGAGAAGTGCTTACTAGTGCCCGGGCTGCATATCATAATATCAAACAAATCTGAAGTGCTAAACTGTTGTGAGTATAACACTAGATACTACACTACTGCACTGCAACTAGAAATAAGCTAATTGCCAGTGTAAGCACACAAAAAAAACCTGAACAGGAAGTTTTATTCTGATTGAGTGCTTGGTTCTTGCATACAGAGAAGTGCTTACTAGTGCCCGGGCTGCATATCATAATATCAAACTAATCTAAGTGCTAAACTGTTGTGAGTATAACACTAGATACTACACTACTGCACTCTATGCCACTGCACCACTCCACTCTGCAACACTCTTCTGCACTCTAAGCCAATTTACTCAACGCCACTACACTCTCAAGCCACTCTAATCTACTTTGCATCACAGCACTCTATGAGGCAGCATTGAACTCTGAAACTTTCTGCTCCATACCACTGCACTCAACACAACACCACTCCACTCCACTCCACTCCACTCCCCCCTTTTCTACACCAATGTGCCAGTCACCACTACTCTATGCACCTGTACTGTACCCTGCTACACACACTTTCCACTTTATGCCACTTCACTCTACTCCGCACAACTCTTCTCTGCGCCACTGCACTCTACGCTGCACTACCCCTTGCCACTCTACTGTAACCCACTGCACTCTACGCCAATGCAGTTAACACCAATTTACTCAAAACCAATGCACTCTACGTCACTGCACTCTATCCTACTCTGCACCACTTTACTGTATTCTACACCACTCTACCCTGCACCAATCCCCTCTACGCCACTGTACTATACTCTGCATCACTCTAATATACACCACTACCCTGCGCCACTGCAAAATGTGCCACTTTACTCAAAACCAATGCACTCCACACCAATCTATTCTGCATCACTGTACTATATGCCACTTTACTCTAGGCCACTCTACACAGCTCCCCCTATGCCACTCCATGCCACTTTACTCCACTCTATACTACGACATACTACTCCTCTGTAAGCCAATTTACTCTTCTCTACATCACTTTAGTCCACGCAACACCTTCTACGCTGTTCCACTCCACATCACAACACTCAATGCTACTCCACTCTACTCCCGCCACGACATACTACACCACACCTTTCCACTCAACTTTACACCACTCCATGACACTCCAAGCTACTTTACTTTACCACACTCCAACCTACATCACTCTCCTTTACCCCACTAACTTTTAGCCATGCTGTACAGCAGCCACGCTTGTGTACAACAAGGTTAAAACATATTGTTAACAGCTCTTGCACGGGTGAGACCTATCAGGTTTGCCAATGCTTGTTAATTTTTACAGTGCTCCATTTAGAGTGTGACTGTATCCACGTCACAATCCTAGCAGCCAGATAGGGGTGCTGTTTGTGATGGCTTTATGGATGAGACTGTACCTTTTTAGGTCGAGCCTAGAGTCAGCGCCCATGCGCTGCTCTAGGGGAGACTTGTTGTAGTGGCGTATTTATTGGAAGCTCCGCCCACTCTTTGCAAATATTTGCCATTGGCTTGTGTCAGTGTCCTTCGTAAATGCTGGCGTCTGATTTGTAAACAGGCTTGTTAGTCCCTCCTTAGTACCGGCTATTCTCCATTCGTACCTTCCCATGGCGACTGGCCCTTTTACTTCGGATGTTACACGGTCCGTCTTCTTCAGTCTCTGAGCACTATTTACTTTAATGAGTTTCTCCTGTAGGCACAACGTGCTCTGCTTAAATTGAGCGTGCCATGCGCAGACAATAGCGGCATATGTCTCGCATTTAAATGCAAGACCTATTCCATTACAAATATATTTTTCCTGCCTGCAGCGCTCTCCCCCATTGCTTTGTAATTATTTATTTAACTAGCACTGCAAGCCACAGTTGGATTACTGGCAGAGGTGCCTTTCGTTTGTTAGTTGTAGACAGGCTTTCCGAGGGTGCCTGTTCCATGCACTTCCCCCTCCTCTCCCACTTGTTTACGAGATGCAGAGTCGCCTGAGACCCGGGGTACTGTTGGACAAGTGAACTTTCTCTTACGTGAGCAAAGTTTAAGCGGGGAGTCGCCTATTGTGTCACCTGCTCAGCCTGGAGGCAATGCAGTCCCGGAGAAGGTGAGGTGCGAGCTCCCCGGCCTACAGGTTTTGATCGGGTCCGCCCTCTCCTGAGGGTGCTGGCGATGATGCCAGGCTCCTGCCGTCATGTAGCAACAAGCATTTCCAATGCAATAGGTCTCGCATTTACGCAAGTTTGAGCTATTGGCATGGTAAATGACAATGCCTTTTACTTTTGTTTTGTTTTTTTAAAATATAAATAAAAGGCATTGTCATTTTACAATGCCAATAGCTTAAACGCGCGTTAATGCGAGACCTATTGCATTGGAAATGCTTTTTTAATTAGGTGATGAATGAGCCCATATACCTCTTCAAAATTGTATTTTCCACATCGGGCTGATGAGTTTTTCCCTAACTCAATGAGTTAACATCTATAATTGGGTAAAGCATCGTTCACCTGTCTGGGCATTGGTCTGTCACCATACCTCCTTATATCAACTGCAATATTTCTCCTTTCATACCAACTTCACCCCACCATTGCAGCAGCACCTGCTATCAGCTCACTGCACAGACAGTCAAAAACCTGATGAAAACCAGTCAGATCGACTATATTCCACTCTTCCATTTTACTTTCCGTGGAAGAGACTTGGCCAGTCTCCAAACAACATACTTACTCAAGCTGTTTATCTGCACTAATCTGCTCTGTCTCACTGAAATCGCACAACTTCAGCTGCATTTTTTGACTCAGCATCGTTAATCATCCTTTCTCAGTTACCACTCCCAAGCCTTTAACAACATTTACCGCTGCACCCTGGCATTTAGCTATCACAATTGATACAGTCAGTTCAGAAAATGTAATTTAACATGGACTGTTCCTTTTCCAAGCACCTTCCTTCACTTCAACATTTTACTTCATTGATTTTTCAATCCGTATTATGAATGACTGAGAATCTACATGGAAGAGGAAGGTAGAATAATGAACACAAATCTCTCACTATAGCTTTGAGCTACACTGATTTTACTGTGTACAGGAGCTGTGCTTCTAACTAAGAACCTTTTGACAGTTTCAGACAGCAAATAACACCAATCTTACAAGCTAGGATACCAGACACCACTAGTGAATAGGATCCAAATATCAGCTTTAAAACACAATTTGGAAATGCAACCATCCGATTGGCAAATATCAATTCTTCAAATACAAGCATGATATAAATTCAAAGACAAAAGTAAAACTAACAAATCAAAAACCTATCACACCACAGGTATCAGACGAATCAGATTTTCATCAACATTGATCTGTGATCATGTAACACTAAAAATGCTGGACAATGAGGTTGCAGGACACAACAAAACTCCTTTAGCACATGTATGCACAGACAAAATAACCATAGGAAATGGTGAATGTAATCTAAAATTAAATGCAGTACAATAAATGCAGTCATAAATTAACAAGCATTTGCAATGCAATAGGTCTCACATGTACGCGAGTTTGAGCTATTAACATTGCAAATAACAATGCCTTTTGTTTTTGTTTTTAAAACATAAATCAAAGGCAGTGTCATTTACAATGCCAATAGCTTAAACTTGCGTAATTGCGAGACCTATTGCATTGCAAATGCTTGTGTTCTACATGATATGAATTAAAAGAAACAACTATGCTGCGAACTTTATATTTACTCCTCAAATCTACTTATGTTCATGTGACCTCTTTTGTACATACCAATGCATGTGTGCCCAGGATTTGAATGTACACTAGTGAGAGCACCCCAGCCCCTGAAACCTCCTCTCGTGGATACCAGTGTGAGCACACTCCACCCCCGGGACACTGGTGGTAGCAGCCTCCACCCAGGACACCGGTGAGCCCCCTGCACACTAGTACCAAAAGCCTCCACGCGGAACAGACACCAGTGGGAGCAGCCTCCAGCTGCATAGCCGACGGAGCGTGTTTGGGACAGTTGACACCCGGGAACTGCGGGCGCCCCTCCCTCCACGGTTCACGAGTTGGCGGGCATGTCCGTGCCTGACCCGGGGCAGAGCGTCAGCGCACAGCCCCTAACCTCAAGGGCAGTGCGCACGTTCTTAATTTGGAGCGGTGCCTGCAGGTGGGGCTCACCAGCACCTATTTCTCACTCATCAGACTGTGACCCCGAGCATGGTAGCAAAACACTAAAGGGAGAAAGACAAAAAGAAGTGGCAAAGACAACAGGGACACAAAATAGCCTGAACGAGAGTGGTGAAGGGACAGAGAGTGATTGACTGGCGGTGGATTAAAGAGGGACCAGGTGAAATTAAGACCACGCAGCCTTTGCATTCAGGCAGCACTTGCTGCTGACTCCCAAAACTGGGGCCCGGCACGTATTGTTTTACAAATTAAGCACTGCACGGGTCCTAAACCAAACGGCGAGGCGTCACCCAAAAGCAGCTGTTTATGCGTCGAATATGTGAAGGGCTCTCTCCACCCACCTCTCGATGAGAGCCGCCAGTACCTCAAGAGGTCAACGCTCTGATGTCAGAGGATGCGGGTGTCACTTCCTCTACCCAAGCCTTTTGCCTCTCCGTTTACTGCACATGGGAGCTCTGAGTGAGCACCCATTTATACGTCATCATATTGGGGGATCTATTTTTGGCTGCCTTCTCGAGCGCAAGGAGTTAGAAAGCCAAACCACAACACGCACATTAAACAGCTGCTTCGTGGCACTTTGCCATGCCAAGCAAAATACTCCTCCTTGGTGCAGCGCGTTGTATGATAACGCCTAGTGTGTTATTAACCGCGTTTGAAGCGTTTCAGATGTTCAGCCAACGACATAAAATGTGAATTATGTAGAATTGCTAAATTATAGTCGTGCAGGTGACCCGGGGTTAGAAATCGATCGTGTCCAGAAAGGGGCGCTGCAGTCCGGTCGCTGAGGTGGCGCATCTGTGGGTCTACACGGGTTTCAGCCCCTGCGGCGTGGCGCCAGGGTTTGAATAAATGGATTATTTGGAACCACGGAAAGTTAAACATGCCGCTTGCAATTCCAGCAGGTATAACAAATGTTTCCAAAAACTCGACAGAGATGTCACTTTTTTAAATTTTATTTTTTACAAACGTTAAAATTGGATGTTTGCCATGTATCCAAGCACTCCGGGTTTAGAAGGCAAGTGAAGTGAGTCACGGCCTTGTCCAGGATCAGACGGCTGGTTATGTGGAAAACCGGGTTAGCCTGCTGGTTTCACGAATACAACCGTTTAAAGCATAGACTGGAAATAGAGCCGAAACATGGCATTTGGGTGAACATTTGCAATAGACATGGAATACGTCTAACAGTATTAAACAGACACTGGGGGTGTTGCGCGTATATTTTCAAATCCCCTATCACAAAAATAAACACAAAGGTACATCGCGAGTGGTGTGCGAGAGTGTGCGCGCTTGTGTGAGGGAGCAGGCCATCTGTTTTGCATTATGGTGCATGAGTCTGGGCACGATAATGCAAAACAGATGTCAGCCATGCAGGTAACAGACACCAATAGGCCGTGGGCGGGGCAAATGCGGGACATGCCCCGCATTTGCCCAATTGCCTGCTGTCTTTGTTAGAGAGACGCACGCAATACCCAATAGCCTGCAACGATAACAAAACCACACGTACAAGCATGTGGTCAGCTTTCTGAAGCCCCTACGAGAAGTCTCGCGCTGCGCGAGACCTAAAAACACACAATACAGCCTCAAAGACCTTCAGAATTTTCAATATAGTGCAACACAATGCAAAACTGCAAGTTTCGTTTGGACAGAATCATAAAACAGTTATGCAAACTGATCATCCCATTCATAAAACCCTTTGGAGTCCATGTTCAGAAGTACAATGAGTGCTCTTGAGCAGTTACGATTTCATGTAATCCACTACCTATAGCCCACTCTATTGGTTAAAACAGAGACCAAAGCAATATTGTATAAATGAAATCTCCACACCAAACAAAAATATAAACAAAAACCTTCCCCACACTACTGTTAAGTGGCCTTGCAGTGACCAACTGCTCATACAATCCCCTCATTTCCCACCCTGGAGACAAAGTCCATCCCAACCAAACCAAAGCAGACTGAGAAGTGCTCCCAAACAAGGACTTGGAAGGATCCCACACAAACCGTGCTTTAGTAAAATATCTGCCCATTTAGAGTTGCTCGCTCCTACTGGGTGCTGCTCCAGTGCTTACTATTTAGGTGTATAAAAGTGTCTCTAACATAGACTAGTACACTGAGACACTTCAACAGGAGACCACACATGTAATGCACATTTAACATTTATCACCATTACTAAAAAGGTTCTTAGTGTTCACATACCCTGTGAACCCACTACAAAATATTAGCCTTGACAGTTACTTCTCAGATTTGCTATCTCTTCTATATGCAGGCAGAGGTATAAGTTTAGACAATGCTGTAAGTTCAGACTCATGTTGTAAAAACTGCCCACTTTTCATAAAGATGTTACAGATACAACCAACTCGGCTCATATTGGCCGACTTAAGCCAGACTCATCCTTTAGTTAAAATATATGGAGATTCAAATGTGCCAAGCCATCAAGTTAACAGTTATGCTGCCAAAAATACCCATCATTGTGTCACAGGAGCTAGCAAACTGCGTCCCAACATATGTTCATCACACTTACACAGAATATTCCTATCAAGCTCCCACGTGACTTGCTGCAAAACATGTTTCGTTGTGGGTGACAAAGTATGTTATTTCATTTCTCACATGGGTAGAAGATACCTGGTGATATATTTAGCTGGGCAACTGATGGCACATGAGGTTAGAGGCTTAATGTTTATAGCGAGTGAGGAAAACGCAGTCCCTTTTTTTATGTGTATGGGAGATGGGTGTATGGGCAGGGGATTTATACCTGAAGTGGGTGTGCTATGATGTTGACACTATTACTAAGTGGCTGGAGCATGCTAACGCTCCACCTTCTCCTTCAGCCCAAGGATACCAACCAAATAGACTAGATTGCATTTAGGCACACCAGTCCGTCGCACTGCATCCCAGCAGCACTAATCTACCACACTGATTCCTTTGGGAAGACGCGGTCTCTAAGAATGCATGAAAAAATATATACTGCACTGCCTCACAACACCAAACCATCCCATTTAACTCCAAATCAGGGACTACTAGGCACCAACTCCAGTGATAACATTGATAGCCAATGCCATGATCAGGCTATGAAAATGTGCTGATGCTTGATAACATAAGTAATAAGAACTTCCAATTCTGTCCTCTTCTCATAGCAAAGTCAAAAAAATTATATATTTGCCACCTCATCACATGGGGACATTTATTTACATGTAAGCAGTGGATAGTGTAGCTTTTAAAGACCTAGCCTCTGCAGTCTAATTCCGCCTCTGCTCATTCCTCTACCGTTCTTTGCCCCAATGACAGAACGCCATTGAATTGCCAACCTATTGAACGATACAAAAACAGAGCTTCTTAGATAAAAATGAAAGAAAAGAAAAAAATGGCACCAACAAACTGAGTTCCATCAGTTAATCTGAGGTAATGAGCACCCTTTTTCACACACTTCAATGTCAGTAATCTAGAGGTCTACTTAGACTTGGATCGTCTCTAGAACATCAGCTCTTCAAGGTGACTGGCGTGACTTTTTAGCAACTCTAACTTCTGAGGGAAATTCTACCTTACATCAATCAATACATCACATTAAAGTGGTCTCAGCTTAGGTTCAGTCCTGTCTTAGCTACAGCACCACGTTACCCGAGACGTCCCAATAATCTAACAGAACTGCTTCAAATTGAACAGAATGCAGTAGCTTTGCTGATTACAGGCATCTTAGGATGGTTTTTGCTTTGTTCGCCATAAGTTGGCATGGTATGCTCAGACGTGAGTCCCTTGCTCACTTTGTCACTGGATTCAAGCAAGCCTGGCTGAATACGGCTGAAATGCCAGAAACCGGTCCTAGGAAGCTTGTTTCCGGTCCAGAGAAGACATGGCTTGGCAGTTCGGGCTGGACTGTTCCCATGAGGCACAGGGTCAGACTGATTTGCATATGGCCAGGTCTGAACTGGGGTGGCAGAGTGGGCTAAAGAACGGTGATGGATTAAACCCAGATCAGTTGACTGGGGGTGAGTGCTTGCAAAGTTCAACACTCCGTCCATCATTTCCTTTGATCTTAGGATGAGAACACATCTCTAACATTCTTGAGCATCTTCAATGGTGGTCTATAAAACATGCCCTGGAGTATTAACCGGTTTGCCTCTCATTTCATTGTTTCTGAATTTTATCTTCACACCCCAATCCGCTCCTTCAGATACAGCGGCCAGGTGCTACTAGACATCTTCAAATCCTGCACAGACATATTCGGCGACGGAGCTTCCTCTGTAGCTACAGCTCGGGAATGGAACAATCTACCAAACTACCTCCACTACACACCCCATCTACTCAATTTTGATAAGTCATTAAATACCTGTATTTTTGCCTGCCCCATTAAATGTGTGGTTTGATTCTATACTACAGTTAATATTTCTCAGTAGTGCCAAGAAACCCCTAGTAATAAGCACTTTATAAATACTAGCGTAACATTGGTTAATGCAATGGCACTGTAATGTGGTACCTGGGTGCTGGTTCACATGTCAATCTGAAAGGTTGTCCCTTTTCCTGAGAGTTCAACACAGTGTAGATGAACTAGAAACAAATTAATTAAACCGTCTATGAAAAACTAGGATGTGCAGATTGCTGGAACATGCAAAAATAATTGAGGGCCAGTATTAGCTTTATACATATATAAATGTAAAAGAACAACATACCTAAGAATAAATATTTGTAAACCGGGCCACATACTCTAGTCAATCCTTTTTCAAGACGCCCTAGGTGTCCACAGGGCTTAGACAAATTAACAAACTGAAGCAGAAAGGATTTATTGTATAATACTAGAATACTTATATTGCTCGCTACATTGTGGCAAGCACTAAGGCCTAAACATAAGGCAAATGTTGCTACCCTTCAGGAAAAAAGTAAGATCTACTGGTGTTGTCAGCACTTATTTAAGAGGCAAACTTGCAGCATAACATGAAAGGTTTTCCATGCGAGGGAAGGGCATGGATTATTGAGTTTGGCCAGGTGAGTGTGGGGTTTTTGTAAAGTATGGGGCTGAAGAGGAGAGTATACAAGGAAAGGGCCTCAGCTGTGGGACCATCTACTTTCTGGCTGGCGTTGAAGTCATTGTCATGTCAGAGGGCTAGGAAGTGATGCAGTCCGAAGATCCTGCGTGAACACAAGACACTGCTGCAATGGCTGTGCTGCAGAGGGAAGATGACACAAGTTAAAGAGTAATGCAGCCGGAGAGTAGAGGGTGATGGGAATCAAGATTGGTTGGGGTAGGTGGCGGTACTGGGGATGACTAGAGCCAAGCTAGGAAGGAGCTATGCAGTAAAAAGTCTACATGGAGATCTGTGTTGGGGCTAGGAAGAGCATGCGAATGGTGGTGTGGGGCTGGGGAGATGTCATGCGCCCTAGGGAAGTGGTGCATCCAAGCACAACGGAGATCAGAGGTGATACTTCACAGCTTTCGAGGCTGCCTGCACAGCTACCACCAGCAGAGAGTATAACCTAGATCACTGTGCGAACCCTATTTATAGGCCTGGTTAGTGTAAGAAGAAAGAAAGGAATTTAGAACACGTATTTGAGGTTTCATCTCTGGTCTGCAATTCCTCCTCTCTTTATGCACAGACAAGCGATTTTACATTTTGGGTACAAACTAAAACCATATCCTTTCTAGAGATCGAGCCAGGTAATCACTCGGATTAAAGTAACAAAAATGCCCACTTTACTCCAATGTAACTGTGCACCATGTAATGTACACACCCAGAACGCACAAAATACAGTGCCCATCATAACTTCCGCTGGCGCACAAGGGATCTCGGCCATACCGGCAAGTTGATATGTTTTTTCTTAACTGTTAATGGTTTATAGGATGCACTGGTCTAACAGCATCATGCAACCGTGTGATAAAATAATACAGTGTGCAATAAGCACCTGGAAGACAGGGTTGGTCATGGCAGCGAAAAGGCAATTCCATAAGAAAGTCTGATAGTAAATCAGGCAGAGGTCTCTGCAGGCAGGTGCTTCCGTGAGGGCGTTGCCCCACTGCTTTGCTTCCAAGAATAAGCAGGCGTGTAGCACAGAGAGCTCCTGGCTGAGGTGGATCCTCGGTCACAGAGAGGGTGGGGTTTGAAAAACTGCAACAATATTGCCATTGCCAGAGTCAGACACCCGTAGCTGAGCACATCTAAGTGTGCATGTCGGGTTGGACTGCTGCCTTTCTCCAGCCAGCCCGGCATGTGCAGTAGGTCTCTCTTAAGTCTCAGCAACGGGGCACATTAGTGAGCCTGGGGTTGCCTCAAAGCTGCATTCCCCGATTCAGTAGTAAGATTCTCTGCCCCAGCCAATCATGGCACAGCGGCAACAGCAAAAGCAGCGTCTTGATTGGCTTACACACTGAAGACGCAGCAGTGCAGAACGAGGGGAGATAGGTCACAAGCGTTGGTTGCTATTCTGGGGCACGCATTTGAGCGGGGGGGTGGTGGGGGGTGTGTGTGTGTGAATGCGTGCCTGCGTCCATCCATCCATGGCACTTTCCATTGAAAGCCAGCCGACCCCTTCTATCACACGCTCTCCCGGTTCTATGGCCTCTGTGGTACTCGCTTAACATAAAAAGTTCATTATTACATAATCATACACTCATTTTAAATTTGTGTACTTTCTCTGCGCACGGCAGGATTTGGCACGTTAATATTTTAATATTGTTTATGGATTAATATATACTTAGTAAAAGTAGAAATGATTGTATGAGGTCCTTAGTACACCCGGCTTTGTCTTAATACTGTTTTCTAGAGCACGATTTGCATTGCACCCAGGTAGAGAGGCTGTAAATCTTGTACAATTTATATATAGCGCTTCAAGCGCTATATATAAAACGTACAATGGGCTTTGTGTACGTGTAGGCAGTTTAAGCACACGTAAGAAGACTGTGGTGTAACAGAGAATGATGCCCCACCTTCCCCAGTCTCTCATATCTCACAGATATTAATTCGCCTTGGGATGAATGGGCGTCCCCTGAATAGGTTGGGCCACCCCCTGCACCGCAGGGACTACAGGGCAGGTTTTACACCCCTGAGAAAGGAGTGATAGCGCCATGAAGTTTTCTATTATGTGGAAATACGTCATTTCAGGCCTGTCATGTGACATAATTCACATGTAACCCTACTTACGAGCTGCAGTATGTACCAGACAGACATAAAACCTCATTCAAAACACAATGGGACAAAACTGAGCTTTGGTGTCTTTGATAAACATCCCTTTTGTGTTTAAAGTGGAGAAATGTTCTCCAGGTTCATTTGTAGTTGGGAAAGTTGTCTTGGGACTTTCCATTTTGCATTGCTTATCTGCCACTTACATTCGCGATAAACCAGAGAGTTGACAAAATGCTGACCTAAAGAACATTGCACTTCCATACCACTGATGGGAGAGGATGTGGCACAGCGTCTCGGTGCCTGGATACCTTCACGGATAATAGGAGCCAGGGGCCACTGCCAGGGCTTCCTGCTGTGTTATAAAAGTACCCCACGGGTGTGCAAACGCTTCCTGCGCCACTGGGGCTGTGAATTGAATTCCCCATCACTCAACCCGAACTTTTACGTCCCACCACTGTCACCAGTCGCCACTTATGTATTCAAATATACACTAAAACAAGCATTGGCATAGCCAATAGGTCTTGCCTTTGGGACCTTTTAAGTGTTTAGCCATGCAACAGTTGTTGTTGCACCAAGAATATTGTGCTGCATAAATACTTACAAGGTCCCAAAAGCGAGACCTATTGGCTATGCCAATGCTTGTTTTCTGTGGAACCCGTAGATGCCAAGCCATTACATTTATTAAAACCTTCATTTTAGGAAAGCTGCCAGCAAACAATTGATTTGGCTCAAGCCCTTTTATTCTGTTGTAAGAAGTTATTCTGTCTACAGATTTCTCTATTATTTTTGTGAATACATGTGACTGTCAGGAAGACCTGCCAGCCTCCTCGAAAGGTTTTTGAACGTGAACCATGCAATCCCATCAGAGAGGGCAGTGTGGGATCAGAGGAGACAGGGAGAAAATGGGGAACCGCCTGGGCTGAAGGACGCAGGAAACAGAGAAGGCAGCCAGTGTTAGGCTGCTGTGGGCAGACGAGGACAGACGGGTAAGCGCATTATATGAGCAGAGTGGTCAGTGTTCGACTAGAGTAGACAGGAACAACGATTTGCCAATTAAATTAGCTTGTTCCAGTCGTAAAAAACTGATCAAATTGCATACGTATCACATGCGTTTGAGTCCCCACACTCCTGCCCACCTGTTATTCATCCTAATTTATGTTCAAAATTGGTCTTTAGAGGAGGAGCCAAGATGGCGACCGGAGCAGACGCTTGAGCGCCCGGCTCCGTCGGCCCTTGGCCCCGGACTATCATCCTGATTCCTATCCTTGCCGATTCTCGAGGTGAAACGTGTGCGACGACGCGCTGTCCACGCCGCCGCTTCCCCGAAGTCTCAGCCCGCCCGGATGCCGGAGTTCTTGGTGCTTTTGTTCTCCGCCCTGGACCCCTGCTCTATTGTGGCCTTTGCCGGCCCCCTGGAAGCTCCGCAGTCACCGGACCCGCTAGCGCAAACCCGAGCCCCGCGGTCCCGACCTCACCTAACACCACGGACTGTCGCCAGATGAGCCTGGGGAGGGACGGCCAGACATCGCCTGTGCTGTCCCTCCTAACTATTCCATCTTACGGAGGGATAGAACTGAGGGAAGAGGCGGCGGGGTGGCTCTGGTAGTGGATAAGGTCTTTGACTGTTCCTCCTTTGTGGTGGACAATATTGCCGGATGTGAAGCATTAGGCTTTACACTCCATCTATCGGCGTCCCAGACCTGTACTGGTATTCTCCTCTATAGACCCCCTGGACCCATTGGATCCTTTTTTGAGGACCTACAGTCGGCCTTATCTGTACCTTGTATGCGTTCGGCGCACTGCTTGTTACTAGGCGACTTAAACTTGCATATGGATTGCCTTACAGATCCGGAGGCTATTAAACTCCGCGAGATTACAGAGATGTTAGGGCTAGCCCCTTTTATCCACAGCCCCACTCACGAGAAAGGCCACACATTAGATGTGATCTTTGCCTCCAAACCTATTGAGGTGTCCCCTCCACTCCCGGTCCTTTGGTCAGATCATTATCTGATAAACTTTGGCTTGGTGCTTGAAGCGAGGCTTAGTCAAACGGCTCGAGAGGAAGGTCCCCGGCATTTCAGAGCCTACCATCTTGTGACAGCAGATATACTATCCGAGGCTCTCTGCCAATATCCGTGTCCGGTGACAGGGGTTCTGGAAACTGATCTCATCCTGGTCCAGAACTGGATGCAGGCAAGATTCGAGGAGTTGGCCCCTTTGAGGCTTACTAGAACAGCACCTCATCTCATTTCTGCTCCTTGGTTCTCGTCCACCTTACGTACTATGCGACAAGACTGCAAAAAGTTGGAAAGGCAGTGGCGGCGCAAGTACGATCCTGTGGAGCGAACGAATTACCGAGGTGCGATTAAATCCTATTATAAACAGATTGCCGCAGCCAAAAAGAACTATCTGGAGCAGAGAATTGATAAAGCGGATAATACGAGCCGGGAACTCTTTAGGATTGTGAAGGAGTTTGTCAATCCGGTAGTAGGGACCCCGATCCATTCTCATTCGGAAGAATGGATCAAACAGCTCGCCGACTTTTTTGTGACTAAAATCACAAAGATTCAGGACACTTTTCCAACGGTGGATTTTCAATCGGCTGACGTTGTGTTAGGGGACAAGTTGACCTATTTAACACCCTTGCAGGCTGAAACTGGACCCTTATTACATGCTTTTCCCCAGTTGTCCTGTGAGACACCGCTTGAGCTGCTATCCAGGCTGCAATCTGGTTCGCCTTTGGATGTTTGTCCGGCGAAATGCTTGGGCAAGGTGGCTTCGGCGGTGAATAGTCTGCTGAACCCCCTGCTTAATCTCTCATTGAGCTCCGGGGTGGTTCCATGCCAATGGAAACACGCACTTATTCTGCCGCTGATTAAGAAGCCTCTGCTCGACCCCCTGCAATGCGCTAACTATAGACCAATCTCCCTCCTCCCTGCTCTGGCGAAGGTGTTGGAGAAACATGTTCAGCATACTCTGACCACCTTTATTGAGAACAACAAACTGCTGCATGACTCCCAGTCCGGCTTTCGTGCGAATTACAGCACGGAGACGGCTCTGGTTGAGGTCACCGACGCCATCAGGGAGACGCTCGATCATGGGGGAAAGGCTATGTTAGTTATGTTGGACCTATCGGCGGCATTCGACACCGTCCCACACGCAGGCCTTCTCTCAAGACTTAGGGAGATTGGTCTGCGAGGGACGGTGTTGGATTGGTTTCAATCCTTTCTTGCCGACCGCCGACAGGTGATCTGGGCCCCGCCGTTCTCGGCCGAAATGCTTCCGCTGGAGGTGGGGGTGCCTCAGGGTTCTATCCTGAGCCCCACCATCTTTAACATATACATGGCCCCTCTTGCGGAGGTAGCGGAGGCGTTCGGGGCCCGGGTCATCTCATACGCTGATGACACCCAGCTCTTGTTCACTTGCAGGAAGGGAGAGGCCTTTAGCGGCGGCAGAATTAAGGACTGCCTGAGTGCAGTCTTTGCGTGGTTTCGGCGGCACAGCCTGAAATGCAACTCAGACAAATCTGAGCTGCTCTTTTTCGGCTGTGCCCCTGATCCGGGCTGGAAGACATGGTGGCCACAGGACATGTCCCCCCCCAGAGAAGCCATCATCCCAGGTAAAAAATCTCGGAGTGGTGTTTGACGATGATCTTTCCTTTCGTCCACACATCCTGGGATTAGCAGGGAAATGTTTCAGCATTCTTAAGATGCTTAGGAAATTTTTTCCCCTACTCTCACTGCAGTATCGTAGGAAGGTAGTCCAGGCGCTTGTGGGCTCCCGCCTGGACTATGCAAATGCTCTTTTTGCAGGCCTACCTAAGTACCTGTTATCTAGACTGCAGATTGTCCAGAATTCGGCGGCCAGAGCTATCTATGGGTTGCCCAGGAGAGCTAGTGCCTCTGCGCTTCTGGCTAGGCTGCACTGGCTCCCAATTTTGGGGAGAATTAGATTTAAGCTCCTCACTTTGGCATTTAAAGCCCTTCATGCGATTGGCCCTTACTATCTGAGGAAGCGTATTGTCTTCTATGTACCGCGGAGGCTGCTGAGGTCGGCGGACCAGGCTAAAACGGTGGTGCCTGTGGTCAAACGTGTTCGGATGGGAGGTCGCTCCTTCCAGTACGTGACAGCCTGCTTGTGGAATGAGCTCCCACTCTCCCTTCGGAAAGCGAATAATCTCCTGGCTTTCAGGAAGGAGTTGAAAACTCTGCTTTTTACTAAGTAACCTAGTGTGACGGTAGTAGGTTTTTGTGCCTTTGGTTTCGTGTTTCTTTGGGTCACTTTGCCAAAGCGCCGGGACACCCTTCTGGGGTAGCCGTGCGCTCAAAAAGTGCGGATTAACATAACATAACATAACCTCCTGCACCCTGCGCCTGAAGGGCTGGGGCTGTAAGGTAAGCCCCGGTGCGGCGGGTCTCCTGCCCCGATCTGTGGACCACGCTGTGGGAGGCTGCCGACCCCCTTCTTCTATTGCCTAGTCAGCTGCAAAGAGAATCCGAGGGAAGGGAGGCGACTGTTGGCTTTCCCAGTTGCGGCGCAGACCTGAGGGGAACTGACTCCTTGCTACGACCCCCCCCCCCCTGGCCATTGTACCGTCCGGCGGTAAAACATGGCGTTGTTTGCCTGCTCGCGGCTGGGGGGTGATACTCTGGTCTTGCCCGCTGCCCGCTTCGCCCTCCCTCCACCAGACACCAGCTCCACAGTGCCGTCCCGGATTGCTGCCGATGTGGGGGTGCAGCCTCCGCTGACATGCGGCTCCGTTCTGGCCGTCCTGCGGGACTTTCGTCTACAAATGTGTGCTCGCTTTCAGGCGCTGAGTGAGCAGTTTGACTCCATGCTGTCGGCTGCGGGCCGTGAGCGCTCCGTTTGTCATCAACACGGCGTGGGTCTGCCAGTGCTTTTGTCCTCTTGCGGGGACGCAACGGCTGTGTGTGATCGTGCTACACTGGTGCCTGCATCTGGCTTTCCCGGCACCCAGGATCAATTGCTCTCCAGCTCAACAGCGAATACTTTGTTTCCCCGTTCATTGCTGCCTGCTTCATTGTTGCCTGCCTCACCGCGTCTGCAAGAGTATCCAGCTGAGCAACACCTAACATCCTCGAGGACTCGTTCACGGTGGCCTACTGCTTCTTTTCTGTGGAACTCCTGTACTCTACATGCCATGTCTGGACTTTATGTGGTGCACAAAGGTACCGCTACAGATGGTCGGCGGCCATTTTGTGATTCTACTTCACCATCTTCTCCCAAGCGGCCATATTGTCTTTGTCTGCACGGGATGCGGGGCCTTCATGTAGGGGATGGCTTAATCTCAAGCCCGCGATCGGGCCAGGGCTAGACTGATTTATATCGCCATGGTTTCACGGATGGGCTGGACTGGGACTGGAACTGTATGTATACTTTGTGCGCACTCGTCGCGATCTGTCTTCCTTCTTTTAAATTGTTGTGACAATTCATTTTCACACGACCGCTTTTGGTGTAGTGGGTTCTCAGTGTGTGGAAGCCATAGATGGCCGATGGTTTAGGGCGCTCTGATGATACGTAGGCTCCTCCCCACTTTCTTCTTTTTGGGAGTTTAGATTAGAATAGTCCTATTCTTTTCTCACCCCCTTTATCATAGGTGTACTGTTTTCTTATCTTCCTTTACTCTATTCTTACTCTCTTTCTTGTCTATATTTCGGGTTTATTGGGCGACAGGCACTATGCTGGGGGGGGGGGGGCAGGCCGTAGCCTCCGCATTGGTGTAGGGTGGGGGGGTAATTTACTGTTTCTAATTAGTTCTATGGGCCTTTTTTTCTTTTTATGTTTCTGCGCTATACTTGTTTCGATTCTGGGTCCGGGTGTGGGGTTGACTGAGTGGGGGCGGCACTGGAGGGGTGCGTAATTGCTCATGTGACTATCCTGTTATATAACTGCATTGCCTCACTGCCTGAGATTTGACTTCCATTGCTGTTTTAATGATGCTGCTGCTCTCCCGTGTGGTGAAGATATCGTGCGGACTCGAATCTCCTTGGTTCTTATTCTTCACTGACTTTTTCCCTGATAACATTATTTTGAAAAATTTTAAAATTAACCTTCACTTCTCCTTTCCCTGGGGTCAAGGATCTCTCCAGTGTATAATTCATAAATCGTTGCTAATCTTGACCGTTGAAGCACAGGGGCCGTAATGTCTGTATCAGTGCTTAACCGTATCGTGGCCGGCCTGAAGGTTGTAGGCCCGTATTTGTTCTTTTAATATGCACGAATAAAGGTTTTTAAAAAAAAAAAAAAAAAAAAAAATTGGTCTTTAGTCTTGTGACCGGGGCCCACCAATGTTTTTGGCTGCCACGGAATCTGCCCCTTGCGGCCAGGTCGTTCGCTGTACTATTCACCTAAAACGTAACAGCTCGTGTCGATTGTGAACTGTGGCAACTTAAGATGTGCTCACATGTCGAACGAGTGTACAACCACTGTATGACAGTTCCTGCTCACTCTACAACATAACACGCCTGTCTGTCTTCTAAAATGGACTACGTAACTCCATGCCGTCGCGCACATGGCTTCCATTTTTTACACACATATTTGCTATCAGGTATGTTAGTCTAATTAAATCAATTAAAGAAAACTCAGACTAAGGCGCCCTGGATACATGTGGGTGTCACACCAAAACCTAGGGCTCGTGTAGTTCACTAGTTCCCTCGGGGGCATGGAACAACATGGATTGATGTGATCGGTCACTATAGAAGAGTGCTTGCAACTTACGCCCCTATGAAAGTGCACATAGATAACTTTACTAAACCACCTGCCCACTGTGTCAGGGACCCATTATCAAGATGGGGACCAATGATTCAGGCTATCGTTTTACCATAACTGATGGGAGTCCTTGGAGGAAGGCTGTCTGTAACTCAGACACCACTAATGTCCTGTGCCATGTAGTCCAGTCTCGTGGGGGCCCCGTAGCCTGACTTCCGGTCTCCACGGGGCCCCAGTCTTCTGCATGCTGAAGTTAGTCACTTAGGATGTGATGGTCTCACTTCCGGTCTCGAGCAACGCTGCCGGATGTTTGGAAGCTTCCCCGTGAAAGGATTTAAAGCCGTTAGAGAACGCGTATTCTGTGCATGTGCACTTCAAGAACGTCTGCAGAGAGAGAAATAAATACTGAACCATGGAAAACGGAGAGGAAACACCAGGAGGCGCTCTGAGAGTGACCAAGCTGTTTCCGTCGTCACTCATAGCTGCTGCTGTTAGTAGCTCATTCTGGTAGATTATATGGCCAACTTTTCATTATCACTGAACAGGAAACCGAGGACTGAAAATGGAAGAGACAGTCCTCAGCTTGACAAGGCACCGGCTAACCATTTACAACAAGTGGGATAAGGGAGGGGGGCAGGGCACGTCTCGCGCAACAAGGCGGAGATAGGCACGCAGGCTGGCAAATGGTGTGCACTTTCGCGGTCGCTTTGATGTTCTCAGTGGCCGCGCGGCTCACTGAGAACATCAAAGCAGCCGCGAAAGTGATCACGCAGGCTGACAAATGGTGCGCGCGCCCGGCGCACATGCACTGTAGCTGGAGGCCTGAAAAAAGCCACTAGTTAGCACTTCCTAAACCCTGCTTACTAAAACTCTGTCCAGAGCAGCGCTGGCTCAGGCGAGACCTAAAAAGTCTCCTACAAAGCAGCAGTCACTTCAGAGACATACAGCCATCATTTTACACATCCGGACAGACAAGTCTTTGTGCTTTAGTTCAAACCTAGCAGGATCCAGGCACCTACCCAACTTAACTGTAACCTTGGCATGTGTTACCACTGCAAACAACATCCTCGTTCTAACTTGCATATTGTGATAAAATCATGAACTTCTGATTATGTAAAAGTATTGGTGGCTGAGCGAGCTCATTCATATATACATGGACTGCAGAAGAGGACCTCAAAGGCTGGCAGGCTGTGTCTTACATTGCATGGCCTACATACCGCTGACTCTGGCTCTCTTCACACAATCCTCCTTTAACACTGATTAATAAGTGACAAGTGGTAAGCCAAGCTGGGGGTGAACCTGCAAATACTTTCAGGCTGCTTTAAGCATCACTGGTGCAACAAGCAGCTCTTTTAACAGATATCAAAATGTGACAAAAAGGGCGGTGTGAGTCTGGAGTGAGAAGAAGTGCAGCCTGCAAAATACAGAATAAGAAAAGGCAGGCGCCAAGCAGGAATGTGCAGATAACCAGGGTCCAGCAGTAATATGCCAAATGTGAAGGGAACAGTGCATGCAATAATAATGTGTCGAAATGTGCAGGGCATACAAAATATGCAAAATTGTATGAAAGTTTGCAAGATGCACAGGATCCTAATGTACAGGGTAGAGTGGATGCCCTAATAATATGCCAGAAAGGTTCAAGATTTATAGAACACAGTAATGTTATGTTATGTTATGTTAGTAACATTTATTACGCGCACAGCTGCCCCAGCTAAGGGGCGTCCCGGCGCGCGACAAGGTACAACATATCCAACATAGAACCACGAAGACAGCAAGGTCAGAACAGAAACGTTTTTAAGGATTTCCGAAAGAGCAGAAGGTCATTGGTAGAGCGGAGATGGAAAGGGAGCGTATTCCAAAGGGCTGCAGCTTTCACCCGAAAAGAACGCCCACCAGCTCGACAGAGCCTGAACCTCGGGACTAAAGCGAGCACCTGCTCCGACGATCTTAATACACGTGATGGAACATAGCCAGAAATGAGATTGGAAAGCATCAGAGGGGCAGAGCCTTTCAAAATTTTAAAAACCAGACATAAAACTTTAAAATGGATACGCGACTTAACCGGTAGCCAGTGTAGTGCTCAGAGAGTGCTAGAGGCCGAACAGAACCTAGGTAAACCGACAATAGCTCTGGCCGCGGCATTCTGCACGCGTTGAAGCCGCAAAAGTTCTGCCTGATTACTCCCCAGCAGGAGCGAGCTAGCGTAGTCCAGGCGGGAAAGAACAGTAGCCTGCACTACCATCTGCCTGGTTGGGGGATCGAAGAACTTAAGGACCGGCCTTAAGCCCCGCAGGACACCAAAGCAACACGCCGCAGTCTTCTTGGTGTGCCCCACGAAACTGAGACCAGCATCCAGCCAAACTCCCAAGTTACGCAACTCCATAACTGGGGTTGGGGCTACACCAAGTTCCGGCGGCCATCATCTGTCGCCCCAGAGGTCCCTTCCCTTCCCGACGATCATAACCTCGGTCTTCTTTGCGTTCAACTGGAGACAGTTAGCTGTCATCCAGTTCGCCACTGCCCTAAGCCCATTTTGGAACTTGAGAGCATCCACATCGGTATCGCCACTGATAGAAACCGCTAGCTGAGTGTCGTCAGCATATGAGACCATGAACATGCCCCATTGCTTGACGACATCAGCCAGCGGTCTCACGTAAAGATTGAATAGCGTGGGACTCAGTGAGGAACCTTGCGGCACTCCCAAGTCCAGAGGATGGAATTTGGACTGATGGGGGGGTATGGCGACGCAAAAGGACCGATCCACAAGAAAGGAACGGAACCACTGGAGGGCAGTTCCCACAACACCACACTCTTCCAGGCGGTGCAGAAGGATACGGTGCGAGACCGTATCGAAGGCGGCGCTCAGATCTAATAAAACTAGCGCCGCCGTCTGTCCCTGATCTAGCACCGACCGGAGATGTTCTACCATGGCGAGAAGGGCGGTCTCCGTGCTATGCCCTGCTCGGAACCCATGTTGAGTCTCATCCAGAATGTTAGCCTGGGTTAGATGGTCAGTAAGTACCTGATTAACATGAGCTTCCATCAGCTTAGCCGGCCATGGAAGCAGGGAAATGGGCCGATAGTTCTCTGGTCCCAAAGGGTCCAGGCTAGGTTTCTTCAAAATGGGGGTAACCACAGCGCGTTTCCATTTAGGTGGTACCGTACCCATGGCCAAGGAAGCATTAATCAAGGAACATACCGTAGGAGACCCCACAAAAGATTGGTTCCTAAACAGGGCAGGACATACCGGATCCAGAGGCGAACCAGATTTAACCTTCTGAGCCAAAGTTTCAAAAACCTCAGAGGAAAGTTGCGGAAAAGATGCCAGCGTCAAACACGCAGGGGCAGTCAGCACGGTCTGCTGAGCGGGCTCTGAGCTTGGAAAGGCACGATAGATGTTCTGGACTTTTCCCAGAAAAAAAGAGGCTAATGCTTCACAGTGCGAGGTAGAGGCTGTGACTGTGGAGATGGAACGCTTGGACACCAGCTCCTTAAGAGCTTTGAAAATAGTCTTGGAAGGATTGAGGCTATTGCGAATTTCAAGGGAATAGAACGATGCGCGAGCCCTACAGATGGCGCGATGGTAGGTTTTAATAGAGGCCAAATATAGCACTTTCTTCGCCGTGTCGTAGGATCTCCGCCATTCTCTCTCGGCGCGCCTACAATTTCCTTTCAGTGCTCGTAATGTACTGTCATACCAAGGGTTAGACCTTTTAGGGCTGATCTTACTAGTCCGGATGGGAATCAGAAGGTCCAACCCCCTGGTAACCCAAGTACAAAACTGATCATAGCCCAGTTCAACATCACTCGAGAGTTCGAGCGGGGTAGTAGTTAGGGCGAGATGGAGATCCTCTAACCTAAGCTTGCCCCAATGTCTTCTGGGGATAGATCGAGCTAAGGAAGTTGGAGAAGTATCAGGTAAAGGCACCTGAATATCCACAAGGAAGTGGTCAGTCCAACCAAGGGGCAAAACGGAGCAGATTGAAGCTTCCGTCAGGTTTGTAAAAAAGGGATCTAATACATGCCCTCCAGAGTGAGTAGGATGAGAGACTCTTTGGAACAGTTGCAGGGCCTCGAGGTCCGCCAGAAAGTTGGTAACAGCCAAGGACTTCTGGTTATCCAAGTGAAGATTCAAATCTCCCAGTATAGAAAAGTTAGGACACCCTACTGCCAAGGCACTGACGGCATCAGGAAAAGCCTCTCTAAAAGCAACGTCAGTGCCTGGGGGGCGATAAACCACCAACCCCGAAATAGAATACTGGGGGTTAATCCCAATCTTAAAGGAAGCACTCTCGCACCCCGCGATATGCACGGCATTCCAGGTGCAGGAAAAGTTGGATTTCACTGCAAGTGCGATGCCCCCTCCTCTGGTGGGACGATTGAGTGTGAAAGTTGAATATTCCGGTGGAAAAGCAAGATTAATTACTGCTGCATCTTCCTCCCGCAGCCAAGTTTCGGTGATGACGAGGATGTCAGGGGACTCATCATGTAAAAGATCGAAAACATTTTGATAATGGGAGACCAATGACCTGACATTTAGGCTAAGAATCCGAAGCACGTTCGGCGCAGTGGCCCCCGTACTCGGGCCCTTAACGGCATCGACCGTCTGACGAATGGTAGTCGGAGAGGGCACAGCAAAACCTTTGCAGGCACAGCAAAACGGACCGCGTAAAGGGTGGATGACCTGGGTACATTTAGTTATGGTCGTACCAATAGACCGAAGACTTTCACTCGAGTATATAATCATCCTGACCCCACTACCAGCGCACTCACCTACTATGCTCCGTACGCCCTGCACGTCCCTAGCGCGGACGAGCGCAGACGGGCAGGACTCTGGCACGACTCCGGCTAAGCGACGGCGTCCTCCTGCGCGGTACCGCTGCGCGGAAGGGAGCGGCTTTAAATAGGCGTCCTGCGAGGGAAACCCGAGCGCTGTAGCGCTCTAAATGGCGCCCGCCAGAAAACACGCTTGCCCAAGCCAAAATGGCGTCCACCCCGGGACTCCCCATGACCCGGACCCACCAAAACGGCGGTGCAGCAACAATTATATGCGGTGAGAGGGGGGGGGGGGGGATTTAGCAGCCCACTAGCACCCAAAGCGACAATTAAAAGCAAGGGAAAACAAAAACAACAAAATGAATAGAACGAGCAAATTTTAAAAGCTAACGCTAGCAGCAGCGCGAGCGTCGAAATGTGCCAAAACGTATAGGGAGAACACAATAGTCTGGCAACCTTTATAGAACAGAGTATCCAGTAATAAGGCATTAGAGTGTTAGAGAGTAGAGAGAGAGTGTGTGTGTGTATATATATATATATATATACACATATGTATTATATATATATATATATATAACGGGTAACTGTGTAATATGGTTCAATATGGTCATTGAAGGGTTCTGATGGCATCCTAAAACAGGATGCCAAAGGCTGACTGATTTGGAATTATCCCCAGCCCTGAGCTGACAATATACAACAATATTACAGATGGAACCATATATGTATTCTTTTTACTATTACAAGTTTATTTGGGGTAGTTCGCTTCAAAAAGCTGTTTTCTTAAAAGTGCCGCCAACAATGGGCTTTCATTGGAATCAGAATGTTTAGGTTTTGTTTACCTTTCTTGAATAAATTGCTTTTCAAAAAAAATGAGCAATGGTGAGCATCAGTAGATTTAGGCAATTCTGTGACTGCATTGCCCATATAATTTGTAGATTTCACCAAAAATGTATTTCGTTCTGAAATGAATGACAAGAATACTGCCAGGAAATATGCTTCATGATTTGTGCTCTTTCCAAATAACTTAGATAAACGTGCTGCATTAGCTGGTCGCCGTTGCCTCACATTCCTAGAGCTCGGGAAACCGTTAACACACTGCAGATTGGTTTCAGGGTTTTCATAATGATGACAAACTCCAAATTTCAGAGGTCCCTGTGAAATATTTTTCATATTTCACAGGACCATGTGAAATACAGGTGTTTATACCACAGCGTTTTATGAACCAGTAATAATACACCCAAATGTAAATAAATATTTTTCATAGGAAAACATGTACCGAATCTCGAGGCGTCCACAACGACCAGCCCTATATCGGGTCACCTGCGGCTTTTTACCTTGTGCTACCAAACTACAGATCAACTGCAAGGGCTTATACTGGAGAGTATAAAAAACAATAGGCTGACATTACTTTACATCTGATTTTTTTTAGACAGTATGAAAAGAGAATGCAGCGTCTGTACTCGATAATTCAAGCAGTGTGAAAACAAGACATTTATTAGCACAAGCCGCATTAAAAAGGCGTTCCTTGTTCCCATGAAACGTAACACATACGGGCCAAAAGGTGCAACCGACTTGACTTGGAGGGCTGAATGAAAATACACATGCAGAAGACCTCCAAGGAGTGTTCAAAGGCCAACCAGGGCGAGCGGTTGATATCTTTAAAGAGCAGACCACACCTCCCTACATTCAAAGCACATACCAATCACTTTCCTCATACTACTGTGAGAAAGAGGAGTTTCATATTTGAAGGCCTGGTGAACTGTCAGGTTTGCAGAATGCCAAATTCTGCTAAGAGAAGCAACAGTGGTAACGTAGTGAGTGAGTAAATTATTATACGGTCTAAATAAAGTCAACAGTGCATGTGGGGATACAAATTTAACTATAGAAAGATTGACAGGGAAAAGGGGGACAAGGTGAAAGATGGAGAAACAGAATGGTTAAAGGAATGTTCATATATGTTTTAGCACGAAGACGAAGTGATGGCATAGTAGAAACAAGAGGAATATCCATGTCAGTTCAAAGTAGACCAGTATGTAGCTCTAGAGTGTGGCGTAGGCAATGAGTAGTGGCGGCAAAAGAGCCTGGATTACATCAAAACAGCCAACACCTGCATCGTCTGAAAGAGGATTTAATGGGGACTGTTATATGACAAATTAGATTTACACTTATTAAAAACAAGAAAATCCACTAAGCAAATAAGAAATATACACATGTACAAGAGTTTGTGTTGGTAAGCAATTTAAATAAAAGGTGGCATGGCGTCAACAATATACAGCACCTAATCACTCATATCTATCTATAGAGGACCTCTTAAGAAGCCCAGCGTTATTAATGAATACACTTGCACTCTTCCTATCCAACAGCCATTTCACACACATCCTCGTGTGTGCAACACTAGTGACCTGATCACCTATAACAACCCTGACATTCTCTTCATCACAAACCCGACTCATACACACACCATCACCAGTCTTTGGTAATCGACACAGTAGCAGTCTGAAATGAGATCATCAACCATGGCCTCCCAGACTCCACACTGGCACCCTTTACGAGCAACCTACAAACCACAGCATGTCTCATCCAGGGCCTAAAGAAATATGATCCCATCACCTCCACGGAACTACATTGGATCCTCTTGCTGGTCTGCAGCATCTACAAAACTAGTGGTGTTATTTACAAAGCCGTCACAACCAGCCCCCTGGAAGACAAGCTCACCATCTCTGGTGGCTCTTGGCACACCTGCGGCCAAGACACCATCACACTGCAGACTAACAAGTGAAGAACAAAACAAACAAGACAACAGGCCTCTAGGATCTATGCACCCAGGGCCTGGAACAACACCCTGTATCCAGCATGACCGCCACAATGCTTCTCCAATTTAGGAAACTGCTGAAGATTCTCCTCTTTAAAGAAAATCTGAAACTCAGCTTCTTCTCTTATTGGCCAGCTTTAAGCTTGCCTTCGACCTTGTTCAGTACCCTGCTGTCTTTTGGCTACCTACAATTGTGCTACAGAAATACCACAACCATACATACACATACAACCAAGTGCACACAAAAGTGTGGGCGGACTCTCATTAATCCACAAGATCTCCATCCAAATAGGAGTCTCTCTTTAACCCCTTTCTGCCAGGCTGACTCTCACATCTGTCCACCTTATTTACACAGTTCATCTCAAATTAGAACAAAAGCTTACCTAATGACTTTTCGAATTTCACGTTCTCATCCTTGGATTCCAACAGCATATAGGTTTGCGATTTTAACCTCCTAGAAGATCATATCACACACAGCATGGGAGATTCCCTTCTCAACAGGACTTCCTCAGGCAAACTGATGTCACACCTCACCGTTTCAACACAATTCACAGGCCACAAGCAAGACTTGTCTTGAATAATCTGTCAATACTAACTTCCTTTACACCATTTGGCAATTCCTACTCATAATGTAGCCTTTAAGCCCTCACACAAATCTACAACCAAAACCATCTGCAATTACTAGTGCTCACTGAAGAATTTCATCTGAGAAGTCAAGTCCTGTTCTGAATGCGTGGAACTTCTCCCTACGAACACAACACAACTCTCTCAACAAATAACAATGATCTTTTCCATGAGCTGTTGTGACTAACGCAGATCTGAACAGTAAACTGCTCATAACAGAAAAGGGCTGTCTGATACTTAAATGGCTAAGAAATGGCGTTTAAAATCTGGAAATCTGGCGAGTCAAACAGGGTATGAAAAAATGCATAATTTATGATTGAATCGCAAGCTAATCATAGTATGGAAGAAATGAGCCTTGAGAAGAATCTCAAAGGGAAATTTTAGGAGTAAAGGGGCATGAAAGCTACCTAGCACTGATCACATTTGTATATGAAATGTCTTTATGGGATGCGGTTTATTCTGCACTTATGAAACCGGAGACTGCTAAGTCACAACCACTTCTTTCTTTTAAGACAGAAACGCATCAATAACTGAATGTGGATCCAGCTCTGGGAACGGCATTCTTTCAGCTGGAGTTGGCACCAGTTTTGATCATGCTTGCGTAATATTGCCCTTGACACAACTGCAAGGTCATACAGGAACTAGTTTGACATTACAGAGGCCCTAAATGACCCTGTGATGTTTTTGACCAGTTCTGCACTCTATATTAGGTACTACTGAACTCGCCCATTCCTCCGTACACACTAGGGTGATAAAGGAATCTTTAATGAGGTATTTTAAATAAAGGAATCTTTAATGAGGTATTTTAAGACGAGAGCTAAAGATGTTTTTTAGGTCTCGGCTGCGAAGGCTGCGCTTGCGCAGTCTAGCTCCGAGATTTAATGACTTGGAGAAGAGGGGCTTGAACCCGCCCCTCTTCTCCCCTGTTCTCCATTGGCTGGCCTCTTGAATGCTGGCCAGCCATTGGAGAAGAGGTCAGTCATTCCGATTAGGCCCCGTCCTTTTCGGATCGGGGGGCGTGTTTTTTGCAAGAAGTCTCATTCTCTCCTCCAGCCAATGGCTGGAGGAGAGAAAAGACAAACACGCCCCCGAATCCAAAAAGGACACTGCGTTTCTCCGAGGCATTTCTTCTTGAGCTCGGAGAAAGGCAGTGGTGTGCCTTTTGCTCTGCCTTGTTTCAAAATGGACTTACATCTTAGAGTCTCGCGACACCGCTTCACTGAGCCACCTAGAGGCACTTCTGTCCTGCCAGAAACTGAACATTAAAGCAGCAAACAGCACAGAGGAGCAGCTCCGTGGTAGGGACCCGCTGGAGTCACAGCACTCGGCCGGTGGCCTTCTGTCCCGAGGAAAGCTGCGAAAACGCGCATAGATTCCCGATTTATTGCCTTGTTTGAGAGACAGGCTGAGTCAGCACGTCTGCTGTCGGTCCCCAGTCCAGTGTGGGGGGACTGCAGCCTCCTCGGACGGAGCAGAGGCCACGCTGACCTGCCTCGACTCCTGCCTGAGATGTGAGCTTTTAGACATCTCTACTTCTGACCGGCCGACCCACAGCTAACACAAACTGCCCCCCCCCATTTACCCGCCTGCTCCGCACTCCCTGAGGGGCGCGGGGCCTTCTTTTCTCTGGGCTAAGGCAGCCTTTTCAAGGAAGGCCCCCACACGCGAGAGAGCCAACAGGCATCGGGGCAGGCTGCTGCAGCTCGGGGGCTGGGAGCTTCGAGGCACCTGACATGTGACTGACACCAGTGGACTGTCCGGAAGTCTCCTCAAACCACAACGACTCTCAGTCCCAGGCTCACACAGTGCGGCGCCGGTGATCAGTATGATGCACTGTAAGTCCCGGCTCCCCCACTGACACTTACACTGGTTCTGCACACTTTGCTTTGCGCGAACCGTGGACTCTGAGGAGTTAAATGAAGAAATCATAACTCGTTCCCTGTCAGGTATCATCACTAATCAGGGTTCCAGGTTGTTGTTTAACTTGGTTCCGGTAGGTTGGGATTTGTGAATCTCGCACTATTTTCCAATCACCACTCTCTCCTCAGGAGCAGTGCATACAAAGCTCCCAAAGACTACCATAGCTATAGCCAATTTAGGAACATATAGCTGTGTCTTAAAGCGGCTTAAGGCACATACATTTCCCAGATCTACGCTACATAGATATTAAAAAACAAATTTCATAGGGCTGGTGATATCTTGTCGAAGAGTTCAGGTCGTGAATCTCTTCTGATGGGCCTAGGCAGTGTGAACCCTCGCCACACAACTGCAGCAGAGGGCATTAACACATTATATTTGTACTGTATGTTTTAAATAAAACCTGAACGAACGGGTTTTCTATCTTCAACAGAGTGTTGGGAGGGGTGTGGTGCTGGGATGACGTCCACAGCAACAATGCAGCTAAGCCTATACGAGCACGGCAATGAGGCCAGTGGTGACGCTGCATCCGACGAACGTAGCACTGCAGCGAGCTGAATGTAGCTCCTGGTCTCGTCTGCTGGATTTCGAAGCGCAGGCCTGCTGTACATCTCGCACTTTGTCGACAGGGCCATGCCTCGAAAGGTTAGGAAGGGGTGGGGCACTGTCGCACTCCTATGCCTGCCTGTCTAATGTGTGCTGATAAGACAGCTCAGCGAGAACTGGAGTGGAGCGCTCCATGAAGCGCTATATTTGTTACCAGCAGATAGGTCGCTCTCCCCGAAAAGTTGTCTCAGCCTTTCAGGCTTCTGAAGTCGAGAAAGTAAGTGCTAAGGATTTGAGCACCATTAGGTATTCAAAGCTCCAAGAAACGATTCCCTATCGAACAAAGATTCAACACTGTGACCCGCAGGTTACACATAACATAGATCTCGGCAGCATCTGCTTATGCCAGGGCACCAGGGCTTCAAAACTGAAGGGGGAGGGGGTTCTCAAAGGGGCGTAACCGATTTAATTAAGGGCGTGACACGTAAACTTAAAATCCATGCTTAGCTTAGTGTGCTGCTACTGGTATTTTACTTCTTCTGTCATTACATCAAAATATATAATGCAGCCAGTAACATTACACCTACAAAAAGCCATTACTATTTATTGGCTTTGTCAACGGTTGTTAGTTGCACAACATAAATGAGCTACAACCATGACTTCGTAGTATAATGAAAATGCTTCAGCTCTGATATGGTGAGACTGTGGAAGAACTTTGATGGGTCTCTCTGAAGTTACATCAAAGACAGTGCGGGTGGCACTGCTGCAGAGTTAAGGTTTATGATGACCTGTGCCCTTGAAAGTCACTTTACAGCTGTTTATTACGCTGATTCCAGTATTTTGAACGCGCTTTCGAGCACGCTTGTAATGTGCTTAAACATTGTGATTTATCATTGCCAAGCGATCTATTGATTGAAATGTTCTTTGTTGATGATAAGGTATCATGGTCCCCCGCCAGAGGATATCCATACATTTCAAATGAGCTCGTTTGTGAGGTGTTACCCGCTGTGTCAGATCAGGTGACAATGCAGGACATGATACCACCTAAATGGACCTTGTGTTGCAGCCAGCATTGCAAAAATATGGACGTGTGTTTAGAGATTGTTACTGGTTTTCTTTGAGACAAAGGTTTAGTAATTATACCTTTTTAAGAGGATTTTAATTAGCTCACCTGCCTCAAACATTGTGGATAGGCACAGAAAAATAGAAGAGCTTCTTCCCTTGACACGTCCATTAAGTGAATGCCGTGCACATGTGTATATTTGTTTTTTAGCACTTTTTTTCTTTTAAAGCTGTCATGGACATGTTCCTTGTGCTTTGTTTTCATGTTACTACATTTTCTGTCTTTTTACTTATGTTTTATTTGTGTCACAGGACACAGTCAGTGATCACACTTCCCTGTTTAACAAGCATTTACAATGCAACAGTCTCGGCATTGTTAAAGTTAGAGCTATTGGCATTGCTCATGACATTATTTTTGTTTGTTTTTTTTTAAACATGTAAAGAAACGGCATTGTTATTTACAATGTCAATAGCTTAATCAGTGTGTGTGTAGGTGGCTCTGTGTGTGGGTGCAAATGCAATAGGTCTTGCATTTGAGAGTGATTAAGCTATTGACATTGTAAATAACAATGCCGTTTCTTTAAATGTTTTAATAACAAAAACATAAACAAAAATGTCATGAGCAATGCCAATAGCTCGAACTTTACCAATGCCGAGACCATTGCATTGTAAATGCTTGTTGTTGTTTTGTGACAGATTGAGATGAAATGAGGACACGCATTCTTCATGGAGGGAGGCACAAGAGAGTTGGGAGAATTGAGAGGAAGGAAGGATAGAAGACGGGAGAAAGAGCAGCTACGGGAAGGTGGGTCAGGCGAGGGTAAGTGGGAGAACGAAGAGATCTTCACAGAGCAAGGAGTACCCGAGAGGCTAGAGGATACAGTAGGGAGAGGAGAGGGATGTGATGAGAAACAAAAAGGCAAGAAGGGACGTGGAGAGGAGTAGAAGAGGCAAAGAGGTGGGAGAAAGTGGCTTACAGTAGGTTTAAAAGAGGCGTTCTGGTGGGTAAGCAGGAAGAGAAACTGATGGGTCTCTGATACTGATGGGTCTCTGGTACTGATGTGTCCCTGGTAATCACACTACCCTCATCTACCTTAAGGTTCTGGTGCTTGAGTGATGGGTGGGGTTTGGTGATTACTGTGGATGATCTTTGTTCTTTTTGGGTGCGGTGTAGGCGGGGAGCCTATGCAAGGAAGATGCTTGATAGTTGGGATAAGAGGTATGTACCGGAAATAGGACACGTTATAACACACATGTTTACAACGCATGCCATTACAGCGTGGTCATTACAACGACTGCGTTGTTACGATGCATACCATTACAACGCAAAACATTACAATGACTTGCTGTAGGGGGGCGTTGGAGTTTGGAATAGATTAATTTACTATTCCAACTCCAGTCTGTGCAACAGTAGGGAAGGTGTTGGGTTTAAAATCCAACACCTTCTGCCCCCTACAGCAAGTCATTGTAACGACTTGCGCTGTAATGGAAGGCGATGTAACAACGCAGTCATTGTAATGACCGCGTTTTAATGGCATGCGTTGTATCGACTTCCTTGTAAAGGACGTTTACGCTGTACTGGACAGGTTTATTCCTTTCAAAAATGAACTGGGAGTGAAATTTGTGTGCAATTCAAATGTGGCTGAATCATGCGATGACGTGAAAACGTACGCCATCTCATGTGATGAATGTTTAATATATATATATATATATATATATATATATATATATATATATATATATATATTACCTACTGGCGGTCGCCAGTAGGTAGTTATAGTTAGGACCACGTTTCCATAGGAAATCCGCAACATTCTATTTTGAATAACTTTGGCGCCGGTCGACGAATCCTCGCGAATTTTTCAAAATAGGTGGGGCGCTACGCTCCGCTCCTACCCTGAAAGTCTCGGGGGGATTCGTCAAGCGGGGGCTGAGATAAAAGGGGGGTCCCAAAACGCGTTTTTCCCATGCATTTTTCCATAGGACCTTTAGACAGGGCTACAGCCCGAACGGCTGAACAGAATTACTAGAAATTTGGCAGAGAGGTAGTCCTCAGGTCAAGGAAGTGCCTTTTGTAGGTTTGGTGTAAATCTGTTCAGTAGATTCTGAGAAAATAGCCTTTAAATCAATATATATATCTGAGCCAGCTTACGGTGCGCTTACGGTACGCTTACCGTACGCGTACGGTGGCGTGCGCGAGCGCGATTCTGATTGGCTCTTAGATCTTAGTAAACATTCGAATCGGCCGAAACCAGGGAGCGGCGGCCGCCATTTTCTCTCTCGCACTGAGAGTGATTTCTAAAATATAAAGCCCAAAAACATGTAAAGGGGCTGTTTAGACAGCTCCCACACACATAGCCATGTTGAGGGAGTCCCCAAAGATCCCCCAAGGCCAAAAACGGAATTTTTATTTTTTCGGTAATTTCGCCGATTACGCTTACCGTACGCGTACGGTAAAAAAAAATTTAAAAATACAATTATCTACACTCTCTCCACCCCGTGTGCAATTGGTGCCAGCAGGGCACCAATTGTGCATGGCTTATTAGAGATGAGATAAACTAAAATATTTTTTAAAAAAATAATTTAAAAAAAAATTATCCACACTCTCTCCACCCCGTGTGCAAATGGTGCCCGAAGGGCACCATTTGTGCATGGCTTATAAAATATACTAAAAATTAAAATATTACCTTTCAAAACGAAGTGCATCATATGTCCTCCATGTGCGCACGGTGCGCAAAGCGCATCGTGCGTACATGGCCCATCTAGCGTACGCGCACGGAACGAACTGCGTTAAGTGGGCGCGCACGCCACGAATGGCGTAAAGTAACTTAGCATTTAAAAAACCATACAAATTCACTGAAAAAACCATAGGTTTCACACACGTTATAGTTAGGAATTAGCATTTAAAAAACCTTGCAAATTCACTGAAAAAAACATAGGTTTCACACATGTTATAGTTAGCGGAAATTTTACTGATAAAAAAACCAATGAAATTCCCCCGTTATAGTTAGTGCAGGCAACTATAACTCACGCGACCGCAATCTTCTGCTGATGACATATGTGTCTTTATGAAAAAAAAATATTTGTAATATATGTATAGCTAAAAATGTATGGAAGAAGACATGGGCAAATAAGTGTCTAAATACAGTATTAGCATCAGCAGAGGATTGCGGTCGCATGAGTTATAGTTGCCTGCACTAACTATAACGGGGGAATTTCATTGGTTTTTTATCAGTAAAATTTCCGCTAACTATAACGTGTGAAACCTATGGTTTTTTCAGTGAATATATATATATATCAGTGTGGCTGGGTTGTCAATAGATGTGACTGGGAAAGTGTCACTGGGTTGTGAAACTGTGAATGCAACGTTCAGCTCTGCTCGTAGTGAGCGAGCGTTAAGGAAAGCCTTCTAAGCTGTGTTTTTGTGGTATGGAGGGTTATGAACTTATCTAAGACGGAGTGACAGAACCTCTGGTTATAGCACTGGCCTCATGTATGTGCAGAGACATGAAAGGGGACTGAACAACGGTCCAGAGTGCAATGAAGCAATACACACATTGCTTATAATGCTGCCCAAAGCAGACCAAGTCTCATACTAAAACAAACAGCAGTATATGCCCTACCATCCTACTGAATTACAGATTAATCTTATAGGTAGGGATAAAAGAGAGAAATGGTCGGACGGAAAAGAGGACAAGGAGAGATAGTCAGGAGCATGGACAAGACCAGGAGAGAAAGAAGACAAAAGTGGCTTGTTTAGGAATCCTCCAACTAAACACAAATGTGTCTCACTGTTCAACAGGCATACATGGACACTGCACTAGCCGTTCAACTGCATCTCCCAGATCAAAGCAAGAAAATCCAGACCAGTCAGGCTGGCAACTGATAAACCCTCCATGGCAGCCCCTGCTCGACAATGTCAGCAACACATTTGTCGCTCACCCCTGAGGAGTTTTGTGACTCAAACTGAATCACTTGCTTATCCACCCTCTCCCCACTGCAGAAATGCTTCTCTGATGACTGGTCATGATGCCCCGGGGGCCTGGCATGTACAAAGGTTTCCATAGGATGGCGGGCGGACGGGGTGATGAAGAGGTCAGTTCGGACATGAATTCCATGAGCACAGAGGGGATTCGTGAAAGGGTGACACACCATGAAACATTAATTAACCAAAATCCACGGAGTAGTAATACTAATGTTCTAAATAATAGCAGTCATGAACAATTGGTAAAAATATTAAATGCGAAAAAGAAGTTGATCCGTACGGAACTCCATGCGGAATTTTTAATTGAATACTTAAAAGCTGGAGTGATCCCTATGGGCCTTCAAGTGCGAAACGAACCGGGGCTTTTTGTAGAAAATCCTAAGTTCATAGAAACATGGACACATATAGCCAACCGATGTAGCCGAGATTGGCTCATTCTTATTATCGAAACAGCCCAGGAACTTCTGGACATTGAGAAAAAACAAATCGATGAATTTGAAGCCCATTTCAAACAAAATTCGGCTTTGGAGGAAGCTAAAAACAAATTAGAAGAACTTGAGTTGGAAGCGAAAGGCTATAGGGATTATCTTACTAATAAAAAAACTAAAAAATTAAGGAAAGATGTAGAGAGATACAATGCCGAAGTAGTGTATCCATACATAGGTAAAGATTATTTTAACAACAAAAATGACCCCAAATGGGAAAGACCACAATATACGCGACCGCTCTATTCAAGAGGGGGGACCAAACGTGTCACATTTTCTGAAACGTCAGGTTCCAGCAGTGAAGATGAACAAGATAGGGAGAAAAATATGAGAGGAGCTCCCCAATTTGAACGGGAACCTTTTTTAGGCAGACGCCAGAATCGGGGACAGAGGGGCTACCGTGGCTACAACCGGCAAGAACCCCTGAGGAACCATCAACCTCAGAATCCGGGACAGGAATATCTGGCCACTCGGAGCAGACAGTATTGGAGGTAGATGAATTGCCTATAATCAATCTATCTAAGAGGAATTTAACCAAAGATGAAAATGAAATTTTAAAAAAAGGTTTTAGTTTCGCACCAAGTGCCCCGCACAATTCATATGAGCTAGAAAGTGACTTAAAAAGCTTTTTCAGAAAAATTAGGCTTAATAAATTTTTCGAGGATAAGCATTATGAACCTGCACCCAATATATCAGGTTTAAAACCAAAGTCCACATTCACTCCCAATTTAGGCCAGGTCAATAAAAACGTGGAATTGTTTGAGAGAGTGGTAGAAATGGAAATAAAAAACATGAGGCAGGCTGTTTCAAAATATTATAACAATAATCTCCCTCCTGATCAGAAAAAGGCATTAAAAACACTACAGGAATGCAACCAAATAACTATAAAACCTGCCGATAAAGGCGGAGGCGTAGTCGTATTTGATACTATAGATTATGATAAGAGAATGCGAGACTTGCTAAATGTGAGAGAGCATTACCAACCCATACGCCTCACAGCTATTGATGCCCTTAAGAAAGAGGTGGTATTACTCTTAAATCAAGGGAAAGAACTAGGATGGATATGTGAGAATGAATATAAATTTTTATTGAACTCCCACCCCATGACTCCGGCCATCTATGGACTTCCCAAAATACACAAATGTATCACTGATCCACCAATGAGGCCCATAGTGAGCAGTGTAGGATCACTATTGGAGCCCTTAAGCAAATATGTAGACCACTTTCTTAAACCGATTGTCCAGAAACAAAGATCTTACTTAAAGGATACAGCACATGCTATTTCAGTGTTTGAGGGGCAGGGCTTCAACAGGGTCAACCAGTTGTTGGTGACCCTTGACATTGAAGCCCTGTACACAAATATCCCCCAGAATGACACCATAAGAGTCATTTCGAACATTTTAGATCAAGAGGATTTGGCGGGAGCGAACAAGGGCTTTATTATGTCTTGTATCAAAATGGTACTTAAAAATAATATATTTTTATTCAAAGATGAAGCCTATATCCAAATCAAAGGAACCAGCATGGGGGCTGCCTGTGCGTCGAGCCTGGCATGCCTCTATGTTGGGGACTTTGAAACCAAACACGTGTACAATGAGATGGCTCCATTCTTTGAAAATGTTACCTGCTGGCACCGTTACATTGACGATATCATCTTTGTCTGGAACGGTGCCAGCCAGGATTTAGAGCTGTTCCTGGAATGGATCAATTTGGGCGACCCAAATTTGAAATTTACGGCTCATTATAGCGATTCTGAGGTTGCCTTTTTAGACATAAAAATCAAACATGTCACAGATACCCTGCAGGTAGAGTTATATTCCAAACCTACTGATAAAAACACACTTTTATTATATGGCAGTAACCATCCTCGCTCCCAAAAGGACAATATTCCGTTTGGGGAGTTTTTAAGACTGAGGCGCAATTGCACTACCCTCTCAGACTTCTATCTCCATTCTGAAACACTGAAGAAAAAATTGGCCGCTAGAGGTTACCCTAGCAAATTGATCAAACACTCGTTCAAAAGAGCGAGATTCTATAATCGTGATCAGCTACTGGAGATCAATAAAGAGAAAAAAGATGATAAAATGACAGGACGCATAGTTTTTGTTTCTCAATTTTCCAATCTTAGTAATAGGATCAAAAATATTGTGAATAAGAATTGGAAGATTTTAAACTACGGAGCTGAAACAACTTTAGAAAAGCCTCTGTTTTCATTCAGGCGAAACAAAACAATACGGAATTCGTTAGTTAGAACATATGACGATAAACATGAAATTCAAACTACGGTCACAGGAGGTAAAGCAACAGGGAATTACAAATGTGGAACGTGTTC
This sequence comes from Triturus cristatus, assembly GCF_964204655.1. NCBI lineage: Eukaryota > Metazoa > Chordata > Amphibia > Caudata > Salamandridae > Triturus > Triturus cristatus. The sequence goes on along the minus strand of NC_140594.1, from coordinate 1,034,571,966 downwards.
CATTTGTCCCCTATGCCTTGAAGCAAAAAGCCTCACTTACAATAACAAAACGATCTGGGCGAGAAGTTTAAACAACTGTCGTAGCAAGAATATCGTTTACCTATTAATATGCCCATGTGGTTTTGGGTACGTAGGTGAAACGAGTAGGGAGCTACGCACCCGCCTGTTAGAACACAAATCGGCAATAAAAACAAAAAAAGTAAATGCTCCTTTGACAGATCACTTTCAGGAAAAGAACCACAATTGGGATCAAATACAGTGGTTTATTCTAGAAAAAGTGACAGTCAATAGAAGAGGCGGAGACGTCAATACAAAAAGGAAAAAGAGAGAACAATGGTTTATTTGCCATCTTAATACAGTAGAAAAGGGACTCAACTCGAAAGAGGACTGGATGAGTATCATAGCCACTTGAGAAAATTATATACTGCGAAGGTATGCGAGCTCACATAGTAGAAAGTAGAAATCTTAGAATATATTATTGTTATACCCTGCATATGGACTATCTGTAATACCTCAGTAGATATGATAGATTGTTGAAATTTTAGAAACTATCACTGTTATATCCTATATATGGGTCATTTGGAATATGTGAATGGAGGGAGAATAGTCCAATTATAGTTTTTGTGATATGTAATGGAATAAGCTCTGTCTGCACTAGATGTGGGTTTGATGATTGTAAATCATATTGGATACATAATAGAGAAGTGTTTTTGTTCTTGATTATATCCACCTAATATTGCAATTACTATAATATGGTGTTAACGAATGTAAGCGATATTAGAAATGAGGAAAAGAGGAGAACTGTTTCTGTGCTTAATTACATCTACTTTATATTGTAAATGTTACAATGTACCGAAACACGTGGCTAATCTTATATTCTGTATAGAAATGTATAAGATAACATATGTAAATGAATTATAAGAGTTTTTTTGGGTATGTCCGTATGTATGTACTTAGGATTATGGAAAAGTGTAAAGATAAAGTTGGAAATACTTGAAAGAACATTACGGATGGGATTACGTGATATAATTAACTATTGGTCATGATGACAGCAGGACCTTGATTACCCACTTAATCAGGTTATTTCCATCAGCGAGGTTACGTCGAGATATTCTTCGCATAACCATCTATATATTGTAATGCATTGCCCACTTTATTAAGGAGATGCGTGGCACACCTTTCAAAAAAAGACGATACATCTCCTCGGTCATTAACATACTAGAGATGTTGTAGTCACGCGGATGTCTTGACCCCATTAGCAAATGTGAGTGTATATATATACTAACTAGCAGTTACCTTACGCGCCTTTTGTTTAAAATCCGTGATGTTTACATTTAGTAATTGTCTCGATAAAGATATAAATAAACAGAATAATAAAAATTTTAAAAAAAGCTACATATGACACGTGATAATGTCAGGTGTGCTCACCGACCTATCACAGTATTCGACAGTACCCACAAATAAGCAGACGCCTTGTGCCTAGGTGAGGCGAGAGTAAATAGGAGCATTTCCGCACTCGGGACCGGTAACATCGAACGCAGAGGTGAGAGCACTAGCAACGAAATTTAAAAACGATAGTACGTACTAAAGGGGACTTTATGCCCAGTGAGTTGGTCAGGTTATTTGTGTAACGCGAATACTTACACACGTTTTTGTAACAGGTGACGCATATCAAGGGAAAGTTATTACGGATCCCCGTCACGGTATCTTAAGCTGCTTTGTGGCGCCATTACCTGCACACGCGATTGATTTGGTGAACAAGTGACGTCCAATGTGAGAGAATTATTAAGAATCCCCGTCACGCGGCCTTAAATACGCATTAGGATACTCGTATTGGAAACAGACAAGTAAGTAGTCTCTTTGTGCACCGCTGATTATAAAAAACAAACATGGTGGTATAACTCTTGGAGCCAGCTGGTTTATGCGAGTTACGCTACTTGAATAATAAGACTAACGTAGCTTTCATTCTAGAAGTGCTTCTCACAAGTACATATTATTATATTTTTTACTAGGTGAGTCGCCCATGAGGACAGATAGCTCGGACCTCTGTTTCCTCTATGCACAATAGATATCAGGACCATTATTGACAAATATTATCATCGCTTTTCAATATAGAGAAGTAAGTGGTTCTCTCTTACTATAATATACGTGGCGTTGGCTCCTTATGTACGAAGGAGATAGTTTCCTCTTGAAAATAATTGTATTTAAAAGAATCAGATTTTGCACAAGTTAGGAGTATTTATAATTGTAGTGGAAGGCAATAGTGCCCTACGGAGTATTCTTGTATGCACCAGTAGTCAGGCTTGATAATTTGAGTGACACTGGTTAAGCCAGCACTCCAAAAATGGAGTATTCACTCCACAATGGCGATATAAAATAAAAAACTTTCTTTCTCTCAATAGGTCCCGGATTGAATAACGAGGACTTAAAGCCTATAACACTTGTCTTGATAAAGATGGATTAATAAGGTCTACCATCGAAACGCGTCGACGCTTCCTTACTACACAATCTGGGGAAAACCGTGGTTCTAGGAGTAGATATAATTGTGTAACATATCACAAACCACGGTCATCAATTTACTGCCCAATAGGATGTGTAACAAATGACAAAGAATATTGTCTCATATTGTTTTCTGTTTTGCGGGCTCAAAACAGGTTGTTATATGTTTTTTAATAACTGTCTAGGAGTATATGGTGTGTAATTTTGTGTTTTTAACATTCATGCTAATGTATGATCAGTTTTTATAAAATACGTGTACACTAATTGTTTTATATTTTTTCTTTGCATAATAAATGTGAGTAACATATCATTATGATTCGAGTATAATTGGATTGGTTGTAGTGCTATGTAATACTAGTACTGTACCACTGTGTTTCAGCAGAGGGAGTGTATCTTTTTTGTGACACCATGAAACAGGCAATAGTAAAGGGGGGGGGGGGATTTGAATATGAAGATCACCGTGTTGCATGCCAGGGGAGCCTCAAAGGAAAGTGTGGCAGCAGAAGCAAGGCAGCCTTTAGCGACGAGAGGCAGATGTTAGAGGGGGGAAGGGTGGAAGTAAATGAGCGCTCAGGGAAGGCATACAAGGTGACAAAATACATGAAAAGGGTTACAGCAGCGCAGGAAAAAAATAGAGAGCATAGAGCGGTGTATGGCATTAAGGATGAAACAAGAGGAAACTAGAGCAAGTGGTTGGCCAGTAAGACAATCTAGTCCCAATGACATGGATATAGAAGTGTGCCTGCCGTCCCACGCCCCAAATGCGGATAATTGTACTGTCAATTGTATGGGGTTGTGATGTATTACTACAGCTAATTTATATTTGTGGACAAAAAAATGTTTTGCACACCCAATTACCACTCGGTAAAGCCCGAGAAAGTGCCTGTGACAACACCAGACAGAGTATGATTTGGGCTCAGCTATGACTGGGTGCAAGAGAGGGCACACATTTAACTTGCTGGTACCCATAATCCAAAATAGGATTTAATGCACAATCCTGAAAGTGTCGAGTCCTAACAATCTAGCTTACTGCTTTCCTCCTCCCAAATAGCACCTATCTTCTTGCACTGGCCCCATGATCCTATATAGGTCCCTCTGTTCCAGTATCCAAGGCTCATCTAGTTCACAAGAAACTATGTGTTACAGGAGTCCAAATCATGCCTATCGCAGCATGCTATAAATGGCAAAAGCCTGTGTCAGTCAAAACCCTTTACCTGCTGCGGCCAAATTTCCTGATTACAGAACACTTCTTTCTCAAGATCTAAGGCCTCCATTAGTAATACTCACCCTCAATCAAACTTACAGTCTGCCCTACTTCAGCATACGCTCAAGCCTAATATTTCTAGCAGGCTGATTTCTAGTAATAGTTGGGAAATATAGAATCTGAATTACCTTGGCCTTGGGGCTGAAATTTTAGGGTCGGAGTTGGAATAAATTGCATATGGAGCAGCACAGGGTAGATGCTTGAAGAAATCCCAACCGTAGTCAATGTTTACTGCCACTTGACATCTGACAACATTAGGCATACAATGATTTAATGTTGGATTCGCTGTCTTCTAGGGAATTCGGTTGGGACTTTGCTGTCTATATGTACAGAGCTGTACTGTAAACGTGTATATTGTGCCTACATCTTTATACCTCTGGTTTGGATTGTTAGCCACAATAACGTGGTCCGGAAGGACATTCGACATAGGATACCCTGCCTCATAATGCCAAAATTAGGCAAAAGGTCCTTTGATCTTGGTGAAGGACTCAAATGAGACATTGGATATGAGAGGGGTCATTAAGAAATTTAGAAATCTTATCAGTGGCACTTGTTGGTAGGCTAGCAAGGAGATTATGGAGCATCATGGGTTTTGGGTGGCTAAAGACAAATGAGGATAGTTGTCAGCTGCTGAGCTATTTAGCTTCCAGTAACTAACGGTGTGACTGCTAGAGTGGAAGTGACTGAGAAGTTCATATGTGGATGATAGAAACGAGAAAAATTCTGCTGGCTGGTGTTGGACCAGAAAATGATGTCTCTTGGGAAAGCATGAGCGCCATAAACGTGGAAGAGATTAATTTGTGTGATGTTGAAAACCTTAGACTAGAACCATGGTGTGCTACTTTTGAGATCCTATCACTCTCCATAAAGGAAGACAGTCTCCTTGACAAACGTTTGCTTCATTTGAACTGAAAAACTCTCTATGTGAAGTGTACTGGCTACGTGTAGAAATTCTTCATGCAAGAGTTAGTTATTCTGCAGGGTGCGCGCTCCTGCTTCAGACATACCTGGGTTGAGTGGAAGACCGTAAAGCAGTTTTTAGGATCAGCTTTAACAGTGAGTATGGCTATGACTGACCTAACTACCCAACCAACACTTACAATGCAAGTAGCCACTAACGAGAGACGCATGGGAGCCTAGTTTCCCTCCAAAAGATATTAAGAATTGAATAGAGGCTTCCGCTTACTGTCTCTATTATGGATTGAAACAGGGAGGTATGCTCTTTAACTTCCAATGAGCCCTTGCAGCGCCAGATGTATAAACTAGCCTTTTTTGATAAGAAAGACTACCTATGTACAAAAACATAAATCATGATGAAAAATAGTAACTTCTCACCGCATGCTCGACAGAGTTGAAATAAGTATTCAAATTACAGTAAATACCCAAATAAAAACTCTAATTCCCAGCACAACAGGTTCCACTGCAGAGGATTAATTTAGATTGACTAAAAAAGATTTTCAACTTTTGTAAAGACAACAAACCTAGTACATTTTTCGAAATATAACCCACATTGCACTGCCCCATTCATGGCGTGGATATTGCACCTGTGGATCTACTTACACCATACCTCTATAACAAGAGGAAGTAGCTGCTGATGCTTAACAGTTACACCGAGGGCTGACCCTAACCCCAGAAAAGGTCACAATTTGCAAAATAAGTACAGTGTAACCTAAAGAATAAATATTAAAACATAAAAGTTAGTAGATGTGAAACTGTAATATGGAATTAGGGTTCATAAGGTTTCTTTCCTGGTAGAAAGTTATTTTGGGTGTGAAAGCACATTTTTTAGACTCTGGGATTATTTAAAGTGGAAAGCAATGTGTGGATGCCAACATCGGCAGGATCACACCTTCAGACAATGAAGTATGCGCCACATCTGAAGAGTATCTGAAAAGGATTGCACGTGAAAAAAAATGTGCTTAGAAGTTCAATCCACTTTAGAATTAAATCTTAAAATGAATAAGTATTGGGATCCAGCATTTAGAGAATATTGAGGTAATGTTTAATTTGACCAAAGTATACCTATGAATTTTAACAGGTAGGTAATAGCATTTTTAGATGAGCTTGCAATTTGCATGCTGAAGACACAGGAGGGTCACTAGAATACAGCAACAAACAGCTGTCAAACATTCTATATTTAATTTAGCAATGGACAGTGATTGAGTCCAGTTACTACGTAAATTTGGCATAAACTAATATGTCTGAAAAGTAACAATATTCCCTGATGTGGCTAAAAGAAGAGTGCATAGATAGATAGAAACATTGGAGAGTTATTGCTGCATCTGTTTAAATATTATAATGTCTTTATAAATACATTTAAACTTTCAGCATAACTACGCATGATGCTCTCTTCCACAATGAGTGCCAGTTTTGATACAGCTGCCCCTCAACAGGGAAGGCAAATCAATATCGGCATTGTGCAAAAATGAGTGCCATAATGGAGGCCTGCTGTCCCTTGCAGGCCTTCGTCACTCCAGTTGCAGCCCATAGGAAGGATTCACAGTAAGAATCCTGTTTTATGAATAGTAACAGGGAAGGGTTTCTACAAGTGATTGCAAATTACTCTACGGTGCCTGGTAATGAACCAGAAACAAGGCAAAGAGTTGGCAGGGCTTCATCTCAGATGCTGCGGTTAACATGACTGAATTGCAACTCCATCCTATAATACGGTCCTGTGTTTTTTGGGAAAGACTGACTGTCGGCTCATGTGACAGCTCTCATTTTTAGATCAAGCCCACTAAACATGCATGTGGTCTGTTGCAAGAGATACTGTGGTTTACCAAGAACACATAGGCCCTTAGAGCCTACCCATTGCTTACCACTGAGTAGCATTCTCATCACTCATTTGCCTGCTTTTTAGGTCTCGGCCTGACGTAAGCAGCGCATGCGCTGCTCTCGTCATATAAGCTTTCATGGAATCAATACGATTCCAGAAGCGTCCTCCCTGCTCCGCCTTCAGCTTTCATTTGTGCGCGTCGTTTGGCGTCACAAATTATGCCAAAGGCAGTGCAATGATTGCACTGAGGGCATGTCAATCCTTTCTTGTTGTCACCCCGTCTCCTTTTAGGCACGCCCACCGGGATTGGATCTTTTACCCGCGGCGTTACACTATTGCCTTTAATTACGGGGGAAGCACTATTTGTTTCCCCTTCCGTCTGTCTATCTCAGAGACACTTTGCTTAAATGTTGCCGTCTACCAGAATACCAATCTCTCGCCCCGTTTCCCCCTTCTTGCGAATTCGCCTCTTTTCCTTTCAGTTCCTGTCACGCTGTAATGTCGTCTATCCCCCTTCCCTCCACATAAGTCCCAAAAACGGTTATTTTATTAACGTGTGGAATGCATTTTTTTATTTAACGTTCTGTGCTCTCTGAGGCATTTCCTGTTGCTGACCAGACCGAGAGTTGGTTGCCGTGTCAATGATGTGGCTACAAATGTACATGGCGCTAGTGCACATAAAGGTACCGTTGTGGAGCTTGTTTGGGTTTACTCCCGAGCTGCGTCATTCAACGTAAACCCCAGCCAAGTCACAGTTGTGCTCAGTGAAAGAATAGCCCCCCACCCCCCCCCATCTCCTCCCCGATCCATTAAGCAGCCCTGCCTCTCCCCTTGTTGGCCTCTCTGTGCTTTTACTTCCGCTCTTTTCTTTTAGAGCTGCTGCCCTGGGGCAGTGGCACAGATGTCCCTCGGAGACAGTAGCATGGTTTCATCTTCAGAGGCTGTCTCTCTACTACACTCTCTCTCTCTACTACTCACTCTACTCTCTACTACTCACTCTCTACCTCTCTACCTCTACACCTCTACCTACCTCTACGCGCACACTATATATATATTCTACGCGCACACTATATATATATATATATATATATATATATACACATATACACACAAATACATATATATATATATATACACACACATCTGCATATCTATATAAATATAAATGCATGCATACATATACGCATACATATTCATGTTATGTACATAAAAGTTTGAAAAACACTAATAAAAGCAAAGCTAAAAAGCCACCTAATTACAAACAGAATTGCTTTAACTTAACCCCTTCAGCGCGGCGCGGATTTCCGCGCCACGCTGAAGGTTCCGTGCGCGGGCGGGGCCATGACGGAACGGTTCCGTCATGCGCACAGTGCAACCGACGTGCATGACGGAACCGTTCCGTCATGCGCGTCGAAGGGGTTAAACGAGGGCGAGACTTATTGCATTTTCAATGTTTGTTACTTGTGTTACTGCTAATCAATCTTGTTTTTGAAACTCCCACCTTCCCATCTCTGGACTGGCTGGCTTCTAGGCGTCCACTGCTTGCAATTCCAGCACTACTTTCTTCTTTTTGGTTAAGCACCCAACAAGAGTGCATGCGTTTTTCAAGTGTCTCCATTGTGTACTTCTCTCCCCTTCCAAGCCGGGTTGCTGCAAGTTGCCCTCAGGTTTCTACTTGTCCTCTCCCAAGTGGTGCTTGCTCTTGTTTACTGCCCACTCCTCGTTGCTCTCGGTTGTTGCTTCACAACCCTATAACCACCACTGTGTTGCTTCTGTCACCCTGCCCTAGGTTTCTTCACCCCACCCATGCCTTCCTTCTCTGCCGCCTTTTGCTTCTCCTCCCAACTCTCCCCCCCCACACACTGATTACCCCCCACCTAAAATGCTCCCTCCCTGACCATAATTTTTTTTTAACACATTTTTTCATATTGGCTGAACTGGTATTGGCAAATAAAATGATTAAGAATAGTGTGCATCTCGTTTGAAGGTGCACAAACATGTGTAGTGTGGACAGTTACAAAATAACGCAGCCTGTCGAGTGATGGCCTTTTTTTCTTCCAATTTAGCCATGAGGCACTGCATGGTAAAAAAACTAAAATCGACAAAACCAATAGGTCTGAAAGGTAAAACCTATTAGCTTTGACAATGCTAGTTTCTATCAGCTGGAAAACTGCACCATGCTGTCTCCTTGTAGTTTTTTTCTCATTTAGGTGTTTGAACTTGAGGTACTTTTTTTTTTTAATCTTTGTATTGATTTTTGACAAGTGAAACATAGTCAAAAGAATCATTAATACACAATGTGGGCTGAATAGTGGGCAGTAAGATGTGATGCAAGACAGAAAATGTAGCAACAGTTTTACTCAAAGAGAACACATGGTCGGTCGCAGGCCAACATTATATACATACATATATGGGTTCACTTCTACTACAGGTACATCTGTCAACAGTAGGCTATATATCACAGTCCTCAAGGTGAACTTGAGGTATTCTTGCTCACTTAATATAAATAGGGGATGCATTTTGAAAATATTTCGTTTTCTAATAAACTATCTCCGAAAACAGTACAATAGTACAGGCTATTTAATGAAGGCTTTATACTAACCAACATCAAAGGTTTGGTGAAAAGCTCCAATAAGAAAATAAAGTGATCCAGTCAGCACAAAAGGAAACGACAATGCACAGCACATGACAATGACCACTACTGTAATCAAAGCAGACTTACTGGTTGTCAAAAGATTCGAAATGTTTCAGTTATTTTTGCTAACTATACCATCTCGAAGTAGAAATGCTCACAATTGTTTAAGTGTAAGAAAGGTTGGTGCATGCACAAGCCTGTGCGTCCCACACTATCAATCCAACCGCACCGTGCTTTAAAAATAAAATAAAATGCTTTCTGACCAAGCCCCAACCCACTATTGAAATACTAACACTCACCACACCCTTTCACAAACAAGAATTTCCCCACGCAGCACTCTTAGCAGTCAGCCTGGGAGGCAAACTACAAATGGAACAAAGCCTTGTGATCTTGGGAAAAAACACACACAACCCCAACAAAAAGACCTGGCGCCATGAACACGAAAGCCTTTCTTGATTTCAACATTTAACTGTCTTCTGGTACTAATCGAAGCCTGACCTTGTGTTTTAAAAGCAGGGTTATCCAAAGCAAAATAATACATTATATTCACTATAAAAAGGAATCTTGATGCACCCATTACCGATTCTTACAGCCAATTACGTGACTAAAGAAATATGTAAACAAATAAAACAATTACTGACACCAGGCTTTGGATAATGAATGAATAAATGACTCATAGTTGCAGAGCGCACTGCTAGATCGGGGTGTCCTGGCGCTGAAGCTACATGTAGGAAACATTTTACACTTCACAACTGTTGCAATAACCAAGTTTTAGGAAATGTTCTAAAAGCAGAGAATGCAGTAATCTGTCTCAACTGATAAACGCGCTACACAAGTGTATCACTAAATAGTCAAGCCCATGCTGCCAATTCCAAAAATATGTGAGAAAAGACACTTTCAAAGAAAGTTCCGTGTGGTGTCTGCCAGCTGCTTCCGCCTGGCACTGCTCCATCAATAAAGAACTATGGAGCTGCAACAAGGAGGTAATCCACTGTAGTTGCTGGCTGATCTTAAGTAGGCCTTTAAGGCAAAACTGCATTTTTAATTAACGTGACATACTTTTAAACCAAAAATCTAAATTTTAAGAAAAATATTCCTGTTTTCAAACGAAAATATAATTTACTGCTCTACCTCGTACTCAGACCAGGAACTAGAAAATGTATTTTACTCTCATAAACTCATTTTCATCTTGTATTTCATAACAAAAGAAGCCACATATTCCCATTTCACAATTTTATCTGGCACCCCTGAACACATGGTAGTCCGCTGCTTTGGACGTACCCATTTAACACATCGTCTATTTCTGGTCAAGGCTTTGGTTTGGTTCTTGTAGACCTCTATCCGCATAAATCCAGATCTTATAGCTGGTTACATCATATAACGAACGCTGTTTAGGACTCGCACCTCTCACGTATCAAGGTTTTGGTTTGATTTAAATGGTCCCCTGAACGCATTGACCCAGAAGTCATAGCTGGCTGCATCACATGACTACTTAGGACTCAACCCTTCCAGGTCGCTTCTCTTTCTAGCAAAGGCTAGCAAAGACTAGTTTCGTTCTTTTGCCCCCGAACGCATTAACCCAGATCTCGTAGATAATTACGTCACTTAACACTGCTTAGGACTCATCCCTTTCACGTATGTTCTCTTTCAGGCCAAGGTTTCGGTTTGGGTCATATGGACCCTAACCGCATCAATGCAGTAGTCCTATCTGGTTACATCATGTAAAGCTGTTTAGGCTTGGGATGCATCCCTTTATGGTATCTTTCTGACCTAGGGCTCAGGGTAGCTGATGCAGTGAATGTATTGAGTCTTCACTACAGCAATGGCCCCAGGCTTGATCTTCTGGAACAGTGGTGGCAGCCTTTGGGAGCCTCTGGCACATGCCACCCCAAATGCACTTCACCATTACTCCAATTAGCCAGGACATATTTTAAAGAAACAAGCTTGGCGGAGGTAGCGTTTCACCTAAAATGCAAAATGAATTACATCTTTGTCATATGCCACAACCTTTAACTAAACCTGTCCCTCAATTGGCTTTTTTTACTAAGACAGAACTTTAGGTGTAGCAGGTACTCATATAAGAAAGTATTTCCCTGAAGGAGTCAAAAACCTACAGGGTCACAATCACTTCAGAATACCATCTAAAACAAGATAGATTTTGGCAGACCTTTGACTGGACTTTGTATGTGCACAGACAAATCAGCTGATTTCAGACATTACTCCCAATCAGGATAACGATAGGGCATTATATGCATCTTAACTCAGTGTACGAACCAACAAGAGGGATATCGAATGACCCATGTGGACACATAGCTCTTTGACAATACTATGCTACCTTGCTGTGTATTGAATTTGCCCAAAAGGAGGTTTATTAAGAAATACGGATTTTAATTTTTGTAATCAATAACAAAAGTAAAACATGGTATTTTCAACAATTAAAATAACTGGCATACATTAAAAGATTTCAAACACACAAGTGATCACATCTGACCAGGCAAAAAGTCACAGCATCAAATATTGATTTAAAAAATGGACAACTTACTTTACATTGTGGCCCTTTTTGATAGATTTTCAAACTAAACTTCTCCTTCATTTCTTCCAGTACAAGCTTTAGTTCCTTCTCATCTGGCGAACCCATGTATTTGGAGCTCAGGTGGAGGTAACAATACCATTTAGCAGAGTCAAAGCCCCAGTGGCAGGTCCTTTTGTCTGGAGCTCTATGAGAATGCATGACAAACGTCTGTGTTGAAAACATTCCATAGCATTCCAAACACTGAATGCATGGTGCATCTGGCTGGGTGTAGAATTGTGGTGCAAATAAGCCTTGGCACTTGCCTAAACAATCATGTTCCACTTCAAAGGCACTGCCAGCTTCTCTCAGTTGAGCCAAGGCATTTTTCGCAGGTAGCAGACTCCCATTCTGGGGAAAAGTGTGTGGGCGTAAAAGAGCATTGCATAGCCTTTGAGCATCAGTCAGTGTAATTAAGCCACAAGATGGAGCATTAAAGGGAAGGATTCCCAGGACTTTTAGAATATGAAGCTGATCTGAAGAACACCTTGAGCAGTAGATATATAATTCATCACAGACAATGTTGATTTGCTGGAGCGAGAAGTCTCTGAGAACTGAATTCAACACTTGAGGAAGACACAATCTATTCTCGCCCCCAACCATAAAGCAAGAAATTGGCTCCCCCTCCAAAAGGGTCTGAGTGAGCTCTGTGGAGCTGTCTGAAGCAACAAGCAAAGGACCAGGAAGAACCTGAGGTGATGGAAGAGGTAAGAAAACTGTAGGTGACATACTCTCCTGGGAATAACGCGCTGAAAAGGCTGCTGGTCCCCCCAAGGAGCTCTGGCTACTCAAATGGAACTGTGCCAAAGTGTTCTTCAAACCAGGATTTAAGTTTGATGTTGCAGATTCCGGAGCACTGCTTGGTTTTGCAATTTCTTCAGTTTCTCCTGAAACAATTTCAGAGTCCTCCACAATTTCTTTCTTAATAACTGGCAATTTTACTCCAACTTGTATGGTGGTTTGGACATCCGTTTCACTCATCTTCCTTTTAACTGGGGGGCCATCATCTTCACTTACACTCAGTTTTTGGGAAGAGCCCCGGCTCAAGGTTTTACTGGTTTCCACACTCTCCATGACTTTGAACTGCAAAATGCTTTAGAAGCTGGAAAATAGTTCCATTTTTGTCGATATCTCCCTGTATATATTAGAATATGTTTAGTTTTCTCGGTTTTGTAACATCGTGATCTTAGTTTAGTACTGTATTAAAATGTGTCAGAACACAGTCTCTTTTCCTACCAACTGTGCACTTCCTTTATTTTCTGCGAGAAAATCTAATTTCAGAGCCAATGAGAAGCCTATTTGGGTGCATATGTCCCTATTTTTATCACAAAACCAATGCTACATGTGACAGTCGTATCGTGAAGTGAATCACTACCTAAGAAAATACTGTTCTCATGGAATATGGTGTATCTGCGATGCTGATGGTGCATTGATCACTTTACTCTACTTCAACACCAAATAAATTCTGTTCCATCAGTTTAATATGGAACCACATTTTAGGCAGACTCCAAACGCAATGTAAAACGATTGAGAAAGATTTGCAAACTGTATGAATTTGGCTGTATATTCCAGGAAGCAGTAGAAAAAAACTACAAATATCATTCAATGACTCAGCATTCACGTAGACAGAGGTTATTCCTTTGACCTTTTCAACTTTTATTGTGTTGTCCAACATCCGCTCTGCAGCAAAAGATACACTCGGGCATAACCAAAACTTGTTTCTTCACCAGGGAGGTTTTTTTTTTTTAGTCAGCAAGAACTGAACCTGAAAGCAAACATAAAGAAAGCATGAAATAAACTTCAAAGTGCAATATAGTCAGTTTATACAACAACGCATCTGACTGGATGAGGCGATGTATTTCTAATTATTGAACCCCGTTGTCGACATACACTAGCTGACAATATGGTACATATGTAGCTCAAATCAATGCTGACAACACACTCCATGGTTCCAAATGTTTATGTTGTCCAAATGACACAGATATAGGAAAACTTGTTATTCCAACTATTATTTTTGTTTTAGAAGGGCTCAGTTCAGTATTTTAAATAATTAAAGGAGACTCCAAGCTGAATCTCCCATTATTGAGCGCTACAATACCGAAACTCAATTGCTTTTGGGGGAAAGAAACACAGAATAGAATTGTTTTTAAAAGAAGCATTTTTACGGGACATCCACTATATTGTCTCGGATTATTACGATTCGCTCAATAGAAGGGCGTCACCGAAGTTAGGCCCAAGCAACGTTTTGTAAAGCGCTCGCCTATGCGAGGCCGAAGAGGTAGCAACTTCGTTGAACTGAATATTGTTAAGTAGACTGAACAACATAACTAAATAAGACAAGTATTCATTCCACTCATGTCATATTTGGACATGTATGTTTGTAAATAAGATTTGGGTATACGTGTCTATAAACAATATTTGAGCTATCAAGTGGAAACATTACTCATTTAATACTGGCACTCGTAGAGTAATGCAAGACATTAAAGATCATACAGACATAAATAGGAATCATGTGACATTCACAAGTATATATACACACACACGTATGCACGTTTGTAAATAATAACCCAGTGGCCTCCAGAGAGAACAACTGCGTAATCGGAAACATGTCATGACTGGTACGCAAGACGAAGGCTCTACGGGTATCACAACACTTGATATCTCAATTATCTGCCCTAAAATCAATCATTGTTGGTGAATCTTGTAGATATACTTGGAGCGAATACCGTATTTAATGAGACCTGAATTTAGAGAATACGTTGATTCGCGAGCAGGCTCGCCTATGTTTCAGGAAACTTCAAAAACAGAAGGTGCTCCCAATCCATGCCAACGTTTTCCGTGCACAATTCTGCTTCCGCCGACTAGTTATCGCCTACGCTGTTTCTGACAGAATGCCTTCGTGTAGGGCATTTGATGAGTGAACATACATACCCCCAAGGGGAGGAGGGGCAGAGCCCCGATTGCATACGACAGACCTAGACCCCTACAATTACACATATAAATACAAAAAAAATACATGTGTGAGGTGTATCGCCTGTATTAAATCAAATGCAAAAATTGTGTTACAGCGCATCGGAAGGGATCAAGGTATATCTGCAATTACAATAATCCACATCCAATCCACAGAATGGATTTCCCTTTCCTGTGCGCTCCTCGGTTGTTATTGTGACTGTGTTCTGCAGACGCCTGGCACGGCGAGCAGTCTGCGGTGCTGTGTGTGTGTCTGAGTGGAGCGCTCCCCCTCCCAGTCAGAGGTCTGTAAACATCCTCCCTCCAGGCTGAGCCGCAGCCAGCAGCACCCCTCCCACCCCGGCAATAAAAGGATCCAATTTACGCATAGAACGAAAAGGGGCGACGACCCACATGGTGCTGATACAGAGGCTGTCAGCCTCCAGAGGGGGTACCCATGCCCCCACCCTGCTCCCTGGGGACGCGTGACCCGCAGCTGGGCAGCACCAGTCACCGCCCTCTACACGCCACCCTTTTGTGCGCCGAGGGGCAGCCGGGGGTCGCAACCCTGCAGTGCCAATGTGGAGGGGAGGTCAAGGGCTTGGTGGAGGGGAGGAACGAGCAGCCCCACCCCCTCCACACTGGGGACACGGGCAGCCTGCCTGGAAAGGGTCTAGAGCTGGCATCGCGTCCTTCTACTCACCACGAACGGGACCCTCCGCCGCCATCGCCCCCTCTTCCTCCTCCACGGCCACCACCTTCCTCCCTGCGCGCGCCCTCCTCTTCTTCAGGCCTGCATCGCTCCGGCGACAGACACGGTGACCGCGCAGCCGGGCTCTCTGACGTCACGCACCATGTCGGCGGCGGCGGCGCCCTCCCAGACGTCCCGCCCACTCACTACACGCAGACGTATGACGTCGTTACGGGTACGCATAAAACGGTGACGTCGCCATATTTGTGGGTTTGTTCGAAGGTGACCAGACAGGCAGACGCCGGGGCAGTGCTGGAGGGCTCGTGTTTCTTTTTCCTGTCTGCGCACTTGGCGTTTGGGGAGTTTATGACCTGTCTGACGTGTCGGGGAAGCAGCCATCTCAAGCTCTGTGATTTGTATGTGGCTACAAAGACGGTTTATGAGGAGGGATAGGTGGAGCTAGGCAAGAAAACGAAACTCCTCTTATTGCAAGACATTTATTTTTATTTCCTATGCTTTTTAAAAAGCACGCTCGCAGCTTCTTTATTTTAATTGTGGTGTATTTTAATCGTGGTGGCGGGGGTTTTGGAAAGTGTTTCTGGACATGATTTTCGGCTGCTGTATTTAGAAAGTCAATACGTCCGGTATTGGCAGGCGGGAGAGAAGATTACTTTGTAATTTGTATTGCTAGCTTGCAGCATATACAATACACTGTTGCCTAAACTCGGCTGCTAGATTCTGTCAATAAAAATTCAAAGACGGCACAAGCCCCTTTTACTAGAAGTATTTTCAAATCACAGCCTTTAAAGCAGCTGCACTCCTTTTATTGTTCACATTTGCAAAGCTTGAATGAAAATATAAAAGTGTGGATTTTTGGTTTGCTACTGAGAAGTGCTAGTGTACTCCATTTAGAAGTACAGCATGCCTGAGCAGTGCACATTCTTTTGAATTAAAGAAGAACATGTAATCTGTACCTGCTAAAAGACAAAAGTACTCCAATTGCAGATTACGGAAATGTTGGTGTCTTTATTTTTGTATTTTTTTTTTAACACCAACTTTAAACAAGATGGAACATAAATCACCACCTAACTGGGCTCCAAAAGAGCACCCTAAATAATTAGCCACTATTTGATGGTTATGGTGAACAATACATGAAAAAGAACACTGTAAATCAGTGGTCGAAGTGGGGAAAAAAAAGTAGGGGAACTGTGGGCGGAGACTCAGGGGGCGGGAATAACCCAAGGATTGGATTAGTGGGCGGAGTCGGAGGTGTGGCTAGAAATAGCAAAACATACTAATTTTTGAACGTTTGGCATTTCACTGACCAGTTACAGCTTATAACGTTATTTAATTCAAAGAATCAATAAACATGTTTATTTGAGGTTTAATATATAAGTTGTTTATATTTAATTCATTTACAATGTGGGACATGTTTCCAATCACAGAATATTCCAAATACGCTTATAAGTGGAATCATAAGCCATTTGTCTCCGAGCCATGCAGTTTCTTTCATCTGTACTTCTCCTCCCTTTTTCTAACCATTTCTGAACATAAAATTCAGGTTTAAATTCTATGACAGGTGGCCCCACGATATTTATGAACATTGTAGAAGACAGACGATTGATTGATATTCTGTTCCGCAGTGGTGTGAGCACATCATTCATTACACTAAAGCCCCGTTCACATTCAGCAGTTGAGGTACAAAAGGTGTTTATAATGTGCATTAATGGTTTCAGGCTTTCAGAGATGCAATTTTTATTTTGTTTGTACTCTCTGAAACCAAGGATGTACTACCTGGTATCAAATACATGCAACCTGCTACAAAGGTTTTGTAATTCTCCCTCACCGTATAAGATGTCTACTGGATCTGGCCAATAAACTGGTTGTAGGAGTTTCATTCTATGTACTAACTCTTTGTATTCTATTTCATCATTGTTTGTGGTTGTGCATCTAGAAACATTTGATGCATTAGACATTGTCATCCTTTTTCGCAGGTTATTTGCTAAGCTCCTAAAGAACTGTGCCCTATTGATGCTAACAAAGCCTTTGTTCTGTTGCAGTCCTACACCAGCAAACTGCATCCGTTCAGCAGCATCTAATGCAGTTGTAGCAAACAAAGGGCCCAGGTGCATCAGCCATTGATTCAAACACTAAAATCTGCATCTGTATTGAACGATCGGCCTCATATATGGTCATATCACGCCGCTGCAGCCTTCTGGATAAGTCACCCAATTCTGTGAGAACATCATATAAAATGCCCATATTTTCAACAAACACCAGGGAGGTTAATAAACTGTTTAAATCAGCATATTTCCTCTGCTCAATGTCACTCCTCGTTGAGTCTTCGGAAGATTCCATGAAATGTTTAATAAGTCCTTTGTAGTTATTCCAAACAGCTCTCACAGATCTTTCACTTGAGGACACCCAACGTACATCTAGCACCTTTCCAATTGCCAGAAGTCTTACTTCTACCTCCAGAGCACATTCCCCAAGCTCTCTCTGATTTTTCGGAGAGGCATGGTAGGTGGTATATAGTTTATCAAAAAAAAATTTGAGCTGATTAATGCCTGCGACTTCTTTACAAACATCACCCACAGCAAGCTCCAGCTTGTGGTTAGCACAGTGCCATACACTCAACTATGGATATTTCAGTTTCAGAAGAGTTGCCACACCGGATTTCCTACCTATCATATTTGAAGCACCATCTGTTACAAGCTGAACCAAATGACTTTTTAAATACTCATCAGTAAAACCGTGTCTCTCTAAGCATGCAAGTAAGGTATCTAAGATTAGATCTGCTGCTGTGCTTGGCAACTCAACAAGGTCCAAGAAAAAGGTCAGTGGCTCATTGTGTTTATCAATACATGCTCTTACACAGATAATTAGTGTGGTCAATTTACTATTTGTGAGCTTAGGGACATATTTATGGGAATGGTGGCGCAGGGCAGCACAGCAAGTTACTTTGCTGCGCTGCCCTGCGTCACAGGGAAAGGGCGGGAATGTGCCGTATTTATCCAATATGGTGCATTCCGGTCTTTTCCCCCTGCACTGGCGCCATTTCGACAGCCTAGCTTCAACGCAGGCACACTTGCCCCATGGTGCAAGGGTGCCTCCTTTGCATGCAGGATTGTTTTTGTGCAGGAAGGTGCACCTTCCTGTACAAAAACAATCTTGAGAGGCTTTTTCATCTTTCTATGTGGGCTGCAGAATAAAGCACAGTTTGAAAGAGGAAAAAGCAAGGAGACATAAAGATATTTCTCCTAGTAATGCATCTTCTGGGGCAGCGCAAGATTTTGCCGCATTCCCAGGATTACAAGTCCTTGTAAATCTATGAATGCGTCAAAAACTGTGGGGGTTGTGTGGGAGACTTTTATTATTGCAGGAAAACTACTGCCTGACAAAGCCACTGCTGCTCTAGGGTGTGCTGCTTTGTAGACCTGCCCGCAAGACTGGTGGTGAACCTGGGTATGAATTGTGGTGGACAGGGCTTCAAGTTTACCCAACTGGCCACCGGTAGGGTTCACCTGCTGGTGCTAAGAGACCAGGGCTTCTAAGGTCTAGTGGGGCCTTCTAAAGTCTATCATGGGTGCTCCCTCAGGAGTGGTCTGATGGACAAGGCATGAAGGCTGAACCAGGTTCCCCAGTTCCAAATTTGGTAGCTCTGGCCATAATGCCACATCCTATCCCCACCGAACACCCTTCTGCCCCACTGAGTGAAACTCGCACTGTCTTCACCTACAACCCAATTCTGCCCCATTATAAGCACCTGGATGTGACTCATTTCAAATTATGCAGTGCCTGAAAAAAAGTAACAACATTCTGGGAAAAGCAAATACTCATAGGGAATGCAGGATTATGTAAAGCATGCAAAATATAAGCAGGAACGACATGTTACCTTAACGTTTTTACTCTCGTTCAGGAATCAATGAGTATTTTTTGTCTCAAACATTGAGGACATGAATACAGGGCTCCTCCTGTACACATGTGTTAAGCAGGGCTCAGAGACAAAGGAACTCAAGAGAATCTGATCTGACTCACGGAAACCCACAAGGGCTCCTTCTTATCCACAAATTGTGCACTCTTGATTGTCAGCGCCAGGATGCCTGTTAGGTGAGAGTGCGCTTTACAAGTGAGATAAATAAATAATTCTTATTCATGTCAGCCAGCTAGCTGCTCAAACATAGTATAGCACATATGTATTCAAGTGTCCTGCAAAGAAGAATGAGTGCGAGTAAGTAAATGTGGGTGTGAATGATTGAGTGCCTGAATGTAACTGAGCATGAGTGAAAGAGTGTATGTCGATGATAGTGAGAGAAAGTGAGTGAGAAGGAGTCACGTAGAGTAAGTGAAACTGTAAGTTAGAATGAGGTAATCAGAGTAGGAAAAAGTGGTGAGACTGAGTGAGTGAGAATGTGATACCGAATGTTGAAGAGTGAGTGCAAGTGAGCAATTTTGAGTAAAAGGGAAAGTGAATGAGAATGAATAATGGGGGTAGTGAGCCTGAGTGAGATAACATGTGAGCAAGCAGGAAAAAACACAGGCCTTGGCAAAGTGGAGGTAAATATTTACTTATGGGAGGAACATATTGTGCATCTTGAAAAAAAATGTGGTCAACTCCTGGGGATGTTGTCTTGGCACAGTAATGGCTTTGGAGAGAATTTGTGTAAAAATGGGGTGTTGAAAATAAAATGCAGTATTTGACCCTATAGTTTTTTTTTTCAAAATTATCTTGGGAGTAGCAACACCCAGACTGCAAATCCTCCGGGCCCTCCTTTATCTCTTCTTAGTCTTACAAGGCCCAGTAAATCGCACTCTTTTCCAAATCTCTTTCTAAATATTATCACTCTCAAAAACTGTTTTTTCTATGTAATTTTCCTTTGATGGGAAGAGGAGGTTTCTGAGGTGGTAGTATCAGGCAAGTGACACTACTTGGGCTCCCTCTGTTCGAGCCTTCATGGAGGATCCCTCTTCATTGCTACCTCCACCTGACCCCAGACTCCGCAACGCACTCCCTTACAGGCTTGATTATCCACTACTC
Organism: Triturus cristatus; assembly: GCF_964204655.1. Classification (NCBI taxonomy): domain Eukaryota; kingdom Metazoa; phylum Chordata; class Amphibia; order Caudata; family Salamandridae; genus Triturus; species Triturus cristatus. Next base: position 1,034,551,545 of record NC_140594.1, on the reverse strand, counting down.
CTCTCCAGTGCACCTTATCTCACAGCTGACCTTGGGCCCCAGCCCCATATCAGGCACCATCGGGCTCCACTTTAATTTTTCCCGGTAAAAACATTAGTAAAATCACCTTCAAACTTAAAACATTGAATATAGCAGTAAATATAATTAGCACACACTTTAAAGTATGTTCCACAGTAGCCCTTATGACCCGACTGCTAATTAAATAAACAAAAACAGAAAGGCGAAAGGCCATGACAAGGCCGGCTTTAGCGCTGATGCGAAAGTCTTTTTTGGCGCCACACCAATAATCACTGCCATACGCCACAAGTGCTCCTCATCTCCCCATAGCCCCTCCCCCTCATGACCTCCTCCTCGGATTCCCTCACTGCCACCCTCCACCAGTGCCCCTCATTTCGCTGTAGCCCCTCCCCCTCATGACCTTCTCCTCAGAATCCCTCACTACCATCCTCCAGCAGTGCCCCATATCTCTCCCTAGCTCCCCCCTCCCCCATGACCTCTTCCTCAGATTCCCTCACTGCCACCCTCCAACAGTGCCCCTCATCGCTCCATAGCCACTCCCACTACCTCCTCCTCGGATTCCCTCACTGCCACCCTCCAACAGTGCCCCTCATCTTTATGTAGCCCCTCTCTCATATGCATTTCATTTGTTGTGTAGCGCTACTCAGATCAGTGTAGTGTGTGTCAGTACTTTACACCACGCACACATTATACAGAGACAACGAATCATACAAGTATGTAAATCCAGGGACGTCTTAAGGATTGTGGGGGCCCTGGGCCAAACATATTGTGGGGGCCCCTTTTCAAATAGCTTTGAATTTATGACCCAGATTAGCTCTTTTATGCCCTCTTTGGCCAGATCACTGACAGTGCACACACACACTGGTCTAAATTCTAAACCTGTTTACATTCTAATATTTAGGATAGTGATGCGTTTTCAATATTGTAACACAGCTGTAGGTCACTAATATTACTGCAAATAATCTCTGTGACATACGAATATGTAAGGTCCTGTTTTGATCTAAAATAAACTTTTTATGTATGTTGTATGAAACAAAAACATTTCTCTGCAAAATGTTTCTAATAGACACTCACACATCACCCACATTAAAAGTAAATTAAAGGAAAACGGTGTTTGAAACAATCTGTTGAAGAATTATTCAAAGTCATCCGGGCATGAACAGAGCTGGCTCTCTCAGGGGGCCCCCTGACAGGCTGGGGCCCTGGGCCAGAGCCCACTTTGCCCATGCCTTAAAACGTCTCTGTGTAAATCAGCCTACAGGAAATGTCACATAAGCCAATGAGGATTACAAGGTGTATGAATCACATGTCATCCATACTGGTGGGCAGTTATTTTAAGAGGGTTTGGTCTGGAGAAGCACAAACTCAGGATTTAAAGAGTACTCCAGTGGTTAGGGGTTGGCTTTACTGATAAAAATGTATATCTGCCCAAAGATACTCATTTTAGCAACATTAGAATAATGAAAGCCTGGGGAAGTTCTAACTATATCACATAACAAAAAACCCGAAGTTCTAACTATATCATTCAGGTTTGCATGCAGCTCTTTGATGACAGTTCATTGGTCACTGTCCTATGTTAGGATTGTAACTTCTGAACTGCAAGTAACACAAGGATCATTGTCACAATGACAGTAACCCACTGAGCTTCCACATAAAATACAGTTCATCTGCACTTAACTACTAACAGAGAAATGATTGCTCTCCAGCAGGATCATTAATACCCAGCGTTATCTGGGCATTTTTTTATTGTCCTATTGTTGTCCTGCATCAGCCATGATAATGATAAAAACGGATTAAATGAAGCACACACGAAGTACATGTCCTGCTGCGCCTGTGCAGAATTTAAAAAGAAAAACAAATAGTGACACATTCTCCTACCTACTCCATTAGTCAATCTTAGTGTCGCAGCCTGAAGTGATAAGCAACTGCAGGGGTTGGGAAAGGTGAATCAAAATAAACAAACTTCTTTTCTCCTGCGCTGCATAGAAAAAGAATATCCCCGCAGCAGGACAGTAGGCAAAGGTTACCGCGGCCAAAGAAAGGATGTGTCGCCTTCGCCATGCCCCTGTTGGAGATGAAGGGGTGAAAAAATAAACAAAGCCTCGTTAACATGTAAATGGTCTTTTAAAGACCTGTGAAGTACTCAGGTACGGCTGCGATAATCTCTGAAACTGTCTGTGTGTGCGCGCCCGGGCTTTGAAGCACTTTGAGCCCCATGGCGTTTCGCGCCTGCCTTCAAGCCCTTACTAGAACCGGGCCTGAATTAGGGCAGTCCCGGGACGCTTTTTTTAAATCAAGAAGTAGGGGAACGGACTAGCATAATTTTTGAAAGTAGGGGCACGCCGTGCCCTTCCGTTCCCCCCCACTTCTAACACTGCTGTAAATCTGCTTTCTCACTGATAAATGTTGAATTGTTTTTAGACAGATGTGCCCAATGTACATAAGCGTCTGGCAAGACCAACTGGACTGCCAGTGTTGGTGAAGGGTACTGAGTGTCCCAGAATCCAGAGTAACCCGTGACCTTTTTCTCCTGTACCATGTGCTGAAAGACTCCCTCCTTTCACTGTGGCGTAAGCTGTGCCCGGGTAAAGGGTGGGCCCATCCATGCTGGGCTCGGCCCCCCTCTTGGTTCTGGGCTCTGGCTATGAGTTTACTGAGTTTGCTGACCGGAGTCAGCATATCATGGTGCATTATCTCACCTCCGATCTTTGACGTTATCCAGGCTGTCTGTTGGATCTGGTAGAACCTGCTTTATCTTACTCTGTATATACTGCTGCCTAACTTACTGGATGTGTGCATTGGCCCTCTTGGCCACTCATAGTTGGATATATTTTAGTGGCTAAGAGTGGAACCATGCTTACACAATCATAGTTGACGGTATAATGGGGGAGCAATAAAAAGGCCCTTTAAGGTTGGCAGACTTTCTGGACCATTCAGATGAGAGCTGTGTGAAAGTTGTTTGAAAGACCTTTGGCCCAGGGGTTGTACTTGGCTAAACTCTGGTACCCATGGGGAAACGCAAGTCCTGGTGTTTGCCACAAAGGCATGGACGAGCATGGTTGCCACCATGGATAATTTTTTACAGCATGCCACGGAATAGTGGGCGAGGAAATGGAGCTGGCTACCAGTCGCCTTTCCTTTCCTTCTCTCCTCTATATCCTATGTTACTCTTACCTTCCAGTCTATCTGGCACCCTGTGTCTGGCTCTATTTCAGAATCTGGACCACCATCACCAGCTCCTGTGTCAGAGGCTGAGAGCATATTACATTAGCTTCCCCTCCTATAGAGCCATATCATGTCCTAAGTGCTCCCAGAACCCTGTCATCACGTTGCCACCTGTTTCCCAGCCTCCATTAGCAGAGATTCTTAGGGCGGGGGGTAAAAATAAATTCCTGATTACTGGAAGCAAATTTAAGCATCCAAGGGTTAATGACGACCCTCTGGCAGTACTGCCCCATTGGTTATGGCAAAGACTGACATGATTACTTTGAATTCTTTCCATGATTTTTTAAAATAGCTGCATGTGAGGCAAAATTGGAACCCATTAGCTCATGTTTAGCAGCCATTGAAAAGGCACTTTTTAAACAGAACATGCTACAGCCAATGTGCCCTGCAGAACCCCATGTCCTTAACCCATTTGGTTCTGGCTCTGGATAATCTCCTTTTGCTGGGTCAAGTGACCCGCAGCATTTGGTTAAGGCAAGGGATATTAGGATGCCGAAAGTTCAGAGTTTTGGCACCACTGCTAGTTCCCATAATCAACCGAAGTGGCCAAAACCACCCTCCTTACTCCTGAGAGTAGATGGGCATCCTAGAGCGGACACCAATCGTTATAAGGCAGTGTCAGCCGGAACATCTAACGAGGGGGCTAATAGGGTCCGTAATTGTGCACCCAGTTTGCCCAGGCTTGTCACCCTCAACTTACCACTTGAAGCTACACCTTATGTGGTAGTTTCAGGGAACATACCATCTCTCCCATCTGTCTCTTTGGAGGACTTTTATCAATTAATTCCTGCATTTGCTAGATGTAAACACCACTCTAGGGACCCGGGTGGAAAGACCTATTCATATGGTACGAAAAGTGAGCTGGGTAGGCCGGGCCAAGACAAATCTTGGGGCGGGCGGGGGGGTAGAGAAACTGTATCATCACAAATTTTTACAGACCACACATAGCGGGTAACATTTTAGAATCCACCAGATGTCCACCTCATAGTGGCCCTTTCTCTTCCATTGTGGCCCTTCCTTTGGGATTCTTTTACAGAGCAACAGACTACACCTCACATTTTGGACAGAGGCAGGCCCCTGGTCACCCAGCTATGACTTGGGGCACACAGAAGATGGCTCTTAGTGATTGGGTGCTTTCTAACAGATTTGCCCCATTATCTTCTTTGGATAGATGCGATTGACTGGTTTGGGATAAACCACAGACTGTGCAGCAAAATGTGTCCCCAGCCCAGAGTTCTTCAGACACTTTGGTTGTTGGAAGCAAAGAATGCAATATCAAGGATCACACCCCACAAATTACTAGGTTGTCCACTAAACTGCTGCAGTATGATTTTGAAGTTTCATATTTGCCTGGTGATAGGAATGGTAGAGCAGGATATTTATCCAGATTTCCTATTGTTGAAAGTGCCATGGAAACAGTTGAGGAAGAGGAACAAGACAGGCGTTTTTGCATTATTGTTGAGAACATGTTTGCCATAAATGGACTGGAGAAGAGAATTGAGCAAGGATGATTCTTTAGTCCAAGTGATGAAGTTTGCGAGGGATGGTTGGCCCAAGGAGAAAAATGTTCCATAACAGTTCCATACATTTGTTAAAGTTTCTTTGGAACTTTTGGTATAGGATGGAACACTTATGCATGGGGAGAGATTGGTACCCCCTGACAGTTTATGAAGAATAATGCGTGGCACGCATGAAGGACATTTGGGCAGGACTTTGACGAAACACGGGGTATGGGAGACTTTCTGGTGGCCCCTTATGGATAAAACCATTGATGAATATGTGGGGGATTGTTGTGTGAAGCAATGCAGAGAAAGTACAAAATAGACATATCCTCTTATCTGATCTATCACTATTTCCATAATGGTAATCAGTCACAAAGATGACATTTCCCCATAGACAAACTCATCACATGATTTTTTTTATTTCTATTATTTATCAGAAAATATCAAAAGAAAAAATCATATGTGATGAGTTTCTGTCTATGGGGAAATGTCATCTTTGTGAGTGATTACCATTATGGAAATAGTGATAGGTCAGATAAGAGGTTGTCTATTTTGTATTTTCTCTCCCTTTCCTCTTGGACCTCAAAGTAATCGGGGATACCTTTTTAAGGTCTCTTCTAGCGAAAGCAACGCATGCGCTGCTCTCGCTATTGCGAGTACTTTTTGGAATCGATTCATCTGTAAGCCTTACATGCATCTGTAGGAGTTAGAGTAGTGACTCCGTCATAGCGCAAGCTTTAACGGTTGTGTTTGAATCGGGGACAGGTAGCGTGCGCCCGCCTGGCTGGCCAGTTACTATGCAGTCTCCCTCATCAGAGGCGTTGAAAGAGTTCGAAGAGATAGTTGCTGCACTTCTCACTCATTCCAGCACCCTATTTCTTCAGGAGGATGGTAGCCCTATGCATTTTTACGTGCCACGGGGGCCCTGGAAGCGGCTGCTGTCCCCACTCATCGAACACGGGGAGGGTTGTTGTGCCGGCTGCGGCAGCCGAGGGCACTGCTCCTGGCACCACCCAGGGAAGGCTTCAAGGCTGGGCCTGATGTCTACATCTCCGCTCGCTTCGTGGCGGAGTGCGTGAGGACCGGAGAACTTTTAGACCCTGATGCTTACTGCTTGGTCCCCGAGGTGCTCCCCACACAACCATGCTGCTCTCATGAGCTAATCCCGGGCCGCTCCAACGGTCGCAGCTCCTTCACCCACTCCAAGGACTTGGCCATCCTCATGTACCTTCGTGACCATGCTCCTGTCACGGGTACAGCAGTCTGGAAGGAGATGAGCTGTGTGCAGCTCACCAGACACACCTGGCAGGCCATGAAGAGCCGCTATCTCAAGCGACTTCGAGGCCGCGAGAGCAAATACCAACTCCGGGCCCGCACTGTCATTCCCACCCTGGTGTACCCTTACTGTAGCCTATGCCCTGACACCCGAGGACTTCACACTACCGCCGGAGGCCAAGAAGAAGAGGACAGTGTGGAAGGGGAGGCAAGCGGGGAAAGAGACATCCAAGAGGACAGCACACTTGCAGAGAACAACCCAGATGGGCCATTGGAACAAGATTGACTTTCTACACAGGGCACTGCACAGGGACCATTCAGGGTGGTTTTGCTCCTCCTTTGAGCAGTACAAAGGTTACATCTACTGAGGGTGCCCTAGTTCTTGATGCAAGTAACCAACCTGCCTGATTGGAGATTAGCAAAGTTGCAGAAAACGCCGACCGAGATACCACCCCAGCTTCCATAAGCAGCCATAATGATCAATGTATTGTTGACTGACCTAGGGAGACAGGTTGCCACTGAAGGTTCTCTGGAGGATCGCAAAAAGGAGCTTCGGGTGAATCCATCTAGTGATAATGCCAGAAACTCGCCAGAGCCTGACGTGGCTAAAGGCATCGATTCGACATCTCTTGACTTCCCTGAACCCAAGCCTCCAAGTGTCAGAAAGCTCGATTACTTGGGCCATTTAAAAGCTGCTCAGTGCAGCCTTGAATCGCACAGTCTAATAACCCAGTCAGCAGGTTACGGGATTGACTTGTCAGCTGAAGCTGAAGATGACCGCAGAAGTATTGACCTACATGAGAAATGTAACAAGGTATCTGCTGCAGTAGCCGCTAGTATTCCTCACAAGAAGGATGTGGTGATGTGTATCAAAGGCTCATCTGGAGAGAAGCCTCAGAAAGAGCAGGGTTCAGGGGGAAAGAACGGTGTTCAACGTCTCAATACTCCTTGCAAAGAGCAGAGTGGGGCGATTAGGGCCAAGTACCCCCTAAAAGGATGTCTGCTAGAAGAGCACCATGCACGGATTACCAACCTCCACTGGATGAGACCCCATATGAAGAACGAGAAGCGGAGAGTAGTGACAAGCCGCCACAGCACAAGATGGATCACAGAGACCAAAATCCAGGGAATGGGATCAAGAGATCTTGAGATGAGGCTACGAATAAAGATCAGGATGCAGGTAAGATTCTCATTGGGAGAGAAACCCATGTAAGGTACAGGATTCGGGAAACTGTACCAATTGCCCCTGGATTGAGACTGTACAAACAGGAGCATAATTCAAGGGGCATTGGTAAGTTTTCCTAAATTGAGTATCCACCGACAGAAACGGATGGAGAGAACCATGCCAGGGTTGCTGAATGTGAAAATTCTCAAAGTAATGAAGTCATCACAAGCTGCCTGGGGGTGAGCTCTTGGCTTCTAGATTGGAATGCAAATAGTTCCACAATGTATCTGTATGAAACTCAGTATAAAAGGTAGATGGGGTCTTAGGCTGCCTTTGGATGAGACGTCATGTATCAACCCAAACAACTTCAAAGCATGTCAGGGCATGCCCGCGTAAGGAAAATGCAAGACTTAAATGGAGGTAACAGTAATAGGAGCTTCCAGGCTGAGAGCCATGATGTAGGCAGTTGCAAGCAAGAGGTACTAGCCATCTCAGAATGAGCTCTGTAGGGAACAGAATATTGGGAACAGTACCAAGCCACCAGATGTTGAGACCCCACATAAAGAGCAGCATGTAGGGAATGTCGCCAAGCTTTCTTTTGCTGATACCCCATGTGAAAGAATAGAATGCAGGAGATGGTAACACAGGATCCTGGACCTGAGATCTCATGTGAAGAGTAGAGTCTAGAAAGTGATACCTACACTGTGACACTACGTAAAAACTCATTGATTCAAACCTACATAAAAATGCAAGGAAAAACTACACAATGTATCTTAATGAAATCCTACACAAAGAAAATATAGTGAACAGTATTAAAAGTTTGCACGTTAAAGCTCCTCATAAGTTAAAGAATTTGGGTTTTGCCATGAAGTGCTGTTAAGATGGGACATGTTCAGTCAATCAGGGAATTTTTAAAGCGCACTACTCACCCGTAAGGGTCTCAAGGCGCTGGGGGTTCGGGCAGCTCCAAGGTCATCCCGAAAAGCCAGGTCTTGAGATCTTTTCTGAAAGCTTGCAGTGTAGGGCTTAATCTGATGCTGAGGGGGAGTTTGTTCCAAGTCTTGGCGGCGATGTAGGAGAAGGATCTACCCCCTGTTCTGGCTCTTTGGATGCAGGGGATTTCGGCCAGGGCTAGGGTGGTAGAGCAGAGGTTTCTCTTGGGGCCGTGGAAGGAGATTCTTTCGTTGAGGTATTGGGTTCTGGTGTTGTGGCGGGATTTGTAGGCGTGTGTGAGCAGCTTGAAGGTCACTCTCCTTTCGACGGGGAGCCAATGGAGGTCTCGGAGGTGCTGGGTCATGTGGTCATGTCGTTGGATGCTGAGGACTTGTCTGGCTGTGGCGTTCTGGGCAGTCTGGAGTTTATGGAGGAGAGCTTTGTTGATTCCGGCATAGAGCTCGTGTCCATAGTCCCACCTGCTGGTGATGAAAGCATGGGTGACAGTTTTCCTGGATTCGGGGGGACCCATCTGAAGAAGGTCTTGCTAAAAAGAAGAAAAGCACAATGACTGGAGCCGTAACCGGGCCACACTGGATAAAAACGATTTGAATATCTGTTGGAACACATTTCCCCCAACTTAGGTAAGACGTTCATGATGTAGTGTTATGAGACTATGAACCAGTTAAGTGGCAGCCTAGACAATGTTATGCCATCTAACACGTACGATTTTATGTCTTTGTTCCGAGTACTTTTTTGGTGCTGGAGTCAATTCAATGGGACAACAAAAGGCATGTGTTCTAAAAACCGGTTATATGCGCTAAACAGTGGCACGCATGTTGGTGACAACCATTTGTTTCCATACACTTGGTGATTACTGTGGTTGCAGCTATCTTTCTGAAAATAGTGCCTAGCTTTTGGAAGTTGTCTGTTTGCTAATTCTGGACATGCAACATCTTTTCTCAGGATCTCCATTTCACCCCTGGACACCCCCCCCAACTAAACAAGCCAATATAGCGTGGGTGCGGGATAAGAAAATAGTGGTGGCAACTGAGGTGACTTTACTTGGTGACCGTCTGTTGCAGATGTTGGCTCTGTTTGCATGTTTGGGTTATCCTAGAATTTGTTAAGCTTTATTGGCTGATGCCCATCCCTTAAAAAAAAATATATATATAGGATGTGATTTTGAACACAGCGAAGTGGGTTATAGCTTTGGCTGGAGCAGATTGAAAGTATCCGGAAGCCTTAAAGACTGAAATTGGAATTGAGTAAAAACTCTAAATCTACTTTAGGTGGGGGAACCTAACAATTACTGCCTTTCCTGAGCAATTCTTAAGCTTTTTTTGCAGAGTTTGCAGTTTTTCAGTGGTTACATTTGACCTGAAACCAACGTTTTATCTTTGATAAACCACATTAAATACATATCAAATTGATAGGCTGAAGTTCCAAAAACATGGAGGATGTGCTGTGCCCAACTTTGCATTTTCCATCCTCCTTCGGTGGAAATATGTGTAAAGCATAGTTGGGACTGCTGCTAAGCATTTGTAGAGGGGCACATGGGCAAGTCTGAAGTTAATCAATTACCAAGGAAAATTCTGGCAGGGTAGGCCAAAGAGTCCAGTTCTGCAGAATGCTTGTATCGCCAGAGTAGGCAACAGCCATGCACTGCTTGAAGAGAGTTCGTGTAGAGGTTTGAAGGAGACTAGAGTGCCTACAACATACAAGATGCTTGGATTTATATTAATGTCCCCTTAAGACAAGCAAAAAAACTTTTTTTTATAATGGCCGCCTCCAAGTTTTTCGACTGATGCTGCTGGTTTTTGACTCCGATGGTGCACTGTGGCCTGCTAACCAGACCTCAGTGCCCTGACCCTAAAAGTGTATGTCAAATTGGCTGGACCCAATTGGAAATGTCTAACTTACCTGCAAGTCCCTAGTAAATGGTACCCAGGGTATGTAAGTTAGAGGGGTACCCCAGAGCTTGCAGCACTGATTATGCGACCGTGGAGGTCCCCCAAGTAAAATTAGTCCCCCAGTCTGTCACTACAGACTAGTAGAGCAGTCCTGCATTACTAGCCCAACTATGCCATTGAAAGCAATGGCAAAGCCACCTCTTTCCCCCCCCCCTCCCTGTAAATGTGTGTAATTCGCCCCTCTAGCTGGCCTACTGGGTCTTAAAGGCAGGGTACGACATATGACACAGGCAGGACATGTACTTTAGATCTTCTGGCAGTAAATCGTGCAAAGCTGCAGTTTTTACTGTGGGAAGACTTGGTCGCCATGTTGATGAATACAAGGTTACATGCTGACTGTGCTAACACCATAATGGTACAAACGAAGAAGGCTCTCTAAAGGTATCAGACAACTCTTTGCATTAAGTCCGACTTGTATCCCAAGTCAAAATTAATATAACTTGTTGCAGTGTGCAGCTTTAGGGATGCCGACGCTTTGTTACCCTTAAAACTCTTGTGCCTTCCAAGGCACACATGAAGCCTACTCCACAAGACAGCTTTCTGTCCACCTGGAGAGACATGCTAATGACTCTCAGGATGGAGAACAATGAGGGATTGCAGGGTTGGTAGGTGTTGACTCCGTCCTCCAGGAACTCACATGGGTGTTAGCAACCGAAGGCAGGCTTCAAAGGTGAAGCCGCCTTTGAAGGGCAGATGTGTAGCAACAGAGGGGAGGGCTTCCCCATTGTTGAGGTAGACAGGCTGGTACAGGACGCAGAAAAGGCAAACCAGTTGCCAAACTGGTTTCCCCAGGAGCATGTAGTCCTGAGGTAGGCTACACAGTGGGGGTGGGCTAGGGAGGTCTGAACACAGAGAGAGGGGTTCTCACCATCTTGGGAGTGGGCAGAATAGTGCATCCTGGGGTAGAAAGATGTCACACTCCACATGAAGTGGTCACCAGGTAGGAGGGAACCTGGGAGTCCATTGGCTACCAACTGCATCCTGCCCTGGGGATACTTTGGAGCATAAAGGGGGCACCCCTGGCACCCAGACCTCGGATCTCAACCTACTTGGAAGGACTGCCCTGCTGCACTGAGGGAGCAACAAAGAGAGGCTGCAGTGACGAGGGCTACACCTGGTGGCTAGCAAAGGAAGGGACTCTGCCTGCCGTATCCTGCTTGAGGAAAAGCTGTCGCCAGAGCCCTGTCAAGTCAGAATCAGAACAAGCTTTATTCGATTTTTATACAAGTAAAATCACAAAAGCAAACACAACAGATAAAAACAGTTCATCTTGTAAAAGGAACATGCATCACAAATAAAAAAGAAATCACTAAAACAATATCTCACAGGATTAAGTCCATCATAGTGTGTCAAAAACCCATGTCCTTGCGAGATTTATATGGTAATAGTCTTTCTTATTCTCAATATACTTTTTAAAAAACAGGCAATTGTTTCAATAAAGCATTCGTTGGCTGAAAATTGCGAAAATGAAAATGCCGGTTGACATTGGGTCCACCCACCTAACCTTAAAATTGGCAGAATCCACCTAATTCTCTGTTTTTTTAAATAAAATTTGCAAAATAAAACCACATGCAATGATGATTTCAAAGACTGATCATCGCATGGACGACGGCATAGCTCTTTTGACCAATTATTTATCTCAACCTCTCAGACCCGCGTGCTCTCTTGCTCCCCTCTCAGCCCTGTGTGCTCTCTAGCTCACCTCTCCTCTCCATGTGCTCTCCTGCTCCCCTCTCAGACCCGTGTGCTCTCCTGCTCCCCTCTCAGCCCCGTGTGCTCTCCTGCTCCCCTCTCAGACCTGTGCGCTCTCCTGCTCCCCTCTCAGACCTGTGCGCTCTCTTGCTCCCCTCTCAGACCCGTGTGCTCTCCTGCTAACCCCTCAGCCCTGTGTGCTCTCCTGCTCCCCTCTTAGACCTGTGTGCTCTCCTGCTCCCCTCTCAGACCTGTGTGCTCTCCTGCTCCACTCTCAGCCCTGTGTGCTCTCCTGCTCCCCTCTCAGCCCCGTGTGCTCTCTAGCTCCCCTCTCAGACCTGTGTGCTCTCCTGCTACCCTCTCAGCCCCGTGTGCTCTCTATCTCCCCTCTCAGCTCTGTGTGCTCTCCTGCTCCCCTCTCAGCCCTGTGTGCTCTCTTGCTCCCCTCTCAGACCCGTGTGCTCTCTTGCTCCCCTCAGACCCATGTGCTCTCTAGTTCCTCTCTCAGCTCTGTGTGCCCTCTAGCTCCCCTCTTAGCTCCGTGTGCTTTCCTGCTCCCCTCTCAGCCCGTGTGCTCTCTTGCTCCCGTCTCAGGCCTGTGTGCTCTCTAGCTCCCATCTCAGCCCCGTGTGCTCTCTTGCTCCCCTCTCAGACCTGTGCGCTCTCTTGCTCCCCTCTCAGACCTGTGCGCTCTCTTGCTCCCCTCTCAGACCTGTGCGCTCTCTTGCTCCCCTCTCAGTCCTGTGTGCTCTCTTGCTCCTGTCTCAGGCCTGTGTGCTCTCTTGTTTCCGCCAGTCTTGTGCTCTCCCTTTCTCCTGCTGACTTACTATCCTTTTGAAAAGTGGCCACTGGGGTGAGGGCACAAGCTGAAGCAGTCTGTCTCTTGCCTGCTCCGCACGCTACCAGGTTCGCTTCGGTTGAGGACAAAGACAGAACAACTAGCACTGGCCCATCCCAACAAAGGGGCTAGGCGAGTGGCTTCCACGCCAGCGCCACTACGCCATCAACTACTCTTCTCACAGAGGAGGCAGGCGCAGTCTGTTTGGCCTCAAACCCACAACTATATTCTCTAGTGGATCAATTGGGAACCATAGAGATCTAGATGAAACTCACATCTTCCAAGCAAGCAACTTATGTGATCTTGTACAAAGTGCTTTTATGCCCTTTCTTTCTTTATCTGCCAATATTGAGAAAATCTATAAAACATATTAAACCTGCCAGTTAATGTCATTTTAAAAAATCTTTTTTTTAAATCAGACCACGGCCCCAGTGATGACGGAATAGCCCTGGGGCAGGAAGCCTTCGACCTTGACATTGATCCTACCCGTAGGAGCGGTTCATTGAATAAAGAGTCAGTCGTAGAACCAGTACACTAGGGATTTAATTTGTTTCTAAGGTTGACCAGTCTGTGTGATCTTAGGCACAAATCCCAGAGGCATGAAGAGAACTTTCACCTCCAGTCATGTTGAAAAGTTGCATGGGGCGGAGAGCTCCATCACCTCGTCAGGCTTCCTCCCAGACTTCAGTTTTTTAGGTCTCGCCCTTGCGAAAGCAGCGCATGCGTTGCGCTCGTCAAACGAGGGCTTCTTGGAATCGATACAATGCCAGAAGTCGTGTTACAGCTCCGCCTCCATTTTTGATTCGTAGGTGTCGTTTTGCGTCATAGATTAGGCAAAACACAGTGTAATGATTGCACCGGAGGCAATCATTACACTGAGGGTTGCCACCCTGTCCTCTTTTGGCCCCACCAGGATTTGATATTTTACTTGCGGCGGGCGACAGTGTCTCTCAATTAGCCGCTAAGCACTTTTTTTCTTCGTATTACGCGTTTGCCTTCAACAATGGCTGACACGCTTTTTATTTCTCCCCTTATACCCACAGGTGACCCACTATCCGATCGGGACACTAAACTAGAATAGCCTTCATCGCCAATTAATACTATCCAATTGTCGTATAATTATTTTAACCCGTGTATGGGACGAGACTACACCCCCACACTAGTCTCATGACACAAATTTACTCCATAGCACATCTAAGCCTCAGCGTGACCATAATTCTGAACTTCCCAAATGTCACACCTATCTGCTGTATTCCCATCAAACGCATCTAAATCTCATTTCGTGTCTTTCCACCCAATAAACCCCATTTAATCCTGATCCCTAGCCTACTCCAAATTCACCAAGCGTATAACTCGAGTTGCGTTTTCTAGTAAACTTCAGCGATATGTGTCGTCAGAACACAAAGCCAGATTACAACGTCTTGCCCTGCCACACTCCGGTGCCTCAGCACAGCACTTGCTACTTAAAACCGATGCGGCGCCGGCTCTCCAACCACAGCTCAAACGATTCCGGGGGACAATAGGGGTGTGGGGGGTGTTTTGGAATCAATACAGTGCAATATTAGGCATGCGTGCATTCCAGGAATAAACACAGAAACCAAGCCTCTGGGGGCAATTAACAAGATAAAAAGAGAGCAGAATCAAGGTCAGTCCCTAAAGAAGATGAAAAACGGACTTCAATATGACCAGAACACAACCCCTGTCGAGGTCGGCGGCTCTCTTCCTACCCATAGTGCCAAGTACCTCCCCAACGAAAACAGGCATTGAAAATGCAATAGGTCTCGCCTTTGATTAAGTTAAAGCCATTTGCTTTGCTAATGGTATTGTATAGCAAAGCAAATGGCTTTAACTTAATTAAAGGCGAGACCTTTTGCATTTTCAATGCTAATTCTTATACTGCAATGCAGAGAAAGGGCACAACGTTCGAAATCCGCCTATGTAACCAACTAAATATCCAAGTCTTGGGGGAAAAGTGGGTATTGACCTGGTCGGTCCATTTAATATATTACCAGCTGCGTCTAGATCTGCTCTTGTTGCCATTTATTATTATTCAAAGTGGCAAGAAGTCCAGTTCATAGGTGAACCTACATCTAAAAATGTTATTGACTTTTTGAAGGATGATTTTCTAAGAGAGGGTTTTCCATCTATCATTGTTTCTGATGAAGGTGTACAGTTTCAGTCAAGAATTCCCAAAATGTCTCCAACAAGAGGGAATTGAGTAACTTAAAAGCTCAGTATACCACCCACAGGTGAACAGGCTTGTTGAATGCAGGAATGGAGTCCTTGGTAGTTGTGTTCCGTGGGCGATTGCGAGCAATTGTGTTAGAAATGGGGGTCTCTAGTTGGCAATGGCTGGCCACTGTCGTCCAAGTAGGGACCCTTCTTCCCAAGTCAGAGTAAGCGGGCTACACCCTTTGATAACCCCTGCTCAACCCTGTGGTAACGTAGCACGAGCAGCTAGGCTTATCTCAGAGGCAGTGTGTGAAGCATTTATGACCATACACAGTAACACAGTGAAGAACACTACAAAGGGACACCACACAAGTAATTATAGAAAAATAAGTATCTTTATATATAGACTTAACACAAGACCAATAACGGTAAAAAGCCACAATACTTAAAAATAGAATTATTCTTGAAATGCTGCAAAAATAGTTCAAAGTGTGCAAAGAGGAGTTCAATTCAAAGCAGTGGTCTCTGCGACCCTTTTACTTACAAAGTACCTGGATTCTGTAGCAAAACAACCAAAATGTCGCAAGGGAGCTGTAGCGATGATTTTCCTCACGCGAGACCGGCGATGCGTTGAATCCTTGCCGCAAGGGAGGATGATGCGCCGAGCCTGTTGCGTGTGCGATCTTGTTGCGATGAAAAGAAATGGCGCGCCGCGAGGGAGCGATGATCCGGGTGCGATGCGATAAAAATGGCGGACGCCCGGCGTCCGCACTGCGATGTCGTGAAACGATGAACTCGATGTGATGACCTTTGGTTAGTGAGCATTTGGAGGCCCGCAAACGTGCGATGCGATGTTCTTCGGGTTAGCGAGCCTTTGGCAGCCCGCAATGCGATGATTTCCGGTAGCGAGCCCTCAGCGGCAGCAGCGCGATGATTTTTCTTACGCTCTTCGGCTGCGGCGGCTCGCAAACGGGCGTTAGCGACGACTTTCAGCACTCTCTTCTCTGTAGTAGAACTAGAGGCTCTGGAACTCACAGGAGCCTCACCTGCAGATAGAAATCCTCGCTGGGAGGAAACAGGAGGCTGGCGGTGGAGTCTGATGTGCCTGAGACTCCAGCAGGAGGCTAGCTCTCTTCTAGCCCTTGAGTGATTGCTGTAGCAAGATAAAGTACAAGTTCCTTCAAAGTCCTTTTCCTCTTCTTCCAAGTCCAGTTGTAACCACTGCAGGCCAATCCAAGAAACAGCACACAAGGACAGTCACCTCCTGCAGATTCCTTCAGTTACACGGACAGAGGTTCTTCTTGTTGTCCAGGAGCAATACAAATTGTAGGGGTTTCAGCACAGATATTTATACCCAAAAGTTTTTCCTCTCAGAAGCTACAAGTCACTGAACCCAAAATGCGAAGTGGGTCGCACACCGCTCGTCATACTAGCAAATAGCCCCATAGGATTCTGGAGAATGTAGTGACAGCGGCGGGTACACCTATGCCACGAGTAAAAAGTTTAAAATGCCATCCCTGGACACGTGTTTCGAGGTAATTGCCTCTCGTCAGCAGGGAGCAGGTACGTATGCGGGGTGCTCTAGACTGCCAAAAATTATCAGGTATAGTACCTCTCACGGCGCGCGGGTGCGGGATCCGGGCTCGTCAACCCATAGCTCAGGGAGCTTTAAATACAAAATGCGAAGTGGGTCGCACACCGCTCGTCATACTAGCAAATAGCCCCATAGGATTCTGGAGAATGTAGTGACAGCGGCGGGTACATCTATGCCACGAGTAAAAAGTTTAAAATGCCATCCCTGGACACGTGTTTCGAGGTAATTGCCTCTCGTCAGCAGGGAGCAGGTACGTATGCGGGGTGCTCTAGACTGCCAAAAAATATCAGGTATAGTACCTCTCACGGCGCGCGGGTGCGGGATCCGGGCTCGTCAACCCATAGCTCAGGGAGCTTTAAATACAAAATGCGAAGTGGGTCGCACACCGCTCGTCATACTAGCAAATAGCCCCATAGGATTCTGGAGAATGTAGTGACAGCGGCGGGTACACCTATGCCACGAGTAAAAAGTTTAAAATGCCATCCCTGGACACGTGTTTCGAGGTAATTGCCTCTCGTCAGCAGGGAGCAGGTACGTATGCGGGGTGCTCTAGACTGCCAAAAATTATCAGGTATAGTACCTCTCACGGCGCGCGGGTGCGGGATCCGGGCTTGTCAACCCATAGCTCAGGGAGCTTTAAATACAAAATGCGAAGTGGGTCGCACACCGCTCGTCATACTAGCAAATAGCCCCATAGGATTCTGGAGAATGTAGTGACAGCGGCGGGTACACCTATGCCACGAGTAAAAAGTTTAAAATGCCATCCCTGGACACGTGTTTCGAGGTAATTGCCTCTCGTCAGCAGGGAGCAGGTACGTATGCGGGGTGCTCTAGACTGCCAAAAATTATCAGGTATAGTACCTCTCACGGCGCGCGGGTGCGGGATCCGGGCTCGTCAACCCATAGCTCAGGGAGCTTTAAATAAAAAATGCGAAGTGGGTCGTACACCGCTCGTCATACTAGCAAATAGCCCCATAGGATTCTGGAGAATGTAGTGACAGCGGCGGGTACACCTATGCCACGAGTAAAAAGTTTAAAATGCCATCCCTTGACACGTGTTTCGAGGTAATTGCCTCTCGTCAGCAGGGAGCAGGTACGTATGCGGGGTGCTCTAGACTGCCAAAAATTATCAGGTATAGTACCTCTCACGGCGCGCGGGTGCGGGATCCGGGCTCGTCAACCCATAGCTCAGGGAGCTTTAAATACAAAATGCGAAGTGGGTCGCACACCGCTCGTCATACTAGCAAATAGCCCCATAGGATTCTGGAGAATGTAGTGACAGCGGCGGGTACACCTATGCCACGAGTAAAAAGTTTAAAATGCCATCCCTGGACACGTGTTTCGAGGTAATTGCCTCTCGTCAGCAGGGAGCAGGTACGTATGCGGGGTGCTCTAGACTGCCAAAAATTATCAGGTATAGTACCTCTCACGGTGCGCGGGTGCGGGATCCGGGCTCGTCAACCCATAGCTCAGGGAGCTTTAAATACAAAATGCGAAGTGGGTCGCACACCGCTCGTCATACTAGCAAATAGCCCCATAGGATTCTGGAGAATGTAGTGACAGCGGCGGGTACACCTATGCCACGAGTAAAAAGTTTAAAATGCCATCCCTGGACACGTGTTTCGAGGTAATTGCCTCTCGTCAGCAGGGAGCAGGTACGTATGCGGGGTGCTCTAGACTGCCAAAAATTATCAGGTATAGTACCTCTCACGGCGCGCCGTGAAAGGTATTTAACCTTGTATATTTGGCAGTCTACCGGCACCCCACATACAGACCTGCTCCCTGCTGACGAGAGGCAACTACCTCGAAACACGTGTCTAGGGATGGCATTTACTTAACACTCGTAGCATAGGTGTACTCGCCGCTGCTACTTCATTGTCCAGAATCCTATGGGGCTACTTGCTAGTATGACGAGCGGTGTGCGACCCACTTAATGGTTGAATTTAAAGCTTCCTCGAGCTAAACGGCTGACGAGTCAGGATCCCGCACCCGCGCGCCGTGAAAGGTATTTAACCTTGTATATTTGGCAGTCTACCGGCACCCCACATACAGACCTGCTCCCTGCTGACGAGAGGCAACTACCTCGAAACACGTGTCCAGGGATGGCATTTACTTAACACTCGTAGCATAGGTGTACTCGCCGCTGCTACTTCATTGTCCAGAATCCTATGGGGCTACTTGCTAGTATGACGAGCGGTGTGCGACCCACTTAATGGTTGAAGTCAGTGAACCCAGCCACAACCAGTTCTGGCCAGTCCTTGAGCACTTTGTTTACCAGGCTGCATCCTTCCTTTCATAAAGAGGGGGTCTGCCATCAGATGCACAGTGGGAGGTGGAGCCAGCATTCACCTTGCCAGGCACAGCCCTATTCAGGTCCAGGAGCTACCCCTCCCCATACTCCAATGCAGATCTCTCTATTCAACCCAGGTCTGACTCAGCCTGCCCTGTCCCTCCAAAACCAGACAGCCAATACACATAACAGCAGAGCACACTAGAAGGCTTTGGCAAGAAAATACCTACTTTCTAAAAGTGGTATTTTCAAACACAGAATATAAAAATAAACTTTACTAAAAGATGTATTTTAATATTCTGAGTTCAGGCATACTAAATTCGTTTTTCTACCATGTTCTTTGGGTCAGTTAGGACTATAGAATGTAATAGTCAAACTGCCCATTCTGGCCTATGGAGAACAGGTACCCTTACAGTAGTGAAAAACGAAAGTGGGTGTAATTCACTACCAGGACATGCTACACACACCAAGGCATGTCCTACCTTACACATACAATGCACCCTACCATAGGGGTGACTTACATGATGCCAAGGGAAGGTTCAGGGGATGGGAAGTGGGTGCACTTCACAGCCAAGATGGCAGTTCTGGACTGCACACAGACTCTGCAGTGGCAGGTCTAAGACACAATTTACAAGCTGCTTCTGTGGGTGGCGCAAACCAGCACTGCAGGCCCACCAGCAGCATTTGGTTTACCAGCCCTGGGCACACACAGGCCACGCTACTAGGGGCTAACAGGCAAACCAAATAAGCCAATCATGGATATACCAATTCACATGTCATATTTACACAGGGAGCATTCGCGCTGTGGCACTGAATGGCAGTGGCACAGCGCCCAGAGCATCTAATACCAGCAAAAACAGAGGAGACAACAGCGAAAAATGGAAAGGAGACCTACGCCAATGGCGCCAGGTCTAACACGCGTCCCCTCCAGCTGAAATGTGGGGAGAACTACCCATCCCCTTGGAAGTTCTCATCACTAGAGCGGAAAAATCTGGACAGACCATCAGCATTGGCGTGTTCTGTACCAGGGCAGTGTTCCACCGTGAAGTCCATACCCTGTAGGGAAATGGACCACCTCAACAACTTGGGATTCTCACACCTCATCTGCATCAACCATCTGAGGGGCCTGTGGTCCGTCTGAACCCGGAAGTGAGTCCCAAACAGGTATGGTCTCAGCTTCTTCAGTGCCCAGACCACAACAAATGCCTCACGCTCAATTGCACTCCACCTCTGTTCCCGTGGGAGTAACCTCCTACTGATGAAGGCTACAGGTTGGTCTAGTCCCTCCTCATTTATCTGTGACAGAACAGCCCCCACCCCATACTCTGAAGCGTCTGTCTGGACAATAAATTCCTTAGCAAAATTGGGCGCCTGGAGTACAGGTGCTGTACACATGGCAGTCTTGAGGGCATCAAAAACTTTTTGACAGGCGTCAGTCCAGTTCACCATCTTTGGCCGCTTCTTGGAAGTCAGCTCAGTCAAGGGTGCAACAATGTTGCCATACCCCTTGACAAACCTCCTATAGTAACCTGTGAGTCCTAAGAAGGCCCTCACCTGTGTCTGGGTCCTTGGGGGATCCCAAGCCAGGATGGTTTCAATCTTGGGCTGCAGGGGTGCAACTAGGCCACTCCCCACCTGGTGTCCCAAGTACACCACAGAACCGTGCCCAATCTGGCACTTACTGGCCTTGATTGTGAGGCCTGTTCTGCGCAGCGCCATCAACACTTCCCAGAGGTGACGCAAGTGGTCCTCCCAGGAGGAGCTAAACACTGCAATGTCATCCAGGTAGGCGGCACTGAAATCCTCCAGCCCAACCAACACCTGGTTGACCAACCTCTGAAAGGTGGCAGGGGCATTCTTCATCCCAAAGGGCATCACACGGAACTGGTAGTGCCCATCTGGTGTGGAGAATGCTGACCTCTCCTTTGCCCTCTCAGTTAAGGTGATCTGCCAGTACCCAGACGTTAGATCAAACGTGCTGAGGTACCGGGCAGCCCCTAACCAATCTATGAGCTCATCAGCTCTGGGGATGGGGTGGGCATCGGTCTTCGTGACCAAATTGAAACCTCGGTAGTCCACACAGAACCTAAGTTCAGGAGTGGCACCAGGCGCTGCAGCTTTTGGTACCAAGACCACGGGGCTGGACCAAGGGCTGCTAGAGGACTCAATCACCCCTAGGGCAAACATTTTGGATACCTCCTCCTTAATGTAGGCCCTGACCCTGTCAGTCACTCTGTAAGCCTTGTGCTTGACAGGAGGACTGTCCCCGGTGTCCACTTCATGGACGCACCACTCAGTGGCACCAGGGAAAACAAATCAGGAAATTGCCCCAACAGCTGGTGACAATCTCTCTACTGCTCAGGGGTCAGTGTGGTGGAGAGTACCACACCCTCTACTGACCCATCCTTCTCCCCTGCACACAGGAGGTCAGGAAGTGGCTCACTCTCCTCCTCCATCCCAGGATCTGTGGCAAGAAGCATGCCCACTTCAGACCTCTCAAAGTGGGGCTTCAGGCGGTTCACATGCAGGACCCGCAGGGGGTTCCTGGGAGACTTAAAGTCCACCAAGTAGGTAACTGGACTTTTGCGCTCCACCACCTGAAATGGACAGGTCCACTTATCTTGGAGCGCACAAGGCTCCACTGGGGCCAGTACCCAAACCTTCTGACCAGGTTGAAACTCGACCAGAGTGGCATTCTGGTCGTGCCTACGTTTCATTTCCTCCTGGCTGGCTTCCAGATTTGCCTCAGCAATCTTTCAGAAACGCTGAGTCTGGTTCCCGAAGGCCAACATGTAGCTAAATACATCTTGGGAAGGTTTCCTGGGAGATTGCTCCCAGCCTTCCTTGACCAGATTCAGAGGCCCTCTTACCGGATGGCCATAGAGCAGTTCAAAGGGACTGAACCCTAAGGACTTCTGTGGCACCTCACCGTAGGCAAACAACAGGCATGGCAAGAGGACGTCCCACTTATGCCTCAGGGGCTCTTCTAGGCCCATGATCATGCCCTTCGTGGCCCGGTTGAACCTTTCAACCAGACAATTACCTGGGGGGGGGGGGGGTAAGGAGTGGTGAACATATAAGTTACCCCACACTCCTTCCACAGAGACTTCATATACTGGGAGATGAAGTTGGGTCCCCTGTCAGACATCACCTCTCTGTGGAACCCCACACGGGAGAAGATCCCCATCAGTGCACGTCCCACCACGGGGGCCGTCACTGTCCTGAGCGGGATGGCTTCAGGGTACCGGGTGGCATGGTCCACCAAGACCAGGATGTACCTGTTGTCCATGGCTGTCTTGGAGTCCAAAGGCCCCACAATGTCAATGCCCACTCGCTCGAATGGGGTACTAACAACTGGAAAGGGCTAGAGTGGGGCCTTGATCTTCCCCCCACTCTTCCCACTTGCCTGACAAGTCTCACATGTCCTGCAATGAGCGTCTGAGCTCTTGCGCATCTGGGGCCAATAAAAGTGGGTGACCAGCCTCTCAAAGGTCTTGGTCTGCCCCAGATGTCCTGCCAATGGAATGTCATGAGCCAACCCCACTAGGAAGGCTCTGAAGCACTCGGGTACCACCAGCACACGGGCTGACCCTGGCTCAGCAGCCTTAGGCTCACTGTACAGGAGACTGTTCTCCCAATAAATCAGATGTGAACCAGACATGTCACCTGCTGCCTGGGCTGCAGGCTGCCGCTGCATACCCTCAAGAGAAGGGCAAACTCTTTGCTGCTCACAAAACTCCTCCCTGGTGGGCCCCCTGCCTGCTGCCAATGGGTCAGCTCAGGCAGGTCCCCCAGTTCAGTCATCTGCTCCCCGGTAGGCTCCAGGGCATCCCCCTCAGGGTCTGCTCCCTCCTGGGCTGTGGGAACCAAAGGGGCCGGCTTCCCGCGCCCCCTGCTCCTTCTCTCTAAGGCAGGGACCTGGGCCATACTCTCAGGCTCCAGGTTTTTCTCAACACCCTCCGTGTTTGCCATGGACCAAGTGGTAGCACACGCCCACTCAGGCAGATCCAACATTTCCAAGTGAGATCTCATCTCCACCGTAGCCCACGGGGAGTTCTCTAAATCATTGCCCAACAGACAGTCTACAGGCATGGCGGGCCTCACAGCCACCTGAAGAGTTCCTGAGACCCCCCCCACTCAAAGGGAACCTGAGCCACCCCACATTGGCTCTCTGAGTTGTCTGCGGACACTACTGGTTAGAATGCATGGGGGACAACCTGCTCTTTGGACACCAACCTGGGAGCTGACAGCAGTTACACTGGCTCCTGTGTCTCTTAGAGCCTCCACTCTATGGCCATTGATGGTCACCCACTGCCTGTACTTTAGTGTTATCAGGCAGTGTAGGCTTAGGGACCATCTCAAAGTCTCCTAGCGAGACAAGTGTCAATTCTACGCGATCCCACCCACCTTGGGCACCCATCTCCTCTCCTCCCAGGGCTACACTAGCAAGCTGGCGGGGTGGTGCAAGGGGTGGTGCAGGAGCATCCCTTTGAGGACACTGTGGATCAAAGTATCTGTGGCCCACTTGACCACACTTAAAACAGGGGCCCCCTCTGAACAGGCCTACCTGTCGGGGGCACTGGCTTCTTATCTTGGGGAGGCTGGGACACCACTGCTTGGTTCCCTTGGGAATTACTGTGGGGCCCTCTGTGGAACTCCCTTGGTTTACCCCTGCCCCCCTGTGAGAAAGTGGGTTTCTGTTGCAGTAACCCCCCCTTTTTTTTTTGCCTAATAGCTGATGCACTTTTCCTTGTTGTGCCCTGGGCTCCTGCCAATCAGGTGCCCAGGGCCTATGTTCCTTCCTTAAAACACACAAACTCCCAATTGGCAAACCCTGGCCACATGTCAGCCCCTGGTAAATGGTACCCTAGGTACCCAGGGCCTTGTGACCAGGGAAGGCCTCTAAGGGCTGCAGCACTCATTGTGCCACCCTTAGAGGCCCTGTACCCTTACACACACACACTGCCTTTGCAGGCTGAGTGTCTGGGTGCAGGACAAAACAAAGAGTCGACAGGGCACACATCTCTGTGTGCCATGCCCATTACCTATACTGCCAAGGCATATGTCAGCCACCCCTCTGGCTGGGTGCCTTATGCCTATGGTGTGGGCACAGGAGCAGGAGCCCTGTGCCCCTACAGTACCCAGGTCCATTCCTGGGCACTGTAAGTACAGTGCTGCCTTTTACAAGTACATGGTGCTGAGAGCTCGTCAAACACGAACTCCACAGCACCATAATGGCAACACTGAAGACTGGGAAGTTTGGTATCAAACTTCTCAGCACATTAAACCCACACTGATGCCAGTGTGGGATTTAATGTACTAAGCACCCCAGAGGGCATCTTAGAGATGCCCCCTTACAGCTAACCTACAATCCACGTCTGCTCTGAGGCTGCCCAGGCTGCCACACAGCAGACACGTTGCTGGACCCCTGGGTGGGAGAGCCCCTGCTCTCCCGGGCCTGCAACAATGCACATCCTGGGTGAGGTGAGAAATCTCCTCCCCCAGGATGAGCAAAGGGAAGCTTCAAAGGCATGCCGCCAGTTGGAGTTTCCCCAGGCCACTGCAACCCCCCACTCTGGCAGGAAGCTTGGCCGGAAACCCCATACAAGGACAGGGGATGTGCCAGCCTGCCCACCCCACCCCTCAGGTGGGGGAGGCGAGGTGAAGCACATCTCCGGGCTCTCGCCATCTTGAAGATGGGAGGCCCTACCCTATCAGGATTAGGCTACTGCCCTCCTCCCACAGGAGAGAGGCAGGATAGGGGGTGTACCCACCCCAGGACAAGGACCCATTGGTCCCTGGCCTTCACCTACCTGTAACGCCCCATAATCTAGTATTTAGGGGCCCCCTGAACCTTCCTTCCCCAGATTCCAGATAGAAAACTACAAGAAGAGCAAGAAGAACAAGGACCTGCCCTGCAGCTGCTAAAAAGAGAAGAAGACACCAACTGCTTTGGCCCCAGCCCTACCGGCCTGTCGACTCTCGAACCTGCACCAGCGCGGCATCTCTCGTGGCCAGCAACCTCACCAACCCCGGAGGACCTGGCTACCTGTTGGCTCTAAGCCCCTGGGTCTCCCATGAGTAGAGGCTCTACTCAAGAAACCTATTTTTAACCCTGGGCAGCAGCCCGGAACCGCGGACCCAACACACTCTGCACCAGCCAAGCCTGGCCAGTGCCGGAGTGGACAAAGACCCTGAGGACGACCCCACGGCGACTGTGACCCCGAGTCCGGCACCCAAGGACCCCCCTCGACATTCCGGAAGAAGCCTGCAGCCTCAGAACAGAGTGCCACCCCAACCGCGATCAACCAGAGGGTAAGATTTCCGACATCAAAAGGCACCCCTGCACCCGGCGCCCTGCGGCCCCCTGTGCCCAATCCCGGGGTACCCACCTAACCTACAACTACCCAACTTACCTCTCGAAGTGGTGGTGGCACCTGAAGCATCCTCGTCCCCGAGCCTGCAGCCTGTTTTTCCAAACCGGAACATTCCCATTGATTTCCATTGAGCGCCCGAAGGCTCAAAAAGCACCCTGCACCCAGCCGCCCGAGTGGCCCTGGCAGTGCCCTCTCTACACTAACCTACTTCCCCACTTGCCCTGAGTAAGTGACCAGGAGCCCAGCTCCCACAGCCGCGTGGCTTGCCAGACAGCAGCCACCAACCAAGGCCCCCCTATCCCTCATAGGATAACATTGGGCCTAACTCTCTCTGCACCCGGCCGTCCTGAAACCGCTGAGGGTGAACCAACTGTACCTACCTGACACTGGGGGACCCCTGAGTCCATGCCCGGAATTTCAACTCTACCAGTCGAGTACTTACCCTTAAACCGCTAACTTCGTTTTCCTCATAGGGTAACATTGACTGACTTTTTCTTCAAAAATCTTCTAAGTGTGAACTTTTCAAAACTGCAAAAATTCACCAAAAATCAGCCAAGTGACAAAAACGAATTTACTCACCTGCTCCTAGGTGAGCTCCCAGTGCTGGATCTTGGTGCCCAGCCCTGACTCTGAAAAGTGTTCACAACTATACTTACCTCTAACTCATTTTTCTCCCATAGGAAACCATTGTCTGCTTTTCTGTGAAATTTCTTCTAAGTGTCTACTTTTGCAAATTTGAAATATTCTTTTAAAATCGTACCATTTCTGCAAACGAAATTACCTACCTGCTTTTGATAAGGACCCCAGTCCTGGGTCTAGGCACCCAGTCCTGGATTACTAAAGTAACGATAAAGTACTCTACCTGCAATTTGAATTTCTTGCCATAGAGATCCATTGAATGTTTTCTGTGAAATATTTTCTAAGTGCTAACTTTTGAAATAGCTAAATATTATTTAAAAATCATTACAGTTATTAAGTCGACTTTCATCACTTGATTCTGAATACTGACCCCAGGCTGGTTCTAGGAGCCAGACCTGGAATTCCAAAAGTAATCTGAAAAGTAATTTATTACAAATAACCTGAATTTACCATTGAGCTCAATGCATTGTTATGTTTAGGAAATAGGATTGTTTATTGCAACCAACTGTGACTGTTTACACAAATTTATTGCCTAAGACAAAAGTATTTATATTCAACCTCTCATTCTGAGAAAGTATATTTTTACTCCCTTTGTGGTTCTAAAAATAAAACAAGCATATATTTTATATATATAAATCATTGGCCTAGAGTTCAGTTATTGAGTGTGTGAAACCATTTGCTGACTGAGGGCCTCATGTAGGTAGCCAAATACCGGTCGGTAACGGCCGATTTTCGGTAAATATGCCGTTACCGACCGGTATTCAGACAAGTGAGATGTAGGAGTCCAAAAACCACTTTTCGGTAAATATGAGGCGGTAAATACCGATTCATAGTTACCGAATTCTAAAATACCGATTCATATTTACCGAATACATTATTAACGAATCGGTAAATATGAAGTGGTAAATATGAAGTGGTAAAAATTGAAAATGACATGTAGGAGCAGTCGGTAATTAAGAAATCCAGGAAAATCGGTAAATAAGAGTCGGTAATTAACACGGATGGAAAGCAGGTGGTAACCATCAACAATGCACATAAGCAATCCCAAAATGCAACAGCGTGGACAACATGGCCGCCATGTACGTCATTGCAAGGCGCCTACGTCTACAGGCAGCAGGACTGAGGGTGTGGCGACGGGAGGAACAAATCTACAGACAGCGCATCACACTATTCCAGCTGACTGATGCAGAGATACATGAGAGGTACAGGCTACACCCCGAAACCATCATGGACTTAATCAGGGACCTTCACCCACTCCTGGACCAGCCAATAAGAAGGGCGCACGCCATACCCCCACATGTGCAGGTGCTCTGCAGCCTACATCTGTTGGCATCCGGCAGTTATCAGGTGGTGATAGCTGCGGTGGGTGGGGTATCCCAGAGTTGCCTGTCACGTTTCTTCAGGAAGTTCCTGGATGCCATGATGCAGAGAATGCACCACTACATCAGCTTCCCAAACACACAGGCTGCACTGCAGAAAACAAAAACAGACTTTTATCACATGGCACAGTTCCCCCATGTCATCGGCTGTATTGATGGTACACACATCCCAATCTGTCCTCCAGCTGACACAGAGCACATCTACAGGAACAGGAAGTTCACCCACTCCATCAATGTGCAGGTGATCTGTGATGCAGGGAACATCATCACAGATATTGTTGCAAAGTTTCCTGGGAGCACCCACGACTCTTACATCTTCCAGAATAGTGGGATCTACACACGACTGAGAGCCGGAGAATTCGGAGAGGGATACCTGCTGGGTAAGTAACAGTGACGCCCCTTGAAACCTGCAAATCAGAGTGTATAGAGGCATGTAACTGATGGTTCCCTTTTACTCATCCAGGCGACAGTGCATATGCATGCCGTTCATTCATCCTCACTCCCTACCTACACCCAGCAACCCAGAGTGAGAGACGATACAACGTGGCCCACAAATCTACACGCAATGTGGTGGAGCGCACGTTTGGACTGCTGAAGAGCAGGTTCCGCTGCCTCCACAAGAGCGGAGGCGCACGCCAGTACAAACCCATCACCTGCTGCAAGATAATTGCCACTTGTGCAATGCTGCACAACCTTGCCACGAAAAAAGGTACAGATGTGGAACTAACATATTTTGAGGACAACGAGGATGAGTCAGGCCAGCCAGAGGGCAGCGCAGCTAGAGTGCCAACTGCAATCGATGGGAGAGAGAGACGGGCAGAGATCACATGCAACTATTTCTGAGTAAGTGAGGGGACACAGCGAGTCGTGAGAACTCATGACGTAGTTTAATGTGGCACCACGCCATGAACACATGAACAGGCCAATCTGGCAATATGCCATTTATACAATGAGTATGTCCAGGGTTACGTCACCCAATGGCAAGTGGATAAGCAGGGCCACATCAATGTTTGCGCATACGCGCTGCAGTGGTGGATTGCACGGCCTGTGCATCCTCACTAGAGCCAACCCCAAGCCGCCTGCTGCTCCTGCGTGCTTCGGGGACGGGGGGTGTGATGCTGCTGCTGGTGTCGATGCTCTCCGCAGCATCCCCTGCAGCAGTTGTCGACGCCTGACTTGTCAATAGCACCCCTAGTGCACTTGTCACCTGCACCATCCCCCGTGACAGGTCGCTGCAGCACTGTGTTAGGCCCTCCTGCATCGTCACAGAGCGCCGGCAAAGTAGGGAAGTCGCAGTTGCCAGACGGTTGAGTGCCCTGCTGGTAGTGTCCCTTCTCTGGCGTTCCCGGCGCCGTGCTTCGATGTCAGCATCTAATTTGCTGCACAACTGCTGGATTGACTGGGACATGTCCCGAATGCCCGCAGCCATGCCGCCAATGTTTGTGTCCATGTTGACTAAGCTTGTCCTCATCACCCGCATGTGCCTCTGGACTGACATTACTGCCTTTGATTGCAGGCGCTGTTGCTTCAACATTTGGCCCTCGAGCCCCAAGAAGACACCATGGCCGTCAGTGGGTGCTGGTGGACTCTGGACACGCGACCTGCGGCGCCCTCTTGCTCCCGTCTGTGCTGCCTGTGATGTTTGGGGCACAGTGGGATGGCTCCCTTCCTGGGGCCCGGTGCGGTCTTCTGGGCCCATGCTGTCGTCTGACGAGGTGTCTAAGGCTCGTAGCCTGGCTGCTGGACGCCTCCTCATTCTCACACCTGCAAGCGGAGATGTGGCCGGTGAATCGAACATGAGTGGCGATGCTGGCTCTGGTGGTGGTGATGCTGGCTCTCGGTGAGGTGATGCTGGCTCTGTGTGCGGCGAGGCTGGCTGCGTAGGTGGTGCGGCTGCAAGTGGGCCTGCTCCCTGGTCTGCACTCGTGCTGGCTAGAGGTGATTTTTGTGGCCGGTGTGCCGTCTCCCCTGCAGCATGCCCTGTACTGCATGATGTCACATCTGTGGACAGAAAAACAACATTGGCTCAGTGTCCCCGAAGGGCTGCATTGCAAGCGTCACAATAAATCATTTCACATTCCAATCTGTCCTCTGTCTCCTTGTGCCTCGAGTGCGTGACATGCCTTGTTGCCCTGTGACATTTACGTCATGGTTAGTGTTGCCCTGACTACATCTCCCGGAATGCATTGCCTGTCTGCACTGACACGTGTGGACTGCAGTGTGATTCTCGTGTCACAATGGGGGATGTGGGATAGGGGTAGGGGCGGCTACATTGCTGTGCTTTCGTCTTACCTTGGTGTGTTGCGGCTCTGGCAGAGCTGTCGGCGTCCCCAAGACCCACGACGCTCTCTTGCTCGAGTGTGGCCGCCACCAGCTCCTCCAGTTCGGTGAGGGCAGGTGCCCTGTTGGTTCCACCTCCGGTCTGGCTGGCCTCCTTCTGGATGTCGCCCATCTTCCTCTTGGTCACAATCCTCAGGTCATACCAGCGCTTTTTGAGGACCTCAATTTCCCTGTGGGTCACTCCCACAGCATTGACCTGCGCCTGGATGGCCAGCCATATGTTGCGCTTTTCGGCCTCAGGCACTTGCAGGGATTGCCTCCCAAACAGCTTCTGGTGCTGCTTCACCACCTCCTCCACCAGCACCTGGAGTTCCTTGGGGCTGAATTTGAGCTTCCTCCTCCTTTCCCCTCCGTCTTTCTGTGTGCTCTGGCTGGACATGCTGTTCGTTTCCCGCTCGCACATGCAACTGCTCCCTGCCTCTCCTCTGCACTCCGAGCCTCTCCAGGGTCGGCTAATTATGTACACCTGCCTGGGTGTGGCCACTTCGGCTAATTGTGTACACCTGCCTGGGTGTGGGCAGTTCCTGGTTGGGTGGGCTGTCGTTGCACAGGATTAGCTGTTTCGTCAAGTCATGTGATGTTATTTACCGAATCCGTACGTACCGATTCGGTATTTTCCGATTCGGTAGATACCACCTCGGTATTATCCGATTCGGTAGATACCACCTCGGTATTTTCCGATTCGGTAATTATCACCTCGGTATTTACCGAATCGGTGAATTCCGATTCGTATTTACCGACTGTTACCGAATCGGTAACTGTTACCGAATTTTTACCTACATGTAACTTACCGATTCTAATTTACCGATTCGGTACGGCTCGGTATTTAAGAACCGGTAAAATTTATTTACCTACATGAGGCCCTGAGTGTGTACAATAAATGCTTTACACTGTCCTCTGGTACTGCCTTACTGCTCGACCAAGCTACCACTTCTGAGAGTAAGGTCATACCTAACTTTGACCTCTATCAGCCTCTGGGGGACTGTGGACTCTGTACACCCTGTACCTATTAGGGAACAGTATATACAGAGCCACTTTCTCACACCCCCCACTTCTCTGCTGGGGACCCTGCCCACCTTTGGCGATGTCTCCCACTGGATCCTTGCGAACCCGGGTGATCACCCAGCGGTCCGCCTCCTCAGCAAGCTTCCTAGGGTTAGTTAGTTTGCAATCAATCAGGTGCTGGCATACCTCAGGAAAACAGTTAGTAGATAAATGCTCCCTTGCAATCAAATCATAAAGCTGCTCAAAAGTTTCTACTTTGCTACCTTTTACCCAGTGCTCTATTGCTCTGCAAAACAAAAGACACATATTCAACCCACGTGGTACCCTCTAGCTTCTTGCAGTTCCTAAATCTCTGCCTATACATCTCGGGTCAAACCATAGCGGGTAATCAAAGCTTCTTTCATATGGGCATAAGCCATCCTACTTTCTGGGGGCAGGTCCAACAAGGTATCCCTCCCCTCACTCACAAAGCGTCCCCACAACCCCACTCCCCAATCCTTCTCAGGGACCCGTGGGATACCATGGCTAATTCATAAGCGGTAAACCATTGCCCAATATCTTCACTTTTATGGAAATCCTTAATAACCTCCTTGGGTATATACACTCTACTCTCAGTATGCACTAGTGGTATGCTGCCACCAGAGGGGGAGATCTCTACACTCTTTGCTTTAATCTCCAACTCCCTCAATATTCTCTCATGCTCAAGTTTCACTTTCATAATTTCAAATTCCAACTTCTTGTTCTCTAGGTCCCTCTGACCATTCATTTTAAGCTTAGCCATCTCCATATTATGACGCCTATCTCTCTCCCTGTCCTCCATTTCTTCTGGAGACAGACCCCTTGAGGACACACTAGTGCCCGGGCTGGAAACTGCTTTATTTCCCACCAAATCTACCACTTCATCCTGCTGCTCTCCTGCATTCTCTTCCCCCGCCACAGGCTCTCCCATATTCCTTGGGGCATCCCTGTAATACTCTTCCCTCTTAGTGAGACCTGTGATAGGGACTGTGAAGCGTTTGCAAAAATGTTTGAGCTGCCTGGAAGTGTAGGTGTCTAATTTCTCTTCTTCCCAGGAGAGATCCTCAGAGGCATTGGATCTGGGCTTGCCCATTGTAGCAATAACTGGCAATATCAATCAAAAATAGAATAAAAACGTCAAAAACGTATGTGGTTACGTTATGGTCTGCACTCACTAGTAGTGTACACTATAATTACTGTATGCGATCATAAATGCAAGTCCAGATCTTCACCGCTGACCACCAATGTTAGAAATGGGGGTCTCTAGTTGGCAATGGCTGGCCACTGTCCAAGTAGGGACCCTTCTTCCTAAGTCAGAGTAAGCGGGCTACACCCTTTGATAACCCCCTGCTCAACCCTGTGGTAACGTAGCACGAGCAGCTAGGCTTATCTCAGAGGCAGTGTGTGAAGCATTTATGACCATACACAATAACACAGTGAAGAACACTACAAAGGGACACCACACAAGTAATTATAGAAAAATAAGTATCTTTATATATAGACTTAACACAAGACCGATAACAGTAAAAAGCCACAATACTGAAAAATAGGATTATTCTTGAAATGCTGCAAAAATAAGTGTGCAAAGAGGAGTTCAGGTCAAAGCAGTGGTCTTTGCGACCCTTTTACTTACAAAGTACCTGGATTCTGTAGCAAAACAACCAAAATGTCGCAAGGGAGCTGTAGCGATGATTTTCCTCACGTGAGACCGGCGATGCGTTGAATCCTTGCCGCAAGGGAGGATGAAGCGCTGATCTACAGATGCGTGCGGAGCAAAGCGACAAACTTCTTCACGCTAAGCTGCCGATGCGTTGAATCCTTGCCGCAAGGGAGGATGATGCGCCGAGCCTGTTGTGTGTGCGATCTTGTTGCGATGAAAAGAAATGGCGCTCCGCGAGGGAGCCATGATCCGGGTGCGATGCGATAAAAATGGCGCTGCAATGTCGTGAAACGATGAACTCGATGTGATGACCTTTGGTTAGCGAGCACTTGGAGGCCCGCAAACGTGCGATGCGATGATCTTCGGGTTAGCGAGCCTTTGGCAGCCCGCAAACGCGCAATGCGATGATTTCCGGTAGCGAGCCCTCAGCGGCAGCAGCGCGATGATTTTTCTTATGCTCTTCAGCTGCGGGGTCTCGCAAACGGGCGTTAGCGACGATTTTCAGCACTCTCTTCTCTGTAGTAGAACTAGAGGCCCTGGAACTCACAGGAGCCTCGCCTGCAGATAGAAATCCTCGATGGGAGGAAACAGGAGGCTTGTGGTGGAGTCTGATGTGCCTGAGACTCCAGCAGGAGGCTAGCTCTCTTCTAGCCCTTGGGTGATTGCTGTAGCAAGATAAAATAAAAGTTCCTTCAATGTTATGTTATATGCATTTATTACGCGCACAGCTACTCAAGAGTGTCCCGACGTGAATCTATAAAGGTAGTGTGCTCATCATCAAACAAAAAGAAAGGTTTTCAGTTTTTTCCTAAACACCGCCAAATCCTGGATGGTACGCAAAATCAGCGGAAGTGTGTTCCATGTAGTAGCTGCCTTCACTGTGAAGGAGCCACCTCCGATCCTCTGTCGCTTAAAGCGAGGGACATGAACAAAATACAAGGACGCGGAGCGCAAAGCCCGCCCAGGTACATAAAAAGCGATCCACTTCTGAAGATAGACAGGCCCACTGCCATGAAGTGCCCGGTGGGCCAAAATCAGTAGCTTAAATTTAACTCTAGCGGCTACTGGTAGCCAGTGGTACAAACGGAGCTGGCTCTGTACACTGTCCCTAGAGGACAGCCCAGATAACAATCTAGCAGCAGTATTCTGGACTACCTGCAGTTTCTTTAACATATAGCCCGGACTACCAGAAAAAAGGGCATTAGCATAATCTAAACGGGACATAATCAGTGCGCATATAAGTGTTTGTCTCGCTGCTATTGGCAGAAGGGGGAAAAACTTCTAAATGATTTAAGCAAACCGAAGCAGCCACCAGCCACCTTCTTGATGTGTATCTCAAACGAGAGACGCTCAACAAACCAAACCCCAAGATTCTTTGCCGATTTCTCGGAAGATATTGGACAGGGGTATTCAGATGGCGAAAGTTGCTCTCGGAAATTCGGAGGGAACATACCAAATAGTAGAATCTCCGATTTCCCTTCATTACACTTAAGCTTTGCCTCCGCCATCCAGTTAAAAACTGAGGCCAGGCAAGTTTGTCCCTGAGATACCGAGCCCACCTCTCCCTTCCAGGTGAATAGTAACTGGGTGTCGTCCGCGTATGCCATCACCTTAGTTCCCAATCCTTCCACTAGATAGATCAATGGGGTCATGTAGATATTGAATAGAAGGGGGCTAAGGGCAGACCCTTGCGGGACTCCCGTTGAGACCCTCTGTGGGGAGGAGGAAAAAGGTGGAATCCATATCTGCTCCGTCCGGGCTTCCAAAAAGGAGCAAAGCCATTCCCGTACCGCCCCTGATATCCCAATCCTAGCCAGGCGAGATAGGAGCAATGGATGGGGGACCGTGTCAAACGCGGCCGAGAGGTCAAGCAGCAGAAGTGCCCGTTTCCTCTTCTTCCAAGTCCAGTAGTAACCACTGCAGGCCAATCCAAGAAACAGCACACAAGCACAAGGACAGTCACCTCCTGCAGATTCCTTCAGTTACACAGACAGAGGTTCTTCTTGTTGTCCAGGAGCAATACAAATTGTAGGGGTTTCAGCACAGATATATGCAGATCTCTCTATTTCAACCCAGG
The DNA here is from genome assembly GCF_964204655.1 of Triturus cristatus. Lineage (NCBI taxonomy): Eukaryota > Metazoa > Chordata > Amphibia > Caudata > Salamandridae > Triturus > Triturus cristatus. The sequence goes on along the minus strand of NC_140594.1, from coordinate 1,034,517,373 downwards.
TCTGACTCAGTCTGCCCTGTCCCTCCAAAAACAGCAAATACACATAACAGCAGAGCACACTGGAAGGCTTAGGCAAGAAAATACCTACTTTCTAAAAGTGGTATTTTCAAACACAGAATATAAAAATAAACTTCACTAACAGATGTATTTTAATATTCTGAGCTCAGGCATACTAAATTCGTTTTTCTACCATGTTCTTTGGGTCAGTTAGGACTATAGAATGTAATAGTCAAACTGCCCATTCTGGCCTATGGAGAACAGGTAGCCTTACAGTAGTGAAAAACGAAAGTGGGTGTAATTCACTACCAGGACATGCTACACACACCAGGGCATGTCCTACCTTACACATACAATGCACCCTACCATAGGGGTGACTTACATGATGCCAAGGGAAGGTTAAGGGGCTGGGAAGTGGGTGCACTTCACAGCTAAGATGGCAGTTCTGGACTGCACACAGACTCTGCAGTGGCAGGTCTGAGACACACTTTACAAGCTGCTTCTGTGGGTGGCGCAAACCAGCGCTGCAGACCCACCAACAGCATTTGGTTTACCAGCCCTGGGCACACACAGGCCACGCTACTAGGGACTAACAGGCAAACCAAATAAGCCAATCATGGATATACCAATTCACATGTCATATTTACACAGGGAGCATTCGCGCTGTGGCACTGAATGGCAGTGGCACAGCGCCCAAAGCATCTAATATCAGCAACAACAGAGGAGACAACAGCGAAAAATGGAAGGGAGACCCACGCCAATGGTGCCAGGTCTTACAAATTGTGTTCTACAAAATGCTGTAAGCTCAGTGCTTTGGTTTTACTGTACTACCGGCATTCTTCTACAAAGGTGTCTCCTTTTGAGCTACCAAGGAGTAGAAAACCTTCTTTTAAGATTTGTCTTCACCACACTTTTCATTGCAGGCTCACCACCATAAAAACGACGGTGAAGAAACTTGTAATACGCTTGGCGGCGCTGCTGCGGCACTGCCAGCATATTGCGGCCTCAAACCTCTGCTCAATTGCCACAGAATCCCTGGGCGGTTGCTGGGGTCATGTGGCTGTCCAACCGCCCAAGTCATAATAGGGCGGGTGTACCAACAGTCTGGCGTGACTAGGTGGTCCTATGGACCTCCTTAGTCCTAATAAGGCCCTAAGTCAGCATCTGTATAAAGCATACAGTAGCATTATCCTATTAGACAAACCATATCTACAGTGCTATAAAACACTATCAATGTAGGTATATCTGCTGACTGCCCCCTATACCAAGCCAGCGGTCTTCCTCTATCTTGTAGTTTACATCTCGTTTCTTCCCAATCTTGCCTGGTCCTTGAACCTGATGCCCCTGGTAGCTTGCATGCACAAAGATCTGAAGCGGTGGTTCTCTCTCTCCCTCAAAATCATGGGGAGGATTGCCTTGTTTAAGATGATGGTGTTACCATGATTCCTATGTTTTGCAGAACTTCCCCCATAATATCCCCAGGTCCTGGTTTTACTCTATACAGCCCATGGTGCGGCTCTGCCTGGGTCCCATTAGGTTCCACGTATCTTGTTCAGTAAATGTGTGCAGTCCACCTTTGACTGCAGCCGATGACCTACACCTATACTACTGGGCCTCGCAGCTTGTGGTTCTGAATGTCTGGCTTTACAGCAGTTGAGAGGACCCGGCATACCGGGTAGAAATGTCACTCCTGTCGTGGGATGCGATCTTGGACTGTTTGTATGGGTCACCTTTCCCTGCCCCTTCCGGACTTGACCAAGGTATTTTTTACTTCAGCGAGGCGGGTGGCCATGAAATAGACTGGTTGGAAGGATAAGGTTACGAACCAGACTGCCCTTTCCCCCCCGGAGGGGTACTCTGCTTAATTTGGGTGATGTGTGGCATGGTTCGCATTTGCGGCCCTTCTCAGATTTGCAGGCTGACTTCCAACTACACTACTCCCAGTTTTTCAGATTCTTGCAGCTTTGCCATGCTTTGTCCACCACTCCTCCTGGGAGAGGGTCCCTGAATTTAGTTCCAAAGAGGGTAAGGTTTTCATGGAGCCTTGAGACCCTGACGGGTGAGTAGAGCGCTTTACAAAGCCCTGATTGATTTATTGCACCTCTGGGGCAGGGTGGGATGTTTCAAATCTATCGCTCTGGTCACTAACTCTCTGGATTTACTTGCTAATCCCCTTACCAGGTGGGAATCCTAGGTTGGTACTCTAGAAGACACGGAATGGAGGGGAAATGCTTATGGCCCAGGAGAATTAGCCATTTCCTCTTGGCTCCAGATGATTCAGGTGAATGTTCTGCACACTACATATCTGACACCGCTGAAGTTATGGAGGGCAGGCTAGCTCCCATCGTCCTCATGTCATAGATGTGGAGCAGATGGGGCAGATTGTGATCATGTAGTCTGGTTGTGCCCCATCATACACAGATACTGGTCCCGATCCCTGGGGGGTCTTGTTGCGGTATTGGGAAAGCCATTTGATGGCTTACCTCTGATTAGCCTCGTGGGATTATCGGAGGACCAGGGCAGGAGATGCTCTGAAACATATCTTGTGAGGCTGGGTTCGTTACTTGGTAAAATGGAAGACCTGATTTGGACTCCAGCTGTAACCCTTGACTTGCTGGCCTGGCAGCAGGCTGTGGACTGGTGTTCCAAAATGGAGGACCCAGTATATGCAGCACAGGGCTGCCCACATAAACATTGCAATATATGGGGTCCTTGGTGGGACTACTTTGGGCAGGGACTGTAATATGTACCCATATACAGACTTACGGCCAAGGAGTCGCAGCCGATTGTATTGCCTGTCTTGTTACTTGTGTTTGATTTGCATCTTGAAAATCCAATCGAAATATTTTATTTAAAAAAACTCTATCAAAGTTTACCCATAACCCAAATATTAGAATTTACTGATTGTGTACACATCTAGTCGTTCTCCTCTCAAGAACATTAGAAGAGATTTGAAAAAGGGCTAGAGATTGGAACAGGAAACACTCTTCTGAGGTGAAAAATTTAAATGGACATTATACATATTCTTTTTTTATATATGATACAGACAAGGATACATCTCAACAAACTAGTCCTACATAACGAGGCAACATAAGGGAAAACGTAACATTTGTCCAGAACTTTTTTAGGGAATAATACAGGGAAAACTTAAAATAGGCATTTCACGTCAACAGAAGCCAGTATTGTCTTTTATTGAGCTGCTTCTTTGCACTTCATACAGTAAATATACAGTTGTTTCCCTTTTTGTATTTCAATTCTTTATTACATTTTTAACAATAGTAAGCATACGATGATCAATTATTGCTTATCTGCTCAAACATATAATATGAAAACAGCACAAGGAGAACCGATACAAGTACCGCAGTAACGTACAAAGATAAGTTGATACATCAAATTTTGAATGAATTCTTAAAAAAGAGAACATGAAATGTAAATTATATATAACAGCCTTATTGAAACCCATCAAAACTGAAGTACAACAAGGAGTCAGAATAACAGCTAACCTAGGAAGCGCCCCAATATATTATCAAACTGATATTGTCCATTCGTTTATAAATCATTTTCTCAAAGTGAGCCACATCAAACATATCTGCAAGCCAGGAATTAAGCGTTGGTGTAATATTAGTTCTCCAAAAATGTAAAATATTAATTTTAGCTAGACTGAGAGTGGTGGAGAGCTATTTGAAGGTATGAATGGAGATATGGTATTTCCGAAATATTGTTTAAGAGTGGTAACTTTTTGTGAGAGAGAAGTTAAGAAAATAATGTACCTACAAGTCTTCAATCTAGATTCAAAATGTACAAATACTGGGACATTCCCACAAATTATGAACTATATCATAACCCGGTGATCTACATCTCCAACAGAGAGAGTCAGGACTAAGTTTAACTTAGTGTAATTTAGCCATAGACCAGTGCCAATGGTGCAACACTTTGAAATAATAACATTTAAGACTGCAATCTTTAAGTCCTCTAGTATAGTTCTCTAATATAATGTCCCATGCTTTGCCTGAAAATACCACATTCCAACGGGTGGACCACCATGATTTTAAATTGTTGGAAGTTTCTGTAGAAAGTTAGGCTCAATTAAAAGAGCATATAGCCCAGAAACAGTACCCTTGAAATGTTTCCAAGTAGGAAGTTATCGTGCTATTGGAGAATGAGATGTTATATTGTGGGTTTGTGCCGCACTTAGAGCGAGGGCAGGGTCGAGTTGAGTGTATCTGATACATTGCGATGACGGAGGATTGAATTCATGTAGTAAACTTGAGAAAGATTTCCAGGACTGAAGATGCATGAACACATGACACGTTGCGTCCAAGTATACGCGATATCTGCATTATTCCACAGAGGGGCTTGAGAGTGAAGACAAATGAGTATTCGTAAGCTTATGTGCTTTAAGCAATGCCAGTTGTGAATAATAAATTATAGGAATAGTTGAATTAGTACATTTTTGGCATTTAGTATAATAAACAACCAGTTCTATGTCTGATTGTAGTAGGAACCGTTCAAGTGTTATCCAGAGTGGATTATTCCTATGAGTAGGTAACATGTAAATAGAGGGGGCCAACTGTTGTGCACTCCAATAATATTCCAAATTAGCAAGATGTAGGCCTCCCTTATTTGGTGATGAGTGTAACTTTGAACCACTCAAACGAGGTCTATTATCACTTCATATGAACCAAGAAATAGTAGATTGCAACATTTTGAAAAATGATTTTGAAATCAACATTGGAATCATACCAAAGATATAGTTGAATTTGTTGAGTAAATTTAACCTCACCAGGATGGGAGATTTATACCCGGAAGGGCACATATTCTCGGCGTCGGAAGAGGCGCGCTTTAGCGAGGCTACATTCATGGACAGATTCGTTCTGCGCCGACTCTATTGCGCGGCCAGGGCGGCAATTGAGGGTTTCCCCCTTGAGCCGGCTTCCTTTGAACCCCTTACCATTATTATTGACAGAGAGACGGGGGCCCATATAGTCTCGAGGCTGTACAAGGCGTGTGCGGCTTTGCTCCCTTGTGCGGAGGACCGGGCGCGGGCGGAATGGGAGACGGACCTGGGTAGGCCTATCACAGATGAGCAATGGACGGCCTGCTGTAAGGTTACTGCTACGGTGTCTTTGAACAGTCGTCACAAACTCCTTCACTATAAATTCCTCCGCCGTTGGTACGTGACCCCAGACAGACTCCATTCCATTGACCCTGCACGACCTCACCTCTGTTGGAAGTGCGCAGCACCACATGCAGACTTCACACACTTGTCCTGGACCTGTCCGAGGCTACAAACATTCTGGACACAAGTCTACAAGGTCTTGGAAGACATATTAGAGCTTACACTTGTTCCCACTCCGGAGGTGGCGTTGTTGGGCTACACAGCAAATTTCCCTAAAAACGTTCGCAGGTTGGCCGCTATGGGTCTACTTCTTGCTAAACGAGAAATCGCCAGGCGCTGGGGGGATAGACGGGCCCCTACGGTCCAATCGTGGCTCACTGCCATGGCGTTTTGCAGCACGAATAGCGAACTCTATTCCGGTCTCCTTCCCGCGACAGCGCGTCCTAAGGATATCTGGGGCCCTTACAAATCGTACATTGCGGGCCTCCCCGGCTCCCCCTCGTCGCCCACACATTCCGGCATAGTTCCAACGGGAGTAGGGTAGGCGAGATGACATGGGCGCTGGGAGGCTGGGGAAGTCGGGGTCGGACTGGAATGGTGTGTCCCATGGGGCGTTGGTTGTGGGGGGGTGGTTGGCATGGTATGCACATGGGTGGTGGACTGTGCGTGGAGGGAGGGGGTGGCTGGGGACCATGGGCATGAATGGGCGCTGTCAATCTCCTCTGTTTCAGGTTGGACAAGTACGGATGGGGGAATGAGCAAGGGGGTTCTGATGTTGGATGCCACTCATAACTTACATATATTGCAAGGGAGCTGGAAATGTTTTGATGTACCTCTATACTTTGTCATCGATTTTTGCACAGCTAACATTTGTGTATCGTTTGATTTTGCAAATCTAAATAAAGCTTTAAAAAAAAAAGAAAAAAAAAAAAGATATAGTTTAATTTTGTAATCATATTCATATTTATAATCTAAACCCTACCCCACATCGATAAGTTGCAAAGTGTCCAGCATTGGAAATCTTTTAGTTTGCTCAAAAATGGTATTTATATTATCAGCAATCCTATTCTTCAGGCCACAATTGAGGAAAATCCCTAGATATATTAATTTTGAATGTAGCCATTTAAATGGAAGACTGTTGAGGTAGTAAGAGGATTCAGAGGCAGAGCTTCACATTTAGCCCAATTAAGTTTATAACCAGAAAAAGTGTTTTCGAAGAGTGTGGATTTGAGATAGTGAGAAACATATCATCTGCATAATAGAAAGCTTTGATTTCCCCAGCCATAGTGTTCTTTCCATTCATATTCACATTGATTGTATGGCTACAGCCAAAGAGAGAAGGACTTTCTCCTCTTTATCATCTCTTAGTTTCCATAATAAGTGTGATATGGTGTGAAAATGGTTAGCAGATGAGTGACCTGGTACAAACCCAACTTGGGAGGGATGTATTAAAGCTGTAATAACTGACCCAAGACAATGTGCTAGCACTTTGGCGAGAATTGTAACATCTGATTTTATTAATGAAATCGGTCCATAGTTGGAACATTCTAAAGGGTCTTTACCCTGTTTAGGAAGAACTGTGATATGTGTGAGAAAGTGCCATCTTTCGTGCATGGTATGCCCCCACTTTTTGCTGAATTGCTGAATGTACTTTGACTGAGTGTGCTCTGGACTCCTGCCAATCAGGTGCCCAGGGCCTATGTTCCTTCTGTAAAAAACCTCAAACCCAAATTGGCAAACCCTGGCCACATGTCAACCCCTGGTAAATGGTACCCTAGGTACCCAGGGCCTTGTGACCAGGGAAGGACTCTAAGGGCTGCAGCACTCATTGTGCCACCCTTAGAGGCCCTGTACCCTAACACACACTTGCAGGCTGAGTGTCTGGGTACAAGACAAAATAGAGAGTCGACATGGCACACATCCCTGTGTGCCATGCCCACCACCTACACTGCCCTGGCATACATCAGCCACCCCTCTAGCTGGGTGCCCTATGCCAGTGGTGTGGGCAGAGGAACATGAGCCCTGTGCCTCTACAGTACCCAGGTCCATTCCTGGGCACTGTAAGTGCAGTGCTGCCATTTAAGAGTACATGGTGCTGACAGCTCGTCAAACACGAACTCCACAGCACCATAATGGCAACACTGAAGAGTAAGGAGTTTGGTATCAAACTTCTCAGCACATTAAACCCGCACTGATGCCAGTGTGGGATTTAATGTACCAAGCACCACAGAGGGCATCTTAGAGATGCCCCCTGAAACCTAACCTACAATCCACGTCTGGTCTGGGAAGCTGCCTAAGCTGCCACACAGCAGACATGTTGCTGGACCCCTGGGTAGGAGAGCCCCCGCTCTCCTGGGCCTCCAACAATGCACATCCTGGGCGAGGTGCTAGGTCTCCTCCCCCAGGATGGACGGGGGAAGCTTCAAAGGCATGCCGCCTCTGTGAGCTTCCCCAGGCCACTGGCTGCCCCCACTCTGGCAGAAAGCCTGGCCGGAAACCCCAAATAAGGACAGGGGATGTGCCAGCCTGCCAACCCCACCCCTCAGGTGGGGAAGGCGAGGTGAAGCACATCTCAGGGCGCTCGCCATCTTGAAGATGAGAGGCCCTCCCAATCAGGACTAGGTTACTGCCCCCCTCCCACAGGAGAGTGGCAGGATAGGGGGTGTACCCACCCCAGGACAGGGACCCATTGGTCCCTGCCCTTTACCTACCTGTAACACCCCTAAATCTACTATTTAGGGGCACCCTGAACCTTCCTTCCTTAGATTCCAGATTCCGAAAAACGAAGAAGAGCAAGAAGAAAGCAGACCTGCCGTGCGGCTGCTAAAAAGAGGAAGACACCAACTGCTTTTGCCCCAGCCCTACCAGCCTGTCGACCCTCGAACCTGCTCCTGCTACATCCCGGCACCTCTTGTGGCCAGCAACCTCACAAACTCCGGAGGACCTGGCTACCTTTTGGCTCTAAGCACCTGGGACTCCCATGAGCAGAAGCTCTGCTCAAAACTAGCGTCTAACCCCTGGCATCAGCCCGGAACCGCGAACCGTGCACACTCTGCACCCGCCAAGCCTGGCCTGTGCCGGAGTGAACAAAGACCCCCAAGGACGTCCCCCCGGCGACTGTGACCCTGAATCCGGCACCCAAGGACTCACCTCGATGCTCCTGACGAGGCCTGTAGCCTCAGAACTAGGTACCCCCCCAACCGCGATCAACAGAGGGTAAGATTTCCTGACACCAAAAGGCACCCAGTGCCCTGCGGTCCCCTGTGCCCAACTCCTGGGTGCCTACCTATCCTCCAACTACCCAACTTACCTCTCGAAGTGGTGACGGTACCTGAAGAATCTTCGTCCCCGAGCTTGCAGCCTTTGTTCAACTAGGAGGTTTCCCATTGAAATCCATTGAGCGTCCGAAGGCTCAAAAGCACCCTGCACCCAGCCGCCTGAGTGACCCTGGCAGTGTAAGCGCTACACCTATCTACTTCCCCATTTGCCCTGAGCAAGTGACCAGGAGCCCAGCTCCCACAGCCCCATGGCCTGCTAGTCAGCAACCACCAACCAAGAGCCCCCTGCCTCTCATAGGATAACATTGGGCCTAACTCACTCTGCACCCGGCTGCCCCTGTGCCGCTGAGGGTGTAGCAACTGTACTTACCTGACCCTGGGAGACCCCTGAGTCTGTGCCCAGAACCTTAATTCTGCCAGTCGAGTACTTACCCAAAAGCCGATAACCTAATTTTCCTCCATAGGGTAACATTGACTGGTTTCTTCTGAAATTTCTTCTAAGTGTGGAGTTTCTAAAACTTGAAAATATTCACCTAAAATCAACCGAGTAACGAAAACTAAAATACTCACCTGCTATTAGGAGAGATCACAGTGCTGGATCTTGGTGCCCAGCACTGACCCTGAAAAATACTCACAACCGTACTTACCATTAACCCAATTTTCTTCCATAGGAAATCATTGACTGTTTTTCTGTGAAATTTCTTCTGTCGATTTTTGCAAACTACAAATATTCTTTAAAAATCGTACCAACTGTGAACACGTAATTACTTACCTGTTTTAGATAGAGGTCCCAGTACTGAGTCTAGAAGCCCAGTACTGGATTACAAAAGTAACGAAAACATACTTTACCTGCATCTTGAATTTTCTCCCATAGGGAATCATTGACTGTTTTTCTATGAAATTTCTTCTAAGTGTCAACTTTTAAAATAGCAAAATATTGCCTAAAAATCACAACAGTAACTAAGTCGACTTTTATCACTTGTTTCTAAGAACTGTCCCAGGACTGAATCTAAGATCCAGTCCTGGAGTTACAAAAGTAATCCTGAAAGTAATCTATTGCAAATAACTTAAAACTTCCATTGAGCTCAATGCATTATTGTGTTTGAAATTGTGTTGCCTATTGCAACAACCTGTAACCAGTATTTACAAAAGTCAATTGCATATTGCAAAAGCATTTACCTAAAGCATCTAATTCCGAGTAAGTATATTTTAATACTTATTGTTGGTTCTAAAATAAAACAAACATATATTTTTTATATAAACCATTGGCCTAGAGTTCAGTTATTGAGTGTGTGAGACCATTTACTGACTGAGTGTGTACAACAAATGCTTTACACTGTCCTCTGATACTGCCTTACTGCTCGACCAAGCTACCACTTTAGAGAGTAAGGTTATATCTAACTTTAGCCTCTGCCAAACCTCTGGGGACTGTGGACTCTGTACACACTGTACCTATTTGGGAACAGTATATACAGAGCCACTTTCTCACAATATGAGCCTGTAGAAAATCGGGAGGTAACTGTCCCAAACGCAATGCCTCATTAAAGACCGAAACCAGGATCGGGACAGTGTGAGTTTTTGTTAGTTTATAGAATTCAATAGTGAACCCAAGTTCCCCCGGCGGTTTCCCAGAAGCTAAAGAGTCAGTTGCTGTCAGTATTTCAACACTTGTGACCTCTCCATCCAGGTCATCTCTCTGTTCCTGTCTCACTTTTAGAAGATCACTTTTAGAAAAAAAGGTATTTTCCTTAGAATAATCCGAGCTATCTGTAGATGTATATAACGCTTCATAAAATGTCTGAAATTGAGACAATATTTCTGTAAGGACGAGTGAGTAAAACACTGGTAGAGTTCTTGATAGCAGGGATACTCTAGAGGATTCTTGTTGACGTATTAAGCTAGCAATCTCCCAGCCATCTCACCACGCTCGCAATGACATCGACAAATGCAAAATAAAAATTTCGCGGAATTGGAAGTGTAGCGGTTATTGAGAGCAAATCTCACTGAAGGCAAATTTTTCATTGTTACTGGGGACTGCGCTTGAGAGTAAGTGGTTGTAAGAGTTAAAATTTCCTTTTCGAGATTGATTCAAGCGGTGTTCGTACGTTTTTTAGTGAGAGCGGCATCTCTCATTATTAGACCCCTCAAAACTGCTTTCCCGGCACCTCAAAGTGTATGTAGGTTAGAGACCGAATATTCATTATCTTTTAAAGATAGTTACACATATGAACACAGTACCTGTTTCTCTTGAGGTGATTTATATGAAGAGACATTGAGTCTCCAGGGAGGTTTCGGAGATTGTGAAAGCCCCAGGTCTATGCTAATATCAATAAGATCATGATCCGATATGCTGCAGGGAACTATATTTGTGTGTGTCACTAATTGTAGAACAGAGGATAATGCCAAGAAATAATCAATTCAAGTACGTATGGAATGGGGGCAATTCTGTCTTTTCTGAGTTGAGTTTCATGTAGCTGTTCTTCGTCCAGGTGCCGACGGCTTTCATCCCTTTCTTGAAACCTTTGTCTGGCGATGTTGGGTTTGTCAACATAATTTCAACAATACAATTAGCCCCATACACACACTTCAAACCTTTCACTAACAGCTAGAAAGTATACTTGTACCTCACACATGAACAAGACCTGCAAAGACCTGAAGCAGAGGAACTGACACAGCTGACATCAAGTTTGGCCAGCAGGTCACAATGAACCCCTCTGAATTCCCTTCAGAACACAACTGCAGGGAAAACCTAACAATCAAGGGAAAACCACCCTTGCTATTTTGGGCAAGTGATGCCTACCAACAAGCACACATATATGTGTTCTTAAGCAAACACAACTGCCGGCATAGCTGAAAGTAAATGTCTATGGAACCAAATAGTTTGCGCGTATACTATATAAAAACTGCACAATAGTAATTCAACTGCGTTGCAAGCTATATACTTGCTTACTGGACGAGACTGAAACATTTCTCCAATACTTTTCAAAAGACCATATTTGGGGCAGCAGGCCAGCTGATATAAAAAGGAAAGATCTCAAAAACAGACATCAAGGCTATGATGGACACAGCAGAAATGTTACATAGGCAGATGACTAAAAGCTTTGTACTGAGGCAACACTTTTTTGTAAACATTTTGCATCTGACCTGAAATATAACCACACATAAAGGAATCAAGATAATTAAGACTAGTGAAAATGGGAGTTTTGAAAAATCTGAAAAAGAAAAGGATTAGAACAAAGTCTCATAAATTTCATGATGGAATATTGCAAGGAGGAAGTCATTTCTGTATCTAAGTAAGAAAAAGTAGCCAGGGTGGTTAACTATAAACATATATGGTGGTGACATATGGTTATATATTGCCAACAAATGTTCTAGAGATTGGAAATTGTTAGCAATAGAGACCCTAGAGGAATTTATATTGGAGATATGAATATAATTGAAGGACCAGTGAAAACAATTATGGAGGATACAACAATTCAAGGTAAACGCTCTAAGTTTGAAGATATTTGGAAGAAGAACTTCTTTAAACTTATTGACATTAACCTGAATATTTCCCAAGATATTTGAATTCTCTATAATTATTTTCACAAGTTCTTGAAGACCTGGTTTCAAACTACCCATCTTTTGTCAAGTATACCCCGAATATTCTTAAAAAAACTATAGTGTTGCGTTTCATGTGAGTCAGGTATGGCTAGTTACAAATGATATCAAGGCACCTTATACTCATATTCCATGCTATGGCAGTATTTATCCCAGAAGTCAATAAAACAACTTCTACCTAATACGTTTTTGCAGTTCATGAGGAATTGATTAAATGGCTCTGATTATTTATGCCATGCAAAGAACTTGACTGACACATTCTTGGACAACATTATCCTCATAAAGCAGCGAGGCATTTTATGAAAAGAGCAGATTTAGAATTGTTAGGCTATGTTTGAAGAAAGGGACAAAGATGGTGAGCAGACTGCTGCCGGAGGTGCGTCGCTGTGTCCTGAATGTGTGGGAGCCCAATGATTATAACGCGGCTCAGACTCGGTGGGCGGCCCTGGGGAACATGATTGCCAAGAGAGATATAGCGCAGCTTTGGGGTTCCCAGCGGCCTCCCACCGTGTCCGTATGGAAGGAGAACATGGACTGGTGCATGTTCAGGGAGAAGACTGTGTATGTGGCTCGTGGTAAACCGGGGGCATGGGGTAGAATCTGGGGGCAATGGAACGCGTATCGTGGGGGTATCTGTATTCCCCCCCTAGTGGACACCGATATTGCTTTGTCCCCCTGACCCTTGATGGTTCCTTGCGATTTATGGAATAACCGAATATAGATGTTCCTCACCCGTGACCCCCCCCCCCCCCCCCGACCTATCATTACTCTTCCCTCTTGATAGCTATTTGAAGGTCAAAAGTAGAGTCCCCCGGATGTTGCCTGACCCACATTTTTTGCCCTTACGCCTCGCCTTTTGTTTTTATTTGTTATTTATGTTAAACCTATGTATCCTGCTTCCCTAGGACTATCCGGAGCCATGTATGGGGCTGGGCCCCGGGAGTCGACTACTGCCTTAGCATCTGTATGATCCTTTCTGAATCTAGCGGCCGGCCCTGGTGGTTGTAGGCCCATGCTTGTAATTGATTTATTGTTCAATAAAATTAAAAAAAAAAAAAAAAAAAAAAAAAAAAAGATGGTGAGCAGAAAAAAACACAATTGGTATGTATTACGCATTTTCCTACAAGACTAATTTGATAAAGAATTGTATTAATTCTTTGAGGTTGCATTTTGAGTTCCACAGATGAGTGCATGGTGAAAAGATTTATACATATGCTGAAACACTAACAGTTTATGTGACTATATGGTTCAAGCTGATTTGGATAATGGAACTGAAGTAGATAACCAAAATATGTTATGGAGTAGTAAAAGAATTGTGAGACATCGCAAATGTGGCACAACTTTAGCACTGAAGGCAACCTTTTAGTTTACAGGAACAGGTGTTTTTACAAAAAGGAGTTCACAAATTGCAGGGCTTCGATGTGATCAATAAAATTGCCTTCCCATGTGGTGCTCTGTTTATGGAGGAGATTAAAAACAGGTCAGACTGCGTATTACAGAGCATAGATCAGCCATCTCTACAAAGCAATATACAGCACCATTGGTGGCTCATTTCTTTAAGAAAGGACATTGCCGAGGTGAATTAAGGTTGTGGGTGCAGCAAAGGTCAGGAGAAATTGGAGAGGAGGAACACAAGATGCAAAGAGTTTCACTAGGAAACAACTCTGGGCGGGTGGAGCTTGGTGCCGACGGCAATGGCAGCTCTCCTCTAGGCTGTGAGGAGAGATGCGAGACCCTGGCCGTTTCTACAAGTCCTCATCCACCAAATTGCATAAACATGCAGGATTCCTCAGTTGGATATTGAGCTGCACCTGGATCTTGTCAATCCTGTGCAAAACTGAACTTTCTCTTTGTGCCACGCCCTAATAAGTAGTAGCGCTTACATCTATGCAGCTCAGAGCATACATGCCTGGAGGCTCTAGGTCTCTGAAATTAATGCCTGTCGTTGCAGAGGCCCCAGGAAGTTAATTACAGGCTAGTTGGAGTTGTGCTCCATTGACTTCTTTCGCTTTTGGCCACAGGCCCCTCGCTGCTTTTATGGGGAGCGCTTTTCCTTTCCTTTTGCAATCCCTGAGACCTTTGCAGTCATGTGAGTGCTGCACCACCTTTATTTATTTTCATTGCTATAAGAATATTTAGCTCCCAGCTGTATGCCTTCCATGCTTCAAGTTGGATGATATTGCTGCCTGTTTTGTCAAGGGACCTTTCTACCCCTCGTTATACATGATTGTAATGCTGCCCGTTCACTGAATAGTTTCCTTTTTAGGTCTCGCCTGCAAATGCTGTGCATGCGCTGCTTCGCCTCGGCGAGATCTATTGTCGTTGCTTCTGTGTCTGGGGCCTGTGGAAGCGGGGTTGGTGTCCGCCCTGTCGGCATTAGGCCCCGCTCACTCGGACTGGTTTTTAGGTCTCGCTAGCGTAGGCTGCGCACATGCGCAGTCTCGCTGGTGAGATTTAATGATATGGGGTATTTTCTGTAAGGGGCATTAAGCCCCGCCCCTCTTTTCCATTGGCTGGCGTCACAGTTTATGCTAAACGGTGGCCAGCCATTGGAAAAGAGCTGTTGGTGACGTATTTGCTCGGCTTTCTGAGCCGTCCCATTTCTATGGGCTCATCTGCCTTCCTTGCATCGCAAAAGGATTCTTATCTTTATGGGGCCAAACACATGGCCCCATAAAGACAAGAAACCTTTTAGCAGGCGAGGCCGTCCAAGTGGGACGGCAGAAAAAGCCGAGCAAATACGTCATGGCGAGCGCTTGTTGCTCTAGCTACATCTTGATAGCTAAAGCGCTGTGATACAGCAGTCGAAGCATGCTCGCGCTATATCCTAGCAACAGAAACAAACCTGCTTAAGGAAGCGAGGGGCGTCTTTAAGAAATAGTAAAGCACAGAAAGTGAATCTGCAATCTGTCTGGGGTGTGTGGGGGGCTGCTCTTCAATGGAGGGGCACCCTTGCCTCTTGCCCTCAGACAACATTTCATTTTGGGGGGGCGGCCATTGATGGTGAAAAGTGCACTTGGGTTTGATCGGTCTTCGCGCTGCAGACAGTGCGTGTGCAGGAATGTTCTCTGTGACTCGACGGAGGCCACTATTACTGGAGCGGTTGCTACAGCGATGACAAGTGTGCTGGGGTCAAACACACTTGGACACGTCACTGGCACAGCAGGTATAACGAGTGCCCGGCTGTGTCTGAGTGTGAGGCGTGTTTTATTGTGTCCCACGTATGCTCGCAGCCAATGCGGATCACAGGGCACCGGTTTATTCAGGAGATTTTGTCTAACATTTCAATAACGCTCACTTGGTTTCAGGACACTACGCTGGTGGAAAACCGAAATATTAGGCAGAGGAAAGTACTGTGAGGTTCTGGATAAGATTTAATACTTAGCACACTCCTTACTTCCCCCAATCCTGCCTTCACTGACTCTGGACCGTCACATCGTATCCCACGGAAACCGGTCGAGGAAGCCAAGCCAGTGCTGGAAGTGAGAGGGGAGAAGCAGGGGCTGTCCGGGAGGAGTGTGGGCTGGTGCAGGAGGCTGCAGTATTAAGGCAGCCCCATCTGAACCTTTCTGCCCCTGTCATGGCTGCGGGCAGGCCCAGTCCAGCATGCCCCTGGCCTGTCAGCACCTCACTTTCTGCTTCTAGGGTTCCCGGTAGGTGACAGCGTTGCCATGGTGACCGGTCCCGGCGTGAGCAACGTGAGCTCAGAGGGTGGCCCCTGGGAGACCTGCGGGTTCCCTTTTAGGTCTCATGTGACCAGGAGCAGCGGTGCTGCGTCAATAGCCCCTCACCGAACATTGCAACTGTTATTTAAAGAGGGGCTGTATAAAACGGGGATACTAGAGAGGCACCGGTGCTTTTGAACTGCATTTCAGATATATGTGTCTAGATGCATTATTCTCATACAACTCCAAAACTCATATTTCCATTCCTGGCATTCTGCGCTCATTTCGTGCAGCTTCACAAAGTGTGCCTTTCTGATGCATTGAGCCACGCACAGCACAAGAAGCAGAGTGCATAAAAATGTTGTGTCCCATAAATGCTGCTATCAGTAGTATCGCTCATGCAGTCAGCGTACATAAGGTCCCTATTTGCTTCTCTCTCAGTAGTGTACCATGGTAGTGTAGTGTATCTCTTAGAATATTCAGACAAAGCTAACCATGAAAGATATTATGCCAAAGGTAGGTTTCAACCAGGCACAGTTTGGTAGCCTGTGCCAGTAGTGAACCCTCCATAGGGGTGGCAGATTACTCCGCGTCGGTAGATTAAAATGCTTAAGTCCTTTCCTTTGATAAGTCATTGGAGTCAGGTTTGTTTGTTCATTGTGTCCATTGATATCCTTTGAAGAGTATAACTCATAAAATGCACTTATTTTTAAATGACAGCATGGAGTGACTTGGAAACTCTCTTGTTGGATGCAGGTTGCAGGGCATAGGCTTTTCCGCATAGACCCTACGCCCTGTGTCATGCAGCATCTCTCTGAGTTGCTTCCACAGCACACTAACCAAGCGTGGCTCCTGCAAATGTCAGGATAGGCACATAAGATGAAGATAACACAAGATAATCACAGCCTAACGCTCACCTACTCACTGAGCCTCCCCTTCTCCCAAGTGAGTTGTGATACAAGTACATTATTTGTTTCATGTATGTTTCTGTATGGTAGTTTTATATCTGAGGTTCTGCAATCTACCATTTACAATTTGTGTTAAAGCTGGGACAGCTGTTATCATCCGATATGTACTACTGTCAGGAAATTAACTTAAAACAAGTGTAATTTATAGAAATATGCATTTAGATTTCCACAATCTGAATGGAAACTTCAATGTGCGGTATTTTTGTGATAACAGTAAACAGAGTTTGGCAAACACTATACAGCTGACACACTATTTACAACAAATAACCCTGGCCATATAAATATAAGCTGGGTGGACCAGGAGAAGTTTTTACCTGGAGGATTAGTCACAATTAATGGCATGTAGTTCACTGGGATATCGCATCTGCTGTGTAGACCTCACAATATGATATTTTAAAAATGCGATAGGTCAAAGAATTCTATGACCTATACACTGAAGCAGAACGTTTGAAATCACAAAGTTCAATTTGAACAAAGCACTAGTGATTATTTAGAGCACACTGCTAGATCAGGATGTAAAACCCAGCAGACAGCAATGTCTTAATTATTCGCTCCCAAATCAGCCTTTCATTTTTTTTAATTGATGCATGACAAGCAGAATTAAAATACTATTTATTCACTGTACCCATACAATGTATGTCTGATGTAAGCTGTACCTATGCTAAGGTTAAACGTGATGGAAACTGTTATCATATGAACGAGTCATGCTGCACATGTCAATATTGCAAGTCTTCTTCAATAAAATGTCACAACAACAAAAATGATGCATGACAAGCAGCAATACAGTTACCGTACACATTTATACATGTGTCTATGCTTTTAGCAGCAACATTTGTAGTAAAAAATGATTGACCTTTCCAACAGGCTGTGTGATATTTTTACTTATAACTATATGTGCTAAAAATGCATCAAAACGTATGCTGGCAGCTAGGCATGACACACCTTTGGGATGGGTTACACAGAGAACTAGAACAGATTAACTATTAATGTATTAAGTAGGATTGCCCGCCCTGACAAAATGATTCTACTCCCTAAAACTGTTTACATATTTCAAAACTACCAATACACTATTTGTCCCCAAAATCTCGATCTGATCAAATCAAACGCAATGTGTTCCTTTTGGACAAATAAGCTTACCTGGAACACATGCACCCATTCAATATTCGAAGGAGGCTTGCAAATGCAGACCTACCAACCTTAAGAAAAAATTCACTGTGTGGGGGAGGGGCGTGGTCTTGGAGGGGCGGAGCGTTGTGCTCAGAACTACATAGAAGGCAAATCTGCTCCCTCCCACCAAACCCCCTTATCCAAAAACAAGACTGCTGAGACTGGTGCCAATGTACTGGGTTGTTTCTGCATCCCACACTGGATGTCAGCTTTTAAAAGCCTCCAAGAACAAACAAGCATTGGCAATGCCAATAGGTCTTGCCTATGCACAAGCTTTTGGCTTTGACATTGTATTTTTTTTGCCATGTTGTGTGAGGCTGCTTTTCAGCATGGCTAAACGTTAGTGGCCTGAGGTGTCCTACAGTGGAGTGTGGGGAGTAGAGTGTTGTAGACTGAGTTTGTTGGAGTAGAGTGAAGTAGAGTGGAGGAGTGGGAGTAGAGTGTCGTAGAATTCAGTACACGGAAGTAGTGTTCAGTGGTTCAGTGGCAGGGAGTGTCGTAGAGTGCAGTGTCATTGAGTTGAGTGGCGTAGAATGTAGTGGGGTGGGGTGGGGTGGGATAGAGGGCAGTGGGTTGGAGTGGATTCAGGTAGTGGGGTGGATTTGATTGGAGTAGACTGGGGTAGATTGGATTGGGGTAGAGTGGGTTGTATTTAGAGGAGTGAGGTGGATTATAGTGGGTGGACTGAATGGGGTAGAGTGGGATGGATTGAAAGTGGGTGAGGTGTATTGGATTGGGGTGGATTAGATTGGGGTGGGGTGGATTGGATTACAGTAGAGTGGTTTGGAGTGGAGTCAATTAGAGTGGAGTGAAGGGGGTGAATTTAATTGGACTGGAGTGGGGCAGATTGGATTGGGGTGGATTGGAGTGTGGTAGGCTGGATGGGTTGGATTGAGTGGGGTGGACTGAACTGGCGTGAGGTGGATTGGATTGGGATAGAGTGGGGTGGATTTATGTAGAGTGGGGTGGATTTGACTGCAGTGGATTGGGGTGGATTAGATTGGAGTGGGGTGGGGTGGACTGAAATGTGGTGGGGTGGGGCTGATTGGAGTGGGGTGGAATAGATTGGGGTGGATGGATTGGAGTTGATTAGATTGCAGTAGGGTGGATTAGATTGGAGTGAGGTGGATTAGACTGAGTGGGGCTGATTGGATTGAGATGGTTTGGGATGGGGTGAACTGGATAGGAGTGGGAGGGGGTGGATTGGATTGAGTTGGATTGGAAAAGGGGTGGGGTAGACTGGAGTGGGGTGGGGTGGAGTGGGATGGATTGGAGTGGGGTGGATTGAATTGGGGTGAGGTGGATTGGATTTTGGTGAGGTGGATTGGATTGGATCGGAGTGGGGTGTATTGTTTTACAATGGAATGTGGCAGGTTGTTTTGGATTGGAGTGGGGTAGATTGGAGTTGGGTAGATTGGAGTTAGGCAGATTGTTTTGGATTGGAGTAGGGCTGAGTGTTTTGGATTGGAGTGAGGCTGACTGGAACGGGGCAGAATGTTTTGGATTGAAGTGGGCGTATTGTTTTGGACTGAAGTGGGGCTGATTGTTTTGAATTGAGTGGGGCAGATTGATTGGGATTGGAGTGGAGCAGATTGGTGTGGGGTCAGATTGGAGTGGGGCAGATTCTTTTGGATTGAAGTGAAATGGATTGGAGTGGGGAGGGGTGGGTTGGGGAGGGAGTAGAGTGAATTAGATTGGGGTGAGGTGGATTGGAATGGAGTGGGATAGATTGGATCGGGCAGAATTGGGGCCGATTGGATATGTGTGTGGTGGATTGAATTGGAGGGGATGGATTGGATATACTTCACGATTATGTGTTATAGCATAATTTCAGAAATTACACATAAAGAAAAAATAGCACTGTGCTATAAAATAACCCTCATCTTTTGAGAACAGTTTCCACGAGGAAAAACGAAAGAAAATATGAGTGCAAAGTGAGAAAAAAAGACTTGGGAAGATGAGAGAAAGTTGACAATAGAAAATAAATCTTTGCAATTTTGTTTGTCCAGCTGGGCACTTTTTTTGCCAGTCATACGCCTTCTGTTTGCAGGACACTAAAAGTTAAACAGAACAAAATAGTACCACAATCATGTCCGGAGCAGCGTGAATCAATCAGTGCGTGGTCCCTGCACCACAGGGAGGAACATAAATTATAGTAGGCCTGCCTTGATGAGTTATGAGGCTGTAAAGAAGAAGAGTGCCTTGCAAGCCAACAAATGGTAAGCAAAGGACGGCTCCAAGCCCTTTTTGTTAACCACAGTGTCTCGCAAGTAAGACACATGTTTATAGCGCATGCTTTCTCAGGCTCATCCCTGAACAAGCATTGGAAATGCAATAGGTCTCGCCTTTGATTAAGTTAAAGCCATTTGCTTTGCTAATGGTATTGTATAGCAAAGCAAATGGCTTTAACTTAATGAAAGGCGAGACCTATTGCATTTTTAATGCTTGTTTTAAAGGGCTGTGGAGAAAAATATGTTTTCGCACGGAAAATGATTTTACGGCAAGCAAAAGAAAACCTAAAGTTGTTTAAATGGGCATCTTTTTATCTGACGGCTTCTTGGAGAGGTTGTTGGAAAGTCATGAAAATCCAAATTTCCTTTGTGTACACCTATGATTTTTTTAAATGAATTGAGCAGAGGGGGCCCTCCAATGTCTGCAATGCGCCCTCATGACACGTTTGTTAGTAAGTCTGACAAAAACCCCATCTTCTTCAGGCAATGACTGGTGACTACTCCAAGGTCATGCAGCAAGTCCTTTTGTCTAACAGCTAGTCATATGCACAGCTCAAGTGAGCAATATGGCGATGCCAGCGGTGCTGATCTGTGAAAGAATCAAAGGGCGCTTTTAAATCCCTTCCCTATTTTGAGCAGCGTGGACTAGCCTGGGTTGTGTAGTCAAGGGGCATTCTGCATCCTCTCCCTTTTCTCTTTTAAAATCAGAGGAAATTTCTGTTTTTAGGTTCCATGCACACCACCGCTGACGATATGCATTATTAGGCAATTTCTGCAAGGTTTGCTTGTCTGCGGCAGCGTGTCACTGATTTATTTTGGCGGGGAAGGCAGGTTGGGCTGTGCTTCTAGGCTTTGGCTATTCTCCACCGACTTGTTAAAGGGCGTCCACGCTCCATGTTCTTGTTGACCTCCTTGGCAGCAGGGCTTTCCCCTGTCCGGGACTGTGAAGGAGCTGTAGATCAGTGATGGGGTGTGTGGAGATGAAGTCTGCCGCTTATGTATGACCTACCACCAGGTAGTGGCTGTTGCAGAACAATCCCTTATACAGCACTTCACGGGCAGAACATCTTTCAAGTGAAAATGTGTCTACCAGCAGCAACTCTCCTGGCACAGGTGTGGGAAGGAGGGGGTGAGGGAGCAGCCAATGAGGGTGGAGTCCTTTGAGACTTGGGTGGGGAGCAGCGTTTATCAAAATGATGTGAGGGTAGAGCTCCCAATGGTCATCTGAAGCAGCGTGCAAGGACAGGACTTAGGGTATATCAGCAACACCCGGTGATAATTATCGCTCAGCGCTCTTAGCGTGAGGATAATTATCGCCGGGTAACGTGGATTTTTATCGCTGAGATAGTGTGCTATTAGCAATGCTTATCTCCTCAGCGATAAAAATCCTCACGCTAACTGGCTAACGTGAGATTATCGCTGGAAACAGCGATAATCTCACGCAATGTGGCGTTAGCTTGCTGATAGGGACTCACAAACTTAGCCATGATATCCACCTTCCATAGGATATCATGGCTAAATCAGTCCTGAAGCAGGCGTAATGAAAGTAGCGATAACAGGGGTTATCGCTACATTTCCTGCCGCTATGCTTCATAGCGTGGGGCTTGATGATAGGAGAAATGTCGCTTAGCGACATTTCTCCTGTCATGTTAGGTCAGGAACGCCCACTTTGCATCTCATTAGAGATGCAAAGCTGGGTGTTAGGAATCCCCACGCTAAAGCAAGTTTTCACACGTTAGCGTGGCCTTGCTAATTAGGCGATAAAATTATCGGCGCTTTTCAGCGATAATTTTTTATCGCCAGCTTGTAAATATGCCCCATAATTACTTTGCCGGATAGAGGGACCGAACCGAGAACGGAGATTGCCATCACTGCCCTTCGAAGGCCTTCGCTGTACCAGAACAGTTTTTGCTGCAGCAAGCATTTTATGTTTATTTTTTAAAATGTTTGCAGGCTTCATAAACATCAGAAGCAAAATCTGAAAAGCTTTTAGTATTGCGAATTTTCAGCTTCCCACTCTCCTAAAGAATTAAGGATTTTTTTTTATCTGTGGATGCGAAGATTTCACACATGAGCCAAGCTCAGGATAACCGCAATTGATTGGACGCTTTAGGAGACCTACAATTTAGAATAGCTAACATGTTAAAAATGCTCGGTTTTCACATTTTTCAGGAATATAACACATCATTTAAAATCTTGAAAAGCAAAATGAACAGACGAGTACAAAAACACATCGGTGTTCCCTGCCTTGGCTCACTAGTGCTGGGAGACAGTTTGTCTTCCGTGCCCTCTTGTGTGTCTTACCCCAAAAGTAACTCTTTTAAGGTGGAGATTCAGCGCTTGCCCCCTTCCCACCTGTACCCACCCATCGCACCTTTCAGCGAGGGAAAATGAAATGTCAGTAAGTAATGTGGTCCTTCGGCCAGACTTTGCTTAAGGAAAAGGGAATTAGGCGCCCAGGAGAAGGCGGGGGACTGCAAAATCAGGATTTGGATATATGCAAGTCGCTTGCAAAACTATAGATGAAGGGCGTATACAATGTACTTTAGACAGTATTTACTCATGGACAATTAAGGACATTAAGGGGCAGCAGTAATCCCTCTCTTGCCCTTGCTATCCCTGGTCTCAGGGGTCCAAGTCAGTGACCACTTCACTCCATGTTATTACAGACACTGCCCCCAGCCCAGAACGTTTCACCTGCGAATTATTGATTTCAGGTGTGTTAGTCTCTAGATAGTTCAACAGAAACGAAGCAAGACTACAACATCCAGGAGACTTAAATATGACTTTGACTGACACACTGGACCACGCACCGAGCAGACCACAGCATCGCGCCAGGTCCCCACTGGCGGATTTTTTAGAAGCACACGGTTTATTAGACACATGGAGGCTTCAAAACCCGAAGGGGAGACAGTATACATTTCATTCCGGAGCGCATAATAGCCTCTCCCGCATAGATTACATATTAGTAGCCATGGACGATATAGGAAAGATAGGAACAACCACACACTTACCCAGAGGGATATCTGACCATTCCCCGGTTAAGACAGAGCTCCATACCCACTGCGCTACGCAAAGACGTATATACCCCATTTATCCAGGGTTCCTCCTCAACTCAAAGATCATGAAATCCTTAACTTTGACATCCACACAATACTTCCTAGAAAACGAGGCCTCAGTCTCCTCTTCACTAACGCTGTGGGAAGCCTACAAACAGTCTTAAGAGGCCAAGCTATTTCTCTGATAGAGGAACATAAACGGGAACGACGGAACGAAATAGAAACCTTAGAGCGGGAGATACAACACCCAGAATCCCACCATGCAGCCTCCCCCACAGACGAGACAATGCATGCCCTGCGCATCAAAACACAAGACTATAAAGACCTACTCATGGCCGCCGCCCATTCCCGTTTGCAGGCAGTCCAACACCGGGTCTATGAGTCAGGAGACAAAGCAGGTAAACTCCTGGCATGGCTCGACAAAAAGGATTGAGCGCGTAGATGGATAGCGCAGATTAGAAATGAAGATGGTGCATTCACGTCCGATCCGCAACAAATAGTGGACACATTAGCACGACACTATGAGCAAGTATACACCTCCACAAATACCACCACTGTACAAGAAGCGATTGCATACCATCATGATATCCATATGCCTCGGCTCACGTCTAAAGATGCCGAAACTCTGGAAGCAGACCTTACAGCCGATGAACTCAAACTGGCCATTTCCCAAATACAATCCGGTAAAGCCATCGGTCCTAATGGAATCCCGATAGAATTATATAAGCACATGGTGGACAAAATAACCCCATATTTGCTGCAAATGTTCGAAGCCAGTCGCGAAATAGGGACACTCCCTAGAGACCAGAGACTGGCAACCATTGTAGCCATTCATAAGCCTGGTAAGTTAGCGGAGAACTGCACGTCCTATCGCCCTATCTCCTTAATCAATGCCGAGGGGAACATTTTAGCTAAAGCACTGGCACTCAGACTTACTCCCCATCTCCGTACGATAATACACCCGGACCAATCCGGCTTTATGCCGGGTAGGAACACAGCCCTGAATCTCAGACGCCTCCAAAGCGTAATAAGTCGGAAGCACACTATTCAGGAAGACGCGGCGGTCCTATCCCTAGACGCGCGGATGGCGTTCGATTCGGTGGAGTGGGCCTTCCTCTTTGCGTCCTTCAACATTTGGGGTTTGGCCCGAAGTTCTGCTCATGGATACGTCTACTCTATCCTGATCCGGTGGTGCACGTAGTCGCTAATGGCCACATATCAAGGGAATTCACCCTGGGGAAAGGTACAAGGCAAGGATGCCCATTATCACCCCTGTTGTTTGCGTTGGTTCTAGAGCCACTGGCGGCATGGATAAGACGGTGACCCCATGGTTCCAGGACTGAAATGGAGGGAGGACTGGGAAGACCGCATTTCCTTGTATGCGGACAATGTGTTATTATATATAGCCTCACCCACGAGGTCGCTCCATGCACTGCTTAATATCTGCGCTGTATATGGCTCTGTATCCGTATACGCCATCAACTGGGATAAGTCTGTATTATATCTGCTACACGGACCGCCCCCGCGTCTCCCCCAAAACTACGAGGTCCAGATAGTCACAGACACTTTTAAATACCTCGGCATACATATTACTTCGGACCGTGACACTTTCCTGACACTAAATTTACAAGCCCCCCTGCAACGACTAAGACGCGATATTCGACACTGGAAGTCATTGCCGCTCTCACTCTTGGGCAGGGCGGCTCTTTTAAAAATGATGGCTTTGCCCAGATTTTTATATGCCCTGCATAATACCCCCTATCCAGTCCCGGACTCATATTTCAAAGCAGTAAACGCTGAGATAGCCTCCCTCCTCTGGGACGGCAGGCCGCCGAGAATGGCGGCGACAAAAATGGTGAGGAGCTGGTATGATGGGGGGGATTGCTCTTCCGGATATCAAGGCCTATTACCGGGCCTCGCAACTTACAGTCATTAATCACTGGCTTCACGTACCAGATTCAGACCCGGCTTACCACCTTGACAGACTGACTCTAGGGAAAGGCAGTTTCAATAGAGCACTCTATAATACACGGAAAACTCAAGACCTTATGCGCCCGGCGGCCCATACTGTCCACATATGGCACACAGTAAACAGGCATATTGGATGGAATGACACACTCACGAAACATACACCCTTATGGGACGCACGTAAACTAGGAACACTAGGCAATAGTAAGGGATTCCACAGTTGGGATTTAATTGGCATCTCCCGACTGGGGGATCTTTGGCAAAAGGGGAAGGTGGTCAGCTTCACTCACCTGCAGGAACAGTACTCCATGGCGCTAGGCGAAAGGTTCCGATACACCCAAATGAAGCATGCAATCGAAGCAGCACTCCTGGCGGAGGCGTCATTTCCGGTGGCTTCCCCCTTAGAGCACCGCCTGCTCACTGATCACCTTACAAAAAAAGCGACATCCCTGACATATAAAAAAATTATCAATAATCGACCGGACCCCCTTATCCGGCTCAGGGAACTTTGGCAGTCTGAAGTTGGAGATATGGATGATCCCGATTGGCGAGAGGCACTAGCTTCACCTAAAGAAGTGGCAATTTCCTCCAGATTACATCTGGTGCAGTTCAAAATATTACATAGGACCTACTTCACTCGGACGGTACTACACAAGATGGGGAGGGCTCCTGAACCTAACTGTCTGCGCATATGCAGGGAAATTGGTACATATTATCATACGCTATGGGAATGTCCGAAACTGAAGACCTACTGGGAGGAGGTGATAGGCACGATTATAGAGGTCACCGGGAAGCAGGTTCCAGTCGAGCCCCAGTGCTGTCTGCTTAACGTCTGGGGTCCGACAGACCTTAACCATGCTGAACGTCTGAGGGCCACAACTGGCATGATGATAGCAAAAAGGAACATAGCGCAGAAATGGGGTGTGGGAACACTACCAACAACAGCACAGTGGTATAGAGATATGGATATGGTCATGGTGGCGGAGAAGGCCACCTGTATAAATCGTAGATGCCCTCGCAAATGGGCTAGGGTGTGGGGAAAGTGGAACACACACAGAGGAGAAATTTGTTAACCCCACAACAGGATAGTGGGTCGGACGAAGACGTGTAAGGGTATTAGAATATAGATGTATTGCGACAAAATTGATTTGAATGAGTGACTGTAAAGAAAACTATATGATGTTGCTGTAACACATGCGGATCTGCACTGTTATGTTATTGAATGAAAATTTTAATAAAAAAAAAGGATATGCAAAATGTTAAAAAATTCAACAACAAAAAAAAGACTACAACATCCATAATGCCTTTGGTCACCATATGAAAATCCAGGACTAGGAACAGTGTTCATCTTGACCTAGAGAGAGGTGGTCAACCCAATACATCCATCTAACACAAACTTCTCTACATTTTGTTTGCAACTCATTAGAAGGAACAATAAACTGAGGTTTAAATCTCTCATGACCACGATGTTATCTGGTCAGGGCGTGTGCACTGCCGAAATCGAACTAGTAAATGGATGCGTGATGCTCTAAGGTTCAGGATGTTTGTGGGCACCATACTGTCCAGGGCTTCAGCTGGTAATACATCAAACCTGGTGCCTGGAAGCCAGACGGCTACCGTCCTGGATAGAGGCCCAGCACAGAGCAAATTACCTTTGACCAAAGTGCACAGTCTACTGGCTTCAGCATGCCTCCTGCTGAGTAACCACATGTATTTATTTTGAAAGGGAGAGTACCTGCACTTCTCAGCACTGCTACAATCCATTTCACGAGAGAGTACTGGCACTTCTGAGGAGCAAACAGGTACTCTGAATAATGAGTACCTGCACTTCTATATTTCCATTTAAATTACTGCTCCCAGTGATGGGGAGAGGATTGGAGTGGTTTTTCGGGCTAGTTCAAGAGGCTGGCTATCTGAGCGCCAGCAATGCTCACATAAAAATGTCGGGTTGGCCTGTAGGGCAATCAGGAAGTGACCGAATAGTTGGTCTGGCAGGTGCAGTGTGTAGGCCGTTTTTGGGGTGTTTGTGGATCTGTTTTATGGTCCAGTTTTTGCTGTTGATTTCTCTGCTGTCACCACAAACACAGCATGAAGCAAGCTCATGTACATGCACTCTCCTAAACCTTGCAAAACACTTATATACAGCTTGCCTTTAAAACTGCACTCATTTGCGAATGTGGCCCACTTTTTTAGCTATGTGATTCGCGAATGGTGGCCACTTTTATTTTGGTGTCGGCGTGTATTTTATGTCTCAATCGGACCCTGCCCATTACACATCCTGCGGAAGAAATTTGTGCCTTCGGACCGAATGGAGTTACTTCAGCTTGGTAAAAGTGGGAACTTTTACTCCACTTTTCTGAACTGAAGTTTACAATTTCACACGCATTTGTCAGCAAAGGTTCTCTCTTAGACCGGCCATGTCATTTGTGTTAATAAAACTCATTATGTGATCAAAAATGGATTACACCCTCGAGTGAATGGGATGGAGAGGGTGGTATGTACTTCATGTGCAAAGGTGCATGCTTATATCCTTTTTAGGTTGAGCCTGGGCGGTGCATGCGCATGCTCTGCTCAGCGAGGCATGCTGTATTCAGGTAGGGACATGAAGCTCCGCCCATTTCCCGCCCATCTTTTCAATTGCTTCTGTTACTGTCCTTTCAGAATCGTTACATTTGGATCTTGATTAGGCTTAGTGGTCCCTCCTTGGTACCGCCTTGTCTGCATTTGTAACCTCCTCGGAGGATTGGTCTTTTTACCTGTGTTGTTACATGGTCTGCTTTGTATAGTCTGTGAGCACTATTTTATTTAATGACTTGATCCCCTATTCTACCGACGGTGTGCTTTCCTACAAGTCAGCAGGCTGCCGCTTTTATATTTTAATTAGTAACGGCAGTCTGCTTTAACTAAAGCGGCCGCGCTTCTTTATTTATTTACTTTGGCAGCGTGGGCCGCTGTTACGGCAGCGCTTCTTTATTTATTGTATTTGTCAGCGCAGTCCACTTTAATTTTAGCGACCGTGCTCCGAAACTTTTTTCTTTTCAGTGAAAGCACCCCATAACATGCTTTCACTTTAATAGTGACCACACCCCTTTCTTTAGACGCTGGTCGCCGTATTCAGGTTAGAAGGAGCCGCGTCTAAACAAAGGGATGCTGCTGTCATTAAACTGAAAGCATCGCATGGGGCGCTTTTAGAAAGAAAAAAAAACATTTGTTAGTGAACTTCACAAATAAATGTTTTTTTTTTTTTGTAAAACCACCACGTGCCTTGCTTTCACTTTAATGATGGCCACACCCCTTTCTTTAGACGAGGCTCGCTGTAACCTGAATACAGAGAGCAGCGTCTAAAGAAAGGTGCTAGCCATCATTAAAGTGGTCTCGCATTTGCAAGACTTTTAGCTACACACATAAATAAAAGGCATTGTCATTTAAATTGTCATTTAAATTGTCAATAGCTTAAACTCTAACAAACGCAAGACCTATTTCATTGCAAATGCTTGATATTTATTGGTTCACTTGGCTAGCGACTCTATCCACAGCAACACAGTTTTTTCTTTGATGGTTGTTGGTATTGTAAAGAGGAATGGCGGAGGAGCGCCTATAGAAGTATATGAGATGAATGGAGTCTACCTCACCTCTTCAGTTTTTAACATGAAAAATCTTCGTAATTAGGGGTTCATGCTGCTATAGTGTTACTCCAACAGGCTTTATTATTGCACAATATTTGCTCTGTCTTTCATGAAACAAACTCCTTGAGTCAAGGGTCTAGCACACCCTTTCTCCAACTCAAGAGAGTTTAGTAGTTCCCACTAGGTTAGGTAGGTGCCACACCACATAACACTAGTATGTCTTCTAGGGCAGAAGCCAGTGGGCCTCTGACAACGAAGTATGACCATATCCCATTCCAAGAATTGAGGAGTATATGTACAGCTAGGAAACGGACGACAGGGAAAAATCCACACACTCAACGCCTCATGGAGGCTTTGCTGTTAGATGACCTCAGAAAGACCCCAGGGTCTGATGAGGCAGGCAAGTTGGGTGGGACTGCAGAAGAGGAAAGGCCAGGAAGCGAAAACATCTATGACCAGGACTCTGATGCTGGCCAGGAGGATCAAGAAGATTCTAACCTGGACAATCCAATTATTCCTGAAGGTGAGGGAGAAGGCCTCAGTGGCCCTCTCTTTACCCCACCTAGAAGGGTTAACAGTTTACCAAGAAGATCAAGATCTCCTTCTTAGGAATCTAATCATTCTGGTACTTCTGTAGGGACCTCTGTTTCTCATAGGACCTCTACTTCTCATAAAAGGGAGTCCTCTTATGAGAAGAAGTGCCAACTGCTTGAGTTTGAGAGAGCTAAGCTCAGAATCAAGAGAGAGCAAGTGGTCTTAGATAGGGGGGAATCCCTGGAGCTTTAGAGAGCTTCTACAAAGTTGGGGCTAGAGCCCCATGGTGGCAGCAACAGTGTCTCTAGAGGTAGAGAACATACTCATGACCATAGGAACCTGAACAAGATTGTCCCTCCCTATCAGAGTGGGATGACATCCACAAATCGATAACTGCACTGGAGAGGGCCTGTAAAGTACAGAGGGTCTCTCAGGAGCAGTGGGCAGCAAGCTTGTGGCTCTCCTTTGCAGACAAAGGTAGAGACAATCTCCTCACTGTTAGAGAAGAGGATGCTGATAATTACAAAGTCTTGAAGAGTGCCCTTATTGATCGGTTTGGCTTAACCACTGATCAATACAGGATTACGTTCAGAGATACCCAAAAGGCACAGACTCAAGACTGGGTTGGCTTTGTAGATTGTGCTACTAAGGATCTGGAAGGCTGGTTACTTGGCAGTAAAGTGTGTGATTTTAAAGAATTGTACAATTTAATTATGAGGGAGCAGATCCTTAATAATTGTCAAAATCAGTTGTTGCATTAGTACCTGGTGGACTCTGATTTGATCTCTCCCCAAGAATTGGGCCAGAAGGCAGACAAATGGGTCAGAACCAGGGTGAGGCAGAAGGTTCAGAACCAAGGTGATGACTCCAAGAAGCAAGATTCTAAAAACTCTGATAAGGGTGGGAGAAGGGTAAAGACCAGAAGTTTTCTCAAGGGCCCCAAAAATCAGCATTTGGTGGAGAGTCACAATCCAACAAGGGAAAAGGCAAGAAGAAACCATGGTGTCAAATCTGTAAACAGAAGACTCATTGGACAAGTGACTGTAACAAGTCCAAGGACTCAACTCCACCCACCATTGCCCCTAAGGCAACTGTTCCCCCCTAGTTCAGCTCCAAGTGGTGGTTCTCAGAATAAGGGTGTAGTAGGGTTAACCCTGGGATCTGAGATGGACTCTGGCCTATTCAGAGTTCCTACTCAGGCTGTACTGATCTGTTATGGAGGCATGGATATTGCCTCCCTATTTGACAGTCCTAGTAATCTGGGCAAATACAGACAACAGCCTTTGATAAAGGAAAAAGAGACCTTGGCATTCAGGGACACAGGAGCAAGTGTCACAATTGGTGACAAAAGATCTTGTGGCTCCTGAGCAAATCATACTTGGTGAGATGTACCAAGTGACCAATGCTAGCAATGTCAGAACAGACCATTCCTTGGCAGTTGTTAATTTCACCTGGGAAGGGGTACCTGGCCCTAAGAAGGTTGTGATAAGTGCAGACCTCCCTGTTGAATGCTTGTTGGGCAATGATTTAGAAACTTCAGCTTGGGCTGAAGTGGAACTCAGGACTCATGCAGAAATGTTGGGAATCCCTGCAGATGTGTTTGTTATGACTAGGTCACAGGCAAACATTTCTAACATTGAACAGGCCCTGGATGCTGGAAAAATGGACCAGGCGACTTCCAAGAAAAGGAGCAGAAGGGGTAAGGCAGTGTCTTCCCCCTTGACTCAGAATACAGATCAGTCTCTTGAGGGAGATGATCTTAGTCCTGAAGAAGGAACTGTCCCAGATGAGCTTGAACCTGATCAAGTTGAGTTCTTGGGGACAGGAGGCCCTTCCAGGGCAGATCTGAGCCAGGAGCAGCTGAGCTGCCCCTCTTTTGAACCCCTCAGACAGCAAGCTGCTGCTGAGGCTGCTGGGAGTGCTAGTGGGTCCCATAGGATCTACTGGGATGATGGACTCTTTTACTCAAAGAGTAGAGACCCCATGCCTGGTGCCACCAGGAGGTCGGTTATACCCCTGAAGTTTAGGGGCTTCCTTTTGACACTAGCACATCGCATCCCCTTAGCAGGTCACCTAGGCCAAAACAAGACTTGGGACAGAATTGTTCCTCACTTTCATTGGCCTCACATGTCTGAAGACACCGAGGCGTTTTGTCGCTCCTGTGTCATCTGTCAAGCCATCTGTCAAGCCATTGGTAAGGGAGGTGGTACAACAAAGGCACCCCTGATACCACTACCGACTGGATGAGGAACAGCCGCCTTAAACTGAACTCAGACAAGACGGAAGTCCTCATCCTGGGATCATCACCCTCCGCCTGGGACGACTCCTGGTGGCCCCCGGCCCTGGGCACCGCTCCCAAGCCAACGGACCACGCACGCAACCTGGGCTTCATCCTGGACTCCTCCCTGTCGATGACTAGACAAGTCAACACCATCTCATCTTCATGCTTCAACGCCCTGCGCATGCTCCGCAAGATCTTCAGATGGATCCCCACTGAAACCAGGAAGACCGTTACCCAGGCACTCGTCACCAGCCGACTGGACTACGGGAACACCCTCTACGCCGGAACCACAGCCAAACTTCAAAAAAGACTCCAACGCATCCAGAACGCCTCCGCACGACTCATCCTGGACCTCCCCCGACACAGCCACATCACCGGACACCTGAGAGACCTGCACTGGCTCCCCGTCAGCAAGAGAATCACGTTCAGACTCCTCACCCACGCACACAAGGCTCTCCACGACCTGGGCCCCAAGTACCTCAACGACCGCATGACCTTCTACACGCCCACAAGCCAGCTACGATCGACCAGCCACGCCCTCGCCACCGTACCACGCATCCGCAGAGCCACCGCCGGAGGAAGATCCTTCTCATACCTGGCAGCCAAGACCTGGAACTCCCTCCCCACCCACCTTCGGCGAACCCAGGACCATCTCTCCTTCAGAAAGCAGCTCAAGACCTGGCTGTTCGAGCAGTAACATACCCCCTCCCCCAGCGCCTTGAGACCCTCCCGGGTGAGTAGCGCGCTTTATAAAAGCCATGATTGATTGATTGACCTGTGGTGGGGGTTCCCTTTGAGAGGGTTGGGATTGATATAGTTGGTCCCATGGATCCTCAAACTGCATCTGGGCACAGATTTGTACTGGTGGACCATGCCACTAGGGATCCAGAAGCAAGTCCCCCCTAGAACCACCACAGTTCCTGTGGTGGCAAGAGCCCTCCTAGGAATCTTTTCCAGGGTGGGTTTCCCTAAGGAGGTAGTATCAGGCAGAGGTGCACACTTCATGTCTAGTTACTTGACTGCTATGTGGAAGGAGTGTGGAGTAAATTACAAATTTACCACCCCTTATCACCCACAATGCAATGGGTTAGTTGAAAGGTTCAACAAAACTCTCAAGGGCATGAATAAAGGTCTCCCAGAAAAGCTTAGGCGCAGATGGGACATACTTTTGCCCTGCCTTCTCTTTGCCTACAGAGAGGTTCCACAGAAGGGGGTTGGTTACAGCCCATTTGAACTTCTGTTTGGACATCCAGTTAGGGGTCCATTGTGTCTAGTGAAGGAGGGATGGGAGTTACATCTCAAACCCCCTAAATAGGATATTGTGGACTATGTACTTGGTCTCTGCTCCAGGATGGCTGAGTACATGAAGAAGGCAACTAAAAACCTTGAGGCTAGCCCGGAATTACAAAAGGCCTGGCATGACCAAAAGGCTTTTCTGACTGTTTATCAGCCAGGGCACAAAGTATGGGTGTTGGAGCCTGTGGCCCCAGCAGCCCTCCAAGACAAATGGAGTGGCCCTCATACAATAATTGAGCAAAAGGGAGACGTCACCTACCTGGTGGACCTTGGAACTCCTAGGAGTCCCCATAGGGTTCTCCAGGTCAACAGGCTGAAGCCATATGTGGACAGGGCTGACATGGGCTTGCTCATGGCTACTGATGAGGGACAGGATGAAGAGAGTGACCCACTCCCTGACCACCTCTCACAGAACCCTGATGATGGGTCAGTAGATGGTGTAGCCTTGGCAGGCAGCCTCACTGTCCAGCAGCAAATTGATTGCAGAAAAGTTCTCAATCAGTTTAGACATATGTTTTCACTGACTCCAAGTCAGACTACCTGGTGCACTCATGAAGTGGACACTGGGGACAGTCTGCCTTTAAAAATAAGATTTACAGGCAACCTGACCATGTCAGGGACTGCATCAGGACTGAAGTCCAGGCGATGTTGGATTTGGGAGTTATTGAGCCCTCAGAAAGCCCTTGGGCTAGTCCAGTAGTCTTTAGTTCCTAAACCTCACACCCAGAATGGAGATGAGGTTCTGTGTTGACTACAGTGGTCTCAATGCAGTCAGTAGGACTGATGCCCATCCAATCCCTAGGGCAGATGAGCTTATAGATACTTTGGCCTCAGGCAAGTTTCTGAGCACATTTGACCTCACAGCTGGCTACTGGCAAATCAGATTAGCTAAGGATGCAAAGCCAAAACTGCATTTTCTACCCCTAGTGGGCACTACCGATTTGTGGTGATGCCCTTTGGTTTGAAGAATGCACCTGCCACTTTTCAAAGGTTGGTGAATAAAGTCCAACAGGCCTGGAAGCCTATAGTGCAGCTTATCTAGATGATATTGCTGTCTTTAGCTCCACCTGGGAGGATCACCTGGTCCCCTGAGAAATGTTTTGGAGGCCCTGCAGAAAGCAGGTCTAACTATCAAGGCCACTAAGTGCCAGATAAGGCAGAGTCAGGTTGTGTACCTGGGCCACCTTGTGGGTGGAGGCCAGATTCAACCATTGCAGAGCAAAATCCAGACCATCGTGGACTGGGTTGCTCCAACCACCCAGACTCAGGTCAGAGCTTTCTTGGGCCTGACTGGGTACTATAGGAGGTTTGTCAAAGGTTATGGAGCCACAGTGACTCCTTTGAATGACTTAACTTCCAAAAGAATGCCAAAGAAAGTTCAGTGGACAGTTAGCTGTCAAAAGGCATTTGATGACCTGCAGCAGGCCATGTGCACTGCTCCCATTCTGCAAAGTCCTGACTATTCCAAACAAATCATTGTACAAACAGATGCATCTGAGTTGGGGCTAGGGGCTGTGTTATCACAATTGAATGATGAGGGTCAGGATCAGCCAGTAGCTTTTATTAGCAGAAGGTTGACCCCCAGAGAGAAACATTCGTCAGCTATTGAGAGGGAAGCCTTTGCTGTGGTTTGGGCTCTGAAGAAGCAGAGGCCATACTTGTTTGGCACTCACTTCATTGTTAAGACATACCATAAGCCCCTCTTATGGCTAAAACAGATGAAGGGTGAAAACCCCAAACTTTTGAGGTTGTCCATTTCCCTACAGGGGATGGACTATACAGTGGAACATAGACCTGGGAGTAACCATGCAAATGAAGATGGACTCTTCAGATATTTCCACTTAGAACATGAAGACTCAACTGGTCAAGGTTAGTTTAATGTCCTTACGTTTAGGGGGGTAGTGTAGGACAGTAGGATCTGCTTCTTACAGTTACCCCCACTTTTTGCTGATGTTTCACTGTTTTCGGCTTAGTCTGGCTGGGATCCTGCTATCCTGGACCCCAGCCTAGCTGCTTTCTCCTCTAAATTGATTGCATGTACTTTAGGTACACTCCAGATTGGATTCTGGGGTACCCTTATAAGTCCTTAGTATATGGTATACTATATACCCAGGGCATAGGTACCCCCGAGGCCTCTCAGGGGCTACAGCATGTATTATGCCACCCCTGGGAGACCATTCAAAATGACACGACAGGTCTGCTACAGCAGCCTGTGTAAGGTGATGCATGCACCCCTTACTTAGATATAGGTTCACTATATCTACTCCATATCACTGCATATATAAACCTATCAGTCACCCCTATGGCAGGCCTTATCAATCCTGAAGGCAGGGTGCTGGGTTTTATGTGAGAGGGTGCATCAGCATGAGCAGAGCCCCTCTGTAGCCTTCGGAACCTCTATTCCGGGGTTGTTTGTGATGCAGCCAACCATATACTCTTAAGTGCATTATAACCTTGCGGTAAATGCTAACTTTAAAACGGCTGCATGGTAACATGTCGTGTTTGGTGTCAAACACCTTGGAATCATACCTCCACCCAGTAACTGGTGTGGGAGGTATGATTCCACCCTCCTAGAGGGAGAAATTTGACAGCACCGGTACACCCGGTACCAGCTTTCTTGACCCTGGCATCACAAGATGGATGCTGCCAGCCACAGACACGAGTCTGCCCTCCTGCTGCTGGACGAAACTCCAGCAGGAGAAGGTTGGACAATAGGTTTCCTGTCACAGGGAGGTGTGACCACCTCCCAGACAGGCTTTAGTGTATTGGCGCTGGGTGGGTGCACTCCAAGAGGGCTTTGATGTCTGCACTGGCGGCACATTTGGTGTCCCTGTGCATAGTCCAGCTCAAACTGGTTGCAGGAGCCATTTGCTCCTGCTCTGGTGCGAAACTGGACAAAGGACATGGGTGTAGCCACCCCTCTGTCTTGACCCTCCCCTAGGTGGGTCACCAGAGTTTGTCCCACCCCTTCCTTGGGTATAAAGTAGGAACCCCGACTACTGGACTTTAGATTTACCTGGACGAAACTCTGCTACAGAAACCAAGTACTTAGACTATCTACACTACGCTGGATGACTGAAGAATCTCGCTTGGAGTAAAGGAGTTACTCCCCTGCAAGGCAGGCACCTGAAACGCATCTGACCGGTTTGCATCTACGCAGATCCTGAAAGACTCCGAAGATTTTTGCAACACAGGAGGTGGGTTCCTGTGGTCTCCGAGGTTGATCTGTGCTCTCAGCAATTCTGAGATCCACATCCCTTGTGGAGACCGTGCAACCTGAACCCCTAGGCGGCATGTACATTTGCAGCAGCATATGCTTTTTGGCGACCCCTGAGGCTGTGCTTTGGGCTACTTTTAGTCCTGACCCGAGCAGTATTTCCACTGATGATTCCCGGCCTGCACTCCACGAGTGTTCGATGGGCTAGTATTTTGTGATTCAGCTCAAGGTCCCTTCACAATCCCTGGTCTGTCGACCTTTGGGTCCCTGTGAAGGTAACTTTAACTTTCAGTGGGCTTTCCTTGTTGCTCCAGACGTGCCATGACTCTCCATTGCTTGGAGAGTCCCTAGGACCCTGCTGGTCCTCACCGAAGTATCTTTTCTCTGACCTCATGGGTTGCATTTGCCAAGGTTTGTTGGTGTTCAATCTGGACTCTGACCCCCCCCCAGCACTCGACCTTCTTCGTGGGACAGCTCACCTGTGGACTTTGGTCGACGTCTCCTGGTCCCCGTGGCTGCAGAGTCAAGCTTCACCTCATCTCACCTGAAACACCCGACATCGGTGGGCATTCGTCTATCGTGCCCCTGGTCACTGTGAAGTGACCCAGACTCTGTCCCCTCTGCTTTCAGGTTCTTCTCAGCTCCGATCCAGGCTTGGATCACATCGGACACTTCTCATCTTCCCGGCAGCAGCACTTCTTCCCATCACGCCATTGAAATCAACAAGCGCTTCCGACACCACTTGATCCCTATGCATCCGGCTCTCCTGGGATAGGTACCTCGGTACTCTCAAGGGTGCTGGCCTTAGAAACTTCTGTGTTCCCAAGGGTTTGCTTGAAGTCTTCTCCAAAGTGTCCTTAATCTTTAAAATTCCAACTGCGACTTTCCCATAGAGTTGTACGGAGCACGCAGCTGTGTTCTCATACTGCACCCGGCCTCCGTGGGTCCCCTGTGTCACTACCTTGGGAGGTTCCTTGGGGTCCCAGCGATTCTACCTGCTCTAGGCACTGTGTCTAGTCAAGTCGTGGTTGTTATACCACTTTCTTAATATATGGTTTGGTCCGCCCCTGGAGTCCACTGTGTATTGTGCTATTTAGTGTCATTCTAGTGCTTTAATATTGTGTACCTTGTTCTCTAATCTCATAAAGAGGTTAGTAGAGAGTGTTTAGTAATAAATACATACATTTTATATATACCTTGTGTGGTTCTCCTTCCCTTTGGTCATTCAGGAGGTTATTATCTGGTAAACCAATCTGCTTTAAATTCCTTCGAGACTTAGCCTGAAGGCTGCTCTCCATAGCTACCACTAGGATAGCTTTTAATAGAGGTTGTCTTTAACCTAATCATCAATTAAGGTTGTTTGGAATGGTGCAAGGTGCCCACTATAACTAGTGGACAGCATATACCAGGCCAACTTCTCACAATTGGCTCCAACCCCTCTGCATGGAACGACTCCTGGTGGCCCTCTGCCCTCGGAAATCCCTTCACCCCAACGGACCACGCACAAAACCTCAAATGCAAAAAGAACAGTTGATGGACAGAATGCAGAACAATGTCATACATTCATCCCAGTACAGAGATCTGGG
This sequence comes from Triturus cristatus, assembly GCF_964204655.1. Lineage (NCBI taxonomy): Eukaryota > Metazoa > Chordata > Amphibia > Caudata > Salamandridae > Triturus > Triturus cristatus. Next base: position 1,034,479,781 of record NC_140594.1, on the reverse strand, counting down.
CCTAAAACCATCGTTTTTTTTATCACCACGCCATTCCAGTTTGAACCTAGCCATATGCAAATCAGTCTTGACCCTGTGCCTCATGGGAACAGTCCAGCCTGAACTGCCAAGCCAGGTTCTCCCTGGACTGGAAACAAGCATCCTAGGACCGGTTTCGGGGTTTCACCCCTCATCAGCCAGGATAGCCTGATTGCAGTGGCATGGAAACCCCAAATCCGGTCCTAGGATACTTGTTTACAGTCCAGGGAGGACCTGGCCTGGCAGTTCGGGCTGGACTGTTCCCATGAGGCACAGGGTCAAGACTGATTTGCATGTAGCCAGGTCTAAACTGGGGTGGCATGGTGAGCAAAAGAATGATGGATTTAACCCAGATCTCTTGACTGGGGGTGTGGTTGTTTTGACTTGTTCTGCATTCCGTCTATCAATTGTGTGTCTTTTACTTCCACGCACAAAACCTCAGCATAATACTAGGCTTATCGCTCACAATGAACAACCAGATCAACGCTGTCTCCTTGACCTGCTTCAACACCCTCTGCATGCTTCAAAAGACCTTCAGATGGATCCCAACCGAATCCAGAAAAACTGTCACGCACGCAGTCATCAGCAGCAGACTGGACTACGGCAATGCTTTCTACGCTGGAAACAACAAGAAACTCATTCACAAACTCCAGACTGTCCAGAATGCCGCAGCCAGACTGATCCTTGGCATCCCCCGTTACAGTCACATCACCCAACACCTTTGCGATCTCCACTAGCTTCCAGTCGAAAGAAACCTACATACTCCTCACTCATGCATACAAGGCTCTTCACAACACTGGAAACACATACCTGAACAGTCGCCTCTTCATCCACGCACCCAAAAGACACCTCCGATCAGCCCAGCTCTCACTGGCCACTGTCCCACATATCAGCAAGACTAGAACGGGTGGAAAGTTCTTCTCCTACCTCGCAGCCAAAGCCTGGAACACCCTCCTCTTCCAGCAATCTCCCACATTGCCCCAGTTCAGGATAGACCTCAAGACCTGGCTTTTCGGGTGACCCCAGCACTCAACAGAGCCAACCCCCAGAGCCTTGAAACCCTCAAGGGTGAGTAGTTGAGTTTTACTAACCCTGATTGATTGATTGATCCTAACGTTAAGCTGCTGGTGCGATGATGGGTTTCATCCTACACTCAGGGGTATAAATTGGCAAGTTAAAGTAGGTAAGTCTTTTTCTCCCTTTTTTTTTATATTTTAGTATTGTCTGATATTGGTGCATGTAATGTAAACAACATTTGTATCTTAAAGTGGGTTTATGCTGGATATGCATGTCATTGTATTTGCTGTTATTTTGTGGTACTTAATTTATGCCAATAAAATTGTTACACAAAAAAAGATTTGCTCATGGCTACACTATCATGGTAACCTACATCACCCCATGTCTTCTGTTCCGTGTCTCTTGTTATCCCTGGCTTCCCATATCAAACACGTGGTTTTCTTGACTTGCCTTGAGGATTTGTGCAGTACAACCTTGTGTCCTGGTGCTTTATCCTCTTGTGGACAGACCTGTACATTTGGTTGGGGGTTTATCATTAGGGAGTGTTTCAAAGATCCCCTGACCCAGGTAAGTGATGATGTTATTGTTACAGTTTGAGGGTTTTCCACATGATGGTGTTTTATAGAACGAACTCGTGGCCTAACCCTGTGAGTCTGATTTATTTCATGGATTATCCTTGTGTGGTGCTTTGGATTGGGGTTCTGCTCCTGCATCCACCACCGAATCTATATCACCTTTGGCCCTTTTGTCATATGGAGAATAACCTATGAGAATTTACTGACAGGTGGATGTTGACCGACTGATGAGACAGACAGGTGCACATCTGTGCAGAGATAGGTCAGAGAAGTAAAGCATGGGTCTTTGCATGTGTAAGCACTGGAGTTATGCTCAGCTGTGCTTGGAAAAGAAGAGAACTCTGGGGCTTGCAATGGATAATAGATCATTAAACTGGCCAAAGGATAGCCCAATTGACTACAAGTCAGTTAGAGATGGCTCTGCTATCAGTGGCAATTCAATATTTGGGCAATTGTTCCTGCCAATGTATTCTGTAAACCGGTGCTTGAGTCCCTCGCAGGACTCTGCAGTCCAGTTGGGCAGAGACAGACGAGTCTAGCTGCTCCATGTCACTGATTAATACATTTACTTGCAGATAGGCCTGCCTGATCCCTTTCACTAATTGACACATGTATCTGCAGAACAGTAAACAGTTGATAGTCGGGAGAGTTAGGGAAATGCCCATCACTTATTTGCCTTAACAGTGCGAGGTTTTGGGAACATAGGAACAGCAGGGTTCACGACAAAGGCCATCATCACAATGTTATATGATGCCTCTGGCACTCCAGGGCCATCACAGTCACCCTGACCCTAGGCTTCCAGTCTATCTGTTCAGGTTATTTAGCTGTCACATGAGGCTCTATGTGAACTTAAACTAACCAGGCAATCAAGCCCATGGGCATGCATGAATGCAACAGCAGGTTCGCACCTCCCCTTTCAGATATTTAACATAAAAATGAAACAGTTTATTGACAATTCAGTAAAGAACAGGTACATAGTATACGGATGCCCTAACATTTCAGTAGATTGAATACGCATCACAATTCTCCTTGTATCCAACAAAGACACCCCTACAATCGACTCAGCTGACATTTGTGGATGCACAGATGGGCCTGACAGTAGCCCCATCAGACCAGTAGAAATGAAGAAATTGCAAATATTGCCCCTGTAGGCATTCCATGGCATCCAGATTTTCTTTTTTTAAGGACAACCCCGTCCTTCATATGCCACTCTCTCAGCCAACATACACCAATCCATATAACGCCTCCAGTCCCCCACCCGAGGTGGCTGCTGTGCCCACCACAATTGTGCAATATTGCGTTTAGCAACCATCAGTCCAAACGTCCTCCAAATCTGTGCCATGTGATTCAGGTCTGCCGCACTTTCAGACTTTGCCGTTTGATAACTTTATTTCGGTCAGAGACCATAAAAGTGCAGAGATAAAAAATACATACAAGAATGCACACATCATTAAGACAATAAATAGGAGCAAATTAATACAGTGTTAAAAACGAATTAAACTATGTAGTTATCAAAGGACAAAGTCAATAAAAGGCGACGATATTTACTCAAAACTTTTCCTTCTTCGCCACATACCAAATAGAAAGCGGGAGACAGCAAAAACAATAGGGGGATGAGTATCATATATTAAGACCCTACATGCCTGTGTACAGTGTCTAAACCCAAGATTCCTACATAGGGGAATCAACCACATTTTCCTTATGAATTGATAGGCAGGGCAGAAGAACATAACATGGCATACGTCTTCTCAGTTATAATTACAAGCCGGGCAGACAGTACTTCCTGATTTTGCCCATTTGTGGGTAAATGCCCTAAGTGGTAAGCTACCATGTCTTAACTGTATGTAAAGCTTCCTGGCGAGGGGTGGATAAATTACGTCTAAAAAGACTACTGCTCGCATTTCAGGTTTTACTAAAAGAAATTCTTTGGAAAGCCTCCCCAAGGAGCTTGAACCATATAGGGCAAGTAAATTCTGTTGCCTCATCTGATTTATGAGTTCCAATTTAGGTGTCCCTAAACAGGACACCTCCGGGGACTCCCAAAGCTCAATCCGGCCAATCCTTATACTAAGATTCTTGATATGGCATAGCCACGCGATATTCTTGTTTTTTTATAAGAGCCCAAACCTCTATGAATTCTTCTCTGTATGGTGTCAATTCTGGCACCGACCAGAGTCTTTTCCAGTAAAGCATGGGCCGTAGAGCTGCTAAGTCTTCGATTGATTCCAGCCCCAGATCAAATCGCAAAGGAATAAGCGGTGTGCTTAACGGCAAACCCAAGAGACTTCTCATAAAACCTTGCTCGGCCCTAATAAGTTTAGATATATTTCTGTGGCCCCAAAGTTCAGCTCCATACAATGAGGCCGTTCTGGCTTGTAATCGATATATTTCTATAGCCGGGGCTGCCGGTTTAAAGACCGAAGTTCGCTGGACCTTAATGATCCCTCCCGTTACTTGGGACAACCTAAGCGTTGATTTCGAGATTTGAGAATCCTAGTCAAAATTCTCTGTCAAGGTGATCCCAAGATAAACAAAAGTCCTGACTCTCTCCAAGACAGAGCCATTAAGGGTGGGGTGAGGACGGGTCTGCTTTGGGGGATTGAAAATCATAAACTTGGTCTTATCCAAGTTAATCTCCAATCCTCGAGCAGTACAAAATGCGACAAAACTGTCTAAAATGCGCTGAATGCCCGATGATGTTTTGGATAACAACAAAGTGTCATCCGCAAACATCAGAGCGGGCACTCTGCCAGTGGCCAGCCTAGGGGCATCATTGTCAATTACGTCAGTTAAATGGTCCACAAGACCATTGATGTAGAGACTAAACAGTGTTGGAGCCAAGACACACCCTTGTCGTACACCCTTCCTAACAGGGAAGCGTGCAGAAAGATCTCCATGCCTCCCACACCTAACTTGGGCATAATTACCGTTATGGAATCTAATTAAGATGTTCAATAGATAGGGTGGAAGACCCATATCTACCAGGACTTTCCACAGCTTTCCCCTTGGGACGAGGTCAAAGGCGGCGCGCAGATCGACAAAAATAAGGTAAAGGCTACCGCCCTCGGCTCTCACCGTTTTCCAAAATAAGACCTGTAGCCAAAAATTTGGTCTATAGGTGAAATACCCGACCTAAACCCAGCCTGCAATGTGGTCAGTATTTCATTTTCTTCCATCCATCACAGAATTCTATCTAGAACAATTCTGCCCATTAGTTTCTGGGAAGTATCTATAAGGCTAATAGGCCTATAATTTGCTGGTGTTAGCGGGCAGCCTTTCTTAAAAATGGGGACTATCTCCGCTCCTGGCCAAGTATCTGGTGGATCAGCCCCCTTAAGGATTGAGTTAAATAAAACCACCAGGTACGGAGCCCATATTTTTGGTTGGGACCGAAATAGGTCCGCGGGCAGCTTATCCAATCCGGGGGCTTTATTAGGTAGAAGCCTTGCTATTGCAGACTCTACTTCCTTGAGGGTAATAACCTCGGACTGATCCAAGTAAGAAGTACCCCCGCCTACCAGGGAGTCCTCATTCCGTCCGCCGCCCGAGAACCCAAGCAATCGATACTCCTGCTGGGGCTCAGAGGCGGCAAACGAAGAGCAGATCATGGTTTCACCAGAGACCGAGTCAGTCCCTCTCACTAATCTATGCTCCAAAAACAAATCGGGATTGGAAAAGAGCGTAATATCTTCACCAGAATCGCCATACAGTGCGCCAAAATGCGCTTCCCACACTCGGGATGCTATATTTGCAATTGGGGGTGAACCTCCCCTACTCCCACTAAGACTCACAATAGCCCAAAACGCCTTGGAATCTCTTCGAGAAAGGGTCGATCTAAGTTCCTCCCATCTATGCTCCTCCCAGTTCTTCTTTCCCCTGAAAATAGCCTTTTTATATTCTAGGCGAAATTTCTTAATACTGGCTCTATCTTCATCTTTTATTGCAGAAAGCAAATCCTTTTTTGCTTTTCTGCAGGAATCATTATACCATGGATGTGTCCCGTCCCGGTGGCGTTTTTCCTCCCCAGGATTGAACACATCCACCAGCTTGGCAACCAACTGTTTGTGAATCTCCAGGGGAGTACCCTGGGAATTCACATCTAGGTTACCTTTACTTATACTTATATCCCCCCATATCAGAAAGAAACGGTATAACTATCTGATATATTTTAGCCAATTTAGCGGGGGAATTCTGAAAGTAGGGCCATTTAACCCTCCTCCTATTGTTGGATATCAACACAGGAAGCGATAGGCCATTAGGATCAGGGGGAGGATTTGTTAACCCAAAGCTTCCCGGTTTAAGAGTTAAGACAAGAGCGTTATGATCGCTGTCTTGTCTAGGGTATATCATAAACTCCAACAAATTATCCCAGTATCTGGTTTCCATCAATATATAATCGATGATGGAAGTTTGCCCTGGTCTATTGAACGTAACCGACCCCGGGCGGTCGGGTTTCAACCTCCCATTACAGGCCCTTAAAGACATTGCAAGGGAGAAGGACTAAATTTGGAGGACCAAAGGGGTCCAAGCTCTAACAGGAGGAATTTGGGGATCCGGAACGTGCCAGAACTGGTCCTCTTCATCCGAATCTCCCATGACCGAGCTCTCAAGGGGCTCGAATTGACAATTAAAATCACCTCCAACTAATAGAGCAACTGAAGGGTCAAGTGACAATATAAAATGCTTTAATGTATCAATGGTGCCAGATTTTTGACCACTCTTGACTGGTCTAGAATAGACGTTTATTATGGCAACCTGTGACATATCTTTGAGTGTTAGAAGAACACATTGGACATCAGGAGAGTTAGTTGGTATTTGAACTGCCTGGACGCCCAAATGTGCACCCACCCATATTGTCAAACCGCCTGAGGGCCTCCCTCTACCCCTTGTGGTTGCCAAAATATCGAAGGTGGCAAAGCCAGTCCTTACACTCTCCTCCAATGCCCACGTTTCTTGCATCAAGCAAATGTCGTGCCTACCTATAAAATTTCCCCACTCAGAAATGGTTAGTTTGCTCTTCATCCCAGCCACATTCCAGGACAGAATTTTTATTTTCCCATCTTCGACCCTATTTCTAACCAATAAATCACCCTCATTTTGGTTAGAACAAGTTCTTTGTATTTGAATATTAGGTTCTAATGTCATATCCCTAACCTTATCGATCAGCGGCACCTCCATTGAAAGAGAAGCCCCCTCAGATTCAAAAATTTCTCACACTTTCAACCCTCCCCCATCTATGCTCGAAAAGTGGGGTGTTAATACATGTTCAGAAGTACTGCTCCCACCACTGCCCACCACTGTCGATATTTGGGTACCCAAGATATTATCTAAATGTGGTGCTAGACTCTGGCTCACATCTGGTCAATCAGCCTCTTCCAACATACTACACCTATTCTTTTGAGGGAATAGTGAGAGTAGGGGGGTGGTTTGCCAACGGTCTTCCCAAGTTGTCGTTCCTTGTTGTGCTGTGGCATGTAATATATTCTTACCCCCCTCACACCAAGCGCCTCTATTCTGTCCTGTTCTCAGCTGAAGTGCCGGAAAGAAGTATGACAAATGCAGTGGAATAATTTGGGTATTAGACCGGATTGGTGTCCTGCTGCAGATATAATCTACAGCAAGTGTGTGTCTAAAGTTGATTATAACACAATTTCCTGCAATGGTTTTAGGTGCGGTCCCAATCCAGTCTACTCTTCTTACACCCAGTATTTCACCAGAGATGTTAGAGGGAAGGGGCCTATTAGAATTGAGCCAGTACACACATTTATTTTTTAATTTAGAATAATCCTTGTTTTTCCCTTGAGTTATAGGGGGGACACCAGCAAGCACCACAACGTATGGTAGGGACTCTGGTGGGAGATCTATACGAGGCAACGCAATTTGGAGCCCCTCTCTAACAGTATTTCTGTTCACTTGTGCTTGTGCTTGGTTATCCAAGCATTTTACCCTCACTTCGGTAACCCCCCTCTGCATTGTAGGACTTTCAATGCCTGTATCCCTAGGCAAAGATGTAGTTAAGTCTGGAATTGTCTTGACAATTAACTGGGGGGGTACAGATGGAACCTTTTTCTAACAGGGGGATTGTCGTGACTGGAAACAGAACTAGTGCTAGGGTTCCCTAGAGATCTAGTCAATTGGGCTCTCCCTAGACCTGCGTTATTAATGGTAGAAACTAGTCTGTCCAGCCTGGATAACAAAGATTTAAAATGTGAACCAAGTAACTGTTCCATATGAGCCTGAAAATCAAGTATCAGATGGGTAGCCCAGAGGGGTGCCCCTCTAGGAGACGAAGGAGAAGAACCACCATCAGGTGAAATAGGATCAATTAAAGGCATAGTTTTTTTGGTGGCTTTTTTTTCCCAATCCTAGGTTTCCTGCTTGCAGGGCGAGTTACGAACACCTTATGAGATACAGAATGGGATGGAGATTTGATAGCCTCTAGAGCATTGGTTTCATTAGGGATAGGCTGTGCACAGGGCAATTCAGCAAAGGAACACATAAGAGAGGAATTAAAATCAGGCGGATTAATAGTAACAATTGAAAAGTCCTCCACAGTTTGAGAAGATGAAATTGCCGGGGTAATCGACAATCGCCTCTCAGTGTTTTCTATAGCTTTTGCCACTACCCAGATTGTTTTCTGAAGCATTTTATCAATGGCTGTGAGACTTGGAAGAGGTTGTGTCGATGCTGTTTGGAGCCTGGTTGCAGGGCGGGATATAGTAGACTTAGGATTTGTACTATTTTTACCATTCCATTTCATATTTACAAGCAGGGTGGAAGGATCACACAGACGACTATAATTCTTCCCTGGAATCTTAAACAACACTAAACAATAGGGAAAATAAATAAATGTATGAGTCTTATAGCCAAAGAAATCTTGTTTCCACAACAATATCAGAACCTTAGAACAAAACTAAATGTCCACCTTTTTTTTTTTTTCTTGTTCTGTGTTACAGTACCTTATAACTATAGGAGTCCAAATGGGAGGCTGTCAGTGGGGTGGCCCAGCCCGGCCTCGGACGGTCCCTGGCGGGCAAGGACGGGCCTGCCCTTGGCCCGGGCTTCGCCCGGGCGCTGCCCGCGCGCGTCCCACGCAGCAGGAGACGCCCACAGTTTTTATATGCTTCTGACACCCTCTGGTGGCGGCCTGCGCTCTCCTGGCGCTAGTTCCCCTGGGAGTTGTTGTCCGTTTTGAGTGCCATTCCCGTCACGGCGTGGAGTACTAAGTATGCGGCGGGTCCTGAGCCTGGGAAGTGACAGGTAATTCACGTCCGTTCCCCTCACGGCAATTCAAACAGCAAAGAAGCGCGCGTGAGTAGACAGCATTTTGCAGAGGCAGTCATTGAGCCCCGGTCACTTCGCACATACATGCCACCACCTCTGCCCAAATGTTTTGTAGTGCAGAACATTCCCACTCCATATGGTGGAACGTGCCTAGTTGTCCACACCCACACAGACAACTCTCCGTACTCACTCTACACATCTTGAACAATGTAGTCTGGGCATAGTAGGACCAATGTAGTAATTTTAATTGAACCAATCGGAAACCTGCCTGTATGGCCACCTCCCTCGGGGACGCCAGAGCTCCCGCCCAATCATCATCTCCCGATTCTTCAAGGTCCTGGGCCCATTGTTCCCTCAAGTGCTGCAGAGAATCAGATATATTGTTGAGTAGCTTTTTGTATGTAAGGGAGACCCCTTTCAGTTTTTGATCACTCTTCACTCACCTTCCGATCATGCCTTAATGGCATCCCCATGAGCAGAGGAGCAAAGACTGCACCTTCCAGAATACAATCAAAGTTCTGCTCCCAGTATGCAACTTTATGCCCCTATCTTATAGGCCAGTGATTGCAGACAGTGCTTGAAATAAAAAATAATAAAATTGAATACAGAATACAATCACAACTGCTGTTACAGGGTTAACCAAGAATAGGTAATAGTTGTTTATACAATGGTGCATATATAGCTATCCCCTACTGCTTGTATTTTGAGAGTGAAAGAGAGGTAAGAAGGAAAGGACAGAAAAATGTGTGGTGAAACAAAAGAGGAATAGTACAGGCACGTAGAGAGGTACAGTCACTGAACTTTACATTGGCATCAGCTGAACATACTGCATTACCTCTGACACTCTTTCAGAATGCATGAGTCCGCATGCAGGCCCGCCCGGGCTATGTTGGGGAACCACCCTTTGGGTAGAGGGCTGGTACTATTCAATTCAATTCAATTCAATTCAATTCAATAGTTCTTTATTCAGTGGTTAAAAACCATCATAAAAGAGTACACATATATACAATTAAAATAGTATTAAATGATTATACAAGAACATTGACTGCATCTATATACATAAAAATAATTCATTAATCACAAGGAATCCACCTTGATGGCTTAATCAAAGTAACGGGTGGAGGAACCTGCAGGTTTCATGAATGGTACTGACCTCTGGTTACCCTTAATCTTAGTGCAAATTTCAAGAAACTTATAACAGAATACAGTGTTAGTGGGTCACTGGCCCTTTGTAGAAAAGTCAGTGCCTCTTTGGCTCGAGTAAACCTAGCCTTTTTTAAAATTTCTTTTAAAAATCTTCGTCTTGGTATTGCATATAAAGGACATAAAAGTACAAAATGAAGGGTGTCCTGCGGAGACCTATTGTCGCAGCCGCAGGCACCCTTCTGCTCAATTGAGTGACTAAAACCAGCTGGGTCGGCTAACAAATATGATAAAAAATTGAGCCCAAAACGTGACATTAAAAACCTTTCTTGAGCATTATACATAACACAAAGATACGGTTCCATCCCTTCAGTGGTTTCAAGCCTGCTGTAAGCACTCACTGATGGTTTGACCCCTTCTATTGTGGTTCTGACCGATGCTCTTAGGTCCATGAAAATTCTCTTAAGGTTGGGCTTATCCTGTGCAATGATCACTGAAGGGTTTAGGTAAAGCTCTTGGCAACCCATGTTTTCCAAGCTGGTCTTGACGTACTTAAGCCATGGGATATTAAGACTTTTGTCTCTGCAAAGGCAGTCTTGTAGGATCAGCCTACTCAACGCGGCTTCCGGGTTTGTCCAAATTTTGAGCCAGGTCAGAATTGGTCTGAATTTAATCAAATCCTCTAGGTATGGTCTTCCTAATTCTCTGTGAACTATAACGGCTGGTGTGCAATTAGGGACTTTCAGTATTGAGCGAAAAATTTTATTTTCCTCCCTTTGCAGTGCGTCAAGATTTATAAAACCCCACACTTCTGAGCCGTACATGGCTTTGGGACAGCACATTGAGCCATAAAGGTTCATAGTTTGTTCCGGGCACCAGCGGCCAACTCTCCTCCCGTAACATGCAATGGCCCCAGTTGATGCCACCAATTTGCCACACCTTTCCTGTACCAGAGGTGCAAATTTCAATGACTCGTCAAAGAGCACGCCTAAGTACGAGAAAGATTGCACCCTTTCTAGTGTGTGATTGCCAATTCTATATAGGAAACTAGTCCGTGGTTTGTGACCTGCTGTCATTACATATGATTTATTTAAATTGACGGACAGATCTAAACCGTCCATGAACTTGACAAACCCATCGATTAGGGTCTGAAGGCTTTTGGGGGTTCGCGCCAGGAGAACCGCATCATCTGCGTACAACAGCACCGGGATGTTGCGTGTCCCCACCCTTGGGCAATCTGTTTTTAAGTTAGTCAGGGACTGTTCTAGGTTATTAATGTATAGCGAAAATAAGAAAGGGGCTAATATGCAACCCTGCCTCACACCGCTAGTGCAACTGAAAGAATCTGTCAACCCCCCTTCCTTATTGTAACGTACTCTGGCAGAGGTCTCTCTATGCAGTTCCCTCAGCGTATAGATTATACCTGGGTCAATTCCCAGGTGATTCATCATCGCCCAAAGCTTGTTCCTGTTAACATGGTCGAATGCAGCGGCCAAGTCCATGAACCCCAGGTAAATGGCTTCGTTGCTGGTTTTAGTGTACTTTGCAACCAGCATATAGAGGTTCAAGCATTGGTCACTGGTAGACCTGCCGGTCCGAAAGCCGTACTGGGCGTCTGAGATGATGTTATTATCCTCGGCCCATTCGGTCAGGCGATTCAGGATTACTCTTCCTAGGATTTTAGCAGTAACGTCTATCAGAGAGATTGGGCGATAGCATTGGGGGTTATATCTGTTGGCCTTTTTAGGTCGAGCCTAAAACAGCGCATGCGCTGTTGCTCGAATTTTTGTAAGGGGATTTTCAAAGTGCTGCAGCCGCTGGCCTAAAGCCTGCGTGCATGTGCGCGTGAACGCGCGCAGCCGCCATATGTCTCGCGTGCTTGCCACACAGCGCGTCCCTTCCTAGCGATCGCGATCAAAGTCGCTTTGATCGCGATCGCTATTACTTTCGCTTTCACGTTACTTTTACGGCCGCGCGGCTGTCCTGTTTCCTTTTCTCTACGACCCGATAATTACGTTGAAATGCTTGCCTTTCTCTTCAGTGTGCAGGGCCCTAAGCAGAGGGGCCTCTCCCCTGTCTTACTCCACTTGGGTCCATCCAATATTCAGTCCTGTGGAGACAGCTGCTCCGTGTGGCACAGCTCCCGCGTGAAACCCTCATCTTGGTTGTAGTGTGTCTCTGCTGGTACTGATGTTCCGAACTCTCGCGCTGATTCCTCTCCTTGCATGCAGTATACGCAGCCAGCCTGCAAGGGGTCCGTCCCTGCTGACACCGAGGCTGACATGATGTATCTTTAGGTGAGTGCGGCCACGATTTGCACGTACATTCCTCTGACGCTACTTGGTGGTGTAACCCACAGCACCGTGCTTCTTCCTTCTGCAGTATCTTTCAACTGGCGGCCTCCTGCATGTGTCTTTTCCTCAGACACTCGACGCTGGCCTCCTCTTGCATGCTTCGTCCTTTGCCACTCAGTGTTGCCACGTCTGGCACAGGCGTTGCTCTGACACTACTCACTGCCGATTCACAGCGCTGCGATCCTTCACTTCCGAACACCTTTACCGCCTGCCTTCCTCTGACGCGTAATGCTGGCCACCTTCTGCCTATACTTTCCTCTGACTCTACTTAATGCAGTGGCACATAGCCCCTTGATACCCTGACTACCAGACATCATGTGCACATTTTCCTAGCACCCGCTTCTGCCCAGGCGCTCTGTTCACTGCAGGAGACCTCCTGCACACACCTTCCTCTGACTCCCAAAGCAGGCTACCTTCTGCATGCGTCTTCCTTTGAATCTACTCGCTGCTATAATGCACAGTTTTGCCCTCCCTTTATGGTTGCCTGGCTTCGTCGGAAACCCACTTAAAACTAGATTCTGCACGTGCATTCCTGTGACACCTTCCGGCCACCTTCTGCTCTGATAGTACTTACTGCTCTGATGCGCAGCCATACACTCTATCTTTCACCAAAGGGGACCTCCGGCTCGTGCCTTTGTCTCACACCGGTTGCTAGCCACTTTTTGCATGCTCCTTCCTCTGCCATCCAAAGCTGGCCACCATATGCGCGCTTGTTTCTCTCCACCTCAAGGTAGCCACCCTCTGCATGCGCCTTTCTCTGAAGCTACTTGCTGCTATGATGCACAGCGCCGCTTTTCCGATAAGTGCTTACACAGGTTCTTCACTAGCCTTCCCGGAATGCAGTGTAGGCCACGTTCTGCATTCTTCTTCCTCAGATATCCAATGCAGCCCACCTTTTGCACATTTTTTCCTTTGACATACAAGGTGTCTACTCTCCGCACACAGCTTCCTCTGAAACTACTTTCTGCTGTGATGCACAGACAGCCCCACGCTCCCATTTCTGTAGAGGACCATCTGCAGGCACCTTTTTTCAACACTTGTCGTTTCAGTGATGAACAGCTCCTCACTCCCTTCAGTGCAGGGCAGCCTGTTCTGACACCCACCCTCCCATTGTTATTTTTAATCACCCCCACCCTTCCATAGTCGTTTCAATCAACCCCACCCTCTCGTCATTTTCAATTTCTCCCACCCTCCCATCGTTGTTTGCTGACCTCTCACCTCCCCCAACCACCATGTCATTAAAAAAAAAAAAAAAAAAAAAAAAAATCGGCAAAGCTTGGCAATGCGTTTATTCATTTCTTTATGTATATACCCATTTTGGTTAAACAATTAACATGTTCGGAAGTTCTTCCACAAATATTTTCTTCACATACCGATTTTACAAGAACATACAAATAAATATGTAAGTATCCAAGACGATCGTATGTGCAATGTTTACTTACCTACCCCACTTCAAAAGCACAACACAATCACAGGATTGTTGTAGATGTGGGAGAGCTAACTTGATCCCAATAGCTACAGCACGAGCCTAGCCTGGAAAGCATCGCTGTGTAACACACTAACCCCCAGGAAAGCGTTATGGCATTTTTAATGTTCATTCTTTTTATTTTTATTCATACAGCCGCTCAGTTATACATAATATCTTAATTATATCTAAGGTAACAAAAAATGTTATAACACTTGTTATAAATTTATAACATACTGTTACTGTACAGCAGCCATACTGCTCTACATCATCACTTAAACACATTAGTGAGAGCATTTGGCTTTGCCAAACACTTATAAGGTCCCAAAGGCGAGACCTATTGGCTATGCCAATGCTTGTTAAAAATAGGTACTATAATGGCCAGCGACCAAGACCGGGGCAGACCGGCCATGATGGCCGCATTTATTACTCTGGTTAAAATGGGGGCCCATAACTCCTCGTTACTCAAAAACAGATCCGGAGGGGTCCCATCTGGGCCCGGGGCTTTGTTTTTAGTGAGACCCACAATTCCCAAGATAATTTCTTCTAGGGAGAATTCCAGTGCCTGTCCCTGCATAACCACCCCCATCTCCTCTGTCCTATCTTCCTCCCCATGGTTATACAGGCCCTCAAAGTGAGCTGTCCACTGTTCCGGCAGGATATTTGTGGCGACCTCAGGGGCGTTTTTATCTTGAAAACAAGGAGTGTTTATTAATCTCCAAAATTCTGTAATATCCTTTTTTTCGGAGGCCTCCCTCAAGGCCGCCCACGCTTCCCCCTGCAGTGCTACTTTCCTTCTTTTTTGCTCCTTCCTATATTTTAATCTACATGTGTTGACTTTTACTGGGTCCCTAGGTTTACTGCTAAGGGCTTTTTTTTAGCTCCCTCAAGGCTCGTGTGCAGTCCCCGTCAAACCATCTCGGCGAATTAGAGTTGGTTTCTTTTGGAGCCTTGGTCCACAATAGCCCTTCCACCAGGCTAGTTATTTGGCCAAATACGTTTATTAACCGAGCCCCTGCGACAGAGAGGTCTAAAAACTCATCAATGAGTGATTTGCCTTTTTCCATTAAGGACCGGTAAAATCTATCCCCGTCTAATTTCGCCCACCTAAGTCTTCTACCTTGGGCCTGTGGAAATTTAGCTTGCAAACTGAACATTATCTGCGCCATCTTGCCTCTCCCCAGCGCCACGCACAGCGAATGCACGGCCACCATTTTAGGCACCCCACTCTCTCCCCGCTCATTGTCAATCGCCAGCGCGGTCCCCTTGGCGCTGCGAGCATCCCCCGCGCGCTGGCCACCCCCGCTCTCTCATACAGGCCATAAACCCTCTCTTTCTGCGCGACCCTGCTACGGAACCACTTCCGACCGACAACCCATACATGGTCATGCCTCTCCTTTGATAACCCCCTTCCTCTGCGCCCCATTGTCTGAACTGGTCCCAGGCCATCACCTAGCCCTGCGGATGCAGTTTATTGCCCCTACTGTAAGGGAAACACCCCACATCAAAGGGATTACAGTAGATCAAAGCCCCTACTCCCTGAGACCCAACCGGTCACACACCCCCCAGGAATTGGCGGAATACCCTGCTGCGCAATAGCCATCTCCTACTGTGGGTGGGGTGGGAACTTCTACTGTATCTATGTGTGGGATCGGATCTGAACCGGGGCTTCAGGGGATATTCCCCCCGTACATCAAGGGAATCTCAAGAATGTACTATGTGTAATAAAGCAATAAACCAGTGTATAAGAGACCAGGTCTCAGAGATGCAGTTAGAGCACCTCGTGACGATACCTTGCTGTCTGATCTGATGTGTTCTGCTCCGACGGAATAAAACTTTGTTTCCTGCCTTCCAGTCTCCGGCGCCTGCCTCTTTTATTGGTAAATTATCGAGTGGTATGAGAGGCGATTACCGCCGGGCAAATACTTGAAAGGTTATCGACTGAAACTGCCGCTACCATTTAACAATTGGCGTCCCAAACGTGGGGCCCATCAGCGACACGTGGATCCAGTGGGAGAGGTCCCGACGACAGAGTGAACGACTGCAACGATCGGGAGAGCTCCTGCCCAATAGACGCTCGTCTGGCAGCCGATCATCCGAACTTCACTGGTTCCGAGCAGACCTCTCTCGAGTGATCTACGGTCCTGACTGGGAACCATCAGGAGTGCCGCGGCAAATACGGAGAGTAGAGGACGATCGGGCGCTGGAGGCGGAAGACGAGAAACTGTCCACGCGGTCCGGGTAAGGTCGTGATACACGACAAATTGAGAAATAATTGATTGATTGTTTGATGCTTTGGAAATACTAGTATTGCTCATTGATTGTTCTTTTTGAGATATTCGCTGTCTACAAACGGGGAGGAGTAGAAATACTCTCTCTCTCTCTCCCTTTGCAGATAGTGAAGGGTAGGTAACGCAGACTTTTGTCCCCGTTGAAACCCGTCGTGCCTATCTTTATCTCCCCATTGATTGATTGTCCGAACATTGATTGTTTTGAAGAATAGTGCTTTTTGAGATATTCTCTGTTTGCAAATAACGTAGAATAGGAATATTCTGTCTAGTCTTTGCAAATAGTGAAGGGTAGGTAACGCAGACTTTTGTCCCCGTTGAAACCCGTCGTGCCTATCTTTATCTCCCCATTGATTGATTGATTGTCCGAACACTAGTTGTTCGATATTGGTTCTTTGGAGGTATTCTCTGCTTACAAATAACGAAGAATAGAGATATTCTGTCTAGTCTTTGCAAGCAGTGAAAGGATAGGTAGTGCTGACTTTTGTCCCCGTTGAAACCCGTCATGCCTATCTTCTCCCCACTGATTGGTAGTTGGTTCTGCCCGGACCGCTTATTAGAGGTGAACCACCCGGCTCCACTGGAAGGCACCCCTAATAAGGACATGTTCATTAAATATGGACTAGTCGCCGTAGCTTATAGCAAGCTGTGGCATAAATATACCAAGAAGGACCCCGAAAGTCAGTGGCCACTGATGGGATCCTTCGACGACCATAAGATAGAAGCGCTAGAAATAGCTCTGCGTAGCAACAAGACGACGCCTACTATGCTTGACAGTATCGGCATGTGGCGCAAAGAAGCGACGCAACGGAAAAAGAGGGAAGAAGTAAAAGCAGAAAAGGAATTACGAAAGGCAGCTCACCTTGCCGCTAGAAAGTTAGAAGAAGACATAAAGGAGAGAAGGGAAACTAAACTAAGACAGGAGCCCGAAACCTCAGGCCAGTACGCTGTTAGGACCCCTTCTTTGCTCTACCCGGAGTTGTCCTCCAAGCAGCGAACGAATGACGAGTTACTGTTAGGTCCCCCGATCATTTACATGCCCCCTCCGTATGCACCCTCCCAATCAATAGTGCAACACCCACAACCCCCGAACACGAGCGAAAGCAGTACAGGGGCCTCGGCCCTCACGGCCTCCGCGCCGGCTGAGCCTCTTGTGCCGAACCCAACGTCGACTACAACGCTAGACGACCATGAGATAGGAAAGAAAGAGACCACCAGAATGAATCGATTAACTAAGGATGAACGAGCAGGAATTGACAAGATAGTAGGGACGCTGGTGGAACGAAAAGAAAGTGAGGAGTATATAACAGACATGTATAACTCGTACGCCGACAGCCGCAGACGACACTTCGTCGTACGGCTCTGTTATCACGCCCTGAATGCATATGAGGATAGGTACCACGATAAAGGTCCAGAAGGCTTAGCGGCCCTATATAGGAAGGTAGACATTGGGGAAGAAAGAGAGGGCGATGTAGCGAACCTCTTCACCCGTACACTCGAGGTCTACCGACACCTTAAAGAACATGGACAGACCACCAAAACAGAAACCCCCATAGCAACTAAGCCCCAGGGAGGAAGGTCCGATGCCATGATGCCCATTAAAGAAGCTGCCCCCTACTGGGTCCCCCCACGGGGTCAGGGAACACACGACGACATCAACCACCAAGATGCGAAGGGAAGGGTTGTATATAACTGGGTCTACCAGCCGTGGGACCGGCAAGATATTTTGACCTTTAGAAAGACTCTACCCGACTTGAGAAAGAACCCGACTGCCTTCTACACTGAATTGGGTACAGCCTTAGGCTCAACGATAATGACGTTAGCAGATATCGACTTGTTCTTTGGGCTATGCCTGCCGGCTGATGTGTGGAAACAAATCCGGAAAGTTGACCACGCTGAGCCGTTCGGATATACCTGGGTACAACTCGATACCATAGATAAACAGCGAGAACCAGGACAGAAACCCCCGAAGGCCATCTTAGAGCTCCCAGACAAGATTGTACAAAAGCTGAAGACTCTAATCCCAGAAAGAAAGGTAGACTGGTCGATAGTGACGGCTTGCCGCCAGAAACCCCAGGAGGATGTGTCTGAATACTTCTCCCGATTCGAGACTGTGTTCTCCGATTACAGTGGCCAAGACATGACCACCGCAACCGGACATCACCTTTTTGTCCAGAATTATGTAAAGGGTCTGTCGCCAGAAGTTTCCCAGAAACTACAGACCAGCGAGAGTAGTTGGGCAGCCTCCAAACCCGCAGCAATTCTCCAGATGGCCCAATACTACGAAAACCAGAAGAACGAGAATGATAGGGCGTCAGAGAAGAAGAAAAAGGAATTAAAGGAGAGGGTAATGATAGCACAGTTGCAAGGGGTGACCATGGGAAGGGAACCCCCGAAAGAGAATTACCAACCAACCGCCCCTAGAAAGCTACCCCCTAGAGACCATACACCTACACCCTACAACGGACGGAGAGACTTAGATGGGAATCAATGTGCGTTCTGTAGAGGATTCGGACACTGGAAATCCCAGTGCCCGGTCCTTTTGGAACTGAACAAAAATAGGGACCCCAATAGGCACAACAGGAAGTTTGTTGATACCCACCATCAACGTCACCACACTTGATTAGGATCACGTGCAATCGAACCACGCCATTTTCCGAATACGCTAACTGGATCGCTGATACGTACAACGCTCCAGCAAAATAGTATGGTCAAACATTTTTAATAACTTATAAGTATAACAACATTCCGGCAAAATGAACAGGTTAGAACATGTTTTAAACAACTATTTACATGACAGTCTGCTGCGACCTGCACCCCAAAGCATTTACGTCCACGTGACACCGTCCTCGCCTCTCCTACCTCGAAGTTGCAACATTGGCCTGTTTTGGGCGGTCCCTCTTAGTTGACTTTGGGCTATAAAAGCCATGCAAAAATCCCTTGACATCAGTGGCGGGCGATTGTGCGAATAGGCCGGAGGCTATACGAAGCGCCGAAGTTCTGGCAACACCAAGGCGGAGCCCGCCATGCTGTGCGGGCCTACCCGTCTTCTTTCTTCTTTCTTCAATAAGGGCTGATGCCCTGGCGGGGGGAGGCGACGCGGACGGACCTCCCCCACCTCCCCAGGTGGAGGCTCGCCGGGCACCCCAACCGTCTTTGACTCACCGGCCAGCTAAGCTGCACCCAGCCATCTTTTTCATCGGCCTGCTGGATTTCACCCTGACACGCTGTGCGGATCTTCCCATTCACTTCTTCCTTCAATAACGGAGGGTGCCCTGGCGGGGGGAGGCGACGCGGACGGGCCTCCCCCACCTCCCCAGGTGGAGGCTCGCCAGCAGATGAGGGCACCCCAACCGCATCTTTCACACGTCAGCCAGCTGAGTTGCGCCCTGCCACTTCATTCGCCGTTCGGCTGAGCCGGCACCCCTGCACGCGGCCGCCAGGCAACCACCCAAGCACAGGGTTCACCAGGACTGCCGCTAGCACCCGACGCGGGGAGTGGGCCCCCGCAGCCAAGTAAGCAGGGGCCCACTCCGGTGGTGATACCATCCGAACTGCTGTTGTCGCTGCTACTGGAACCACTCCGGTGGCAATACCATCTGAACTGCCGCTGTAGCTGCTGTTGGCCCCTCTCCGATAGCCGTACCGAAGAGCTGCTGCTACTGCTGCCCTTGAACTCCGGCGGTTGACCCCTCCGGTTCCAGGCCTGGCCCACCGTGAGACAATTCTGGACTCGAAAGCTTGTTTGCTAGGGCATGGGCCCCACCCTTGACAGAACGCTCCCCTCAGCCTTGCAGAATTGGTTGGAGTCATTTGACATTCGACTCCTGCGGACTTCCAGTAAGGACAAAACCACCGCCATTGCTCTTTTGCCCCCCGGGCGACGGCCACCTTGCCTCCGCTTGGTGCAGTGAAAAAGTAAAACGTCGGCGGAAGAACCCGCCTGCCGCCCCGCCCTAAGAACGAACCATGGCATTGCTACAAGGTTGCAGTGACGCCATGCTGACGCAAAGTTGACGCTAACGAAAGTTCTCGAACTACCGAAAGGAATTCTGGTTCAACTGCTAATTCATGGAAAGACTTAGACTGTGCACTGGCCCGACCCCGCCCTAAGATGGCGCTGATGTAGGAGTGGCCTACAACTCCTTGTGGCGTTCCAGTCACGTGACATTTGTGTTAAAAAGAGATATATATATATATGTATGCGATGCTTTCACACATGATGGTGGGGGAGAGGGGGGAACCGATTTTTATGTTAATCTAGTGTTGCTCATGTTGCTCGACGCCTCTCACACCGTGGCCGGCCTATAGCGGCTGTAGGCCCGTATTTCTACACTGACATTGTTTTAAATAAAGGGCTTCTTAAAAAGGAATTACGGAATCAGTGTCATGACTAATCATCTGGGTTGTTGAAGGTTTCTCTTTTAAATAAAAGATTGTCACTCCTAAGCAAAAGCATACAGATAATACAGACTCGATTTGCCTAAAATATTTTTGTTTAACGGAATTTGTACCCATCACGCCTGCCCTTTTTCCAAGAATTGTCAAATCAATAATGAACTATAACTTAAGGTATATGTCGCACGCAAGGTATGGTATCTTGCACCATAATACACGACCAATTGAGAAATACATGCACGACCAGGGAACCCGAATTTAGGAGATGAATGAACTAGAGCATCTTTGCCTCGAACTAAAGAATAATAGGTCCGTGGTATTACCCACCCCTGCGGCTAGCCTGGTACATGGTAGGTAGAACCTTTCGTGTCTGCGCGCGCTGGGGTATTTTGAATACTGCACCTCCCCTCCCCTCTTATTTTCCCCTCTATAGGTCACGACGAAGTTCCGACTGAAGAGTGGAGTGGACATGGACCGCACCAAGTTCAACATCAGGGAAAACATAGACAAACGTTGTGAGATAGTGCGTAAAATTACAGACCATCATTGGGAACATGAAAAACTGTATGATATGATTGTGCGTGTGTACTACGATTATACGATATGAATGTGTATGCATTTCATGTTTGGGTCACTTGAAGAGAGCGTCATTGTATGATTGAAGTGCTCGTCCACCGATCAAAGGGAGGAGAATAAAGGGTCAGACAACCCATAAGATAAACTACAAAATACTAAAGGTACGCAGCATGCATAGGAATAGAGGACAGGAAAGGAGAGGTCCCCGTGCTCAACGCAGCCCTGAGTCTCCGTCTTGATGCATGTACTGTCACACCCTATCCGGCATTTGTGTGTACGTGATCACCGAATTTATGTCTTTTCCCCGCTTGTGTTTTCTTACATGGAACAGACCCATGCTACTCCATGTTGTGTGTGCACCAAGTGGCCTATTATCTTACCCATCTCTCTCTCTCTCTCTCTCACTCTCTCTCCCCCTCCCTCGCAAAAGGCTCTTTCTTGCCCTCTTTCTTCTTGAATAAATTAACGACATACACCTCTTTGGTAAGTGTATAATTGGCCTGAACACGGTGGTGTTCGAACAAATTGACAGAAACAAAAACGACCATACTTTACCACGTTACTACCTCTCCTTTTTGCGAACGTTAAGCCTAATCGGCTGAGAAGGAAAGGACAGGTAAGACGACTGATGTCTCCCAATCTGACCCTCAACACGGGGACTATATGTCAGTGGTTTTTGTTCTTAAAGGACACCATCTCCACCGCCCAGAATTACCCCTGACCAATTAGCCCGAAATAGAATGTCTAAAGCACCCTGTTCTCCCAAAGATAACTCCAGCCCTATACTAGCCGTCTCAGAGTATTCCGAACGAAACAGCTGATGGCCCTGTTTTAAACTGATAAAGGGTCACCTACTGTATGAAAAGGATACTCGTGAACGCATGACCGTAGCACCTCGCACTTACGGGTATTACCAAACCTTGTATTATAGGGCGCAGAAACTGACACCTAGAAGGCCAGACGATGGACAGGGACACCCACAGAACCCTGCACCACAGCAGTAATTAATAGATTAGTAACACGCACATTAACATCAGAGTTAATAGACACCAATCATATAGTAACAGATAAGAGCATTTCCGCAACTACTCAGTGGTTGGGAGAGAGAATGAAGTATGTAAATGTCTTCCCTGCCAAAATCTCTAAGACTTTCGTTTCTTATAACCCATTCAAAGATAACCTGCAGCCATCGGAAGAGAGGGGTCGGACGTGACGCACAGTCTGGCTGCGGATCATAAAGCATCTATGACATCGACCAAGGGGGAAGCGACGAAGCAAAAAGGGTGTGAGACGAGACACCATTATCAGAACGATAAGCGCGAAGGGCTACATCGAGGCCCCTGCTCACTGACCAGCGTGCCTGAAGTCTCAACCCGTCGGGCCCGATTGATGGGCCCAGTGCTGAAAGATTCTGCTCTCCTTGGTCCGCATTTTTGATCTGATCCCACGCCACCCCATTCTCTCTTCCTCTTTCATTTGGACTATGACTTTGACCTACTACCGAAGAACAAAAGGCCGGCACCCTGTCTCAAAGTACCTGTGGTGAACTGTGTTAAGGAACAGGACTGTGATCAAAGAACAGTGAGTGGTCACACCCTGCCACGTGAGAAATCGGATTTGAGCTGGACCTTAGCTCCACCGCCGGTGCTCAACAGTGCCAACGAAAGAAGAACAACAATGAGAGCTTACCAGTGATAGCTCTTTATAAAACAAGGACACTGGAAAGAAGAACCCATGTCAAAGTTGAAAATCCTCTCCCAACCACCTTATTATATTAACTATCTTCTTATCAAGTTTTCATGATGTTGCATCAATCACTTCCGACTGTACACTGAGAAGTTAAGAAAATGTAACTTTGTATAGTAACATTCATACAACACCAGCCATGTACACGACTATACTGCAACTTTGAATGTACTTCCTCCTCGCCTACTTTATCAAACTGTATGAGACAATGTACAAATGTGTCAGATTACTCCTGCCTACCCTAAAGACTCTGTATCTTTAAATGTATGACGAACATTGACGATACTGTAACTGAAAGGCTAACAAAGGTGAATATTGGCCGGACAAGCTGGCGAGATATGTTAAAAGGGAGGACTGTGGAAATTTAGCTTGCAAACTGAACATTATCTGCGCCATCTTGCCTCTCCCCAGCGCCACGCACAGCGAATGCACGGCCACCATTTTAGGCACCCCACTCTCTCCCCGCTCATTGTCAATCGCCAGCGCGGTCCCCTTGGCGCTGCGAGCATCCCCCGCGCGCTGGCCACCCCCGCTCTCTCATACAGGCCATAAACCCTCTCTTTCTGCGCGACCCTGCTACGGAACCACTTCCGACCGACAACCCATACATGGTCATGCCTCTCCTTTGATAACCCCCTTCCTCTGCGCCCCATTGTCTGAACTGGTCCCAGGCCATCACCTAGCCCTGCGGATGCAGTTTATTGCCCCTACTGTAAGGGAAACACCCCACATCAAAGGGATTACAGTAGGTCAAAGCCCCTACTCCCTGAGACCCGACCGGTCACACACCCCCCAGGAATTGGCGGAATACCCTGCTGCGCAATAGCCATCTCCTACTGTGGGTGGGAACTTCTACTGTATCTATGTGTGGGATCGGATCTGAACCGGGGCTTCAGGGGATATTCCCCCCGTACATCAAGGGAATCTCAAGAATGTACTATGTGTAATAAAGCAATAAACCAGTGTATAAGAGACCAGGTCTCAGAGATGCAGTTAGAGCACCTCGTGACGATACCTTGCTGTCTGATCTGATGTGTTCTGCTCCGACGGAATAAAACTTTGTTTCCTGCCTTCCAGTCTCCGGCGCCTGCCTCTTTTATTGGTAAATTATCGAGTGGTATGAGAGGCGATTACCGCCGGGCAAATACTTGAAAGGTTATCGACTGAAACTGCCGCTACCATTTAACAGGGCCGTCACTCTTTCGGAGATGCCCCCAACCGGGCTGTTCTTTTGTTTCGCCAGGTACAAAAACTCCATGACCAAGGGGTTATGGTCACTGAAGGGGCTCCACTCAATTCCTACTTCAATGATCCGGTTCTTTAACCCCTTCAGCGCTGCGCGGATTCCCCCGCGGTGCTGAAGGGTTCGAGCGCGGGCGGGGTCATGACGGAACGGTTCCGTCATGAGCACAGCTCAACCGATGCTCATGACGGAACCGTTCCGTCATGAGCATGGAAGGGGTTAAACATCTAGAAGCAAGAATATAATCTATATAAGAGGAGCACCCTCTCCCTTTGAAGGTGGGGGGGGGGGGGGGGGGAGTGTGCCATCTGGCCCCAGTGGGATCTTATCCACCGTGTGTTCCAGATCGTGAGATTGGAGGAGCTTTCCCAGTTCTATACCACTCGATGAGTGGCTAAAATGGGGACCTTTTTTCACTGGGCATTTTGACCAATTCACATTGATCGGGAACAACAGGGGGCATAAGTGGCAGTTCAAATCACCCACTACTAGTGTCAATGGAGCCATGGCACCGTTAGCAGGTGCGAGTTCTTGACTCATTCTGGCATCTAGTTCCCTCAGAATGGGAGTGTCATTTACTGAAAGACCGGAGTTATACACGTTAAACAACACGAGCCCTAACCCTTTGTTCCTAAACCTCAGGGCCTGGATGTTCCATGCGAACCAGTCCACACTGGACCATTTACCTTGTATTTTTAAGTCTACATACGTGGACAATCCACCCTTGGCCCTGCCTGAGGAGGTTTTTTGTGCTGGGATAAAAAAACATTTATGACCAGCCATGTGGAAGTGGGTGTTGTCCGTTACCCAGGTTTCTTGCAGGAAAATTATGTGGAAATGTGCCATATATTGCCGCCAGTCCTCATTATCAAATTTACCTGCAAGACCTGCTATGTTCCAAGAGATAGTTCTCAGTCCCTCTTTCGCAGCGTTAACAGTCCCTGGCCCAGACATGCCTTGAGAGATGTTAACCAGCCCCTCTTGGTTCCTAGGAGGTGGTCTCTGCAAATCCCTGCCCTGCTGTATTGGATCTGGGGCTATAACTCCTAAGAGTACTTGCGGGCGTCCCTTGGCGATGGAGTTAGAAGCTTCCGTGGTCTTTACTGGGGTCCTACACCTGCCCACCCCTAATGTTAACTGTCTATCCTCTTTGGCCAAGAAATGTGTGAGTGGTGTTCCTCCTATCAATGCGTCCAAATCAAAGTTCTTGTGTTCCGTGTCAGCCTGCTTTACCGGGGTATATGGGGCGATTAGTCAATCGATCTCCTCAAGCGACCTTAATGGGCTAAACCTATTTAGCCAGCATGGATGTCCACCTTCCCAAATCCCTGTCATTCGTCGTGTGCAATTTAAGGCCCTGTTTGAAATCGGGTTTGGTCCCTCCCAGCTTCTCCATGTGTTATGCTGACCCTCATTGGTTTCCTGCTGCCTTAGATAGAAATAGCTGAGTGACAAAGGCCTTATGCCACTCACACGCCCAAGTGGCCCCTGTCTGAGAATATGCTCAACCACCCCCCTGTCCCTAAAGTTAGCAATAATACAATTGCCTTCAATGTTTTTGGGTCTGATTCCTAGCCAGTTCACTCTTCTGACCAGAAGGATTTCCCCATCCTGGTTATTAGCTAGTGGCCTATTTTGGGTCAGCCAATAAATGAGTTTATTTTTTAGCTCCTGGTGTGATTCTCTCTGTTCGTGTTTCAGTTCCGGAACCCCAGCAAAAACTACCACAAACGGGCACGACTCTGGTGGTAAATTTATAGTGGGCCGGTACTATGTTTGTGCAAACCAACTGTTTATGGGGGTTCATAAGAGTCTAGGTAATTGTCCAGAGCTTCCCACATCCCCCTCGAGGAGGCTTTCCATGGTGAGTACTGTAGCGCAATATTGTCTGCTCCTCTGAGATACATGACCCAGTTGATCCATGCTTTGTAGCTAGTTTTGCTTGTGTCTTTCCAGTTGGATAGTACTTTTTAATAAAACCACCCTAGTAGTCTTGTCTTCAGCACATCTCAGGCCTTGAGGAAAAAAGGTCCTGGTATAACCTCTCAATAGGCTGCTCCCATTTTCTTTTCCTGACCATGATATGGCTGCCTCTAGGAAAAGACTTGCGCCACAGCATGAAGTGTAAGCGCCAAAAATGTCAAGACCCTGTTACAAGTGCAACCCTGCCCACCTAACCTCCATAATCGTTTTTAAAAGCCTAATCCGTGTTATGTGTAATTGAACAGGATCTGGGGCCTCACTTTCTTAGTTCCCCAATGCTAAGGCAACCTGAATCCTTTCAGCCAGTACTTAGAAGTTCTACCTGCTCTGGATAACACATTATTGCCAGATTTAACAGAAGTTCAGTACTCTCTTTAGTGCCCCCGCCTGGCCATGGATTACTTCTAAGCACGACTGGCAGAACTACTCACACAGTCAAAGACCAAAAGCAATTAAATATACCAGATACTGCAGAATTTAGTGACTTAATACATAATGCCTGCATCAAGGTTTACAGATCGATGCATTTTTTAAAAAATCATTCATATCTCTAAATCCTATGTAGTGTTCTCACAAATGACAGTTAGCTCTAAAATACCCCTTCTTATAATATTAAATATAACATAAAATAAATAAAAACCCCACTTCATATCAACTGGTATTCAATTAAATGTCTTAAAAGCAGATATAGTTACAATCTTCTGAATGAAAATACTCTTATGTACATTATCAAGTCAATGTAAATCAGTGTTCAGGTTCCTCTTTCAGGCAACCAGCATGAAAACATTCTTTGTATTTGTAGAGATGAAATAGGCTCCTTTACATTCACTGTGTCATCTAAAAAACATACCCAGCACACAGGTAGGAAAAATATTTAAGACCCTTTGAATTTTTTTGGGGAAAATATAAGAATCGAGCATTAATTTGCTTCATCTGTACAATTCATGGTGTTGCCACTTACAAGCTGTGGTACTAACCTCTGCTCAGCCTGTGTTGACAGATCATTAATTTTCTCAGCTTCATAATGGAAAATGAACTCCAGAAAGGGACTATTCATCGCTGCTTTCCTTAAAGAAATAAAATCTTTCTCAGCCTGTTTGAGAAAGAAGTGAAACTCTGAACAGTGGAGCTCTTTTTAAACATGCCTGTGTCTTTGCTGCCCTCCCATTGCTTTCCTCACTCGTATTTTGATCCTTTTAGTGTTTTCTTAACAGCATCCGTCAACAAGCATTGACCAAGCCAATTTGTCTGGCCCTGGCTGGCAGTCTTTTTGATTTGTAAACACATATTGCCATAGTAGTCTTTGGCACTGAAGGGAACTTCTTTGTGCGTGGATGTGCTACTTGTGAAAGGGCAGAATGCCACCACTCAAGTAAAGTTATCTGGTGGCTGATCCATTTCCTCAGGCTGTAATGCAGAGGTCTTCAAACTTTTTTGCTCTGAGCCCTGTTAAGCAAAATGTTTTTAAGTTGGGCCCCAGTCCAAACCTTTATGGCAGTACTTGGGAGAGTGGAAGAGTCAGGGCTGTAGGCAGGTTTTATAATTTCAGGGGTACTTTTTCTGTAGCTCTTAATCCACACTAAATGCGAGCCTTCTAAAAGAGCAAATCTATCAAGCAAAAACACTACTACCTATAAATTGGGTGGGGCCCAATACAACTGCATCTGTTGCACTGAGTAACAGACTGTGTCCTCTGCCTCTTCCAACCCTTCCCCAGTATGCCTGGCCATCACTCCAATCTTAAAACAGATTCTCTGTCTCTTTCAGAATAAATTGATCTTACGCATGGTGCAAACTACTAGGACTGAGGGCAGTAAGGGTGCCCACAGGCTTAAAGCTAAAAAGGAAAGTTTGCCTCTTATCCTCTTTAATAAATTGAGGCAGTCATTGTTATGTGGTGGGCCTCTCAAACTCTTGGTGCCGGTGCCATTGCACCTGCTTTGGAAATGAGAGCAACTGCCTGGCAAAGAGGGCAGCCTTCTCTGCTCCTTGTTCAAAATATTGGCCTTCACCTTGCCCCATTCTCCACTCTGCCATCTCTCTGAGGCCTAAGCTAAGATGTCTCCCTGCTGCAATTTTCCCCTCTCTTGGGCCATTGGTCCAACACCCAAAGCAACACTGGCACAGCAGTGCTGCACTGGGTTGTAACGTAAGGAAGGATATTAAAATCATAATAATTGAGGTTTAGGATGCCCCTAACATCCCTGGGCCCCTGTGACAGTGCATCTGCTTCAGAAATTATACCTACTCCTCTACCCATTCCACTGGCCATCACTCTATGGCCTGAGTCCCAAAGAAGGTTATCCTCCTTGCATTAAAAGAGGAGGAACCCACATCTCGCCCCTGTTGCTTTGGAACTCTTCCCTGCACACAAGTGTCACCTGGGCCATAATACCATCAGGGACGGAAGGTTCACAACCATCTCTTTGCTTGTAATATAGCCATAATTTGGGTGCAGTGGTCCCTCGTAGCATTGCCCAAGTCTCACTGCACCTGCCGCAGTGATGGCCAGAAAATAAATCACCACACCTTCCTCAGGGGATGTCCCTAAGGAAGCTACGAATGTCTGTAAATGGGAAAAATACCCCCCCGCCCTTTACATAGCACCCTCTCCTTTGGCGCATCTATTTGACACTATCCGTGGGCAGAGAACTAAAGAAGAAGCTGGCTTGTTTACCAGGGTACTTGTTATCTGAGAGAAAGGTAAATGTGTACAAGTAGTTAATCACCAAATCCAAAGGCTGCTTGGAACAGAGTGCAGGCTTCAATGTATGGTGTCCCTTAAAGCTTGATGGTGAGAAAGATGTATTCTTTTTGAGAGGTGATCAAGGGGTGTTAAGTTTTGGAAAGTGTCATTTTAATGGGCATATAAAGATGATTGCACTAGGTACCTATTACTAAAATATTTTTTGAAAGCAGTTGTTTGGATCTTAAACACTAAATCATTTTGGCGAGCCTACCTTATACTCGGGACCACTGGAAATATGCAATTTTGCGGCTGCAGATTTTTCCACATAATTATGGATTTGCTACATAATCCTGAATCTGCAGATGCTAACAATGCACCAATACATATTGTGGCGCAGTGGAAAGTCCATTACAAAGTTTGACTGGTCATCTTTTTGATGTTTACTTCTGTATTTGGGTACTAATGAGGAGAAACCTTTGACCAGACAGTGTTAGCATGTGTAAAACAGACAAAATAATGAAGTATACTATTCCAAAAAGAGCCAAATTGAGCTGCATATTTTGCCTCATAATTTAGTCCTACTGTTCCACATAATTCAAGTGGCCATGCTGATACTCTGTGCAGTACAATTGTTAAACGACTTGCTTATTCACCGTGCATTGTGTTACAGCGTTATAAATGCACAAATCACTATTACGCACTGCGCCAACCAGGATTCAATTGTGGGAATCTCTCTGGTCACACAGTTCGGCATCTGCAGTGATCACAATAACCAATTGAAGTTTCACAACATAAAAAAAATGTGTTCCCAACGAATTTTTTAATTTACATTTTTTTATTGATGGTATGTGCATTAGTTTATATGCAGATGGCTAAAGGTGAATACAAATATTTACAGAACATTATGTTCTATTTGGCTACTTGGCCATGTCTTTGACCCCGTCACCAGGGCGCCAAGAATGGCAGTTGCCATACATTTCTATGCACTTTAACTGCTTGATAGATACAGACTGGAAACAGTAATTAAAGAAAGTTGTTCTTTCAGGTTCTTTTCATTTACAAATAATTACAAAGAAATTTGCCCTGGAAACACAGTCACGGACTCCCAGGGTGGGGCACGTCTCACAGTTTGAAGACCTCCGCAGAGGGTGGACTAAAAATGTGACTGACAGAACGACAGACCAATGGATGAAGAGAGCTGGTTAAAAGCCCCTGCAAGAAAGTATAGTATACATATAACTTTAGTAAAATCAAAAGGTCTTGGCTAACGCCAGACCTAAAAATGCCTTCGATGCAAGACTGAACTTCTAGATACAGCATGTGGGCTAGTCAGGCTTTGAAGCATTCAAGTAAATGCATTTTACTCTGGATTCTTATTAAATTAATAGATAGATCGAAAGACAGTAAAAGTCAATGGGAAAATGTGCATTTCACAGAAATTCACCACAGGCTGTACTGGTTACTGTTAGAAATGGGGGTCTCTAGTTGGCAATGGCTGGCCACTGTCCAAGTAGGGACCCTTCTTCCTAAGTCAGAGTAAGCGGGCTACACCCTTTGATAACCCCCAGCTCAACCCTGTGGAAACGTAGCACGAGCAGCTAGGCTTATCTCAGAGGCAGTGTGTGAAGCATTTATGACCATACACAGTAACACAGTGAAGAACTCTACAAAGGGACACCACACAAGTAGTTATAAAAAATAAGTATCTTTATATATAGACTTAACACAAGACCAATAACAGTAAAAAGCCACAATACTAGAAAAATAGGATTACTCTTGAAATGCTGCAAAAATAGTTCAAAGTGTGCAAAGAGGAGTTCAGTTCAAAGCAGTGGTCTCTGCGACCCTTTTACTTAAAAAGTACCTGGATTCTGTAGCAAAACAACCAAAAGGTCGCTAAGGAGCTGTAGCGATGATTTTCCTCATGCAAGACCAGCGATGCGTTGAATCCTTGCCGCAAGGGAGGATGATGCGCTGATCTGCAGAAGCGTGTGGGACAAAGCGACAAACTTCTCCACGCTAAGCCAGCGATCCGTTGAAATCCTTGCCGCGAGGGAGGATGATGCGCCAAGCCTGTTGCGTATGCGATCTTGTTGCGATGAAAAGAAATGGCGCTCCGCGAGGGAGCGACGATCCTGATGCGAAGCGATGAAAATGGTGGACGCCTGGCGTCCACGCTGCGATGTCGTGAAGCGATGAACTCGATGCGAAGACCTTTGGTTAGCGAGCACTTGGAGGCCGCAAACGTGTGATGCGATGATCTTCGGGTTAGCGAGCCTTTGGCAGCCCGCAAACGTGCAATGCGATGATTTCTGGTAGCGAGCCCGCAGCGGCAGCAGCGCGATGATTTTTCATACGCGCTTCAGCTGCGGAGGCTCGCAAACGGGCGTTAGCGGCGATTTTCAGCACTCTCTTTTTCTGTAGTAGAACTAGAGGCCCTGGAACTCACAGGAGCCTCACCTGCAGATATAAATCCTCGCTGGGAGGAAACAGGAGGCTGGTGGTGGAGTCTGATGGGCCTGATACTCCAGCAGGAGGCTAGCTCTCTTCTAGCCCTTGGGTGATTGTTTTAGCAAATTGAAATAAAGTTCTCTTCAAAGTACTTTTCCTCTTCTTCCAAGTCCAGTGAAAACTACTGCAGGCCAATCCAAGAAACAGCACACAGACAGTCACCTCCTGCAGATTCCTTCAGTTACACGGACAGAGGTTCTTCTTGTTGTCCAGGAGCAATACCAATTGTAGGGGTTTCAGCACAGATATTTATACCCCAAAAGTCTTTGTTCTCAGAAGCTACAAGTCACTGAACCCAGCCAGAAGCAGTTCTGCCCAGTCCTGGAGCACTTTGTTTACCAGGCTGCATCCTTCCTTCAGACGTGCAGTGGGAGGTGGAGCCAGCATTCACCTTGCCAGGCACAGCCCTATTCAGGTCCAGGAGCTACCCCTTCCCATACTCCAATGCAGATCTCTCTATTCCACCCAGGTCTGACTCAGCCTGCCCTGTCCCTCCAGAACCAGACAGCCAATACACATAACAGCAGAGCACACTGGAAGGCTTAGGCAAGAAAATACCTACTTTCTAAAAGTGGTATTTTCAAACACAGAATATCAATATAAACTTCACTAAAAGATGTATTTTAATATTCTGAGCTCAGGCATACTAAATTCGTTTTTCTACCATGTTCTTTGGGTCAGTTAGGACTATAGGATGTAATAGTCAAACTGCCCATTCTAGCCTATGGAGAACAGGTAGCCTTACAGTAGTGAAAAACGAAATTGGGTGTAATTCACTACCAGGACATGCTACACACACCAAGGCATGTCCTACCTTACACATACAATGCACCCTACCATAGGGGTGGCTTACATGATGCCAAGGGAAGGTTCAGGGGCTGGGAAGTGGGTGCACTTCTCAGCCAAGATGGCAGTTCTGGACTGCACACAGACTCTGCAGTGGCAGGTCTGAGGCACACTTTACAAGCTGCTTCTGTGGGTGGCGTAAACCAGCGCTGCAGCCCCACCAGCAGCATTTGGTTTACCAGCCCTGGGCACACACAGGCCACGCTACTAGGGACTAACAGACAAACCAAATAAGCCAATCATGGATATACCAATTCACATGTCATATTTACACAGGGAGCATTCGCACTGTGGCACTGAATGGCAGTGGCACAGCGCCCAGAGCATCTAATACCAGCAAAAACAGAGGAGACAACAGCAAAAAATGGAAGGGAGACCCACGCCAATGGTGCCAGGTCTAACAGTTACCAACATGTAAATACCCCTTGCACGGCGAGATTAGAGACGTCTAGCAAAACGTATTAGAACAGTAGCATAAAACACGATCCAGGAAAGCAGTACGTTTTAAATAATTAATTTACAACTGATTCACAGTCATAGTTTCATGGGTGCTATATGTGCATCCACAATCTTTGAAGTTTAACAAAAATGCTTCCCTTCTGTGCATGTGTATCTATATATATATATATGACTTTTTCACTAGAGTTCAGTCTGTTAAATACACGATTAAGAACTAATAACTGAGACGGTTCAATGAGTCCCTGGCTTCATGATAACCAGCTTTTGGAAAATCTCAAGCGAAGATGAACCATGTTCACTTTAAATCGGGTAAATAAAAACAATATTTTCTATAAGACATATATTGTCCATGAGTAGACACAGCTGTCAACAAAGCATAAAATCTGGCGGCGGAGTTGGAAAATGCTTTCATTTCTTTAACTGCACCCCTTTTTTATTAAAAAACAAAATGCTGTTTCGAACAACCAGTATAGGGCTTAGTAAAGTCTGGGACCCAGGCCCAAAAGTTTTTTTTATTTTTTTTAATGAAAGTTTTAACCAAGTGATTTTTGACTATGAAGCGGCTGAGCTCCGTGCCTGAAGGAATCCAAACAGAGCGCCAGAGCTTCTATGGTCGCTCTTTAACAGCATCCTCCTTTGTCTCCTGGAACCAGTATTCTTCTTGGCAAATAAATGAGGAACTACTGTGGGGGCTGGGACATTAGGCATCTGGGGGAAAAAACTGTTTTCCTCTATTTGCAGCCCCACCACCTGCAGTTTACAAGACAATACCACATTTAGCGGGATAGATCTTTAGCATAGCTAGGACTGGTTTGCTACCCATCCTCAAAAAATGAGCTTATAGACCTACAAAATAATTTCAATTAACAGTCTGCAAATGGTGTAATTTGTTTTATGAATCAAATCGCACTCCCAAACAGAAGAAAACATGTACCTTGATAGTAAACTTGCCCTTGATCTTGAATAATCTGAATTAAGCTGATTGCTGTCAGATCCGAAATGCTGATCTGGTGAGAGCACTCCAGATCTGCTCCTCTGTCTGGAAAGATGCATCCTTGACAACTATCACTCAATGGCGAGAAGAGTAGATTTGGTGGCCCGTCAAAAGATTACCTGGATCAGTCACCATTGTAGTTATTAGATCCGAGATGCCTGGGGTAAGGTAATATCTTTTAGATCCCAGCAGCACTGGTTCCATTAAAGGCAAAGGTGTGCCATTGCACAGTCTGGTTTTCAGAGGTCCACCAGGGACCAAAAAGATGCATGAAGCCATCAGACCCAATAGGTACAACACTGATCTGTCTGGTGCGAAGACCTGGGGAATTGTTAGATCATTTGGTCTATATGTAGCAAACTCTGTTAAGGTAGATTGGCATTCAGCTGGGTTGTATCCAAACCACCTCTATACACTGGCTGCATTGGCACGTAGTAAGGCAGGATTTTTTCTTATTCAAGAAGTCTGGCTTATTTCAAATGACATGTAGCGGAAAGGCTTTTAAAAAAAATTAATATGGCTGGAAACACTGTTGTTACTAGTCTATCGCTCTGGTAAGTCACAATATTACTCTGAGTATAAGGCTGGTATTCAGCATCAAAAAGATACTCCACTTAAAAAAAAAAAGAAAAAAACAGCTTCATATTTAGCAAAACCAGGTGGTTGGAGAAGCATAATCTCAGAATGAAATAGTACAAATAGATCTTCAGTCGGCAGCTGTGATGTTAGAAGCCACACCAGATGGGACAACCATGGCATCGAAAGTAGGACGAGGATGCAGCCAAGGGCGTAGTTGGGCCCGGATGTGGTGGTCTCAGAGCCAGCATTGGCCTTGGAGCGGAGCAAAGAGGCACAGCTGGAATCGAGGATGGATCTGCCAACAGTATTCCAGCTAGAGGTCCCATCGTATTCACGGGGCTTGAAGCGACACCTGCGGATCAGATATAGCTATGGAAAACATTTTTGGTGCCACCTTTAGCTGTTTGAGTTGATGTGCCAGCCTGATCCGAAGGAATCTGGAATGGATATGGCATCAGAGCCAGCCCTGCAAGGGGAGATCAGCTCAATGTCCTTGAAGGGTCAGTTGCGTTGCACGACTGATTGGTGCGAGTGGCATAACACAGGTGGGCCATGTTTAGACTTCTTATGGCTCAAGCAAAAACTTAAAATGAGAGCAAGAACTTGCCCTTAACTGGGACACTGACGTGGATTCTAACCAGGAATGGGTCCTGGACTGCCATAGCACAGCGATGACTAGCTTGGCCTCACGTTCATGGATAGCCCTTTTTAGTCATATTGGTGCACGACGTACACATCTTAAAGTCAAGTCCAGAGCCAAGACACCAGATGCAATCGTTGTGCGGATCTGTAACCAACATCTCTCAGGTAGAGGTTACACACAGCATAAACCCTAACAGTTCAAGTGACACTATTGCACACAATCTTTACAGTAATTGCCAAAGCCATCAATAACAAATAAGCTGAGGTTCAGCATCCGTTGGCAAAAAGAAAAGAACTGGCACTAGTGCGTGCAGGTGACATATTCTGGTTCAGATGTCATATCCACGTGGGATGGAACGCAATAGGGTAACATGATTCCACACAATGCCACCGGTCGGCAATGGTCATGCAAAAGTTTCCGAATCCAGTATAACTCATGGGGCTATTCAAAAGGTGAAAAATCCTAAGCTGAAGTCTGTATCAGAAGTGGCCCTGACAATGCATTTGAGCTACCATCACCACCATCATTTTCTTTGTGAAGACTCTGAAACCTGATGTCAGTCCAGGCACAGGAAAGCAAGTTGATAAAGGTAATCTCCTGTCATAAAATCTTATGTACTTCCTGTCTTGCCTACATCTCAGGATATAAAAGTAAGCACCTTCGGTGGTCATTGTGCCTGCAGGAGTAGTTTCGCAGCTTGAAGAATTTTCTGGATTGACATGCTGTGCATAGGCCTTCCATCCTGTGAATCGTTCTGCCATCCACTGGTTGGGTCTAGAATTGTATCTGTATTTTTTACTTTTTTTTTTTTTAACCTGTGCTGTGTCAACGATTTGGTGTCTCGTCTTTCACTCAAACACCAGACACCCAACCCTGAAGCCCTTTGTGTGGTCACCATCTTAATCTTCTTTTTCTCGTTTGGTAACTTTGTCATGGCTTCCTAATCTTTTTATATATTCTTTAGACATTATTTGCTCACCAACTGCCTCAACCCCAGGAAAGTGGGGGGTCAGGAGTCAACCCAGAAAATTCGTCCAGCTTCAAAACTACCCCTACTCCATTTTATTTTACACTGTGAATTTTTTCTGTATTCACATGCTCTGCATCAATTATATAGCAGTATTCTCCGCTCTTAGTATGTTTCAGTTGAAATGAGCTTGCGTTTGTGAACAATTGCTTTACTACATTTATCCCACCATTGGTTCTCAGTTAGCTTGAATATCCACATACCGATTATTTGTAATGGTATGTGCAAAAAACCACATGGCTGCTGTACAGAGGTAATTTATGGAGACATTTCCTATGAATGCCAGCGATGTCCCTCATCTTTCTTGGCCAGTGCACTATTGGTCTTTGTCCCAGCACTACACCTAATTTCTTGTAACGTGTCTAGATTATCCATCTTGCAGTAGTGATCGGTGGGCCACTGCTTGCTGGTGCGAAGGAGATGAAGAATCGATTTCCCTTCCTGATTTGTCCTTTCCTATAGGTGATACACAACAGTCCTTCTGACATCCACCGGAAGCAAGACTCTTTCTGCATGTGCTCTTGAATTATGGAAAGAAAAAAAAAAGTTGGCAGTTGTATCACTTGGTTGACATGAAAATGCAAAGTGACCTTCAGCAGAAATTGTGCGTTTGTCCTTATTAATACTCCATCCTTATATATCCGTAAGTAGGGCGTTTGTGTTGGGAGAGCAGGCAACTCACTAACTCCATAAAGATGTGATAGCAATCAAAAAGGCAGTTAGTTGAGTGTCAGACAGTCGAGCTCCTCCATATGAATCATTTTGAATGGAGATTTATTGAGTTGCTTTAGCATCAGGTTTTCATTTCCACAGTGGTGTAGGCATTGTTGGTGCCACTTTCTTTGCCCCTCCTAAAAAAATCTCCTGAGCATCTGAGTATTGAAGAACTGTATTCCAATGACAGCTCAAGCGTAGGATACTATGGCATAGAGGTGAACCTTATGTGAAGCGTATGATGGGCCAACAAGAGAGATACACGACTACTGTAGTCTCCTGTGTTCAACCATCCTTAAGATTTAATCAGTTTCACCGGTGTAGGAACCTATCCCATTTTGCACTGCCTTACTTTCTTTTGGTTGCTCTTTTGGCCTCCTTTAGGACTTACATGATTAATGTGGGAGTCGCTGGTGACTAAATCCTTAAGTCCCCAAGGAACCATATTGCTACGCTAAGGATTGCTGGTTTCGTGTGGTATAACTGGCCCCCTTGCATTTTTTATGAATCCTGATGAGGTGGCAGTATCATCACCCTGTCTTGGGCCATCTCCATCAGATCTGAGAACCTTTGCACTGCAATGAGGATTAATGTTGTGGACAGTTGTCTGCATCTGTTTAACATCCGTGGGATTGGTGGAAACAGGCAAGTTTAAGGCATTGACTAGGCATTCCCCCACAACCATTAGGGTGGGTACCTGGACACAAAGCTTTGGCATTTTGTGGGCCCCCCCTTATGCAAATAGATTTATCAGTGGTTTGCCTCATTTTTATTTTTAACATTTTCTCCACCATTATATCTTTCTGCTATAATAAGTGTGAAGTGCGTGCTTGCTTGCCTGCTTAGCCTGTCTGTCTCTGTGTTTTGGGCTACTGGTAGGTGGACAGTATGGTGATCTTACTCTGGATGGCCCTCTTACATATGCTCTGCACTAGCTAGGATAGGGAGTGCAAGCTTGTTCCTCCCCGTTCGTTGAGGTAGAACATTGTGGTCATGTTGTCTCGCTGTAACTGGACTGTTCTTCCCTTGATGTGTGAAAGTTAGCATGAGACTATCTTTTTAGCTCTTTTCATAATATTCATTAGTTTGGTCATCCTTCACTTTTCAAACTACTATGGGTTTATCCCAGATATTCCTTGTCCTATTAACTTAGTGAACTGGTCAACACTAAACCCAAAGGGGAACACCAAAAAAAGACACCACGCCTCCTCAACAACTCAAAAGTCACTAGATCATTAATAAAAAAAAAGCTACTTTAATATCGAAACATTTTCTTTTAATAAAGTATATTATTTTTTAATATACAGGGATTTGTAGTTTTTAATGACAGTTCAGCTTTTCATATTTTATTCAAATATTTCAGCTTTATCACGGTCTCCTTATATTGTACACAGCCATCCCCATTTAAAAACCTTATGCACTCATACTACACACAATACCACTTCCACCATCACACAAAAACTCTTTGAGCCCCAAGTACATCAACAGTGCCCAGATCAAAATGTAATCATCCTGTTAAAAGTATCCTAAACAAATCATTTTTCAAATTCATAGATGTGGTATCTGACTATATATGGTTGCATCCTTTTCCCATTGATCAACAACAATTTCTTATTTTCTTAATATTCCCGTAATTCTATTCACATGCCCATATCACAGAACTGTTGTGACTTCACATTGAGGTTCGCATACTAGTACTTACTTCGTGCTGACGCGCGTTTCCGTGTCACAAAACGTCCAGGGTAAAATCCAGAGAATAGGAAGGGCAGGAAATACACCTACCCCCACAGCTCCCACTCTGGGTTAGACTACAGATTAGCCACAACAGTGGATTTGCCATAGGTGGAGTTTTAGAGGAGGTTCCGGGGTATGGGGAGTTTGCAGTCACTGGCAACTACACTCAGGATGGTTCATGGAAGCAGACGTCAGCATGTACATTGGTGAGGAGATTGCGTAGTACTCAAAGTTTAATGCCTCTCCAGATATGTCACATGTTAACTTCTAGGAAACCATGAAGGCGGTGAAATAGGGACAGATAATCTCTTAGATTGTACATAGATGGTGGGAAAGGTGGTGAGATGGTCATTCCCTAGAGAGACAACTCCTAGATCTAGACTCTCGGCAGATCTCCTCCCTGTCCAACAAGGATCTGAGACAGCTAGAGGCAGTTCGACTCGTATTAAAACAGAAATTAGTGGATATGCGAGCAGCACTGACAGCGACGCAACATTGCAATGATTTTGGCTACAAGTCCAGAAAGCTCATCTATTGGCTTGCAGCCAAGCATAAACTACAGACTAGTGCCAGGCCTGAAGGCAGTCAATGGCGAAATGATCCATGTAGCACAGGGAGTGGCTGAGGCCCCAACAGATTACTATGAAGCTTTATAGTGATCGCACCCACCCTCGGAAATAGTCCTTTTGATCCCCAGGCTCTCCAAGGAGAGCAAGATCCACTTGGACCTGCCACTCATGGCAGAAGGACTTCTCTCAGCCATAGACAGTATGCCTGTGGGAAAAGCCCCGGGCCCCAATGGCTACCCTGTTGAATTTTACCGGAAGTCTGCTTCCGCGATGATCCCACAGATGTTAGAGATGTTCAACAAGGCTCACAGGGACAGAAACCTACTCCCCTAGACTTATCTGGCACCAGGGTGGTGGTGCTCCCCAAGCCAAATAAACTCTTACAGATTATGTCTCCTACAGGCCTATCTCATTGATCAACTTTGGGGCCAAAATATCGGCCAAAGCACTTGCATTATGGCTGGGGGCAAGAGTGAGGGTCAATGGTGTGCAGTCCCGGAAGTTTCTAATCCAGATGGATACCAGGCAAAGTTGCATCCTGTCTCCCTATCTCTTTGCTCTTGTGGCAGAGTCATTGGCAGAAGGGATAAGGCAAGATGCCCAAATATGGAGACTATGATGGGCAGACGGCTGAGGCCATCTTCCTCTAAGAGTACAACATCGTAGTGTTTGTGCAGAAACTGGAGGCCTCAGTCACCCAGTTAATCCATATGCAACAGGTATATGGAGAGCCCACCGGGTGAACTGGGACAAATCACACCTGCTTCCCATGGTGGCACACAGTACTAGAATATCATACACACATCCTGATAACAAGAGCATTGCAAGCCCATATATTTACCCTGGGTGTGGATGTCAAACAACCCCGCGATATGCACTACATGGTGCGCTGGAATTAACCCTCCCTCAATCTCTTGGGTCATATTGCCCTACTCAAAATGATTACGCTTCCCCAACTGCTTTATACCCTCCAGAACTACCTATATGAGCAACTGCCTAAATGGTTCGGAAGAGCAATCCGAGATTAATGGATAGGTCAGGTGTGGGCATCTCCCT
Source organism: Triturus cristatus (assembly GCF_964204655.1). NCBI lineage: Eukaryota > Metazoa > Chordata > Amphibia > Caudata > Salamandridae > Triturus > Triturus cristatus. The sequence continues at coordinate 1,034,439,870 of NC_140594.1, read as the reverse complement.
TCACCACACCCTCCAGGTTCATCCACACACACAATTCAATCAAGAGCCACTCGACGGGGGCAATAGATATCCACCTTTACTACTTTGCAGCCCACATTCTCCCAATTACTGGATATTTGGGGACAGGAACTGCCCAGCTATATGTTAAGAAGGTGGGATTCGGGGCTCTACCCAATGGACATGGTTATACAGTGGGGGGCCATAACATGCATGCCCCCAATTAAGGCTATTCCCAGACTGTTGGCACAAAGCCCTAAAGCTGATGGGGTGGAGTAGGAAGATCAACAGGGAACATCACTATGGCTGGGAAACTGGCTCAAGCACACACACAGCTACGGGGGTCAGAGATGGGATAAAATAGGCCTCCCCAAGCTAGGAGAGGTTTGGGCTCAAGAACACATGCTCTCCTTTGACCAATTGAGCTCGGAATACGGCAAGCAGAAATTCCAGTTCTTCCTCTATCTACAATTGAGGCAATCTTTAGATCTCAGACAGGAATCCTGGTTTGCTCCCTGAGTGCTATCTGCTAGAGCTCAAAATTACGATGGGGACATTTGTGGGAAAGGTGTATCACGGCTATACATGACCCTTGTGATCAATACACTGACTTTACAGGGCTCCTGAGAGACCACTGGGCCATAGATATTGGTGAGCTAGACGAGGAAGAGTGGGTGGATGCCAAAATGGTGATCAAACAGCTAGTGATAGATTGTGGCAAATAGGAAGTGTCCTCAGTACTGAGTGCCTTCGATTCCCAAATCCTATGGGTAACTTGATGCCATACCATTTGGGACTTCCCTATAGGGCGAGACCCCCTAATGACTCTACTGGGAGTATTTACGGGATGGCCTCTGGAGACAATGCATCCTGAGGGCTCATGGTCAACATCACATGTGGTAGAGTCTCTGGGGTTAGCGTCAGGTCTGAAGGAACTGTAGAGTCCAGATCCTCCATACTAGAAGTCTCCAACCTTTTCTTTAAAAAGAGCTACTTGTGTTCAACAAAAATAATCCTGAGCTACTATCAAATATGATAGTCGTTGTGATAGGGACCATATCATTAGTAGTCACTCTGTGCAAGATTACCAGAATTGATGACCTAGGTGCATCAGCAGTTATGTAAACAAGCATTTGCAATGCAATAGGTCTCGCATTATTTAAGTTTGAGCTGTTGGCTTTGAAAATGATAATGTTATTTGTTTTTGTTATGGATGTGCAATAATTAAAGCTATTCATGTATAATGTCCAGATGTTCTAAATCTTAGATATGAGATAATATTTGTAGGAAAAGTAGTTTGTAGTAAATGTGAATAATGTATTAGGTATGCAAATTTTTGTAAGAATTTTAGGTGTGCATCTCTATTTGTCCTTTTCTGTCTCGGCATTTTTGTCAGTGCATTTCTGTTTAGGCGTCTGTCTGTGCCTTTTTTTATGTGCCTCTTTCTATGTGTATGTCTTACTTTGTGCAACTCACTAACTCTGTGTACCACTGTACCACCACTGGACGGAGCAGAAAGCAGCAGATCTCTTATCACAAAGACCGCGAGCCCTTATCAAGGAGGCCCAGGCAGCCCACCGCACACGCTCATATTGCGTACGAGACGACACTTATTCTTATGCCCTGAAGAAGTTCATTGTTATGAACGAAATGCGTTGGCTGACAATTACCTGAAAATCAAACCTTTTTGTAATAAAGGACTTTGTTTGATAATCTACTAAAAGACTTTAAGACTCATTGAAAAACAACTTTGTTTGTACTTGGTGGTGCACCACTCCAAACCTTGGATTCAGCATCTTTCTGCGTCGCAGTTAGCACCAAACAACGGCAGGTGCTGGAGTGGCCAATGCACACCCTTTCTATACAAATTGCTGATCTTCATACTATGAGTACACAATAGGATAGTGCGGTCACTGTGTCCACCGTTGTCTGTTACTGTATACTATTGTACCACTGTATCTGTGTATGCTCTGTCTTTGCATTTCTAGCTCTGTGTATTTAATCTGTATGTACAGTCCTGTCTTTCTGTGTACATCTCTGTTTTAGTATATGCGTTTGTTTTTTGCTGTGGATGTATCTGTATTAGTGTCTGTTTGTTCTTTCACAGTGTCTTCATCTTTGTCTTAGTATATGCGTTTCTCTCTCTATCTGTGTTGTCTCTGTATATGCTCCTCTGTGGGCGTCATCCTCCTCTGTGTGTGTTTACCTATGTGTACACTGTATTTGCGTGTATGTGCCTGACTGTATATGTGTGTTTTGTTGTTTATAGGTTTCTGTCTTTATCTCTGCCTCTGTTTCACTTTGTCTATCTGTCTCAGTTTGTCTTTGTGTATGTCCCTCTGATTTTGTGTATCTCTTTGCTTGTCAGTGTCCTTATGTGTGTAGGATGGTCTTCATGTGCCTAGGTGTGGACAGTCTTGTTTCAGTTTCTATTTCATCAATCACAACCATGTATCATCATTGTATCCCATACTACCACCCACCATTTTGAATTGTATAGACTACAATGGAGCGGTGTTCAGCACTTAAGCTGCAACAGCTTTCCAACAAGTATTAATTAGATTGTAGAGGAATAAGTGTGTGATTGTGGGGATCATGGGCTGTATCAAGGAGAACATTCCTTCCAATATTAACACTTTGAGGGGGGGCAATGCAGGTCTATCCAAAATCGTCCAGTGGGAAGTCTTAGGAGACAGCTCATGAAACACAGCCCATGATTAGTGTTCTTTCAGAAGTTCCAACAATTCTGAATTGGGTATTAATCCTTTTCAAAACCCCAAAGGGCCAATCATAGGTCAGAAAGTTTCCGTACCATTTAAACAAAAAGAAAGCCAACTAAAAGAAAGGCTCAGGCTGACAATCCAAGGTAATCCATTCTGTGTGGCGAATGATGTGCATGACAAATCTAGATACAATGGGGCTTATTTACAAGCCCCTTGCGCCCCCGGTGCGTCACTTTTTGTGACACACGGGTGGCTTATTTTGCTGCCCCATATTTATAAGGACAGGAAAAGCCACCCTGCGTGGCTTTTCATGTCCATGTAAATACAGCCTCTTTCCACCCAGAACTTTGCGTGAAAGGGGCGTTCTATGGGTGTTGCTGGGGGTGTTCCCACACAACACCCATGGAACCAGACACATTTCCAGATTTACAAGAAATCTTAAACCTGGAAATGCGTCTGAATGCTCCACCTCCCCAGGGGAGGTGTAGGGAGGAGCAACGAGGAGAAATTTATTTATTTCTCCTTGTTTTTTCGTCTTTCTATGCATGCTGCATTGTACAGCACACATAGAACGAGGAAATCACATCTGGTGATTGTTTATGTGCAGGAAGGTGTTCCTTCCTGCACATAAACAATCATTAAAAAAATGAAGTTTTGCAAGTTCCAGGTGTGCTAACGCAGCACACATAGAAGTTTCAAAAAGTAATGTCAGATTGTTTATGTGCAGGAAGGGACGCCTTCCTGCACATAAACAATCGTACCCAAGATGCAGGCATCCTTGCACCATGGTGTAAGAGTGCCTGCGTTCGCGCACGGCAGATAATTGTGCGGCAGCACTAGGGAGAGCAAAGGGATGTCATTTCTGACGCATACCTTGGCTTCGGAATTAACGCAACGCGTCACAGCCAAGTGGCTTGCGGCACCGCGCTCTGTTAATTCTTTGTAAATCAGGCCCAATGCTCATACTCCTGGGTAGAGAACACAGGCACTGTGGTTCCAACGTGGTCAGAGAGGAGAAATGCTTAGACCAATTTCATTGGTCCCCCGCTCTAGAAAATCCAGATGGGGGAGCAGAGCTTTTTCTACCGTTGCGCCTCTACTCTGGAATGGCCTTCCTCTAGAGATTAAGGCTCTTCCCTCTTTGGCCTTGTTTAGAAAAGCGCTTAAAACCTGGTTCTTTATAAAGGCATATCAGTAAGTTCTCATGTGTTCTTCCAGTCAGCTTTTATGTTAGGCGCCTTGACGCCCATTGGGCTAAGTTTGCGCGTTACAAGTTCCGCTTCATTCATTCATTCATTCATATCTTGACAAGAAGTGCCCAGAGGTGAAGCTAGTGAGGCGTTATACTTCACACACCGCAATTTATCTCAATGGCTACCAAAAATCAAGACAAATACAGGACTGTTGGTCAATAGTGTTGCATCAGTTTCCGACTCCTATGCTTTAGCAGAATTTTGGGCTGGTGACAATCAGTCTTAAACCAATAAAGGAAATGAATAAATTGTGAAATCCAAATTTGCAAAAATATTTAAACTAGATAGTGACTTTTTAGGTATAAACCAAAGAAGGATGTGAGGGTTCAGGATTACACTACCCCAGTGTCGCTCTGTGAGACCTCTATGTAGCTCAAGACATTACACATTACTCTTCTGTCCATCTACAGCGCATCTGTGTGCCATTGCATTTTCTGCAATGCATAGATCAAAACTGCCTAGTAAAATGCATGTGTGGCATTGTCTTTCAACAGAGAGGTACCAGGTTTCACAGGACTCAGAATGGGTTAGTGGCAAACAGGTCCCACAAGAGATATCTCTAGATCTATTGGTCTCTTTCAAGGAAAGTGTCAATGAAGCTATGAGAACAGCATCACTTCTATGAAAATTGGTAGGAAGGTGGGTTGATCTAAGTGCTTTGTGACAATACTAAATATCACAGGGTGATCCTCGATATGGTCAAAGTAGTGCGGCATCTACAGCTAGTGGCCAGCTCAGACTGTTTTACTGAACAATAATAGGGTCAGCCATTGTATCATGAGATGCGTCGTATAACACGGGGCACCGGCAGGCGCAAGACCTGGATGGGTTCTTGGAGGCCGCCCTCCTGCCCACGGTCCCAGCTGCACACCAGGAAGCCCTCGAGGGCCCTCTCACTGTGGAGGAGGTAGGCGATGCGGTGGCCTCTGGAAAGGCGCCGGGGCCGGACGGACTCCCGGCAGAGTACTACAAGGCCTATCGGGAAACACTAGTGCCCAGGCTACATGCGCTCTATCTTGCGGTCCTTGACGAAGGCACACTGCCCGCTTCCAAGCGAGAAGCCTATTTGGTCTCCCTACTCAAGCCCGGGCGAGACCCTACCAGTCTGGGATCATACCGCCCCCTTGCTCTGCTCAATGCGGACTATAAAATCCTGGCTAAGGCTTTGGCGGAGCGACTGGCCCCAACGGTGTCGGAGTTGGTGCACCGAGACCAAAATGGTTTTGTACCAAAACGCAGCACCTCTCTCAACCTGCGGCGATTTTTCCGTGTGGCCGCTGATGGGGCGCTGTGCTGGCCTAGGGCGGGCTGTCTGGTCTTTGACCTTGAAAAGGCCTTTGACTGCCTGGAATGGGGGTACCTGGTAGTGGCGCTATCGCACTATGGGTTAGGCCTCGGGTTCCTCCAGTTGGCGGCCCTCCTTTATAAGAACCCTATGGGGAGGGTGAGAACCGGGCCATATATTTCCAAAGCAATCCCGATCGGCCGGGGTACTCGACAAGGGTATTGACGGAGGGCATCCCGGGTGTCGCTTTATGCAGATGACCTCCTGGTCTTTGTTAGTGATGTGGCGCACATTCCGGTGGAACTATAGCGCACCCTGTCGGAATTCGCTACTCTTTCTGGTCTCCGCGTGAACGCTGCCAAGTCCTGCCTTTATGCGTTCCGGGCTGAAACGCAAGATCCGCACTATCATCTCGGGGGCGTACCGATGCAATGGCGACCGGACACCTTCCGTTATCTGGGTATCCAGATCTATCGGCAGCCGGCGGACCTCGTGGAAGGCAACCTAGGCAAAGCGGTGACGGCCATCAGGCACAGATGCGGTTCTGGGGCACGCTCCCACTCACGGGGCGAATCGCCTTGGTCAAAATGGTGGTTCTCCCCCGGCTGCTGTACTACTTCGCTAACATGCCCATTTATATACCGGCATCCTTTTTCGCCACCTTTGAGCGATTGCTGCGGGATTTTATATGGGGCAGTGCGTGCCATAGAGTAGCGCTACCCAAGTTGTACCTTCCTACTGGCCAGGGGGGGGCTTGCGATGCCGTGCTTTGAGCATTATTATCTAGCGGCACAGTTGCAATGGGTGGCCCGGTGGCTGGCCGACAGGGGGCGAGACGACACGGCGACTACGGCGCCTCCCTTATCTCTGGCTGACGTCACCACATTATTTCATCCTGCCGCGAAGGTGTCGAAACCGGTGCCCCTCTTGGTGTCGTGGCCTATAAATGCTTTCGTCGCTCTCTCTACCTCACCCGAGCCCATACACCGGGCACCCCAGCTATTCCCATAGAAGGCTCCCCTAGTGGGCGGAGGGTACTGAGTTCGACTGAGCTTGCAGACTGGCGGGCGGCAGATATCCACACGCTGGGGGATTTATACCGCGATGGTGCCCTCCTCCCATTCGCCACGTTGGTTGAAGAGTCGGGGTTGCCGCCCGACCACTTCCTTCGTCATCGGTCACTGGTGGCAACGCTGACAAGCCGTTGGGGTGACCTCAGAGGGGAGCCGGAGCAGCACCTCACGATGCAATACCTCCACGTCATGGGGCGCGGGCGACACATGACTCGGTGGTTTGCTGCCTCCTTGCGCACGCACGCGGCGATTAGTTTAGAGCCGCTGCATCGTAAATGTGAGGTCGATTTGGCCCGACCCATGACTGACAGGGAGTGGGGTAAAGTGCTGCGGAGCCCAACGAGGATCCCCCGGAACATGCGTTTCTGCCAAATACAACTCTTAATTCTGCACAGAGCGTATCTTACGCCTGAATCCGTCAACAGGTATTTTCATCGTCTGGACGCGGGCTGTGTCCGCTGTGGGGAGCTCGATGTTGGCCTGGTTCACATGCTGTGGAGTTGTCCCATACTGGCCCTGTACTGGCAGATGGTACATGGGGCGCGCCGCACGTGCACGACTGGTCGGCTGCCGTTGGAGTGGCCGGTTTACTTGTTACACCTCTTTCACATGACCCCCTCCACGAAAGTCGCTTCTCGGTTCATCGATCTGGGGCTGTTGGTGGCAAAACAGCTTCTTACTAAGCGCTGGAGGGCGACTGATCTGCCCCATGTGCGGGCGTGGCAAGGCTCCATGTTGGTATGGGCAAAGGCGGAAGGCACTGCACTCCTACGGGAAGAAACCCTAGGCCTTAGGAAGACACCAATAGCGAGTCAATGGGAGGGAATGGTACAGGCCCTGGTGCGACTAGATGGAGATGGCGCAGTGACTAGCTGGGAACACGATGGAGACACCCACCGGGAGGGGCCGGGTCAGCCAGCAGGCGAGACATGAGGTGGCGAACTGGCGTGTACAGTTCTTCGGGGGGTACATATTGCGAAGGAGATCATGTTGAACGAATAACATCCACACGGGACACCGGGGTGGGGAGTCGGAGCGGGGGGGAAGGATTGAGAAGTTGATATATTACGGGTCAGAGTTTGCTGTTGTTGCCTCATCTAGGCATTTGATGTTCTGCCTTACTGTTACATAGTTAGCTAACTGCTTATGGGAAACATGCAGGAGGCAAGGGGGGGGGGGGGGGGGACGGGGGGGGACATGTTAACGTCTCATCTTGGGGAGGCCTCCCAGTGGCAGGATGTTGAGGGGGATTCTATGACTGTGGCTGCCGGTGGGAGGCTCTCAACATTGCTACGAAACTGGAAGATGTCCCGCCCCTATTAGTTAATATGCAACTGGCTAGATGCATGCCACTCAAACTGCTACAAATGTGAGACGCTCTGACTACAGAGCGATCTGTGTATCCTGTTATAAGAAATGCCAATAAACAGATTTTATAAATAAATGAGATGCGTCGTATAATTACATCCAGACTTATCCCTTTCTTGCCATCCTTATCTGTGGAAAAGGCAGGAGCAAGGATAACCATCAGAGAATGAATCCCCTTCCTAGTTACTTTGGGTATAATCATGGCACCCGCGCTTTACTTATATCATTAAAAGTAAAGCGTGGGTGCCGCGATTATACCACAAGTAACGAAATAGAAAAAAATAAATCTATTTCTTTACCTTTAGTATAAATCGCGGCACCCACGCTTTACTTTTAATGTTATAAGTAAAGCACGGGTGCCGCGATTATACCAAAGGTAAAGATATAGATTTTTTTTTCTATTCCTTTACTTTTGGTATAATCGCGGCACCCGCGCTTTACTTACTCATAACATCAAAAGTAAAGCACGGGTGCCGCGCTTATACCAGAAGTAAAGAAAAACAAGTGGCGCGCGCGTCACGCCTGTCTGGGCAAAATCATAGCTCCACCCACAGCCTATTGGTGTCTATTACGCGCTTGGTGCGTGTAATAGACACCAATATGCCATGGGAGGAGCTATGCGCGCGCCTCAGGCCAATTGCATGCAGTCTTTTGGTAGAAGACGCACGCAAAGGCTAATGGGGGAGCTAAAAAGGAATAGCACACGCACGAGCGTGTGCAATTCCTAGGTCGATTTCTGAACCCCGGAACAAAAGGACTCTTGCCTGCGCAGTGCAACGCAGGTCGCGAGACCTACAAATAGAATGCCTCAATATGGGTAACATAAAAATCATAGCTGCAATGTCCCTGGCATCAAGGTAATATATTATTTACAAGTCTCCTAAATGCAGCAGGATTTATCATTCAAGTATCAGTTTAAAATATATTTGCGATTCTTAAATTGTTCTCCAAACATCATCTTATGAGATCTGAAAATGCACACATTTTTCAAGTTTGGTATTTATATATTAATTCAACCAAGCAAACGCTTCTAACTTGATGATCTGCTCTGCACATAAGGGAGCTACTTACTGGTAGCTGAAGAGTTTCCAGTAGCTCACAAGCTACTTGTTGGACAAGCCTGCTTCATATTAACTTCCACAATTTCCAGTTCTGATGTGGACAATTGAAGGGAGTCAGCTGGGTCTTTGCGACAAACTTGTAATGATGTTGGTCGGATTAGTGTAATTGGTTCTTCTTATGGTTCTTCTTGGACCACTTCAACGATGGTGACGACTCGGATGTCCTCAGCCTGTTCCACTATCCTCTTCATTCTTCTCTTGCTCTGGCCATGAACATCTTGGCCTCCCTCTCCTTAATAGCACTGAGATGCGCACAGGGATGTCTCTAAGGGCAGTGCGACTTGGGTGGTGGGCACGGACTTTGGATGGGGCGCCATACAATATGGTTTTAAAAGTACCTGCTGCTGTGTTCTTTACCTCCAGCAATTTTCACACCTGCTGCACAGAACGTGATCATGCATATCACAGAGTATATAATGTAAATAGGTCAGTACTTTTGTCAGATATCCTATTGTTACTTGCAGTTTGTAAGTTAAAATTAACTGTTATCAAAGAGCTACATGAAAACTGCAAGGTATGGGTTAGAACGTTATGATTTCCCCCCCCCCGTCTTTCATTATCCTAATGTTGCAAAATGGGTTTATTTGGGTAGAAATCAATTCTTATTATTAAAGAGCACCCCCAACTAACGTGTTATGTTTTACATTTTAAGTTCTTGCTTCTCCTGACCAAGCACTCAAACTATACTGCCTACAAGTATGGATCACATGACTCCTACACTTTGTAGTCCTATGACTTATGTAACGTTTCCTATACCCTGTTTTACACACGTATGATTGAGGGTTTGTGAAATGTGTGTGTGATGTTAAGGGCTCTGAAACCCTACACTGGTATGAGTGGCGCTATAGAATGAATTAAATGCATCGGAGAGAAAGTGTTTATGCAGACTTGAGGGGCACTGTTAAAGGGTGGTAGATGGGGAATCCGTGGTGGTCATTGGCGGTGCACCAACAAGCTTGTCTCAACGTGGGCACCAACAGTGCTAAAGCAGGCCCTGGGTGCATACTCATACAAGAGCCGCAAGGCCTGGTCATGATTGCACCCCAAAACCCATAAACACATTTTGTGTGAATCTGTGATGGACTTCGGCCTCTAACATATGGATATGGTTTGAAACCTGAATAGTTTGGGGGACTGAATATAGAATACAAACTGCACCTTAAAAGCAGAATTTAGGTTGACAATGTCGACCATCTCAAAGATTTGAGCTCCAGATTGGAGTCAATAGTGCAGAAAAATGAAAACGGTCATCAGCAGTCTGGTACTTAATAGCCCCAGAGGTGTGACAGGGATGCCGCTTCCAGTGCTGAAGTGGAGCCAGCACCCCAACCAAAATGGTGAGCAACTTGAAAAGTTTCCGGATTCAGTCGGACACTTTGGATATTCAAAAGGTGAGGAATCTGCAAGTAGAAGTATCTTTCACACATGGGGTGTCAGCATTATTCTCAGAATGGTAACTTGTGTATGAAAAACATCACCGACCGAAGTAGGGATTTTAATACTGAGCACCTAGGGTCAAGCAAAGCCTTTGACAGTTTTGCACAGAATGGACATGTGGATCACATGACAATTTAGAACTAGGGAAAGTGGAGCAATTTTACCATTGCAAACATACTGTGTATCATGTTTTTGCCGGATCAGGTTGATATATTTTTCTAAAACACATCATGAAATATTCAAAAGGTTCAGGGCGACTTTGCCTCAGCCATAGTCCAGTGAAAAGGAGACCCCACTGCCGGTTAGTCACATTACCATACCAATATGTAAAATGGAAAGACTGTTTCACTGGCACAATTTAGGAATAGCTATGCAGCAAGACTGACTGCGTATATGAAACAGAGGAATCCACTGTCCATATGCCAAAGCTCGCCATTCAATAGCAGCACAGGGACAGCACCAAAGGTACAACGGCCCATGGGATCTACTGCCCGTCTTAATTCATCATAGCAGTTTGCAATTTATCAGATTATCTAGCCGTAGCCAAATCTTCCATACTCCTTTACTGTGTTTAATCAAAGTAACTTTCTTCAATTTGATTGCTTGAAACTCAGAAAAAATGATACATAAATTCTACCTAAGAAAAAAGCATTTAGCAGCTTCTGTACATTTCTCTGTGTTGTGTGTCATTTATTGAATTGTGTTGATAACTAAATCATGCTCATTTGCCCCAAACAAAATCTTTTTTTTTTTTTTTTTTAAGGAAAGAAATTAATGCATTGATAAGCTCCGGTTATGCCATCTCAAGATCGTGACAAATCCAGTTGATTCCTGAAAAAGACAGGGCCAGTAAATGGGAGCTGGCAGAGATCAGTACTCGAACATTCGGTGCTATTGGATAAATCAGTTTCAAGGTGAGGCAGAGGGCAGAATGATCACCCTTATTGGGTACTAGTTAATCCTTTTGTTCACGCAGAACAAGTTACTTACCTTCGGTAACGATGTATCTCTAAGAAACATTAGTTAGTTAGATTCCTCACCTTAGAATATCCCCAGGCGTCAGACTGGATCCGGAAGATTTTTCGTCAGCAATACCCCTTGCGCGTCGCTAGGTGTCGTCTGCGGCTCCGCGTCAGTCGTCGGCGTCGTGCGCCGGAATGACGTCGGAGTACTTAGACGCCGCCCTCGCGCGCTGACGTCAGTTCTTGTACATAGCTTTCCGCGCCAGGAACGCAGAGCCATGCAAGAGACCGACACTGGTGCCAAAAATAAAATCATGGGGCCTGAAAGGGATAACGTTAACCCTAGATGTCAGTTCGTAGAACGGGGAGGATGGGTGGGTCGGTGAGGAATCTAACTAACTAATGTTTCTTACAGATACATCGTTACCGAAGGTAAGTAACTTGTTCATCTGAAAGAAACACGTTAGTTAGATTCCTCACCTTAGAATAGATACCCAAGCAATGCCATCCCCGGTGGTGGGTCTGCGAACCAAGATCAAACCAGAAAGTCCTGGAGGACAGAACGGCCAAAGAAGCCATCACTCCGGACTTGGCTGTCAAGGCAATAATGCCTGGCAAACGTGTGTAGCGAAGCCCACATTGCCGCCTGACAGATGTCCTGCACAGGGCCACCCCGTCCCAAAGCAGTAGTAGTCGCTGTGGCCCGAGTAGAATGGGCGCGCAGCCCAACAGGAGGGTCCTTTTTTGCCAAGGAATAACAAATTTTGATGCACAAAACGACCCACCGAGAGATGGTCCGTTTGTGCACAGCTTTCCCCTTCTTAGCACCCACGTATCCAACGAAAAGTTGGTCATCCACCCGGAACTGCTTTGTGCGGTCCAGATAAAAGGAGAGTGCACGTTTTGGGTCCAGACGGTGGAGCCTCTCTTCCCCTTTGAAGGATGCGGAGGCGGAAAGAAGGTGGGCAAGGTGACAGACTGCCCAAGATGAAAGGGGGTCACCACTTTCGGAAGAAAGGAGGGACGAGGCCGAAGGACAACCTTGTCCGGATGAACAGAGAGAAAAGGAGGCTTTAATGATAAAGCCTGGAGCTCACTCACCCGTCTAGCAGAGGTGATGGCTACCAGAAAAGCAGTCTTAAGCGTCAGCAGACGAAGAGGACAATTATGAAGAGGCTCAAAGGGAGCGCACATTAGAAATGTGAGAACAAGATTCAAATCCCACTGAGGCATTACAAAAGGGACAGGAGGGAACGTGTGAGTAATGCCTTTTAGAAAGCGTGTAACTACAGGGGACTTGAAAAGAGAACGCTGATCAGGAAGCCGCAAGAAGGCAGAGATGGCAGCAAGATAACCTTTCAAGGTGCCCAGGGCAGAGCCCTGCTGGGCCAAAAAAAGGAGAAAGAGGAGAACCTCAGAAAGAGGGGCGGAAAGGGGATCCACAGCCTTTGCTGTGCACCATGCCACAAATTTGTTCCACCGGCAGGCGTATACCGTCTTTGTGGAGGGACGCCTGGCTGCCAGAATGAGATCACAGACTTCAGGAGGCAAGTCAAATGGCATCAACTGCCGACGCTCAATCTCCACGCATGGAGGTGGAGGCTGGAGAAGTTCGGGTGTAGGACCGTCCCCTGCTGCTGCGACAGAAGATCCTCCCGAAGGGGCAACGTATCGGAGGATCGGTCAACATACTGAGTAGCTCGGGATACCAGTACCTTCGTGCCCAATCTGGAGCCACCAAGATGACTTGGGCCCGGTCGCGCTTGATCTTCAGCACTCTGGGCAGAAGTAGTATAGGCGGAAAGGCGTACAACAGACCGCAACTCCACTCGCGACGAAAAGCGTCGCCGAGCGAGTGCCGCCTTGGAAATTCCAATGCGCAGAACTGCTGACATTGCGCGTTCTCGTCGGTGGCGAATAGATCTAACCAAGGCTCTCCCCACTGCTGAAAGAGACCTTGCGCCACCTCGGAGTTCAGACGCCATTCGTGATCCATCATGCACCGGCGGCTGAGTTCGTCTGCTCTGGTGTTCAGAGAGCCCGCCAGATGTTGAACCACTAGGGTGACGCCCTGGTGTTCTAGCCACGTCCAGAGGCGCAGAGCCTCCTGACAAAGGGTCCACGACCCCAACCCGCCCTGTTTGTTGCAATACCACATGGCGGTGGTGTTGACCGTGAACACCTGCACAATACTTCCCCTGACAGAGGGAAGGAAGGCTTTCAGTGCAAGTCGGATCGCTCTCAACTCCAACAGGTTGATGTGGAGGCGAGACTCCGCCGGAGACCAGAGGCCTCCGATCTCCGCCTCTCCCATATGGCCACCCCATCCCAGGAGGGACGCATCCGTCACTACGACATGCTCCGGTTGGGGAAGGGAGAGGCTCTTGCCCTTGACCCAATCGCGGTCCGTGAGCCACCACTGCAACTGCTGTGCAGTGTCCTCCGAGATCAAGACACGGTCGGACAGGTTGCCGTGATGCTGGGCCCACTGAAACTTCAGGTCCCACTGCAGAGCCCGCATGCGCCGCCTGGCGTGATGCACTAGTAGGATGCAGGAGGCCATCAGCCCCAGAAGCCGCAACACTAGCCTGACCGAAACCCAGGATAGAGGCCGAAAGATGGGAATCGGGGCCTGTATATCCCGGACCCGATGTTCCGGAGGATAGACCCGGAACTGCGCCGAATCGAGAACCGCTCCGATGAAGAGGAGCGTCTGAGAGGGACTCAGGTGTGACTACGGCACGTTGATGGAAAACCCCAGCAAATGCAGGAGATCCGCCGTAGTCTGGAGGTGGGAAACGACTGCCTGGGGCGAGCCTGCCTTCAACAACCAGTCGTCGAGATAGGGGAAGACTGGAACCCCTGATCTGCGCAGATGAGCTGCGACCACCGCCATCACTTTCGTGAACACCCGAGGGGCACTGGTGAGGCCGAAGGGGAGCACAGTGAACTGAAAATGCTCCTGGCCCACCGTGAACCGCAGGTAATGCCGGTGGGCCGGCAGGACGGGGATGTGGAAATATGCATCCTGCAAGTCCAACGCTACCATCCAGTCTCCAGGGTCGAGGGCAGCTAGAACCTGAGCCAAAGTCAACATTTTGAACCGTTCCTTCCGGAGGAAGGCATTGACGTTCCTGAGGTCCAAGATAGGGCGTAGGCCCCCTCTGCCCTTCTTGGGAACCAGAAAGTAGTGGGAATAACAACCACGACCTACTTCTGGGCTCGGAACGCGCTCGACGGCCTCTTTGGCCAAGAGGGCCGAAACTTCCTCTCGCAGAAGATTCAAATGATCCTCCGAGATACGGTGGTGCTGCGGTGGCATGGCTGGAGGGGTCGTCTCGAAGGGGAGGGAGTAGCCCCTTCGGACGATTTGCAGCACCCACCTGTCCGAGGTGATGGTACGCCAGCGGAGCAGGTGATGGCGAACTCTGCCGCCCACTGGCGAGGAATGGGCCGCAAAGCTCGGACTAGGAAGGCTTGGAGGCGGATGCTGCCGGGGTGGATGTGGGCTGACCGCGTCGTCCTCCAGAACCGCCTCGGCGGAAACCACGTCCGCGCGCAGGTTGGTTCTGCGGCTGGTGGCTAGGCGGACGCGAGGAGGTACCCCTTCCTTGGCCACGAAAGGGGCAAAAAGCGAAAGTTTGCGACCGCGGGGCCGAGAGGCCCAAGGACTTGGCCGTAGCCCGGGAGTCCTTAAAGCGATTCAGTGCACTGTCCGCTTTCTCACCAAAAATGCGAGTGCCATCAAAGGGCATGTCCATGAGAGTGCTCTGGACATCCCCCGAAAAGGACGAGGACCGCAGCCAGGCGTGACGTCTAAGCGCCACTGTGGTAGAAATCGCCCTACCCAGCGTGTCCGTAGTGTCAAGCCCACATCGGATTGCATGTCGTGCTGCATCCCTCCCATCGGCCAGAGCCTGGGTAAGTCGTGTCTGGGCCTCCTCCGGACACAGGGGCAGCACGTCCTCCACCGTATCCCACAGAGAGTGGGACTAACGGTCCAAAAGACAGGCGGTGTTCAAGGACTGCAGACCCAAACTAAGGGAGGAGAACAGCTTTTTGCCAAACTGTTCCAGTCTCTTGGAATCCCGGTCCGGCGGAGCGGTCAGGAAGGAGGATTGGGAGGTAGAAGCCTGGATAACCAGGCTCTCGGGGGTGGGGTGTTGGGACAGAAAACTGGGGTCACCCGGAGCAGGGCGGTGGCGCCTGGCGACGTTCCTGTCCACAGGAGGTACTGTGGAGGGCTTGGACCAGGTGCTCTGCAGAACGTCAATGAGGGCCTCATTGAATTGCAGCAGAGGCTCAGTGGAGCTTGCTGCAGAACTGAAGCACCTCAGTGAGGACGTTCGTCCTCACAGCCACGGCAGGCAGCTCGAGCCCAAGGGCTGCGGCCGCCTTGCGCAGCACCACAGAGAAAGTAGCACCCTCCTCCGAAGCCACAGTCGGAGGAGAGATGAATCCAGTGTCTGGTGAGGTATCCAGACCACTGGCCTCCCCCAGTTCATCTGCCCAGTCCTGTGACAGCTGAGCCTGAACGGCCATAGGGTCCTCGGACCCCTCCCATTCGCCCCCGTCATCCGATTCCTGGTAAACCGGAGGAAGGAGCGGAGCCGGACGATAGACATAATGTGTCTCTAACGGCGCCGTACGCGGCGTCCATCGACGCCGTAATGGCGCCGGATCCGGAGCGGGGCTGAACTGGGGCTCGACGCTGAGCAGAGCGAGCGTCGGGGGTGGAACCGGTGTCGACGCCGGCGGAGGAGGCGTGACGAGGTCGACCGGCGTCGGCGGGGACTCTGGGACGAGTCCCTCGGGAACCTGCGGCGTCGGGGCCGGGGCCGAAGCCGGCGCCGGGGCCGGAGCCGCCGGCATGCAAGGTTGCCCAGTCGGGTCTGCAGGGCCCGAAGGCGCGCCAGCAGGCGTCGACGGCAGAGCCAGGCTCTTCATGCCGCGAGGAAGGCACTGACTTCCGCCGGCGCCGCGTCAGTCCCAGGGACCGGCGGGTATGGGGACATGCGCGGCGCCTGCGGCTCCGCTGGAGCCGGGGGGGTGGAACCACCCTGACCCTCGGCCGGCGAGGGGAGTCCGAAGAGCGGTGTCGCCTCTTGGACTTCTTGGAGTGCTTCGACTTACCCGAAGACTTGGAGCCAGACGAGCGATGATAACGTCGGCTGCGGCTCCGCGACCGATCCTTGGACCTCCTCCTGGACCGGGATCGAGAGGGGCACCGAGCCGAGTAGCGAATCTCGAGGAGCTTACGGGACCGCTCCCGTCTAGCCTTCGAGGTCAGGGCCTTGCAGTCCGAACACGACTCCGCGTCGTGGTCGAGGCCCAAACAGTAAAGGCACCGGCGGTGATGATCCGTAACCGACATCAAGCGGTTGCAGTCAGCACAGGCTTTGAAACCAGGCATCCTACCGGCACCGGAGTCGAGACAAGATCAAAAAGGATCAAAAAACTTAGTCAAAAAAGACTAAAATGGGTAGCTCTCCCAGATCTGCGCTTACAGGCGCGGAAAAAAGAAGAAGAACTGAAGTCAGCGCGCGAGGGCGGCGTCTAAGTACTCCGACGACGTCATTCCGGCGCACAACGCCGACGACGGACGCGGAGCCGCAGACGACGCCTAGCGACGCGCAAGGGGTATTGCGGACGAAAAATCTTCCGGATCCAGTCGGACGCCTGGGGATATTCTAAGGTGAGGAATCTAACTAACGTGTTTCTTTCAGATATTTTAAAAACACTGATTTAGTATTTCTCGTGTACTGTCTATTAACACAAAAGGACTAATTTTAGGGAACCAATGAGAATAATTTACTAATTTCTTAAAGGTACTTGGCAAACATACTTGGCATCCTCCCACACGACTGAGGGCCACATGCACAAATACATTTACCCATAGACGCAAAATGGGTAAAACCCTTTAATACATCGGAGCCCAAAACCACACATGCAAACACAGCTGTAGAAGTTTTCACTTTCAGGTTCCTAGAAATAAAAACAATACAACACTAATCAAACAGAACCTTTTTTTATAAAGTCAAACATTTGTTTACAAAAGACGTGTACCGGATATAGAAACCGATATAGTTATTCAATCAGAGTTCATTACATAAATGTACATTCATGGTAATTCTGAACCCTTGTGTGTGTGAAATGCATTTTCCAATTGTTTTTTAAACTAATAATGTTTTTCACTTTCTGTGCCATGATCCATAAGTTGGAAAACCAAACAATATAAAAGATAAGGACAATATTTTAATTAAAATAAGAACATCTGTGACGTTGAGTAAAAAGTACAAAATATTGAAGTAAAGAAAATAGTGTATAAAATGTATGCATCACTAACTTATGGTTTCCTCAAAAATATAAAAGAATAACAAATGAAATATTGTGATCATAACTTTATCACTAAATCAATCTTTAATCCCAAATTACGAAAATAAAATCTACCATTACATCAGATTCTGAAACAGATTCCTGGCTATTGAACAAAACAGGCACAGGCAAGGTTTTATACAATTAACATCATCAGTCTTTTGCCTATGGAAAACTAAGTAATGGCAATTCATTCTGAGTCATGCATGAAAGTACAGTACATATTGAGTTTATCATAATAGCAAACAGGCAATGGAATTCAAATACATACCATTCATATCTTTTCAGGCCCTATAATGTTAATTTGGTTTCAGAATACTTACATTTTCTTATTCACGTTTAATGAATGGGGTGTACGGTTGTGCTTGACAAAGAGTTAACTGCAATGTCTGTTTTTTCAAACAAATGCACAAAGGACAAAAATGTTTAGTGGTTTGACATACATTTACAACATAAGCCATAAAAGAAAGGCTGGAGTAATCATTGAGGACCCATAGGAGTATGAAGATGTGAATCTGCAATCCTATTTAGAACTATATAATAGCTATCAAAGTTGTCAAAGCACACAGTAATTATTCATGCACACTTAACATTTATAAAATATTCCTGCAAAGCAAACAGGGAAGACATTTGCATTTTTTAAACCAGCACCAGGTGATCAATAACATTGAAATACAGATATCTTAAAATATTTGGCACCCGTTTTGAGGTTTTCCAGATGAATAAGATTGTTATGTGTATACAGTCTACTTAAATACTTAAAACAAAGAGCTATGTACAGCTAGTGGCATAAACAAATGCGTAAGTAATGTCATATCTGAGAACTACATTTCCGCCTTTTAGTCTCTCTAAAATATTTTAAAATGAAGAATTTTTAAAGATATATACACAGATGTTTTAAGATAAGCATTACCAGTTTGGTAAATATGCAGTTCCTTTCCCGTTACCTAGTTAATATTCCATACACTACTAATATATACCAGTAGTAGTGCATGATTTTATATACTGAAGTTGTTTCGATAAACATAATCAGAACTAAAATCAAATGTATGACCTACGAGATAACCAAATCCAAAGCATAAAAATGTATTACTACCTTTGCCCAGACATTAGAAAGAAAAAGTCGGATCCAGCTGCTTGGACATTGAGAACAATTATGAAAACCTGTTTACATAACCGAGTCGCATTCTTGAGAATTCAGCACAATTTAAAAGCAAGTATATACATAGCAAAATCTCATTATGTAACAAGTGTAATAATCAAAGGCATCATTCAACGGCAAGGGGAACAATGTGTTGAAAGCTCTTAAGCTGCATAATCGTGCAGAGAAATTTGTGCTTTAAAAACTGGTAATAAAACAAGGAGTTGTAGGTTAAAAAACATAGCCTGGCGATTGATTTGAAGTTTAGCTGTTCTCCTACTGTCCGATGTGACACAAACTTATGCAAATAAAGGAGGCCGTTGAGTAATCACAGCACATCAGACACATTCCTCAGCAGACATCAGGAGAGGGTTGATATATTCAAAGCCTTCAAATTCAGACTGATCAATCTTTCTTACAATGTCCCTGTGAAAACAGCAAACAATCAAATTAATCAAGCAAATTACTGAATGAAATGAGATGCTATATTGCAAATGAAAGAAAATGTACATATCTATTCATGATTCATGATTGGTGGAGAAGTGTAGCTCACTGGTTAGAGGAGGCATACCCTGAAGCAGAGGTTAGACCCGGGACCAGGGTTCGATTCCCGACGCGGCAGGGTCTGGAGCCCAATTGTCCACGGACTCGATAATTCTCGCTTCGGTGCCTACTCTAAGCACGAGTTCACACTATGCAGCTCTGGGCAACAAGCTTGCTTAATCTCCACAACGGCCCCCTGCGGTGGGATGCCTGGCTTTCACCTTGGGGATGCCCAGTACGGGTTATCTCACAGGGAAAAACCAGGACGGGTTCCCAATGCAAGCGCCGAGATGCCCAAGGGTAATTTGAGCGCTATATAAGACTGCACATACATACATACATACATTCTGGCCATGTCTTCAATATCACTATTTTAAACACACGGGTACCCGACTCCCTACAGACAGACATCAACTCTGTTGCTGCCCACCTTCTGTGCAATAAACAGTACTTCCAGAAGCTTCTCATATGTTCTAGTAACATGTACAATTCAAGCTATTCTCACACTCTGAGAAAAAACAAGCTCATCGGGCCCAACAAAAACAAAAAAAAAAAGTTGCACCAAAGGCATGTTTAGACAGCTTTTCGTAAAAGACCACCACAATGCTTCACAAGTTTGAAGTTGCCGTCATGATTTCTAAGCTAAAATGAATTAGATAGTATGTCTTCATATTTCAAAGAAACTTCCTTTCAGAACATATTGGAAAACTGTGAATGGTACAATAATATAAATGAGGAAAACTGCACATGTGCCATAATCGATGACCCCAAACAAACCTGCTTGACACCAGAGAACAGTGGTGACTATAGGGTACCTTGTTTAAAAGTACGGAGATGCTAACAGACAAATATATTCTAGCGCTGTTCTGCTCCGTGTCAGCTGTGCTGCAAATGGTGCCTATATAGGAGCACTGACAGTTACGTTTATTGCGACCTTCCCATGCCAGAAGCACTAAGGGCCTCAGAAGGGCGACCCTGCGCAGAAATCCGTTCATAGAGAAGGGAGGACTGATAAGGAATCAGTGGCTGGAGTCTCTACCAGATATGGCGTTACAGAAGGTAAGTAACTTGTTCATCTGATAAAGACTTCTAGCTACAGACTCCTTACCTTAGATTACCATGAAATACCACCCCGGAGGTGGACCTGCAAACAGATTAGACCAAAATGTCCTGTAGGACCAAACAAGCAAAGTGCCCATCATGAAGGACATGACTGTTCAGGCAATAATGATTAGGGAACATGTGCAGAGATGCCTGGCAGATATCCAGGACAAGGACTCCGAGAGCAAATGCAGTAGTCGCAGCGCTGGCTCTAGTGGAATGAGAGCGCAAGCTCTTCGGGTTGCTTCTAGGCCAATGTGTAACAAATTTCTTTACAGACATATATCCATTGTGAGATTGTCCTTTTCTGCACAGCCTTTAAATTCTTTGCCCCGACATAACCAACAAAGAGTTGATTGTCCACTCAGAACTCTTTAGTACGATCCATGTTTTAGGACTACACCTTTTTTGAGTCTGGGCGGTAGAGTAGCTGCTCTTCTTTAGAAGGGTGAAAGCAAAGAAGGTAGATAGGGTGAGAATTTGACACACATAAAAAGGTGCCACTGCTTTTAGGAGAAAGGAGGCACAAATTCCTAGAACCAGTTTGTCTGGGTAGAATGTTGTGGAGGGAGGGTGCACAGAGAACACTTTCAGTTCGTTGACCCTTCCGGCAGATTTGGCTGCCATAAAAGTCATTTTGATGGTGAGTAAATGGCATGGGCAGTTGTCTGGAGACTCTAAGGGGGAACAGATTAGAAAGGTCAAGACCAGATTGAAGTCCCACTGGGGCACAATGAATTGTACTGGAGGAACAGTTGTTGGAGTGCTTTTAGGAAACAGGTGACGAACAAAGAGGTTTATTCTGGCAACTGCAAGAAAGCTGAAATGGCTGAAAGATAACCTTATACTATGCCCAAAACAGAGCCCTGATAGGCCAGAGAAAGAATAAACAAAACTTGGGATAGAGGGTCAACATTCTTGGAGGCATACCATGTCACAACTTTGTCCAAAAAAGCAGATGTATATAGTAGTCTTGGTGAAGGGATGCCTGGCTGCCAGAATAACATAACAGACTTCCAGGGAAAGGTCAAAGCTGTCAACTATCGCTGCTCAATCTCCAAGCAAGAAGACAGAGTGTGCCCAGGTTCAGGTGCAGCACCGTGACCTGCTCCTGCGACAGAGGATCCTCCTGAAGGGGCAGCCTGATCAGAGGACTGATGCTCATGTTCAGAAACCAAACTCTCTGTACCTAATCTGGAGCCACAAGAATGAATTGGGCCTGGTCATTCTTGATCGTCTTAAGATCTCTGGGCAGGAGTGGTATAGGCGGAAAGGCGTACAGGAGACCTGAGCTCCACTTGAGATGAAAAGTGCCTCAGGGCGAGAGCTGCCTTGGAAACTCCAGAGTGTAAAACTGCTGTTGGCAGTGGTGAACTGATCTAACCAAGGTTCTTCCCAATCTTAAAAACAACCTTGCGCCACCTTTGGATAGAGACACTATTTATGATGCACTAGACAGATGGTTGAATTAGTCCGCTCCAGAATTCAGAGACCCGCCTCATGTTGAACAACCAGGGAAATGTCCTGATGTTCTAGTCCTGTCCAGAGACTCAGGACCTCTTGACATAGGGTCCATGACCCCACCCGCCCTGTTTCTTGAAGTACCATATGGAGGTGGTGTTATATGTGAACACCTGCACCAGCCTTCACTTGATCGAAAAAGAAATGCTTTCAATGGCAGCCTGATCAACCGTAGCTCCAGCAAGTTAATGTAGAGCCCAGACTTGGCCGGATACCAGAGTCCTCTGATCACCACCTCTCCCAAATGGTTCCCCAGGTCCAAGAGTGTCATCTTTCACTACAGTCAGCTCTGGTTGGGGATAGAGAGGGGTCTGCTGCTGACCCAATCGCCTTTCATTAGCCACCACTGCTGGCATTTTGCAGTTCCCTCCGAGATCTGGATAGGGTCAGAGAGTTTCCGCCGATGTTGCGTCCACTGGAACTTCAGGTCCCACTGGAGAACCCACATATGCCAATGGGCATGTGTCACTAGCAGGGTGCAGGAGGCCACTAGGCCCAGCAGCCATAGACAATCACCTAAATCCAGGCTAGAGCCTGAAACATGGGAATAGCCTGAAATCCTGGATTCGCCATTCTGGAGGATAGCCAAGAAAACTGCACTGTGTCCAGAACAGCTACAATGAAATGGAGTGTCTGAGAGGGAGTGAGGAGTGACTTCGGCATGGTGATCATGAACCCCAGCAAGTCTAGGAGGTTCACCATAGTTTGGAGGTTGGTGGCGAGCCCAGCTTCAACAGCCAGTCATCGAGGTACGAGCAGTGCAACCACTGCTTTCACCTTGGTGAACACCTGAGAGGCACTGGTAAAGTCGGGAGCACAGCAAACTGATACTGCTCTTGGCTCATGGTGAGCAACAGGAAACACGTATGCAAACAGGACAGGGATGTGGAAGTAGGCGTCCTGCAAGTCCAGCGCTACCATTCAGTCTCTAGGATCGAGGATAGACAGAACCCGAGCCAACAGAAGCATCTTGAACAACTTCTTCAGGAAGAAGTTGAAGGGGCACAGCTCTAAAATAGGGCATAGGCCTCAATCATTTTTGGACATCAGAAAGTTGCGGGAATAGCAACCAAGACCTACTTCTGTTGACGGCACCCTCTCTATGGCTCCTTTAGCCAAAACAGCCAAGAGTTCCCAAAGGAGCAAGAAGAGAGATGGTCCTCCGTGAGCCGGTCATCAGAAGGTGGCATGGGTGGTAGGGTTTCCAGAAAGGGATGGAGTAACCTCATTGGATGACTTGGAGTACCCACTTATCCGATGTAATGGACTAGCAGTGGGGCAGGGGCTGGCAAATCCTGCCTCCCACTGGGTGCCTGTGCAAATACGAGGGCAAACAAAACGATTTTGGAGGCTGCTGGGACAAGGTGAAGGGAGGAGGCCTGGCCCGACCTCTGGCGGGTGGTCCCATGTGATCTGTGGGAATCACATCCGCTGTCATGAAAAGGCTGGGAAGCCTGTTGGCCTTGGTGGCTTGAGGGGAAAGGACACGGTTGGCTAGGATAAGGTTGAAAGGCAGGCTCAGGTTAGCAGAGGGCCTTGGATCGGTCCAAAGACCTGGCTGTAGCGAATGCCTTTAAAAAGCTCTAGCACGGAGTCCGTCTTTTTCCCAAAAAGCGAGAGCCATAAAAGGTTGGACCTTCCTGAAAATACGGTGGTTCTAAACCAGGTGTGGCATCTAAGTGCCACCAGAATCGTTCTGCCTAGCAAGTCAGTCATGTCCATCCCACATCGAATGGTGGATTCTGCTGCATCTTGTCCATCAGCAATAGCTGGGTTGAGTATGGCTCAGGCTTTCTCCGAGACCATGGGCAACATTTGCGCAACTGAATATCACACAGTGTGGGTGTATCGGTCCAAAAGGCATTCAGTGTACACCGACCGCAGTGCTAAGCAGGGTAAAGAGGACATCCTCTTGCTAAAGTTGTCCAGTCTTTTGGGTTCGCTTTTCCGTGGAGTGGAAGGGAACGTGACAGGGTTAACTTGGGAACTGGAGGCTTGGTCCACCAAGCTCTCCGGGGTGGGATGCAGAGTGAGGAAACTGGGGTCCCCAGGAGCGGGGCTATGGCTGCGGGCACATGTCCTATGCATAGGAGCCCCTGTGCCAGGCTTGGACCATGCCCAAAGCAGGACATTTGTAAGGGCTTCATTAAATGAGAGTAGAGAGTTGGAGGGGGAAACTCCCTGCTGAAGCACCTCCATCAAGACGTTCGTCTTGACCGCCAAGAGTAGCTGAAGGTCCAGGACCTTAACCGTACTCCGCACCAAGATTTCCTCCTCTGTAGCCACAGAGGGAGGAGACACCAAGCCAGTGTTTGGTGAGGTGTCCAAAACACTGGCCTCCCCAATTTCCTCGTACCAGTTGTCCTCTGGTTAATCAAGGCGGTTGTGGTATCCATAAGGGTACTCAGAACCCTCCCAAACGTCTCCCTCTCCAGGCCTATCAAAAGAAAAGGGCACTGGCTCAGATCAGGAAGGCATGGTTCCAGATGGTGCCGGAGTTGGACGCCGCCAATCTGGCTCCATATCGAGTCAGGGATGAAGACAGGGTTGATGCTGCTGTTGGGCGTCGGCGATGCTGAGAAGGGAATCTCGAGAGGCTCAAACCAAGTCTTCCACGCGGCGTCCGATACCCATTCACTTTAGAAGAACCTTTTTTCAAGGTACAATCTGACAGGGCAGTCCTTCGGACTAATCCAAAGTTTCTACCCAAGGTGGTCTCTTCTTTTCACCTTAACCAAACCACAGAACAAATGGTTTTCTTTCCACATCCAACGACAGTGGAAAAGCCAGAAGGCACTTCATACAATAGGTGTAAAAAAAGTACTCATGTACTATATTGATTGCACACAACCAATTTGGAAAACTCAACAATTATTTGTGGCTTTTTCTGAACCACATGAGGGACTGTTATATCAAAGCAAGGAATCGCTTCTTGGCTAGTCAAGTGTATTAAGTCCGGCTGTGCCAAAGCCAAAAGACAGCTCCCACCACCCTCCAAGTCACATTCTGCTTGGAAACATTCAATTGCTGACATTTGTAAAGCTGCTACTCGGTCCCCACCGCACACTTTTGCTAAACACTATTGTTTGCACGTTCCAGCAAAACGACAGGCCCAGGGGGGGGGCAAGCTGTCTCGCATACACTTTTCCAATGTTCGGCAACATCCTCTGGCTTGTCAAAACCTTATAGAGGAAACTGCTTTCTATTCTATTCACAGAATACTTATCTACAGCTACACATGCCACAAATGTAATGTGCTACTTACCCTGTAGAGATCTCTTCATGGCATGTAGTGCTGTAGATTCACAAGCCCCACTCTCCTCCCCAGGAATCCTTAATTGTTGCAGATGCCATATTTTTTCAGTTACTTTATTCTCTCTTACTGCATGAATATCTTCATGCTTCACTTTGCTCTCTATCCTACACTTCCTGAGTGGGACGAAAAAATCTAACTATGGAGTTGATGTTCATGCTCAAGACTCCTTAAGGAACGAATCACTGTACCTTGTGTCTCAAAAGCCTCCTTCTTACAAAAAGATGTTCTACACGTCCAAGCCCAACCCTAGAGGGCAAGAGGTTGCACAGCATGTGTAGATACAGCTACACTTTGTGAGAAAGTGGATCTGTATATACTGTTCCCTAATAGGTACAGGGTGTACAGAGTCCACAGTCCCCAAGGGTTTGACAGAGGCTAAAGTTAGATATAACCTTACTATCTAAAGTGGTAGCTTGGTCGAGCAGTAAGGCAGTATCTGAGGACAGTGTAAAGCATTTGTTGTACACACTCAGTCAGCAAATGGTCTCACACTCAATAACTGAACTCTAGGCCAATGGTTTATATATAAAAAATATATGCTTGTTTTATTTTAGAACCAACACTTGGCATTAAAATATACTTTCTCAGAATGAGATGCTTTATATAAATACTTTTGCAATATGCAATTGACTTTTGTAAACAGTTACAAGTGGTTGCAATAGGCAACACTATTTTAAACACAACAATGCATTGAGCTCAATGGAAATTTCAAGTAATTTGCAACAGATTACTTTTAGGATTACTATTGGAATTCCAGGACTAGATCCTAGATTCAGTCCTGGGTCAGTACTTCGAATCAAGTGATGAAAGTTTACTTAATTACTGTGATGATTTTTAAACAATATTTAGCTATTTTAAAAGTTGACACTTAGAAAATATTTCAAAGAAAACAGTCAATGGTTCCCTATGGAAGAAAATTCAAGTTGCAGGTACAGTATGTTCTCGTTACTTTTGTAATCCAGTACTGGGTACCTAGACTCCGTACTGGGACCTTTATCCAAAAATGGTAAGTAATTACGTTTTCAGATATTATACGATTTTTAAAGAATATTTAAAGATTGCAGAAATTGACACTTAGAAGAAATTTCACAGAAAAACAGTCAATGATTTCCTATGGGAGAAAATTGGGTTACTGGTAAGTACAGTTGTAAGTATTTTTCAGAGTCAGTGCTGGGCACCAAGATCCAGCACTGGGAGCTCACCTAAGAGCAGGTGAGTATTTTCGTTACTCGGCTGATTTTTGGTGAATATTTTAAGATTTGAAAAGTCCACACTTAAAAGAAATTCCAGGAAAAAGCCAGTCAATGTTACACTATGAAGAAAATTGAGTTATCGGTTTAAAGGTAAGTACTCGACTGGCAGAGTTGAGGTTCTGGGCATAGACTCAGGGGTCCCCCAGGGTCAGGTAGGTACAGTTGGTTCACCCTCAGCGACTCTAGGGCGGCCGGGTGCCGAGAGAGTTAGGCCCAATGTTATCCTATGAGGGATAGGGGGGCCTTGGTTGGTGGCTGCTGACTAGCAAGCCATGCGGTGGTGGGAGCTGGGCTCCTGGTCACTTACTCAGGGCAAGTGGGGAAGTAGGTAGGTGTAGAGGTTGCACTGCCAGGGCCACTCGGGCGGCTGGGTGCAGGGTGCTTTTGAGCCTTCGGGCGCTCAATTGATTTCAATGGGAAATCTCCGGTTTAGAAAAAGACTGCAAGCTCGGGGACGAGGATTCTTCAGGTGCCACCACCACTTCAAGAGGTACGTTGGGTAGTTGGAGGATAGGTAGGTACACCCGGATTGGGCACAGGGGGCCGCGGGCAGGGACGCCTTTTGGTGTCGGGAAATCTTACCCTCGGTTGATCGCGGTAGGGGGGGGCACCTTGTTCTGAGGCTGCAGGCTTCTTCATGAGTGTCGAGGGAGGTCCTTGGGTGCCGGACTCGTGGTCGCAGTCGCCGTGGGGTCATCCTCGTGGTCTTTGTTCACTCCGGCACTGGCCAGGCTTGGCTGGTGCAGAGTGTGCTGGGTTCGCGTTCCGGGCTGCTGCCAGGGATTAGAAGTAGGTTTTGAGTAGAGCCTCTACTCATGGGAGTCCCAGGGGCTTAGAGCCAAAAGGTAGCCAGGTCCTCCGGGGTTTGTGAGGTTGCTGGCCACAAGAGATGCCGGGTTGGAGCAGGAGCAGGTTCGAGGGTCGACAGGCCGGTAGGGCTGGGGCCAAAGCAGTTGGTGTCTTCCTCTTCTTAGCAGCTGCAGAGCAAGTCTTCTTTCTTCTTTCTCTTTGTATTTCGGAATCTGGAATCTGGGGAAGGAAGGTTCAGGGTGCCCCTAAATACTAGATTTAGGGGCGTTACAGGTAGGTGAAGGGCAGGGACCTATGGGTCCGTGTCCTGGGATGGGTACACCCCCTATCCTGCCTCTCTTCTGTGGGAGGGGAGCAGTAGCCTAGTCCTGATAGGGTAGGGCTTCCCATCTTCAAGATGGCGAGAGCCCGGAGATGTGCTTCACCTCGCCTCCCCCACCTGAGGGGTGGGGTTGGCAGGCTGGCACATCCCCGGTCCTTATTTGGGTTTTCCGGCCAAGCTTCCCGCCAGAGTGGGGGGTTGCAGTGGCCTGGGAAGCTCACAGAGGCGGCAGGCCTTTGAAGCTTCCCCCTGCCCATCCTGGGGAGGAGATTTAGCACCTCGCCCAGGATGTGCATTGTTGCAGGCCCAGGAGAGCAGGGGCTCTCCCACCCAGGGGTCCAGCAACATGTCTGCTGTGTGGCAGCCTAGGCAGCCTCAGAGCAGACGTGGATTGTAGGTTAGGTTTAAGGGGGCATCTCTAAGATGCCCTCTGTGGTGCTTGGTACATTAAATCCCACACTGGCATCAGTGCGGGTTTAATGTGCTGAGAAGTTTGATACCAAACTTCTCAGTCTTCAGTGTTGCCATTATGGTGCTGTGGAGTTTGTGTTTGACGAGCTCTCAGCACCATGTACTCTTAAATGGCAGCACTGCACTTACAGTGCTCAGGAATGGGCCTGGGTACTGTAGGGGCACAGGGCTCCTGTGCCCACACCATTGGCATAAGGCACCCAGCTAGAGGGGTGGCTGATGTATGCCATGGCAGTGTAGGTGATGGGCATGGCACACAGGGATGTGTGCCATGTCGACTTTGTTTCGTCTTGCACCCAGACACCCAGCCTGCAAAGGCAGTGTGTGTGTGTAAGGGTACAGGGCCTCTAAGGGTGGCACAATGAGTGCTGCAGCCCTTAGAGGCCTTCCCTAGTCACAAGGCCCTGGGTACCTAGGGTACCATTTACCAGGGGCTGACATGTGGCCAGGGTTTGCCAATTTGGGTTTTGTGTGTTTTAGGGAAGGAACATAGGCCCTGGGCACCTGATTAGCAGGAGTCCAGGGCACACTCAGTCAAAGTACATTCAGCAATTCAGCAAAAAGTGGGGGCATACCATGCAAGAAAGATGGCACTTTCTCACACACATGCCACGAACAGATATCAATGGAGGGGGTTCAACGGAAGGTTGCGGT
Organism: Triturus cristatus; assembly: GCF_964204655.1. Lineage (NCBI taxonomy): Eukaryota > Metazoa > Chordata > Amphibia > Caudata > Salamandridae > Triturus > Triturus cristatus. The sequence goes on along the minus strand of NC_140594.1, from coordinate 1,034,411,144 downwards.
ATCTCGGGCAAAGCTGCTCCAGAACGAGCACTAGATCAATGGGGGCAGGATGGCGCTTAAGGTGAGCCCGCTGGTAGGAATCCAGTAGGGGCCCCTCCAGAAGTCATGGGGCCTAAAGGTGCTCCACATGGGTCGGCTGCCAAAATATGAGGCTCCAGAAAACCTCAGAAGGCGCAGAGAAGTTCCAGGCACAGGCTCCGAGGTGGAAGCGAGGCCTCGAATGGTATTGTCGTTCACACCTCTCGTCCGAGGACTTGGGCTGGCGCGATGAAGTTGAAGAGATCTTCAATGTCTTACGTTTGTGGGACTTATCCACGCCTTGGAATGGGATGACTGTCGTTGGGAGCGCCTCCTTGAGCAGTCCTGGGACATTCCATGGAAACGGGATCGTGAGCAGCGCGGAGTTGTCGGACATCAGACGGCATGGAGATTCAAAGAGTGTTCCAGCAGCACCTTTGGATTAATGGCGTGGCAGTTTTTGCAGGTCTTGGAGTCGTGATTCTGCTCCAAGCACCACAGACAAACCAAGTGTGGGTCTGTCGCAGACATCTGCCTGAGACAGGCACCACTGGGTTTGAAACCACGAAACAGGTGTTGGCTCTTGCATGACTGATTTGTGATTGGAATTTGTTGGACTTGATATCTGAAGGTTAGGCAGCTTTCTTTATTAACAAACAACTGGATGGAATTTCAGATATGATTTAAATATTTGAAATTGGACTTTGTTAACTCAGTATCATGACTGCTATTGAGCCTCAATATATCTGAAACTTGTTCTGATAACATTTTAGATAATAATATGTAATACTTTGAATATCAGTAAATTGATCGAATCATCATAATAGTAATTGCTTTCTCCCTTTTGACTTTTTCTAATACCCACTTCCCTTAAGTATATTACTGTAAAATGTATACCAAGCGAATAACTTGTAGTGTGGTTTGAGTGCGCAGGGCCTTTTAGCTTCGGTTATCCGTACACTTGTTAGGGTGATAGACATCGTGCAGGACACTTACAGCGTAGACAACGCCGACCGAGAGCCAAATGACGCTACCTACCGGCAAGCCGATGTACTGCTCAAGAGGTTCCAGGTCCAGTCTAAGCTCTGGGGATAATTCTAAGGTAAGGAATCTACGGCTATAAGTATATTAGATACACATTATTCCCATGTAAGTCACAGAAGATGTGTGGGTCACAGCATGTCTGTTTTCCCATCTGAAGTTGGTGAGTAGGTCCAAATCTGCACTTGCCAGAGCACCTCCGGAAATCTAACTGGGCAGAATGTAAGGGTTGACCTGTAAAAAACATATTAGAGCTACACAAGATAAGAAACTAAGTGATTAGGAAAAGTAACTTGTCTCTGATATGTTCTCTCTTATGGATACTCTATCTTCCCACAGAAACCTCATTTGAGAAGTTTCCACAATGGACTTTTTTTTTTTTAATGCACTACTACCGATTGCCACTTACTTCAGCCCCTCTCCCTCCTAACAGGGGAGGATGAAATTCAAAGAACAGAAAAACAATCATCAGGGAGAGAATGTTGGGTAACAGTCAGAGCTGCCGACTTCAGAGCTGGGGATCCAGGTTTGAGTCTCGGCATCAGCTCGACATCCTGTGATTCTGGGCAAATCACTTAATCTCCCTGGGCCTAGAGACAGGGCCTGCATACCCTCATGGATTATAAGCCGTGTGTGAGAAAGTGGCTCTGTATATACTGTTCCAAAATAGGTACAGTGTGTGCAGAGTCCACAGTCCCCAGAGGTTTGACAGAGGCTAATGTTAGATATAAACTTACTCTCTAAAGTGGTAGCTTGGTCGAGCAGTAAGGCAGTATCAGAGGACAGTGTAAAGCATTTTGTTGTAGACACTCAGTCAGCAAATGGTTTCACACACTCAATAACTGAACTCTAGGCCAATGGTTTATAAAAAAGAAATAGGCTTGTTTTATTTTAGAACCAACAATAGGTATTAAAATATACTTTCTCAGAATGAGATGCTTTAGGTAAATACTTTTGCAATATGGAATTGGCTTTTGTAGATAGTTACAAGTTGTTGCAATAGGCAACACAATTTCAAACACAATAATGCATTGGGTTCAATGGAAGTTTCAAGTTATTTGCAATAGATTACTTTCAGGATTACTTTGGTAACTCCAGGACTGGATCCTAGATTCGGTCCTGGGACAGTTCTTAGAAACAAGTGATAAAAGTCGACTTAGTTACTGTTATGATTTTTAGGCAATATTTTCCAATTTTAAAAGTTGACACTTAAAAGAAATTTCATAGAAAACAGTCAATGGTTTCCTATGGAAGAAAATTGGGTTACTGGTAAGTACGGTTGTGAATATTTTTCAGAGTCAGTGCTGGGCACCAAGATCCAGCACTGGGACCTCTCCTAAAGCAGGTGAGTATTTTCGTTTTCGTTACTCGCTGATTTTTGGTGAGTATTTTAAGTTTTAGAAACTCCACACAGAAGAAATTTCAGAAGAAACCAGTCAATGTTACCCTATGGAGAAAATTTAGTTATCAGTTTTTGTGTAAGTACTCGACTGGCAGAGTTAAGGTTCTGGGCACAGACTCAGGGGTCTCCCAGGGTCAGGTAGGTACAGTTGTTACACCCTCAGCGGCGCTGGGGCAGCCGGGTGCCGAGTGAGTTAGGCCCAATGTTGTCCTATGGGAGGCAGGGGGGCCTTGGTTGGTGGCTGCTGACTAGCAGGCTACTCGGCTGACTGAGCTGTGCTCCAGGTCACTTGCTCAGGGCAAATGGGGAAGTAGATAGGTGCAGAGGTTACACTGCCAGGGCCACTCGGGCAGCTGGGTGCAGGGTGCTTTTGAGCCTTCGGGCGCTCAATTGATTTCAATGGGTGGTTGGAAAAAGGCTGCAAGCTCGGGGACGAAGATTCTTCAGGTGCCACCACCACTTCGAGAGGTAAGTTGGGTAGTTGGAGGATAGGTAGGTATGCTGAGATTGGGTACAGGGGGCCACAGGGCGCCAGGGTGTCTTTTGGTGTCGGGAAATCTTACCCTCTGTTGATCGCGGTGGGGGGGTACCTGGTTCTGAGGCTGCAGACGTCGTCAGGAGCGTCGAGGGAAGTCCTTGGGTGCCGGACTCGGGGTCACAGTCGCCGGGGGGTCGTCCTCGTGGTCTTTGCTCACTAAGGCACAGTCCAGGCTTGGGGGGTGCAGAGTGTGCAAGGTTCGCGGCTCCGGGCTGGAGCCAGGGATTAGAAGCTGGTTTTGAGCAGAGCCTCTGCTCATGGGAATCCCAGGTGCTTAGAGCTGAAAGGTAGCCAGGTCCTCCAGGGTTTGTGAGGTTGCTGGCCACAAAAAGTGCCGGGATGTAGCAGGAGCAGGTTCGAGGGTCGACAGGCCGTTAGGACTGGGTCCAAAGCAGTTGGTGTCTTCCTCTTCTTAGCAGCTGCACGGCAGGTCTTCTTTCTTCTTGCTCTTCTTTGTATTTTGGAATCTGGGGAAGGAAGGTTCAGGGTGCCCCTAAATACTAGAATTAGGGGCATTACAGGTGGGTAAAGGGCAGGGACCAATGGGTCCCTGTCCTGGGGTGGGTACACCCCCTATTCTGCCACTCTCCTGTGGGAGGGGGGCAGTAGCCTAGTCTGGATTGGGTAGGGCCTCCCATCTTCAAGATAGCAAGCGCCCTGAGATATACTTCACCTCGCCTCCCCCACATGAGGGGTGGGGTTGGCAGGCTGGCACATCCCCTGACCTTATTTGGGGTTTCCGGCCAGGCTTCCCGCCAGAGTGGCGGCTGCAAGTGGCCTGGGGAAGCTCACAGAGGCGGCATGCCTTTGAAGCTTCCCCCTGTCCATCCTGGGGGAGGAGACCTAGCACCTCGCCCAGGATGTGCATTGTTGCAGGCCCAGGAGAGCAGGGGCTCTCCTACCCAGGGGTCCAGCAACATGTCTGCTGTGTGGCAGCGTAGGCCGCCTCCCAGACCAGACGTGAATTGTAGGTTAGGTTTCAGGGGGCATCTCTAAGACGCCCTCTGTGGTGCTTGGTACATTAAATCCCACACTGGCATCAGTGCGGGTTCAATGTGCTGAGAAGTTTGATACCAAACTTCTCAGTCTTCAGTGTTGCCATTATGGTGCTGTGGAGTTCGTGTTTGACGAGCTCTCAGCACCATGTACTCTTAATGGCAGCACTGCACTTAAAGTGCCCAGGAATGGACCTGGGTACTGTAGGGGCACAGGGCTCCTGCTCCTGTGCCCACACCAGTGGCATAGGGCACCCAGCTAGAGGGGTGGCGGATGTATGCCAGGGTAGTGTAGGTGGTGGGCATGGCACACAGGGATGTGTGCCATGTCGACTGTTTTGTCTTGTACCCAGACACTCAGCCTGCAAGGGCAGTGTGTGTGTGTTAGGGTACAGGGCCTCTAAGGGTGGCACAATGAGTGCTGCAGCCCTTAGAGGCCTTCCCTGGTCAGAAGGTCCTGGGTATCTAGGGTACCATTTACCTGGGGCTGACATGTGGCCAAGGTTTGTCAATTAGGGTTTAAGGTTTTTAGGGAAGGAACATAGGCCCTGGGCACCTGATTGGCAGGAGTCCAGGGCACACTCAGTCAAAGTACATTCAGCAAAAAGTGGGGGGCATACCATGCAAGAAAGATAGCACTTTCTCACACCGTGCTCTACAAATCGGAGTATTTATTTATCAGAATCTGGTAATTTATGAAGAATCTACATAATAGGGGGGGGGGGGGGGGGGTAGATGCAAGTTATGCACAACTGCGCTGCCCCAGCGTGAAGGCCCTTATCTTCATCACATCCCACACAACATACTGGGGTCGTGAACAGAAGCACTCTGATGACCAGCCCCATCTGTGGAAAGGTCCTCAATCTACACAGCGGCCCCCACCTGACATACAGGGGTTGTTAACAGCAGCACTCCGGCAGATGGTCCGATCGGTGCAATGATCCTCAATCTTCACAGCAGCTTCCAAAATCTTACACTCTGCTTCAGGGATCCAAACAGAATTTCCATGGACCTCACACCCTCAATGAGCTCTCCACCTCTTCTGGTCCCGGCAGGCAGGCCGATGCTAGTGCTCCAGGTTCCAGGATGAGTGGTTTAAATTCTCATGCCTGATGCTCCCTCACCTAGTAGGAAAACTAGCATCCTAGAATAGTTTTGAAGTGCACAAGAGAGCCTGGCTCTCCCTTCCTCTAGTGTGCATGTCCCACCCAGCTATCCAGAGTACAGGTAATTCACACATCTGTCTGGGATAGCTCCTCTACCTTCACATGGATCTACAAGGCCCTGGACTTCCAATATGGAGCACACAGGACTCCATGTACTGACTATACACAGGAACACATACATTACATCATGTACATGGGCGCTGCACAGACTGCATGCTAACAATCTACACCACGGATGACTTAGTTACACAGCAGCTGACGTTTACATGAGTGGGCCAGTAGGCCTCATTCCAGTGATACTGATAAAAAGGTTTGTTCACGCTAATGATCTCAGTCTCACGCACACAAAAAAAAAACAATTAAAAAAGAAGATGTGCATGTCCATTATAATGCAGGGGTATTTGCAATGCCAACAGTACCTATAGTCATTCCTTGTATAGGCAAGTGCATATAACTCTTTCGGTCATTAAAACCTGTAGTAGCGTGATACAGGGCCTATCATCTATGGAGTTCCACAATGCTTCCAATTCATACATGGTCCTCGGGACAGTAGAGAGACTTCAAGGTATCCTCACTTCACCCCTCGCCTCCCCAAGGAAGCAGCTCTGTTTATCAAATGCAGGTTTCACCATAAGCCTCCACAGGAGACAACCTCTACTACTCATCCCAGCGTTCTTGGTTTTCACTGGAAGATCCTGACCTCCCCAAGGTGAGCTAGCACACTGGCTCTGCAAAATATTCTCGGACTGACTGTTTATGGGGGGAGAGAAGAGCATGGGGGCTCACTACGCAGGCACTTGCAGGAATACACCTGTCACACTCCCTCTTGTTCTTTACCAATGGGTTCATCCCAACCCAGGGAATGAGTTAAGAAGTATAACAATTCAGCTGTTACCAGGAGCACCAGTGGACCACCACTGTCTTGGTCCCCCGCTAACTTAGACCCAGATAAAAATGTAAAAGAAAAACATACATTAAGTGAACGGAAGAACCATTCAGCACTCAGGCAGCCAAGTTGATAGTTTAAACAAATGAAAGAAAAACACGTGTATGCGGAAGACAACTTTGATGTAAAAAAGCAAATCATTTAACAGAGAATTATAGGACTAATACAAGAAACTGAAATATTGGAACAATATATCTATGGTAATATAACAGACAGATTATAAATAGGGAAAGAAAATTCTGAAACATCTGGGAAACGGAGCAGACTGTGTACGAAATATCTGAATGACCGGTATAACCATATTTGAGAAGGAATATATTCAATTCAAAATGGAAATCGTGCTATAAATTGGGTGTATTACTTTGTATTTTATGTTGATGTAGTTACAGTTGCATTTACAGAATAAGTGAGAACGGTTAGCAAGACATAAAAGGATCAGTATACTTATTTTGTTTCAATAGAGCTACACCAAGAGATTTTAATCATGGAGCAATAATAAAGAATATTTTGTAGATCTTATTAGATAACGAAAGGGCAATACCTGAAGGAGGTAACTCCTGTTAAACGTATTGGAAATTATCATTAGCCGATTCTGATTAACGTACTTCAATATGATGTAAAGTAATAATTAAAGTGAATCACAACCTTAACAATAGTTGAGACAAGAAGAGAAGAGACGTGCTCTTTTAGTTATTTAAATGGGACCTGCATTTTAATTTTCAATGCCAGTTGTTACACTCTTAAGAAGTTACTATTGGTTCAAGTCCCATACTGGTGGAATAATCAGTATGGAGGCAAGCAGTATTTTGCAGACTGTTTGGGAAAGAGAACCAGTAATTATTGCTGTTCTCAAGTTAAAAAAAAAAAAAGGTGGACAATAGAGGTACATTTCTCCTAGGTATGCATTGTTCATAATATCATAGCCTCTCCTTTTGTGCTTGCCTGGTGCAAAAAGATCCAATACCAACATAGAGAAAAAATGGGCAATGGGAGAGAAGGCCTGGGTAAATGTCAATACAAAATAAATAAGTGTGACCCATTAAAAAACAGAGGAAAGGACAGCAAGCCATAAACAAGTGATTAGGTGGGACATTTTCACCAGTAGTCTTCCTCCCTAAGATAATCTAAATGTACCGCTGGATAGCTGAAGTCAAACAAATGTAAGGTGCCAGACAGTGAGCTCAGGTACACACTATTTCCTAGATGTGACCGCCACTCCAGAACTTTACTTACTCTCCTGCTGTCAGACTTCACCATAGGAAACCATCTGAGGCCTTAGTGTTGCACACATGCACACCATCAGGGTTGTCCTCAGTCTAGACAGCCAACATTCACACCTGCTTCATACAATCATTCTGGCATAGACCACAATCTGCAATTGACCTCTCTGACCGGGTTTGAGACAACTCCTTCACCTTGAGTGAGCGAGTTTGTGTGTGTGTTTATGTGTGTGTGTCTGTGAGTGAGTGAGATTTAGGGGCAGATGCTAGACATGCAGAGGCATGAGGGGCTGGTGCAAACAAAATCTCTCCTACAACCATCTACACATCCTCTCACCATGGCAGTATGCACATAATTACTGGTCAATCATGTCGCTGAAAATCGTGATTTTACTTGATGACCAGTAGTGTGAAAAAATCTCTTAAGCAATGAGAATGGTCACCATATGTTTCCGTAGATACCATTTTCAACATTTCTACAGCTCTACGAACTCTAAGATAGTAAAAGCTATGGGCGGGTTCTAAAATTAAGGAAGACTGACACACATCATAGATGGTGGAGCAGTAACTGAAAGGTCGTAACTGTTTCTTGAAGTTCTTAAGATGATTATTAATTGAAGATGCTAACAAATTAAAGTAGCAGAGACCAGAAAGAAAAAAAGAAATGTCTCCAGGTGTATACTAACTTTGAGAACAGACAACAGCTCAGTCTCCTGGAAGCAGACTAATTTACTTTCAGCATTGTGTGTGGATTACAAATACTTGTCATCCAGTCTAGATGGCTTTATAAAAAGAAAAAAAACGTTTTAAGTGCAGGGGCTTCGCTTCTTCACTGAAGATGCAAGTGGATAGAATAAAAATGTCACAAGCAAAAGCAAACCAAGTATGTTTGGGAAAATGGCAATTTTCACAACTTTTTTGTTTATGAAGGAAAAGCTACTGAACCGCCTAATTTCAAAAGCAACAAAAGGACAAACAATGAAAGCAATGGAACCATAATGGAAGGAGTAATGTTGATGCCCAACATACACCTGATGCCTTTACATAAAGCTGAAGATTTCTGTGAAAGTTAATTTCCTAGCTAAATTCTAAGAAACAGGATTCCATAATACAGTTGGTGAACATGCACCACTGTGTGTTTATCACTGGTGGGTCTATGACAGCCTATAGAAATAAACTGACCTAAAATGGATGAGGAATTTTAATTGCATATCAAAGTTCAGGAATATTGGTTTACCACAGAAACAATCATCATGTATTTGATGTTAAGCAACCTACCTGCTACTGTGGTGAAAACAACGGCAAAAATAATTTACTGAGCGTGCAGTATCCATAATTTACGAGGCAATATATTGTGAAGTAAAAAGTTTGACGCATTAGCAAATAACTCCATTATCATGCCTGAAAGAAATGTCAAAGCTCAACACTAATGACATTTATTTGCATTTTACGAAAAGCCCCTCTAAAATCATATACTTACTCGTCGTCTGGAGTGAGCTGTACTGGTTCATTTGTGAACTGGGCATCAAAGTTGTCCAATCCAAATTCTCCACAGATATTTGGTTTAAAAGGTGGAACAATCTGCTTTTGCTCCATCTAAAAGAAATGTTTTCCAAGGAAAAAAAGTCACATCTAGCATACAAGTAAAAACAAAATTTTTAGAAAAAGCAAATAAATCGTGGAATCACTTATAAGTATTTCATGAAGTTTAAGGTATGGTCCCCGAATAGCTAACATGCAAACATATTACAGTGGGGAAGTATTATGCAGAGTCATGAATATTTTAACAATATTAACACAGGTCTACATCTTGCAGAACAGACGCTGATCAACTATTCTCCAGCAAAAACAAATACAAGTACTCAATAATAAATTTCACACGTGCACTGAATGGTTACATAATTGGTTTAATGGACTAGTAATTGTTTCTAGAACTCCTGGATAAACAGCTAGCTCACAACTACTATCAACAGCTAGCTCATAACTTCAATGTGGAAAGAATAAAAACGATTCTTGTCCATCTTTGTAGTTCTCCAGCATAGATAACTTTTATGTAATTCCTAGGCTTCATAAAGTGCACCTCACCATAATCCATGTTTACATTCAAATTTCAGTTTCACCTTGTGAACCACTTTGCTTTGTAACTCTAACCCACTGTGTGGATGGGTGTTTAAACCCTAGACAAATTCGTCATCTCAGATTCTTTCATGCAGGTGGTTGCACCTACATGCACCCAGCTTCCGAAGGAGGTTGGGATGGTCGTATGTGAATCTGACCATTACATCAGAGCTAGAGAGCTTTAGGCAACATTTTTCTCCAGCACTATGTTTCAATTACCACATGGTTATTTAGCAAAGAATACAAGTGTTTACCAAAGAGGAGGGAGTGAAGCAGCTTACAAATAAAAAAATAATCTTGAGAACACTACCTCATTGTGGTTTCTGCCCTTGCAGACCACCAAGCGTCAGTGCTTTGTGAAGGTGGGCATCAACCTCTACGTTTCTGTTTTAGTGGTCTTGAAACAATGTCTGGAGTAGAAACAGGGTAAGCACTAGTCTGCCTCCAGTCAAATCTACCATCCTGTGGACTGACATTTTCAAGTTTGTTTTAATTTCATATTACTTGATGCATGCAACATAATGCGCTTTAATGTTCTGCTGTCAAGTGGTTTACTGTTGCATTCAAGCTGGATCAACAGCTGATCTTTCATTCTGAGGTCCATTGCTCTTTCGTAGAACACTTCTCACATTCACACATCTGAAAAGACTGTCTAAGAAAAGGCTTATTATTGGGGGACTATAAACAAGGATACCCCCGATATGCAATTAGGATCTTATTTGTGAAAGGTTCTGATGAGTTCTGATCCTCTTTCTCTCTCAAAATCCTGGAAAAGGTTTGAATGCTATTAAAACTCACAACCTGTTAACCCTTGCACGTGAGATTATAATCAGGAAGATCATCTTTCACAACACTGTTGAACTTAAGCTACCCAAACTTAAGCTACCCGGTGTGCCAGCATTTTAAATGAAGGCAAACCCTAATTCGAAGAAGGTATCCGATGAGGCTTGAAAAGAAACTACTGCCAGTTTTAGGGTTTGACATAGGGTTAAGTGGTAAGATTTCATCTCAAGAGGTCCTTTGCCATGGGAACTCATCATGAGCATTTCTGTGAACCACCCATGTCAAATAGTTTCTGTGAGTGTGATGCACCAAAAATTAATGTAAGCAGCTTGCAATTCTAGGGAATAAATTTCACCTGGCTCGAGCCCCACACCGGCAGCTATTTTAAAAGTATAGGAGGACCATTCTAATGAGACAGCCATCCTTCTACAAAGCACACTTTCACTGGCTTGATATAAGTGAAACTGAAAAAACTGCTGTTCTATTTCCTATAGAGGGCTTGAGCAAATGCTGCCGAAACCGCATCAAAATATGATGCCTTATTTGCATAGAGGGCCATGGAACACCTAATGGCTCTCTTGCAAAAGTGGTCAACAAGATCAAATAACATGTAAGAAATATGCTGAACTCGATCTTGTTCCACCTTTAATTTTTGGAACTGCACTTCAAAATATTCTTTGCTTTTTTTTTTTTTTTTTTTTAACTTTGAGGTATTTGCGCATGTTCTTTGATTTATTTGTATTATCTGTTGAATAACTATGACCAGTAATTTTCGGTGAAGGAGGTTGTTTGAAATATCTAGTACCATCATTTTGGACTTGAATAATTCCTTTTTACATTATGTTGGTTCAAGTCCTGAAAAGACTGTCCTTGTCTAGACAGGGTCTTCATTTTAGCATCAGTGCATGCGCCTGCAAGGCATCCACATTCAGCTCACTCTTGGACCCTTGACCTCAAAAGATCCTGCAATCTATTGCCAAGACAATAGCTAGCCATTCAACTACTATCTTCAATAAAATGTTCAGTCAAGGATATTTCCCTAAAGTCTGGAAAGTAGCTTCCATCTTACCTTTGCTAAAACAAATATGTATCTTAATCCGCTGGACCCAAGCAACGACAGGCCTATATCCCGCCTTCCCTTTCCGTCCAAGATTGTGGAGACTGCAATTAACAAAGAACTCCCTTTCTTTCTGGAAGCTAATATATTGTTGGATCACACACAATATGGTTTCAGGAGCAAACACAGCACAGAGTCTGCTTTGATAACAGCATCAGAAGAACTGAGAGCTATCCTGGATGGAGGTAATCCTGCGGCACTGATTTTGTAAGACCTCTCGGCTGCTTTCGATACGGTCGATAAGTACTGAAAAACAGTATTGATTCTCTGGGAATCAGAGGCTCAGCTCTCACGCTGCCTAAATCTTTTCTATCCGAGAGAGAGCTATTTGTATCTATGGATAATTACACTTCCAGTCAATTGGCTCTTCCCTTGTGGGGTACCCCAGGGCTCTTCACTGAGCCCTACCCTTTTCAACTTGTATATTACACCCCTAGCCAACCTTATCAAATCATTTGGATTTTCAGTGATTAGCTATGCAGATGACACCCAGATCATGGACTTCTTGGTCAAAATCCAGCAGGAATCAGCGGACAAATTTCACAGCTGTATGCAACAGATTAGTTACCGGATGACCAATAATGGTTTAAAATTAAACTCTGGCAAAACTGAACTATTGCTTCTAGGTAACAATACTTCCTTTTGGTTTCCAGACTAGTGGCCATCAGACATGGTGGACTTACCTATTCTGGTCTCCAAAGTAAATAAAATTGGGGATATTATTTGATGATCATTTGTCATTTGATAAGCAAAAATTGCAGTGACCTCATCCTTCAACTTAAAGATTCTGAGAAAGGTTTTCCCTTTTATTCCATTAGAATGAGGAAATTAGTGGTCACTGCCCTCGTCCTCTCAAAGTTGGACTACTACAATGCCAGTTCATTAATTTGCAGCAGCATCTACTTAAGTTACAGATTCTGCAGAATGCTGCAGCATGGCTTTTGGTAGGGATTCCTAAGCATCAATTCGCCTCTCAGGCCCTAGTCCAACTTCACTGGCTATCTGTACACAAACACAGATTTTAAGGCATTATGCATTGCTTTTAAAGCCCTGTATCACATTTGTCCGGTATGTTCCACCCAGATCTCTGAAATCTTCATCAGCTCACAATTTGTTTGTACCCAAATGTAACGGAGCCCGCTGGGGCAGCAGAAGCTTGGTCTATGGCAGCACTAAGCAGTAGAATGCCCGGCCTTTTACATTTGAAGATCTGTGTTTCCCTGTCTTCTTGCAGGAAAAAAACTCAAAACCTGGCGTTTTAATTTTTAGATCAGGTTTCTTTGCTATCTTTTCTCTCCCTTCTGCTGAACCGGCTAGTGCCATGATGCCCTCGGGCAAACGTGCACTTTATAAGGATAATGTCATTTACCCAGTAAACATCTGTTCTTGGCATGTACAGCTGTAGATTCACATGGTTTGAATACTCCTGCCATCTAGTGTTGGGTCCGGATATTTGCAAGTTGTTTTTCTTCGAAGAAGTCTTTCCAGTCACGAGGTAGGTGACTCCTCCTTTCGGTGATAGTGCGCATGGGCATCGACTCCATTGTTCGATTGTTTTCCCGCAGAGGGTGAGAATGGAGTTAGTAAAGGTAGAATAGAGATGTCCATGTGTATGTATGTGAAGTAAGAAAACTGCGACAGGTATAGGTACCCGGGGAGGCAGGTGGGCGCATGTGAATCTACAGCTCTACATGCCTAAAACAGATGCTTACTGGGTAAGTAACATTATCCGTTCGAGGCATGTGAGCTGTAGATCACATGTTTTGCATAGACTATACGGCAGTAATCTCCCAAAGCGGTGACTAACGTGTAGCTGTTGCAGTTGTTTAAAAAGGGTTTTAAGTACTGCCTGGCCTACAATAGCTTGTTGCCTCGCTAACACATCTACACAATAGTGCTTGGTGAATGTGTGCGGTGTAGACCATGTTGCTGCCTTACAGATGTCAGCTAGGGGAATATTTCCTAAGAAAGCCATAGTAGCCCCTATTTTTTGGGTGGAATGCGCTCTAGGGGGTATTGTCAAGGTTCTATTCGCTTTCACATAAAATGTTTGGATACATTTCACGATCCATCTTGCAATGCTCAATTTAGAAATGGGATTGCCTTTGTGTGGTTGCAGAAAAGCAACAAAGAGCTGTTTTGTCTTAAGAAAATCTTTTGTTCTTTCTACATAATATAGTAGAGTTCTTCTAACATCTAGTCTGTGTAGAGCTCGTTCTGCTACAGAATCAGGTTGAGGAAAGAACACGGGTAACTCAACTGATTGATTGATGTGGAAAGCAGAAACCACTTTAGGAAGAAATTTGGGATTGGTTCGAGGAACCACATTGTCTTTGTGAAGTTGAAAGAAAGGCTCTTGTATAGTTAGGGCCTGGAGTTCAGCAACTCTCCTTAAGGAAGTGATTGCAATAAGAAAAGCAACCTTCCATTACAGAAACTGTAGTTGACACTTGCATTGGTTCAAAAGGTGGACCCATTAGCCTCGTAAGGACTATGTTCAAGTTTCATACTGGCGCAGGTTGAACTCTTGGTGGTATTACTCTTTTTAGTCCTTCCATAAAGGCTTTAATCACTGGTACTTTAAATAGAGATAAATGTCTGTTTTGTAAGTATGCAGCTACTGCTGCTAAATGCAATCGAATGGATGTGTATGAAATCAAGATTGCTGTAAATGTAAGAGATAAGAGATGATGTTTTGTGCTGAAGCATCAAGGGAATTCATATTGTTATGGTTACAGTATATAACAAATTGTTTCCACTTTGCTGCATAACATGCCCTAGTAGTAGGTTTCCTAGCCTCCTTTAGAATATTCATACAGTCTGGTGGTAATTGTAAATGACCAAACTCTAGGACTTCAGGAGCCAAATTGCTACGTTAAGTACCTTGGGATTTGGATGTCTGATTTCTCCATGGCTCTGAGTGAGGAGGCTGGAGTTGAGATGCAGCTTTTGGCATGGAACTACCATGCTCTAGCAGGATGGGGAACCAAGGTTGACGTGCCCATGTGGGAGCTATGAGAATGAGTTTGAGGGATGATGGTCTGAGCTTCCAAACTGAGTGGGAGAGGCGGAAAAGCGTAGGCAAATATCCCTGACAGGTTCATCCATAGGGCATTGCCTTTGGAGAGCAGGTGTGGGAACCTGGAGGCGGAGTTTGGGCATTGTGCATTTTGAGCTGTGGGGAACAGGTCTATGTGAGGAAATCCCCATTCCTGAAAGTAGGGAAGAAGAATCTGGGGTTGAAGTTCCCACTCGTGGATTTGCTGTCTGTCTGCTGAGAAGGTCTGCAATTTGATTGATAACTCCTGGAAGATGGTCTGCTAGGAGATAACGTTTTGTGATGTATGGCCCATTTCCATATGGCTTGTGCTAGGCGTGACAGTTGGAGTGTGTGTCCCCTCCCCTGTTTTTGTATATAGTACATAGCTGTCATGTTGTCTGTGCGGACTAAGACAGTTTTACCTATTAGGTGAGTTTGAAAGGCTTTGAGCGCTAGAAACACTGCTAGTAGTTATAGGTAATTTATATGGAGGGTCTTGTACTTTAGAGTCCATAATCCTTGGACTGTGTGACTTTGTAGGTGAGCACCCCAACCAGTGAGGGATGCATTTGCTGTTAGCACTGTCTGTGGAACAGGGTCGAGAAAGGGCCGCCCTTTGGATACATTTTGTGGGTTCCACCACTGCAGAGTGTGATGGGTGCGGCCATCTACTAACACTAGATCGGTCAACTGACCCTGCGACTGGTTCCACTGACTTGTTAAACATTCTTGAAGGGGGTGCATGTGAAGTCTTGCGTAAGGAAAAATTAAGACGCCATAATTCCTAGCAGTTGCATTAATACTTTTGCTGGTAATGATTAATTGGGCTGAAATGGAGTGAGAAGGGACTGAATATTGTGAATCCTGGCTGTATTGATAGAGGCTAGAGCTTTCTGAGCGTCTATCATAGCTCCCAAATAAGTTTGTGTGTTGGAAGGCTGTACATGAGACTTCAACACATTTAATGTAAACCCTAGTTGGTGAAGTAAGTGGATTGTGGTTTGAGTGTGTTGGAGACACATTTGGTAAGTGCTGGCTTTAATGAGCCCGTCATTCAGGTATGGGAAGACATGGATGCGTTGTCTTCTCAGATGAGCTGCAACTACTGCCAGACATTTGGTAAATACCTTGGGAGCAGTAGTGACTCCAAACGGTAGTACTTTGAATTGGTAATGATGACCCGCTATTGGAATGTGGAAATATGTGTCTTAAGTCTAGAGTAGACATAAAATCGGCCTGCTGTGGAAGTGGGAGCACTTGAAGTGTCACCAAGTGGAAATGCTCTGAAAGTATGTAGAGGTTTAGTTCTCTGAGGTCTAGAATAAGTCTCAAGGAGCCGTCCTTTTTGGGGATGAGAAAATACAAGGAGTACACGCCTGTTCCTTGCTGTTGTAATGGCACATGTTCAATGTCTCCACTGGACAGGAGAGATTGGACCTCTTGTTGAAGTAGATGTAAATGTTCTGGTGACATTTTGTGAGAACGTGGTGGAATGTTTGGAGGATTGTAGGTAAGCTCCAGGCAATAACCATGTTGGATAATTCATAACACCCATTTGTTTGTGGTGATAGATTGCCAAATGGGGAAGAGTTGTAGAAGACGTCCCCCGACAGGTGTTAAGTGAACGGGGGGAAGTGTAGGCAAGTCACTGCTTGTTGGGGGAGGGGGAATTGCGTGGTGTAGAACCCCTGCCTCAACATTTGTTGTTGTTGCCTCTGTATCCTCCTCTAAAGAAGCCTCTTGTAGAGGAAGATAGATTGTTGCCTTTGAAGAAGGCGGCAGTATTGTCTGAGGACATTGTTTTTGACCCTCCACGGTCGAATATGCGCCGAAAGGAGCCCCGATTAGAGGGAGACTGCATAGCTACCATGGACTTGGCTACTTCTGTGTCTTTTTTCATTTTTTCTAATGACTTATCTACTTCGGGCGTGAAGAGATGTTCCTTGTCAAAAGGTGTATTTAAAATCGATTGTTGTACTTCAGATTTAAAACCAGAAATCCTCAACCATGCATGTCTTCTTAACACCACACTAGTGTTGATTTCTCTAGCTGCGGTGTCTGCAGCATATAAAGTGCATCGAATTGAGGAATTGGATACGAGTTTCCCTTTCTGGACTAAATCTTGAGCTTTTGCTTTGTGCTCATCTGTGCGGTGTTGTAGCAATTGCTCCAACTCGCGCCAGTGTGCCCCATAATATCTGGCTAGCAGGGCCTGGGTGTTGGCAATGCGCCAATTATTTGCTGCTTGGACGGCTACTCATTTACCGGAGGCGTCAAATAGTTTGGACTCTGTCTGGAAGGGGATCATCTCCTGTAGTCTGTGAATTTGCCACCAAGGAGTCTAGTGTTAACTGTCCTTTAATAAAGACTAGAACTGAGGAAGCAGGTTTGTATTTTTTATCAATTATGGGGGTGAGAATGAGAGCACACACTGGATCTTTAAAGATATAATCGGCATGTCTCATCATACCTCTAAGCATAGGTAGAGTGTGGCTAGCCCTTTGTGTGCTACTATGCGTTTCAAATAGGAAATCTTCCTCTAGAGATTCCTTGTGTAACTGTACCCCATGATTTTCTGCAGCTCTAGCTAGTAACTCTAGATATCCTACATTGTTGTCAGGAGGGGAACGCTTTGCAGTATAAAGATCTGGGTTATCTGTAGGTGAATCCGTGTTATAATCCTTCCAGGGGTCTATTAGTAAAATATTGTCCCCCCATCGCCATCATCATCATCAGGTGGTGGAGAGTTAGTTGGTGTATTCAGTAAATGGTGTAAAGGTGGAGACCTAGGTGTAGGGGAACGTGGTGGAGGGGGGGGGAGGGGTGTACCTACATTCTTCCTCTTCAAAGGAATATGGTAAGGTGTGTCCTCTGACTCAGGTTTGCGTTTTTTAGGTGATTTAGTAGGAACATGTCCTGTATGTGGATTTATATAAAGTACCTTTTGTCTTGGGTCTGATTTGGGTGTTGGGGCGTTGAAAATCGAATCCTGCAGCTTCGGAGGAATAGTTTTAGGTTTAGACGCTTAAGATTTAGGTGCCGGGATAGAATGACTTTTCGGCGCGGAAGGTCGAGGCCGAAGGAGGTTTCACATTTGGTGACAATGATTTCTGCTCCGAATCGGTTTTCGGCTTTGAGCCTGAAAGTTTCGGCTCAGTGCCAATCTTTGGCCGACTTGATCCCAAGCCGGAAGGCTTAGTAACATGTTTGGGTGCCAAGCCAGAGGGCGGGGCACCAGAAACATCTTGTTGGTGCCAACCGTGGCCCAAAGGCGGGGCTGGGACCGAAGCCTTTTGTTTCGGCCAAGTTGGAGTTTGGGCCAAGGGGCGTTCGATCCTCACAGGACCTTGACCTTGTGGCAAGTCTTCTTACATCTCTGAGTCCAATTCTGGAATGGAGACAAGTTCTGCTAGTTCTTCCTCGGCCCCTTGTGTGTCAAATTCTTGCTCCGATTCTTCACCGAAGATGTCCGGTGTGTATTCGATGGTTTGACTTTGCATTTCCCAACCTCGAGCCAGACGATCATGGAGCGTTTTCTTCGATCG
The DNA here is from genome assembly GCF_964204655.1 of Triturus cristatus. NCBI lineage: Eukaryota > Metazoa > Chordata > Amphibia > Caudata > Salamandridae > Triturus > Triturus cristatus. Next base: position 1,034,393,215 of record NC_140594.1, on the reverse strand, counting down.
GAACGATCTGCACGCGTTGCAGTCGTGTTCGTTGTGCTCCGGAGTCAAGCATAAGTTGCACACTTTGTGCGAGTCGGTGCGCGGATACTTGGCATGGCACAGAGGGCAGAGTTTGAATGGAGTCCGTTCTATCGACTGCGAAGTGGCCCAACGTGGTTAAGCCGGACGGCCTTTCAGAGGATCTTTGATCGAAATAGAGGTTTTCCTCGACTGATACGATACACGGAGAAGTGGGATATGTGTTCGAAACAATACAGACGCGGGTAGTGGATTGTGCACCGAGGGGAACCCGAAGAAACGGTTTACAAGCAAAGCGCAGCAATACACGACGGAACCCGATGACAGAAAACAATGGAGTTGATGCCGATGTGCACTATCACCGAAAGGAGGAGTCACCTACCTCGTGACTGGAAAGATTTTGAAGAAAAACAACTTGCAAGCATACGGACCCAACACTAGATGGCAGGAGTATGCAAAGCATGTGATCTACAGCTCACATGCCTCGAACAACGTATTTTCATTTCACTTCACATGTCAGTATCAGTGGTCTTTGATCTTGAATGTGTGCCATTCCTTTACTTGACAAGTAACATCTGCCCTTGCATTCCTTACTGTAGAGTTATACTATCACTTTTCTTCAACGCAAAATGCATCTTCGTTGTACAAAGCTATGTAAAATCTGTAGAATTATTCCAGGCTACAATTAATATGATTAAGTTTTGTTTTTTTAAACAGGTCTAGCTATGCTTTAAAGACAGATGTGCATGTGATTGGTTATAAAGCAGTGTTTGTATAAATTAATAGTCATCTTTTTTGATCCCTTCTTTTAGTGCCTGACGTATCAGTGCTACAGCCCATTTTTCTTTAACTATATTACAATGTCTATTGACCTCAATGAGAAGGACTTTCTTTTCTGTAGGGTTCATTATTAGGTCTCGCTGCCGCCATCTGCCTCCCAGCGCGATCACTTTCACGTGCTGCTGCGCACGCACGCAACCAGCGTGTTTTTTTTTTTTTAAACATTACTACAAGCTTCCCGCATTGTGCGGCCAATGGATGTTTTTTAGAAACCATCGACTTTGCAGAGTCGCGATCGTTGTGGGTGAGTATCCTGCTGCCCGCTGCTACTTTATTTATACGAAATAGCAATCACAAGCCTTTGCATTGCTTGTCCTTAATGATCAATTTTAGCCTTTTCGCATCCTTAGTTGCACGACGCATTGTGTAATTCATTTCAGATGCCCATAATCTCCCCATTTGGTGAGAGGTGTGGTTTTCTTTTTACTCACTTTAATGATTCTTTATGGTCAGCAACTAGATAGTTGTTGCTTGCAGAGCCACAGTTTACTGTGGCCTCAGTGTCCTTCCCTCAGACTGATAATGTGTCTTGACACTGAACACCATGATTTTACATACGTGCGCCTCTTTCAAGGAGGCTGCGCAGTAATGGACAACACAGCACAGCGCCTAGAGGCTACCACATGCCAAAGGTTGCCTGAGCTCCATTCTCTTGTTGGCGAGTTCATGCAATTTTTCTTTACCACCATGTGACACTTAAAAACATATACATTAAGAAGAGGGGGTTGCTGCGAGGCTCTGTGCTGCAGAGGGAACTTACTAGCAGAAGTTCAGAGCAGCAGCCGTGTGTAATGTTTGCAGGCAGCGCACGCTTCGTCACATCTTCCCGCTGGCTGAAGTCCAAAGCAGCAGGAAAAGGAAATGACGCAAGCGAGTGGCAGAAGTTGTGTTTCTGCGCTGCCAGACAGGTGACCCTGGTTAACACATTCCATGCCGTCAGCTTCTGAATGCAACTGTGCCAGCTTGGGTACATTTGTGGAGCTTTGTTCTTCCCCAAAGGGTGATGCTCCCGAATATGTAGGCTTAATTAAAACGAGGGCTTTTACTTTTGATGCTTTATTCAGCTGAGAACACAAGCAATCGACATAGGTGTCTTTTGTTTGCACTTGTTGTCGGCCATATGAGCCTTAATTGAGTCTGGGTTTGAAAATTAAAGAAAAATAAGGTATTACCCTATATCCTTTCCATGTTTTATTTAAGATTAAATTGGACCTTTATCCAACGAATTTTAAAAGGTTTTTTACCAGAACTTGGTTTAGCAAAATACACCATGCTGTATTGATGGTTCAGACTGCAGAACATTCACTTCCTTCTGTCAGGAATCCTTCGGCATCACTGGGGCTTTAGTGACTCTTTTTATGGTTCAGTTTCAATTCACAGTGAAAGAGAAAATATCGGTGCAATAATTACCCGAAATGAGGGCCTGGCCACCATGTATCGATTATGTCTAGTTTGTCAGAGATCAGACAAGTCGCAGTTAAGACATAGGAGTCCTGGTGTTCCAAAAGTTGTTTCCGGTTCACCCTCCCCATAGAGAATGTGTTAAAGCACAAAAACAGTGTGCTGTTGAAAGCCAGAGACCCAATTACAGAGGAGCCCCCGGGACAACAGGTTCGTATGTATGCACACTTTGCACATCCGTGCACTTGAGCATTGCAGAAGGGAACATCAACGCATGCACAGCCACTTTTCTGAGACCCATTGCATGGACCTAATTTGGTGCCTGTTCAACGTCAAGTCAACACTTCCCCATTCACATGAAGGTGAGGGATCCCACTAATGATGGAATGTCTGGTTACTTACTGGTAATATTAATTACTTCAAGTCCATGTCTTCTTTGTCACAGTCCTGAGTCCCTCCCACGTCTCTCTGTGGTCCAATGATTTTGGTTTGTGCTTGATGATTTGAGGAAGTCCTTCCCAGGAAGTGAGGTACTTGTACTTAGGGGTACGGGGGCCATCTTGGATTGGGAAGGAAAAGTCAAGGCTGGTGGTTAGGTTCTGAATGAATGGAGCTAAACTCCTACTTAAGGACTGTGAGAGGAAGACGGCTGAGGAGTTAATGCTTTGCCTTAACACCCGCACTGTATCACTGAGGCTTGCACAAGGGAGAAGGAAGTCTTAGGACGCACTATAACTGTGCACTAACACTGACCTAAAGGGTGCCTTTTGGAGGTGATAACGGAGTTCAAGTATCCCACAGATATTCCACAACAGAAGAGGTGCAGCCACAGACTTCACTAGCCAGCGGTGAAGGATGCGGCATGGTTTAAAACCACAACTTAATCTTTATTTGCTGCTCTCTTTCTATCCCCGGGCGCAGACTCAGTAGTGCCCGGTTTCAATTCTGGCAGGGTCACTCAACCTTTTATCCTTCTGCGGTCGATAACATGAATATTTTTCATTGGATAATAGCAAACATCTGTTATATAGTTCGGAGAAACCCTTTGGGGTGAAAGAGTGTGTTGCAGATAAACATGTAAAAGCAAAACGGAGCAGGGTTGTCCACAGAAAATGGCTCAAGTCTCCATGTCGTAGCAGGATGGCTTACGTCAACCTTGCCTCAAACACAGCGGGTGCCTGGCTGGAACCAAAAGACTGAAGAGGTCGTGTTCCAGAGAATTTTCAAATTCTTAGACTAAGAAACACGAATGAACTCAATCGATTACACCGATACCTATGTCACCTTCCTTTTCCTCCCATACTTCCCCCTTCCACCTACATCCACACTGAGCTAGTTTGTGTCCTAGTGGGTATTATAAACCTGTGAGTGGGAGTTGGTTATTTGCAGGGATGTGATTGTTCAATATCTTTGAGATGCGTGTCCTGTTCTGTCAAAACAAGGCTTAATAAAACACTTTTCTTATAATACCGTCATTTGAGAGCTTTAGCTTTGAAATGGAAGTTAAAAAGTGTGCCTGACTCAAGTATAACATACAACTTTTAAGCATCTGTTGATTTTGGAGTGAAATAATTCTATAAAAGATGCAGGGTATGCTCTAATGATCAAAGGGGAACGCCTCTCTGTGCGGTGCCAACCAGCCCGAATACATTTTAAGTACTAGGACTATCAAAGCCTCCTCTGGCACAATTAGGTGCTCGGGCGACCATAGAAACTACTTAAATTTACTTTCTTAGAATTTGCTCCTTCACAACGAAGAGGGAAGAATTCCATGTTTATGATCTCTTGCCAGCTTCATTACTCTCATACCACCCAGACCCACTCTGCAGTACAGTTCTCCACACTGCACAACCAGTTCGTGTGGCAAAGCTGCACCACTGCACATGGCCATAGTGTTATGGCAACTCCCAGTGCACCACAAAGGTAAAAAGAACTCCCTTGACACAGTGGACAGCACAAGCAGAGATCACACCCAGAATCACACATGAGCACCTTTCATTCCACAGGAAGGAATGCTAGCTAGTCTACACCCTGCTGTATCAAAGGGAGGAACTGTAAACCCTGTGCTTGTACTGTGCGTTCAGATGTGGCCTTCTGCCTTCTCATACTATGCAGGTTGACACCGAGGGTCTGAAACAACACTCTAATACCCAGATTTACTGGCACTTTGTCGGGCTGGCCGGCTACCTTTCTCCGGCAAGCCCGACATGCGCACTGGAGGCCTCTCTCCACCTGCACATTAGGGACTGGGGGTTGATCAATGCCGGAACTCCTGGTCTCCAAATGAACGATGAGACTACCGGCTCAAGCCAATCCTGGCGCTGCTCTCATGCTGTGTAACAGCAAGGGAGCAGCATCTGGATTGGTTTCACCCGCGATGAATATTGACCTGCCTGAGCGTGGTGCGTTTTGATTCTCAGTCTTTAGTTTTCTGGCTGCTAAAGCTCCGGTTATTATGTGCATCACAAACTGCCTGAATCCTTAGAATTTTAGAAGAACCCTCTAACAATGAGATGCTCCTCTTAAGGAAACTGCTCAAAGAGGTGTTTTACCACACCAAGATGGCTATAAGTATTTTACATGTGAGGGTGCTACAATCTCTTGGTGGTGGCAAAGGAACAAGCATTTTTTTATTTTTATTTATATAGCACGAACTCGACTCGAAGGTACTGGGGCGCTTTACACAAGCAACAGTTATATTGCATAAAGACACATTGATTTCTTAGTAGGTACGGGAAGATTAAGGGCCTCATTTATGAGGCTCTACCAGCACTTGTGCGCCACCGGAATGTTACTTTTTTGACATTCTGGTGGCACAATGTGCCACGGCATATTTATAAGGCCACGTAAAGCCACTTTACGTAGCTTTTCATGGCCTTGTAAATATGTGCCCCCTTCAAGCAGGATACTGCGTGAAGGAGTAGTTTCTTACCTGTAACTCCAGTTCTGTAGTAGGGGTATCTCTGTTATAGTCATAATCTATGAATAGTGCCGCCCATGTGCGGGGACCCCGGAGCAATCAAAATATCTCTTAAGCTGTCCTGCATTTGCAAACCTGCAAAGACACTTAAGAGACAGACAAAATAATACAGCCTAATAACAATATGGCTGCACTGGCCAGCACTTCATCTGAAGTGAACACAAAAGCCAAAATAAAGTTTAAATGTCATTTTTATTCACATCTGACATGTTCCTTTATTGTATCACACTCCCTTCACCAAAATCCCCTTAAACAATAGAGAGGAAGGGGTGGACAGACAAGCCCTATAGGCTGTCATTATGTGTCTGCTAAAAGGATACCGTGCCTTTAAGGAACTCTCCAGAGACCCCCGGTATCCCAGGATGCACAGCCAAAGCAAGTTACTTTCAGTTCTTTTTGAAGGTGTATAACAACAGGCCTGATACTATCAGTTTACTCCACCGGGGAGGAGGGAGGGTCGCTTATGACTATAACAGAGATACCCCTACTACAGAACTGGAGTTACAGGTAAGAAACTACTCCTTCTGTAGTAGGGGATCTCTGTGTATAGTCAATCTATGAATAGAATGGCAAGCCCATCCCAACCAATAAACAGCGGTGGAGTAAAAACCGAACACCAACAAATTACTGTGCAAACAAATTCCTCAGCGAAGCCTGTCCAACCTGCGCATCTGCCCTAGCATCAGAGTCCAGGCAGTAATGCTTTGTAAACGTATGGACCGACTTCCAGGTGGCAGCCTTACAGATATCAGCGATTGGAACATTCCTAAGCAAAGCTGTAGTCGCTGCTTTGCCCCTAGTCGAATGCGCTGTAGGCTTACCCCCTAACGTCTTATTAGCTTTCTGATAACAGAGCTGAATACAGGACACAATCCATCTGGAGATGGACTGTTTTGAGGTAGCTAGACCAGTTCGTACCGAACCATAATTTACAAACAGTTGATCCGACCTGCGGATGTCTTTTGTCTTATCTAGATAGAATTTCAACACTCTACGCACATCTAGTGAATGCAGAGACCTCTCCGCCGGAGAGGAGGGATGCAGAAAAAATGTAGGCAAAGTTATCATTTGATTTACATGGAAATCAGATATCACTTTAGGTAAAAACTTAGGATGAGTACGCATTACCACTTTAGAAGCATGGAATACAGTATACGGCTCTTGACAACACAGAGCCTGAATCTCACTTACTCTCCTGGCCGATGTAATGGCCACAAGGAAGGCAGCCTTCCAGGACAAATGCTGCAAAGAAGCCTTATGAATAGGCTCAAAAGGCTCCCTCATTAATCTGGACAACACCACGTTCAATTCCCATGGTGGAGAAGGTCGTCTAACAGGGGGAAACACCTTACGCAAACCCTCCAAAAAATCTTTAATCACAGGGATTTGAAAAAATGAGGTTTGGGAAGGGCCCTTTCTATACGCAGTCAAAGCTGCGAGATGAACTTTAATAGACTGAAAGTTAAGCCCAGATTGAGCTAACTGCAGCAGATAAGGCAGAATCACATCTTCTTTACAGGATGTAGGGTCAATGTCCTTTGCCGTGCACCATAAGCAGAATCTCTTCCACTTATAGGCGTAAGAAGTCCTCGTAGACTGTCTCTTCGCCTCTTTCAAGATCTCCATACAGTCCTGAGGTAGGTTCAAGTGTCCATACTGTACTAGCTCAGGAGCCATGCTGCCAAACTCAAGGACGAGAGATTGGGTTGAACCATCTGTCCTCCGAACTTCGTGAGAAGGTCCGGCCGACACGGCAGGCGCCGGTGTGGTAGAACAGACCGGTGAAGAAGGTCGGTGAACCACCATTGCCTCGGCCACTCCGGAGCAATCAGGATCATCCTGGCTCTGGATTGCGACAGCTTGATCAGCACCGCCGGAATCAGGGGAATGGGTGGAAAGGCGTAGAGAAAGCTGTTCGACCAGCTGATCCATAGTGCATTCCCCAGCGTCCCTGGTTGGTAGTACCTGGATGCGAAGTCGCGGCATTTGCTGTTTTCTGCCGTAGCGAACAGATCGATATACGGAGTGCCCCACTCTGCGAAGACGTCTTAGCACGTCGTCGTTTAGCACCCACTCGTGATTTTCTTGAACGAGCCTGCTGAGCACATCGGCTTGGGCATTCTGCACTCCCGGCAGATGGGTTGCCGTGATCGTTAGGTTCCTGGCCACCAGACAATTCCAGATCGTCTGTGCCTCCCGAGACAGCGTGCGTGAACGGGAGCCCCCCTGCTTGTTGAGGTAATACATGGTAGTAGTATTGTCCGTCTGAACTAGCAGGGAGTTCGTCTTGAAGGAGGGATGGAACGCCTTCAGGGCCAAGTGTACTGCTCTGAGTTCCAAAAAGTTGATGTGGTAAGTCATCTCCGTCTGTGACCAAATCCCCTGAATCTGAAGAGGGCCCGAATGCGCTCCCCAGCCCTGGAGAGACGCATCGGTCACTATGGTCTGGACCGTAATATCCTTGTGAAAGGGAGTCCCCTTGCAGACATTCTCTGAGGAGCACCACCATTTCAGAGACTGTCGAGCGTGTTGGGACAGATGAATCTTGTCCTCCCAACGCCCCCGCCTCTGGTCCCATTGATCCTCCAGACATTCCTGCAGAGGCCTCATATGCAGACGTGCATTGGGGGTGAGAAAGATGCATGAAGCCATCGACCCCAGTAAAGAGGCCACCTTCCTCACTGCAGGAGAGTGGGCTGAGAGGAGGTGCAGGGCCTTCCCACAGATAGATAAGCGTCTCTCCTCCGAAGGACACACGCTTGCGTTCAAAGTATTGACTGAGGCCCCCAAGTACTGGAGACACTGCACAGGGATCGGCACTGACTTCGTCATGTTGATGTGCAGTCCCAGGCGATGAAGCAAGGCAGCTGTCCTGTTGAAATGACACTGGCCTTCCTGGTACGTGGAAGCTTTGATCAGCCAATCATCCAGGTATGGATACACAAACACTTTGTTCTTCCGCAAGTGTGCCACTGCCATGCACTTGGAGAACGTCCTTGGTGCAGACTTCAGACCAAACGGGAGTACTGTATACTGGTAATGGTTGTTGCCTACCAGAAACCTCAGGAACTTGCGATGCTTTTGTGCGATCGGCACATGAAAGTAAGCATCCTGCAGATCTATGACGCACAGCCAGTCTCCTCGATGCAACTGAGGGTAAATCTGATGCAGGGACAACATACGGAACTTTTCTCTGCGGATCCACTTGTTTGCTTGACGCAGATCTAGAATAGGCCTGAACTCGTTCTTGTCCTTTTTTCTGACGAGAAAGAACCTCGAGTAAAGACCTTTTCCTTTTTGCCTCAAAGGAACAGTCTCTATCACCTTCTTCTTTAACAGAATGTCCGCCTCCCACTGGAGCTCTTGCACCATGTATGGATAGCGCACTGGTGGGATCTGTGGAGGCGGGCTGGTGAAACGAAGACTGTACCCATTGCAAACAATATTCAGCACCCACTTGTCCTGAGTTATTGTTCTCCACTCTGCCAGGTAGTATTGAATACTTCCCCCCCCACTGGAGCGGGTAACGGATGAGGGGGAAGTGACATTTCAGGGCTTCGACCCGGCCTGGCCTTTGTTCCCAGACGAGGATTGATGCTGTCCTCTGCCCCTCTGGCGCTTTTGGAAGGACTGCCTCGGGAACTGTTGTTGTTGCTGGTGTTGCTGTTGTTGACCAGACTGACGCCCTTGGCCGCGTTGTTTAGAATAACGCCTGCCATAGGAACGGAATGATCTCTTCTGTTCCTTGGGTTTTTCCAACCCCACGGCCTTCAGGGTTTCTGCTTCGGCCTTCATGCGGGCCATTTCATCATCCGCATGAGACCCGAACAACGTCGTGCCAGAGAAAGGCAAGTTAGCAATCTTTTGCTGCGCTTCAGGCTTTAGAGAGGTAAGTCTCAGCCAGGAATGTCTCCTCATGTGTACTCCATGACAGTACCCATGGGCCGCCAGCAATGACACATCCCCCGCTGCACTGATGATCTGGTTGGAGACCATCATGCCCTCATTCAGCACCTCCTGGAAGTCTTCCCGTTTATCCCTAGGCAGGGAGTCAGCAAACTGTTGCAGGGAGTCCCATAATGATCGGTCATAGCGACCCAGCAGAGCGGAGGCGCTAGCAGCCTTCATAGTCGTGGCCGACGTAGAGCACATCCTCCTCCCCAAGGAGTCCATCTTGCGACTCACCTTATCCGGAGGAGCAGTTGAAGAGGGCGACGTGGAATGTTGTTTCCTAGCCGCAACCACAATGACAGAGTCCGGGGGAGGGTCCACCCTGAGGAACGCCGGGTCCGAATCAGGGGCCCTATACTTCTTCTGCAACCTTGAGGGAGCAGACTTGACCACGGCTGGTGTCAGGAAGACCTCCATGGCTGGTTCCTCCATACCTGGAACCAGAGGGAGGAGGGGGCGTGATAGATGCGCCTTGTGTAATGTCTCAAATATCACAGAGGTAGGGGGAACTGGTACTGTCACTGAGATTCCCAATTTTGCCGCCCCTCTCATCAGCGCATCTTGGAAAGTGGCAATATCATCCACTGGCGAGATTCTAGTAAGCGGCGTTTCCGATAACGTGGGGGAAAGCCGTCCAGTACCAGACGAGTCCGTATACCTCGTGCATCTGGATCGAGATCTATACTTCCGTCGTCCATGCCTTGTGTGAGTGGACGATCTGTGTCTGCTCCGTGACCGCCGGCGAGATCTAGAGCGTGATCTCAGTCTGCGTGGGGTCTTAGGAGCCACTGGTAGCCGCGGAGAAGGAGGGAGCTGTGGCACCGGAGGGGGTGGTAGCGGAGGTGGCGTAGGTGGCTTAGGAGGCGCCACAGGGAGCCGGGGGTCCGGTGGAGGAGGAGGCGTAGGAGTCTTCTGAGGCCGCGGCTGAGGGGGCAGTGGGTCCATTGGAGGGTCACTCCGTCCATCACCCCTTGCAGGAGAACCCGGACTAGCTCTGTCCGGACTTCCGTCCCCCTTTCTCTTCTTTGCGGGTCTACCCCGTGAAGAGGCTGAAGTGAACGAGGGAGAGCGTCCTCCTCTCCTCGATCCACGACTGGAGATCGTAATCACTGAAGTGTTACCAGGGGATCTCGTCCTCGATGTCGAACCGTGCGTCGACCTCGTACGGCTTCTCCTCGCCGTTGAACGCAAACGGCGTCCCCTCGACGTCGAACGGCGTCCCCTGTCTTTCCTCGACGTCGAACGCCTTCGTCTCGACGGCGAGCGATGCCGCCTCGACGTCGATCTCCTTCGCCTCGACGTCGATCTCCTTCGCCTCGACGTCGATCTCCTTCGCCTCGACGTCGATCTCCTTCGCCGGTGCGTCGATGTCGATCCATGAGTCGATGGCGAAGGAGACGAGCGGGCTCGCCTCGACGGCGAGCGGCGCTGTCCGCGGGGCGCAGTACGACGTCGATGGTGTGTCGACGTCGACTGTGAAGTCTTCGACGGCGACCTAGTCCTAGGTCTCGCCGGCCCCTCTCTCGACGTCGAACGTCGAGGACGCCGAGATCCAGAGCCCTGGATCGACGGCGAACACACCGGTGCTGTACCTCTCGCCGTCGACGCAGTCGTCCTCGACGTCGAATGGGATCTTCCGGCCGGTAGGCGTCGTTTCTGCTCCTTTTTCTGCCCGGAGGTCCCTCCAGTGGCTGAAGCATGGGCAGAGGATGGGGAAGGAGATCCTCCATGCCCAGAGGTCCCACCTGTTCTCTGCTTCTCCTGTCCCTGAAGGCGAATCTTCTCCCTGTCCCTCAGGGTCCTCTTGGAGAAGGTCTTGCAGATGTCACATGTAGCAGGGACATGTGAAGATGATAAGCAGAGAATACAGACATCATGTGTGTCCGTCTTGGCCATTTTCCTCCCACACTCAGGGCATTTATCAAATAAAGCCATGTTAATTAAAATAGAGTGGGTCAAACTGCACCAAACTACAGGATGCAGCAGAGAAAGGCTCTAGATGTCGAATGAACAAACTTTTTTCTTCAAAAAACCAATTTTAGTCCAAAACATCCACCCAAAAGGGTAGAGCTCAATGCTCCCGGGTCCTGCTAGCAGGAGCCGGAAAAAAGACCTGAAAGTAACTTGCTTTGGCTGTGCATCCTGGGATACCGGGGGTCTCTGGAGAGTTCCTTAAAGGCACGGTATCCTTTTAGCAGACACACAATGACAGCCTATAGGGCTTGTCTGTCCACCCCTTCCTCTCTATTGTTTAAAGGGATTTTGGTGAAGGGAGTGTGACACAATAAAGGAACATGTCAGATGTGAATAAAAATGACATTTAAACTTTATTTTGGCTTTTGTGTTCACTTCAGATGAAGTGCTGGCCAGTGCAGCCATATTGTTATTAGGCTGTATTATTTTGTCTGTCTCTTAAGTGTCTTTGCAGGTTTGCAAATGCAGGACAGCTTAAGAGATATTTTGATTGCTCCGGGGTCCCCGCACATGGGCGGGACTATTCATAGATTATGACTATACACAGAGATCCCCTACTACAGAAAGGAGCGTTCCATGGGTGTTGCTGTGGGTGTTCCCACGCAACAACCATGGAATCTGGCACATTCCCAGATTTACAAGAAATCGTAAACCTGGGAATATGTCAGAACCTAACACCACCCTAGGGGTGGCATTAGGGAGGTGCAACGAAAATAAATGTTTATTTCTCCTCGTGCTTTCCTTTCTATGTGTGCTGCATTTTGCAGAACATAATAAACAAGCATTGGCATAGCCAATAGGTCTCACCTTTGGGACCTTATAAGTGTTTGGCCAAGCAACAGTTGATGTTCTTGCACCAAGGATATTGTGCTGCATAACTAAATACTTGTAAGGTCCCAAAAGCGAGACCTATTGGCTATGCCAATACTTGTTTCTAATTTCTCGTTGGTTAAAACACTTTAAGTACCTTACACTGGATCAATTAGATCCAATAACTTAGAAGCAAATGTTTCTTTGCGAGATTTACTTCTTTGCAATTGCTTATTTTAAATGTCGCTGTAGCATTTTTTAATGCAAGCAGTAACAAATATATAAAGAAATTGCACGGCGTAACTTGACATCTACCGGGGAGAAAGCCTAACTCAGTGCACATTTTGCTCATGAGAGTGTGGATTCTATTCGGATCCGTATTTTGGCCTTTGTAGTAGACAGCAAACGCAGGAGGTTAGGAGTCTGCTACCAATCTGTAGGTGGCCACTAGTTTCTCTTTACAGTGAAGAAGTTACTTACCTTCAGTAATGCTCTTTCTGGTGATGACTATCGAGATGCAGATTACCCACCTTTTGAATATTTCCCAGGCACCAGGCTTAATCTGGAAACGTTTTCAGATTACCTCCGAGTGTTGAAATTGGAACCATGTGGTTCTGCACTGATGCCGTTCCACTACGGAAGTGACGTGCAGAGCTTATGAAGGCACCACTCCAGTGTGCGGACGTCAGATGCCTTGGAGACTGTCCGCCCTTCCAGACGTAGAGCCCCAAAAGCAAACTGAAATATCCACGTGAAGATTCCTTGACTTGGGATTTTATGAAGAGGTAGAATCACAGCACGGGGAGGATATGTGGTCGGTGAGGAATCTGCAGCTATTGTCGTTGCCAGAAAGAGCATTATGGAAGATAAGTGACTTGTTCTTCTAAAAGAGACTTCTAGCTGCAGACTCCTCACCTTAAGAATAGATACCAATGCAGTACTTTAGGAAGGTGGGCTGTGGATGTACTCAAACCAGAAATTCATGGAGGACCGAGTAGCAGACTTGACTGTCCAGACAATAGTGCTTTGTGCACACATGGAGGGATGCCCACTTAGCTCCCTGGCAGATGTCCAAGATAGTGACTCTGCATGCTAACGCAGTGGTAGCAGCTTTGGCCTTGGTGGAATAAACACGCAATCCTCCTGGAGGCTTCTTCGCCAGTACATTGCAGATCTTAGTGCAGAGCACGATCCAGGTTGATATGATTCATTTCTGCATAGCCTTTCCTTTTTTTCGCTCCAGCGAACCCCACATATAGCTTATCTACCTGGTGGTCTTTGATGTGGTCAAAGTGGAAGCTCAGCACTCTATGCGCTGGAGCCTCTCCTACTTCTTAGAGGGGTGAGATGAAGCACAAAAGTCTGGCAGAGTGTAGTATTGACTGACGTGGAATGGAGTCCCAACCTTCGGGAGAAAGGATGCCCCAATACACACCAGCTTGTCAAGGAGGTGGATGGAGAATGAACACAGAAAGCCTGAAGTTTACTCTAACGCCGTGCTGAGGTGACAGTGACTAGGACCACAGTTTTGACGAGAAGCCAGAAAGGACAACTGTGGAGCGGCTTGAACGGAGTACACATCAAATACGTAAGGACAAGACTGAGGTCCCATTGGGTTGTCACAAACAGACGGGGAAAACGTATGTTGCAGTGCTTTCAGTATGCATCACAACAGCTGATTTAAATAAAGAGGGCTATTTAGGCAATCGTAAGAAGGCAGAGAGGTTTGAAAGATAACCTCCAACTGTGCCCAGAGCAAGGACTTGTCGGGTAAAACCAGAACAAATATTAAAATTTCGGACAGTTTGGTCTGGAGGAGGCTAATCTGGTGAGTGCTGCACAAAACCACAAATTTGTCTCAACAATAGGTGTATACAGTTTTTGTTCAAAGGACGCCTGGCTGCCAAGATGAAATCAACCACCTCTAGAGGAAGGTCAAAGGTAATCAGCTGTTGCCACTCAAATCGACACATGAACGTGGAGGTTGCGAAGGCCAGGGTGAAGAACTAGACTGTTCTGCTGTGACAGCAAATACTCCTAGAGGGGCAGCCTCATCGGAGCACAGATGCTCAAGCCCAGTCTGGAGTTACTGGAAGGACTTGGGCCCCGTGTGTCCTGATCTTCTGAGAACTCTGGAGAGGAGTGGTATTAGTGTAAAGGCATACAGAGTCCAGAGTTCCATTTGGTACGGAAAAGGTGTCCAGGCGCGAGACACCTTGGAAACAACAATGCGCAGAAGTGTTGTCGTGTACGTGTTATCTGCTGTGGCAAAGAGATTGAGCCAAGGTTCTCCCTATTTGTAGAAGAGATCTCTCACCACCTCCAGATGTAGCTGACATTCAAGATACGGTAGGCGCCGACAGCTGAATTTGTCCACCTTTGCATTTAAGGAATTCTGCAAGTTGGTTCACCACCAAGACAATTCCTTGCTGGTCCAGCCATTTCCTGAGGTGCAAGGCCTCCTGGCACAGGATCCGGGAGTCCGCCCTCACCCTGTTTGTTACAGTTTACCATGGCGCGGTCTATGAGCTCCTGCAGCAACCTCCCCTTGATAAAGGTCAGGAACGCTTTCAGTGCAAAACTGACGGCCCTCAACTCCAGAAGGTTGATCCAGAGTCAGGGCTCACCTTAGGACCCAAGGCCTCTCATCCTGACCTCTTCCAGATGACCTCCACAACCCAGCATCAGTCACCACTGTCAGTTTTGGGGTGCGGAAGGGAGAAGAGGGAGTCGTTGACGCAAATGCGGTCCAGTAGCCACCACTGCAGATCCTCTGCAGTCTCCTCCAAGATCTGGACGTGGTAAGAGAGGTCCCCTTGATATTGGGCCCACTGGGACTTCAGATCCCGCTGCAGAGCCCACATATGCCACCTGGCATGCTTGACTAAAAGGTGCACAAGGCTATCAGTCCCAGCAGCCTCCAAGCCAAATTCACTGAAATTGAGGACCAAGGCTAAAAGATCGGCATAATAGCTTGAATGTCTTGGACTCTCTTCCTCAGGAGAAAGGCACGAAACCGAACCATGTCCAAAATGGCTCAAGTGAAAGGGGTCGGTTGTGACTTCAGACCATTGATAATAAAGGCCCAAAGATGACAGGAGGGTCACCGTAGTCTGAGACTCTTGGTGACTGCCCAGGGTGAGCCCGCCTTCAACAGTGAGTCATAGAGGTAGGAGAAAACCATCAGCCCAGATTGCCGAAGGTATGCTGCACCACCACCATAACTTTTGTGAACACACAATGGGCATTGGTGAGACCAAAGGGGAGCAGAGCGAACTGAAAATGCTCCTTCACCACCACAAACTGCAGCCAGCGCAGCTGGACCAGCAGGACGGATTATGGAAATCAGCGTCCTACAGGTCCAACGCCACTATCCAGTCTCCAAGGTAGAGGGCAGACAAGACCTAGGTGAGGGTGAGCATTTTCAACTTCTCCTTGTGGAGGAAGACATTGAAAGGGTGCAGATCTAGGATAGGCCGAAGCCCTCCATCCTTCTTGGCCACCAGAAAGTAATGTGAAAAACAACCATGTCCTACATCAGACAGGGACACCCTCTTGAAAGCCCTTTTGCACCTTCTCCTGCAAAATGCAGACATGGTCCCCAGTCAGTGGTTGGGTAGATGTTGGATTATGTGGCAGGGACGGTAAGGAGTAGCCTTTTCAAACAGTTTGGAGGGCCCACCTGTCCAATGTGATCGCTTGCCAGCCCAGAAAGAATTTGTGGATTCTGCTTCCCATCTGGTGGCTGTCACCCTGTAAGGGAACACTTAAGGGTTTTGCAGGTGGGGCTGCGGAAACTGGTGGACTGAGCGGCACGCTGACCTAGACCACTGGGGCGGTGGGCACCACGACTTCTCCTGAGAAACGGCTGGTTTCCTGTTGCAGCGGGATAGCCTGGCAATAGGGAATGCCTCTGGAGGAAGGTTGGAAGTGTTAGTGGCAAGGCTGGGTGGAAAACCTTAGAGAAGGAGTGGTGGCCCAACTCTCACGCGACAGGTGAGTCCAATCAAACTTTATATTTAATAAGTGAGCAATGGACTTTGCCTGTGAATCCAGTTTAACATAGTCACTCATGGTGACGAATGGCAACACTGGTGCCAATAGCCTACCTGATGGAGTCAATGGTGTCCAAGCCACAATGAACTGTGACCTCTAATTGGCCTGTGACAGAATAGGGTGAAGTTCTTCAGGAACACCTGGGAGAACTTTAGCCACCCAGCCCCAGAGGGCATGAGTTTAGCAGCCTAGTAAACAGGAAGCATTAACGAACCGTAGATGAGAAGACATTTACTGAACGTAGCCATTTGCTTTGACTCCCTGTCAGGGGGAGTGGTAGGAAAATTGTTTGGGTTGGTCCAGCTAGTGGAGGCCTGCACCACGAGGACCTCAGGGAAAGATGCTTCGACAAGAAGGATGATTCAACAAAAAGGCTGGGTAGCCTGGAGCAGGAGTGTTGGCGTCTGGCAATCTGCCAGTTAACCTGAGGGCAGGTACAATGCTTAACACAAGCCTCTACTATAGGATCTGTAAAGGCCTCATTAAAATATAGAAGAGGGTAAGAAGCAGTCTGGCTAAAATGTTATTTTTTACCTCCATATGTAGAAGATCACAGAGCTCAGCCGCTCTACACATAATCATGGCGCAGGACGAAGAGTGTTCCGTGGCTCGGTCAGGAGGGGAGAAAAGGGTTGACTATGGGGAGGTGTGTAGCTCATTAGCATCTTGCAAATCCTCATACCTATTGTCATCAGCATAGGACTGAGCGAACTAATCACCTTAATCAGGGTCGTTTCAGTCTGAGCCAAAAAGAGAATGTAAGGAGTGTTACCTGCCTGTGGTAGGTAAGAGTAGAAACCTTGGTCGCAATCTGTTGAGACGTTGGTCGAATTTAGACCGTGTCGAACCCGTGTAGGAAAGGGCAATCTGGGCCACATCTTCGGGCGATGAAGTCGGCGTTAACACGAGCAGGTTTGAGTAGGGTATGAGCAACAAGGGCGACATCAGTACTGGAGCAGAGAGTAGAAGCAGCAAAGAAGGTCCAGCTGGTGTCAAGGGAGAACCCGCTGGCAGTAATCCAGGCATTAGGCCTCACGGCTCCTTGGGACCTGAAGGCGTGTCAGAGGTAGTTGTTAAAGAACTGAAGAGCCATAGCATGGGTGAGCGAAACTCTTTGTTTTGGCGCAGTGTGGCTGAAGGTCCCGGAATGAATATGCTACTTACCAGTATGCATCTGTTCTTGGCATGTAGGGCTGCTGACATTCATATCTGTGCATAGATCGCCGCCTAGTGTTGGGTCCGGATGTTTGCACGTTGTTGTCCTGGAAGAGTCTTCGAGGTATCCTGGGATAGGTGACTCCTCCCCTGGACTACAGTGCGCATGGGCATCCTCTCCATCCTCAGATTGTTTTTCGCCATTGTGGCAGTGATGGAGTAGATACAGAAAAGTGATGACCATGCTTACAGTAATTCTGAGAGCTGCAGCTGCTACAGGCGCCGGGGAGGAGGGAGGGAGATATGAATGTCAGCAGCCCTACATGCCAAGAACAGATGCATACTGGTAAGTAGCATATTCAGTTCGAGGCATGTGGGCTGCTGAATTCATATCTATGCATAGAATGTATAGCAGTGCCCTCTATTAGCGGCGGCTACCAGTGCCAGCTGCAGCGGTCTGAAAAAGGGTTTTGAGAACAGCCTGTCCTACAGCTGCCTGCTGTTTTGATTGCACATCTACACAATAGTGTTTGGTAAATGTGTGTGTGGTGGACCAGGTGGCTGCTCTACATATATCATGCAGGGGAATATTTCCTAGAAAAGCCATGGAGGCCCCTAACTTACGTGTTGAGTGGGCACGTGGGGGAATAGTTAATGTGCGTTTTGCCTTTTGATAACAAATTTGAATACACTTAACTATCCATCTGGCTATCCCTGCTTTGGAGATGGCGTTACCCTTGTGGTGTGGGGCAAAGGCAACGAACAGTTGTTTTGTCTTCCTAAAGGGTTTAGTCCTGTCGATGTAGTACATGAGGGCCCTCCTTACGTCTAGTGTATGGAGTGCTCGTTCCGCGACAGTTTGTGGGTTTTGGAAGAAAACGGGCAGTTCAATAGTTTGATTCATGTGGAACTGCGAGATTACTTTGGGCATGAATTTGGGGTTGGTACGTAGTACGACCCTGTTGGCGTGAACCTGTATAAATGGCTCTTGAACTGTTAGTGCCTGGAGTTCACTAACCCTTCTTAAAGAAGTGATTGCTACCAGGAAAGCTACTTTCCAGGTGAGGAATTGAATCTCGCATGAGTGTAGAGGTTCAAAGGGTGGACCCATCAGCCGTGTGAGGACCAGGTTGAGGTTCCACATTGGAGCCGGTGGGTGGTTTGGTGGAATGACTCGTTTGAGTCCTTCCAAGAATGCTTTGATGGCAGGCACTCTGAATAGTGAGAGGTGCTGCCTGGTTTGCAGATAGGCTGATATTGCGGTCAAATGGACACGTATAGAGGTGTACGCCAGATTGCATCGGTATAGGTGTAATAGGTAACAAATGATGTTTTGGATGGATGCGTCCAGCGGGTTAATGTCATTATTACTGCAATAAATGATGAACCTTTTCCATTTGGCTGCATAGCAAGCTCTTGTAGTGGGTCTCCTGGCCTCCTTGATGATGTCCATACAGTCAGGTGGCAGGTTGAGGTAGCCAAACTCTAGGACTTCAGGAGCCAGATTGCCAGGTTCAGCTGTTGCGGATCTGGGTGCTGAATCTCTCCATGGTTCTGCGTCAAATGCGCGGGTTTGATCCGCAGCCTTTGATGCGGCACCACGGAAAGTTCGAGGAAGGTGGTGTACCATGGCTGGCGTGCCCACGTAGGAGCAACTAGGACGAGTGTCAGGGAGTGTTGTCTGAGTTTGCGAGCCACCAGCGGTATCAATGGCGCTGGGGGAAAAGCGTACGCAAATCTGCGGGACCAGTTCATCCATATCGCATTGCCCTGCGACTGCGGATGTGGGAACCTGGCGGCAAAGCTTTGGCATTTTGCGTTTTCGCTTGTGGCGAAGAGGTCTATCTCTGGATGACCCCACTGCTGGAAGTACGGTTGGAGTACTGATGGGTGTAACTCCCACTCGTGCATCTGGTGGCTGTGTCTGCTGAGCACATCCGCCATCTGGTTGTCTTTGCCCGGGAGGTGCTCTGCCATGAGGAACATGTTCCTCTGAATGGCCCACTTCCACATGCTCTGAGCCAGATGAGACAACTGTGGAGAGTGTGTTCCTCCCTGCTTCTGTATGTAGTACATGGCAGTCATGTTGTCCGTCCGGATCAACACGACTTTGTTGCACAGATGTACTTTGAATGCCTTCATGGCCAGGAAGATTGCCATCAGTTCCAGAAGGTTGATGTGCATCTTCTTCTGTTGTGTCGTCCATAGTCCCTGCACTGTGTAGTGGAGTACATGAGCTCCCCATCCCTGGAGAGACGCGTCCGCTGTCAGTACTATTTGTGGAACAGGCTCTTGGAACGGTCGGCCCTTGCAAAGGTTTTGAGGGTTCCACCAATGCAGAGAGTTGTATGCCCGACCGCTCACCAACACTAGGTCTTTCAACTGTCCTTGAGCCGGATTCCACTGACGTGCTAAGCACTCCTGAAGCGGGCGCATATGTAATCTCGCGTGTGGGACTATAAAAATGCAGGAGGCCATCATGCCTATCAACTGCATGAACACTCGTGCCGGAAGTGAGTGTTGGGGTTTGAACCTGGAGATCAGCATTTGCATGCTGTTGATCCTCACTAAATTTGGCTGAGCTGTGGCCGCCAGAGTGTCTATAGTCGCACCTAGGTACTGTTGTACGTGTGCAGGCTGGAGATGGGATTTTGGGTAATTTAGTGAGAACCCCAGACTGTGAAGGAGGTGAATGGTGCGGGACATGTGGCTGGCACATTGCTGGGCTGACTTCGCTTGAACGAGCCAGTCGTCCAGGTAAGGGTAGACGTGTATGTGCTGCCTCCGTAGATGTGCCGCCACAGTAGCTAGGCACTTTGTAAACACCCTTGGTGCCGTTGTCATGCCGAAGGGAAGGACTCTGAATTGGTAGTGCTGTCCTTGAACAGTGAACCTGAGGTATTTTTTGTGTGATGGGTGAATGGGTATGTGGAAATACGCATCCTTGAGGTCTAGTGTGGCTAGAAAGTCTCCCTGCTTGAGCAGCGGGAGGACTTGCTGGAGAGTGAGCATGTGAAAATGCTCGGAAAGAATGTATCTGTTTAGGGGTCTCAGGTCTAATATAGGTCTGAGTGACCCGTCCTTCTTCGGTATTAAAAAGTACAGGGAGTACACCCCCGTACCTTGCTCGTGGACGGGTACGACCTCTATTGCGCCTTTTAGAAGCATGCTTTGCACCTCCTGCTGTAAGAGCGTTAAGTGCTCTGAGGACATAGGACGGTTTCTTGGAGGAATTGTGGGTGGAGTGGAGGTTAGCTCTAGACAGTAACCGTATTTGACAATATCTTTGACCCACCTGTCCGTGGTGATGGAGTTCCACGTGGACAGGAACCTTTGTAGCCTTCCCCCGACAGGTGTTATGTGGTCGGGAGGAAGGGAGAGGGCGTCACTGCTTGTTCTTGGGGGAGGACCTGGTGTTGCCGTAGCCGCGTCCTCTTCCCTTTGTACTGGAGCCACGATATCCACCCCGGGTGTTTTTATCGTAGGTGGTTTGTGTATTGCCCTTGTTGTATGTCTGCTGTGACCCCTGTCCTCTACCTGCTCCTCTATTTCCGGGGCGACGAAAGGAGCTGCTCCGAAAGGACTGAGTCTGGAGAGCCCCCATGGACTTTGCGGTGTCCGTGTCCTTTTTTATTTTCTCAAGGGTGGTGTCAACCTCCGGTCCGAATAAATAGTCGGGGTTGACAGGCTGGTTGAGTATATTATTCTGCACCTCCGGTTTGAATCCGGAGATTCGCAACCAGGCATGTCGTCGCAGCATGACGCTTGTGTTAATGGCCCTGGCAGCCGTGTCTGCGGCATCTAGTGCACACTTGATGGAAGCATTTGTGAGTAGCTGTCCCTCTCTGATAAGAATTTCTGCACCTTCTTTGTACTGGTCAGGGAGATGTTGGAGTAGTTGTTCCAATGTGTCATAGTGCGCTCTATCGTAGCGAGCGAGGAGCGCTTGAGTGTTGGCTATGCGCCATATGTTGGCAGCCCGGGCGGCAACTTGCTTGCCGGAGGTCTCTAGCACCTTGGACTCTTTGTCCGGGGGAGGAGCGTCACCTGTCGTCTGCGAGTGTGCCCTCTTGCGAGCATTCGCTACGACAATGGAGTCTAGTGGTAATTGGCCTCTGATGTAAGTAGGGTCCCCAGGCGCCGATCTGTATTTCTTATCGATCCTGGGGTTTATCACTCGTGCCCTGGTGGGTTCTTTGAAGATGTCCTTGGCTGGTTTGAGGACCCCTTTCAACATGGGCAGAGTTTTTACATGTCTTTCTGAGGATGCGAAGGTGTCCATAAGAAAGTCGTCCTCGATGGGGTCAGAGTGAAGCTGCACTCCATGATTATTTGCGGCACGTTCGATAAGAGCGTTGAATGCTGCAGTGTCCTCTGTGGGAGATGTTTTCGCCCCATAGAGTTGTGGGTCTTGTGCATCTAGAGGTGCACCTGGATCTGCAGGGTCGCCCCAAGTTTGATCAGGGTCCTGTTGGTAATCAGGGTCTATGTCTCTGTGGTAGGGGACTTGGTCATCCATGTAGTCCTCCAACACATCCGTGTCGGAGTGTGTGGGAGAGAATGATTGTGGATCCTGGTAGGGCGAGTGGTAAGATTCGCTTAGGAGAGGTTCTTAGTCCACAGGCAGCTTCCTTTTTAGTGGGATCCGGAAAGGGTCCAAAGGTGGCTCTGAAGTTATCCTCCGTTCGTGGATAACCATCCTGCCGGTGTTGGCGTCGATGACATGTGACGGAGACGCCTCAGCAGGTGTAGTTGTGGAGTGGGTGACCCGTGTCCTGAGTTGGAATATTTTTGGGATCGTGGACGGAGGCAGGCCAAAAGTAATGTTGGCTGGCGCCGAAGAGGCTGCTGGAGCCTTTATGGGCCGGAGCCCGACGTGTCCTGGAGGACCGTTTTGGTTTTGCTGCTTTGTGCTGCACCAGGTCGCACTTGGAGCGCCTTCGAGGCTTTCGCGCCGACCAGGTCTGTAGAGGCGGTCGTCGACTTTTTCGGCGCCGGCGGGTCGTCGAGGGGCGGGAATGGCCGTCGACGTCTTCGATGCATGAGGCTTCGGTGTTGCCGTGGAAGCGATGTGAGTCGCAGCCGGCAGTGTGACCTTTGGTGTCGGAGTCGATGGCGTCGACGCCGGGAACCGATCAGGTTTGTTGGTACCGAAGGCCTTTTTCCGTATGCCGACTCCGACGTCGGCCGCTTCAAGTTCGGCACCGAAGTCTGGCTTGGTGCGCTCGGTGCCGACCCGCTTCGCTGGCGTCGAAGGTGTGGAAGGCCTCGATCCGACCAGCGCCACTTTTGGTTTCGGTTTCGATTGAACCAGTGCAGCTTTCGGTTTCGGTTTGGAAGAAGGGAAACCAGCCGATTTAGGTAATAATGGCTGCCGCTGAACGTCCGAGGCCGGGCCCGAGGGCGGGGCCGAAGAACTGCGGGATAGGTCTCGGGTAAGGCCCGAAGGCGATCCCTCGACCGGAGCCATAGACTGTGGCACTGGGCTCTCTTCAGTCTGAACGGGTAGGCCTTGCTCGTCATTGGAGCTACTCTCTTCGGCCCCTAAGGCCTCATCGTAGTCTCCTACCTCGGTGTCGTCTTCATCTCTGCGAAAGAGTGATTCGTCGACGTCGTTCGATCCGGAGTCATGTTCGGAAACGGGACTGGAGGGTAGGATCTCCAATTCTTCGACATCTTCGGTCTCGGCGTTGAAGATGTCTGCCGGGGCCGGTGCCGCGTGCTGCGCTTCGAGTCTTGCCGCTCGTCGGTTCCGTAGAGTCTTCTTGGAACGGAACAGGGCACAGGCCATGCATGTCGATTCGTCGTGATCCGGCGAAAGGCATTTGTTGCACACCGGATGGACGTCGATGTGGGGATATTTCGCATTGCATACCGGACATCTCTTGAACGGTGTCCTCGATTCCATCGTCGATGTCGTCGATGGGCAGGTAAGAAGCGAAAAGTCGGTGCTGAAAGTTGTTAAACTAACAAAGGAGTATCGAAACCGATCGAGAAAACAGTACCGACGCGAACTAAAGGCCTTTTAGCCTCGATAAAGTTTTTCCTAACTTGAGCTAAGATAGCACATCCGAACCCAATGGCGGAAAAATACAATCTGAGGATGGAGAGGATGCCCATGCGCACTGTAGTCCAGGGGAGGAGTCACCTATCCCAGGATACCTCGAAGACTCTTCCAGGACAACAACGTGCAAACATCCGGACCCAACATTAGGCGGCGATCTATGCACAGATATGAATTCAGCAGCCCACATGCCTCGAACACTCTGTTTGTGCCAGTACCAGCTGTGGAAACAGATCCGAAGTCGGGCGACTTGGGGAACAAGACTATTTGCACCGCCAACACATGCTTCATGAGGGAAGTGAGAAGGGCGCGATAGAGCAGAACTCCTCCTTATGTTTCCTTTACTTTCCTGAAGATTTGGAGTGCAACAAAGACCAGTCTTGAGAGCTGGTCCGTCGACTACATGAGTAGTACCAGGAACAAACTTTCGACTTGCAGCGGTCCAGGTGCTGCGCCTTCTTGTGCTTGGCAATGTAAAGATTCATCTTGCATTCCATGGTCCCCTTTCGGTCCCCGCAGGTCTTGAATTTGGGGCTTGACCCCAGAAACTGCAGGCAAACCTGGTGGGGATCTGTCACAGACATCAGTTTGTAACAGTCCTTACAGGGCTTAAAACCGGTCATGTTAGGGAGTGACAACCCTTGTATACTGCTGAAAATTTGGTAAAAAGCAGAGTCATAGACAAAAAAGCTCTGGATTTGTGTCTAGAGGTGTGGAAATAAAGAAATTGACGTCAGTGTGCACACTGCCACCTTCAGGCCTGCAGAGGTACTACGAAAATGTTTCCGGATGCAGTCGGCCGCCTGGGGAATATTCAGAAGGTGAGGAACCTTTCAGTTAGAAGTATCTATCAGAATAACATGTTACAGACTCTTTGACTCATCCCAAACATTTCTGACTACTATGGACTCTGAAATATCCTTCCAAACTTTTCCCTCTGCCTATCCAATACACCTAACAGTCGCAAATGTTCACCACTCTCAACACCATCATATCTTCCCTTTTCTAATCTGATTAGTCTATCCCTTTTCAAAATACTAGAGTAAATGTATGCAAATTGCAAGAGCAAAACTTACCACAACTATTCTTAAAAGGGAAAAATAATCACCTATTACTAACGTACTACCAATTTACAAGAAACCTTATGTTTTGGAGTGCGTGCTACTTGCCATAAAGTGCTTCAATGCCTCATCCAGGGTAGTAAGCATTATATAAACAACTTACATTGTCAAACACCATTTCAGTGACCTGCACTTTTGGCTTCTTTCAAACATTTTTGTGTGATAAGAACATCAGGCATTATTTGATATATTCATTGTTTTATATAACACTTGGGCAATCCTTTATCTTCTCAAAAGTATCTGTTACAGAAAACAGGCACAAGGGTAAACAGCTGCCTCAAAATTTAAGAACCAAAGGAGAAAAACAGTCATCAGTAGAGGTGGAGGAAGAAAGCAAAGGAAAATGAAAGTAGTATGTAGAGTGGAATGCCTTGCCACCAATGTTTTGGTGGTGAACAGGGATACTGTTCTGCACAGTGGTTCTTAGGTGTCTGGTCCCTTGGCAAGTCGTTTTCAGTTTACCAAGGGGTGGAGGTGCTTCGCTATGAAGAGCCTTGTGCACAAAGGTCTTGAATTTCATCCTTTGATTTTAGTGAGTTCCAAAGAGTGGTGCAGAGATTAGTGTGTTTCAGGCCAGGAAGAAGGAGAGGAGCAGAGTTGTCGATTCTGTGAAATTTACGAATGATTTTAGCATAAATTATGTTAGAGTTATCTATTCTGGAGACCAACACTGCCAAGGCAAGGATGATTGTTAGGGGTAATAATAACAGTAGTAGGATCAGTCAAAGCTTGCGCAAGTTGTATGAGGCATTTGTAACAATGTTATTCACTTGAGAGATCTTTGATGGGTAACAGTCTAGTACAATGCCCAGTTTGCAGACATTTTGAGAAGAAGTTGGTGGGTGGGCCATAGAAGGAAGCTGGTCAAATAGAACCAGCAATGATCACATGGACCAAGAAGCATTGTCCAGTTTGAGGAGTTGATACACAACCAATCTGAGTGTTACCAATGTTGGATGCTTTTGAAATATTTCATGGCTTTTATATAGTTACCTGGATCAGTAACAACTTTTATGTGCCCCTGAGTGTCATCTGCTTACATAGGATATGCCAAGTTAAGGCTTTCAAATATATCTGCAAGTAGGATGATGCAGATTTTGTAGAGAGTATGAGAGCGTATCATTGTGGGCCACTTCAGGAAATGATGTTGGAGCAGGATATGCGTGAAAGACAGATATGAGGGAGAACACATTCACTGGTAAGACCTGTTCGCTAGAAATAAAGGAAACTACTTTAGGGAAGTTCCATTCACACACCAGCTACTTTATCGAATGTTAGAGAGATCAAGAAGAATCCAAGCACAAGCTAGCATTTATCTAGTGAGTATATTTTTTTCTGATAGCGTCAGTAGTGGTCCCTGATCCTTGAGATGGCAGAACCCAGATTAAAATTCGCATAGGATGTTGCGATGTTGAAATGACAGTTAGTAGTTGACCATAGATTCCAGTATTTGACAGGCAGGGAACATGAGAAATCAGTGAATAATTGGTAGGCAATTTTGGGACACCATTGGCCTTTTCGAAAAGTGAGATTATCCTACCATGTTTGAGCGGGTGTGGATCCTCCCAATGCTGAAGAGAGGCATTGAAAAATGTAGTAATAATGGTTGTAAGAACTGGTGGGCAGAGTTTAATGACCTTGGCATTGCAGATTTCTTGGAGACAATGCGGCCGGATTGCGGATATTTGCAATTTCACTTATTTCCACTTTTAGGGTACAGGACATGTCAGGGAATCGGACGGAACTTGGGATTGGTGTAACTGAGGGTCATCAGAGCTGGAGGAAGCAGTTATGCTGGCTCGTCTAGTGACTGTTTTGTTATGAAAGTAGGTCAATTAGGTCATCTCCATAAAGGCTTGGGTGAAGTGGCAGTAAAGTTTGTCAGTTCTTTACATGTCTAGAAGACCTTCCTGGTCAAGTTAGTCACTTCAATAATGCAGTTTTGGAAATACAAATTTAGCTTTGCACACTATTTGTCTTAGAGGCTGACCATTACGTTTATGGCCCTGCCTTTCAAGCTGGCAAATATTGAACAACTCGTCATTCTAGTATTCATTTAAATTCTGCACTGTCCAACAAAGATTTTAATATTACTGTGGAAAAAACAAAAAGGTAATGGCTGATTTGATTGAATTAATTGGATCCTTTGGCAATTACTCTGGGCTTTATTTCTCCACATTTACTTTGTTCACTCTGGCACAATATCTAGCTGTGGGGAGAGTGGGAGATGCATCTGTCCAACTCTTTCCATTCCGCTACTGGTTACAATTTCTCCCCAGTCTTAATGTTTTTGTTCTTTTAGGCATGTGGGAACTGGCAAATTTTGTGGTATGGAGAAGCACAACTACACATGCAACCGCTCGCAATGACATCTGGAACTCCTGGGCCACACTATTGGCATTGGTATGCACTGCTCCGCAAGCTCCCTGACTACCAACTGCAGCATGCAAGGAAAATACTCTTGAGAGACAAGCTTAGACTCTGATCTTTTCCAACCTACAACACTGGTGGACTTGCCCTGCACACTGTGGGTGCATGACAGCTTTGGCAATATTAAGTGTGCAGAGCAAACTGCAGGATGGGCAGGAGCAGGAAGCTAATTTTTCAACTTGAGCTTGACCCCAATCAACAATTGGGTTTCATTTCTGATTGATGGCCACCAAATATTTTGCCTTTCCTTACAGATGCTCAAACTGGATTTCCATTTTGTGAGCCTGTTACAAAACCACATTTATCTCGGAGTTCATAGTACAGTCAAGTGTCTGCTGGCTGACAACATTTTCAGTTGACCTAACGGCAACTTAGAGTATCCCTTGAAATGGACTTGGGATTTATTAACCTCCATTATTTGATTGCTGTGACTCCATTGTATTATCTG
Source organism: Triturus cristatus (assembly GCF_964204655.1). Classification (NCBI taxonomy): domain Eukaryota; kingdom Metazoa; phylum Chordata; class Amphibia; order Caudata; family Salamandridae; genus Triturus; species Triturus cristatus. The sequence goes on along the minus strand of NC_140594.1, from coordinate 1,034,365,967 downwards.
GCATAGAACCCATCACTTGGAGCAATAACTCAGTCAATCAAGGTGTATACTTTGGATGGTTCAGTCGCTACATATGAATGTTGGTTTGCTAAAAAAAAAAAAAGAGCAAAATGGACCTGGCCTTGTATTATTTGATCTTGGCAAACTTTATTTTGTGGCACAAGAGGAGCAGCCTAGATAGGCCTGAGCCATATTCTCCCAAGCGAGTGAATTCATTAAAATTAGTGTCAAAACAAAAGGAACAGTAGGAAAATATTAAATCATCAGAGCTTATTGATACTACTTTGGGCTGTTCCTTGGCGGGTGTTCCATGACTGACACAGCAATACTTGACCTCCTTTTGTAGTGGCCCCACATGGATAGTCTATGTCAGAAAAAAAAGTGATAAATATTTTCTTTTTCAAACAGACAGTATAACAAGTGTTCCAGCACTTAGCCCAGGTGGCACGGTAGTGATGCAATTTGCGCACTTCATGAGCACCACTTCCACGGAGGAACTGAATTTGTATCGATAGTGTCCAATCAGAGGTCACTTGTTGGTGCTCCTGCCTTCACCACGCTACTCCGGTCTCCTGAAGGTGCAAATACTGCCTTTTACATTCTACTTGAGAAAAACTGAGCCACAGCTAATTAACTTCGGTTGGACAGAACACTGTCCTTGAAGGACAGGTCTGAGTAAAGTAGCAAACAGTCCCATTAGCAGCAAACCATCTGATAGAGGAGTTTCTCTGCTTTTGGCCATCCTGATCTCAGTGTCAACATGACTGAAGGGCTTTACTACAGATCCAGCAATGAATGTCATGTCACTAATTGTTTCTATTAGGCTGTAACAGCCAATTTGTGGACCAATTTTGCTCATTCCAAAACCTTTACATGGTTATAACTGGAAAAACGAAGTACAGGAGTCTATAGCAAAACAAAAATCAGTAATGTAATAACCACAAATGTATGTTATTAATAAAGCTGCTCTCCTGTTCGATGCAACCGAGAGCATAGGTGACATACTTCACATACTTGATATTTGTGTCAATACTGCATATCACTATGGCTTTAAACTATTCTGAACCTGAACACTCATCAGTAAATAACAAAGAGCACTCATCTAGCTGACAAACCACGATTTACAATTGTTTAATTACATTATAACAGGTTAAAATACATACAAATATTTAATTATACAAAATACATACCAGATCCCAATCAACATTGCGGAAAAATGGATGGCCCTGTATGTCAGCAAATCCAGTTTGTGGATGACAGCCTAAACGGTCCTTTGGGTCCTTAATAAGACAAAGAATAAAGTCACCCGTTAATAAGATCTACACAAAATAGTGAAACACCAATGTAAACATCATTCTCAAGTGAAAAATGAACACCACAATAAACAAGGAAAATTGTTTACTTGTATGAAAACTATTGTTTATCTGTAACAATAGTTTTACATGGGAGAGTGGCAATCAAAAGCAGATGATGTTTGGCCTTTCATGAGCACCTCAATAACCGCTGCCCAGACTGGACTATCCACAATTTATAGGAAAAACAATACTGCCACACCTTGAGTGCTTTCGTGGGAGGTGAATTCCTCGCTGATGCAGGGAACTGAGCTTGATCTCTGCTAAAGTGTGGACAATATTAGTTATTAAAATCAAGTGTGTTAGGGGCACAGATTGTGAACAGCCAAGATGACCAGTTAAACAAGTAGCTCTGTTTTCCTAGCCTGAAACAGATACAGACCTCACCAAGAGATTTGCACACTACCAATGATCCCGTTGCACAAGTTACTTACTTGTGTAACGATATATCTGTAAGAGACATTGGTTAGTGATAGATTCCTTACCTTCGAATATCCCCAGACTGGATCCGGAAAGTTTACATCAGCAGTACCCCTGCGTGTCGGTAGGCGTCGTCATACGGCTCTGCGTATGTCGCTGGCGTCGTAGCCGCCGAGATGACCTAGTCAGAGCTACTTAGACGCGCCCGGACGTCAGTTCTGTACACAACTTTTCCGCGCCAGAAGTGCAGAGCCATGCCAGAGACCGACTACTGGTGCAATAGAACTAGGCCACTAAAAGGGATGACCTGAACCCAAGAGAACAGTTCGCAGAATGGGGAGGATGGGCGGGCAGTAAGGAATCTATCACTAACTAATGTTTCTTACAGATATATCGTTACACAAGTAAGTAACTTGTGCATCTGAAAGAGACACGTTAGTGATAGATTCCTTACCTTAGAATACATACCCAAGCAATACCAACTCCTATGATGGATCTGCGAAGTGAGATTACACCAGAAAGTCACAGAGAACTGATCGGCCAAAGAAGCGGTCTCTCTGGACCGGACTGTCAAGGCAATAGTGCTAAGTGAAAGTATGCAACGAGGCCCAAGTGGCCACCTGACAGATGTCTTGCAGGTGGACACAGCGTCCCAATGCTGTGGTAGCTGCTGTTACCCTGTTAGAATGGGCGCGCAGCCCAGCCGGAGGTTCCTTTTTAGCCAGAGAGTAACAGGCTTTATTGCACAAGACAACCCATCGGGAGACAGTTCGCTTGTGCACAGCCCGGTCTTTCTTGGTGCCCACGTAACCAACAAAGAGCTGGTCATCCACCCGGAACTGTTGTGTGCAGTGGAGATAGAACGAGAGCGCACGTTTTGGGTCCAGACGGTGGAGCCTCTCCTCTTGAAGGGTGCAGAAAGAAAGTGGGCTGACTTACAGTTTGCCCGAGATGAAAGGCAGAGACTACTTTGGGTAGAAAGGAGGGATGCGGCCAAAGCACAACCTTGTCCAGATTAATCGCCAGGAAAGGAGGTTTGCAGGAAAGAGCCTGGAGCTCACTCACCCGCCGAGCCGAGGTGATGGCCACCAGGAAGACAGTTTTCAAATTCAATAACCACAAAGGACAGTTATGAAGAGGCTCAAATGGAGCGCACATCAGATATGTGAGAACCAGGTTCAAGTCCCATTGAGACATCACAAGAGGAAGTAATGCTTTTGAGAAATCTATTGACAACCGGGGACTTGAAAAGAGAGGGCTGATCAGGCAACCTAAGAAAGGCTGAAAGAGCAGAAACGTAGCCCTTGATAGTGCCCAAAGCAGAGCCCTGCCGGGCCAAAGAAAGGAGGAACAATAGGACCTCAGAAAGAGGGGCAGCAAGAGGATCAACAGATTTTGCTGTACACCATGCCACAAATTATTTCCACTGACAGGCGTATACCGTTTTATTGGAGGAACGCCTGGCTGCCAGAATCACATTACAGACTTCAGGAGGCAAGTCAAATGGAATCAGCTGTCACCGCTCAATCTCCATGCAAGGAGGTGGAGGCTGGACAGGTTCGGGTGGAGGACCGTCCCTTGGTGCTGCGACAGGAGATCCTCCCATAGATGCAGTCGGATTGGGGGATCCAAGCTCATACTGAGTAGCTCGGGATACCAAACTCTTCGAGCCCAGTCGCACCTGATCTTCTTCAGCACTCTGGGCAGAAGTGGTATAGGTGGAAAGGCGTACAACAGACCGCAACTCCACTCGTGACGAAAAGCGCCGCCTAGCGAGTGCCGCCTTGGAAACTCCAACGCGCAGAACTGCTGACATTGCGCGTTCTCTTCGGTGGCGAATAGATCTAACCAAGGATCTCCCCACTGCTGAAAGAGACCTTGCACCACCTCCGAGTGAAGACGCCATTCGTGATCCAACATGCACCTGAGGCTGAGTTCGTCCGCCCTGGCGTTCAGGGTACCTGCCAGGTGTTGAACCACCAAGGAAAAGCCTTGACGTTCCAGCCACGTCCAGAGGGTATGAGCCTCCTGACATAGGGTCCACAACGCCACCCCGCCCTGTTTGTTGCAATACTACATGGCGGTGGTGTGGTCTGTGAAACACCTGTACTACTCTCCCCTTGACAGAGGGAAGGAATGCTTTGAGTGCAAGCAGGATCGCCCTGAGCTCCAAAATGTTGATATGGAGCTTGGACTCTGCAAGAGACCAGAGGCCTCTGATCTCCACCTCTCCCATGTGACCACCCCATCCTAGGAGGGATACGTCCGTCACTACAGTGTGCTCAGGTTGGGGAAGGGAGAGGGATCTGCCGCTGACCCAACGCTGGTTTGTGAGCCACCACCTCAAGTCCTGTGCAGTGCCCTTCGAGATCTGGACGTAGTCGAACAGGTTCCCCCGATGCTGCGTCCACTGGAACTTCAGGTCCCACTGCAGAGCCCGCATATGCCATCTGGCATGATCGATCAGCAGGATTCTGGAGGCTATGAGGCCCAGCAGCCTCAGTGTGTTCCTGACCGAAACCCAGGACCAGGGCCGAAAGATCGGAATCATAGCCCGAATGTCCCGGACTTGCTGTTCGGGAGGATAAACCCGAAACTGCGCCGTATCCAGAACTGCTCCGATGAAGAGGATCTTCTGAGAGGGAATCAGGTGCAACTTCGGCACGTTGATGGAAAACCCCAGCAAATGCAGTTCAGCCGTAGTCTGGAGGTGGGAGACGACTGCCTCGGGCAAGCTCGCCTTCAACAGCCAGTCGTCGAGATAGGGGAAGACTGAAACCCCTGATCTGCGCAAATGAGCTGTGACCACCGCCATCACTTTCGTGAACACCCGAGGGGCGCTGGTAAGGCCGAAAGGGAGCACGGTGAACTGAAAGTGCTCGTGGCCCACCGTGAACCGTAGGTAACCAGTGGGCTGGCAGGATGGGGGGTATGAAAATAAGCATCCTGCAAGTCCAACGCTATCAGCCAGTCTTGCGGGTCTAGGGCAGACCAGATCTGAGCAAGCGTGAGCATCTTGAACTTCTCCTTCCGGAGGAAGCGATTGATGTTCCGGAGGTCTAAGATAGGGCGCAGACCTTTGTCCTTCTTTGGAACCAAGAAGTGGTGGGAGTAACAACAACAACCTACTTCTGACGTTGGAACGCGATCTATGGCCCCCTTGGCGAAGATGGCCGTAACTTCCTGCTGGGGAAATGCCAAGTGTTCCCAGACATGCGGTGGTACTGAGGTGGCATGGCTGGAAGGGTAGATTTGAAAGGGTGGAAGTTGCTCCTTCGGACTATTTGCAGAACCCACCTGTCTGAGGCTATGGAGCGCCAGTGGGGAAGGGGAATGTCGAATCCTGCCACCCACTGGCGTCAGGTGGGCCGGAAACACCGGCCTAGGAAGGTTTAGAGGCGGCGGCGGCGGCAGGGGAGGTGGCGGATTGACCCGTCCTCGGGACTCACCAAGGCGGGTCCCACGTCCGCGGCTGCGCCGAGACTGTGGCTGCGCAGCCTTGCGGGTCTGAAAAGAACGCGCCTGGGCGCCCCAAACTTGACCTCGAAAGGACCGAAAAGCGGACCCCGAGGGAGCACGCGTGGTGGCGAGACCCAAGGACTAGGCCGTAGCCCGAGAGTCCTTAAAGCGTTCCAGCATGCTATCCGCCTTGTCACCAAAGAGGCGTGAACCATCAAAGGGCATGTCCAACAGGGTGTTCTGGACACCCCCAGAGAAGCCAATAGTCCGGAGCCAAGCATAGCGATGGAGCGCCACAGTTGTGGAAAGGGCCCTATGGAGAGAATCGCCCATGTCAAACCCACAATGAATAGTAAATTTTGCAGCATCTCTCCCTTCGGTAATGGCTTGAGAGAGAACCGCCCGTGCTTCCACAGGGCACTGAGGCAGCACCTGTGCCACAGGTGTGCAGGAGGCTATGCTGCAAGATCGGAGCAGCTTCAGACCGAGTCTGGTGGAGCTTGTGGAGAGTCTTTGGTGCGCTCACATGGTCCCAGGGAGAGCGCAATACTGTACAACCGGTGAGGAGGGGATGCGCTTCATAGTCTTGATTTGAGCAAGGGGCAGCGGGAGCAATTTACCAGACAGGTCAACCAGCCCCAAGCTTACAACGGCGGCAATACGGACTCATGCCTGGCCGTGCCGGAATCCAAAATGGCGGCCGACACGGTCGAAGATCGTATAGTTGAAAGGGGTGAGGCTGCGGAACTGCATCAAAGAGCCTCAGCAGCAACAAACTCCTTAATGCAACAAGAGGGATATATTGAAGGAGGAGATCGGTGCCTCTCAGGTAAACCATTAAACACTGATAACACCCAGCATTTGGCTGTGCTAGATAGGAGCTACCAAGTTGGCGGTGGAGTAGCAGCTAGAAGCTGGAGCACCACTGGATGTGACCCTAAATCAGCCTGGGTCCCCCTACCACTGGGATCCTGCTGGAACTGTCCCTACCACCTCTCCTCCTCTGACCTGGGGGCGAGCTGGAGGATGAGGCAGTCGGCGTTTACCAGTAACACTGTGTCAGGTGCGCCTGATTGAATTTTGACAATGCCCCCTGGGCGTTAACCCTGTCTATACCCACCACTGTGCCTGAGCAACCTTGGCTGATGCCCGGTGGAGCTGTCCTATGCGGCTACAGAGGATTTCGGCTCTAGTTCACCCCTCGGCCGGCACCTACCTAGCCAGATATTGTTTTCCTCACCTCCCCGTAGTGTTTTCCCTACCTGCCTTCCCTACCCCTGTTTACCACCCCCCCTCTTTCCTTTCAGTCCCCATAAGACATGTGTTTGCGCTAATAACTCCCATTATTGTTAAATATCATGTTCTTTTCTCCAATGTTCTTTACTCGATTTGCATAACTATGTAACCTGTAACTTCACTGATCCTTATGTAAAGTGCTCTGATACCTACGGGTCTAGCCAGCACTATATAAAACTTCTCAAATAAAAACAAATAAAATGAAAGATATGTATAGAAGGTCCCGTCCCCTACAGTCTGGACTTGTGTGGTAGCCCTGTGTGAAAGTGCAAAAAATTGAAAAGAGGCAAATCGATGTACACCTTCTGGAAAACACATGGAGGGGAAAACAACAAGTAAAAAACTGGTTAAAAAAACATGGTTGAATAACCACAATTACATTTAACCTGGAAGTGGGGTGCCAAAGGGGAAGGACACCGTGGCAGGAAGTCCTAAAAAACATTGGTGCATATTGAATTACTGGAGAAATGTGCAAATCCAGTCAAACACCAACCATACGTGTATTTCAGTTGCGAAGGTGGGGTGGGGGGGGGGGATGGTTCCACCACAGAAGTGTCCCAAAGCAGGTGTCCCTTTCAGGCCTGAAGGGTGCAGGATCCGAAAGGACTCACCACACCAAGAAAGGGGGGCAGTCTACTGGCCACAACAGTGACGTCCAGGCTACTCACAAAGTGGCGAGGGAGAAACCTGTAATCAAATTAAATCATTCGGTCAAATGGAGGGTGGGGAGGGAGTCGATGCACACCAATGATGTGCTTGTATAAACATGAAGGCTGAATAACCATAAACAGTAGCAAGCGTAAGTTAAAGGATGGGAGTAGGTGGGGGCCGCCAGTGGCAAAATGCCCGCATCAGTAGCCTCAACACGGTAGGGCTACCGGCTCCGTTATACGCTGGTAAAAGTGCTTTCTAAAAGCGATGGACTAAATGGCCATACTGAGCTGGAAAACCAAGCCCCCTGCATGGCAGTATATATGTGGGTAACAAGGCGAAAGAGGGCGGGGACACCGGTGGATTTAAATCAGCAAAGGGCGGATAGTCACGTTGAACGATAAAAGTAATCCCCCTGCATGGCAATACATAATGCCAGTGTGTTATCAAAGAGCGAAGGACTAAAAAGCCAGGTTGGGCGGTATATCGTAAGCCCTCTGCAAGGCAGTACATATGTGGGCAATGAGGTGGAAATAGGCACGGGACGCCGTTAGCTAGAGGCACGCCCAGGTTTGTGAGCTAACAAAAATAATAATGGAGGTCCAAATGACCATAAGCAGTGGTAAATCGCAGCAAAGCAGTTCTATTTGGAAGTAAAAAAGGCCGGCAGGGACCGCCTAAGGCTGGCAGCGAACACCAGTAGCTGCCGGCAACCAGTACTTACTTCAATGGAGTTTCTCTGAGGCGCGGGGCCTACCCGCGGCTGGCCATCACCGGGAATGCCGGGGCCCAGACGGGTGCCTATCTTATCTAAGTGTAGACATGCAGGAGCCGCAAGACTAGAATGCATCCGGGTACTCAAGTAAATGGGAAAAGCGGGCACCATCTTTAGGTCCAGAGATGGGTGCCATCTTGTAGTGATTAGCCTTATAGTATAGAGGCACTCTTGGCCTTGAAATAACAACAATGTTTTTTAAGAGACTAGTGCTATAAAAGGTACCACAGTATTCATTGCAGTTTGTAGAGGGTCCTGCATATTAAATCAAATGCGAGATAAAAAAAAAAACTCATTTTGGACAATAGTGTGTGAAACAACACAAATCCTGCCTTGTAGTGAAAGGTGTCAAAAAGGGGGTTGGGTGGGGGTACCCATTGGTACTCCATATTGACACCCTTACCAGGTGTGTGGTCAGAATGAAAGAAAGGCTAGACAAATGTTCTGAACAACTGGATATGTCGGAAAGATGCATATCCAAAGTGGAGGATGAAACAAATGAACAGGGATGGAAGATACACTAGCTTGAGAAGCATCTCACCATTATCCTCACAATAAATGAGGACTTAGAATCCATACCCAAGATTCAGACACAATAAGTTGCGTAAATACTGGTCAGATAGTGCAGTTTGGAAATACAATGTTGAAAACAATGTTGGGGCCTGGCAACATTTCTCCACTGTTTATAGCGGAGAGCTCTCATCGGTCCTTGATGCCAAGACCCCCACTAAGTGCATCGCTCAGGCCCACCATAAAAAGGATCTTCTATTATAGATACTGTGATGTAGTAGGCTCAGATTTTGGCCATGGAGAAAAAGTATCGACAATATGAAGGACCATTGACATCACCATACCTGGATTTCACAGTAGCGGTGCAAGCAGCGCAGAAAGTTCATTTACTGGTAAACGTACAGCAGCAAGGTATTGAGTGTGCAATGTTATACCCCGCAAAATTTAAAGTCAAGCACACAAACAAACTTCACTTTTTTACTGCATCCAAGGCGGCATTGGTATTTATACAAGTAGAAGTAAAGAAATCTCTGGTCCGGTTCTCCGAAAGCCCCATGACACCAGCTTTGCAGTCACTGGACGATGACTAATGATAACCTCCAGTTGAAAGAATAGCAACACAATCTGATAGAATATGTATAGGGAACTGGGGAAACATATCCCCAGGGATGCCTGGACATCTCCCGAAAAGCCAAGCCACCTCTGCCAAGTGTGGTGCCCAAGTTCCAAATCGCTCTGCCTTGCGAACTGGTTGTATCCAGTCCATTAGGAATTGTGAACTTTGCTACATCTCTACCATCGACAATTCAGCGGCGCCAAGAACGAGGTCACGGAAACAGGCTCTGGGGAAGGATGCAGTCTCTCGATCGGAGTAGCTTTGGATCCCAAACTTGATCCAAGAGGCCCAACTGGTGCTAGTGGCAAACCCACAGGAGGGGCACCTACTGAGCACGCCTAAAAAAGAGGTGCATGGCCCAGTGAAACACTAGGAGTAGGGTGGGGGTTGCTCTGGCAAAATTTATGGCAGTGCAGAGTGGACCCAGAGGCAGGCATCCGCTAGGGAGCGAGGCCTAGAATGACATTGTTCCCATGCCTTGTTTGAATATTTAGTCCGGCATGGCGAAGTCAAAGAGCACTTCGACTTCTATGATTTTTGGTGCGAATTACCCAACGATTTTTAACGCGATAAGTGCCTGGAACAACTCCATGAAAGAGCCTGGGACCTTTTTTGCAACCAGGTCCTTGAGCATCTTGGGGACGACCGGCTTCGGGCGACAAGCAGTTTCAAGGAGCCCTCCCTCAGCACCTCCGGGTTCATGGCGCAGCAGTCCTCTAGTCTTGGATTCTTGGTCCAGCTCCAAGAACCAAAGGCAAATCAGGTGGGGGTCTGTCACAGACATCGGTCTGTGACAGGAACCACAGGGCTTAAACCCCACCGGCTTTTTAGCGGATATCTGGGTCACACTGGAAGACAAAATCTAGAACAAGGGCTTGAGAAAACGCTGCAAAAAGTCAGTCAAAAAACGACTGGAGATAACACTCTCCGGATCTGCATTGACTGGCAAGGAAAGAAAAGAACTGATCTCAGCACGCTGGGGTGGCACCTATATAGGTACCGCGCATGTCACTTCTGACACAGATGGCACATATGTGTAGCCAAACAACGCCACCTACCGGCACGCAAAAGTACTGCTTGAAATGTTTCTGAATCCATCTCATGACTGGGTAATATTCTGAGGTAAGGAATCTGTGGCTAGAAGTCTCTATCAGATATCACATTAATGGTGGAGTATTATGCACCTGACTTCATATTTCTAGTTGTGGAATAAAAGCATATTGCAGTGTATCAGCTTTGCTCTAGTCTTCTATGTAGATGTAACCTAATGTGGTTAAGCCTTTTCCGTTCCCCAGGGCAGAGTGCATTTCATACAGCTCCTTCTACACAACATGGCCACCCAGAATTTTTACTTACGATTTTCCAAATAGCCCTTAGTTGAATTTGCAACAAATGTCCAAGAACATGTTATTTTCTAACTCATACATTTCTTGCTTGTTAGAGGAGCAAGCATCTCCCTTTTGAGGGAAAGGATCAGGCTCCATTAGCCTGCAGGCAATCACTGCACCAATAATAATACGGTCAATTATTTTAGAAAGGTTGTGCTGCTCATTTTGTGGGAATGAAAGAAGTTTAATTACTTTAGATGTACATGTGTTAATATAAAAGTAAGGTAGAACCGTTATACATTTACATTCAATGTCAAAGCAGAATGTAAATGATTCATATATTAAAAGAAATCAAATGCTCTGTAAAAATTTGAACATTATACTTCACAAGTGGAAAAAGTAAGTTCTACATTTCGGTCTACAATTCACGTTTTTCATAGGAAGTAATAATTCTAATAAGCTTAGGGAGTGGGGTCTAATGTAATGTCACACAGGAAAGGAGCATTATATCTGACCAATGAGTGAAATAACGCTGTAAAAGACCCGCTCTCACAATTAACGAACTGAGCCGCAGACAAAGGCAAATAAAGATGGTGGCGGAAAGAAAGGGTTAATTTCCAGCCGAGCTGAGCTGCTGCTGCTTGCAGGTACAGGCTAAACAGGCACTGGCGATACCAACAGGTATGCCTTACAATTGAAAGTGCCCTGGGGCACCTACCATGCAATCATCAACACACACATGCATCCATTCATTAACCTTTGGACTCATTCTTGAATTAACCCACTCGGCCACTCATTACCAAATCAAAAAAAGAAAATCATCACCACTAAATAATTAAACATTTTCAGTTATAAGTAAGTACTACTGGCCAATGCAGGCATGATACTGCTCTAGCTCTAAACTAACCTGGAAATGGTCACGGAGAAGCATATGAGCATCACGTCAGTGCGCCAATGCCAGTTAGTCTTTTTCTTTTCCACGTCTTCAGACCTAAAGTGTAAAATATCTGCTGGTGACAATGAAAGGACCTCTGACATGGGACTTTTTAGGATGTTGAACAAGCCAACTCACAGATTGGGGAGGTTGGAGGGCAGTGCCATAAACTGAACAGCCCATCGCCGTTCAATATTTTTTTAGATCTTGACAATTTTCATATGCCACCTCCTTCCTAGGACCGGTCTAAAACAGAATGATTTGAACAAGTTTGTTCATGCATAGAAGACGCATCACAAGGGGCAGTACTATGACGTACTGCTGCACGCAATGGAAGCGGGGCTACAACATGCAGTGCTGACGGCATACGTAGGACCCAGCCATGCTCCGCAGGAACATCGTGCAGGGATTTGGATGTGGAAGCAGGTGCAGAAGCCCGGACGGTATCCCTAAACAAAGTAAGTAGAATTGCTTGTCTCCTCATGAAATACTACACAATCATTCTTTGAATAGATTTTGCAATACTCACTAATGGTGCAATGGCCTTGAATCTACCGGACAACATAACACAGAACTATGAATGTCTATTCTGTACTTTTTCTCCCCAGCCACAAGTAACAGTAGGGTCAATGAACCATGTGGGTGTGTGCGACTTGTTTTCCCTGTCCCCCCCCCCGCCCGCCCACACACACACACACACACACACACACACACACAAAATAGCAAATGTGACTAAAATTAGTTGATTAAATGTTGCAGCATAAGGAAAAGCCCATGTCATGTAATACAAAGGGATCTATTATAGGTCCTGAGGAAAGCCACCAGACCCTTTTGGGCTGTACACTGCTGGTTGAAAAATGCAGACCCAATTTTGATGCAGGGGCTCACTAATAGTCTCCATTGACATCATCCTTGTTTCTAATCTTGTAGGAGTATTCTGAAGTACACTCCTTTATATAGAAGGGACTCGAGATGACTTTAGGTTTAGCACAGATCACACCACCAAATGTAACTCTAATAAGAGCTCCCTTCTTTTGAAAGTTGAGTCCACCTAGACACAACAGGTGTTCTGGGTGAGGAATCAATGATAAAGCATGACACTAGTTAGTTCTAGTGGGTTAGAGTTCTTTTAACAATAGGAAGGGTTACCTTGAGGTTAGATTTGGATGAATTAGTAGATATCTGAACATATAGTGGTTTCTCTCCACATTATGATGGACGCTCATAAACTGCTAGATGACGTCTGCCCTGGCCTTTGAGTACCTTGCCAAGTTAATGGCTACTAGGAAGATGTTCTGCTGCTTCGGTCACTTCCAGAGACATGCGGCCTTTTGGCACAGGACCCCATCCTCAATGTTTGTTGCAGTACCACACTGCAGTCATGTTGTCTTCAATGACCCGCACTAGTCTCCCCTTAATAGATGGCAAGAAAGCCTTCCAGACCCAATGAATAGCCTAAAGCTCCAGCAGGCTGGTGCCAGCTTTCCTCTAGACACCACAAAACACTAATCTCCACAACGCTTAGATGACCCCATCAACCCAGTCGAGATGAATCTGTCACTACTGTGAGCTCTAGATGGGGAGGGAGAGCGGTCTGCCTCAGGACATAATGGGACTGGTCAGACATCACTGCAGATCTCTGGTCATCTCCCATGAAACATGGATGGAGTTGGAGAGGCAGCTTTGATGCTGGGTGTAGGAAGCTGGCTCTTTACATAGTATACCAAACAGAGGTATAATGTACAAAGTGTCTAGCTATTCCCTTATAAGTGGACTGGGGCTTGCTCTAGCAATCCCAAGGTGCTCTTCTGGGGGGTTTAGACATTTGATGCATACACAGTTAATACAGGATATTCTGGACTCCATAAGGAGAGCCACACCAATTTATAAAAATAACATGTATCTTTATATTACTTTAGGCACCTAGGTCATCAAAATCAGGCAAGTACGTTTCGAGAGAAGAATTTTTACAGTTTTAAAAAACATGAACACAATGCAAATTCTGAAGCTTTAATGTTATCCTATGGAAGAAAGACAGGTACTTCACAGCGTCTTACGGGACCAATCTCCTGGACTTAAAGTAAGTATGAGGCAAGGTGCAGGGCAGCACCAACAGGTCACCTCGGCGGCACTGGGGTGCCCGGGTGCAGAGTTGCTTTTCAGTGTCTGGTGAACAATGTTAGTCAATGGGGATCGGTCTGGTCGAAAAGAGGCAGTAGGCTTGGACTGGGAAACCAGTCAGGCTGAACCAACAGGGAGGCTCAGGTCTCATGATGCTCGGAGAAGTGGGGGGGGGGGGGGCACCTTTGGTCCACTTACACTCAGGCCAGGGACGAAAGGTGAAGGTGTCTTGAGGAGTCAGGTTTTTCACAGCCGAGCCAGTCGCGTCCAGGGGGCTGCACACAAGAGGCTGCAGGTTACGTCGATGTATCCCCTTCTGGCAAGCCAAAGGTGGGCGTCTTCTCAGGAGGACCTCGCTGACACCAATGGCCCATTACAGCTCAGTCTTGGAGCAAGGGGTGCAGTGCTGCTGACCAGTGTCGGGTTTAAATGGTCCAGAGTTCCCACAGTTCTTGCTTTGGTACCTGCGGGAAAGCAGCTCCGCTGCTACAAAGGAGTTCCGGAGTCTTGGCAGAAGTGCTGGCAGTCCTCCCAGGCTTTTGGAGGCACAGAAGCTTACAGGGTTAGTTGACTTTGGCACAATCGTTAGGAACAGCGAACAGGCCGGAAGGGTTGGCGCCAAGTCAGTTGTTCCTTCCACAGATCTTGCTTTTCACAGCTCTTAAGTCCTTCTTTTAGGTTGGCAGGATCTAATTTCCTGTTGCCAGAGGCTTCCCTAAATACTAGATTTAGGGGTGTAGGGTAGCAGCCAACGGACTACTGACCCCTGGGGTCAATACGCCCCCTATATGACTACTTTGGAGGTTGTCAGCATCCTCTCCTGTGAGGGAAGTCAGATTTACATGCTAAAGGTGGTGGGCCCATGCCTTGGAATGCTAATTCGCAGGTAGTTCGAAGAAGGGGGCTGTAAACACCATCTGCCTGAGCAGGATTTGTTCCTGACCTCCTGAGAGCAAAGGCCCTCACCCCGGGGGGTCAGAAACCTGTCTGTGGTGGCAGGCTCGCTAGGACCAGTCAGCATACTAGTAGCTGGTAGGTTTTATGAGGCACCTCTAAGGTGCCCTCTGGGTGTATGGATTAATAAATCCATCACTAGAATCTGTGTGGGTTTATTAATATGAAATGTTTGATACCAAACAGCTTTACTTTCAGTGAAGTCATTGTGTAGCTGGGGAACTCATTTTTGGCCAGCGTCCAGCACATGTATTTAAAATGGCTTCCCTGTTTATTTGTACTGGCAGTAATTGAATTGGCCAGCACAGGGGTATTTCTGCTCACACAGATGTCTACACATGTAATATAATGCACCCTGTCTTAGGGCTGTAAGGCCTGCCGTAGGGGTGACTTACAAATATTACATGCAGTGTTAGGGGACATGGCACCCAAGTGTGTCTCATGTTGTGTTTTCACTTTTTAGAGCACCTTGACACGCAGCCTGCAGTGGCAGTCTGTATAAGTTTGGTGCTGGGTCCCTTAGAGCGGCACAAGATATGCTGCAACTCTTTGGGGCCCTCTTTAGTAGCTATGTCCTAGATACCAGGGGTACCACTTACTAAGGACTTAGAGGTGCGAGAGGCCTGGTTACTTGGAGATCAAGTAACCAGTTGTCTTGTTTTGGGGGATCAACACTGACACCCTGGTTAACAGGAACCCAGTGTACTTCAGTCAAAGTTGCATCAAATACCAGGCAAGAAGTGGTAGTGGTGGTGGTGGTGGCGGCGGCTGGGGGGACACTACTGCAGCAAAAACTAAATTTCCTACACTGGGCTCACAGGGATATCTGGTTCAAGTGCAAGGCCCACATTCCTTGCTGACAAGGAGGATGCATGAGGTACTGAGAGCAAGAACCCTCAAAGTCAGATTCTGGACTGAACCAGGAACATGGGAAGAAGCCTGAATGCAGGAGAAAGGAATATGCTACTTACCATTATGCATCTGTTCTTGGCATGTAGAGCTGCAGAGTCACACACTGAGGATAAGATCGCCATCTGGTGTAGGGCTCGGATGATTGCAGGTTGGTGTTGTCTTCGGAAGAAGCCTTTGGTCGCGAGATAGGTGACTCCTCCCCTGGACAACAGTGCGCATGGGCATCCACTCCATCGTCAGATTGTTTTTCGCCATGATGGGAAAAGATGGAGTGTATAGGAATGAAAAGAAAGGATGTCCATGTGCAATGTCTAAGTAAGACAAATGCTGGAACAGATACAGGTCCCGGGGAGGCGGGTGGGCGTGTGTGACTGCAGCTCTACATGCCAAGAACAGATGCATACTGGTAAGTAGCATATTCCGTTCGAGGCATATGAGCTGCAGATCACACACTGAGGATAGACTATATAGCAGTGTCTCCCCTTAGCGGTGGTCACCTGTATCCGTTGCAGCAGTTTGAAATAAGGTTTTTAGGACAGCCTGGCCCACTGAGGCCTGTTGTTTGGCTTGCACATCAACACAGTAGTGTTTAGTGAAGGTATGCGTGGTAGACCACGTGGCTGCCTTGCAAATGTCTTCTAAGGGAATGTTACCTAAGAAGGCCATAGAAGCCCCTATTTTACGCGAGGAGTGCGCCCTAGGGGGAACTGTAAGAGTACGTTTAGCCTTTTGGTAGCATATTTGGATGCACTTAACTATCCACCGGGCTATACCGGATTTGGAGATGGGATTGCCTTTATGTGGTGGTGCGAAAGCAACAAAGAGTTGTTTTGTCTTTCGAAAAGGTTTTGTCCTGTCGATGTAATAAAGCAAGGCTCTTTTAACATCTAAGGTATGTATGGCCCTTTCAGCTACGGAGTCTGGGTTAGGGAAAAAGACCGGTAGCTCTACTGATTGGTTAAGGTGGAAAGGGGAAATCACTTTTGGAAGAAATTTAGGGTTTGTCCTAAGAACTACTTTGTTACGGTGTAGTTGTAAGAAAGGTTCCTCTAGCGTAAGGGCTTGTATTTCACTTACTCTTCGTAGGGAAGTGATTGCGATAAGGAAAGCTACCTTCCATGTTAGGAACTGTAATTCACATTTGTGCATAGGTTCAAATGGGGGACCCATAAGTCTTGTTAGAACAACATTGAGGTTCCACACTGGGGAAGGTGGTAATCTTGGGGGAAGAATTCTTTTAAGACCTTCCATAAACGCTTTGATGGCTGGTACCTTAAAGAGGGACAGGTGTTGCCTATTTTGCAAGTAGGCTGCCAAGGCTGCTAGGTGTAAACGTATAGAGGAATACGCTAGATTGCATCTTTGCAAGTGTAGTAGATAGCAAATGATGTTTTGGATGGAAGCATCCAATGGATGTATGTCATTATTAGCGCAGTAGATGGCAAATCGTTTCCATTTTGCGGCATAACATGCTCTAGTAGTAGGTCGTCTGGCTTCCTTTATGATATTCATACAGTCTGGAGGGAGGTTGAGGTACCCGAACTCTAAGACTTCAGGAGCCAGATTGCTAGGTTCAGTGTTTGAGGATCTGGGTGTCTGATTTCTCCATGGTTCTGGGTTAATAGATCCGGGGAGAGGTGTAGCTTTTGATGTGGAACTAAAGATAGTTCCAGAAGTGTGGTGAACCATGGTTGACGTGCCCAAGTGGGAGCTACTAGAATTAGTGTTAGCGACTGTTGTTTGTTTGCGTACCACAAATGGAACGAGTGGGAGAGGCGGAAAAGCGTATGCAAATCTGCCTGACCAGTTCATCCATAGGGCATTGCCCTTCGACTGTGGGTGTGGAAACCTGGCGGCGAAGGTTGGGCATTTTGTGTTTTCGGGAGTGGCGAACAGGTCTATGTCTGGTTGTCCCCATTTTTGGAAGAATGGGAGTAGAACCTTGGGGTGTAATTCCCATTCGTGGATCTGCTGTGTGTGGCGACTTAGGAGGTCGGCCACCTGGTTGTGGATTCCTGGGAGATGTTCTGCTAACAGGTAGATGTTTTGGGGAATTGCCCATCTCCAGATTTGCTGTGCCAGTTGGGACACTTGGAGAGAATGTGTCCCCCCTTGCTTCTGTATATAATACATTGTCGTCATGTTGTCTGTGCGTATGAGGACAGTTTTGTTCTTTAGGTGTACCTGAAAGGATTTTAGTGCCAGGAACACCGCTAAGAGTTCTAGGTGATTGATGTGGAGCAGTTTTTGTTGACTGGTCCATCTGCCCTGAGTGGTATGTTGAAGGAGGTGGGCTCCCCACCCCGTGAGAGATGCGTCAGTAGTCAGCACAACTTGTGGAAGAGGCTCTAAGAACGGCCGCCCTTTGGACAGATTGATGGTGTTCCACCATTTCAGTGAGCGAAGTGAGCGACTGTCCACCAACACCAGATCGGTAAGTTGTCCGTGAGCTTGGTTCCACTGTTGTGCTAGACATTCCTGTAAGGGACGCATTTGAAGTCGTGCGTGTGGGACTATGGAGATGCATGACGCCATCACGCCTAGGAGCTGCATGAACACTCTTGCTGGAAGAGATTGATGAGTTTGAAATTGAGAGATCAGATTTTGTATACTGGTTATCCTGGCAGTGCTGGGATAAGCTATGGCTTTGGATGTATCTATGTTTGCTCCTAGATACTGGTGTAAGTGGGAGGGCTGTAGATGGGATTTGGGGTAGTTGATAGTGAATCCCAAGTTGTGGAGGGTTTGAATAGTGCGAGGAGTGTGGAGAACGCATTTTTGGTGAGTATTGGCTTTTATGAGCCAATCGTCCAGATAGGGGAAGACATGGATCTGTTGTCTTCTGAGGTGCGCTGCCACGACTGCTAAGCACTTGGTGAACACTCTGGGTGCTGTTGTTACTCCGAATGGGAGAACTGTAAATTGATAGTGTTGCCCGTCTACCACAAATCGTAGATATTTTCTGTGAGCGGGATGTGAAAGTATGCGTCCTTGAGGTCCAATGTGGCGAGGAAGTCTCCCTGTTGTAATAGTGGGAGGACTTGTTGGAGGGTGGTCATATGAAAATGATCTGATTGTATATACTGGTTTAGTAGTCTGAGATCCAGTATGGGCCTTAACGTTTTGTCCTTTTTGGGAATCAGGACGTATAGGGAATATACTCCTGTTCCCCGATGTTGAAGAGGGACTGGTTCTATTGCATGTTTTTGTAACAGGGATTGAACTTCTTGTTTGAGGAGAGAGAGATGATGTGAGGACATTGGACGGTGTTTGGGCGGTATGTTCGGGGGGGATTGTATTAGTTCGAGGCAGTAGCCAGACTGGATAATTTGTCTTACCCACCTGTCTGTGGTGATGGAAGTCCAGACAGGTAGGAATTGTTGGAGCCGCCCCCCGACCGGAGTGGAATGGTCTGGGGGGAGTGGTGGCAAGTCACTGTTTAGTGGCTGGGGAGGTGCGGGTGTTGTTGTTGTTGCCCCGCCCGCGACCTTTGTTGTTGTTTCCCCTATAACCCCCTCGAAAATATCCTCTGTTAGGGGATGTTTGTCCAGAATTTTTAAAGGTGGACGTGGTCTCAGTTCCCGGATTTTTGGAGGCTCCTCTATAAAAGGAGCGACGAAAGGAACCCCGGGTTTGAGGAGACTGCAGTGCTCCCATAGATTTGGCAGTCTCATTATCTTTCTTCATTTTTTCTAATGCAGTGTCCACTGCAGGGCCAAATAGCTGCTCTTGGTTGAAAGGTTGAGCTAGAATCGTGGTTTGAACCTCCGGTTTAAAACCGGAAATATGGAGCCAGGCATGTCGTCTGAGTAAGACGCTGGTATTGACCGCCCTAGTAGCAGTGTCTGCTGCATCTAAGGCGCATTTAATGGAGGCATTAGATATTAATTTGCCTTCTTGAATGAGGTCAGTAGCCTGGGATTTAAAGGGCTCAGGCAGATGTTGCATAAGGTCCTCAAGTTGGTCATAATGCGCTCTATCATACCGGGCTAACAGGGCTTGGGTATTGGGTATTGGCAATACGCCAGTGGTTAGCCGCCTGTGCGGCGACCCGTTTGCCTGAGGCCTCTAAAAGCTTAGACTCCTTGTCCGGGGGAGGCGTTTCTCCAGTTGTCTGTGAGTTAACACGCTTCCTGGCATTTGACACGACCAAGGAGTCTAAAGGGAGCTGAGCTTTAATGTATGCAGGGTCCTGCGGGGCTGGTCTGTATTTTTTTTCAATGCGGGGGTTGAGAACCCTAGCTCTAACAGGGTCTTTAAAGACTTCAGTGGCATGCTTTATAACCCCTTTAATCATGGGCAGTATGTGAACAGTTTTTTGTGACTGCTCAAAAGTATCGAGGAGAAAGTCCTCTTCAAGGGCGTCTGTGTGCATTGTCGCGCCATGGAATGTTGCTGCCCTATTTACGAGTTGGCCAAACCCCAAATGGTCATCAGGAGGGGAGGGCTTGGAAGGGTAGGTAGTGGGGTCAGGCATGTCAGGTACTGGATAAGACCAGTCATCTACTGGTGCTGTGTCTGGGAACGTAAAAGGGTCGTTTGGATCAAGAGGATCATTAAAGAAATCAGGGTCCGCCCCTCCCCCTAAATCATCATTATCATCCTGTGGAGGAGGTGAATGAGAAGGAGATGGTAAAGGTAAAGGAGAAGGAGGAGGAGGAGGGGGGGGGATGGGTCAGGAGGTAACACAGGAGAGGAAGGACGAAGCGGTGAAGTAGCACAGTCCTTCTTCCGTATGGGAGCTGGAGGTGGTGTGATGTCCAGCTTCCGTTTTTTGTATGGGACTGCAGTCACATGTCCGGTTTTGGGATTAATGTAGATCCGCTTTCGAGTAGGATCTGGGCGAAAAAGTTCATCCGGCTCCGAAAGTGGTGGTGGCGATGGCCGTTTCGGGTCTTTATAAACTTTTTTCGGTGCGGACGGAGTTTTCGGCGCCGATGGAATCTTCGGCGCCGATGGAATCTTCGGCGCCGATGGAATCTTCGGCGCCGATGGAATCTTCGGCGCCGATGGAATCTTCGGCGCCGATGGAATCTTCGGCGCCGATGGAATCTTCGGCGCCGATGGACTTTTAGGCATCGGTGTCGAAGAACGTTTCGGTGCCGGTGGAGACTTCGGTGCCGAGGAACGTTTTGGTGCCGAAGGAGATTTCGGTCTTGAAGCCTGTTTCGGTGCAGACAGTTGAGTTTTCGGTGCCGAAGGTATTATCGGTACAATAACATGAGGTTTGCTCGAGCCCGAGCCACCTACAGGCTTACATGTCTTCGGAGCCGGGCCCGAGGGCGGGGCTTCTGAAGAGGATTTTCGGTCACGACTGGGCCCAGCTGGCGGAGTCTTGACCAATGTCTTTTTGGATGGGGTAGGGGGGGGTGGTACTCACACGCTGCCCTGGAGTGATGAGGTCATCGGAATCGTCGGCCTCGGACACGATCTCGAGATCTTCGGTGTCATCTTCAGGAACATCCTGAGCAAAGATGTCCTCCGGTTCTGGAGCTGGTTTGGCCAGAATATGGCGTCTCGCTCTTCGGTCCCGGAGGGTCTTCTTGGAACAGAAAGCGGCACAAGCTGGACAGTTCGATTCGTTGTGTTCCGGCGACAGGCAGAGGTTGCAAACCTCGTGGTGGTCACTGTGGCGGAACTTCGCTCCACACTGGGGGCATTTTTTAAAAGGTGTCCTGTCCATCAGCCACTTCCGGAACCGGTCCGAGTTGATTTCGATGTCGATGGAATGAAGATTGAAGAGTTATTTTGATTGCTGGAAGTTTTCTGCTGGAGCGGAAAAAAGTTCATCCGAAACCCAATGGCGGAAAAAAACAATCTGACGATGGAGTGGATGCCCATGCGCACTGTTGTCCAGGGGAGGAGTCACCTATCTTGTGACCAAAGGCTTCTTCCGAAGACAACAACAACCTGCAATCATCCGAGCCCAACACCAGATGGCGATCTTATCCTCAGTGTGTGATCTGCAGCTCATATGCCTCGAACATACCTTTTAACCTTACTGTATCCTGGATTGTGAAGCCTCTGTGAGGAAACCAGATAGCACTTTGGCTTGTTCATGGTGAAAGCCAACATTATTAAAAGTTATACCATAGACAAGAGATGATCCACAACAAACTTCTGTGAGCTCGCCTTCAGGAGCCAGTCGTCCCGGTACAGAAATACAGGAACTCCAGACCTCTTCCGAAGGGCAGCAACCACCACCATACCTTTAATGAACACCTTTGGGGCCGTGGTGAGGCCGAAGGAAAGCATAACAAATTGAAAATGTTCGTGGTACACCTCAACCTGCAGGTAACACCTTTGGGATTATAGGATGGGTATGTGAGAATACACGTCCTGCACGACCTGGGACATCATCCTGTTTTGTGGGTCCAATGCACATAGAATCAGAGCCAATGAAAGCATTTTAAATTTGCCCTTCCACAGAAAAGCATTAAACAGGCTGAAGGTCCAGGACAGGTCGGAGGCCCATGCTCTTTTTCAGGATGAGGAATTGGAGTGAACAACAGTCCACACCTCTCTCAGAGTTGGTACCTGTTCAATGGTAAACTTGGAAAGTAAAATATGCACTTCTGCAGTAGGATAGAAAGATGTTCCTATGAAATTTATTCTAGTGTCAGAGGAAGGTGGGGAGGGAAGAAAATGAAAGGCAGGGAGTATCCCCATTAAACAATCTGCAAGACCCATCTATCAGACACAAAGGATTGCCAACCTGGGAGAAAATCTTGAATCCTGTATCCCACTGTTTGGACATGGAGGACAAACTAAAGGGGCTTGGCAGCTGTTGCAGCGGTGGGATGAGAAGCTGGAGGCATGGCACCCTTGCTGTTCTGTGCGAGGTCTGCTGGTGCCACATGCACAGCCAGGGCCGGACTGGGAACCAAAACCGGCCCTGGCAAAGTGCTCGCCCCCCCCCCCCCACCCGTCGGGGTTGCGGCCGAGCTCTTTACCAGGGCCGGTTTTTTGCCGATTTTTTTACAGGGCCGATTTTGCAGCAATGCTGCAAAAACGGCCCTGTAACAAAAACGGCCACCAGGGGCCCAAAACCAGCCCCCACCCGTGGGGCACGCCGGGGGATTGCCCGGTGCCCGCTACGGCCAGTCCGGCCCTGTGCACAGCGCCTAAAGTGTTGTGAGGTCTGCTGCAACACTGGCTGGGAATCCTGCATTGTGCTTCAGCTAACCCCTGGAACATCTCCTAAACTTGCATAGCTGATGGGGCTATTGTTTGGTAGCAGACAGTAGCCCCAATGATAGTGGTGTGGCTCTACAGTCTATAAACCTTTCCAACGCAGTCTGCCTTCTCTCCAAAGATTCTAAATCCATCAAAGAACATGGCCAGCTGGTCTGCATAATCCAGGCACTCCTTCGAAACACTGGTGCCAACTGATTTGCCAATGCAGTATGTGGTATCAAGTCTTGAACAAGTAACTTATCTCATCCTGCCCATCATGGCTCATCTGAGCCAGGGAGGTGCTAAAGTAGTTCAGAACCACCAACAAGATCTTGCTGGCCATATCTAATAAGAAATAAGTATATTGGCCCAAAAGGCAAAATGTGTTTAAGGACTGCAGTGCCAAGCTAGCAAAAAAATTATTATAAAAATCCATTTGTCACAAGCATAAATCCATTGGGGTTCTCTATATGGGGGATTGGTCGGAATGAATTAGGATTAACCTTACTGCACAGTAAGACTTTCAGGAGTTAGTGGGTTGGTGAGGAAATATGGATTACATGGCACAGGACTGTCACCTGGTTGCTTGTTGACTAATTCGAGAACAAGATCTTGGTTTCCACCACATAGCCATCAAGGCATCCATAAGGGAGACACTGAATGGGAGTAAGAGATCCAATGTTGCCTGACCAGGTTGGAGAAATTCCGTCAGAACATGTGTCTTATTATCAATGGAAGACCACTTTAATTCTGGTATCTCAGCTGCCTTCCGCACCACCATCGCAAATAAGGTCCTTTGCTCTGTTGGGGACTCGTGTGGCGAGTCAATCTAGGTTTCAGGGGAAGCGTCAAGCCAACTAGCATTTAGTACGTCCAGTTATAAGGCAGCATCAGTTCAATGAGGAGAAAGCAAGCAATCCCCCGTCTACATAGTCATCATTATCCTGCGGTGCTACAGTTCGGAGTTCGAACTAAAAAGAGAATGCAGCCTCTGCGGATAGTTGTGTCCTGATGGATGCATCGATTTAGAATCAGGCTGCATAACAACTGGTTGTGCTTTAGATATTTCGTAGGGCAACATGTTATGTGAATTTGTAGAGCACAGGTAATCATTCATGATTATGTAAACATAAGTTGAGCTTAGGCTGATGTCTGTTAGGGGTACAATGGGAGACGGCACTAGTTCATCAATCAGCTCCGATGTACAGCAGTAAATGGTGAAGGCCTGAAGTGAAAGTTTGTATCAGCATGGGTTCAAGGCTCGTAATGGGGCCCAAGGAGGTAAGATATAACCGGAGACAGCGATTCCTATGGACTAGGTGATTGATACTAATAACTGGAACGCTCACTGGCATATACTTGGGTGGAAATTTAATGTCAGAAAAAGAATAAGCACCATACACTTAGTAGAATGGTCAAGAAACACTTTTACTAAATTGATGATAATTCTGACAGAAAATGCAAACCAACAAGGTGCTCTGTGTCCCAAGTGAAGTAGGGGGGTAGTGCTAGTGAGTGGTAAAAAAGGTATAGGTATATATATATATATATATATATATATATATATATATATATATATATATATATATATATATATATATATATATATATATATATATATATATATATATATATATATATATATATATATATATATATATATATTAATTAAACAACCACAATTCAATGTATTAAATAAAAAGAAAATCAGTCCTCTAGTACAATGCTAAAAGGCTTTAACAAGGATGTAATACACACAAAAGTGAAAAGAAGCATATGGCTATATCGACTCCGCTTGTAAAGTACAATAAATCTCATACAGCCATTAAATCCAAATATATTGATCAGGGAGTCTTAATTCATCTGTTTTAAATTCCACTTTATTGCAGTTTAGTTAACATGCGTACATCAGCCCAGCCAACGCATTTCGTTCAATAGGACTTCCTCAGGGTTGGGTATATTCCTCAAAGGAACAGACTAATTTTCCTTTAATCAAAAGTCGTGATCTGCCATGTTCACTGTCGGGTTTCAAATGTCGAGTAGTCTATCTGTGTATTTTGAATTTTGATTAATCATATGCTCCTTTTCACTTTGTGTGTATTAATAACTGTATTTTGTTGTGACTTCTAAGCAGTGGGGTCACGAAAAGTTTTAGCATATAAGATCTAGATACGAAAGAGAAAACTATACCTGTGCAACAATCTAAGGCCCACACTGCTGACACTATAATTTTGGCTTTCACAAGGAGGTAAGATGACATCGAGGGAAGACATGCCCACTGTAACCTGAAAGAAAGCCTTTGAACTTCTTTAGAGCCCAAAGGCATGCCAGACAGAGCCAGAAGTGCAGAGGTATTTGCAGCATAGCCTCCTTGAAGGCCTATATCTGCTTTGGGGCTGATAACATCCCAGTACTCTCTCGACGTGTCAGGAGTAGTCGAGGTATCCGTTCCATAGCTGGAGGCTTTGAAGGAGTGCAGCTTAACTCTTGACACCCTGGTGCCGCCTCTTTGGAACTAGAAGGCCTGGATGCGGTCAAACCCCACTTCATTTTCTTGTGTTTGAGTTTGGACTTTGACTTACCCTATGATTCTGAGCAACAAGTGGAGCAGTCGCAGGAAAGGCCTTGGGTTCTGGCCTGGGACTTGGACAGGGAACAGGACCTGTGTTATGACTTCTTCCTTCTGCTTAGTGAAGTACAGCTTTTCCTCCCAGGCTCAAATTACCTCCCGGTGCATTAGGACGCTTTAGTTACACGACTTAGAGTCAGGACCAGGTCCTAAAGACCCACCTTGTGGGGGTCCATGACCAACATCTGCCTATAGCAGTCTCAGATGGCTTAGGCAGTCATTTTTGGTGGAAACATAATTCTCTAGCAGACATCAGAAGACTGGTGAAACTGGGGCAGGGCACCCTATCAGCGCAAAGAAGGGAACTGACGTTGGCATGCATGGACGGCACTTTTATGAGGGTTCGCTCCATCATTTCCAGGGCAGTGCAGAGCAAGTGCAAAGTCGCACAATGTCACATACTGGATCGCACAAACACTGCTGATAAAATTATCCCAAAGCAGTCTGGCATCTGGGGTATATTCCAAAGGCGAGGAATCTGCAGTTTGAAGAATGCATGAAAATAACCTCTTCTTAGGAGCAATACTGCTGCAAATAAGAGGGACGCCAACATGCTGCCAGCAGTGCTGTTCCTGTTCCAAATAGGGAGACGTTGCACTGTTTCCTCTAAACCGGTACCTTTTGAGCAATGAAACAAATACATTTACTGTCCCTATTTGTGTGTGTATATGAGGAGTGTCTGCACTACTAATGCCAGTTCGGCGAGTGTATGAGATGAAGGGTGACGTGGTGCCTGGCTGTGATCTATGCTGGTGAATGCAGTGGCAGATCGGTGTGAGTTCTACACGCTACTCCAATACACAAAGAACGTCTTTAGTACTGAAGTGAAAGGCTCCTGACTGAAGAAATGTGTTTTCTCTTATGTTTGAGGGCACGCACTTTACAAGATGGACCATTAGGTCTAATCGGAGTAAAAGCCCTTACCTGTGCAAAATGTCCAGTCTGGTCACTGGCTGTGGCCAAGAGCTTTAGATAGTCAATCACTCTGCCCTCGTGTTCTTTGTGCCAGGTCACCCACCTGCGGATAATGTCCACCATGGTTGCAGCTGGTGCTTTGTGGCCCTCCTGTGCTGGCAGACTGTATGAAGCACTTGCATTCCAGTGAGTGCAGGAGTACACGCAGGCCGGCTACGGAGTGCGGCACATCTCTCCCACTGATGTCTAGGTGCCTCTACCCAGCTTTCTTCGCTGCAAGACCCAGCAGCTGCTAGCAGTCTGCGAAGGATTCCCTATGGCTGTTTCTTCCTCGCAGCACTGCCCTGGCGCTTCTGGCACACGCAGCTTGTGGCGCAACTGCACAGAGCACGAAGCGTGGAGTAATCTTCACAGAAGCAATAAGGGTGGTTTATAATGACGCGGGGGCGGGAAGTGTAATGGGCCTCCAACAGTATGGATGCGCACTGCACTCTCCTCAGAGGAATACCACTGCTGGCCAATAGAAAACGCTCGGCTGCCAAGAAGAGGCTGGCCAACAAGAGGGTGGCACCACGAATCCTTTCTTGTACTCTTTTTCTCCAGTTTTACCAGCATGGCAAACCTCTACAAGAGCTGAAACTTTCTCTAGCCACACCTAAAAACTGGGACTCGCAATGTCTATGAAGATGTTTGGAGAGGGAGCGGGGAGTTTAATAGCATGACACTCGGTGCGTCAAAAATAAATATCCGAAAGCAGCCATGGGCTGAACGGGAATACCAGGAAGCACTCGGGGAACAAGAAGTGCGAATAACGAGGGGTTTTACCAGGAGGGAAAAAGTTAGTATAATTCGCTGAAAAAAAGCACATCTCTCAGAATTCAAACTCACAAAGTCAAAATGTACGGTGGAAAAAGTAGCACCCCAGATTCAGAGCTGCGGGGAAGCAAACACCTAGGGTCACAAGGCAGAAGGTGGGATTCACAAGACGGATTCCGAAGGTGTGATGACAGCCCAGAGTCAGCAGTGAAAACCGCACGTCACGAGGCCGCAGCTTCCTGCAGCCGACGAGTACAAGCCGTTCCGGAGGGAGCGAGCATTCCCTTGACAGGAGTCACTGAACAAAGGCAAAGAAAGTCACGCGCGGAAAGCAAAGCGACCATCAATTCATGGAGCCGGCGGCAGGCTGCACAGCGGGAGCGAACCTTCCGAGAGTTCACGGCTACTCAGCCAAAGCATAGCGGTCATCTACAGCAACCAAACAGAACAAACCACTGGCTTTGGAAAGGGTTAAATCGGCAAGCGAGCAGCCAGGCAGTCATGTGTTCGTATGACAGCAGCATGCATTAGAAAGACGCCCACCGAGCCATGGAAATACCGAGTTCAGAGAACGCCCACATAAGAATGGCTAAAAGTGAAAGCAAAACAGCAGCACGTAGTAGGGGAACAAAATGCGAGGCAAATATGCTTCAGGAAATAAATAAAACCTACATGGCGCCGCCCATTACTATCTTTTCAATCTCGCTCGTCAGGAATTGCTCGAAGACACCTGCATACAACCCTTCGAGGCCCAGCTTGACAGCGCGGCCGTGCACATCCCCCTGGCCACAGCATTGGACTGTGCAGACGCTGTGCAAAAAGCTGCACCACCCGATTCACGCGGGAGACTCCCGGTTTTCCGAGCACGCGCTGCCCCCACCCAATAAAAACGGCTGTATTTTAGCTGCCACCACCTGAAATTGATTTTTCTACATCATAAGTGGAGGGGGGAGGGGGAGAGAGGGTCGATACTTTCTTCCTATTTCTGTTTCAAATTCTCCCACTTCCCTGTCCTAGAACGTTGGCATGTATCTGATTTGCGGGTGAGCTGATGCTCAGCACGGTAGGTCAGCGTTGGTTATGGTGCGAAGCCTTAGATGAAGGCTACAGGTGTGGTCTGCGTTTAATATTTTACTACAGAATGCTACAATGAAGGCTGCAGGCCGGACTTCCTTTATGTGAAAAGCGTTCGTTGCAGCCAGTAAGCGTTTATGGGTAGAATGTTGTTTTACTGTGTTAGAGGCAGTATGAGGAGTTTGGTTAGAAGGCATCTCACAGGTGCCATAGGTTTCATCTGTTTATTATGAACGTTTTTGACAAAGATAGTAGGTCTGACTTACTTGTTGTGAAAAGCACATTTTACGCCAACCAACCTTAAAGGATGGATTGGTAGTAGGCCGCTTGTAGTCATATTTTGCTACATGGAATCTTAAAGCGATTATAGGGTTTTGGTGCTAGTTGCGCTCAAACTAACTCGGCGAGTAGGGCATTGCAAGGCCTTCAAATGAGGGCCTTACAGGTTAATTTGTCTGCTAGGCTCTTGTAAATTGTAAGAAAATTAAAGCTAACATATATATGCATATATTTTGTGTGCTACATGTTGGTGTTAAACTGGTATTAATAAGGTATAACCAATGGCCAACCTTGTTAAAGGGTAAAAATTACTAATACAGTAATACTATCAAAGTGTGCAGCATTACACAGCATAATTGGTCAATCAATCATTAATAGGCATTTGTATAGCGCACTGCTCACCCGGAGGGTCTCAAGGCGCTGGGGGGGGGGGGGGGGGGGGGGGAACGCTACTGCTCGAACAGCCAGGTCTTGAGTTGCTTCCTGAAGGCGAGATGGTCTTGCGTTGTCCGGAGGTGGATGGGGAGGGAGTTCCATGTCTTGGCTGCCAGGTAGGAGAAGGATCTTCCTCCGGCGGTGGCTCTGCGGATGCGGGGGACGGTGGCGAGAGCGAGGCTGGCGGAGCGGAGCTGGCGGGTGGGCTTGTGGAAGGTCAGGCGGCTGTTGAGGAACTTGGGGCCCAGGTCGTGGAGGGCCTTGTGTGCGTGGGTGAGGAGTCGGAACGTGATTCTTTTGTTGACGGGGAGCCAGTGCAGGTCTCTCAGGTGTCCGGAGATGTGGCTGTGTCGGGGGATGTCCAGGATGAGTCGTGCTGAGGCGTTCTGGATCCGTTGGAGTTTCTTCTGGAGTTTGGCGGTGGTGCCGGCGTAGAGGGCGTTCCCGTAGTCCAGCCGACTGGTGACGAGGGCCTGGGTGACCGTCTTCCTGGTCTCCGTGGGGATCCACCGGAAGATCTTTCGAAGCATGCGCAGGGTGTTGAAGCATGAAGACGAGACGGCGTTGACTTGTCTGGTCATCGAGAGGGAGGAGTCCAGGATGAAGCCTAGGTTGCGTGCGTGGTCTGTTGGCTTGGGGGTGGCTCCCAGGGCGGGGGGCCACCAGGAGTCGTCCCAGGCGGAGGGTGATGATCCCAGGATGAGGACCTCCGTCTTGTCTGAGTTCAGTTTCAGGCGGCAGTTCTTCATCCATTCGGCGAGGTCTTTCATCCCTTCGTGTAGGCTGGCTCTGGCGGCGTCCGGGTCGCTGGTGAGGGAGAGGATCAGCTGCGGGTCGTCGGCGTAGGTGATGATCTTGAGGTTGTGTTGACGTGCGATGGATGCGAGGGGGCTCATGTAGACGTTGAAGAGGGTGGGGCTGAGCGATGACCCTTGTGGAACGCCGCAGATGACTTCGGTGGCCGCTGACTGGAACGGGGGGAGGCGGACTCTCTGGGTTCTTCCGGCGAGGAATGAGGTGATCTACTCCAGGGCCTTCTCCTGGATGCCGGTGTTGTTCAGGCGCTGTACCAGGGTGCGGTGGCAGACAGTGTCGAACGCTGCGGAGAGGTCCAGGAGGATGAGGGCCGCAGTTTGTAATGTACACATTATTTGGAAATCGAGAAGCATCTGTCCACCAGTCTAAAGCATAAACGCAACTAGAAACCAAACCTCTGCGGGGTTGCAGTTCTCATGCCCAAGGTAAAAGCCTGATCGCACTTCTGCTCTAACATTTTCAGGGAAGAGAAGCTGACCTGTAATGCAAGAAGGACGACTGTCATGATCTTGGACCAGCACAAGGCCTAGCTGACTTGAGAATCTGTGTAGAGTACACCTTAAGGGACAGAAACCACTAAGGACTCACAAAATACGGTCAGCTTAGTGGACCAGAAGAAGCACGAAAGGCAACAGTCAGTCATTGTCTGGGCAACAAAATTGCAAAGAGCCTTTTTTTAAGCGAGACATCTTTTTAGGGAAATAGGTGAACATGCCCCTTCCTCCCTGTACTCTTACAGCCCATCATGTACCTTTTCCCAGTCCAGAAGTAGCCAGGAGTCTTAAGCATTCATTTCCCTAGCGCTCCTGATACAGGAAGTGTATGAATCACCTTTCTAGACCTTACAGTTTGGTAGATATAATTTTGAAATTGGACTAGTTCTTTATCCGTAAACTTGTCACAGCAAAAATAACGTCCACAGTTGTAATTACGGAGATACAGGCCACTAGAGAGGCATTATTATGCACAATTTATAAAGCGGATGCCTACATAAAAAAAAGAAGGTTTCCCATCTCTAGGCCATATTACGGAAAATAGATCAACCAGAATACTGTAAAAGGAGATGCGGAATTTGGAAAAATCCAAATGTCGAAAAATCTATGTTTTTAAGAATTTGTGAAATGGAGAGAGTGACTGACACTTCCTTAATGTTGAGGATAGATCATTCTAGAGTCTGGGTCGAAGGCAAAAGACAGGCGTGTCTCCTTGGCGGGTTTTTCCAATTCTAGGAATTACGGCTAACTTCAGATGACTGGAACGCAACAAGCGTGCAGGGGAATACCAAGAGACCAAGGTTCTAAGAAAGACAGTACCTAGATAGACAATGCCTTGAAATGTACACATTGCTCGATGGGTAACCAATACACAAGTGAATTAAAATGTGAGCTGATCGACTATCTCATATGACTCTTGGCTTCAACTGAAAACCAGCTGAGACCTAAACTGGTTCCAGAAACACTTAAACTGTTCTCTGAGACACTTGTAACTCAAAACCTGGTATCCAGTGGCTTGACACCAAGACACAGAAGCTACCTTGACTGCACCATAGTCTACATCAGTAGAAACACGCGTTTTACTGGTAGGCTTTTCGGTTCAATGACTTTATACTCCGACTAAAAAACAGTAAGATGTACATCTCTACACCTAGGGAAAATCACTGGTACAGAGGGACTAAAGACATTGTAGTAAGGTCGCTCAATTAAATCATTTTTGTCTGCAGCTCTCGTCCTTCAACTACATCTTTTGTAACCACTGCAGCAAAAGCCTCAAGGAGTCCTGAAATTGCACAAGTTGAGACATGTGTAGAATATACCAAATTAAGCTACTACCACGTAAACATGATAATCCATTTGCATGGTAATACAGCAAAACAGAACGGGACAGCACCTTGTACGTTTTCTATGTGCGTTATATTTGAACTGGGTTTAATTTACATGTACAACACCTCACTGGCTGGATATGGACTTTTGAGTAGACCTATTGTGTCATATGGTACGAGTCCCTAACCCCCAATCATCATCTACAGTACACCTGGTCTGCTTGACTTTTTAGGTCTCGCCTGGAGAACGCAGCGCGAAGCGCTGCTGTCGCCAGCGAGATCTATTGTTGCTGATTTGCCTCGGAAGTGGGACAGGAGATGGGCACGCGCAGGCTCTTGGCGGATTTGAGTTGGTGTACGCGCTTACAGCCACGCGGCGTGCACATCTCCTGTCCCCCTTCCCTCGCAAGTCAGCATGCAGTTTCACTTTCGTGAACATTCACTCGTTAAAAATGCAGCATTTGTTGGTGGACGCATGATTTACTGGCTTTCTCGTTAACGAACAACAGTATGCACACGTAAAATATGCGCGCAGTAGCTTTTCCTATGAGTGTACGACTAGCTTTTTCAGTACAAATAGCGATGATGTAATATTAGCATGCGGTAGGCTATGGCGCGTTCGTAAACACGTGCTACTGGCTTTCTCTGTAAACAAACACCAAAGATACCACGCGCCAGTTTTGTTAAATAAACTTCGCAAAAAAGCACGCAGTACCTTAATGCCCTTTAAGTTTGCAAACAAGGTGCTCCAAGTATATTCGCGCAGAATTATTTACTATTTATAAAAGTTGCCTACTAATCTATTTCTCCCTCTTTATAAACATACACAATGCTACTTCGGTACAGTTTATCACATGTAACATTTCACTTTTGCAGGAAAAACACCATATTTATATAATGCTCTACTACTACTTATCAGTTCCAGCCCAAGTATTAGAAACTCATACTATCGCAATAGATTACAAAAGGAAATACAGGCAGACCGTATTTTCGTATCCTTGCCTACCAACAGTCACTCTTCTACAACTAGAGATATTATCCAACCATCACAACCATATACAAAACAATACTTAGTTAAAGCATACCACACATTGCATGCCGTTTATTATATATTTTAAAATAATCCGCTATTAAGCCTGTTCGCAATACATAAAATACCCTTTTAGACTTTACAGACTATAAAAAGACTAACACTGTTTACACCGTTGCTATACTAAATGTCACTATTAATTATACTGAATATGTCGCCTCTAAAACGTCCTAATAAAAATACGCTAGGAATTTATAACAATTAAATGCCACAAACTAGACATTCATACATTAATATTGAAAAGCTTACACTTTTGGCGCCATTAAAATATTAATCTCCCAGCTGCTCAGCTCCTCGCAGACTGGTAACATACCACATTGTGCACGTGTATGGCATCGTTAGCAAAACGCCATGACCAGAACTGTGAACGAGCACGGAAGCCAAGTACTAGCACGTTCGTTTTTTTTCCCGCAGCATGCGTCTAGCAGTGTTGCGCAACTTTATCAGTAGACGATAACACACACATACTGCATTGGCATAACACATCTTAGCAGCCATCACAGTAAGATGGGGCACTTACGCTATAGAAATTTGTTGTGGGAGCAAAAAATAAGGCTGCGCCTACAAAGGAGCGTCAACAGTATTTGCTGATAAAAAATTGCTCCTATACGTACAGTCTCACCAAGTTTCCGTTTAAATAAATTATGTACACATGCCAAAGAACATCTAAAAGCCTACACATCTTCTGTACCTTTATGTGTCACCCCTACAATAGTGCACTTCAACATCCCTCGCTGCTGTCACACTACGAAGAATCACTGTTGCTATTGCTACCTATTACTTTAAGTCCAGGGAGACAAGCCATACCTTTTGTTAATGAAATGTTGCTCCCATGCGCACAGTCTCTCCAACTGCCGTTTAATTAAATAATGCCCACACAACAAAAACCCTTTCAGCCATCACAGTAGGAGGGGACACTTACACTATAGAAACCAGTTCTCAAAGCCGGAAAAAAAACCTGCGCCTACGAAGGAGCGTTGTTAGTTTTATAAGATGCCCTAATAAATCAAAAGTAATTCATGGCATTTAATTGGACACCGTGAATAAACAGAGCACATTCTATTTTATTTAATAAGCCGCTGTAAAGAATATTGCCGTGGCTCAAGCAGCTTGAGGAGTGACTTTTTTACAAAATATTAAAAGAGCGTATAGGTTGCTTTAGAGACCCTGAACCTCTTTCAAAGCTACATTAAGGAGAGATAACCAATATGCAGCATAAAAGCTGCAAGTGGGGGGCTCTCTCCACTAACCTTTAACCAGTCAGACATAAAACTGCAAAGTTTCACTAACCTCACAGAAGAAGCGCCCTCTAGTCTGTGTCAAAGCCAAGCCCCGTATTACTGACTTCTTTATCTCTGTGAGCTACAGTTACATATTTACAATTAAATCTAGGGGGTAATACTTTGCTAGCACCCCGCGCGATTGGCCGAGCAGAGCCGATGCAAGCACGCGGCCGGCGCCATAATTATAAGCAGTGCTCAGCCTCCCGTGGCAGCCTCCTTTGCAATGCAATAGGTCTTGCATTTGCGAGAGTTGGAGCTATTGGCATTGTAAATGACAATGCCTTTTATTTATGCGTTTGAAAACCTGCAAGCGGTGCCTGAACAAGCACTTATAGTCCTTGCTTATGAGAAGCAAGGCTGGCAGTCTCCTTTACTGCAAGCCTTGCTTCTCGTAAGCAAGGACTATGCATACAAAGTGCATGTTTATGCGCCGCTTGCAGGTTTTCAAACGCATAAATAAAAGGCATTGTCATTTACAATGCCAATAGCTCCAACTCTCGCAAATGCGAGACCTATTGCATTGCAAATGCTTGTCTACTATACTTGTCTGCTTGACTTTACTACTCAGAGTCAAGTGCCCGAAAGGAATAACTTTGATATACAAGAAGAGTGCTATAGTACTGCTGGCTCTGTGAAAAGTTTAGGTTTAATAATTAACTGATATTGCACACACTGCCAAGCTTAACAGCTCTTGGGCAGTACATCAATCAATCAATCAATCAATCAGGGGTTTGTATAGCACAGCTACTCACCCTTGAGGGTCTCAAGGCGCTTAACATACACATCAGTGGTAAACAACAGTACCCACAAAAAGGTAAACAATATAATTCTAGGCATCCTGAATGCCCAGAGAGCCCAAGAAAAGAGATGCACATAAGTGCATGTATGGAATTCGTAGTAGTGTTTGTTTTGACCACTAAATCGTTGTGATGTGTGTGAGACTGTAATGTGAATGGTGTGAGACTATGATACAAATAAATATTAGGAGAATGCATTGGGAGGTAATGAATTTGTGAAGGAAGGAAATTAGTCCAGGGTGACAAGATTGTGATTAAATGAGATTGTGAGTTACGAGATAGTGACAGCCAAAGTAGGCTCCACTGACAGAAGAAACCAAATGCAAAGTAGCAGTCAACGCTTTTCCTCTATAGGTACGGCCCTTTCGTCAATGCATATTTTCAGGGTTCTCATTTTCAAAAAATACTAAACAAAAAGTGGAGAGAGGAATAGCAATTTATGTAAGAGATTAATTTTTTTACCTGAAAATTTGGTTGTTTACGAGATTTGACCTGAAGGCTTTGAAAAATTCCCAGGTTATGTATCTGGCGATGCTACTCTAGCAGGAGAATTATCGTTGTGGAAGTGAAAGGGTTGAGATTTGCGTGTACTTGTGTGTGTGAAAAATGATCAGTGCCTCTGGGAGGTACAGAACAGGAAATTAAACTGGCTTTTGGCGAATCAAAATACTCATTTTTATTTTTTAATACTCGTATTTTTTTAAGTCTCTCTCTAACTAGCTGTTGCTGCTGTCCTTAACTGACTGTATCTGAAGTTTGCCTCTCACAGAGAGTAGCACTGAAGTATACAGAAAAGTATACTTCACCTTGAGAGAGAGCAAGAGAGACCTCCGACAGGACTAGGAAGTGGAGCTGGAATTTAAAAGTCTAAACCATCATTGTTTGGTTTACTCGATCCCACTCCCATTGTGCACGTTTCACAGTCAACTGTTAAGCTGGAGCCAACACAAATGCATGAAATGCGGGATCCCCACAGGAAAATGTGTCCCTTGGACACGTATGCCAGTGACAAATCGCTACTTCATATTACCAAGTCTAACAAGCATTGGAATAACCAATAGGTCTCGCCTTTGGGGCCTTATAAGTGTTTACCCAGAGCTATGGACTTTGCCAATGTCTTTAAGCTGTGCTGTAGAGAAGTGTGGCTGCTGTGCAGCTTGCTGAAAAGTTTTAATAAAAAAGTGTCAGAAGCATTTTTGTTACCTTATATATGACCAAGAAGGCATTATGTACAACTGAACAACCATATTAAAAAAAGTATTTACAATAAAAAATGTCCTCAGTTTTCTTTTGTTCTTGCAATGCTGGCAACTTGTTTCTGCCTATTCCAATGGTTGTTTGTTAAAGCTTTTTTTTGAGGGGGCATTAAGAATCGGAGGGTGAAGGTTGGGAACTAGTACCTGTATTATAACACTAGCAGCGGCCAGACGCTAGGGGAGAATCAACAGATGCCAGATTCAGAGAGCAGGCTGAGGTGGTGCTGAGGGATGCTGAGGTGGTAGTGGTGGTGGTGACTGGTGTGGAGACGATGCTAAGTTGATACTCAGGTCTTGCTGAGTGATGATGTGGTGGTGCACTAGTGCAAAGGCGATGCTGAGTGAGACTGATGTGGTGCTGAGTGATGCTGTGGTGGTGCTGAGTGATGCTGAGTGATGCTGTGGCGGCGCGGACTTCGTTACACTGTGCTTAAAAACTGTTGTGTAAGGGGAGCTGATTTCCGTGTGAAGCACTATAATGCCGTTGGTTCAAGTTCACGCTATAATTATGTGGGACAGGCAAGCGGGTGTGGCCTAATGTAATCCGACAATAGCAGGTGAAAGCACTAAGCCCGGAAGTTGTGTGCGCGCGTGCGCTAAACAGAAATAACAAGCGCGCGCCTCAAGTGGGGGAGTGCGGCCAAGAGCAGGGACGCGCAGTTTCCCTTGCCAGAGCGAGCGCAATAATTGCTACCAGATGGCGCTGCTCGCTCCCTCAAGGGAATTGCCAAACGTGTACGCGTTGCCATTCAAAGCAATGTGTGCACGTTTTTGCCTGAAAAAGGGAATCTATGGCTAAAGGTCTTTTTCCTACGCAGCGCATGCGTGTGGGAGACCTAAAAAGCATTGTCATTTACAATGCCAATAGCCGAAACTCTCGCAACTGCGAGACCTATTGCATTGCAAAAGCTTGTCACTATCTTGCACTGAACAAAACATTTGATGGGGAAAAATAAGTGCGGGTCCCAAAAATGAATGCTGATGAGCCCCACCTGAAGCCACTAGCTCACAGTGAGCACCGAGTCTAGCATTTCACCCATCACTTCAGCGTGAATTAGCACCAAGGGGGCTGGTGGGCTTGTCAGACTGCCTGTTGTTAAGTGGTGTGAACAGCAGCAGGGTGACAACAGCCATGGTGCCAGGATTTCCTGTGTTTCACACAAGCACAAATGATGAGTGCCCAGTGGAGCCCGCCCTCATCCGTAATGTGCGCTGCACATGACGGGCCATGTGCCGCCCCCTTAATAAGGTCAGAGCTGCTGGAATCCTTTATTGTGAAAGCCAGACTCCGGTCTGTTTATGTTCAGCCCAGACAATGCTTGGCTACACACCGCCAGAGTCATTAAAGTGATTAGCACCAAAAAATAAGCCGGTCAAAATGTAGACGCTACTGTAGACAGCGGTACCAGGAGGACCCTCATTTTCGAATGCTTCTCTTCCAAAGCACCTCTCATTTTAAAGCAGAGCCGTCCATTACTGTTAGGTTTGTGAAATAAACATAACTTCAAGTAACTTCTTCGGCCACAGAGTGGATATGCACCTGAATCTCGTTTCTTGTCAAAGATTAAGAAGGCAAGGGTTATCGAATAATGACGGGTGGCAAAAAGCACAGCTGAATGTTCGAACTTCGGTTACAATACTTGTTTAGCCACTTAAGTGCTAGCATTAAACGACATAAGATTACAGCTAACTCCTCCCTTCCGCCGCTCACGTCTCCAAGAGTTCGCACAATAGTACCATAGAGGCGGAAAATGTAACTATTTTTGCAGTTTCATATCAAGCGAACTGGACCCAAAAGTATTGGAGCGCTTTACATGAACGCCCGTTACATTGAACAAGAACACTAGGACTTGTGATGGTGGTGGAAAATCCGGCGGAAACTTAAATTAGGAGTATAAATTTACAGTGCAATTGTTTTGCCGCGCCTGCTTTTCGTGTCTTCACTCTATAAATTACAAGTCATATGGCTTTCATAAAAAAAAAAAAGTTTGATGTTTGAAATTTAAGTTTCACAAAACATTTTAACAGCTACAAGAGCAAAAACGTAATAACACCTGTGACTAAAGCGCTTAGAAACGGCAGAAGTACGGTACGCAGCGCTATGTAATACACATTTCCATTATTCTATTGTCATTATGCGTTTAGACATTATAATATAGGCTTCTGCTAACCCTTGCAAGCATATTTTACTCATTCTCGTTCCGATCAGTGTTTATTTTGTTTACCTCAAGAAGTATGAGAGGCATAGTGATTGAACACACACAACAGAGGCATCTTGCGAGATAACGCAGTCCTGCAGCCCAGGTAAAGTCAAAAAGCCAATCACATCTACTTAGCGAGGAAGGCAGATGTTTGTGTATTTGGCCAGCCAGCCATCGACACTCGGAGTGTTATTTTCATACCACGTGCATTGCCGGATTTTGGGAAGTCAACTTTTGTCTCACATGCAAATGAGTGAGACCTGCAAATGGATAAAGACCACTAACTGGGATCCGGCTAGCAGAGAGTTCACAAACTAGTTAGTTATGCCAGTTTAGGTCACTGGAGGTAAACTTCAACAAGCATTGCCCGCGCGTGCGAGCGGCTGCGAGACGCGATATGTGGGGGGGAGGGGGAGAAGCAAAAGAAAACAAGCCCGGGAGTTGTGTGCGCGCTTGCAAAAAAAAAAAAAACACGCGAGTGGTGTGCGCAAAAGGAGAGGCCAGGGTGCTAAAAGCTGGCGGCAGCGCGGGTGCGTGAACGCAAGCGCTAGGCCGTGTGGCAGCACTTTTAAAAGCCCTAACTAAATGTCTTGCAGAGCAGCGCATGCGCTGGCTCAGGCGAGACCTAAAAACTACGTTATTCGGCTATCTG
Organism: Triturus cristatus; assembly: GCF_964204655.1. Taxonomy (NCBI): domain Eukaryota; kingdom Metazoa; phylum Chordata; class Amphibia; order Caudata; family Salamandridae; genus Triturus; species Triturus cristatus. The sequence continues at coordinate 1,034,327,401 of NC_140594.1, read as the reverse complement.
GCTGTAGATTCTTAAAAGTGTTCTCCTCTGTAGATTCAAGACCCATATTTAAGAAGTTGCAACTGAATTAGAAACTAGCTCAATCTTGGATATTGAATCTTAATTATGCTAAGAGTATCAGGCAAGCAGAATGCTAAAACTCATCACCACTGCACACAATGCATTTGCAGTCTACCCATGTGTACTTCTAGAGAGGAAGTTCTCCATATACCATACAACGTATACTTTTTAAAGTCTATACACTGCAGCCATTGGTGTGATTTTGCAAGAGTACACTGGCATAAGACAACAAACATGTAAGGACTCATTACTTAAAAAACAGAGTGAATTATTTGTTTTAATGTGCTGAGAATAGAAAATATATTTGGTAACATCTTAACTCACTTTAAAATGTTGTTGCAAAAGACTAACATTGGGCATTATCAATGCATGCTGTTTGTTTATTTGGCTAGTTTCAGAAAGCACAACATTGCTGTACAAGTCAGGGAGTGAGGGTACACAGAAAATAAGGAACAGTTATGGGGAGAGAGGACTAGAACAGGCACAGAGCTCTGCAATAGGATGTGGGCAAAAAAATTGAGTGAAGTTGGGGGGCGAGGGAAGTTGACAATGTGAAGAAAAAGGCAGTCACTGAGGGGTGGTTGAAGAGTGGTTTGTCAAACAAAGGTTAAGCACTTAATTATAGCAATGAAACCACTTCACTTGTTCAGAAACAAAACTATATTACAAAATAAAATGTGTTTGCAAAACTGTAGTCTTACCTTATTTAGAAAACTTTTGAGAACGCTAGCAGCCTTAACTGAAAGGGATCTTGGTATACGAATTTGCTTTTCCAGAATAACTAAAATGAACAACAGAAGTTCATTGGAATTATGTTTATTTTCAGAACATAATAACGCTAAAATAACCAATGCTGCAATATACCTTGGAAAAGATAGTCCTCCGTGTTTTGATCAGGATTATCTGAGCTTCCAACTATGTCAAATGGTGACCTGCCAGCCATCATCTCAAACATGAGAACTCCCAGAGCCCACCAATCTACGCTGAAACCTAAAATAAAGCAAAACAATACAATCAATTATGTAATAAGCTTATTTTTTATATTGCTGTTACCAATGCATTTTATCTGTTTCAAATATCTAGATCAGATATACACAAACAGTTTAGACATTTACAAACAGAAGTTTGACTTTCTTGAATTTTATAAATTGAGATTGTATGGACATTAACAGACGCCAAGACTTTAATGGCAATAAAGTTCTTGTCTGGGAGTGGTTCATATCAAGCAGAGTCAAGGGGAAGGAACGGGTGTGGAATCTTCCAATATGGCAGCTTCTGTGTTGGGTATACTAGAATGACCACCTGTAACCAAACCTACAGGAAGCAAAATAAAATGTTCTGAAACCTGACATAAAAAAGTTTAAGAAAATGTAAAAGCAATGGCTTTCACGCTGATCTAATAATTATGGCAATACAATGTGACACTATTTGGACTGAGAAGATGCCTTCCATGTCTTGTATGTTCGGGTGCCAGAAAGGTTTGTTTGGAGCCCAAGCTCTTCTGTAAGCAGAACATAGAAATAACATAGCTCTTCATGGAGAAGAGGCGGGGCTGGTCACAGAAATTGACAACTTTCAGAAGTCAATACACAACAATGCTAGTCTACTTGACTGCTGTGAGCTTGATACAAACCTGCTACGGTCGTTATAACGGAATACTCAAGTCCCAAAATCAAATAATATTTTTCGGTGATCCTTGAGCACCTTCACCCATAAGAAGTGAAAACACAGACAGGATAATGAAACAGAATATCACTAATTACTTCTGACCGCTTCAAAACAAAATGGTAGATGGAGCTGTCCACTAATGTGAAAATCCAAGTTAACGGATACCTTCAATACATAAAAATATGATAAATACAGGTTGTGAACAAGATAAGGATAGGAGTAATGCAGGTGGTGGGCCATCCTTTACATCACTGGACTGTACATCTTGCCACAAAGGCGGCATTTAAGGCAAGACTGCCTTAACCAGTAAGTAATTTATACTTCCTATTTCAAGCTACAACTCTGCAGGCCTCTTGACACTATCCACGAGTTATCATATGTTTGACAACAGCTTCAAGAAGAAAAGCCTTTGAGTGTTGGGGTCACATGCATTTAAGAGTATAATTTTTTAACATTCTAGTTAAAACAAATAGGCTTTAAGTTTTCTCGCAGACTGAATGCGTGAGATATTCTAACTTTTTGTTGTCCAAGCATCGCCACACAACCATTTATACTTTGCATCATGCCCCATATAGGCAATCTTTAAAAGTGATGTATCTATTCTGGACAGAACAGAAGGGTGCTCATTCTGCACTGTAATCCATAATCTCCCAGCCATCAACTGCTCCCAGCAAACTGGACCCCACCGGTTCTAACCCCCACTTTGGAGGGAGAATTGGCGGGAAAACCAAGATAGGTGGAGAGGTGTGCCCACCTTTGACAACCCCACCACTCGGGTGGGGAGGCGAGGCGCAACTCTCAGTCCCTGCCATCTTGAAGATGGGGGACCCCACCTGTCAGAATGAGGCTTAGGTCCCCCTCCCACTGGAGGGTGACATAATAGGGGGTGTACCCACCCCAAGGAAGGGATACACTGGTCCCGACCTGTACCTACCTGAAACACCCCTAAATTTAGTACTATGGGGCAACCCTGAACCTTGTCTCCGCAGACAAGCAAGAAGAAGGATCGAAGAGCCGTGCTGAAGGAAGAAGAGGAGAATACCAACTGACTGGGCCTGTCCCAACCTCGACCTGCTCCAGCAGAATCCAGTTGTGTCCTGTAGCCAGCAGCCCCCCAGAACCCGGTGGACCTGCCCTGCCTTCCCTACAAAGACTTTGTTTCCTGTGAGCACCTGACTTGCTCAAGAATCAGGCTGTGGCCGAATCCCTGAGTCTGCACCAACCACTCTGCACCTTACGCCTATGGCCCGAGTTAGAGTGGCCGAACACGACAATAAGGTTTCCCCGGCGATCCTGACCTGGGATCTGGTGATCCCGGACCTACCTCAATCCTCATGACAAACACCTGCGGCCTCTATCTGGAGGATCCTCCAAACCGCGACCAGAGCTGGTAATGAAAACCAGACGCCTAAAGACACCCCTGCACCCGGCACCCCACGGCCTTGGGTGACCCAACCAACGGTGTTCAGGCAACCCCCAGCCTCCCAACTTACCTCTCCAACAAGAGGTCACCTTCAGAAAGTCTTCCTGCCTGAGCATGCAGTGTTTGCTCTGACTGGAGTTCCCCCACTGGGAGGAGGGGGCAGCTCACGTGGAAGTGAAAGCGGGGGCAGCTCAAGTGGAAGTGGGGGGGGGGGGGGGGCCAATGCTGGAGCGGCAAGCGTCCAAGTAACCTTGGAGGACAAGGGAGCCACAATGAACTTTGTGATTACAGTGGTGGTTCCGAGGAACTGTGTGCGCAAAAGAAACATTTGTAAACTTGAGTTTCCTTCTTCCGTCTTTTTATTTTTGTGATTTTTCTGAGCGGAGATTTTCCAAATGTAGCGATGCTACATCCTTTCCTGCTCGCTCTGCTCAGCGGTTCAACGGATATTCAGAACATTTTATGTTTCTTTAATTTGTAAGATTTTCTATAAGTATTGTTAGCCTAGAGAGGGTCTAAGGCCACTTCTTCCCAAACCTGCGTTGGTGAGGATCGATGCTGTGAAGACGGCGACTCGGGAGACTTCTACTGAGAGACCTGACCTGACCCATTTATGACAATTAGCTAGAATAGGTAATTATGAGAATAATGATTTTGCTTTTGATTGACTTTCATTTGAACTAATTTTAGATAAAGTACCATTATTTTAAATACAGTGTTGGTGGTTATTTCTTGTTGTTTATTGAATACTCTATTTTGATTATTGTTGTTTAGATCATGACTCAGGACAGTATCAAACTGATCCTATTGGCCTCACTGTAGATACAGGGTGTTTAGGAGTTTTCTCTCCGCAGGTTCAAGGCTGATAGAGTAATCGAGCGTATGTTAGTGAAATGGGCCCAAGTGTATGATGAGTGCATGTGCGTGTATCTGTGAAATTACTCTATCCGTGGAAGTAGGGAGAATTTGTATGCCCTGAATTGCACCACCAACTCACGGGACAAGCGGGGGCCCAACTCACGGGACAAGCGGGGGCCCAACTCACGGGACAAGCGGGGGCCCAACTCACGGGACAAGCGGGGGCCCAACTCACGGGACAAGCGGGGGCCCAACTCACGGGACAAGCGGGACCCAACTCACGGGACAAGCGGGACCCAACTCACGGGACAAGCTGGGACCCAACTCACGGGACAAGCTGGGACCCAACTCACGGGAGGGACAAGGGGGGGCCCAACTCACGGGAGGGACAAGGGGGGGCCCAACTCACGGGAGGGACAAGGGGGGGCCCAACTCACGGGAGGGACAAGGGGGGGCCCAACTCACGGGACATGGGGGGGACCAACTCACGGGACATGGGGGGGACCAACTCACGGGACATGGGGGGGCCCAACTCACGGGACATGGGGGGGCCCAACTCACGGGACATGGGGGGGACCAACTCACGGGACATGGGGGGGGACCAACTCACGGGACATGGGGGGGACCAACTCACGGGACATGGGGGGGACCAACTCACGGGACATGGGGGGGACCAACTCACGGGACATGGGGGGGACCAACTCACGGGACATGGGGGGACCAACTCACGGGACATGGGGGGGACCAACTCACGGGACATGGGGGGGACCAACTCACGGGACATGGGGGGGACCAACTCACGGGACATGGGGGGGACCAACTCACGGGACATGGGGGGGACCAACTCACGGGACATGGGGGGGACCAACTCACGGGACATGGGGGGGACCAACTCACGGGACATGGGGGGACCAACTCACGGGACATGGGGGGGCCAACTCACGGGACATGGGGGGGCCAACTCACGGGACATGGGGGGGCCAACTCACGGGACATGGGGGGCCAACTCATGGGGCAGGGAGGGGGAACAGGTCTACGGAATTGATGCATGCTGCTGAGGTCTGCCAAATAGTTGTCCACCCAGGTATGTACAATAGGAGGAGATGGACTGTGATGTATCGCCCACCGCCAGATGCCCTGGGCTAGAGCAGACAACTGTAGGGAGTGTGAGAGCCATGCTTCACAAACAAAACATGGCAGTTGTGTTGTCTGTCCAGAAAAGAACCACCTTATGTTGAGCTAGAAGAAGGAATGCCTTAAGGACTAGTTGGATCACTAGAAATTCAAAATGCTGGATGTGGCGATCCCTCTGATGGGTGTCCACACACCTTTTATAGTTAGGCCTTTTAGGTGTGCTGTCCAGCCAGTAAGTGAGGCCTCTGTGTTGATGGGCGCTTGCAGAACTGGATCCATGAAGGGCCGTTCCAGCAACAGGCTACTGACATTCCACCAGTGCAGACAACGAGGAGTACGCCCCAGATCAAAACTCCCAGTGAGCCTCCACTTACGACTACTGCGTTGCTAGGCACTCCTTTAATGGACACATGTGTAACCTGGCATGTGCAGCTATGAAAACCAGACGCCAAAAGACACCCCTGCACCCGACACCCCACGGCCTTGGGTGACCCAACCAACGGTGTTCAGGCAACCCCCAGCCTCTCCAACCAGAGGTCGCCTTCAGAAAGTCTTCCTGCCTGAGCATGCAGTGTTTGCTCTGACCGGAGTTCCCCCACTGGGAGGAGGGGAGAGGTGGGGCCATTGGGGGGGGGGGGGGGGGAAGCGCTCAAGTGGCCAGAAAATGTATTTTCTGGCCAAATTAATCGGCGTCCTATACAATCTGTGTGTAAATATTTAAAATGTATTAACCGTAGTCTATAGTTTGGACAGAGCTCCGCTAACTGCCCACAACAAAAGGACCTCTGTTCCTCTGATAGCGGAGGGTGGAGCTCCCCATTCCAATGTTGAAGGGATTGTGGTCGGACTACTGGCGCCGTGTCCTGCATCTGTCTGTACAGCCTGGTGACCAGCCTCCGAGGAGATGGGGAGCGGACCAGACCCTCCAGCGCCAGGAAGACCGGTGGGGGGGGGGCCCCGCCGGAAAGTTCACACTTAGCGTGCGGCATGCCGCCCGCAGCTTGTAATATAAAAATAATTCGGAGAAGTGCACCATCCGCCCCTCCGCCGCCACCGGGGGCTGCATAAATTTATTATCTGGAAATAAATCTGCAAACGTATGAAGGTGCATCCTCCGCAGCAGAGGCGACCCAATTCCGTCCTCAATACAAGGCAACAGAGGGTTTCGCGCCAGGGACAGAGATGGGGCATACAAAAGCGGCACACCTGCCCGTCGTCGCAGTTCCTCCAAGACCCAGCGCAGCATCTCAGCAGAGTCTACATCTCCCCGAGGGTGGCGCGCCTTCACACATCTGGCCACTTTCAGCGGGACTGGCGCCACAATGTCTTGTTCGACAGCTACATGAGGTTGGAAGGGAGTCGGGTGCACCCAGAAGTGCAAAAATTGGGCCTGTGCACATAGGGCGTATAGGCGCATGTCCGGAGCCCCCAGCCCTCCCTGTTTTAAAGGCAAGGTCAGCATATCCCAGGATGCCCGTGCCTGGCCTCCAGCCCACACCAGCGTAAGCAGGTGCGAACGCAGCATTGCAAAAAATTGTGATGTCAAAGGAACTGGGATATTCGCAAATAAATATAAAAATGTAGGCAATACAACCATTTTTACCAATGCAATCCTGCCCGTAAGGGACAGAGGCAGTCTCACCCATATCTTCACATTCTCCTCCAACCACGCAACAGCTCTGCCGTAGTTCAAATTCCAAATTTCTTGAGGGTCCCGGCTTAACCAAATTCCTAGATATTTAACAGCTTCCGCCTCCCACCTTAGGGGGTATTCTGAAGTGACCCTCGGGGTACCATCCGTCAGCGGGAAGACCACCGACTTGGACCAGTTCACCGAGATCCCAGCCAAACCTTCAAAATCGAATAAATTCACGTAGTACTATGTCCAGGTTCTCCTCCGGGTTTATGAGATAAAGTGTCACATCATCCGCATAGAGCGATATCAACAAACATCTGGAGCTGAACCCTATGCCCCGCGCCGTATGGTGTTGTCTAATGCGGGCTGCTAGGGGTTCCATCGCTATTGCGAATAGCAGCGGGGATAGTGGGCACCCCTGTCGCGTACCGCGCGAAATGGGGAACGGGTCAGAAATCATTCCGTTTACCCTGACCCTGGAACTTGGCATAGTATAGAGCAAGCAAATCTTTTTAATGAGTAGCGGGCTAAAACCTATGCGACTCAGTATTGTAAATAAATATGGCCATTCCAGAGTGTCGAAGGCTTTGGTGACATCTAAAAAGACCACCGCGGCATGTACGTCTGGGTGCAAATAGTGTAGGGTAGAAAAAATCGTGCGGATGTTGTGGGATGTAGAGCGCCCCGGAATGAACCCCGACTGATCTGGAAGAGCTATTAGAGCTAGCATAGGTTGTACTCTGTTGGCAATCAATTTGGCGAGAATTTTCACATCCACATTGATCAGAGAGAGCGGTCTGTATGAGTCCATCTCCTCCGCCGGTTTGTCGGGTTTTAGCAGCGTAATGATCAATGCTTCGCGCATTGTTGCAGGCAATATCCCTACCTCCAAAGCCTACTCGTAGACTGCGAGCAGTCGGGAGCCAGTTCTTCAGCGTATGCCTTATAAAAGGCAGTAGTCAGGCCATCTGGGCCCGGGGCCGTATCAAGAGGTAGGCTTTTGATTACTTGGGCTACATCCTCCGCATTAATCGGGAGGTCCATATATTCCCTATGGGTATTATTAAACCAGACCAGCGCTATGGACTCCAAAAAAGATTCCATCCCTTCCGGACTTGCGTCCTGAGTGGCAGTGTACAGGCCGGAGTAGAAGCCCGAGAAGGCATTCAGGATGGAGTCTTGTCCCCTAATCGTGGCGCCCGACTTCATGCGCAACTCATGAATGTATGCCGCGGATCTGGAAGGTCTTATCATAGTTGCCAGTGTGCGGCCTGGTCTATCCCCCTCCCCATACCTCCTTGCCTCAGCATATTTGCCCAAAAATTTCACCTTGCGCCGTGCCTCCTCAGCGTATTCTAGTAGCTTAGCCTTCAATAGACCTATGGTGTCGTGGGTGCCCGTCTCATAAAAGTTTTTTTCAAGGTCTTTAATGATAGCCTCCAGGGATGCAAACGTGCCTCGTATTGCTGTCAGCACCCCCGCCTGGCGGGCTATGCATTGGCCCCTAATAACTTTAAATGCTTCCCAAAGGGAGGATTCGGTAGCCACCGATCCTGTGTTCAGCGCAAAATACTCAGTAATATCCCCTCTAATCTCTTCTTTAAAGGCCTCATCAAGCAAGGCATGCGGTGGGAGGCGCCACAAAAAGCTACGATGGGGCAGACCAGGCATCGATAACCTCAGCAGGCACGGCGCGTGGTCAGACAGAGAACGGGGCATATGCTCGACCTCCGCTGTCCACAGAGCCACATCCCTGGATAGTAAACAATAGTCCAAATCGGGACCATGCATAGCGGTGGTCAGAGATATAAGTTCCCTCCCTCAGCCCGCCATGCCTGTCCTGCCACACATCAATCAACCCCTCCTCCTCCACAATCGCCCTCAGGGCGGCGCCAGCCATCGGGTGCAGGCTACGGGCAGTGCCCTGTCTGTCCAGTGCATCATCCAGGACCGCATTGAAGTCGCCACCCCAGAGAATAGTACTACATCCGGTTGCCCCCACCATCGCCCAGACCCTGTGAAAGAACTCAGGGGAGTCCACATTCGGGCCGTAAACAGCCACAATGGTCACCGGCACCCCACATAAGAGTCCCTGAACCAGTACATATTTCTCCTCTGGATCTCTTTGTGCCATCCCTTCTTTCCAGTCCAACCCTCGTTCGATCAATACAGCCACCCGCCCGAGCATAGTTGGAATACGTGGCAGAGTATACGTGACCCCATCTGGCATGACGAAGTTGGGGAGATGCGTGATCCTGCCCTTCTCTCTGGCGAGCCTTAGGATAATATCTCTATCTTGGTAGTTCAGAAGCTTTGCAATGATTGGCCTAGGCGGCGCTCCAACCGGTGGCCTCTGACCCAGCGATCTATGCGCCCTTTCCACCACAAAAACTGCAGATAGATGCGGGTCGAATAGTTCATGAAGTAAGTCCGCTATGTAGATCTCCATTTTGGATATAGCGGTTGTCTCCGGAATGCCCGTAACACGGAGGTTGTTGAGTCGCGACCTGGCTTCCAAGTCATCATTCTTCGCTCTAATGACTCACAGTAGTTTATCTATATGCAATAGTTGCTCCTTAGTTTCTACCTGAAACTCGTGGAAGTCAGTGGTATGATTGTCGAGCGTGTCCAAGCGCGTCTCGTGTGTCGCAACCTGTGATTTAACAGAGTCAAGTTGCGATGTGAGGGTATCCAATTTAGAATCAATGCTGCAGAGACTAACCTCATCTCCAGCAGGAGGGTCCTCAAATCTTCCCCTTGATCTTCTGCGACAGGTTTGTGCCGGTCCTCCGCCTGCGACGCAGCTTCGGAGTCCGCATGCCACGTCGCTCTTATGGTCGAAGGTGAGTTTCGGATGCTTCGCGTCGTGCTTCCCCATTTCAGCAGATACACTACGCCCACTGCGAGCTGCAGGATAAAGGAAATCAGCCGTCTCCCAAGTAGATCTCTCCTTCCTAGACTTTGATAATCCTCCACAGCAGGCCGTCGGGTGGGGGCAGGTGCATAGGACAGATAAGGCGCTCTCCAAGTGCCATCCACCGCGCCGCAGGCGGATCAGGCCTCACATCCGCCTTTTCAGCTTCCGAGCACAGGACAACTGGGTGCAGCCTGCGAATCAGGCGATCCCGGCTCCGCAGCGGCGCAGCAGTGTGTGCTTAAAGTATCACATCCAGTCCCCATCTACATTAGCTAGGGCCCAGGCTGGTCTCCTCCGCTGCCCAATGATAGTACTTCCAGCTGCGTAGCGCCAGGTAAGCACAGAAGTCACGAGTGCAAACGGCCCAGCAGGCAGATTTAACCTCGTTTGGTCAATACTCCAAGTTGGCGCGATGTGCGCATACGACATACGGGGGGGACCGGCAGCACAGCGACACAGCGAAGCACCTTCACAACTCACAGGGGGGGCCCGCGTCCAGTATCAAGCACCATCTTACTTCACAGCAGGCATATTATAACAGTCTCACCTCCTCTGCCCCTCCGAGCAGGGGGCTCTCGCGGTTAGCAGCCACTGCGCCAGAGAAAATGGCCGTCATCAAATGCCCCCACAGGTATTGCAGAGCGTCGGTTACAGCAGGGCCACTGGAGCAGCAGCACACACCGGTGCAGCAGCGACGCGACTCCAGGCCAGCGCTCGCTGTTCCACCGGTCCGCACCAGGAGTGTCCCGGGCGACCCGGCAGGACGCCTCTCGCCTCGCAGACTCACCGGGGCCCGGGCGGCCTCCCAAGCGTCACCGTCGGATCCGCGATCAGGCGAACGGGGTCACTACATCCCCGCTGAAGTCAGCGTCCGGGCTCCACAGGGCTGCACAGTTCTGCCTTCACACAATCGTAGGCGCAGATTCACCTCACCAGCTTCAGGGCCTTAGTCGGCGCGGGCGCCCCGGGCTCGATTTTGACGGTCCTGCCCCCGCTCCAGGGAGGCGTCCGGTCCTCTCGCAGCCAAGGCTTCGGAAGGCGATATCTCCGTTACCTGTCGCCCTGCGCCCTCAATTTTTTGTCTGCCAATGCCACATAGCCCGCGTCAGCTCCGCAGCAGGTCCGGGCGGGTCTAGCCGATCCGAGAGTGCAGGATTAGTAAAGTATTTTTTTCCGGCCGGCGGAGCTCGCTCAAGCGGCGGCCATTTTGCAGCTCAGCAGGCCACGCCCCCCAAGTGGGCTAGAGTTGACTGGATATTGCATGAAGTGCATTTGGTCTTTGTTGACCTGCCAATATCTGTCCATAGTAGCAGTAATTTTTAAATGGACACCTGTTCACTGAAAAGTGGAACAGTAACAGAGTAGACTATTTAACAGGCTGCCGACAAATCTCACTACATGGTAACAAATGTTGATCTGAACAAATTTAGAGCAATAGACCCAGCAACTAAGTGTCAAAATGATGAGTGATCATCCCCACTTAATGAATTCAGCAAGGTTAATGTTACAGTTTGATAGAATTTGTTAGTAGCACTCCCACAGCTCGCCAAAGAAGTGACTTCTGAAACACCTGCCAGAAGGAAACCTGCATTACAGTAATACATCTGCATGGAAAGAAACCCAAGGATTGCTTAACAGTAAACTGAACTGTGTTTGGTCTTTCACTGAAACTTTATATCTCTGGAGCACTATGTAAACCGGATTATTCTGTCTCAGGAGCTGGGCGTTCCTCTTATGAATAGCTGCATCGACATGATCTTTGCATATTCTGTAAACATGCTTTCCCAACGCTTGCACAAAGTTAAAAACCAAAATTAACAGTCCCTGTTAAAACACTTTAAAGAGGTGGAAATGCAAGTGCCTCGTTTTTACATAGCATGTAAAACTGGTGCTTTTTAATTTCCTGAATTTCTGCAGATGCGATTAGCCCAGGATCACAACATTCAAATGGGAAAGTGAACTTGGGCCTCCTAATTCCACAGCTGGCAATTTAGCCTTGTATTATCTCTCAACTACTCCTCAAATGCCACTGTTGAATGTAAATCCATCTATCATAAGGAGTGCTTCTATTATTCCATTAAAGTGGTGAAAAATACTAAGCAGATCATTTCCATACAGAGGTCTCCTCAAAGGGGGACGGGTTCTGGATGGGGGGGTAATGTGACATATCTTTAATCAAATGGGGCACACATATGTGATCTAAACAAGTCAATATTGGGCCAGCAAAGAAAATGAAGAGCTTATTTACAGTCCAAAAAGATTTGAAGACATAAGGTGATCGACTAGAAGCTTATACCATTCTTTTCAACAAACAGAAAAAAAGCATAATAAACATCCTCAAAATGCAGTCTTATTTTTCCTTTTATTTTCTTTGCACACAGTCATGACTTTTAGCACAAAATAAATGTGCAACAGAATGAAAATTATAAAGCAACTATTGCTCCTATAGAGATATCAATCAAATTTCAGCTTAAATATTTGCATTCCTCACGAATTCCAACATTAGGCATTTTAAATACCAAAGCAAGTCTGTGAAGTAAATAAAACAGACATTCAAGAGCTGGGTAAATAATTACCATAATCTTCTCCTCTCAAGATCTCTGGGGCAATATAATTTGGAGTACCACAAAAAGTGCTTGTTGTATCACCAGGCCTCAATCCTTCCTAAAGAAAAAAAGCAATTTTCTGATTTTAAACAATTTGTCATGTGTTTTAGCGATCAAAACTTCAGCAACAAAACATGGTGAGAGACCATGTATGCATGTAGGTAGGTCGAAGCATGTGTTTATGAATAGAAATATGAATGCGCAGGCAAAAGTATGCAAATGGATGCACACATGTTGATTGATGCATGTATGAAGAAGGGTACTTGTGCGTGGATAAATGTGTGTATGTGCATCTGGACTTAGGGTGGAAATATGCAAGTGGTGGGTACATTTGTAGAAGAGAACTTAAGTGTAGATTGCCGGTTACAGTCCAACTGCACTGGGGCCAAGAAAAGAGCATGTATAGTATCGGAAGGGTGAAATGGAGAACCCAGATATCAGTACATACAACTGAGATTAGTCTGAAAGGCTCTGGCAGCTCAACAAGCACTGGCAGCATAGGCAGCAAGCATTGAAAATGCATTAGGTCTCGCCTTTGATTAAGTTAAAGCCATTTGCTTTGCTAATGGTATTGTATAACAAAGCAAATGGCTTTAACTTAAGAAAACACAAGACCTATTACGTTTTTAATGCTTGTTATGGCAGTGTTTGGCATTCTAAATGAGATACATTTGAGCTCTTATAGGATGAGTTGTCCCAAAGTGTAGACTGAATATATTCATAATAATAAAAGTAAACTCCGAGGTCATTAAATGCGTGCAAGGAATAAAAGAAAACCTGCATCATGATTAAGTGCCAAAACCATAAATGTTCCCTACCTTCATTTGGTGATGAGCAAAACTACTGCTCGCAAACCTTATTGTCCGTCTCTATCCTTTAAACAAGCACTCCAACTGCATGCTACTGCTGACAGGGGGTGCCTTCAGATGCAACTAAGTTTCAAAAACACCACTACGTCCAAACTACTACCGATCTCAGGCTCTCATATGACCCGTTTGTATTTTAAAATCATGACGCCTTTGCCTTTTCAGAAAAAACATGAACAGTCGTCCAGCCTCTCATGTTAGGTTATTTCATCCGCAAATGTTTGTTGGTAGTGCTCTGAAGAAACACGCACCCTGGCTTTGTGTGTATTGTGCAAAAACAGTTGGACAGAATGCAGAACAATGTCATACATTCACCCCAGTACAGAGATCTGGGCCTAAATCCATCGTTTTTTTGCTCACCGTGCCATTCCAGTTTGAACCCAGCCATATGCAAATCAGTTTTGACCCTGTGCCTCATGGGAACAGTCCATCCCGAACTGCCAAGCCAGGTCCTCCCTGGACTGGAAACAAGCATCCTAGGACCGGTTTCAGGCTCGACTGTTCCCAGGAGGCACAGGGTCAAGACTGATTTGCATATGGCCATGTCTGGAGTGGAGTGGTGAGCAAAATAACGATGGATTAAACCCAGATCTGTGACTGGGGGTGAATGTTTTGTCAATGTGCAACATTCCGTCCATCATCTTGTGTGTTTTGCTGTTCGCCCTATGTGGGAAGGGTATGCCCAGACGTGGGTCCCGTGCTCACTACGCCACTGGAGTCAAACTATCCTGGCTGAAGAGGGGTGAAACCCCAAAACTGGTCCTAGGATGCTTGATTCCGATCCAGGGAAGACAAGGCTTGGCAGTTCGGGCTGGACTGTTCTCAGGAGGCACAGGGTCAAGACTGATTTGCATATGGCCATTTCTGAACTGGGGTGGCATGGTGAGCAAAATAACGATGGATTAAACCCAGATCTGTGACTAGGGGTGAAGGTTTTGTCAATGTGCAACATTCCGTCCATCATCATGTGTGTTTTTGTGTGTATTGTACCTTACAATTAGAAGAACTGAATAGCTTAGTTCCGTGGTGTTTGCGCGCAACCTTGAGTCCTGAGTTACGAATGCTTTTATCAAACAGGTTGCTCTTTCTTACTCGCAGTATAACTCGCAGCGCTTAGAAGAACCATACTTCGTCCTTGAAAGCGCAATGCATGCTGGAATATCACGAGCACAAACTAGGCTCCAAGAGTCGGATTCTAGAACAGACATGGGTTAACAGACTGTGGTTTTATCAAGTGAACAGCTCCGGTTTGACTACGGGACAGGACAGCTCTGTTCCATTACTGCATTTTACAAGTCGGGCTATTTCTGGAGCACAAAGTGTGATGTGCATTTTCAATCTTAAAGCAGCATACATCGAAACGGCTGACAAGGACACCTAAAAGGTGCCCGATTAGATTGCTTCTTGAGAACTGATGCAGGTCTAGACAATGTAAATTAGCACCGTCCCCATTAATAGTAACTGGGCTTAACGTAGAGAGCACGCTAGTAATAGAAACCGGAAATGAACAGGCTCTCTGCTTTGGCAAAGGCAGCCACTTGTTTATGATTGCATCGCGCTTTCACTAAGTGAAAGCGCGATGCAAAAATAAACACGCGGCTGCCTTGGCCACAGCCGAATGACAACAACAAGCGCAGTCCCGAAAGTGAAAGAGGACCGCGCAGCAGACGGAGCTTGGCAGCGATCTCTTGTCTTTATGTGGCCATGTGTTTCTAACACATGGCCCCATAAAGATAACAACTTGCTTTGCAACAGACGCAAAGTAGGCAACAGAGTTGGCTCGGAGGCGAAAGGGCGTCCACCAAAAAGCCTAATTTCCAATGGCAGGCCACCGTTTAGCATAAATGGTGACGCCAGCCAATGGAAATGAGGGGCGGGGCTTAAAGCCCTCTTCTGAAAGTCCTCTCTTACAAAATCTCTCGCGGTGGCGGAGCAGGGCTCTGCCCTGCAACACCACGCGAGACCTAAAAAGCTTGAATAGGGCAAGTCATCTTCCCTGCAATGTTAGCGAAGGACACATCCAGTTATGATATTCCCCAGGTGAAGAATTCTCTCCCCATCATCCAACCCTGGAAGTCTAGGGAGTATTGCAATATAAACCCAGCCAAGACCGAGCTTGTTCTAATTGCAAATGCCAGCCATCAACTCCAGATACAGAAATGAATGGTGCAATGAACAACTTCACACTACATGTTGACAGTGCCAAATCACTGAGCTTTCAAATTGACAAACTACAAATTTAAGAAGAACTATATCAAGACTGTCTGGCATCAACTGACCATGTTCCTCAGAGTTAAGCTACTTTACTTAGACTACCACTTCAGAACAGCTTGTCCAGGTGCTTGTTTTTTGACACTATAATTAAGGCAAAGGTGCACTAGCAGGCACCCGAGAAACCCAACTTTTCTATCAAGTGTTCTTACAGCGTTCCGCTTAATCAAAGGCCTTCGGATTTGACAGGACAAACCCCAAAATCTTCACAAGCTCGTATCCACTGCATTATCTTGATAAACTGCTGCATAATCTACAAAGCTGTGCAGAGGCAGCACACTATAACTGGCATCCACAATCAAATGTTCTGGAGGGCCAAGTAAGACATGCAGGAGGAGCATCATGAGATCTGAGGCCATGAAAACAAACAAGTGAGCCGCAGACAGCAGGCTGTCTTATATTATGCATAAAGGGTGTGGAATGTAGCTGCCAGCACAATCAGTCCCCCACTTCATAAAGCAGCACAATACCCTAGGCTTAAAGTTTAACATTCTTTCCGTTTAACCTCACAACTACCAGAGGTTTAAAAGTGCCACCATATCCCTTGAAGCACTTTGCCCGCCACCATCTTCCTCTCGCCGCCCCCTAAAATATGCCGCCCCCTAAAATATGCTGTGCTAATTTCAATTCCTGTTGCCCGTCACCCATTTCTTTCTGCACCATATTCCTCCCACTACTGTAAGCACTCTGTGGCTTTATAACTAGACTCATGTCATGTCCATACAGTCAAACCGGGGACTACTGGTTGGGAAATGGTAGTTGTGTTATAGGGAATTACTGGTATAACAAAAAATGTTGTAGTAAAACTGCCAGTTCAGGAAACCAAAACGAGGTTTGACAAGTTCATAATTTGCTGGAGGCTAGACGTTAATGTACAATAGGTGATATGTCTGTTAAATAGTTTAACTACCTATACTCAATATTGCTAATTATAGATGTACAGGCTGAGACGTTTTCACACGAGTTATAATAAACAAGTTAAGATATTTCTAACCATATTGTGTGAGTAATAAAAGAAAAACAAACTTTAATTTTTGGAGGAAAAAGACCCTGCATATACGTACAAACCGAAATCTTAACTGGAGAGGGAAAAGAGCTAGCAGATTAAAAACAAGCTTGAATTGAAACTAAAACATCTTAACTATTTGACATTTCTACCTTAATGTTAGCTAAAATAGGGACAAATTAAGATAAAAGGTAAAACGGTTTAATAAACTTCGCTTTCTCACCTTGCACATCCCATAATCCGTAAGCTTTATATGCCCTTCAGAATCCAACAACACATTGTCCAGCTTCAAATCTCTGTATATTATGCCTCGTTCATGTAGATAGTTTAACGCAAGGCTGATTTCAGCAGAGTAAAATCTATTAAAATTAAAATGTATGTATTTACATTGAAGGCTTATTCAAAGCACTTTTCAAAAAAGTTTAAAAAGTAGACAAATTAAGAATGCATGTGAAATATAAAACAGGGACGTTAGAAGAAAAGCACATCAATCTGAAGGAAATGCACAAAACAGCAAATGGTTTGTGACATACATACATGTGTACGTGCTTTCATCTGGTGGGGGTAAGTGGTATGGCTTGGTTTTATATAAAATGCATCAACACATTGACTAGGTATATATACCTGGCATGCTCTTCGGGAAGTTTTCTTTGTCGCTGCATGTGGAACATTAAATCGCCTCCATTTACATATTCAATGACAAAAAATAGTCTGAAAGATAATGAAAGGTAATCTAAGAAATGTAGAAAGTTAAGTGAATCCAACATCAGCTAAGCGGAACGCTACAACACACAGATATTTTCTTCATAAAACATAACACTGTCCCCTCGAACAGGCATCTATACAGCTATATTCGACTTGGAGTGTTAGCAACACACAAGGCAAAAAGCATGTTTCACAGGAAAACAAAAATACAACCAAGATGCACATCACATCCTTTTTTACGCATACCTGCTTTCTGTCTGGAAGCAGGAATGCAGTCCAACAAGGAACGGGTGGTTTGACGCTTGCTCAAAAACGTGTTTTTCGGTTTGCACCCAGTCAATGTCCTACAACCGAATAAAAAAATGCAAGATTAAAATGCGATTGTGCTTCCTGCGACATCTTAAAAAATAAAGGGATATGATAAATATCCCAACAATTAAGAACCTCGATTGATTGAGAGATTGTGAAGGACTGGAGGTGTTTGTTATCCAGCAGTAACTATGCAAACGAGGAGGTTTTATAGTACACAAAAGATAACAACAAAAAACAGTTCAGATACTGGGAATGGTTTGTTATAACAGACCTCTAGGACAAGCAGCAAACTGTTTTTAAGAACGTAAAGACAAGAAAGTGACTGTTCATGCCCGGAAAATTAACCTCAGACTATAATACAACTGAGGGAAAGATTGGAGGAACAAGTGGAAGCACGAATAGCACATAATAAAACTACCGTCTCTGAAAAGCAATATATTGTTTTTGACAACTTGACGTACTTTTTTGGAGCTTTTTAAGTTAGTGTATGTTGCCCTTTCATAAAAAGGTTACCAATTAAAAAATTAGACCCCTTGAATTTCACTGTTCTATCTAGCAGTATGGGATTTTATGATGTTCAGTAATTAGCAACACCTACCCCAAAAAAGACCAACCAAGCAGAAACGACAAGTGACGTTCAACAATTCACATTTTCAATTTTTCACAGCCTAGACTTGGTATGGTCACCACTATACTACTGCACATCTACGCCAAATGGATGTCCATGGGTAATGAACCAGAAAGGCATGGATTCTTTTTTATAAAAGTGTCCCTGCCCAATCCGTCAATAACCGAAAAAGTGCCACATGTTCAACGTATTATTCACCTCATTAAACGTAAGAACTGGAAAGTAGATAATGTAGAGAATGGGAGCACAGAGAGTTGAGAAGGGTTCACAACTAAGCGTTAAAGCAAGTATTAACAAGCATTTGCAATGCAATAGGTCTCGCATTTACGAGAGTTTAAGCTATTGGCATTGCAAATGACAATGCCTTTTATTGATCTGTTTTAATAATTAACACAAATAAAAGGCATTGTCATTTACAATGCCAATAGCTCAAACTCTTGTAAATGCGAGACCTATTTCATTTCAAAGAAGTAGCCGCCATTGTTCCGGGCTGCTTGGAAAGTGAAAGAACTCATGGCACGCTGAATGTTGCAGGAAAGCATGTCGTGCCTGCAGTAGGAGAAACTCTTTAAAGAAAATAGTGCTTAGCGATTAAATAAGACATATTGAGTAACAACAGAAGTAAAAGACCCAGGCCTAATGGGAGGTTACAAATGAAGACAAGGCGGTACTAAGGAGGGACTAACAAGCCTATTAACGAATCAGAAGCCAGCATTTACAAAGGACAAAGACACAAGCCAATTAAAAATATGGGCGGAACTTCACGCCCATACTCAATTACGCGGTACAAAAGGGGGTGGTGATGGACGGAGCATCAGAACCAATCAAACACTCACACCCAGTCAACAAATCTGGGTTTGATCCATCACCGTTCTTTAGCCCACTCTGCCACCCCAGTTCAGACACGGCCATATGCAAATCAGTCTGACCCTGTGCCTCATGGGAACAGTCCAGCCCGAACTGCCAGGGAAGGCATGGCTTGGCAGTTTGGGCTGGACTGTTCCCATGAGGCACAGGGTCAGACTGATTTGCATATGGCCATGTCTGAACTAGGGTGGCAGAGTGGGCTAAAGAACGGTGATGGATTAAACCCAGATCTGTTGACTGGGTGTGAGTGTTTGATTGGTTCTGATGCTCCGTCCATCACCACCCCCTTTTGTACCATACTCAATTACAGCATGCCTCGTAGAGCAGCGCATGCCTGGCCAGGCTCAACCTAAAAATGAGCCCTCGAAGACTAGGAGAACCATGGCCACCCCAGACCACTGCCTGCATATACTGGCAAAAATGTGCCTTAACATCAAAGTATGGGGAGTGTTCTGGATTTTAACTGGTCTGGTTATTTCATAGATCTCTGGACAGAAAGTTGTTTAAACTGCCACCACATGTGCCAATGGGAATGAATCCTGAATTTCACTTTCTTTAATTTCAGTGTCCAAATTGAGAGGGCCTTGTTCAAGCATACGCACCATATCTGTAGAAAGTCCTCCTAGAAGGGTACACAGAGCTTTTTCCTGTGATGGCCTTATGGGACATTGTTAACACTTCAAACGTCGATCATGTTCCCACTATGACCCAACAAAGTCTCCCTTCTTTGGGCTGTGACATGCCCAATGGAAGATCCTAGATATTGCTCATACTGGCTGGTTCTGCATTCTACGTAATCTGGCCAAGCATAGTCTGGAACTAAAAAGAGTTGGCATGCATGCAAATAAATCTATTGCAGCAGACTATAAAACAACAAGTGGGCTTGAACTACAAGAAAATGCAAACTACATCGGAAAGGAGGATATTTTTGTGCATGCTTCGGCCACTAACAAGATCTGCCAACTAAGCAAAAGGTCAGGATGGAAAGGATCCAATCAGAGATCCATTAACCCTTTCTGGTGCTGAGCCCAGAGCATGAATGATGGTAAGTAGAGTCATCATCTTCTTGGACCCAACGAGAGAGCACCTATAAGGTATACAAATTAGCTATTCCACAGAGCAGTCTCGAGGGCAAAACATCATGACCTGTCGATACGTGAAATACGGTTATGCAACACACATGCTACTCGCTGCATTACGGGAAAGCTCTGAGGCGCAGCCATGGTTGGAGCTCATGACGCACACTTAGTCATGTATCACGGACATGAAACCCTCAAGCTGTTTTCAAGCTGCAGAAAGTATTGCTTGATTCAAACGAGATATTTGATACATCCACCTTCACACTTCAAATGTCGATTGTGTTGTTGTGATAGAATGCAGTAAAGGAACAAAATACTAAAATGTACTGTATATATCTGTAGAGGGGTCGTACTGTATATATGTACTACGTATTTGTATGGAGAGAGTTCAAGTCGATTTCACAGTGCATTACAACTTCCAGAAGAAACTAGCTTTGTGAGAAATGATTTGATGTGAAATATATGCCTATATATACACAATAAAACTGGAAAGTACAGCTCTGACCACGTCGATATCACAATGCAGAGAGAAACACATCAATAACTCTTTCTCTCTCTCTATATATATATATATCTGTCTCTCTCTGGACAGTGCACTCATTGATAGAACCACCTGTTTGAGGATGATCTTTGCATTGAATTAAGTGGACTAAAATGGAAAGACAGTGCACTTCTAGTACAGTGCTGTGCTGTGTGTTATCCTTAACTTACCCAGGGGCTGCTCCACCTCTGCGGGAAGGAACTCCCTCCACTGGCTCCCGGTTCAACAAAGAATGGAGTTCAAGGCACTTTGTTTGGTGCATCGGGCTCGTTTTGGCGGGGGCGCGAATGATGGGACTGACAGGCTTATACCCTACACTCCGCTCCGTGCTCTGCGATCGGCCAATCTTGGCCTTCTGTGTACGCCAGATTCAATCTTGCCAGATGGGGTGGGCGTTCCTTCGCCATCTGTGCAGCGAGATTATGGAACCAACTGCCTGTCGAGTTGCGACTCCAACCTAGCTATGTACTCTTCAGAAAATTGCTCAAGCATCACCTATTCCAGGTCCAGCTGTAATTTTATTCTCCTGCAAGTCACATACACCACAGCGCCAAGACACCTTATGGTATTCGAGCGCTTTATAAGCCTTTTTATACTTGTACTGAGAGTATTTATCAGTTTAAAAATTAGGGGAGGGAATGCAGTTTTCCGGGTACAACTAATTTTCAGCCATAACCGGTTTTCAACCAATGACCGGTCTTAGTTAGTTTTATTTGGATTAAAAAAAAAAAAGATTCAGACTTTTTAGATAGCTTCAAAGGGGAAATATGCAGGTGACAGGGGTTGTGAAAATCCCATCCACGAGTCAACCTCTTCTCACCACTGAAGATGATTTAATCACCAAAAAAACAATCAGATGGTATTTTGATTTAACCTTCAGAATAGTCCATTATTTTTTCACAGGCATAGTTCAATGTCTAAAAATATATACTGTGACTAGAGCAAGTAGAAACGAAGAATAACTAGTCAATGTCAATTTCCCCCAGCGTAATTGTTTGGTGTGTTTGTTTAGCACTTGGCTACACCTACGTTAAGAGGTTCATAAAACCTCCAAACATCTTTCTGTGGATGCATTGCAGCAAAATAATATATGGCAGACGTGTCATCACCTTGGACGCCCAACTTAATTACATGATGTGGCATAACATGACCTCTAACTCTGAGAGCCACTGACTTTTTTTTTTTTTTAACATTCTTCAATGAAAACTCAAGCAAGTGTTAGTCCGCAAATAAACAGACATAGCAAGCACTAAGAACCAGCTACTATAAGTAGCAAAAAAAGGCATCCTTACTGTGAAACCATATGAAAACACAGGTATCTCAAACCAAATCAACAGAGGCTGCAAGCAGCGAGACAGGGGTAGCAACAGTTGCACCTAGCTACATTTCAATGAAACCATGCACGTCGTACGTACAACATTTAAATGGGACAACTGAGAACCTCATTATGAGTGACCTCTTAATATGGATTTGGGTGAAACCTATCTGTCAGGACCGGTGTTAAGATACCTTTGGGTCGAGTTTGCGCTATATAAATCGAATTTTCTTTTTTGATTGTATATGTAATTATTAATACCCCTACTATCAGTAGTATCAGATATGGAAGTACCACACCACATTACAGAGGAGGACGTAACTTCACCACTCCCACTCTAGGCTCACGATTACCTGAGGGAGTAGGCCGGGGTCACTTTGGTACCAACTCTCCTTTTATAGTGGGTCTTGAGGCAACAGTTCAGACCTTTTTAGGTGGAACGGTGTTCAATTTGCAGCTTTCATATAGAAAGCAATGCAAAGTCTGAGTGGTCTTACCAGAGGCACACATTCACTATACCAATAGGAGTAACCTAAACTTTGTGTACTTGTGAAACTAGGTGCATTAATCTCTAGTCTCTTCAAAAAGTCGCAAGATGCGAGATGGGCATCTTGGAGGTCGGGGCATATTATGGTTTATTGTCCCCAAAGACACTAATCTTTGTTGTGATTTTATTTCAAAGCTTGAATTTAACACATTGCGCTCATGTTCTTTAAGATCAGAGATAATCAACAATGGTTCACAAGGGCTGGGTCCAAAAAACACATTTTCACAAAAACAGATTATGCAAAACATTCAAATTAATTGCATCTAAATATATCCCATGCAAATAACCTATAAAATAGGTATTAAGGTATTAATCTGGCCTTTGTGGACTAACACAGTAAATCTTCTTTTATCCTCCCTTTGTTGGATGCCTATTACGTTTCGTTTTTAATGTTAGTAAATCTATATTGTATCCAAACGTGTTAAGGGATTAAAGGTTTTGTTCCACCATATTTAAACAACATACCAGGCACTACACTTAGGCCAACCAAGGGCTCCAGATAGGTCCTTTCCTTCTTGCGCTCCTTTCCATTTTAGGTCTTTTACCTTGTTTGATCAAATATTCTGTAATGACCTGCCGATTTTGTGAATGACCTTTCTATTCTTGGATTATGTTTAAATCACGCTTAAAGGATCATTTGTTGAACTTGGCTTTCTCTGAAAGTTGATCTTCCAATGAATTTGACACCTTGCTAATGTCTTGGGCCATTTTTGTCTATCTGGATGGGCTTGTGTACTGCGCTTTTATTTGTTACAAGCGTTTTGGCTAAACCTTTTAAACATATTTGACTAGATATATGAATAAACCCCCTTTTCTAGACTTTGGACATCCAGCACTAAGGTAAGATGTCAATATATAGGGAGGTTTTTCATAGATTAGGCCTCGTATTTTCCCAGATTGCAAAAAAAAACACCAAAACTGCCTCAAACAAGCCTAAAAGCATGTAGAGCCATGAAGAATTAAAATATATGAACTCATCATTCTCTGGGGTGTTCAGTAGCATCTTGGGTGACCTGCATCGTGCCCATACGAAAACATTTAAAGTGAAAGACTTAAGTTCTAGCACAGAGGGGATGCCAGTTCGCCAATTACAAAAAAAATATTATTGATGATGGTCCAGTACATGGGATTTTGAATATCAGACTATATATACACAAGAGGAAAATACAACGGAAATTCATCAATTTAAAGAAAATAACGTCAGGGGCTACCAATATCATCCGACACCAAAAACAAGTTGTAAAAAGCAAAAGCAATCAACTAAAATTTTCCAATCAGCAGTTCGATATTGGTCAAAGAGTTGGATACGGTAGGAACTGGTGAACTGGAATTTCCACCAGGGTCAACTTCCTCCTTCTTTAGGTTGAGCCTGTAACAGCGCGCATGCGCTGTTCTGGCAAAGACTTTATGAAGGGGCTTTTGAAATCTGCCCGCACACGCTTGTGCGTATGCATTTTCTTTTGTCCTACGCTATTGGCCATTGCGTGCGTCTTTTTAACAAAGACAGCACGCAATTGGCCAAAGGCGGGCGCATTGCTCAGTCTATGGTCTATTGGTGGCGGTTACCTGCACGGGTGCCATGTGTTTTGAATTATCATGCACAGTTGCGTGTGTGATAATTCAAAACACATGTCTTGGTGTGGTGCGCGCACCACTCTTCTATTCTACGTTCTCAGCAATGCGTGTCGGGGAAGACCTGCAGCTGCGCCCCTTTGCTATCACTCAGTCCTTGGGTAGTTTCTCACCCAGGTCCCTGTTACTGTTTTACACCTTTCCCATTCCGGCTGCGTTCCTCATGCAGTTTCTCGCTACCTCTAAATCCTACTAGCGACCCAATCACTTACATCCCACGGCTGCGCTCACCCTCTTCTCTTACCCACACCCCTAGACGCTTGGCACTCTAGTCACTTGCTCCCTCTCTGGCTTCTCTGTTTCACGCTGTGTGGGGGACGCCTACAATCTCTAAACACGGACCAGCTGTAGAACCTCTTTTTGGGGCCCAGTAGACACTCTCGTCCTAGTCACTCTCCTCCCCCCAACTATAGCTTCCCGGAGTGCATGTTCTTCCTGTCAGGAGATCGGAACCGTTAGACCGGCCATAGTTATCCACCGCTGCTCGCGGGCAAGGGGGTGTAGTAATGTTGTGTCCTGTACCGGCCCAGGGAGTTCCACATCCTTCGGCACCCGACCCTCCATCCCTCACGGGCCCCCTCCTCACCTCAGGAGCGGTCAGTGCCTGCACGGTTCATGCACTCTTCCGCCGCCATCTTGGCTGTCAGTGGGCGGAGAGCTGTGCGTGACGGAGGGAGGGAGTGAGGGGGCTGCGGCCCCAGACCTCTCAACAAACCCGACAGTGACACCGTGACCTCCTGCTACCCTGCGGTGAGGAGCACGCTGAGGAATGTTGTGTGAGGCACTGCACATCACTCCGGGGGTCGGCGTGTCCCCCATGACATGGGTGACACCTACAGAAAGTCCTAGGTTTTTAGCTAAGGACCCGTTGCATTCTGGGATATGCAGTTTTCTAGTGGCGCTCTAATAAATATCCCAGCATGTTGGCCTAAAAGCTGGACTGGTTGATGGTCTCACACATGACCTGGGGGGCACTTAGCAGGTATGCCCCAAATTACAAATACGTCCCATGACATGTGTCACCCACATGTAAAAAGATTGTGTTTATTTAAGTGCTCAAGTTCCCCCCACACAGTTATCAAAATACATTTTAAGCTGTTGAGACTCCAAGAGGGCCGAAGTCAGATTTTTGGAGCGTATGCTCCCTTTCAAGCCAAAGGAGATTAACTATTTTATATGGATGGGAGTTTGAATAGTGGGTGACTCACCTTAACTTAACGTGAAACATTTGGTACGCTGTCATGCATCAATGTGCCCATACACGCCTTATCCGTGCCACAGCACAGACAAGGTATCATAGCCTACTGCCACACAAACACACTGACTTCCATGCTTATGTTGGACCATAATAAAAGAGGGATTACCACGATTTTGCCAGGACTGCCCCCAGAGAATGCCTAAAATA
Source organism: Triturus cristatus (assembly GCF_964204655.1). Lineage (NCBI taxonomy): Eukaryota > Metazoa > Chordata > Amphibia > Caudata > Salamandridae > Triturus > Triturus cristatus. The sequence goes on along the minus strand of NC_140594.1, from coordinate 1,034,301,925 downwards.
TGCCATGGCAGGCACCTTATTGCCATAATCCACAAGCTTGCCAAGGACAGAGTCCAAATGTCAGGTATGGTCACAGGATGCATGGATGGCCAGCATTATGCCAGGTGCAGGCACCATCATATGAAAGATGCTCGGAATACATCAAGAATAGCCACCATTTCCAGTGCAAACCTTAAGCCAGGCATGGGCTCCACCATGCCAGGGATGAATATAGAATGCAATGTATTACTGTCGATGCGCTAGATATATGCCTTGTATGTTGTATCAGGACCAACAGATCCCACAGTGGGTCCCAGAGATGCCAAGGGAAAGATTACGCTTCCAGGCAAGAGGAACACAAGACAAGTCCCATGCTCAGTCTGCTTCACACAGACACATGCACACACGTGGGCACAGCACAAATCTGTACATCAACAAAAGCCATTTTTTACTCCATGTCTCCTTTGCTGCTTCTGGCACCTTCAGCAAAGCCATGCTGACTCTGGTTCTATGCACTTTACACAACATCTGCAACTTGCATTAATCGGTGGAGCGATCCTACATCACATTGTTTGATAGACACCAGGTAATTATTGCACTCAGATTGGCAATGGTGTAGGTTTTGTGCTGTAAATGACATTGTGATTGTGAATGCAGGTCCCTGCAATTGTCGGACTCCCACTGGGGTGCTGATTTGCATGGTAATACTACAATCTATGGGCCTGCCTTTTCTCATCAAATTCTCTAACAGAGCAATTGTGCATCCATTCTACAACAAGCATTGGCATAGCCAATAGGTCTCGCCTTTGGGACCTTATAAGTATTTAGTTATGCAGCACTATTTCCTTGGTGCAACAAAATCAGCTGTTGCATGGCTAAACACTTATAAGGTCCCAAAGGCGAGACCTATTGTCTATGTCAATGCTTGTTAGACTTTGGTACTAACATTACTATAAATCTGTTAGATGTAATTTGTTGCTCTGCAGAGATCCTGGCTATCTCTTAAAACTCTACAAGAATAACTGTTAGGTACCTATTCAGTCTCCTAGAATCAGACTCCTAGAACAGTGGATCCATAATGTGCTTCCAGGAATATCCTGACAGACTTTTCAGTTTTAGGACTATTTTTGCTTCAGTTGACGTCAGTTTCCAAGCGAATACTTTATAAACCCCAGAACACAAAGTTACCTAAATTCAGAATGCCTGCCTAACGTTATCTGCGTCACACCCCGTTGCCAAGGTTTATAAATCCTGTTCCAGTCTGGGATTCCGAGAGGCAAAGCGCAATATTTTCCAGAATGTTCTGGAAAGCATCCACGTCCAGTGAAATGTTGCGCTTCCATCACAGCATTATACCAGTTTATACATAAGCAATGCAGGGGTCTTAGGGAGGTGGCCTATGTGTGACAGCGGCTAAATTATCGATCGTGTCACCTGGGGTCCCAAATTCCAATTTCAACATTCGCACTTGCTTGAGCTGTGTGATCTTCGGCAAAACACTTCACTTCAAGAGGTTTAGGTAACAAAAGGTAGAGGCGTCAGGCCGTCTACATAACAGAAATGTGGTCAGATATCGTTTGAACGATAGGTTAACGCTAAGCTAGTTACAAACTGTTTTCCAGCTCCTGTTCGATTAAAAGAAAATCACACTGGTTTTGGACCGAACCCCACGCATGATTTCATAATCACATCAGCCATTATTTACCAAATCAGAGGGGGTGCAGTGAGATGCCAGCAACAGAAAAAATATAACAAGCATTTGCAATGCAATAGGACTCGCATTTACACAAGACCTATTGCATTGCAAAAGGGAGTGCTGGCGGTGGGCAGGAGGGCGAGAAGGTACGAACAATGAGAGTGGGGATGTGTGGGGAGGGCAGGAAGGCATAAGAAGAGAATAGTGCTCACAATCTAAATAACATACCATGCAACACTCGAAGGGGCCAGTAGCCATGGAAGGATACAAATGACAAGATGGCCGTCATAAGGAGGGACTAACAGCCTATACCAATCAGAAGGCAGCATTTAGAAAGGACAAAGCTACTGCTAGAACTTATTGCACCTCATGTACTTGCGGCAGACAACTTCATCTTACTTGGCGACTTTAACTATCATGCCGAACAGTCACTCGACCCTGATACAGGCCATCTCATTGGGGCAATGCTAACACTAGGTTTGACTCAGAGGGTGGTTGGACCAACCCACTCTGCGGGCCACACCTTAGATCTAATATTTACTAATTCCCCTAAATTAACTATCAATTCTCCTCGCCCGACAATATGGACCGATCACTTCATTCTTGACTTCAGTATGCCCTTAACCATGCCTATCAATGATAGCTCAAAGATAAACACCTGGATTCGGCCTTGGCGTAAACTTTCAATTGACACCTTTTCATCTCACTTTGGGCCTTTCTCACAAGGAGTAAAGGTGGATGCAGTTGATTCCGCTGTTAGTAACCTAGAACTATCTATCACACAGACCCTTGATAAAGTTCTCCCTCTTACAAGGGTCCAAGTAAAAAGTAATGCTTCACCATGGTTTACTGAGGAACTAAAAATTGACAAGCAAAAATGTCGGGCCGCTGAACGTCAGTGGAGGAAATTAAAGACTGATGAGCACCGCAGAAATTATATAAATTTTCACTCAATTTATATGAACAAGATTAAATCCGCAAAAAGGGCTTATCTCACTCAGCGTATCAACAAAGCGGCTCACTCTAGTAAAGAGCTACACAAGATACTGAAGGAATTTACCGCCCCTCAGGTTGAGCGATCTTCTTTTGTACCTACCCAAGACTGGGTCGACTCCATTGCCTTGTTTTTTGATAACAAGATCAAAACTATCTATGCCTCATTTCTTTCTCGGACAGCCGTTCATGTCTGCCATACCACCAATATGAGTCAAACTAGTCCCTCGCCTCAACAGAATAACATTCCTTTATTAACGGAGTTTGATCCCATAACAAGCATCGAAGTCAGGGAGAGCCTAGTAAGGGTTAAGTCTGGCTCCCCCGCCGATCCCTTTCCTCCCCGCTCCTGTGCCAAAATTTTACCTCTATTTGTGGATACCTTAACCGTTGTTTTCAACCAGTCTCTTAATCAAGCCACATTCCCCCGAAGATGGAAACAGGCACAGGTGAAGCCCATTCTTAAAAAACCCTCGGCTGACCCTAGCCTGCCAGCCAACTATCGTCCTATCTCTTTGCTCCCCTACTTTGGGAAGGTCCTGGAGCTCTTAGTTAATAAACGTCTCACGACCTATCTAGAGACCCACAGGCTCCTCGATCCCTCCCAATCAGGCTTCCGTGCGGCTCATAGCACGGAGACCACACTTATTGAGGTAGTGGACAATATCAGACTGGCCCTGGATCGCCGAGAGTCGGCAATCCTGGTCCTTTTGGACCTGTCGGCAGCATTCGACACAATCTCCCACAGTATTCTCAAACATCGTTTGTGGGAGATTGGTGTCAGAGGGAGGGCCCTGGACTGGTTTGCGAGCTATCTGGCGGATCGTTTTACTAAGGTTTCTGTGGACGGGATTACCTCCCGTTCCTACCCAGTAACGGTCGGGGTCCCGCAGGGCTCGATCCTCAGCCCAATGCTGTTTAATGTTTACCTAGCCCCGTTGGCCGACATCATCAGGTCTTATGGTTTTGACACCCTATCATATGCCGATGATACTCAGCTGTTAGTGACTTGTGATCCTGACCAGTCTGATGTCCAAACACGTTTCAAGAGCTGTTTAATTAAGATCAATGACTGGATGCATTTAAACAGGCTTCAGCTTAACGGTGGGAAGACCGAGGTAATCCTATTCGGGAAGGCTGAAAAGTTCTGGACCTGTGACTGGTGGCCTCCAGAGCTGGGTACCTGCCCTACGCCCAAGCTCGCAGTGCGTAACCTGGGTATTACAATTGATAATTCTTTATCTCTGAAAACCCACGTAAATCAAGTGCTGGGGACCTGTTTTGGCATCATGCGTCTGCTACGCAAGATTTTTAAATGGCTACCCATAGAGGCCAGGAAACCTCTGGTCCAGGGTCTAATCATCAGTCGTTTAGATTATGGCAATGCCTTATTTACAGCACTCAACCAGGATCAACTCTGCAAACTACAGATTCTCCAGAACACGGCCGCGAGGCTTGTTCTGGACCTCCCTCCACGCACTCCCTCTGCTCCCATTTTGAATACCCTACATTGGTTGTCAATTCGCCAAAGAGGGCGCTTTAAAATCCTATGCCTTACGCATAAGCTGATGCAAGGCACCGGCCCTCTATACTTGGCAAAAAAACTTCAAAGGTACGTCCCAGGACGCTCGCTGCGGTCCAGCGCTAGACCTCTACTTGTCCAACCCCGTGTCCGGACTGCCCGCAATGGAGGTCGCTCTTTTTCATACCAGGCTCCCACGCTATGGAATAGACTTCCTTTGGATTTACTTTCCATAACCGACCATCTACTTTTTCGCAGAAAGCTGAAAACCTGGCTCTTTTCCCAACAAGCTTAGGCACATCAATATAACGTCACTGTCCAGTCTCTTTGTCTTGGTTGCGAGCGCCCTGCGACCTTTGGTGATTTGTGCGCTATATAAAAATCTTTGACATTGACATTGACATTGACATTGACAAAGACACAAGCCAATGAAAAAGATGGGCGGGGGAGTGGGCGTGGCTTCCACTCCATACTCCATTACTGCATGCCTCGCAGAGCGAGCAGCGCATGCGTGCTGCCGCTATAGGCTCGACCTAAAAAGAAGTAAAGAACAAGTTACTTACCTTCTGTAATGCTTTTTCTGGTGGATACAGTATCTGCCTGTAGATTCCTCACCTTGTGGATATCCCCTGCGCCAGCATTCCATGGAATTTTTTCCTAGCTCTCCACACTGAGGTGGACGTCATAATTCCATGGCTCCGCTCGCGACTCCGTATGACGTCATCGGAGCCATAAGAGAGCCACGTCGGCATGATGACGTCCGTTCCACCCATTTTTTCCGTGCCTTCGAGGCGAACAGGTGGACTGACACAGACTCAAGTATACATAGTACACAACATTTGAACCAATATAAAGAGCACAAAGTCAAAAAGGAAAGCTAAAAAAAAAAGCATTTCCTATAAATGTACTAGATAGAAAATACAATGAATAAACAATCAGCCAAAAAAGGTATCTTTTTAGGTATACAAAGGTGGACAACGGGGAGGCAGTGGGTCAGTGAGGAATCCACAGGCAGATACTGTATCCACCAGAAAAAGCGTTACCGAAGCCAAGTAACTTGTTCTTCTGATGGATACATCTGCCAGTGGATTCCTCACCTTGTGAATAGATTCCCACAGCAGTCCCACTTCCGGAGGAGGGTGTCCACCTTCCTATACCAAAAAGTCCTGCAAGACAGAGCGCGCAAAATGGCCCTCCCTCCTCATCTCAGAGTCTAAGCAATAATGCTTTGCGAAAGTATGGAGGGAGGCCCAAGTCGCGGCCTTACAAATGTCTGCAACTGGAACACCCCTGGCCAAAGCAGAGTTGGAAGACTTGGCTCTAGTAGAATGAGCTCCAATACCCTCAGGAGGTACCTTACCAGCAAGGGCGTAGCAGATCTTGATGGTTAGGATGATCCACCTGGACAGAGTGCACTTGAGCACAGCTTTGCCTTTTGAGTGTCCAATATAGCCCACTAAGAGCTGATCTTCCAAACGAAAATCCTTTGTTCTGTCCAAATAAAAGCTCCCTGCTCTTTTAGGGTCCAAGCGGTGAAGTCTCTCCTCCTTGGAAGGGTGAGGGGGAGGTGTGAGAAAGTGGCTCTGCATAGACTGTTCCCAAATAGGTACAGGGTGTATAGAGTCCACAGTCCCCAGAGGTTTGGCAGAGGCTAAAGTTAGATATAACCTTACTCTCTAAAGTGGTAGCTTGGTCGAGCAGTAAGGCAGTATCAGAGGACAGTGTAAAGCATTTGTTGCACACACTCAGCCAGCAAATGGTCTCACACACTCAATAACTGAACTCTAGGCCAATGGTTTATATATAAAAATATATGCTTGTTTTATTTTAGAACCAACAGGTATTAAAATATACTTTCTCAGAATGAGAGGCTTTATATAAAATACTTTTGCAATATGCAATTGACTTTTGTAGAAAGTTACAAGTGGTTGCAATAGGCAACACAATTTTAAACACAATAATGCATTGAGTTCAATGGAAGTTTCAAGTTATTTGCAACAGATTACTTTTAGGATTACTTTGGGAATTCCAGGACTGGATCCTAGATTCAGTCCTGGGTCAGTACTTGGAATCAAGTGATAAAAGTCGACTTAATTACTGCGATGATTTTTAGACAATATTTTGCCTTTTTAAAAGTTGACACTTCGAAAATATTTCATAGAAAACAGTCAATGATTCCCTATGGCAGAAAATTCAAGTTGCAGCTATAGTATGTTCTCGTTACTTTTGTAATCCAGTACTGGGTACCTAGACTCAGTACTGGGACCTTTATCCAAAACAGGTAAGCAATTACGTTTTCAGAACTTATACGATTTTTAAAGAATATTTAAAGTTTGCAGAAATTGACAGAAGAAATTTCACAGAAAAACAGTCAATGATTTCCTATGGGAGAAAATTGGGTTACTGGTAAGTACAGTTGTAAGTATTTTTCAGAGTCAGTGCTGGGCACCAAGATCCAGCACTGGGAGCTCACCTAAAAGCAGGTGAGTATTTTCGTTTTCGTTACTCGGCTGATTTTTGGTGAATATTTTAAGATTTGAAAAGTCCACAATTAGAAGAAATTTCAGGAAAAAGCCAGTCAATGTTACCCTATGAAGAAAATTGAGTTATCGGTTTAAAGGCAAGTACTCGACTGGCAGAGTTAAGGTTCTGGGCATAGACTCAGGGGTCTCCCAGGGTCGGGTAGGTACAGTTCCTTCACCCTCAGCGGCACAAAGGCGGCCAGGTGCAGAGAGAGTTAGGCCAAATGTTATCCTATGAGAGGTAGGGGGGCCTTGGTTGGTTTAGAAAAAGGCTGCAAGCTCGGGGACGAAGATTCTTCAGGTGCCACCACCACTTCGAGAGGTAGGTTGGGTAGTTGGAGGATAGGTAGGTACCCCGGGATTGGGCATAGGGGGCCGCGGGGCGCCAGGTGCAGGGGTGCCTTTTGGTGTCGGGAAATCTTACCCTCTGTTGATCGCGGTTGGGGGGGGGGCAACCTGGTTCTGAGGCTGCAGGCTTCTTCAGGAGTGTCGAGGGAGGTCCTTGGGTGCCGGACTCTGGGTCACAGTCGCCGTGGGGTCGTCCTCGTGGTCTTTGTTCACTCCGGCACAGGAGAGCAGAGTGTGCTGGGTTCGCGGTTCCGGGTTGCTGCCAGGGATTAGAAGTAGATTTTGAGTAGAGCCTCTACTCATGGGAGTACCAGGGGGCTTAGAGTCAAAAGGTAGCCAGGTCCTCCGGGGTTTGTGAGGTTGCTGGCCACAAGAGATGCCGGGTTGGAACAGGAGCAGGTTCGAGGGTCGACAGGCCGGTAGGGCTGGGGCCAAAGCAGTTGATGTCTTCCTCATCTTAGCAGCTGCAGGGCAGGTCTTCTTTCTTCTAGCTCTTCTTCGGATTTTGGAATCTGGGGGAGGAAGGTTCAGGGTGCCCCTAAATACTAGATTTAGGGGCGTTACAGGTAGGTGAAGGGCAGGGACCAATGGGCCCCTGTCCTGGGGTGGGTACACCCCCTATCCTGCCTCTCTCCTGTGGGAGGGGGGGGGGGGGGGGAGTAGCCTAGTCCTGATTGGGCAGGGCTTCCCATCTTCAAGATGGCGAGAGCCCGGAGATGCGCTTCACCTCACCTCCCCCACCTGAGGGGTGGGGTTTGCAGGCTGGCACATCCCCTGTCCTTATTTGGGGTTTCCGGCCAAGCTTCCCGCCAGAGTGGGGGGTTGCAGTGGCCTGGGGAAGCTCACAGAGGCGCCATGCCTTTGAAGCTTTCCCCTGCCCATCCTGGGGGAGGAGATTTAGCACCTCGCCCAGGATGTGCATTGTTGCAGGCCCAGGAGAGCAGGGGCTCTCCTACCCAGGGGTCCAGCAACCTGTCTGCTGTGAGGCAGCCTAGGCAGTCTCAGAACAGACCTCGATTGTTTGTTAGGTTTCAGGGGGCATCTCTATGATGCCCTCTGGGGTGCTTGGTACATTAAATCCCACACTGGCATCAGTGTGGGTTTAATGTGCTGAGAAGTTTGATCCAAACTTCTCAATCTTCAGTGTTGCCATTATGGTGCTGTGGAGTTCGTGTTTGACGAGCTCCCAGCACCATACACTCTTAAATGGCAGCACTGCACTTACAGTGCCCAGGAATGGACCTGGGTATTGTAGGGGCACAGGGCTCCTGCTCCTGTGCCCACACCATTGGCATAGGGCACCCAGCTAGAGGGGTGGCTGATGTATGCCATGGGAGTGTAGGTGGTGGGCATGGCACACAGGGATGTGTGCCATGTCGACTCTTCGTTTTGTCTTGTACCCAGACACTCAGCCTGCAAGGGCAGTGTGTGTGTGCAAGGGTACAGGGCCTCTAAGGGTGGCACAATGGGTGCTGCAGCCCTTAGAGGCCTTCCCTGGTCACAAGGCCCTGGGTACCAAGGGTACCATTTACCAGGGGCTGACATGTGGCCAGGGTTTGCCAATTTGGGTTTTGTGTTTTAGGGAAGGAACATAGGCCCTGGGCACCTGATTGGCAGGAGTCCAGGGCACACTCAGTCAAAGTACATTCAGCAATTCAGCACAAAGTGGGGGCATACCATGCAAGAAAGATGGCACTGTCTCACAGGAGGATAAAACTCAGGGAGAATAATGGACTGCCCCAGATGAAAAGGAGTAACTACCTTAGGAAGGAAAGCAGCCCTGGTCCTGAGGACCATCCTTTCAGCATGTATGGATAAAAACGGGGGTTTCGAACTAAGAGCTTGAAGCTCACTCACCCTCCTTGCCGAGGTTAGGGCTACAAGAAAGACAGTTTTAAAAGACAACATCCTCAAAGGACAGCTATGAAGGGGCTCAAAAGGGGACCCCATCAAAAAAGTTAGAACAAGATTAAGGTCCCACTGTGGCATTACAAAGGGAGTAGGTGGAAACCTATTAGTAAGGCCTTTGATAAATCTTAAAAGAATAGGAGATTTACATAACTGCTGATCTGGAAGACACAGAAAAGCCGATAAGGCTGATAAATAGCCCTTAACCGTGGCCACAGCACAACCCTGCTGAGCCAAGGAAATAGCAAACTGAAGCACATCAGAAAGGTGGGCTTTTAAAGGGTCAATGGATCTCTTTCCACACCATTTTACAAACTTAGACCATCTATAGGAGTAAATGGACTTGGTGGAGTGTTGCCTGGCCGATAAAATAACATCCACCACATCAGGCAGGAGAAAGAAGGAACTCAGGTTGCCCCATTCAATCTCCAGGCATGAAGGTGCAGGCTCTGGAGGTGGGGGTGTAGAACCTGCCCCTCCGACTGCGAGAGGAGGTCTGCCCTGAGAGGGAGACGGAGCGGAGGGTGCGACGAAAGGTGAAGTAGATCTGTGTACCACACCCTTCTTGGCCAATCCGGAGCGATCAATAAAACTTGGGCCCGGTCTTGGCGAACCTTCCTCAGAACCCAAGGAATCAAGGGTATGGGAGGAAACGCGTAAAGGAGTTGAGAGACCGAACTCAACTGAAACACGTCCCCCAACGCCCCCTGCATCGGAAACTGGAGACTGCAGAATGACGGGCAATGCGCGTTCTCTTGAGTGGCAAACAGGTCCACCCGAGGAGTCCCCCACGTCCGGAAGATGTGCTGAACTACCTCTGGATGAAGCCTCCACTCGTGGTCGGCGTAAAACTGTCGACAGACTGTCCGCACGTACGTTCAGCACCCCGGCCAGATGATTCACCATCAAGCAAATCCGATGGTCCTGAGCCCAGGACCAGAGTCGCAAAGCCTCTCTGCAGAGACGGTACGACCCTACTCCTTCTTGCTTGTTGACATACCACACACATCGAGGTAGTGTGGTCTGTAAGGACTTGAACCGACTGACCGCAAAGGGAAGGGAGAAAAACCTTGAGCGCCAAACGTATCGCCCGCAATTCTAGAGGACTGATATGAGACAATCTTTTCTCTGGAGACCAAAGACCCTTGATCTCCAGATCCCCCAGATGAGCACCCCACCTCAGGGTGAAGGCATCCGTTATCACGGTGGCCACCGTTGGAGGAAGATGAAAGGGCTTTCCTTGAGACAGATTGCCCTCCACGCTCCACCAAGACCAAGACAGATCCGCTGCAGCTTCTCTGGAGATCCTGATTGACTCCCCGAGATCCCCGTCGTGCTGATACCACTGCTTGCAGAGACACCACTGGAGCGCCCTCATGTGCCAGTGTGCATGCTTGACCAACAGAATGCAGGAGGTGAACAGACCGAGCAGGCGAAGGACCTTCAGAACTGGAACAACCGCTCCATAGTGGAATAAAGGGATTATCTCCTGAATGTAGAGAATTCTTTGTGGCGGAGGAAATGCTCGACACACAGTAGTGTCCAGTACCGCCCCTATGAACAAATTGCGCTGAGAGGGCACCAGGTGAGATTTGGGCACATTGATTGAAAAACCCAAGTTGAATAACAGATGAGCAGTTACCTGCAGACGATGTTGCACCATCTCTGGTGACTCTGCTTTCAGTCGTCCAGGTAGGTGAAAACCAGAATCCCCGACCTCCTGAGATGAGCAGCCACCACTGCCATCACCTTGGTGAAGACTCGAGGTGCAGTAGTAAGACCAAACGGGAGGACCGCAAACTGGTAGTGTTGCGACCCAACCGTAAAACGGAGATACTTCCTGTGCGACTTCAGTATTGGGATGTGGAAATATGCGTCCTGCAAGTCGATCGACACCATCCAGTCTTCTTGCTCCAACACCTGAAGAACCTGTGCAAGGGTTAGCATCTTGAATTTCTCCTGCTTCAGGTAAAAATTCAAGACTGAGGTCCAGAATCGGATGCAACCTGCTGTCCTTTTTGGGAATCAGGAAATACCGGGAGTAGCATCCCTGACCCCTTTCCTACTCTGGAACCACCTCTATCGCACCTTTTTGAAGCAATGCAAGAACCTCCTTCTGCAGAAGAAGTAGATTGTCCTCTGAGCAAAACCTTGGCAAGGAGGGTAAGGGGGAGGAAATTCTCGAAAGGGAAGGGCGTACCCATTCTCCACAAGGTTAAAAACCCAAAGGTCCGTCGTGACCAATTTCAACCTTGCAGAAAGTGGGACACCCGACCCTCAACAGGCCCCACATGATCCAGGATGGGGGGGTCTAGGGCTGCTTCCTTGTAGCATCATTGGGAGCAGAGGAGGTTGAGGAGGAGGAGGGATTGCGGCCAGAACCACGTCGACCCCTTTGTCTTCCTCTATAGGACCTATAGAGGATTTTGTTGCTGCTGCTGCTGTTGAGGTTGACGGAAGGAGCGAAAATAAGACCTCCCAAAACCCCTATACTTTTTGAAGCCATAACCTTTCGACTGGGTCTGCAATCCTAATGACTTTGCAGTAGCTCTGCTATCTTTGAACCTCTAAGGCAGAATCCGCTTTCTCTCCAAAAAGCTTTTCCCCATCAAAGGGTAAGTCAATCAGAGTGGCCTGAACATCAGATGAAAAACCAGAAGAGCGGAGCCAAGCCTGCCTTCTAGTGGCTATGGAAGAACCCATAACTCTGGCCACAGAATCAGCCGTATCTAGGCCTGACTGAATAACCTGCCTAGCTGCAGCTTGAGTGTCAGAATTAACCTCCATGAAAGAACCCTTCTCCTCATCAGGCAATTTGGGAGCCAACTGTTTTACAGAGTCCATCAAGGCATGAATGTAGCGGCCCAACAAGCAAGCAGCATTAGTTGACTTTAGTGCCATGCTAGCTGATGAGAAAACCTTTTTAGCTGACTGCTCAATTTTCTTTGAGTCTGTCAGCTGGCGCTTGTGGAAAAGCCCCCAAAGATTGTTTGGAGCAGGATGCTTGTACTACCAAACTCTCTGGAGAAGGATGAGAAGAAAGGAAGCTCGGATCCCCTGGAGCTACTCTATATCGTCTCGCAACAGCCCTAGAAACAGCAGGCGAAGAAAGAGGCGTGCTCCAAACGTCCATAATAGGATACAAGATGGCCTCATTAAAAGGCAACAGAGGCTCGACAATAGAGGAAGGCGAATGAAGAACCTCGGTCAATAAGTTCGGCTTATATTGCACAGAAGGCATCTGTAAGTCCAGAAGCTCCGCGGCCTTCTTTATCACCAAATGGTAAGGAGCCAGCTCGAGGCGGAGAAGATCTGGAAGAAGAAAGTTCCCACTCAGGAGTGGTGTCCAATCCACTTGCCTCCTGAATACCTTCAAACTCATCCGTTGAGTCACCCAATTCACCTTCCTCCACTTCCTCTACACGATACTGCTCCTCCTCTATAAGTCTGAGCCTCTCTTCGAGAACGGATCCGTGGACATGGCGTCGGCGGCGCCGTTCACGGAGTCGGCTGCGCCGATGGAGTCGGCGGCATCACACGCGGTGCAGCTGGAGTCGGCATCGAGGGAGGCTCCGACGAAGGCACAAAATCCTGACGAGGCCGGGAGGAAGGCTCTCCAGACGGCGCTGGGAACTGCCATGATGGCGCCATCGCATGAAGGGCATAAATGGTGCCTGAGCATAGTGTTGTGGCACGCCCAAACTGAATGCCATTGGACCCACGGGACCTGAAGGTTCACCGGATGGGAAGGCTGCTCTTTGAAAAACTCCATACATAGCATTAAAAAAATGCGACGGATCCACGCCCGGGGTCGGGAATTGCGGGTATGGATTCGAACCTGCATCCAGCCGAGGAGTAACTGGAGCCGGAGCCGACGGATCCTCTACTGGATCCACTGGTTCACCTTCAGGCACAGGAGAGAGTTCAGCAACCTGATCAGGCTCGGTGTTGGAAGCTGGTGAATCCATCGGCGCTGGAGACTGCGCCGGAGTTATCTTTGGCGAAGGAGACTTATCCGGAGAGACATGAGGAGAAGGAGAGGGTGAAGGAGACACCAAGTCCTTACTGCGACATCGGGGTGAAGGCGACCTTGAAGCCCTACTCTTCGTCGACCGGCGCAGAGTCATGCTTCCTCTTTTTATTGTGTCTTCTCGACTTCGACGAGTGCGAAGTCGACGACTCCGGCTTCGACTTGTCTCGTTTTCGACCTCTACCTTCCTTCTTCGCCTTGGCCATGAACAGCTTCGCTTCCCGTTCCTTTAGAGCCTTAGGGTTCATTTTCCTACGTCGTGATCCGACGACAGACACCATAAGCAATCTTCATGGGGGTCAATGATGGACAGGTGACCCCCACATTCCTTACACGGCTTAAATCCTGACTTCCTCGACGGAGACATGAGTACTTTAGAAACAGTAACCCACAAGTTAACTACAAAGTAACTCTACAATCAAGGAGAGTGCTAGAAAACCGTTACGCGTCGACGGCGCGGAAAAAAGGGAACGGATGTCATCACGCAGACGTGGCTCTCTTATGGCTCCGGTGACGTCATAAGGAGTCGCAAGCAGAGCCGTGGAATTATGGCATCCACGTCGGCGTGGAGAGCTAGGAAAAAATTCTGTGGAATGCTGGCGCAGGGGATATTCACAAGGTGAGGAATCCACTGGCAGATGTATCCATCAGAAAGTCCCAGCATAAACAGCAGGAAGATAAAGCAAAACATGGAAAGGAGAAGAGACTTGTCCTGCGCACATCAAGCAAAAAATATATTGAAGTCTGTCAAAACCAAAGCTTGCATACTATTGCAGCACTTTCATGCAAATTAGCTACATTCAAGTACAGTCAAATCTCACATTTTCACGCAGGCACTTCAATATATATTCAGCACTGTCATGCAGCCACATCAATAACATTATTCATATCACACTGACCAGAACATACTCCCAACTGTGCGTGCCATACCTTGCACTGATGCTCAATTATAACTCCATGATCACTAACAGATCATCACACACCACAATCTATCTGCCCTCTTTAACAGCGAGATTTGGTTTGTACCTTCCTCTATACATATCTTCACCATTCTCAGGTCTTTAGACTACAACTTTCAACAAGTAGACCACTCTTGCAGTATTGGAGGAGGACTCTTAATCCACAAATTCACCTGGTCTTGTACGATAAGCATACAAGCTACTCCCACATCTTTAAAACTCCTAACCTGAGACTACAAATTCTCAGTTTTGAAAACAGTGTCATATCGTCTGTTCTGCTGACCTCTATGGCCCATAGAAAAATAACTTCATACAAATTTCAAACCTCACCCCTCTGCACGCTTGACTGCATTATGATCACCTCCTCTTCTTTTCACTTCTAGACCCGGTGCCTTTGGAATTAACTGTCAATTACACCCCTTTTCCATGCAACACCTATCCAATTAGGTCTACACAAAAGACAAATGCATGTTCATCAATCCTTTAACTTCTCCTTGAACGCCCTTCAAGATGAACCAAGAACATTATCACACCAAACAAACTGATATCACATTCCTCAACCTATACAGCATTGCATGGAGAAATTATGTGGAGGCAGCTGCTCCACTGACAAACAATACTTCGAACCTCACCCCTGGCGTGTCCCCCACCAATTGGACACACAAGAACTTTAAACAAGCAAATTGCAGACAAAAAAGAGAAAAAAAACAGATACCAACAGTACCTAGGGATCTCTACCAATTCAAATCACACATCACTACTGTTATAGGTGACTTCTACAAGATGAGCAACAACAAAGCGACCAACCGAAAGAAGCAGGTGCACTTCAAGGAAGTCAAACAGTGTCAATCCCATACTGGATCCCCGTTATATTCCCAATCCCACAACCAACAAACGATTGCACCATGGTCCACTCTTTCACATAGAAGATAAAAATAAATACGTAAAAAATACCCAACAAATCAACCACCATGCCTCCCCATGCCATTGTAACAACCACAATTCAACGAACTTCCGAACTCCCTCCAGCCTATCGCTTATGAACACTACCTTATATTGTAATCCAATGTAAGACTACACAATTTTTCGTCCTCAACTAAGGAACCTTTCCAGATGAACTCACAATTGGACAGATGTTACCGGTCTTGGAAAAAAAAATAATAATATCCAACTACCCTCTAATCACCAATCTACCACTCATCATAAGCCATTCAGAAAGCAGCAGCCACTCAATTGCAGGACCAAATAAACCAGAACAATCATACAGGACTATGTAGCCGGATTCAGAACGCATAAGCAGGTATCATTAAAAAAAAAAAAAAACAACAATGAATCTGGTCTTCTTATATTGCTGGACTTCGCCGCAGCCTACAACCAAATCAACCACCAAGCCCGTGTTTGTTTCCTGGAAAAATAGAAAGCCTTTTCAGACAATCAATCCTGTAACAATTCATCCCCCAATGTCATCAAACGACATCAATTTGCCTAACTGGGATCATCAAAAAGAAAGAAACCACCCTTCTTGTTGAGAAAAATCTAAAGATCCACCCGGTCACCCGTCATCTTCAATCGCCATATGGAATCTCTGGGATCCATATTCCACAATGGTTTCAAGATCCACAAATAAATGGATGGCATCACTTTACTTAAAAAGTAAGGCTGCTTGAATCTCATATACTGTACTGGATACCCAGCTCCTATCTCATTAAGGGGAGTATTTCTCCTGCTCACCAATAGCACCAAACAACCCTCTGATGGTAGCCTAGCTGCTATAAACCTGTATGATTTAATCCCCAACTGACAGCCAATGTAAAGTAACTGATTCACTATCAACACAAACCTCCCCTTTAAAGAACATTTTGGCAATTAAACCAAGACATCTTAGTACTAGTTCAGTTTCATAAAAGTGAAAGTTTACATATCTGAACCAGATTTCAGGAAAACCTTCAAATTATTAGCTCTCTCTCACTGGGACAGAGGCAACAGTCCAAGTCCCCACATGCATCACTCTCGCACCGTTAAAGGACATGCAACAAGCTAAAACTCATTTCTGCAAACGACTACAAATGTTTGACCAAATCACAGCAATGCCAAGTAACATCACTGGCTACCCATCCAGGCTTAAATAATCTAAAAAATAGCTGCATTACATCCCCGAAACAGGACTCCGTTTTAACTAGTTAACTGAGCAGTCAGCAGCAAAGTAGGAGCCAAGAAATCACCAGATGAAGAAATGTAAGGTAAAAAAACAGGCAACAGGGCTTCTCCATCTACACAACATAACCATTACCTTCAGAAAAGCACCCCCCCCCCACCTACAATTCCAAAAAGAACTGAAATCCAATCTCTTGAAAGAATACTACCACCCACATTTAAAAAATATATTTTTATTGGTACTTTTGCAGCATGAACAATAAAAACAAACAGATGGTGACAAATATCATGACACCTTACACTGTAAGAACCACTATGGCTCATACAGGCCGCATGGCTGCTACTCCCATGTGTCCATTATAGCCACTTCAGTACCTTCCTACTCACCCACAGTCACCACCCTGCAAGTCTATGCCCATTCATCTAAATCATCGGCCAAATGTTTATAAGTGAATACCATTTTCATTCTTATTTCCTCTGCCACTGCCAACTCCATCAAATTCCGTTCCAAGTTCACAGCATCGGGTCCCGTCACCTACATCCATCAAACAGTTATGTGTCGTTTCGCCAACACCAAAAATGTAAACCGATACTGTATCTTCTTCTCTTTGGGCAATGGAAGGGTGCCCATCAAACAAAGATGGGTGGGGTGAGGGTTTGTAAAATATTCAGCCCAATAACCCTGCATAAGGTCTTTATCGAATCTATCCAGCAGACCTTAAGCCAACCACAGGTCCATGTCATGTGGAAAAAATCTGTACGGTCTAGGCCACACCTGGGGCAATCCGAACGCCTGGTCTAATATATCCTGGCCAGTCTCAGAGGCGTATAGTAGGTTTGGTGTTGGAAGTGGGAATTACTGGAAATCGTCCTGACTTGCTCACAGGCGTGCCCCCACTCTGCATCCGTACAAGGAGTGTTGAGAGCCTTGACCCACTGCCTGCGGGTAGGCAGACCTGTGTTCAGTCTCTCAGCCTTTAACGCCCTATACAATCTAGAAACTCCATGTGCTGCCATACCAGACTCCAGCAGTGGCAGGAAATCCCTGCAAAATCTCACTCTTCACTTTGGTCAACCGTGCCTATTGTAAAAATTGTCCCGGTCTCACCCCTAACTGATCCGGCACATGTCAGCAATTGCTCTCATGGGAACAAGTTCCCCAGCGTCGTGCAATCCCAGCGCCTGCCTGAGAAACATAGTCATATCTCTTTCTATTTTCTGAAATGGCAGTAACCACTTCAAGTCTATTGCTCTGGAAAAAGGGTAGCAACGGAGCACTCTACGTTTCATCTCACCCAATATTTTTGGCATGAGTCTTATCATATGAGAGAGGCCCGAGGGTGCATTCTCCCACTCCCCATCAACAGTATCTTCTGAAGCACATGGATGCCATAGCAGCCAGCCAGCCAACAACGACTTTCCCAAGCTTCACCCCATAAAATGGCGTACTGCAGGCAGGCCGCGTCTTGGGCCTCCCGGATTTAGAATAATATTATTACGTCAGAATACTCCTTTGACGTAGATGTATCGCTAGCGCTCTAGCACCAACACAAACAAAAAAAGACGACAAAGGGTACACCTACCGGGTCACTCTTTCCACATCCCAGGTCCCAGACACTACTCTCACCCTTGCGGTTGGCTTACCATCCACATTAAATATGCCTCCTTATAGAACAACCTGTAAACTATATAACTCTTGTACTAGGGGTTTCTCTCTTATTAGGCGTACCACTGCTATCCAGCTTGGTTTTCTCTATTCAAATACCATTACTCATCATACATTGCTCATCTTCCAAAATCTCAGAAAGGAGATCCACAGTCACGTATGCTGTACCTACTACTTGCTGATCCCTAGGCACTACGGGTTATCATTACAGTCATTACCATAAGATTTTGGTTTAAAACTATATACTTTTGGTCACTGTCACTAACAGTCAAACCACAAGAGGGACTTGTTACAGCAACAGGGGAAGAGGTGTGTCACAACAGAATGTGGAGAAATGTAGCACAATTAATGGATCAGTTTTACCCATAGGTATGCAAAACAATAGAAGTAATTTGGAGTGTGAATGCTAATTGACAGGGAGCTCCTTAAAGCTATCTAGATGAATCAAGTCTCTCTGCATCTAGAGACTGTTTTTCGTTATGACATGGTCAATGTGGCACATTATCTCGAGATTCCACTTGGTTTCCCCTCTGCATTTTTGCTCTTGCAATAGTTTGAAAAGGAATAAAGCGGCTATTACATAATTAGTCTGGTCACAATAAGACTTCATCAAAGCCTTCTGGAGACCAGATTATGGTCCCATGTTACTGAATTAAGAAACTCCAGCCAATTGGAAAATGAAAAATTCATGACTAGCCGCAAAAACATTTTAAATTAAATATCTGGATCATATAAATGTCATCCAGAGGTCTGACTGTATTACACTACCAAACTTTGATGGCAAATGCACAAATTGGTTTATTTGGGTAACATGAGAATTGGGGATGGACACAATTTTTACCGCAATATATGGGACCAGTGGGTGCTGCTTTACCAACAAAGCAACATCCCCACAAAAAAATGATGACATCTTCAATTGCTTTTGTTTGCAATGAATCAGAAAGAGGCTATCTAATTGAATTAGACCAACAAATATTTCATGAATGAAAAATATCAGCCTTCCTATGAAGGAAAACGTAGCCAAAATTAAAATATAAAATAAGCAAAGAAGCAAACAAAAATCAAAACAAAAGCCATTGACTACAACAAAAACAAGAAATGGATGTCAACCGAAAAAGAAGGAAAAACCTTCAATATGAAGTGAGCGTTAATTGATATAGATGGCAGAGAAATTGACAGAATACAGAACATAATTCTGCCATTTTAAATGCAAATGATTTCAACAGCTAAATACAGATAGGAATTTTACTGAGGCGTGTGTGGGGAAGGGTAATACAATAAATGCATTAACCAGTGTGCAAGAACATTCACATGAAAACAAGAGTTTTAATATTGTGCCAAAATACATATTTGAAGTAAAAAAATAAGAGTTCTGGAGGTGAAGTGCAATGCTTCATAAAACACAACGTTATTTATCATAACACAACATGAATAAAATAGAGGCATGACAGCTAGATGATAGTGCTATATTCCAGCCTCCAAACACCAATATAACAACAGAAGCTCATTCTTCCCAAGTCCATTTAAATTCCGTGAAAGGCAAAGATAGTGACAGGGTTGACATGTGAACAGACTGCAAATTATAGTGCGGGACAGCCAAGAACAATAATCGCTACTGGTGACTGCCTGTGTGGCCATGAAGAAGCTTCACTAATTACAAAGGGTGAGAAGAGCAACCAATTTGCTGTTCGTTGACAGGCAACAGGATATTGAGCATCTCCTAAATTGTTTCCAACAGGCAAGGAATGAGTAATTAAATAAAAGTTTGATGTTATCATGATTACCTCATCATCGTTGACTAGCTCCTTTTTCACAATTTTCATGGCATATATGCGTTCAGTTTTCTTTAATCGGACAAGAAGTACTTTTGCGTAACTGCCTCTTCCGATTACACGCAGCAAGTCAAAATCTTGGAGACCCAAACTAGAAGGTGCTCGGCCACTTTCCCGGATATTCATTGCCTAAAAATAAAAGTAACTGGAAGGTCACAAATATGACAACAATTACAACACCCTAAAATTTCCAACCATTCCCAAGTGCTAAACTCACAGATGAAGTTAACGCCCAGCTGTTCCCATTTATAGCCCTCACAAATTCATATTGAAGCTTGCAAAAAGATCACCACCAAATCATTTCATAAGGATTGCTGAAAAACTGTATATAATGTGGTAGTGAATCGACATTAATTAAGAACAGTTCACTGTGAAATCTAAATTGTGTTGATGAGAAACAAATATTTTTGTCTAATTACATTTTACTGGTGACATTACTCAACAGTGCTACTGAACATCTTCAAATTTAAGAAAAAGAAATAAGGTGCGAGATCTAAATAAAAAAGAGAAAATCTATAATTTTACTAGTGTGCAAAGCTTTCCAAACATGGTGTGCAATTGAGAAGACTATCAGTGACTGACCACTAAAATTCAGCTTCACTTCAGAACACCAAGAAAAGAACTAGCTGAAATGCCCATTAAACTGCAATAATGCAATCCTCTGACCTCAAGGTTCGAGTGAGACTAATCAGGCTAGTTGAATACCATTTTACTTTGAAGCATATTTGGAATTGAATGAACAAGTTACTTACCTTTGGTAATGCACCTTCTGGTGGATACTCCAACTAACCTTAGATTCCTCACCTTAGAATACTCCCCAAGCACCGGACTGGATACAGAAAACGTTTCCATAGAGGTGATCCGGACACTGCTTAGTACAATCACATGGCTCTCCACTGACTCTACAATGACTCTATACTGACTCTACACTGACTTCCCCTAAGTGACAGAATGGAGCCGCATAGCAGCACCACCCCTGCACTCTGACAGCAGTTTATTGCGTTTAGCCTGTATGCGCCCTTTGACAGTGAACAATTGCAATAACAGTATGCAAAGTGCTAACGATAGTCCTTTTCACATGTTAAAAAGAGGCACTGCACAGAACGGGGAGATGGAAACGCGGGGAGGAATCTGCAACTAGAGGCAGTACCTACCAGAAAGATATTTACCAAAGGTAGATAACATTTCTTCTTATGGATATTTCTAACCACTTATTCCTCACCTTAGAATAGATACCAAAGCAGTATGTCCCCAGGTGGAGGATCTGTCGAGTGGGTCTTTGCAGGACTGAGTGGGGTAAATGCCCTTCCTGCCAGTGAGCGCACGCACAGACATCCAAATCTCAGCCTGGCAGATGCAAAGACAGGCACTCCATATGCCATCTCAGTGTTAGCAGCCTTTGCCCTAGTGGAATGGGTTCTCAGATGTTCTGGAACAGTTTCTTGGCCAACGTACAGCTCATCTTAATGCAGAGGACTATCCACCTCAACAAGGCCGTCTTCTCGACTAGCTCCACTTTCTTTGCTCCAGAAAACTCCACAAAAAAGCGACTATACTAGATGATTTTTGGAATACTCAATGTAAAGCTTAGAACACTTTTGGGCTCGAAACAATAGAGCTCCGCCCCCACTTTTGACAAGTGAAGGGTAGCAAAGAAAGCCGATAGTGTGATGGATTACCCAATGAGGAAGAAGTCACAACTTTTGGTAAGAGGGCTATAGTCCCCATTACCAACTTTTCCCATTTAAAGGTGGTAAGAGGTACTTTTGAAAATACCTGAAGTTCACTCATGCGACAAGCTGAGATATTCCCAATGAGAAAGACAGTCTTTAAGGTCAGAAGACACAGCGAGCAGCAATGCTTTGGCTTGAAGGGCATACACATGAGAAACGCTAGATCAAGTTATGGTCTCACTGTGGCTTCAACAACAGTGAAATTGTGGGTCAATCTGCTAATAAATCGTATCAGGACAGGATATTTGAACAGGAACGGTTGATCTAACGTAGAAAGGGCAAAAGGGCCAACAAATTAACTTTATAGGGCCTAATGGAAGGCCTTGCTGGCCAAGAATTAAACAAAAGGACGACTGACAGCTTTGCTTGAAAAGGGTCAGTCTTGCAAACTACACATCAGGCCACAAATTTGCTCCAATGCCTGGCATTAAAGGATTTCGTCGAAGGTTAGCAAAGATGACATTTACCACTTTCGGCACAGATCAAAAGCAGTCAGTTGCCACTGCTCAATCTCCACGCAAGTAGATGTAGATTGTGCAGATTGAGTTTGAGGGCCCTGCCCATTTACTGAGATAGGATTTCCTTGTGAAGTGTCAGCTTGATAAAAGGACAGCATGCTCATATTCAGAGGGTCCAGGCATCACACACTCCTGGACCAATCCAGCCATTTGGATGACTTGGGCCCGGTCCTTGCTGATGATTTGTGATTAACTAACTCCTGGCTCCCACTCTTCCACCCTCTGCAGAGATAGGCCACATAGCAATAGACTACATTCCAGACACGGAATTTTGAAACTGCCCCTAATTCTTAACATACCAAAAGTAACTGGTTGAACTCCCAACTCCACCCCCCCACCCACTGGACAGTGGCACAGGTCCACCCCTCCCGATGTCTCGGGGAGCTAGCACTCGAGTCCCCCGCCCTATTCCAACCCCCGAGGATCCCCATGCAAATTAACAATGCACTGCATCATCAACCATAACTGTATGCTTGTTATTCTTGAGGTATTCTGTGTGCAGTAGCCACGTCCCTTCATAGAAATTTGTTGCAAGTGGTTGTGCACTCGTTGGGGTGCAAGGTCAGGGCCTCTAGCTCCTCGGACAGTACTCCGCCTCTGACGGGGAGGCGTGGTCCCGCCCCCTCCCCCCCCAAAGTCACAAGGACCAATACACTATAATTCCCCCACTAAATACACTTTTGAATTGAATTTCCATTGAGTACTTAACTGAGCGTTCCAGTAGTTGTCCTTGCTTTCCTTTTAATCAGTATCAAATTAGGTAACATCAGAATCAGGTACTATATCGGATGAGGCCATATCAGAGTCAGATAACCCTTCAGTCATTTGTAGGGTGCCATCCGTGCACACCCTGAAACGTCCCGAACTGCTGGCGTCTCCAGACAAATCGGGCTCGCCCGGCAGTAGGGTTGGATGTTCTCGATGTCTTTGTTAGCCAGGGTTGTGATTCCCGGTAGGTGCCTGGCCTTCCAGTGGAGTCCAACCAGTCTGATGCCTCTGTTGCGGAGAAGAACAGAGCTTTGCCTTTGTATTCAATCCATAGTTTGGCTGGAAACAGGAGACTATACTTCATAACAGCCTCCCGCAATGGTCTCTTGCCCGCCATAAATGTTCATGGTTGGTCTTGGCTCATGTGTAATCAGGGTATATTGCTATCAGGTGAACATCAAAAAGCGGGACTTTCTTTGTGCGGGTGGCCTGCAAAATCAGGTCCCGATACCGATAGAGAACCGGGCAATAATAGCCCTCGGTGGTGCCGCCGGTCGTGGTGCAGGGACCAGTGCCCAGGGGCCCTCTTGATTTCTTTTTTTTTTGTTTTAATAAACAGATTGGTTTTCTGAAAAAAGCCATACAGACAGCCCCATAGGCATCATACAGAAGTAGTTGGGAAGGCGATATGCATTACAATTATAAACATTAGCATTCCTGCGGCCCTCCCAGAGCTGGCTGCAAGCAAAGAGTCTCATCAGGGGCCCCCAGGAGCACACTACTGGTTCTCCGCCATCTCCCGTAGTTAGCCCAACATACAGCTCTGTTCACCGCCATGTATGTTACAGTCCAAAATGCAGATTCAAATAGAAAACTCCCAATACCCAACCCACCCCCCTGGTCCTTAATCACCCCAACAAAGCCCCCCCCCCCCCCCCACCCCATTCAACCTCCCAAGCATGCCGCTGGCCACTAAAATACTCAGGGAGTCACCCAGATTCCCTGCACCACCCACCAGAATCCTTGCCTTGCAGATCTCAATCTAAGGCAGACCGGGAACACTGGGGGAGAGTCCTTGCCAGGCCCTCAGTCTCATCATGCCCCTCCTTCGAGTGTCAGCCGCTTCAATTGGCCTGTGCGCCCTCCATCTCACCAAGTACACCCTTTTCCCAGGGGCCCTCTCGATGTTAAAGAACATTCTCCCGGGCGCAAGAACCTTCGTGATCCATTCCTCCAAAAACAGCTCTGCTGAAGGACCTTCCACCCGCTCCGGAAACCCCACGAAGCGTAGGTTGTTCCTTTTCCATCGACCTTCTTGATCTTTGGCTCAATCGTCAAGTTTAATCGTCTTGTTTTGCTGATCCATTACCATTTCCCTGACTGACTTCACTTCCGATTGATGGGTCTCTATATGGTGTTCCGTCGTACTATCAGAGATCTTGCGTAAGTCACATCGTAGGAGATTGACATCAATGGCCACTGCATCTATTCTGTTCACCATGTCGTCCCTGGTGGACTGGATTGCTGCCAGGATATCAGTTAGTGAAAGGTCTCGGTGGGCTGCAAAAGGGGCATCCTCAGCGTTGTCTCCCTCCCGCAGTTCCTGCTTGTCTGCAATCTGAGGCAGGGGTTCGCATAGTTCAGGATCTTGTTGGTCTGTGTTCTGTTAGTTTTTTTCTTACACCACGTTGGTCCTGTCCTCGCTACCCACTCATGATAAAGGTAAGTTTATCAACCCACTGGGGGGTTGGTGTTCTCCACCGCTCTCGCGAGAGTCAAAGGCTTCTGCGCTTTTGTATCCGTCAACCAGAGCCGTTCTTTCCTCCCGAATAGAATTGCCCTCTCGGGGGGTCTTATCCGTCAGGTAAGTCCCTCTCCAGTACCCCCCTTCAGGTGTCTCGCCCACAGTCCGCGGACCCATGCGACAGCCCTGCCTCCACCGATGGCATAGGAGGTGATGCCCAGTGTTGACAGGCCCCCGGAAGCAGGGGAACACCCCCCCCCCCCCCCCGACAGCCAAGGCACCCGTCTCTAATTCAATCCCGGAGCCCCAAGACACCCACCAGTGGCTCCAGGATACCACGTTATGTCTTGCCGCAATGTGGAGCTCCACCCACTGCGACGGGTCTCCCCTGGGTAGGCCTGCTAACCGCTCGGCAGGGCCTTGTAGGCCTCGGGTCAGAAACCGGCTCAACCACGCCACAGGCGGCGATGTCCAGTACCAGCAAGCCCCAACGAGCAGAGGGAGCCCCCAAACAACCGAGGCGAGCACCTTTAATTCAATTCCGGGGCACCAAGACACTCACCGGCAGCTCTGGAATGCCTCAATATATGTCTTTGCTGCAATGTGGAGCCTCACCCCCTGCGTTGGGTCTCCTCTGGGTAGGCCCATTCCCTGCATGGCCGGGCCCTGGTAGGCTTCGATAGCTCCGCCGATTCTCAACGGATCACGGCCTCTGGGGTTGAGGTTAGACTGCGGTACAACACTCCATGTTCATGTATGCCCCCGCTAATGGAAGCCCCCCGGTCATCAGGCCATAGTCCGGGTTAGGAAGTCCGCCCGGGCATCTGCTCACTGCTCCCCGCAGCCTGTTGTTCACTCCTCTGGCCGCCTGTTATGTGTCGGTGGCTGTGCCTCGGTCAATATCTGCGGAGTGGCAAACTCAGGGCCAAGACCGCGCGTCCTCCAGATCAGGAGCAGGATTAACCCTGCCACAGTTGGCATCACCGTGGTGCCAGACAGGGCCACCGGCACCACCTGCTCTTCGCGGATCCAGCCGTAGAGCCGTCTGCATTGGTCCAAAATGGCGCCTCCCTCACCTCTGTGTACGTGTGCCTTTGTCTGCTCCCAGGCACGATTAAGGTAAATTACAGTTCCTTAATCCCCCCCCCCCCCCCCGAGGAAAACGGTGAGACTCGTCAACTATCGTGGGGTCGATGCTAGCGAAGAATCGCAGGATAATACCGATCTCCCTGTAACTCAGGAGGAGCTACGAGCAGACACGTCTTACTCGGCCATCTTGTCGTCCAAACCCCCGGGGGGAAATACGGTTATCAGTTTAACGGTAAGAACTTAAGTTTGGGAGTTGGTTTTCTGGGATAAGAACCAAGGTTCCCCAGGGTCAAGAATGCACTCTCTAAGCACCCTCAGAGGCACTTGGTGGGGAGGGGCGCATAGTGCTTAGGCCCAATGTTATCCAATGGTGGATAGGGGGCTCCAGTTGGTGGCTGCTCACGGGCAAGCCACTTGGATGTGGGAGCAAAGCTTCTGGGGTTTAGCTCAGGGCAAAGGGAGGTCTGAGTTAGCACACAAGGTGCACCCACAGCGACACCGGGGCAGCCGGGTGCAGAGTGATTATTTGGCATTGAGTGCCCAGTTTTAAATGAGAGTTGCCGGTTTTGGATTTTGGCTGCAGGCTTGGTCCAGGAAGACTTCCGGGAGGAACCAACAGCTGGGCAGGTAAGTTGGAGGGCTCAGGGACGTAGGTGCACCTCAGGTTCTCTTCTCCATGGCGCAGGGCGGATGGATGCAGGGGTATCTTTTGAGGTCGGAATTCCCCTTACAGGGCCTCTCGCGGTTGGGGGGTCTCATTGCAGAGGAAGCAGGCGACTTAGGGGAGTCATGGAGGGGTCAACCCACAGTAAACATGGACTCTGGAGCACTGGGGGACCTCACTGGGACCGGTAGGCCACTCCAACTCGGCTGTAGGCGACGGGTGAAGTGGTGGTTCCAGGCGTCTGGTTTCTTTGTCCTCAGCAGGCTCCGAGTCTTGCTTTGGAGATTCTTTTGAACAGAGCTGCTGTTCACGAGAGATGCGGTCTTTGTGGAAGGCAGTCAGTCCTACCAAGGGTTCTGGAGATCGCTGGGTGCAGGACAAGGCGACTTTTGGTGCAGGATCTCTGGAAACCGCAGACGGGCGTTAGGGCTGGGACCAAGTCTGTTCTTCTCTGCAGTCTCCTCTGCTGGGCATCTTCTTTCGTCCTTCTTCGTAGGTTGCGGGAATATGCCTTTTTGTTTCAGGGCTGCCTCCCTAAATACTGTATTTGGGGGCGTTTTTAGGGGTCTCTAGGTCAGTAGCCACTGGGCTATCGAACTTAGGGTGACTACACCCTTGGGGTGCTCACCTCACATGGGGGAGTGAGCACAATCCCTAACTCTTATTGGAGAGTGCCTGCCATCTGCAAGATGGCGCGCACTGAAGATTGGGCTTCACCTCGCCTATCCCACCTGAGTGGGGTTGGCAGAATTGGGCACACCTTCTGGGCAGCTCTAGTTTTTCCCACCTGTCTTCCCACCGAAAAGGAGGGGAGACAAGGGAGCCTGCTCCTGATAGCAGGAGAGGCTGGGTATCGGGTTACAAAGGCTGCAAGGCCTTTGAAGCTCCCATGCCACAGATGACTCTTCCCGATCTGGGTGAGGTGTGAGCACCTTCGCCCGGGAAAGGCTTTGTTACTGGGCTCAGGGAGTGAAGGCTCCCACCTCAGGGGTCCAGAAACTTGTCTGGTGGTTGGAGGCTGGTGTTAACCTGTCAGGGAACCCACCAGAGGCAGGTCGTTTTTCAGGGGGGATCTCTAAGATGCCCTCTGAGTGCATGGTATAATAAATCCCACACTGGCATCAGTGTGGGTTTATTATGCTGAGATGTTTGATAGCGAACTTCCCAGAATTCAGTAAAGCCAATATGGTGAAGTGGAGTTTGTAATGACAAACTGCCAGACTATATACTCTTTATGGCTTTACTGCACTTACAATGTCTAAGAATGGACTTAGACACCGTAGGGGTACAGTGCTCATGCAAATGTACCCTCACTAGTGGTATAGTGCACCCAGCTAGAAGGGTGCCCTACCTATACCATAGGCAGTGGGTTGTAGGCGTGCCATGTCAACTCTTCACTTTTCTCTGCACCAAAACACACAGCCTGCAATAGCAGTGTGTATGTGTTAAGGTACAGGACCTCTAAGGGTGGCACAATATGTGCCACAGCCCTTAGAGACCTTCCCTTTTCACAGTGCCATTGATACTCATGGTACCTTTTACAAGGCACTTACATGTGGCCAGAGAGGTGGCAATTGGGGGTACAAAGGTACAGTTTGGGGAAAGAACACAGGCCCTGGGAACCCGATTGGCATGGACCCAGGGCACATCATGTCCAAGTGCATCAGAAATCTGGCAAAAAGTTGGGGGTTATTCCAACAGAAACCCAGCTCCCTACAGCGTGGCAAGATGGGGTTGAGGGGTTGAGCACGCTACACTTTATGATTACACTGGAAATCAACTTACCAACAAACTTAAAAATTGAGGGGTTGGGGAAACATTTTTGGGACGGAGTCTACACCACTGACTTGGAGCATGAGAGGGACCTAAACGAAAACAGCAACTTCTGCTGGTGATCGGTGATATGCAGCTTCACACTCCAACCTCGGATCGCATTACTTGCCGCATGACTTAAAACGGAGGCCAAACACCAAAGAGACACCTGGTGCGGGTCGATGCCGAACACATGCTACCTGCAGTTGTGGCACGGCTTTAAACCTGTTCTTTTGGGTGGACACCTCATTTCCTAGTACGTTGGGGAAAAGGGTTTAGAAGTCATAAGAAAACAGTCAAAGTTGGGTGTGCAGCTTAAGACTCACTTCAGAAAGCACAAAAAATAAAGGAACGGACGTCAGCGTTCAGGGGTGGCGCTTATGTGGTTCTGCTCCTTCACTTCCAGGGCAGTGTGGAAGAAAAAAAACACTGGGAGCACTGCTACAGAAAGGTATTGAGGATTCAGTCCGGCACATGGGAAGTATTCAAAAGGTGAGGAATCTGCGATTAGAAGTATTCATCAGAAATTCGGGAGTATGTTAAGCTTTGTCACAATCAGATCTGTGTAGTTGGGCGTTTCCAAATGAAAATTTAACTCAGCAACCTTAGCTAGATAGAACTGTATAAAGGGAGAGGGTTTCTGATTAAAAATTAAAACCCATTACAATGTAGTTTTAAAAAGGTAATATAAGCTAACAAGATGGATAGATTACCTCCTTTTCTTCACCAACATGGTCCAGGCTTTCTTGACTTGATGGGTTATATGGAATAACTAAAATAGTAAAAAAAAAAAACACATTTTTTAAATCATAACTTACGGAACTCAAACAATAAAGTTCCAACACGAATTTGACATAAATTTGGTTTTGGATTATGTGAAATCAAAAACTCTAGATAAAATGAGTTTTAATTATGTTATTGTGTATTCTAGCACTGCTGACAAATTGTAAATGGGCAGGAAGATGGTGAAGCTCTTTTAGTGGTAACATACATGAGAATCAGAAAGCTAACTTCTCTGCCAAATGGTAGTCACATTCCATCACTGTGCTCTACCAACATGCTTCATATCACCAAGATAAAAAAAACAAAGGGAAATTAAAAAATGATTTACTTACGACAACTTTGTCTTTCAAATGAAACTGAAAGCCTAGCAAAAGGTGTGTTCTAATTTATGTAGAGTAATGAAGTATTACCAGTGGACTACATAGAGACTTTGATTCCTCGCTAACATGGAAAATTCTGAACTAACTTTTGGCCTACAATCTACTCTCAGACATGTGTTTTGGGGAAAGAGGTTAGGCGAGGGAGTAGAAGAATACAGAGTTGGATACACTTATTTGACCAACGTGCATGGGATACGACTGATCAAGAAAAATAAACAGGTGGTCTCCAGCATCAATAGGAGAGTTGCTCTCCTGGAACAGATTCTAGGCACAGCCCTCTCTTTTTACATAGAGATGAACCAAGATGGTAGTGCTGCAGAGGTCAAGCTTCACATGGTAGGAAGCAGATGTTCTCTCCACCTGTAGCAGTAAGTCAGCAGATGAAAAAAAGAGTGAAAACAGAGATGGATAGGGTACACACTAGTAAATGTTAGGGCAGCAATCCATCTTTTCTTTCAGGGGGTATAACAAGCAAGATGCTTCTATAAGCAAATCAGTCTTGGCACCACCACAGCAAAGGACTGTCTGGACAGACCCGCTCACCTATTTGCCATCTGAACAGAAACACAAGCAACCTTAGAAGCATTTCAGCCTTGCTGGCCTCCGAGATGGTGCGAACTTGAACGCTTATTGATAGAACTCACTCTTG
Organism: Triturus cristatus; assembly: GCF_964204655.1. Lineage (NCBI taxonomy): Eukaryota > Metazoa > Chordata > Amphibia > Caudata > Salamandridae > Triturus > Triturus cristatus. The sequence continues at coordinate 1,034,272,236 of NC_140594.1, read as the reverse complement.
GGCATGTCATTTGCAGAGACACAGTTTAAAAATGAAACAGAAAAAAGTGATGATTCAAAAACCCAACTCAATCACGACTACTAATAATTATTCTGGGGAGCATTAAATCAATGTTAACGTCTTATTTTGTCACAATACAGATGCTTATCCACTGACAACAGAAGTAGCAGCCCAACCAGTTATGGTACTTTTATGCATCACAACGTCCAACAGTTCTGCGGCAAGAATGATTTATTATCTTTGTAGTGAGCTTCTCTGTGATTTGTTTTCAATACTGTTATCACAATATGTTCTCGCTCTTCACCCTGCTCTATCCTACCCTTTTAGTTCACCTGTGTGCCACAAACATGCAGCAACCATAGTCAAATCTTGTCCCCTTCCCGAAAAGGGAAGCCTGAACCAACTGACCATACACCCGTCTCATTTTTACCCATTTAAGGGGCCTACACTAGCTGTTTGGCTTGAATGTACTTTCTAGGGAACTGCTAATACTGTTCTCCTTGGGTTGGTTCTTATCTTTAATGACACAGACTTACAAAACAAAGACATAGTGATCCTACTGCTTTCTGCTGCACTGCGACGTCCTTACCCCCTGCCCTAATCCAGCTACTAATAATCAAGAAATAAACACAATTCTGATCAGCTGATAAAGAGTCTTAAGGCGGGCCTTGTCACGATGTTTCCGCTCTCGCTGTTTAAAATCACACTTGTCTCATGTGATTTTAATTGACCTTACCTGGCTGTTAGACATCCGGGCTAACCGGAAGCTAGGAGGTGAACAAAAGGCTGCCTCAGCAACAGCTGATTTATTCACTGCTGTCGAACAGGTAGACAGTAATAAGGAGGCTGAAAACAGGCACAACATATGGTAGAGAGACAGAGGAAGAACAGTACTGGAAAAAGGCGGGATAAACCAAGACTACACATGGCCAGTTACCAGAAAAAAGTAGTAAATAGCTAGACTGGATAGGGTTAGCAGTCCTCGTCTGCCGCCACATTTATGTGGTATGCGATATCTCGATTATAGAAGACTAGCTCTAAGAGCTCTATGTCCTCTGTACTAAGCAAGGTGATTTCATGTGAGGTCATGATTAGTGTTAACTAGTGGAGGCGCTTGGGGGAGAATCTAAAGGGGGTGTTCTCCATTTCACACTATCGGTCCCACCCCTCAGTTGTATATTCTCTAACCGCATGATTGGGTCGCCCACGTGTCCAACCGTTTTCCCTGGTGTCCTTTAGTGCTTTCACTCTTTTCCTGATGTGCCTGTCGATGGTGTCTGTGTCTACCGGTTTTATTGGTTTGCTTTTTTGTTGTTCTGTCGATGCTCCGGGGCTCCCAGGATGTACGTCCGACATCACAGGAGGATGGGCATGACACCTAATGATGGTCAACAATACCCAGAGAGGAAAAGTAAAAAGAAGGGACTAGAGAAAACAATTCCAGACCCAATTACCAGAAAGCAGAATAATACACAGTATGTGAATACAGAAAAGATCCATGCTGCTAAAGCAATGCAACGGAAAACTGTCCGGAATTATTATCAGTTGTCAAGAGTGTTGCAGGCATCTCCAACCAGGAATTGTCTTTTTATGGCAGTACAGGGGTAGAGGATGCTGAAGATAGATTACTGAGAAACAGCCCAATTCTTGATCCATGTAGTGGCACTTGGAAGCAGGGTAGTAAAGCTAGTTGAGAGGCAATCCTGTGGTAGCTATGCCTTTATGGAGGATCACAAAGGTTAGTCCAATTTGTGATAGACAGTGAATATATCAGTAAAGAGATGCAAAACATCAGCATCCCTTTGGAAATGACACCTGGCATTAAGCAAGAGTTTGTTAGTAAAACTCTAATTTAGAAACTACAGCCATCTTTTTGTCAAGGGAGCTCTGAGCCTCAACGTCCACATTAGGAGTTACTAAACCAGAAAATTAACAGAGGAAGGGCTAAAAATTCCAGGATGAAAGATCAATCCTGTTGAATCTGCCAAAGTTCGCAGTGGGGCAAACAAACAGAGCACTGGTGGTATACGAAAAGGAGAATTCCCTTGTTTTTTGAGGGACAGTGATGAAGAAGAGGTGCGCAAACGAGTAAAACAAGGTTAGAAAATTAATTTCATCTACAACTTAATTTGTGTATATCACCACTCAAAGTAGCTACCAACATGAATAAGAGTTTTTAACACAAAAAGTTCAGTTCTGTAGAGAGCTGTACTTAGACTGCCAGCAAAAATGGAAATAGCAGCATAATGCTAGCGAGTCTGGGAAAGGGAAGAAATAGGCACAGAGAACTTAAAGCATATGTCTGGGATATGCAGGACTTGCAAAGGAATGCCAATAAAGGGAGGATAAGAAATCTACATGCAAAAGATGCAATGGAAAATGGATTATATATTAAAGTCCATGGAATATAGCCAGCTCAGAGGCGAACTTCATATGGTTCATTTAAGAATTGCTCTTCTCCATAACACGCCACCATTAACAAATAGGGGATTACATGTTAATTTTAACATAAATAAATACAGAAAATGACAAGGCACATTCTAGCTCTTCCTTTCCTGTTTAAAACGGTTACAAGTTTTAAATAGCTTAAAAACAAAAAACAGAAATTCTTTAATGGAGCTAACAGCAAGCACTGTAAGCAGAACAATCAGAGCGCATTGTTTCATCTTAGTAGTATTGGGATCAACAGTGGAAGACATACCTGCCGATCCTACAAATGTAGGTAACCCCAAGGATATAGGTGGAAAGCTACCACGTTAGAGCAATGTCTACTGATTTTGCACCATATCCCTGGGGTTTTTAAAAGCCTGCCTATGCACTTTCTGCTAAGCCCTTCACTTCTTAAGTAAGCCAAAAACACAGGCCAAGGTTGGGACTCGCCTAGCTAACAGTAACAGATCGATTTTTCACCAACTGGATCTGTGCTGGATGCCAGAATTATGCCTCTAGAGCCAACGCTCTCCTTGTAAGGGGTAGAGCTACTGACCAGATCTATGGGATACGTAATTACATAATGTACGTAATCCAACTAGTGGTGAGACTCAAGCACTCCCTGGTAAACCTTGTGGTTAGTTGAACCTTTTTAATGGTGCCGGTTGGTAGGTCCTCCTTAGTATGAAGTATAGTTATTCAACAAAAAATGCACTGAGCCCTTAAGCCTGGGGAGCGACCCCAAACCGAACTCAAAGTTTTCAATATCAAAAAATGAATTGTTCAAGTTGCATTGTGGTAATTAGTAGAGTTCCTTTTATTTATTTTCTTTCCATGAATTACATCCTTGTTTGCATAGTACTACTCATTTTATTTTTCTTCCAAACTCATGTATCCATAAATTAAATTTGCCCAAATGTAATTCATTGATACATGTGTGGAAGAAAAAATAAAAATTAGTATATTTTTCATTTTGGATATTGAAAACTTTGAGTGCAGTTTGGGGACGCTCCCCAGGCTTAAGGGGTCAGCGCATTTTTGGTTGATGCTGAATTACATCACAATAACCGAAACACATCAGTCCTCTGTTGATCTGTGTACCCAAAGGAAGGTCATAGAAATAATAAAGCATGTGAGCACTGTTAATGTTTACAGCACTGTGGTGTGCGGGGAGTACAAATTAGTGACACTGGCGAGACATGCTGCACTGCAGTTTTATAATAGATTTACTGTGAGACATAAAATAAAGATGTTTCCAACATTACTTTAATCCTCTTGGCTTTAAAATTTTTCAATTACTGCCCAGTCTGAAAAGGGTAAGCTAAATCTATATTGTGTATTTTCAGTTAAAAAATTAATATGTCAATTTAAAACCACTACCTAATTTTCGGCCCAGAATTCTAAAATGTTGGCAAGTATGGGAAGATGTTTCATTTTGCTATTTTTTTTTTTTAACTGTTTGACATTATCATTAAGATATCTATTAGGCCAAACAATACGACAATGACAATTTCAGTTCAATTTACCAGTCTCCGGTAATATGGACCTATGTTAATATTATGTTAATTATATTTATATAGCGCAGCTGTTACCCGGAGGGGTCCTGGCGCTAGTTACATCTCCTGTGGCAAAAGAATGGAAGAAATTTATTGGGCGAAAAGCCAAGTCTTAAGGGTTTTCCTGAGAGCTAAAAGGTTTGTAATGCATCTTAATTGGAACGGCAGGTTGTTCCAAGCTTTAGCCGCACTGTAGGTAAAGCTTCTGCCTCCCCATCACACTTTTTTTATGCGTGGTACTGAGACAAGCCTAGCCCCTAATGAACGAAGTGGCCTTTTCGGTGTGTACCAATGGAAATGCGGTTTTAAATAGCCAGGTCCTGAGCCATACAGCGCCTTATAAACTAGACAACTGGCTTTGAAGCAAACTCGGTTCCTTACCGGTAGCCAATGTAGTTTGTTTATTTCCTTAGTAATGGGTGCAAACCGAGGTGTGCCTGAGATCAGTCTGGCTGCTGCATTCTGTAATGTTTGGAGTTTATTCAGGAGCCTTTGTTGAGCATTAAGGTACAAACTATTTCAGATTAGCTCTGCATCACATATACATATAAAGCTAATCATTAATTACATCATGTGTCTAGTCATAAACTGTATGCTCCAAGCATGAACTTTTAACATTGTGTTTTGTATGACAAATGTATACATATACATGGTGGGTCTTTTGTCCAGGTCAACAAAAAAAACAAAAAAAAGACAGCTTGTAAGCTGGAAGATGTGGACATGGTGTTGGCCAAAAGACAGATAGCAATGTGATGAAAGAAAGCTCCCTTGACTACTGGATGGCTATCAGACCAGTGTAAATCTGTAATGGTGGAAATCAACACTCTAGCAGTACTGGCCAGTGACACAATCTAGGAAGCGATGTGATCAACTGAATGTATATTTAATCAATCAGACTTCTGTAAATCTTAATGATTTAACTCTATTGTAGGCTAAATGCAAAAATTATGAGGAAACAATGGATGATGGAGGGTAGTGATGTTGTAGAAGTGTATACCACTATCATTGTAAAAGCACTGCCAATTAATCCAGAAAATAGAAGCGCCCACTACTCTGTTAACGGTAAATGATTATTTATAATGCTACTGCTGTGATAACGCATCTAATGATGCACAACAGACTTAGTTAATTTCTCTGCACGAACAAGTTACATATGTGCATGTTTGTTTATGGTTTTATTTGTACACTTGTGATAATTAAAATAACAAATATTTTTCAAAAACACAAACATTGTAAACAAGCGTAGTAGTTAGCACAACAATCATCACAGTGGTCGACAGTTCAAGGGCTATTCCAAAATGTTCAGATCTACATTCAATACATCAAGTCCAGGTTCTATACTCTGCACTAGGTTGCAACTTTCTCACCTAAAACACATAAGAAGTGATGGCAGAAATGCTTGCAAATAGTCTAACCACTGGCAATTGCTCGGGTTAGCACATGTGGGCCCCTTGCTCACTATGCAATGAGAACCAAGATACACCAGAGTGTAGAGTTCCAATCAACTTGCTTGGTAGTTTGGGCTGGACTGTTCATATCAGAGCAGGACCTAGACTGATTTGCATAGAGATGGGTCTCATACAAGGTGGCATTGTATGTCGAAGAACGATGGGTTGGAATGCTACCCTGAGTGATTGCCAGTGATTACATCAAACACACCTGCTTGCAATAAGTGTAAAGTCCTAAGTGTCCATGGGATTGGACAGACATGGATCCCTTGCTCACTGTGTCACAGGAACCAAGCAACACCTGCCTAAAGAGGCCCAGTCAGGCTGAAACCGGCCTTGGGTTGCTTGTGTCCCTGGGTTGCTTGTGTCCCGGTTTAGAGAGGACCTAGCTTGGCAGGTCTGATCCTGTTAGAGCAGGGCCAAGACGGATTAACATATGGCTGAGTCCAATGCGAATTAGCATTGTGGGCAAAAGAATGATGGGCTGGAATGCTACCCTGAGTGACTGCCAATGGTTAGACTTTTTGCAAGCATTCCTCTAGTCATATTTTGTGTGTTTCATGGGTAGTAACAGACAATCCTACCACACTGTCCTGAACTAATTACTTCATTTGTTTAAACACTGAGCCACATCAAGAAACAACACTAAGCACGTGATTTTAAATAGTCTTTTTGTACATTTTATTTTAAAAATATTTATACGGACAGGTTGAGAAGGTTGCAATTAAAGCAGTGGGTCTGAGGGTAAACTATACTAATTAGACTATGGACAATGAGAGCAAGCTTGAGCTTGATTATGCGGTGATTGGCAACCTACTGAGAGTCTGAAGGGTGAGTATTAGGTGGGGCTTTTTGGGGGGGGGGGGGGGGGGGTCCCATTACTGAATTCTCAAGTTACCTCCATTTTATAAAGAAAAGAAAATATGATAAGAACTTTATGACAGCATTATATAAAAAGCATCTTAAATGTGTGAGTAACAAAGAGGTACCAAACATAACTTCTTCTTGAGGTGCACTACTTTACACAGGGAGTACTAGGAAATCACTGCTGCAGAAGGATAGCTCTTTGCTGGTCACACCGGCTTGCTCGACCCTGCCCTGCTAGACCACTGGCCACAAAGGCTAAGGGCCATTATCATCAAGAGAGGGAGTCCACAGAGATCTCATGTCAGCAGTTACATCTCCACTTTATGAAATGAAGAGGACAGCTTCTTGAGAGACTTGCCTAGAGGCCAATACACTTCAGAAATTGTTAGAATGTACCAGTTATCCCTTTTTAAGGGATCTGACTGGATGATGATAAATCCTGACAAAGCATATCTCAGAACCACAATAGAATAAAAGAGTGACAGGATACCCAACAAGAGCATTGCCTGAAGCTCAATTGAGATTTGCACAGGAAAGCGATTTGGGTGGATGGGTGTAGTGCACATATAATGGAGAAGAATACTTCCATGGGCAGTACCTGTGCTCCTAGCATGGCTAATCTTTACATGCATGGTTTTGAGACAAAACACATTTATCCAGTGGGCAATCCTTTTTATAACAAACTAAAACTATGGAAGCGTTAGATAGATGATATCCTGGTCATCTGGGAAGGTGACCAGGAGTCTCTTGTGACTTTTTCAGAGTGGTTGAATACGCGTGATGGTAATTTGAGGTTTACTGGTAAATTTAACAATCATTCCCTGGCATTTTTAGACCTCAGACTATACCCACATAATGGCAGGATACATACTGAACTATATCAAAAACCCATGGCAAGGAATTCCCTGTTGAGCTATCACAGTTTCCATCCTCGGGCTCTTCTGACGAATTTGCCAGTTGGTCAGTTCCTCAGATTGAGGAGAAACTGTACTGAGTTAGCCAATTACAAAAAACATGCTACTAAACTAAGTGAAGAACTGGCTGCACAACATTACCCAGTTCCGTTTATTAAAGGAGCCTCTAAAAGAGCCTGTAATAATGACAGAGGGACCCTTTTAGAAACCTGCAGTAAACCAAAAATGGAGAAAATGGTTTGTGTTACAACTTTTAGTAGTCTGACTGCGAATATCAAAAGAGCTATAAATAAAAATTGGCACATTCTCAATACTGGAAACTTGACACTAATTCGCCCACTCTTTGCACTAAAACGCAGTAGCAATCTGCAGGATTTGATGGTACACACCAGACCCAGAACTATGACTTGTCAGAATAGACAAATGACCTTATGAAATTCGGAGCCTGAGATTGGACATTTCCCATGTGGATCTTGTTCAGTATGTCCTTTCACTGGACATTTGACAGAGGTTGATATTCTATCGAATAAACCTTGGAAATTGAATAAGCATACCAATTGTAATTCGAGTGGAGTGATCTACATGATCAAGTGTCCCTATTCATTGATTTACATTGGAATGACTTCACGTAAAGTGCGCCAGAGGATTACAGAACATCGTAGTACCTTTCGGTGCAAAAAAGCTAATACACGCATGATCAAACATTATCTAGAGAAGGGACACACAGAGAACGACCTACAATGGGTCATTATTGACAAACCCCATTATGATACCAACATGGGTCCTTTAGAACCTGTACTATTTCGCCGCGAACAGCGGTGGGTGTTCCGTACAAAAAGTCACATTAAAGACCTGAATGAGGACATTCCTTGGGGGTCGGTGTAGTAAAAACCTGCCATACCACTGGTTTGATTTTGAAGGCGTATATATACATGGCACATTTTAATATACCTGTTGTATTACTATATGCCTTGGGACTATGTCCAAAATGCATTGACTACATGTATACACATACATATTGTTGTGATAATCCAACAACACAACATTTAACATATGACTAATGAACATTTCATCCATCGGACTTACATATAGGGCTGAGAAACCATTGTATTGATAATATATATCCCCTCCATTGTGTATATGATTTCTTTTTGGTCAATGGCTAGTGACTATGGGTTTAATTAGTATGCTCAATAGATTGTGCTATATTGGGAAAATGTAGGCGGTATAACTAGTCTTGCCATGTAACACACTTCGATCTCGCTAGATTTTGTTATACATGTATGGCGCTCCTCCTGTTTTCCTGTTTTTTGACTGTAGTGAATGCTCTCCCGATATGGAGTAGTTCAACCGTGTATGTTGAACTACATTTCCCTTGGTTCCCATGACCCGGAAGTGAATTATCACACTTCCGGGTTGTTACAATACCGCAGAGAACGCTGTATAGGGATACAAGGAGACGGGAGCTGACCGGGTTTCCCCTCGGGTGGTCGCCGCACAAGGAAAGGACACAGAATATTCCTAGGTAACGTGGAGGCGGCGGTTGTGCACAGGGACTGAAACGAAACTACGTAATGTCCCGTAACTTACTTATGGAGTTTTGGCTATCTTGACACAATACAAATATCAGCGTTTTAGACTGAGGCTGAGAAGGAATTGTGGAATGCTTTGTATCTTGTTTGTGAAACCATGGCGGATATGAACATCAATATGCTAGTCATTGCAGAACTTGGGGCTAGCATTCGTATATTCCAGGAGCCTAATGAATACAATATATTAATCTTTGTCCATTGGGTACACATATGAGGGCTACACATCAGATTCTACATTCCACAAGACAGATTCTGTGACTACATGTATAGTCATGGCTTGGTGCCATGTTTGCTTGAGATGATAAAACATGTTCTTTCAAGAATATAATGGGATCTACATATACATCTATAAATTGACTTACATATTCCACACTCTTTTTACTGTCATGTGTAGTTTGAAGACGGAATCTGACCTTTTTTCCTTTTCTGTGTGCGTTTTATCCTCAGAAAACTGATCTGAGGCAATACTCCCTTAAAGGTTGAGGTAAATTTATATTACCCCTTAGGTGAGTTATGTGATTTTCTTGTTCACATTTTAAATCACGTGTGCAGTTTGGTATCACGTGTGTGGTGTTTTTGCAGGGAGTACACCAAGGTTGAAATTTATAATGAACATGCTATTTATGTATGTTTCTTGTAGACACTGGACCTGACTGCAGCTGGTGCCATTGTCCTAAAACTACCATAACAAACCAAGTATGGTTTTCTTTTTATATTTCACTTCTTTTTTAGCAGAGTGACAACGTTGGAGGTCCTGATGAATGCTGCGAACTTATAATCATTTGGCAGAAACATGTCGACCATTGACAAATAGGACATTTTTTCAGTCCTTTATCACTTTCTTTTTAATCTTAGCCCATGGGGACATTTATTAAATTGGTCTGTGTCACCCAGGAGCTATTTTTAATGCACCCTTTTTGCTTTGTATTTTGCACTCTGCCCCTCACTCTCATTGCCTAAATTGGTAACCTTTCAAAACACCTCACGCTCCTCTCCCCCCTTTCTTTGAGAGTTGTAGCCCACACTGTATACCTTGCGGTTGCAGTGTGCAAGAGGGGACCCAATGATAAAGCATGTCACCCTTGGGTGAGTGAGGGATCTCGTCTTTAGAAATAAAGATGTCTTCCTTCCACTTTTTCCTGCTGTTTTTTACCTTGGTTTATAGACACATTGTGGTCAGCAATTTAAACCAGCATCCCATTACTTTTTGTGAGAAATATAGTTTGGAGTGGTGATGTGGATGCAACAATTCACTCCATTTTCATGAACCCCCCTAGTGTGATACAAACATATTGCGCCCCCAGGAGTCCAGCCAGCGGGCCTCCCGTGATGGGGGAGAACAGCAGCGGCAAAGCAGTTAAGGCAGACTGCAAAAGGGGGCCTTTGGTCGAAGGGTGAAGACAAAGGCACACCGGATCACACGGTGTCGGATGGTGGAGGTGCAGAAGGTGCTGGGGCACTGGGTCCCCCGTGGCGGGACAGCCCCAAGTCCCCAAGAGAGAAGAGTGGAGTGAACCCTCGAAGGGAAGCAACAGTTCTCTACCACCAGAGCCCTGATGGAGAACCTCCAGAAGATGATCTGCGGGGAAATGAGTAGCTGGGTCACCCATGCGCAAAATTCCCACAGCGGTGGAAACAGCGTGGGCGAAAGCCGCACCCACCTCCGTAGGGCCCCGCGGAGGGGAAAGCAGCTCCTCGTTAGGTGACGGCTGCAAGCTAAGGCGGCCATACCCCCAAGCCAACCGGAGGAAGGAAGGGCCAAGGCCGGAAGGAAAGAAGAGGGACCGAAGAGTGGGGGACCTGCGGCTCCTCCGTGAAGACCGCGGTCGTGGAGATGGCAAGGAGCCGCCCTCAGACGACGTCGGGGGAAAAAGCCACGATGCGGCGGCGCATCTCCGGCGAGGTGGACACCAGCAACCATTGAACCACTGGAGAAGAGGAGGCATCTGAAGAAGAGTCAACAACCAGACGTCAGCCCGGCGCCATAGAGTGCGCAACCTGAGGCAGGACACCGTCGTCGACCGACGCCGGAGGAGACGCCGGAGCGACATCTGACACAGCACACGGCGCAGGAGACCAGAGCTGGGCCGGAGCCGGGTGTCAAAGGGGCAGCGCCGCAACGGCGCCGACCTGACCTCTGACGAGGCAGCCGCCTGCGTGGAGGGACGAGGAGTCCCACGCCAGCCGTAGCGACGTCACCTCGGCCTCAGACAAGGCCGCTGCCTGTCCGAAGAACCGAGAGTGGCCCGGGGTGCGACCAGAGCCCCGGTGACCTCCCGCAAGACCACAGGGACATCGGCGGGAGTTTGCGTCGAAGCAGAGGCGCCGTGGTCTGAAGGAGGGACCCCCGAAGGGCCGCACCCCAACGGCACCACATCCTCCGAGCCTGGATCCGAACCAGTCGGCGCCGAGAGGGCCCCGCACACTGCAAGGTATCCGCTGACATCCCAGGAGGAGGAGGAGGAGAAGCCAGCGAGGCCTGCAAAGCCGCCGCATAGGTCTCCATCTGGACTCTGGTCGCCCCCACGCTGGGAAACGGCAGATAAGGGGACGGCACACTGGGCCGCACCACCCGCGGAGAGCCCACGCCCCAGACAAACTGCGACACTTACCAAGAGGTGAGCGGCGCTCTTGCGACCTGGGAGAAGATCGAAGACGGCGAGGGAAGCCGCGGGTCCGAGAACCCTCCGCAGGGGCCGGGTGAGAGGACAACGCCGACCAGGACACACGAGCCGAAAGAAGTTTCATCCGGCGCTCCCGTTGGAATTTCGGCTTCACCTGCTGGCACGCCTCACAATGAGTGGAGTCGTGGTGCTCCCCCAGACACCACATACAGATGGGGTGAGGATCTGTCACCGACATGAGGCAGCCACACGACAAGCAAGTTTAAAACCCGAAAGCATTCGCACACTGTTCCTACACACGCAGCAATAGCATAAGGGAAAGGCCTAAACAGGCCCAGAGCACAAACCGGATCCACGTTGCACGCGGAAAAGGAAAGAACTGACGTAGGCGCACCGGGTTGGGACATGTGACCTCGCTGGCGTCACGTACGCGGACGATGCCTGGGCGGAGTCGCGAGATGCTGTCCCCACAGCGCGCAGGGATGCTGGGCAAGAAAGTTTTCCGGGTCCAGTCTCACGCCTGGGGATAATTCTACGAGAAGGAATCTGCGGCTAGCAGACTATCAGATATTGAAATTCATTGATTTTGTCAAAACTTCAAGCTTCGTTACTCTCAAATTATATCAAATACAATACTTCGAATCTGAAAAATGGAGAGAATGCCACTGACAGTTGAGAGACCGGTCTCTACCAGACAGATTGCAGTTTAAAGTGCTAATACTCGAATTTTTACTTTTTTCTTAGAACCACTAAAGCCAAAAGCTGAATATCAGACTCCTACCAGCCCCTTCTTCACAGCACACGATTCTGTATAGTCCAATTCAATATACTTTGCAGATCCCTTCACTGCTTGCTAACACTATGTGAATTCGAAGACTTACATACTCTGGAAATAAAGCGTCTACAGTGTATGCGCCAATCCTGGGTCTATTGGTTTACGGGTGCAGGGAGGGGCAGCAGTAACTGTATCATCACAGAGTCCATTCCACTGCTTGACAGGATTCAAAATTCATAAATCCCCCTAATTCTCCATCAGTGAACTGATTACCCAAAGGAGTGACCATTTACACTTCTGGCAGATGTATCACTGGCAACTCTGTAGAATTGAAATGAGAGCCAAACCATTAGATACTAATGCATTCTAGCAGCACAGTCCTTGTTGTAAAAAGCATTTTCACTAAAGTCCCTTGTTTTTGTTATTTTACCACAACACATTGAGACTCAGATAGGAACACACGTAGGCCCATTCAGTGTGCTTCCACTCAAATGAAGAAAGTATGTTATTTTCCTTGAACCTAGGTTGTAGCTGATAAAGAGAACAATGTGCCAATCCCTTAACAGGATTAATGCGGACACATTAACTAGAACATTATCTGATCTTACCCGTTTCCATGTTTTCAGGATGCAGTGATGTCTGGTCCATTTGTGGTAAGTGTTCCTGTAATTGGTCAGAATGAAAACACAGACTAATTAGTAAAATGAAGCATCTAAATATTGTCGACAACAAAAACATATTAAAATAAGAAAACTGACCATGTACGAAAAGTTTAATTTCTTTAATTCAAAGAAGGTGCATCTTAAAAAAAAACATGTATTACCCTCAAACAAATTTAGCAGACTCAATGGCCAATGTACCACCATTATTAGAGTGGCCAAAGCCTGGTTCTATGAATGTTTACTAGGCCTAGAGATGGAAATTATGTAAAAGTACAGTCATTATTGATTTGTAGTGAGGAAACATCTCTTATTCTTTACTTTGTTTCCTACGAGTTGCGTTTAAAATCCTGTGGTAGAAAGTAAAGATTAATATGAACCAAACGCGGAGAAGTGGTATTTTGGACCTTTACTACACAAATTAAGCTACAGTCACATTAGAGCCCTTGTTTTGCTTTTCTGCGACCTACACCGAGACAATGCTGCAGTAATCACTGTTTACGGAAGTGAAACAATCTCCTGAACACCATTAGATGAAAGGTGATGTTCTTTACTACTACGCCACTGCTTTTTTACATGTTGGTATAAGACAGGGGCCTCTGATAGTTCAATGGCTCAGGCAAGCTATATTAAAGGGTAATGAGTTTCTAGTTCGGCGTATCATAAAAATGATCTCCAATTTCTATCTATCGACTGAAGTGGTGTAGCTTTGGTTCCAAAATCAGATATGTTTCAGAGACAGACCCTAATCAGGATTACATACGGACTCTGTCTTTACTGCGTCAAAATTGCAGGTTTCAGAGCCATCTGTAAGTCTGAACTCCGGATATCAGTCAGTGGAAAGTTGTTTACTACTGATCTCAGAATTTAAATCTATGCTTCAAGTTTTGTTGCCGCAGGAAATAGAATGTCCTTCCTATATTCTGAATCAAGTTCTATGAAATATTTTACGACTTCTTCCTTTTCCAGGTGCAGATGGATGGTTTTATTATCCTTATACGTTTGGAACTAGATATTATGCTGGTTGATAACCCAAACCAAAAGTTGAGTTTTTGCAGCAAACAAAGAAAATTATACCACTAAGCTTTGTGTTACAACACAGGCCACTATTTCTGATGAGATGATGCTGCTGATGATGTGGCTTGGCGTACTGTAGGTAAACAACATGATAGGATACGTCTCAGAGGTTGTCTTGTTGTCCTAAAGTATTTCAGTCAGGAGAATTTTTAGGTCACCTGTATCAAAATTTGCAAAAAGGCTGAGATGGCAGGTCATTGCTGGATTCCAGCAATATCAGCCAAATATTGTTGCCTCTGGAAGGCCTAGACATGGACTGAAAGAGTCTGGATACCTTTCAGCAAATGGAGAGGACGCTTGAACAAGTCCTTGCATTTTTTTATAGCTTAGGGAATAATCCATGCCTTAAGGAGGAGGTACAGACATCCAAAATAAAGCAAATAGATTTGAAATACAGTGCTTAATAAAGGTTGTTGGGCAGGTAGCCGCTGAAAGTTCGAAGCTTTTATTCTGCCAATGATTTACATACTTTCAGCACGCTCACAAGTTGAAAGATACTAAGAAGTTATGTGATGTCAAGTCGTGACTTTCTCCGGACCCCACGGCCCAGCTTCTCGGCCGGTTGGTGCCCAGCCGACCGGCGGCCATTTTCACTCGGTCCTGCGGGCCTCTCCGGGGTGCATCTCCCACCATGACTGCCAGGGGTGAACCCGAGAAGCGGAAGACCAAGACGTCTCTTCGCGGGGGACAGTTCCAGACAAATGTTATGGACGCCTACACTCAAGCCAAGGGATCCCCAGGGCTCTCCAGCAATACTCCGGAGGATGCTAGAGACGGCCCATCTGTCCCTGTCGACTTGTCCCTGCAGGACATTATGGGCGCCATTACCGGTATGAAGGAGACCATCGGCCAGCAGTATGAGGCCCTGGCTCGTAAACTTGACACGGTCGCCATCGATGTCACTTTAATCAGGGCTGACCTGTCCAAAACTAACGAGAAGGATAAGTCATTGGATTTGACGACCTCCAGCCTCACGGCCGATGTGTCGGAACTTCGAACAGACCTTGGCGCCCTGAAATCGGCAAACGACTTGATGTCCCATCGGTTGGATGAGTTTGAGAACCTGGCAAGACGCAACAACATCCGCGTCATAGGTGTTTCCGGAGAATCCCGAGACTCGTTCTGTTGACCTCCTGATCGAAGAGCTGATCCTCACCCATCTTGCCCCGTCTGGCCGTAGCAAGTTTTTTGCTGTGGAGCGTGCACATCATGTCCCGGGCAGTAAGCCTAGGCCTGGCGCTCCCCCGAGGCCTATCATCGCCAAGCTTTTCCATTTCAGGGACCGAGATGCGATCTTGCAGGCCTCGAGGGTGCACGGCCCGGTGAAATTCGAAAACTCCTCAGTCAATTTTTTCCCGGACTTCACTCAACAGACAGAGGATGGGCTTTCAGGGGGTTAAGCGACGTCTTCGGGACCTGAGCTTGAAGTATGCGATGCTCTTCCCTGCCAGGCTTCGAGTGGAACATGAGGAGCGGACCTTCTTTTTTGAACGACCGGACAATGTGAGTGACTGGTTGGATTCCCTGCCTGGTAGGGGCGATCGAGCGGGGCACTCTGGCGGTGCCGAGGGTGGTGAGCCTCCACAGAATTGACTTTTCGGTCCCTAACCTTGATAATCGGACATTACTCAGTTGGGTTCTACCTCTCTTGTATATTTTGTTTTATAGTAGCTCTCGTCTGGGTGGCGGGTGGTGGCTGGCCTTCCTCCTCCTCCGGGGTCTTTTTGTAGAATGGGATTGTTAGGGCGACAGGCACACTGCATTTTGGGGTGGTTTTACAGTTTGCAGGGGTGCAGGGAGGGGGGAGTTGTAACAGGTTTTGGTGGGGGTGTTTGTGTTTGGGGGTGCTTTTTTTCCTCTCAAGGCGGCATATTTGTTCTTTCTTTGTTTCCGGTGTCCTGCTTTCTGTGGGGAGACTCCTGCTACTTTTGTGGGGATGGGGGGTAGTGGGTTGAGGTTGCTAACTTGGAACGTCAATGGATTGGGGGATCGTATCAAACGGGGGTGTTGTACTACAATATTTGCGTCGTCTGGCGCCTGATGTTGTACTCCTGCAGGAAACGCATTTGGTTGGCAATGTGTGTCATGCTATGAATAGGTGGGGATACCGACTGGTTGCACACTCCGGGTTCACCACCGGTTCCAGGGGGGTCGATATTTTTGTTCGGTCTTCCCTCCCACTAGAGATTGACAACGTCATCCTTGACGACAGAGGGCGTTATGCCGCCCTAACTGGAAGGTGGGAGGGTAGGACCCTTTCATTAGTCACGATATATGTCCCCCCGGGCCTCCAGACCTCCACTTTCTCTGATGTTGGTCGGATGTTGCTGGAACTCCCGGATAGTCTTCTCTTCATGGGTGGTGACTTTAATGCTGTGCTATCCGGCGACCTGGATCGTCATCCCCCCAGGGCCCTTCCCGTTTCCCAATCATGGCTTGGTGGGTTCTTGGACACTTTTGGGCTGGTGGATTGTTGGAGGTTGATGCACCCGACGCAGTGTCAGTACACCTTCCACTCCGGGGCGCATGGGAGTCTCTCCAGGCTTGATTACTTCCTTATGCCCGCGGCCCAGGCCACCCGCATTGGTGAGGTTCGACACTTGGCCCGGGGCATCTCAGATCACTCCCCTGTGTGGCTGCATTTCGATACGGGGATGCAGGCCGCGGGGCGGATCGCCCCCATTAACCCTTGGCATCTCCGTAGCCCTAAGACTCGCGATAGCCTCCTGAAGTCGCTCGACCACTACTTCTTGGAGAACGAGGGGTCTGTCTTGTCCTCAGTGTCCTTGTGGGAAGCCTTTAAAACGGTCATACGGGGCCAGGCCCTCTCTTTAATAGCTGAGACCAAGAAAGCTAGGAATGGGGAGGTCGCGGGGCTTGAGGCTGAAATACTGGAGTTGGAGGCGGAGCTAGACTCGGGTGTTACTCATGAGGGGCTTCATGCCCTTAGCTTGAAACAGTTTGAATACAAATCCCTTGTCACTGATGCCGCCAAGACATTGTACAGGGAACAGCAAGGTAGACTGTATGATGTCGGGGATAAGGCGGGTAAACTGATTGCTTGGCTTGATAAGAAGGAGAGAGTGAATCGCGTGGTCCCTGTGCTTCAGAACCCCGATGGGGTGCGTGTGACTGACCCTGGCGAGATTGTGGAGTGTTTTGCTGACTATTTTCGTGTGATCTACTCCCCGGTGTCCGATAGAGATGTGGCTGACTCTTGTTCCCTGTTGAGGGATATTGCGCTGCCTTGTCTGTCTGAAGAGGATCGAGAATGCATGGATGCGTCGTTGTCAGCCGACGAGATTGCGGCCGCGATTCGTTCCCTTCGTACTGGTAAGGCTATGGGCCCCAATGGCTTGCCCATTGAATTGTACAAATTATGCCCTGATAAAGTGGCGCCGTTTCTCCGTGATATGTTTTTGGAGTCGCGTGAGCTCGGTTCCCTCCCTAGTGACCAACGTCTGGCTACCATAGTTGTGATTCCTAAGGAGGGCAAGCCTCGTGATCGTTGTGCCTCATACAGGCCCATTTCCCTATTAAACGCTGAACCGAAGATTCTTGCCAAGGTCCTCGCTAATCGCTTACTCGCTGTAATCTGTGACTTGATTCATCCGGATCAGTCCGGTTTCATTCCCCACCGGAACACTGCTCTCAACCGGCGGCGTTTGCATGGCGTTCTCGCCAGGGCGGAGTTTCTTTCCGAGCCGGCCATCTTGGCTTCGTTGGACGCCACGATGGCCTTTGACACGATCGAATGGCCATACCTCTGGGCCGCACTGGCGAAGTTCGGTTTCGGGCGGGATTTATTAGTTGGGTGAGACTTTTCTATACGGATCCGCTAGCTCAGGTTGTTGTCAATGGGAGGGTGTCCCAGCCCTTCGCTCTCGGGAGGGGCACTAGGCAGGGGTGTCCGTTGTCCCCCCTGCTCTTTGCTCTTGCTTTAGAGCCGCTCGCAGCCTGGCTCCGATGGGAACCGTCGATAAGGGGTATTCAGTGGGCCCCTGGCTTTGTGGACCGAGTCTCGTTGTACGCCGACGATATTCTCTTGTACCTCACCTCCCCGCGTGAATCCCTTAATGTCCTTTTTGATGTCCTCACTTCTTTCGGGAAAAACTCCAGGTTGATTATTAATTGGTCCAAATCTTGTGTGTATGTCATTTCCGGTGGCCTTCCCCCCCCCCCCCCCCCTGCCGAATAGGTTTCCCATCCAAATTTCGCAAACCGGTTTCAAGTACTTGGGGGTCTATGTATCGCTAGACCCGGCGGTCCGCCATGAGCATAATCTCCTTCCTCCTCTTCGGCGCTTGAAGTTGGATGTGGCCCGCTGGCGTAGGTTGCCGTTGCCGCCACTCGGTCGAGCGGCACTTTTTAAAATGATGTCACTGCCCCGATTTCTCTACGCACTCCAGAACTCCTTTGACATTATTCCGGCGGCTTATTTCCGGGAGGTAGAGGGTTTGCAGAGGAGGCTTATTTGGGATGGTCGCGCTCGTATAGCTCTCGCAAAACTGACTCTCCCCTGGTACGACGGGGGCATCGCGCTCCCGGATATCAGGAGGTATTATTGAGCCTCCCAGCTGTCCGCTATCAACCATGCTACTTACGCACCGGGTCCGAATCCGGCTTTCGAGATGGATAAATATCAGTTGCCTGGTGGCGACTTCAACAGAGCACTCTATTCTCGGGCGGCTGGGAGGAACCTAACGGGACCCACTAAGATTGCAGTACGTGTGTGGAGGGATGCTAATGTTGCCATGGGTTGGAATGAGCGCCTGACACGAGCGACCCCCTTGTTTGCGTCGGACGGATTGGGATGCCTCTGGACAACGAAAGGCTTTGAGAACTGGGATATGATTGGCATCAGCAGAGTGGGTGACCTCTGGGTGAAAGGTGTGGTCAAATCCTTTGTGGTGCTTCAGAGTGAGTATGAGTTGAGTGAGAGGGAGTTCTTCAGGTACGTACAGGTTCGCCACGCTCTGCTGTCGGCCTTTGGGGCAGGTACCACGATCCCCGCAGCTTCCCCACTCGAGGACCGTATACTTGATGGTCATCTGCCCGATAGTACGATTTCCTTAATTTATAAGAAGTTAATTAATAATCGGGCAGACCTCCTTGTGCGTCTTCGGGAGGCCTGGACCGGAGACGAGTTGGATGACGAGGACTGGCAGTCTGCACTGTCCTTCCCGAAGGAGGTCGCCATTCCGGCCCGTCTCCGTCTTGTCCAGCTAAAAATTCTTCGCCGTGTGTATGTGACGGGTCCTCGGTTGATTGTGATGGGTTTTTCTTCGGATGGGCTGTGTAAGCGCGGCTGTGGATTGAGTGCCACCTTCCTTCATATCCTTTGGGAGTGTCGCGAGGTCGCGGCTTATTGGCGCCGTGTGCATGCGGTGATGAAGGATGTCACTGGGGTCGCTCTGTTGCCTGAGGCTCGTCGATGTCTGCTGAATGTATGGGAGCCTAATGATTACAACGTTGCCCAGGCCCGGTGGGCGGCACTTGGGAACATGATTGCAAAGAGGGATATCGCGCAGCTTTGGGGTTCCCGACGGCCTCCCACCGTGTCAGTGTGGAAGGAGAACATGGATTGGTGCATGTTCAGAGAGAAGACGGTATATCTGGTTCAGGGCAAGCCTGGGGCGTGGGGTAAAATTTGGGGTCAATGGAACGCCTACCGAGGTAACATTTGTACGCCCCCTTTTGAAGATACTTCTGACATTCCTCTGTCCCCCTGATCCTGGGGTTCCCGGAATACTGTACTTGTTATGTGGATGGTTCTGACTTCCCCGCTGCCTCCCCTCCCCCCCGGGTTGACCTTATTGACCTCCTGATTCTTTATCTGGTATGGTGGGGTCCCCCCCGTCGGCGCTCGGCACCATTTAGATTGTTTTTCGCCTTGAGTTTTGTTTTTTGTTTGTTTAGTTCTCTTTAAAATTTAAAAATGTCTGTATCCTGTCTAACTTTTGAGTTGCCGAGAATAATTCTATATTCCGGCTGTGCCTTTGGAGATCAGTTGCTGCTCTGCGACGCTATGTAATTGACTAGCACAAACTAGCGGCCGGCCCTGGTGGTTGTAGGCCCATGTCTGTAATTTTGACTCTGCACAATAAAGTTTTTCAAAAAAAAAAAAAAAAATGTAGTTATGTGATGGGAAAGCTAACTGGCAGATGGAGCGATTAATATGGATTTGCACAAACTGGGTCTTTGATCCCTGCAATCATCTCATCAAAGAACCTGGTTAGGTCTTTGTAGTGTTCAGCTAAGTTCTGCCTTGGCTCCTGGTAGATTTTGATCTGTTTACCCACTTGGTTCTTAACCTCTCTGAACTGAAGGTCTTTGTCTTCAGAACTGCTCTGAGTCTCTCATAAGCAGGTAGTAGCACTGTTTGTCCTCTTGCATCACTGTTTTCCTATGGTGTTTGAAAAGAAGCTCTGTCCTTACAAGCACTGCATGATACATGATAAACCAGGTCATCTTTGGGCTGGTTTCGCTTTTTGAATTTTAAGGGAGAAAATGAGTCAAAGCCCATCTTTTACATATGCTCACAGATTTCCAGACCTTTCACAGGGGTAGATGAATGATTCCGGTTGACAGGATAGAAGAGTAAAGCACAAATGCAAACAAAAAGTGAAAGGTTTTTATCTAAAACATTATCTTACTCACAAAATAAAAAATAATTTTCCAACACTGGTCGGATCAGCAGAAATCCAGGAGGATAAAAAGATCGAAAAGAGTGAAGAATTAACAAATTTCTCGCAAGCAGCCTAGTCAGTGTGGCAAATAAAGATCTTCTAGTATGTATGGTACACCATGGCTGGAGGAATAATGTTGCTCCTACAGTGGTCACTGTGACTAAACTTTCAAGAACTCCTAGTGTTCCTAGCTAGCAATGAAAAAGGTTAAGAAAGGTAAGCAAGGGTTTAAAGGAAAAGCTAAATTCTGAAAGCACCACCGCTTACACAGCAGGTCTCAAATTTCATGCACCATTGGACTACAGCAATACATTGCTCTTTAGTGAATCTCAACACAGAAATTATGAAATTAATTCTAAGCAACGGGTCACTTACGTGCAATGTATGACGTCCACATTCTATACTGACAAGCTTGTGACACTTTTTGTGAACAAGAAGCTTACAGTTGATACATTTATATCCTTGACGGCCCAGCCCCCAAATTCGGTCACTGCAGATGGCGCAGTGCGCTCGCTGAAAGAGCAATACAAAAAGGTAGCATTATGCAAACAAAATAAAAGATTACTTAAATATTTTTTAGACCATTGGAATGTTGTAAGTTCCACTGAAAGCAATGGAGCGGCTGAGAGTTTACAATGGCCAACGTAAGCCTCCTGCCCCATCACTCACAGGGTTTATGCTCCAGCTATCCCCGTTTCAATTAGGACACACTTTCCTCAATATGTTGGGTGTTTCAATAACACACTTCACAAAGTTAGAACACAGAAAATAGGGCACCCACAAACAGATATAGTCCTCTATTTTGGACGGAATGCTAAGAACATGCTCGCCTATGCACTTACAAATACTGGCATCACTGCAGCTGCCCACCGCATGATGTGATTTTTACACATTCCAGCTTTTGTCAAAGAACTCTTATTGCTACATCTAAACCAGTTTAGGTTGAGCGTTTGCATATGTGATGACTGATCAGAATGGTTATAGTTAACTTTGAACGCAAGGTCTCCAATGAACCTTAAGTATGGCTTTTGTTCATTATGTTTTGAATGAAGGACAGACTAGTACTTTGAGTGGTTATGAAAGCTGGAATGAACACAAAGTGAAAGTGAATTGATGGCAGCAGGAGCATTCTGCCTGGTGGCTGCGTCATGCTCCCTTGCCTGTTAACTTACCACAATACTCTACTTTCTAGCCCCAGCATTGTACAGCACTCAGAGACTTAGTAGCTAGCTATACACATAACCATGAGCATATTTCATAGAAAGCTGTGTGAACAGCGGAGAGAAATGCTTTCCAGCATGAGCCAGTTCTATTGAAAAACTGGTCCTCAAGAGGCGGCCCATCAATCCAGCCAGCACTAAAACGAAGAACTTCAGACTGTCTAAGAACTGATTAAATAGTATAAGTAAAGGTGCTCAGCTCAAGACTGCTGCACAGTGCCACGCCACTATGAAATGGTTAGAGGATGAGAGGGAAACTGTGAAATGGATTCCAGGGGAAGCCAGGCTTCCCTCATGCTCCCGATCACATATTAAAGAGAGACTGAGCCTTGACAGCTGACCGATCAACATTGACTGTGGAAGCAGAGAGTGGTAGAATGACTGAAAGAATGCTAGTTTGTCTAAGGTCGACTGAAAGTATTCTGTGAAACGCAGAGAGAGGTTGTAGTCTATGAAATCAATTATATCTTACTATTCATGGATTGTGGTGCTAGTGCCAGATTAGCTTGTGTTTGGGACTTTGTCGGTGTGAGGTTACCTCTTCCAGTCAGTCATCAGATATGCCATGGTCGGAAAGATATTTGCCCCTTTACCACATACCACATGGAGCCCATTGGCCAATCCTTTATGGCAGTATTCAACATTAGACGCCTCGTCAGGAGTAGCAAGCGCTATATAAATGCATTTACAATGCAATTACAAAACATCAGGGTTTTTTAATTAAGAAATGTACTGAGGAGACACTAGTCTGTGTTGGCTATCATCCTACACTGTTATCACACAATCTACATGGCTGACAAGCAATAGGAAATTGGTAAATCATGGATTCTTCATCTTGTCAACAGCATTAGCTATTCAGGGGGCAATACAAAGGAGGATTTTGTTGTTAAAATAGAAAGTTAATAAGCACACTTCAGAGCCCCAACTTGTGGGTGTTCTTACCTGCATTTCAAAAAGCACTGGGCACTTTTTCACATTTACACTTTATTAATTTGGATGAAATTCAACCTACAATAAATGGGTATTTCTATTGAGCTGCCGATGTAGCTTTATATTACAGGTCCAATACATTATCTAACAACATGGACATGTAAATGAAATTAATTTGCCAAGGAACTGCGGTTTTAATTTATATATGCATTTACCCAGGTTCCTCTGGTATGATTTGAGTAGTCCTTGTTCATCTTTACCCGTTCGGCAGTAGGCAGTATCGTTGCATTAACAAAACAAAAAACAAAAAACCTGCTGCTGCTCATGTCACTAATTCCCATTCTTATCTTTATGGCATCCTTTTACTCATTCAGCACCATCTCTGCTTGGAGCATGTGGATATATGGATTACTGGTCCTTGTCCAATTATCTGTGCTGTCTATATGCTACACTGGTGCAAAGTAGCTGCCTATTGCGTCGTTCCCCACAACACAATAACCGCACATCTCTGGTCATCAAACACATGAAACCAGGGTCTACATAAGCTTAAAACAAATATGCTACTCTTCTAATCACACTTACTTCAATGTGAAGCTTGCTATACCTATATATAAACACTTCACTGCCCCCACACTATATAAACGCTACAATACTATAGGTTATACTAACAAAGTTAAATCATTGTTTTAAAGGGCTCTTCATTTAAAATCAAATTTTAGAGCGGTCGGAAGAGTACAACTATTACCATGATAGTCCTAAATCATATTTAAGAAACTGATCAGCCAAACTTACCCTATTGAATCTTTTTGCCTGGAAAGTGTGTCCATTCGCACAGTAAAGCTTTCTCCATCTCCGCGCACCTCGCCTATAAATGGACTCTAACAAGAAAAAAAAAAACAGCATGCATCAAAGTCACAGCAAGGTGAGAATATTTTCTGAAGAGAATGCTTTTCAATAAACAAATGATAATACTAAAACAATGAACTGGCGATTTACAGCATAGCATGAGTTCTGCTAGACACCCACTCCCACCTAACCCATTCCCTTAAGGACAGTGTCAGCTTTTTTCTTGTCAAGAATCTTCTAAATACAAACTGTGCAATTTTGTTATAAAACACAGGTTTGCATCTTTTAAATTGCTAGCGAATACCACTAATAGTTCTGGGGAAGGGATCCTAACCAACAGGAACCATTTGATAACTATCTGCTAAGGAGAAATCCCTCAATAAATCTGGAGTGTTCTATTTTTCAGATCATTGGAGAATACATTAAGTCCATAAATGGACTTTCCTTTTCAATTTGATAGCTATCAGATGTTAATGGCTTTTGGTCAAAGGATAACATCTTCTACGGATGTAGGTAATGAACAATGGAAAACACAATATCAAAAGGATAAGTCAATTAATCATTTGTCACATTCTACGGTATGTATTGTTGAAAATAATCTATTATAGAGAAGTAACTGCTTACTATCTTCTCCGGGACAAGGCATACCAGGCCTTTCAGGCACACAGGAGAACACTGCAAACAGAAAAACAAAGACTGTATCAGCTCTGAAATCATCAAAAAGACAGACTTAAAAGCACTTGTTCTGCATAAAACGTCAACAAGAATGACTTTTCGTAACCTTCAATATTTTATGGATGAATCTTCAATCACTTTACTGTGGATCAAAAAAACAAAACAATAAAAATTGAATTACATAATTTTCTTAGAAAACAAAATAAAGTCCCTCGTCAAAAAAACAAATCAGTCAAAACAGAATTCTAGATTTTCTGTGCGTACGGAATTCAGCCTTGGGCCTCAGAGCAGAAAGATTTTATCAAGTGCTTTGAGGCTCTACTTAGAAATCAGTATCGGTCAATATGAAAACATCCCACACCTTTATTTACCTGGCACCTATTTTTAACCTGTTCAATAAACACATTTCAACCACAGCTAAAATAGCTGACTTACAAGAGTGTAGAAAGAAGAGTGCATTAGTGTGTCAATGATGCCTTGCTTCTGCATGCATTTCCTTTATTTGAGTGTCTTTTTTTCTGCCACAAGCCCAGAGTGCCTGTCTACTGGGAGTCTCCTGAATCACAATGTCACAGATGGAATGGAGGGAGGGGGGGAAGGGGTGGGGGCGGAAGAGGACGGTAACCTAGGAGTATTAATTACTCCCATTTCAATTTCTGCTCAAAATAAAGGATTGCCTGGAATTGTGAGTCTCCATTTTCTGTACAAACATTAGATTTCACGTTCCTGAAGACAGTTTTCACTTGTTACCTGGACTGCAGAATCTCGAACGCAGGAGAAGCTGAACTACACCAAGGTTCTTTAAGGGCAGACAAGAGGCTAATGTGCCTGTTCATGCCTAATGTAGGAAACTGGAATTTTGTTGAAGTTGTCTTCCCACTTTTTGCCCCCTTTAGAATCACTGGATGCTTGTTTTCAACTCACAGTGCACAGAGGTCTGCTAACCAGACCTCCGTGCCGGTGCTCTTTCCCCTAAAACAAGTAGAGTCTAGCTGTAACCCAACTGGCATGGACTTTAGCTCCCCTCCGGTACTTGGGGCATGTGTACTAAAGAGGGTCCCTAAATGCTGCAGCATGTCTTATCCCACCCTAAGAGATCCCCACACAAATTGCATGCACACTCGCTGTGTGTCATGCCAAAGTAATCTCAAGTAATATATGTAAGTCGCCCTTACAGCAGGCCTTGTATCCTTAAGGTAGGGTGCTTATATTACATGTGAGGACATACCTGCATGAGCAGATATGCCCCTGTACTGTCTATTCCAATTACTAGATGGAACAAGTGAAAAGGGAAGCCATCTTAAATTTATGCACTGGTCATTACGAGTTCCCCAGCTACAGGATGGCTTCACTGAAAATACTGGTGTTTGGTATCAAATACCTTGTCTCAAATCTGGACAGATGCCAGAACTAGATTTAATATGACATGCACTCAGACGGCACTTTGAAAGTGCCCCCTGAAACCTTACGAGTCTTCTAGTGTGCTGCCTGCTGGATCCTTCCAGCCTGCAACCCCACAATGCATTTCTGACCCCCTGCAAGTGAGAGCCCATACTCTCCGGAACAATGCCTGCTCTGGCAGGAGGTGTTATCACCTCCTCCAGCAGAATGGCTAGTATATCTGCATACCAAGGCCAGAGGTTTCAAAGCCTCTACAGCCTTTGATATACGACCTTGGCTTCCCTCTAGACCTGAAAGATGCCGCCACCTGCCCCGAGGCCCATTTGGCACCAGGACAGGTGGGAAAATTAGCTATGCAAGTAGGCTTGTTGCATCACCAGGCTAGTCACACCCCTAAGGTGGGCTGCCTGATGTGCTCGACAAAGGAAGGGTTAAACCATCTTGAATTTGGTGGCATTAGGAACTCTGGGACAGGGTTGTGCCCACTCCCCACAGGTGGTCATATATTGGCAGTCTAGTGACCCCAAGGGTACGTAGCCCATTGGTGTAAGAAAGTGGCTCTGTATATACTGTTCCCAAATAGGTACAGTGTGCACAGAGTCCACAGTCCCCAGAGGTTTGACAGAGGCTAAAGTTAGATATAACCTTACTCTCTAAAGTGGTAGCTTGGTCAAGCAGTAAGGCAGTATCAGAGGACAGTGTAAAGCATTTGTTGTACACAGTCAGTCAGCAAATGGTCTCACACACTCAATAACTGAACTCTAGGCCAATGGTTTGTATATAAAAATATATGGTTGTTTTATTTTAGAACCAACAATAGGTATCAAAATATACTTTCTCCAAATGAGATGCTTTAGATAAATGCTTTCACAGTAGCTACAGTTGTTGCAATGGGCAACACAATTTCAAACACAATTATACATTGAGCTCAATGGGAATTTCTAAGTATATTCAATTAGTTACTTTTTGGATTACTTTTCTTACACCACAGGACTGGATCCAAGGTTCAGTCCTGGGACATTTCCTGGAAACAGGTGAATAACAACGTTTTGGTTACAGGTATGATTTTTAAGGAATATTATTGTATTTTAAAAGTTGACAGAAGAAGTTTTGGTGAAAACCAGGCAATGTTATCCTATGGAGGAAAATCAAGTTAGCGGTAAGTACAGTTGTAATTACTTTTCAGGGTCAGTGCTGGGCACCAAGATCCAGCACTGGGATCTCTCCTGATAACAGGTGAGTAATTTCGTTTTCGTTATTCGGCTGATTTTAGACTAATATTTTAAAGTTTCAAAACTCGACACTTTGACTGGTTTCAATTGTAAATTCTTCTATGTTACCCTATGGAAGAAAAGTGAGTTATCGGCTTTTGGGTAAGTATTCGACTGGCAGAGTTAAGGTTCTGGGCATAGACTCGGGGGTCTACC
Organism: Triturus cristatus; assembly: GCF_964204655.1. Lineage (NCBI taxonomy): Eukaryota > Metazoa > Chordata > Amphibia > Caudata > Salamandridae > Triturus > Triturus cristatus. Next base: position 1,034,245,106 of record NC_140594.1, on the reverse strand, counting down.
AGGGTCAGGTAGGTACAGTAGTTACACCTTCAGCGGCACAGGGGCAACCGGGTGCAGAGAGAGTTAGGCCCAATGTTATCCTATGGCGGGCAGGGGGGCTTTAGTTGGTGGCTGCTGGCAAACAGGCCACGCGGCTGTGGGAGCTGGGCTTCTGGTCACTTGCTCAGGGCAAGTGGGCAAGTGAATTAGGATAGAGGTTGCACTCCCAGGGGCACTGGGGCGGCTGGGTTGCAGGGTGCTTTTGAGCAGTCGGGCGCTCAATGGAGAAGCTCAGTGACGAACAAAGGCTGCAAGCTCGGGGACAAAGATTCTTCAGGTGCGACCACCACTTCGAGAGGTAAGTTGGGAAGTTGGAGGATAGGTAGGCACCCAGGAGCTGGGCACAGGGGTCCGCAGGGCACCGGGTGCAGGGGTGTCTTTTCGCGTCGGGAATTCTTACCCTCAGCTGGTCGCGATTGGGGGGGGGGTGGGTCCCTGGTGTTGAGGCTGCATGCGTCGTCAGGAGCGCCGAGGAGGGTCCTTGGGTGCTGGATTCGGGGTCAAAGTCGCCGGGGGGATGTCCTCTTGGTCTTTGTCCACTCCGGCAGAGCCAAGGCTTGGCAGGTGCAGAGTGTGCAGGAGCCGCGGTTCCTGGTTGGCACCAGGGGCTTGTTACTTGCTTTGAGCAGAACCACTGCTCGTGGGAGTTTCAGTCTTTAAGAGTCACAAGGCAGTCAGGTCCTCTGGGGTTTTTGAGGTTGCGGACCACTGGAAACGCCGCGGTTTAGCAGGATCGAGGGTCGACAGGCCTGTAGGGCTGGGGCCAAATCAGTTGGTGTCTTCCTCTTGTTAGCAGCTGCACGGCAGGTCTTCTTGTTTCTTGATCTTCTTGCTTGTTTCGGATTCGGGATCTGAGGAAGGAAGGTTCAGGGTGCCCCTAAATACTACATTTAGGGGCTTTACAGGTAGGTAAAGGGCAGGGACCAATGGGTCCCTTCCCTGGGGTGGGTACACCCCCTATCCTGCCACTCTCCTGTGGGAGGGGGCAGTAGTCTAGTCCTGATTTGACAGGGCTCCCCATATTCAAGATGGCGAGAGCCCGGAAATGTGCTTCATCTCGCCTCCCCCACCTGAGGGGTGGGGTTGGCAGAGGCTGGCACACCCCCTTTCCTCCCTTGGGGTTTCCCGCCAGAGTGGGAGTCAGACCCGGTGGGGGCCACTTGCTGAGTACAGCAAGTTGCCTGGAGAAGCTCACAAAGGTGGCATGCCTTTGAAGCTTCCCCTGCCCATCCTGGGGAGGAGACCTGGCACCTCGCCCAGGATGTGCATTGTTGCAGGCCCAGGAGAGCGGATGGCTCTCTACCCAGGTGTCCAGCAACATGTCTGCTGTGTGGCAGCCTAGGCAGCCCCACAGACAAGACGTGGATTGTAGGTTTGGTTCAGGGGGCAACTCCAAGTTGCCCTCTGTCATGCATTGTACATTAAATCCCACACTGGCATCAGTGCCGGTTTAATATGCTGAGAAGTTTGATACCAAACTTCTCAGCCTTCAGTGTTGCCATCATGGTGCTGTGGAGTTCGTGTTGACGACCTCCCAGCACCATATACTCTTAATGGCAGCACTGCACTTACAGTGCCCAGGAATGGCCCTGGGTACTGTAGGGGCACAGGGCTCATTCACCTGTACCCACACCACTGGCATAGGGCACCCAGCTAGAGGGGTGATTGAGGTATGCCAGGGCAGTGTGTGTTGTGGGCATGGCACACAGGGATGTGTGCCATGTGGACTCTCTGTTTTGTTATGCACCAAGACACTCAGCCTGCAAAGGCAGTGTGTGTGGGTGTCAGGGTACAGGGCCTCTAAGGGTGGCACAATAAGTGCTGCAGCCCTTAAGGGCCTTCTCTGGTCACAAGGCCCTGGGCACCTAGGGTACCATTTACCAGGGGCTGACATGTGGCCAGAGATGCCAATTGGGTTTAGGCTTCATGCAGTTTTAGGGAAGGAACATAGGTCCTGGGTACCTGATTGGCAGGTGCCCAGGGCACACTCAAAGTACAACAGCAATTCAGCAAAAGGTGGGGGCATACCATACAAGAAAGATGGCACTTTCTCACAACTGGCTACTACCTTTCAATCCCCTTAACACCACTAAAATCAGTATTTTGGTGTCCGCAGACACCAGGAACTCAGATTCACCTGAGCACAAGAAGAAGAGAACAAAGAATAGCCGAAAGAAGTGAGAACTGTGGACTACCGGTAGACTATGCCTACAAACCCTGCTTGCCTGCTCCGGTCCAGACAGTCACGACAAACCCGACTCGTCCTGTAGCTGTGCATCTTTCGAAAGCCTCGGAGGGCCACCAGCACTTAGCCAAGCAATCAGCATCTCCCACGAAGTGGAGGAGCTACTTCCCTGTAGCCACCGACCGCAATGTCCGATTCCACGTACTGCTGACCACCGGGTCCACTGACGCAGGAGCCGCCCAGGAGGAGCTCACCATTCTCCTAGAGGTCAGATCAGTCTCCCTACCAAGTTTGGAGATGCCAAGATCCCAGGAGCCACCCTACACCAATACCTGGGGTGCTGGACCCCTTGCAGTAACCAAAGCTTGTTTGAAGCCCAATCCAGTCTCCAACACCGCAAAGTCCGACCAGCTGACGAGGAATGTCTGCATCACAAAGGCCAGCACAGGGAGTTGCCCAGCTGTCCTATTTTGTCCACCTCTGCAGGCCTGAGCGAGAACTGAGAGTGCCTACAACACACAGAAACAGTGGACCAAATGTCTCTGCACCCAAGCGCCCCGGGCCGGGTCCACGAACACAGACTATACCCTCCTGCGACCCTCAAAAACAGAGCCACCCAATGGGAGATCCCGGACATGTCCCCAAGTCCCCCTCTGCAGCCTGTTTCTAGGTCCCCCACCTGGTCAATGGAGTAGTGTGCAAGGCTACCAACCCATCCAGCACCTCTGCACTCGGACACTCCAGGGCAGGTAAAATCGAACTGCTGGCGGCTCTTGTGACCTTGACCCTCTACCACCTTAAGTCCAAGGGGGAACCAACGAAATAGGATTGCAAATACTTGTATGCAGTATATGTTACTTCTCCATAGAAAAGCATTATCGCATAAAGGCGCATTAGTGCGACATTTCTGAATAACTGAAAAAAATGTATAACTCAAAAAGTACTTAACTGATAACGAAGCTTTTGGTGCTAATTTATATAAAAATACCAGTTATTTTTCTAAATTGGTCACGAGTTTCTTCTTGAACGTGTATATCATTTATTGACTGTGTGTACAACAAATGCTTAAAGCTACCCTCTGATAGGCCTAACCTGCTCGGCCACTCTACCATAAAAGAGAGCATTTAGGATTATTAATTTTAAACCTCTAAGCCAATAGGGGTTGTCTGGACTTACTACATAGTGTACCTCTTTTTAGTACACTACATGAAAAGCCAGCTTCCCACACCTAGGATATCAGCACAAACAGACATAGCAGGCATGGGGATTTAACTAATGTCTCAACCTAAAAAGCTAAATGTAAGCTAGCTACGCGTTACCCTGCTAGGTGAAAAGCCATCTTCATCCTGAACATAGCGAGTGAAGGTTTTGAAGGACACCCAGTATTTCCATTGCTAATTAAATATTTTCATTTAAGACAGGGACTTTATCAGCCCCATATTAAACAGCTAACCGTACTGGCCTTATAAACCCATTATTAAAGAGTTTCAAAGAGCCAGTACAATCGACATTTCTACCATCGTCTCAGTCATCACTAATCGCTATCTCTGAAGAAAAATGATTATCTTTACATTTAACTCCAAAGAAATCCATACATAAAACCACATGCAGGTCAACTCCAACCAGGACAATGCCATCTCCTGACCTTCAATGCTAATCCATCATCAAAATTACAGAATTTAACAAGCTTTATAACGGAGCACTTTATGCATATGTAAACCTAGATTTCCTCTTGTATTGCATCCATGCATTGTGGAGTCAGTGCAAGAACCATCACATTTTTTTGTAAATTATTACCCTAGCCCTCCCAAATTAAGAGGGAGTAGTGGAGCCCCAGGGAATGCAAGGAAGAGCACTTGTGGGGTGTCCAGTGCGAGTACATGTCTAACAAGGGAAGACTTCTGCGTTAAGCCTGGTGCACTCTGCGGCCACACTGCCCAGTCTACCTGGAAATAAGTGGTGATGGGAGAAGCTGGGTTGACCCGGGTGTGCTCCCAGGGCGGAGGTAATTTTCTGTTTAAATGTTCAAGGAAAGGTAATGCTGCCCTAGAGTTGAGGAGATGGGGTGGGTAGATAACTGCAATTGCTTGTCTTTTGTCTCACTCTGCCGTCGCTTCCTTCCTTCAGGCTCCTGCGTGTGATGCGGAGATGGTTCTCTGCCGTTATAGCATGCTTGGAATGCCAATGAAAAGTTGCCCGTCTACTTTAGTGACCACAATTTGACAGATCAGATGGGATGGGATTCGGTTTCTGAGGGGAGTGTCCATTGTAAGGTGCTATATATTTGTGGCACAGTGCATGTTGTTTTCTGGTCATGGTTTTCAATAAACACAGACTTGAATCTAAATGTAATGATGCAACACATCCATATAATCAAGTATGGTTTCTTTGTATGTCCCTGGATAATAATCCTTAAATTGCGTCTCGGACATGGCTGGTCTCCTAGCATGCTGCGTATGCCCAAATTAATTTCTACCCCTTCAGGCTGCCAATTAAAGGAACACCCTCCTCTCTTACTATTTTATCTGCAGTTCGAATTCGGTTATTTAAGCCTTTTTGCGTTTAGAATTCTATTTTGCAACATATTTTTCAATTTGTTGTTTTGGAAAACGTCCCAAATACATTCAATTAAATAAAATAAACCAATGAAGATCGCTATGTTATTTGCATTTTAGCCCTGCTGCACAGATTAAATTTGTTGTTTTCATCGATCCCACACTGCTTTCACAAAAGACTCCCTAAACTTAGGGTATTGAGTGTTTGCCACAATAGTCCAGTATAGATAGAGTCCAACACTCGCTTGAAGTCCATAAATGTCAAAAGCAGGAAGTCTTTAATTTCACATATTTGACACCCATGAATTGAAGCGACAAGCCCCATTTCCTTGAGTCACAGTCTCAGAAGAGATGTCACCCGCCGACACATATTCCTGCCCTCTGTTAAAAAGTGCTATGGAGCGAAGTAGAGCCACTCGCTAAACAATAACTATGTCCAGAGGGATCCCGTTGGCTGGGAAGAAGGGAGATCTGTGTAACTCTAGAATATGGCTAAATGCCCTAAATGAATGTCCTAAACCACCTGGACTTCAAGATCGCCGATACCTACAACTGAAAGATTAAGTGGCAGAAGTCACCTTATCATGCAGGTTTCAAATAAGCAAATTAAGGACAATCATGCCTTGTCTTACAGCAGAAAGATGTTTCATGCAAGCTTCTGTGCTAGTGGCATCACAATTAGGTTATAACCAAGGCACAGCTAATCAAAGGTCTGTTCTGCAAGATGTATTTCTTTCAATCGGACAGCAGAACATTGGTCATTCTCACAAGAAAGAAACTTATAGTAATATGAACACTACAAAATTAAATGTACCTAACCGCAGGATTCCTCGCCTCTACATACAGTACATTATGTTTCACAAAAAAACAGAGTTTCAAGTTCTTTCCGAAGAAACACTATTGGAGGGGCCTGAGGCCCAGAAACAATGGCATCTGCACAAACAGATTTCAACACCGTATCCCAACACACTGACCAACAGGCTCCACCAGATTGGAGCTGAAGGAGCAGCCCTCATGTGGATTGCATCACAGGAAGAACAGAGAAAATCATCCTCCCTACTCCTCGCTCCCTAACATCAGCAGTGGGGTACCTCAAGGCTCATCCCTCAGTCCAACCCTCTTCAACAAATACATGACCCCCTCAGGCCAACATCGTCAAAAGCCACGGACTCAACATCCTCTCCTACACTGAACACCCAACTCATCCTCTCTCTAACTAACATTCCAAGATCCATCAAAGGCAAGTTCCAAAGATGCATGAAAAATGCTGCCAACTGGATGATCACCAACTGTCTCAAACTCGACACAGACTAGACAGAAGTACTCTTCTTCGGGAAAGGCAAGAACGCACACTGGAACAACGAATGGTGGCACCGGAACTGGGGCCAACCCCGATACCCACCGGACACACCTGTAACCTTTGCATCATCCTGGACAGTCAGCTATCCATAAAGAAGCAAGTCCGCGCCATCGCCACCGCCAGCTTCCTCATGCTCCGTATGCTCAGGAAGGTTTTCAGATATCTCCAGACCAACACCAGGCAAACTGTCATGCAGGCTATTGTCACCAGCAGACTACACAACGGCAACACCCTCAGTGTAGGAATAACAGCCCAACTCATGAAGAACCTTCAGACAATTCAGAACACAGCAGCCAGGCTCATCCTTGACCTCCCCAGACAGAGGCACATAACCCCTCACCTCAGGAAACTTTAATGGCTACCAGTCATGAAGAGATGCCAGCACTAGCTACTCACCCACGTGTACAAGACATTACACAATGAAGGACCTGCCTACCTCAACCAATGTGTGACCTTTCACCAGCCCACCAGGAAACTCTGGTCCGGATTACTCACCCTAGCTGTCGCCCGTCGCATCCGCCAGACAAACTGCCCCAAGTCAAGGTTTACGCACTGGGGAAAAGTTAAATTTTCAACATAAATAAATTGCTTATCTGTAACAATAGGTTGACACCTTAAAGCTATATACATTGATGTTGTGTGTAATTCCACCAGAGAGTGATCGGGTTCAGACAATGTTTACTTGAAAAATTAAGAATTTAGAGTATCCACCATAGGTATGGCCAGAATGCCTAATTTTTAAACCAACCTGAAGCCAAGCATTTTTCTATCTAAGACGCCATCTTCAGAATGTCTTTTTCGTCACATTGATTTTGTAATAGAGGAGTGGAAAAGGGTAAGCTTTAGCACCTGTTTGTATTATGTACTTCTATTTTCATTTATAACGGCCAAATTCCAGAACCAAATCTAGCATCAAGGCGCCTACAATCATTACCCATTACAATTAAAACAAAATCAATTACCCAAAACATACAATTAAAAGGTTATCTTGACAATTATGCCCACCACAAGAACAACGCACTAAAGAACTGTCTAAACAGTTTTAAGTCTCAACAGTACTTCTTAAAGATATAAGGCTAAAACATTCCATTTCAGTTGATGTTTAAAGCCTATAAATAGGGTTGTTCAGCTTACCAGGGCAGAAAGCTGGTTCCACAGCATAACTGCCACCACATCTACCACCTATTTTGGAAACAAGCAACACTGGGTTGGTTTGATTCGAATCGGCTTTGCAGCCTCAGGTTTTATTTGGTTTAATAAATTGGAAGTGATTAGACAAATGTAAGGTTGCCATGCAACAGTTAGATTTAGAACTCCTACACGATACCCTTAATCTGGCCTGGATTTTCACTGCACGATCACCAAATTAGTTTGCACATGCATTCATGTTTAACAGCCCCACGTGTCACGAGTCGTTTCATTTTGGGTATGTTGGGGCTTAGCCATTGAGTTTTGGGGACTATTTAAATACACCACCAAGAAACAAAAGATGCTGGAAAACACACAATTTTGAACGAGAGCTACATGGTTGGCCAACCCTAAAAGGGACCTAGCTGTAGATAAACTGAAGGCCTAAATGCGAGCTTTTTCAGAGGAAGTGTCCACGGCAACTGGCTACTCAAATGCCAGTGATGAAGAGGGAGCAGGACCCAATACCAACATTCTAGAACTGCCATTATTTAAACAGAGATTAGCTAACATCGAGATTTTCATAGGTAGCAGACAAGCCAAAATCGAAACAATGTCCGCAGAACCCTCTTAAAGATCCTGAGAAACTATGTGTCATTGACGTACATCTGAAGCCATGGACTCCAAAAATCCTGTTAATGACCATATAAGCATTAAATAGAATGTGTGAGGTTGCAGATCCCTATGGAGCAATACACCTTAAGGTTTACATGTTTGGCAAAAACTGCTGTAGATGGACCGATAACAGATGTCGATTGGAACAAACGGTGTAGTCCAGGACCTGGTACACATCTGTAAATCATTATAAGCCCATGTATGAAACAGTACACAGTCTTCAGGTTCAACAGCTAGACACGGTTCTAAAACAATAAAATCTACTGACTAAAACTTAACAGCATTTCTGGTAACTGATCCTCAATACACACGTTACTCTTAAGGAAACTATAGTCACAGTTCAGCTATTCAAGTATGAGGAGAATTTTTTACACCATTTTTTTTTTTACCAAGAGTACAGGTGTAGCGAAGGGCCCATCATTAACATGTTTTCTAGGATCTAAAGTAACCTTTAGATAGTGCGAAAAAATAAATAAACAAATAGTTCCTCAATCACATCTGGCACTAATAAAGTGCAATTAATATGTGCTTAGTCCATGCTCCACAAAAAGACATGAAGGTGAAACGTTGTACGTACTTTTCCACAACTTACTCAATGTATGTACAGTCCCTATGACCCAGGTGATCATTAACTATATTGAAAATATGAACATTGTAGATAACCAACTATCTGAAAATACAGAACAGCTCAAGAGACTAACAGCGAATTGGACCCTGGTTGGCGAGGATGCAGGTATGGATCCACCAGCAAAAGATGTGCCTCAATGCCACCAAAAAAGTGTGAAAACTTCGAAGTAAGATAAGTGTCCAACCTGGCCTTTATAGGTCAAGTTAACAGTCGTAAAAGTCTTTAAATTTTATGCCAACTAAGGGTTATCTTTCTCCTGCTGACCTTTTCAAACTGGGTCATAGATAAAACATCCAGACTCGCCTACCGCAATGCCATCCACAGCAATCTAACAGCCAAACATATTGCCAAACTGCAAAAGGCTCCGAATCATATCATGTCCTCTACTTAAGCCAGCGCTCATACACCACATCATACAAAATATAGAGGGCTATCAATAAAAAAAGATTAAACAGTCTAAATCCTTATGAACGGACCGGTCCGTATGCCTTAACATACAAGGCAGCAGTCCACCTCAAATACATGTTGCAGATGTACCAGTCAAAAAGATGCCCAAGATTGAGGTTCTTGAATTTACTTGCCACTAAACAGGACAATTATATGTAAAAAGATCTCAAACCACAATACTTGCTTACCACCCACCTATGCTTTGTAGAGACTTGAAGAACCCCCAGAACTGATGAAAGAATTGAAAACATCCATTTTTCAGTAGACCTTTGAGTAAAGGGGTCGTAAAAGCAGCCAGCATATGCTTCAGCCTGTACCTTCACCATTTCTGGCTGTTTGATTCTAGAACACCTACTAGCTGCCTCTGGAACAGTCATTGTTGACAACACACCAAGCCACTGGTGTCTGGGGACTCGTCCTACTATGGCTCTGCAAACTGTCCACACGTCATGCAATCAAGGCATCTCATGGAGGTAGAATGCAGAGAAGAGCTCAGAACCATCAGATACAACAACATATTGATCAGACGAGGGCTCATCTTTTAGCTAAAAGAAATACTTTAATCTTACAACAAAATACTATTCAGATCAATTGGAGTCTCTGTGGCAGGGTTGAAATCTTACTCACGATCTTCAATGAGATTATACACCCCTTACCTTACCCTGTCCACACTACAGATATTTTTTAACCAGGTATACTGTTGTAAATACTTATCTGACTGTTTATGTTAGCCATTTAATAACTGATAATGGCACTCAGCTTACTTCACATAGTATGTGCACGTTTTTATCCTCTTGTGGTGTAACACATCACCGCACTTCACTTTACAATCCCCAAGGGAATGGGGTTTGTGAGAGAGCCAACAGGGTTGTCAAAGGAATCATACAAATGTCGTGCACATCTGGTGGTTTTGCAGATGAAATGGTACAAGATATGTATGGGCATATCGCACTACATCTCATGATTCGCGTGGAAAGTCTCCATTTGAATTAATGAGAGGTAGACGTCCTGGTACTAAATTGAATCCATCTTGGATTAAAAACAGGGTGTGCAAAACTTCAAAAGGGAGCTGTTCTCTTTCATCTACCATGTCTATTTCACCAGGGGATTTAGTGAAAGTTAAACCTGGCAGAATAACCAAGGGACTCAATAATTTTAGAGGTCCCTATAGAGTTAAGGAATCTTTCCAAAATTATGTTGTACTAGATAATGGTGAGAGGTGGAATCTGAGGAGAGTGGCCTTGTATCAAAAGTCTAGTGTGGGCAACACTTCTACTAGGGGTGACTCGGACTCCATGTCTAACTCGGGTTATATGCTATCAATTCCTTGCGACATCACTCCATCTTCTTCGAGTTCTCTGAGGGAGGAAGGTGGTGGAGATGCTTTTCAAAGTGTAAACCATTAAGAATGTTCTACGTCGGTAGAACCCAGAAATGCAAGATTTCGCAGACCTCCTGCGTATTTGAATGATTGTGTTAGTAGTAATGGCTGAAACATTATTATAGATATTGTGGTTTAGGCTTGTTTGATTTATTCTGTTTAGTCTTTGCTGAAATCTTTCTTAAAATTAATCTGTAAGGGAGAAGATGTGTTGTAAATACTTATCTGACTGTTTATGTTAGCCCTTCCTTTGTGTCCTTTCCCTCCTATCACTCTAGAAGATGTAGGGTGTTCGAAGAGTGTATATCTATTAAGGTATATTCCATGCTTGGCAGTTATGTGTCGGGCCAGCTGGAGAGAGGTTGCTGTTTGCTGTTATCCGAATAAATCCACACCTGCTTACCTGTAGACGACCGTTGTGTCCCTGACGTCTTTGCTTACATCATATACAACAGTTCGCACCAGACTGGCTTGATGTGCAAATCAGTTTGAACAGCTTTATATCAATTAGAGTTCACCTGGCAATAGCCTTAGGGCAGAAACGTCTTGTTCTACTCAAAGTTAAACTTCTGTTTTACCTGCTCAGATGTAGATGCGGTTGTTGACATGGTGGGTGCTCTTGCCACATCTACCCTGCAACGGCAGGGGCTGTGGTAATGACCTCCTGCAGAACACGCCTCTGGGAAGCATCAGCATGGGAGGTTCACACAGTGTTAATTGTTTTCAACAGCACAAGTGCACTTGAATATGGCATGTCAAGCCTCCACGCTGGGTCACAGCAGGTGGGTGTCTGCAGCAGTTGAAGCCTTTCGGCGGGTTAGGGCTTCTGCATCAGTGGCGACAAAGGATCTCAGACACCCGCAGCACCAGTCTCTTGGAAACATGGCAGAATGCACAACAGCATAATGCTTAAAAGATTAAGTGCATTTCACAACAACCACCACTCTGGAAGACCCCTCCTGACATCTCCCCCTTGACGCGGTCAGCCTCCTCTGGGAGAGCCAACATGCTGGGTTTCTTCTACTGGACAGTCCCTTTACCTGCAGGGCAAGGGACACTCCTTACCTCCAGCTACAGACAAGCAGGCAAGATCCTAAGCAGACCCTCAACCATAAAGTTCAGATTTCAGGTGAGGTCTCCTAACTTTTGTGAGGCTAACACAAGCGCAAGGCAAGTCATATAGTAGTCCTACAAGTACTGTCCAGAACACTTGTTTCTTAGTCAAGAAGAACTAGGAACTGGAACAAAGAGGGACTTTGGAACCCACTTTTATACACTTTTTCCAGAGAGGAAATACAGATCCACTGTCTAAGATATATATAACTGTTCGGGGTTGGTTCTTTTTCTAATGTCATTTTATTGCTGCCCTTCGGACACAGCCTTATGTAAGGTGGCTCTTACAGCAGTGAAGATGGCTTCAAGTAGGACTAATACAAATAAAAACAACGAAGTGTGAGATTTCTGCACCGACTGTCATCAGCCTTCCTGAAGCAGTAATCGGAGATAAACAGAAGGGCAGCCCTGCCTAGAATCTTTCTCACCTTGAACAGTAACTGCAGTTTCCCCCCCCTACCATCCATCATTTATCAAATGGAAGCGCTCAGGAGGAACTAATCAACGGCTCTCTACTAACATTGAATTTCTGAGGGTAGCCTGGTCTCCACACTCCCTCTCTTCTGGGTCTTGGTCTGCATCCTAGAGCAACAGGAAGCCAGTCAATGCACTGCCTCCGTCTGGGGAATCTTCGTTCACCCTCCATCTTGTGGCATGCTAAACCAGGGGCCATCAAAATGGATTGTACTGGCCCCTGTACTCCTACTTACCACACAGATTCAATACAATACTCGAGTCACACATCAAATGCCTCGACTCAACTTGCCGTGTCTGAGCAATGTCTGTGTTTCACATTAAAGTGGAACTTTACATTAAAGTAGTGAGAACAACGGCATCTCTGCTGACAGACAGAGAAAGGGCTGCTCATACTAAAGATTCACAGAACTCTAAGCTGCCACCACCGCTTGATGTGACTAACCCAGGGCATGGACAGTAGTTCTATCCCCACTTGGAGGACCAGCTTTGGGGAGTCTCTCCAGATCAGATATCAGGTTCTGGGACTTGAATTACTAGGGAAAAGCCTAGGCCTCTGCGCATATACTAGATTAGTGTGATGACAGTGTCAAACAAAAAGTCTGAACACCAGTTTCACATTTGATTGGGCATTCAGGTCTGGGGTACAAGCAACTTTACCATGCAGGGGGGTATTCCTGTGCCAAGAATGCCTACATTCCACAAATGCAAATTACATTGCATCCCTGAAGCATCCTTCGATTGCAACCAAAATTTACAAATACTGTTAAGCACAATAATTTCAGTCCAGCAACAGTATGTGAAACAGTTTCAATGTTCTCAGACATTAGGTCATCAGAGCAAAGGGCCACAAATCTAACTTAATTGCTGTCCTATAGTAGTCAAAATAGGAATGGTATTTTTCATGCCAAACATACGCCACAAGTTGGAGTAACAACCCTAGACCGGTGGGGGTGTGAGGTGATTCCATTTAGTCACAATAGCTTGTTTTAGCAATTATGTCAGAGTTCCCTTGGCCACTGCACCTCCGACAAGCATTCTACGTGGAATTAGACTGCAACAATATCCCACTTCAATCTGTTCTATGGTAGCTAGGAACTATATCCATAAGTTGCGCAATATTGCTCAAACCCAAACAATATGCAAAGACATGCCTCTTTCGTCACAAAGCCTGGAGCTTTTTTCTCATCTCTCATATTTAATAGTGAGTAGACGTGAGACGTCAATAAAACAGGTTTAAAACTGGCTGCAATACCCTGGGCATGAGTAGCTCCTCAACCCCAATTAAGAATAACCATCCCTATTGGCCATCAGTAAGCTGCATCCTTAATTTCTCCTTCAATGTCATTTGGAAGTGCAACAGCTATACGGGTTTCACTTTTAAAAAGTTTTGGTGCATAAAAAACATTGTGTGCAAAAAAAATAAATAAAGTTGTTTCTTTTTTTCCAAGTTTGAGTCCCTAATGGCACACGGTTTCATAATGGGGTGGAGATCACAATGTCTAACCTTGACGTAGCAAAATATTACAGCCTCACCTAAACATTACTCCTAAAATAACAATGAGGTACACTGAAATGGGGAAATAGTCAACCCCATTCTTAAGTTTCAATGTGTCCCAAACTAAAAGTGTGTGACTGAGGAAGAGCAGACCTATCATTCCTATTGAGTCTTCGTACCACCCAAAGTGGGTGTCTGCCAAAGTATGGTCATTAAAGAAACAATGACATTCAGTCCCCACCCTGGACCATTCTAGCAAGAACTGCAGCAGAGCAGCCTGACATTACTCAAATCTGGGATCCTAAGCCCCGTCCGTTAGGAGGTCATACTTCCTGCATCAAATCTTTCCCAACCTATTAAATTAGACCAGAAGCACTGCACTTTATGTAATGTGAATTAAGCATAAACTTTGAGAAAGGTCTGAAAGAAAACAGAACACTAGGGAAAATTGGCATTACATGTACATTGCATCAAAGGTTCTAAATAAAGTGAAGTAAGGAGAGGAGAAAGTGAAATAAGGAGAGGAGAGAGTGAGCATGACAACCTTATGCCCCTCTGGATTATTACCCTATGGAACTGTCGCTGGTGGATTAACATAACTGTTCTTCAAGAGAAAAATAAAGGACCATTTCCTTTCACCCTGAATGCCTCTCACAAGAAGCTCCATGCTACCCTATCAGACTTTTTTTGGTATTGAATTATTAAAGTACCACCACTTCCACTCCTTTCAGCTATGTGTAGATTATGCTGTAATTTCTCCTACCTGCCTTTTATTTTGCACCCCACCTGATATGTATGAACCACCTGGGGCAGTTCACAGTACTAGAGACAAAGCGCAAAAATCTTGGTGATTTTCTGGTCGACATTAAATAAAGTGGATGGCCTTCTGATCCACAGTCTTTCATAGGCTTATGAATGAGGGTGAAGCTAGCCTCGACCATGGATGGAATTACCTGTGCCGTAGTGGCAAAACTGTTAAGAAGCCTGGTAGCTATGCCCAACATTAAGTCAGCTTGGGGCAGGATTATCAAGGATTTAATGCTTCTAATTGCACAAATTATCAGATCATTTGCCAAAGCTTATTACAACTGGACAGACTGTTTAGTTGTTAGAGACGGCTTTCTAGTCTGTTATATAATGCTGAATCACGTTAAAATTTGAGCCCTGCAGATCAATGGATTTTGTCAGTTTGAGACATATAATTTGACTCATTGCTTCCACTCACTGCAACATATGACCCAGTCTGATGTGATCATAGTTTTGCTGTCAGAAGTGCCTTTGCCTTCTTGCCCCAGTCATAGAATTTCATCCTAACCATACATTTTGCCTTGTTTTCTTCAAGGAGCCACAGCTGCCCTCTCAAGGTAAGAACAATTTGCCATGTTTAAGGAGACTGACACTGCGCATGTAAGGGCAATAATAAGATCTCCTTTGTTGTTGGAACCCATTCAGACTGGTACAAAGCCTGCTCCAAATGATGAGGGAAGCCCAATGATGAAGCATACCACCGTTGGAGAATGAGGGCACCAGTACTAAATAAGGATAGTCAGGAGTGGATTCTGAAACCTTATTGCCTTAGTAGAGGTTTGCTTTACTACCTGCATGCATGCATTTACGATATGTGTTAGAGGGTTTACTGCAAACATTTTACTCATATACTCCCAAGTTGTGGATCATATAATGATAAATTCCCACAGCAGGTGTAATCAGATCTCTCTACTGGGGCCCAATTTAGGATGGATGATCCCAAGCAGTAAAGCAGAGCTCCCTGGTGAGGAAAAAGCCCAGTGACACTTCGAGTGACAATGCTGCTAGATATGTCCTCCTACTTTTTCAGTGGGTGGGGGAGGGATGGGGGTGGTTGTTAAACCATTTTCACTTACTACACAACATATTGCAGGAATAAAAATTTTAATTTATGATCATATAGTAAGATCAAAATGCATTAAAAAAGAAAATCAAAGGCTCGATCATTTAACAGACATAGCATAACACACCTGCTGTTGGCGAAAGGCCTTCAGAAGGCATACACCACTTAACGTGCTTACTCTATATAAACCTGCAAGTTCGCAATTATATATTATAGATATTATATCAGGTATCAGAGTTCTGGATCTGGTCTCTGTCACTCTGGAAAACCTCTGTTTTGGTCAAAAGGTTAATAAATCCTAAATATAGAAAACTCACCATGAATTAAGAGTTCAGAATCTTTATTTAGTTCATACAAACGAAAAGCCTCCTCCAACTCCAGCTGAGAAGAAATTGTGCATGGATCCCCTAAGGAAAGTAAAAGATAAAAAATACCTTTACAACTGCAGAGATGAAAACCTAACACCATGGAAACACAAATAAAAATTGTACATAACTAAACTCTTATTCTAAATATATATATATATATATATATATATATATATATATACATACATATACATACATACACATATACACACATACATTCATACATACACACATATATATATAAACATACACTAACATCCTTCGAATATGCCAGTTTCTAAAAGTGGTATTTGCAAACACACAATTTAAACCATCTTTACTAAAGGATGGGTTATCAAATTCTGAGTTCAGGGATACCAAACTCCATTTTCTATCTTATCCTTATAGGAAAATATGCATGTAAAATGTTACAAAGCATTCCCCATTCTGTCCTATGGGGCAAGACAGCCTTTTAATAGTGAAAAACGAAATTGGCAGAATTTCAAAACAGGACATGTTACACACACCAGTACATGTCCTACCTTTCACATACACTGCACCCTGCCCAGGGTTTACCTTGGGCCTACCATAGGAGTGCCCTATATGTAAGGAAAGGGAAGGTTAGGGCACGGCAAGTAGGTGCACTTGAAAAGTCAACATGGCAGTGAAACTGCGCGCTGGCACCGCAGTGGCAGGCCCCAGACATCTTTTCAGGGCTACTCATGTGGGTGGCTCAATCAGTGCTGCAAGCCTACTAGTAGCATTTGATTTGCCCGCCCTGGCACAATCAGTGCACTTTACTTGGGACCTACTGGTAAATCAAATATGCCAATCATGGATAACCAATCGCAATAACAATTTACACAGAGAGCATATGCACTTCAGCACTGATCAGCAGTGGTAAATTGCCCCGAGTCCTATAGCCAGCAAACACAGGTCAGGAAAAAATAGGAGGAAGAAGCAAAAAGTTTGGGGATAACCCCTGCAAAAAAAGGCCATTTACAGCAGATGGGCACTAAGCCCATTTTAAGCCTTTTTTGTTATCAAAATATTTTGCCGAAGCGCATGCGGGGTCTCGGGGGGCGAAACCTAATAAAATTACTGGATGATTCTAGGTCTTTGCATTATGGCCACTTCAAATCCAAATACACAAGCACTGGATTGAACAACTTCTTTAGGGTCAAAAATTAGGATTGTAATTTCTGGTTTTCATCGCTTAAATAAAACTATTTTGTTTGTATATTTATTAGTTTTACATATACATGATTAAAATGGAAAAGGACACCCAGGATAGTTTTTAAGCAGAAATCCAGGACGCTAGTGCATGAAACAATTAAATCATTGTTACCTACATTTATAAAACTGAGTTTATTTGCATTTAAATTACTTTATAGAGCACAACGTTTACCTAGAGGGTTTCATGGCACTGAGAAACAACTGAAATACAAAGCAGTCAACAGCTCTAAAATAATTAACTGCTGGAAAATGGCAGAGTTAGTAGATGTTTTCTGAACACTGTTTAAGATCTGACTTATGTCGTAGCTGAGGATGTAGTGCGTTCCATCTTTTGGCAGTGGTTTGACAAAAGTGTGGTCTCCCGGCGTTACTAGACTAATTTTATGAATAATTAGGTGTATCTGGCCTGACAATCGTTATAGGCAAGCCGGTTTGTGAAGCACCAAACGATTCGTAAGGGGAGAAGGGTGATCTGAATACAAGGCTTTATCGATAATGGGCAGAGTTTTAAAGGTTATTCTGTGCCTAATGAGCAACCAATTAAGAGACCTCAGAGATGCGCTCCCAGGATTTAGGTTCCCTATAATCTTGGCTGCAGCGTTCTCTACCTTTTGAAGTTTTTCGATCGCCGACCTGGTTAATTCTGAGTAGACAAAAAGTTGTTGAAGACAAGCTAGGAAGAAACAAAGGCACTTAAAATCTCTACCTTCTGACTACAGGTTAGTAGTCTGTTTTAGTGACTGGGGTTGCAAAACACAGCTCTTTACAGCAGTTTTTATTTGGTCTTTCATTAGTAAGCCAGAGTGGATTTCTTTCTCACAGATTATTTTCATGCTATTGTCAAATTTAGGTGTAGGTCCTAGTGAAAGGGGTTTATATTCTTTTCTTTTAGGACAGACAACAGGTCAAACCAGTTATATTTCCAGAAAAAAGTTCTGTTGAACACAATGACATTCTATACAACAAAGGTAGCACTGTTGAATATTCACGTACCTTCTTCGTCAATCCACTTCATAGTAAATAGCTGTTCGTTGTCAAAAATGCACATGTCGCGAACATCATTGCAGAGTCCCTCAAACGAAATGGACGGTTCAAAATGTGTTATCATGATATCCCTGTGGTAAATTAAAAACAATTAAAAAAATTAAGGTATTATTCTCCTCTCGAACAATATTTTAGTGAAATATTTCATTTCTTACAGTCTCCATTTTCCAAGCCTTTTGGCATATTACCTTTTGCCAAACAGAAAGGATGGTAAGTTGATCGTATATTTTTAAAGAAAAAAAAGGTTTTCAGCCAATAATTGCCTCACTTGTTACTGACTTATCCTAGGAAGTCTAAACTCAAATACTTTCAAATAGATACTGAAGTGCACACATTTTAAAGCAAAGCTAATGTCAAATCTGTATTACAAACTGCAATAAAGCATTATCCTTGAAGAACCATCGAAACAGCAGGACTAAAATACAAAATCTAAGTTTGACTTGCAGTGCTAAACATTGAAATAGATTAATATACAATTTGAGTAAAGTCAACAAACATGAACTGAAATCATCACCTTGCACTTAAAACATTAAAAGTTAGTTAAGGAAAAAGAAATGAAAAAAATGTAGAAGTGTACTAAAAAAAGAAAAATCTACAGTTCTGCCAAGCGACTAGGATAAAGCATTGCAGCCAACTGCCACAGCAGAAGCACTAATTTCAAGTGAAATATACAAAAAAGGGATGGAATGCTTGAATTAATCTTATCCACAGTCTGCATTGTGTGATCTCTCTAGCTTCAGCGTTACACCAGCTCCAAACTATTGCATGGAGACCGTAGAGCTGCAAATTGTAGGAAAGTCGGCCAATTAGAAGAATAAATGGCGCCGATGTGTGGGAGTGGTATAACTAAAAAGCAGAGTCTACCTACGATGTACTTACAATGACAAAACCAGCACCAACATGTTCTAAAATTTCTTTCATTCAAACAGTTTTAAAATGATGAATTATCCTTAATGAATTCAGTCCAGGAGTCCACAAAACCTAATCTGTAGTAGGGCTGCCAGGATGGCGGTATATTTGTGTCTTGGGCCCACTTGGTTCATCCCGTAGAACTGATTTGTTAAGCCACCAGTCCAGACGTTTCAGCCAATCACAGACTATGGAAATAATGCTGTGGATCTTCATCAATCTAATGTCTTTCCAGAAAGCCAAGTAATCCTAACCTGATGACTGCTTCAAGGGTGCTTGCTAAGCTTAATATCGTTTCTCTAGCAATTTATCTTTATTATAGTTAATGTCCTATTACTTTTCCAGTTGTATGCTGTTGCCACGGATATCAGAGTAGAAACAATTCTGGCAATATACACACTCAATGAGGGGCTGGCGTCCTATATGTTCCATAAAATGTATTGGTCCATAAGTTTGCATAATTATATTTACTATTTCACTGCCCTATTTATGAGGCCCAAGAATTTCGCAATCAAAAATGAATTCCAAGACAACCGTCCATGATATTTTATATTTTACTCCATAAACCAAACATGAAAATCTATTATTGGCTTTCACACCATTTAAGATTTAGGTTTTCTTTAACTTTATCATAATATGATTTTCCATTACGTAAAAGGTCCAAAACTGACAAAAAATATATTCCTGTATAGATTCTGTAAACTACACACTAAAAGAAGCATGTTCACTGCCTTCAAATCAGCCCACGATGGGTTAACAAGCATTGGCAATGCCTATAAGTCTGGCTTTAAAGGAATGGCGTGTGTTAATGTGAAGCATTAAAAGTAAATAGCATGGGGCTAGGTATGTATTTATGTAGAAGGAAAGAAGTGTAGAATAATATTGGTGTAGGTTGAAACATCAGGTTGCACTGCCAAGCCAGACCTAAAAATCCATGTAGGCTAATGACCGCCATCCTACCATCTGTGCTGCTGCCAGTGAAAAACAAAATAAATGATCACATTATCCAAGATGCTTTAATAGCATTCAAATGACTTGTGTGTGCCCCTGAAAGTTCAAGCTTAGGCAGCTGGATAAATAAACAATGTTCACAGCTGCTTGGAGGGTGAACACTTTTTTGGAAGCACACTTCTACCAAACTACAACACGTACTCTTGATTACCACCTGTGAAAGGACCCCAAACCCCCTCTCTAGTCATGCTCACATATAGCATCAGCTGTGCTGTTAAGCCAGCACATAAAAAGACAATGTGCTATAAAGCAGCCTCGTCACAGACAGTTTAAGGGTAGACATTTATTTTAATACGGTCATCCCCCTTCAGCCAATGGTTGTGTGACTTGTCCTTCACAATTCTGATCAGGCTTTTGCCCTGCTCATATAAAATTCAGAGTGACAGGCCGTGCTTAGGTTTCTTAGAGCAGCTAGAATTACACCTTTTGGCAATACATTAAAGAGCTGCGACAATTGCCTGGCACCCGAAGAAGCTCGCCCCCTTTAGCCTTCACTTTAGGCACTGTGAGACTGAGTAGCAGCGTAATAGCTTGTACGTAGGGCATCCAGTTGGATCCCTAGCATCTCCACTTCTTCCTTTCTTTTAAACCTCATTATTTTAATATCATGCAGACTCTAAAACACAGAGGAAATTTCTATATTATATTATCTCACCCTCGGGCACAGTCATGCATGTTTTTATAGGTGATAATATTCCATGTGAACATTATATAAATATGCGCCATTTCCTAACAATTCTATCTGTCTACACCGAGAGGGGTAGGGATACTGCAATTCCGCATAGGCAGCCATTGGTGGACGTGCTTCGCTACGTTAAGCTTGGATGCACATTCAGTGGCTCCTTCAATATCAGCAGCTCCTGGAGACTGATTTAGGAACTGCTGTGCTCAGTCGGAGGTCCTGCTTAAGCCATATCGCAAGTGAGAGGAATGGTCTTTGTTGACAATGAATATTAATGTATGGATTCTGCTTCCGAGTCCTAGTAATTGGGCTCAGGGTGCCAAAGTCGTTTTGCACTTGTTCACACACAATTCCCATCTCATTCTACAGCTACTAATGATTTTCCAGAAATTCAGTACAGGCTGTCACAATCTGGTTGGGGGAAGGGGTGTATATCAACTGAGACTATTTGCCTTACGCACAGCTCTTTCATGGGCCCTCACTGCAAATCAATCGATACTGCAAATAAACCTTGATTAAATAGCCAAAAGAAGTCGTACCATTAGATGGTGCCAAACTCTATCTAAGATTGCGCAGAATTTTCTTTTTATTTATTCAGTATTCATGGTTGCCCAGCATGAAGAAAACCACAATCAAAGGCCGAGTGGTGCATGTTTTATTTTATATTCAGCACCCCATCTGAGCACGTGTTTTTCTTGCTCCCTAACCCTTCTTTTTCTTCTCTCGGCCAAGCTGGTTTCATTCCCTCTCCCCGCTCACCAGATATTTGTTAATTTTCATAATGCCTAGCAGTTGCAAAGCTCTTCCAAACCGCTTAATTCATTGTTTGCAATACACACAATATATATATATATATATATATATATATATATATATATATATATATATATATATATTATTATATATATGTATGTATATAATATATATATATATATATATATATATATATTTTCACTGGAAAAACCATAAGTTTCAGGCACGTTATGTTAGAAATTAGCATTTAAAAAACCATGGAAATCCACTGAAAAAAACCATAGGTTTCAGGAATGTTATAGTTCGTTAGACATTTCACTCGTACAAAACCATAGAAATGCCGGCGTTATAGTTAGTTCAGCTAACTATAACTCGTGCCCCGCAATGCACTGCTGATCACGTCACATATTACATCATTCTTGACATGGTCAGTGACATCACTGATGACATCATCCAGTGACTGTTTCTGTAAAGTTTAATTTTGTTGTATATATATATATATATATATATATATATATATATATATATATATATATATATGCCAAGCTGTATTGAGGAATGAGTGGGTTTCAAGTGTCTGTATGGAGGATTTAGTAGGAACGTGACTGACTGTATAAGTGAGTGATTAAATGTGTCTTACTGAATGCATGGGTTAGTGACTAAACTGTGTGAAAGTCTATCAGTCTGTCTGTTGTTGTTGTGTAAGGTGCTGCAATTGGTTGGTGAGTAGCTGCATGAGTGTGTATATGGGTTATTGATAGCTTGCCTGAGTATTTGTATGGCAGTGTGTGCACGAGTGTGCGTGACTGTGCATAGATGTGGGAGTGGTTGATTCACTGGGTGTATGGGTTCAGGAGTGCATGTGGAAACAGCTGCAAGGGTGGGTGAGTGTGTGTATGGGCGTGTTGATGAGTGAATGGATGTCTCAGTGGTACATGTGCAAGTAACTACATATGTAAAAGGCAGTATATGTGAGTGATGGTGTATATAAATAACTATATGTGAGAGTCAGTGGCTGCATGGATGAGTGTGTATTTGTATCAGTGATTCTATAAGAGTAATTATGTATTAGTGTGTGTATGAAGAAGTGAGGTTGTGTCTGTATAACTGTATAGGTGAGTAAATGGAAGTATGATTGATTCTTTGCATGACTGACCAAGTGTGTGAGTAACTCTGTATATGTGGAAGTGTGTGTGTCTCTGTATAGGCATATGAGTGCATATGATAGTGTTGTACTGATGAGTGACTGTATGGGTGGATGTGTGTGTATAGACCTAGGAATCAGTCAGTGCGTATTTAGTAACTGGTATTGATGTGTCCATTTTTTCGAAAATGATAGTCTGTATTTTTGAGTGGGTGTATCAAAGGTTATATTCAGGTGTGAGGAGGTGTATCAGATTTTCACGCGGATGATGTCATGAGTGATGTCACTGACCATGTCATGAATGATGTAATATGTGACGTCATCAGCAGTGCATTGCGGGGGCGCGAGTTATAGTTAGCTGAACTAACTATAATGCCGGAATTTCTATGGTTTTGTACGAGTGAAATGTCCAACTAACTATAACGTTCCTGAAACCTATGGTTTCCTTTAAGTGTTTGTCCAAGTATTATTTTCAATATAATTTTGACTAAAAATGATTCGATTATTATTGGATTCGGAGGGATGGCCATTTTGCTCGATCTGTTTTGCAAGATTTTTTAGTCTAGTCAGGTGGACACCCTCCTCCGGGTGAGGTACGGCTTGAGGATTCTATTCAAAAGGTGAGGAATCAACAGGCAGAAGTATCCATCAGAAGAGCAAGTTACACTTTTTCTGGTGGATACAGTATCTGCCTGTGGATTCCTCACTGCCCCACCCGCCTCCCAGTTATCCACCCGTTTCTACCAAAAAGATGCTTTTACTGTTGGGCATGAATGTTTTTAATATGTCTTTATCATGCTTATGTTCTAACAGTGAGAAATGCTTGATCTGTTGCTATTTCTTTATTGGTTATGATATATATATATCCACGCTACCAACAATGTCCACGCTCTCGGACAAAGCACAGCACTCCGGGAGGATTCCGTATATTAGTTTATTCGGCAACAAGCAAAGAACAGACGCGTTTCAGGGTATCCTTCGACACTGACGAAGGATACCCTGAAACGCGTCTGTTCTTTGCTTGTTGCCGAATAAACTAATATACGGAATCCTCCCGGAGTGCTGTGCTTTGTCCGAGAGCGTGGACATTGTTGGTAGCGTGGATTTTAAACGCGGGCACCACCGCGTTACAGCACCCGCCTATGAGTGCCTTGGCCCTTGGTGCAACTTGGTAGCGATTATATATATATATATATATATATATATATATATATATATATATATACATACATACCAAACAAAGTCTCCAATTCCAAGGAGCCCCCGACCCTTCAGGGTGGCCTCACGGAACAGTGAGCATGGAGCAGCTCACCAGCACACACCGTGACCAAACAAAGATGCGAGGCCCATCTCGGAGATAAAAGCATTTATTTCGAAGACAGCAGCACTAATCTTCTATCACCTTACGCGTTTCGGCTGTCGCCTTGCTCACAGGTAAGAAGTTAACAATTGCAAAGTGCGTTGTGCTTGCTTTTTTAAACATAATGTCACATGACCTTTCATTCGAAATACTGGCCCCATAATGCATTGTACTGTTCGTAAGTTCATTACACATGGAATCATAATTAATCCTCAATCAGCATGTTATTTCAGCATTATTTTCTTTAGTACCTGCATCGTTTTAGTGGAAATAAAGTCTCGCAGCCATGTGTTTTTTTGGAGGCAACTGTTTATGTTGCCACTCCAGAAACCGAAACCAGTGATCCGAGGGCAGAGGCCCTGCAGATGGCACACGAGGTGGGGAGCCCAGTCGTGTGCACCGGCGGGGCAGCGAAGTGGCAAGCACCACTACCCACATAAAAGGTAACGAGGGCACTGAATAACACAGGATCTTCTCTTTGTATCTGGCAGCAACAACAAGGTTAAAATGCCCTAGTTCCAAAATGTAGAATTAGTGCTACAATGGTCTTGAAGAGGACCTGCGATGGATGCCGCTTCTGCCTTCCGTACACTGGAGGCGGCACATGGGTCACGCGGTACGGTCATACTGCAGTGGAACGCACACTCGATCTCTCATGGCACTGCTCCACACTTCGGGGACAACGATTTCCACTAGCTGTGTTTTCTGATGAGTTGTCGCTACGGCCCCGTCCAACAGCAGAACCCCTTTAGATCCAAACACACTCTTCCACTCTCTCACCGGAAGTGAAACCAGGCCACGCGGACACTTTCACAATACAACTGCACTTTTTGGTAAAAAAAAAAACAAAAAACATTTCTTCCTCCGAATGTATCAAATAAACGACTCACTGAAGAACAGAGGCCAGCTTCGATCGGTAAATAGCTGTTACAAAGACTTTTCTACTTTGCAATACCATTACAACACATGCATTACCACGCAAGCTTTGTACATCGCAAAGTCATTACTACGCATTTTTTTTTTAGAACGCATGGTCATTTACCACCCATGCCTTTGCAACGAATTTTGTTGTAAAGGTATGTAAGGTAAATGACCATGAGTTCTAAAAAATGTAGACAATCCACGTCGTTATAAGGAAACAGAGGCTGTACCGTTTCCTCACAACAACGTGCACCGCCCCTCAGAGACGACATGAAGCAGGAACCACGAGGAGAGAGAACCATGAGGAGTGAAAGATAATGGGGATTGGGCATGGGGTGGTGGTTACTTTTCTAGGGTTTAGGGTAGTGGTGTTTGGGTAGCGTAGGGGGTCGTGCTGGTGGTAGAGTTTTAGGGTAGTGCAGCGGTGTTTGGGTAGTGTAGGGGGGTCGTGCTGTGGGTGGTGTTTTAGGGTTTAGGGCAGTTGTGTTCGGGCAGTGTAGGGGATCTTGCTGGGGGTGGTGTTTCAGGGTTTAGGGCACTGGTGTTCGGGCAGTGTAGGGGGATCTTGCTGGGGGGTGGTGTTTCAGGGTTTAGGGCAGCACAGTGGTGTTTGTTCGGGTAGTGTAGGGGGTCGTGCCGGGGGGTAGTGTTTTAGGGTTTAGGGTAGTGCAGTGGTGTTTTGGTAGTGTAGGGAGTCGTGCTGGGGGGGGGGGGGGGGGGGGGGGGGGGGGGGGGGAGTGTTTTTGGGTAGCGCAGTGGTGTTTGGGTAGTGTAGGGGATCGTGCTGGGGGTAGTGTTTTAGAGTAGAGCAGTGGTGTTTGGGTAGTGTAGGGGGGTCGTGCTGAGGGTAGTATATATGGGGTTTAGTGTAGTGCAGTGGTGTTTGGGTAGTGTAGGGGGGTCGTGCTGAGGGTAGTGTATATGGGGTTTAGTGTAGTGTAGGGGGTCGTGCTGGGGGTGGTGTTCGCCAGTGTAGGGGGTCTTGCTGGGGGTCCCGGTTTAGGGCAATGCAGTGGTGTTCGGGCAGTGGGGGGGGGGGGTGTTTCAGGGTAGTGCAGTGGTGTTGGTGTAGTGTAGAGGGTCATGCTGGGGGTAGTGGTGTAGGGTAGTGCAGTGGTGTTGGTGTAGTGTAGGGGGTTGTGCTCAGGGTAGTGTTTTAGGGTGTAGGGTAGTGCAGTGGTGTTGGTGTAGTGTAGGGGGTCGTCCTGAGTGTAGATTTAGGGTTTAGATAGTGCATTGGTGTTTGTGTAGTGTAGGGGGTCGTATTTTAGGGTAGTGCAGTGGTCTTTGGGTAGTGTAGGGGGTCGTGCTGTGGGTAGTGTTTTAGGGTAGTGCAGTGGTCTTTGGATAGTGTAGGGGGTCGTGCTGGGGGTGGCGTGTGGTGTTCAGGCAGTGTAGGGGGTCTTGCTGGGGCTGGTGTTTCAGGGTTTAGTGCAGTGGTGTTTGGGCTTTGTAGAGGGTCATGCTGGGGCTGGTGGTTTAGGACAGTGCAGTGGTATTTGGGCAGTGTAGGGGGTCGTGCTGGCACTGGTGTTTCAGGGTTTAGTGCAGTGGTGTTCGAGCAGTGTTCGTGGTCTTGCTGGGGGTAGTGTTTTAGGGTGTAGGGTAGTGCAGTGGTGTTGGTGTAGTGTAGGGGGTCGTGTTTTAGGGTTTAATGTAGTGCAGTAGTGTTTGGGTAGTGTAGGGGGTCGTGCAGGGGCAGTGTTTTAGGGTTTAGGGTAGTGCAGTGGTGTTTGGGTAGTGTAGGGGGTCATGCTGGGGGTAGATTTAGGGAAGTGCAGTGGTGTTTGGGTAGTGTAGGGGGTCATGCTGGGGGTAGATTTAGGGTTTAGGATAGGGCAGTGGTATTTGCAGGGCTCGAAAAATGGTACTAGTCGTGCAGGTCTAGTACCTTGAAAAATCTCCTCGACCTAACAGTAACCTACTTGACCTCCGTCTCTGAACGTGTAGCAAAAGTGACAAGATAACAAGATTTAAAGGCATCTTTATTGCTCATTTGCTTTGTGAGCAATAAAAAGGCCTTTAAATCTTGTTATCTTGTCACATTTGCTCCGTTTTCAAAGACGGAGGACAAAAGTTAGTATGATTTCCTACTCGCCAGAAAGGGCGAGTAGGACCTAAAAATAGCTCGACCTCAAAATTTACCTCGCAATTGCGAGCTGTCGAGTGGATTTGTCGAGCCCTGTATTTGGGTAGTGTAGGGGGTCGTGCTGGGGGTAGATTTAGGGTTTAGGGTAGTGCAGTGGTGTTTGGGTAGTGTAGAGGGTAGTGCTGAGTGTAGATTTAGGGTTTAGATAGTGCAGTGGTGTTGGGGTAGTGTAGGGGGGTCATGCTGGGGGTGGGTTTAGGGTAGTGCAGTGGTGTTTGGGTAGTGTAGGGGTCGTGCTGGAGTAGATGTAGGTTCAGGGTACTGCAGTGGTATTTGGGTAGTGTAGGGGGTCGTGCTGGGGATAGTGTTTTAGGGTATAGGGTAGTGCAGCGGTGTCTGGGTAGTGTAGGGGGTCATGCTGAGGTGGTGTTTTAGGGTTTAGGGCAGGGCAATGCAGTGGTGTTCGAGCAGTGTAGGGGGTCGCGCTGGGGGTGGTGTTTTAGGGTTTAGTGCAGTGGTGTTCGGGCAGTGTAGGGGGTCGTGCGTGGTGTTTGGGCAGTGTAGGGAGTCTTGCTGGGGGTGGTGATTCAGGGTTTAGAGCAATGCAGTGGTGTTCGGGCAGTGTAGGGGGTCATGCGGGGGTGTTTCAGGGTTCAGTGCAGTGGTGTTCGGGCAGTGTAGGGGTTCGTGCTGGGGCTGGTGTTTCAGGGTTTAGTGCAGTGGTGTTTGGGCAGTGTAGGGGGTCGTGCTGGCACTGGTGGTTTAGGGCAGGGCAGTGGTGTTTGGGTAGAGTAGGGCGTCGTGCTGGGGTAGTGTTTTAGGGTGTAGGATAGTGCAGTGGTGTTGGTGTAGTGTAGGGGGGTCGTGCTGGGGGTAGTGTTTTAGGGTTTAATGTAGTGCAGTAGTGTTTGGGTAGTGTAGGGGGTCGTGCAGGGGCAGTGTTTTAGGGTTTAGGGTAGTGCAGTGGTGTTTGGGTAGTGTAGGGGGTCATGCTGGGGGTAGATTTAGGGAAGTGCAGTGGTGTTTGGGTAGTGTAGGGGGTCATGCTGGGGGTAGATTTAGGGTTTAGGATAGGGCAGTGGTATTTGCAGGGCTCGAAAAATGGTACTAGTCGTGCAGGTCTAGTACCTTGAAAAATCTCCTCGACCTAACAGTAACCTACTTGACCTCCGTCTCTGAACGCGTAGCAAAAGTGACAAGATAACAAGATTTAAAGGCATCTTTATTGCTCATTTGCTTTGTGAGCAATAAAAAGGCCTTTAAATCTTGTTATCTTGTCACATTTGCTCAGTTTTCAAAGACGGAGGACAAAAGTTAGTATGTTTTCCTACTCGCCAGAAAGGGCGAGTAGGACCTAAAAATAGCTCGACCTCAAAATTTACCTCGCAAATGCGAGCTGTCGAGTGGATTTGTCGAGCCCTGTATTTGGGTAGTGTAGGGGGTCATGCTGGGGGTAGATTTAGGGTTTTGGGTAGTGCAGTGGTGTTTGGGTAGTGTAGGGGGTAGTGCTGAGTGTAGATTTAGGGTTTAGATTGTTCGGGCAGTGTAGGGGGTCGTGCGTGGTGTTCGGGCAGTGTAGGGGGTCGTGCGTGGTGTTCGGGCAGTGTAGGGGGTCGTGCATAGTGTTTGGGCAGAGTAGGGAGTCTTGCTGGGGGTGGTGATTCAGGGTTTAGGGCAATGCAGTGGTGTTCGGGCAGTGTAGGGGGTCATGCGGGGGGTGTTTCAGGGTTTAGGGCAGTGCAGTGGTGTTCGGGCAGTGTAGTGGGCAGTGTAGTGGGCCGTGCTGGGGGTGGTGTTTCAGGGTTTAGTGCAGAGGTGTTCGTGCAGTGTAGGGGGTTGTGCTGGGGTAGTGTTTTAGGGTTTAGGGCAGTGCAGTGGTGTTTGTGTAGGGGGTCGTGCTGGGGGTAGTGTTTTAGGATTTATGGTAGTGCAGTGGTGTTTGTGTAGTTTGCAGCGCATGCGAAGCGTCGGTAGGCAAGACCTAAAAAGCATTGCACCAAGATGGCTGCCAACACTTCCTGGATTGAAGTGTTGGCAGCCAATTAGAGCAAAGCTTGTGCAGTTAGGTCCCGCCCAGATATATAAAGATTTTTTTCCTTTAATATCTCGAAAACTACTGAATAGATTTACACCATTTAAAAAAAATATTTTATAAAAAAAAAAAAGGTTGCTTTATGAACCAAGCACTACCTTTTTGCCAAATTTTGCTGTAACAGTGTCTAAAGTTTACTATGGGAAATTGATTTTTTGACCTCTATTTTTCGAATTTCTCAGGAACTACTGAACGGATTTACACCATAAAAAAAAAAAAAAAAAAAAAAAAAAAGTCTCTTTCTGAACCAAGGGCTACCTTTTTGCCAAATTTGGTGTAATTCCGTTCAGCAGTTCGGGCTGTAATCTTGTCTAAAGATTCCTATGGGAAATAACATGGAGAAATCGCGTTTTGGGACACCCCCCCCCCCCTTTTTTTCTCGGTCACCGCTTGGCGAATCACCCCAAAACTTTCAGGATAGGAGATGATCTGAGCGGGACCAACGTTTTGAAAATTTCGCGAAGATTCGTCAACCAGCGCCAAAGTTATTGGGAAAAGATAAAAACGCTTTTTGAATAGAAACAAGGTCCTAACTATAACTACCTACTGGCGGTCGCCAGTAGGTAATATACATATACACACACATACACACACCATGCCCTTTTAGGCTTAGAGAGAGTAAAGCATAGGACTAGCACAGTGCTATCGCAAAAGCTTTGCTGTAGAAATGACAAAAGACTATGTCCCTTTCTATTTCGGCTTGGATGACACTGTGCTAATCCTACCCTTAAAGACTGATAGAAAAGCAGACATTCGAGGTGAGCAAATTTAGAGTGTGGAGGGTGCGCTATACAGAAGCTGCTTTCCACCTAAACTGGAGACCTACCCAGAGTTCTCTGCTGCTTTTTTTGCTATTATATATATATATATATATATATTCACAAATGTGAAGAAATATGAAGCACTCTTCTTGGATATTTTACCTTCTTTAATAGACCATCACTCTCCTCCTCCTATGCGTTTCGAACAGTCAGTTCTTGATCACGGTAGTTAACAATGGTACAGCCCTTCGTGGACCAGCAAATGCAAAAATGTGTCATGACACCAGGGCACTCAGCCTACATATAAATAAATAAAGACACTCAGTCATAAAGCGACAAACCCTCAATCCACCTTGTGCTCGGAAACCTTGGGGAAGGAGATTTTGTCCCAAGAAATAGGACATCGCGTACGTGAGAATTTCTCACAACACGGGTTTTGTGGCGTTACAGGACACTAATGGCATCAGTGTTACACACCACACAGGCAATTGAAAAAAAAAATACTGACAAAAAAAACCAAATATATAGCTCAGCCTTTTAGAGTTAAGAACAATCAACTTTGCCATTACTTGTTAAATAATGGTATCCGTGACCTGCAGCACCAAGAATCAGGGATCATTCCTGTGTTCAATATCGAATTATAAGACAAAAGCAAACCTTCTGGCCAGATATCAATCTCCAGTACTGCTGCGGGTACTGCATTTGTTCCAGAAGCCTTTGAAACCTTCATCCCTTCATTTTTTTTTTTTATTAGATCACCCGAAAGCTTCCACTATCTTTAGCACCAACTGGTTTTTGGGAAACATTCTCTAGGCTTGCTCTGCCTGTAAAGTCTGGCTATATGTAGCTTCCATTTTTTATCAGTAATTGCTAAATCGGAGTTAGGCCTGGATCAATCAGCCATAATCACCAAAGACTAACGCTGTTTAAATGTTTTTTTGGGAGGTATCTTACAAATTCCACCCTTTGAAAGTGCCAACATGAAATCTTGTCTCACTATATGTACATTTTTTCAGGTGCCGAGTCGACTGCTTCTTGGGATCTTGCTTGTGAACTGGATCACACAACAGGCTAGTGCTGCGACTTTTTTGGGAAAAGCTTTTGTTCTGATTTTCTGCCTGAAATACGGGCCAAAAAGAGTCAATCTCCACTCACGAGCAAAGCACTGAATGAACTCCCTATCCAAAAAGTTGTTGTAACCCATTTCTGCCCCTTTAGCTCTGATGCAACCTACAGACTTTAAGCAGAGCTTTCAAATCAGACCACGGGGTCACTTTCCAGGGGGGGGGGGGGGGGTCAAAGCATGCATGGAAATTTAATGAGCTTTATCTGGAATTCCCTGCCCACAGCACAAAGCATAACTGGAAACTGAATCAAGAGTTTTACCACACATTCTCAAACAAGGAATACCATCACTAACCCCATGCTTTTAGATTCAGGGGCAAGGAAAGCGTGGAGCAGAGCTGGTATACTAATAAAATCAGAAGGCACGTGTGGTGAAGGCAGGGTTTTGGCATCGATTTACCAGTACCAGCAAGTGCATGACTGACAGTAAAATAACCACAAAACAAGGACTGGCGTTTAAAAGAAAAAGGCTGGCTGAGGTCAGGTAACTTTACCTCGATTCGGTAAACAAAAAAAAAGTGCGACTTTGAACAGCATTTTCTCCCTCAGCGTGGAATTTCAAAAGTCATTTTGGTGCTATGTAATTCGCTAACTCACTGCACAACTACAAATCTTAAATCCGAGCTCCAAATGTCTCCATATGTGGTCAATACATTTTTGATCCGTTCACTTTTGCTGAATAGGAAATCACACATTTTTCGATTAATTATGACAAAAGGACCAGCATAGTAACACTGGTAAAACTGCATCAAGTTTAAACACTCCATATCAGTGAAGATGCAAAAAAAGCGTACTTTATCACTTCATGCGAATAAAAGGTTAAAGAGGATTATCTGTGAGGATTACATTTCAAACCACGGCAGGCTGCCTGAATTGAAAAATGGTTTCTATTTTCTAGCAGAGAATTAATCTTGAAACTTAAAGGTGAACGATATGTTTACACTGCGTGACCTTGACAGACCTTATAACTAACACCTAACAATACACTAACCAAAAGGCATGACTCAACACTTTACAATTGAGTTGTAATGAATCACACACAACCCGGCTTCTAGCCGGAAGCTGTAAGATTGAGCAAAACGTTCATGATACGTTCCTTTGACTCACATTAGTTTCAGGAAATTAACATACGTGAGTCATCCGTGAAAGATTGCCATGAAAAAAACCAGCAATAAGATATACATGTATGCATGCATTTTAAGCAGACAGACTTCCCTTTAAATACATTCTTTGGGAAAAATCGGGCCATAAACACAAGAGCTATCTTATTAAAGAAGATTTACTTGTCTTTGATACTTATATAAGCAAATACATTTTAGATGAGTAGATTGAAAAAAATGCAAGCGACGGCGGCTTTGAGTGGTTTACTTAGAGCCAGCTACATTTCTACATATTTTTATAACTTCAATTTAGCTAAAGTAACCATGCTTTCCTTAACGAAGTTGTGCTTTTAAAATGCCATACTATGAATCAAATATTTTTCCACATTTCCTGGCAGTAGGACAAACAGCAGGTGCATTTTATCAACGCTATCGCTTCGGTTCCTCAGAAGACTGAAAAGCTCAAAAGGTCTTGCTAGTATTTAAACTGCTGATTTTCCAAAGCTAACCAAACTCCAATACATCTTACCAAGCACCAAAACATAGGGGAGGATGCACAAAATTAGATTAGGTAAAAAAAAAAAAAATTCATTAAGCAGTTATGCTTCCGGCTGTACCAAATCGTTTGATGTGGGTATAGTGATCAGGCCTTAAAAACCAAGAGCAGAAACAACAAAATGCTACTGCTAGAAAAGCACACTAGACGAAGGCTTCACGGTCACTAAATTTCTTATGGCACGCTGCCGTGTTGTGCAAAGCCACAATAAAATAGAAGCAACTTAATGGAACGGTAAAGTAAGCCTTCAGTTCACAGTATAATTGAAGCAGTCTTGGTTAAAGCAACTATTTACATTAACCTTTGAGAGTAACCTTAAATTCTTAGGAGTGCCGCTTGTAATGAAACTGTGAACAGGGTCAACTCCTACTTGGGAGTGGAGAACCAAATCCTGCCCAGAACATCCACATCTAATTAAATAGGGAGCGTGAGGAGAATTAGTGCAGGTCAGAGGCCAGGAGAGCGCAATACAAGTCAACAAGCACTGGCCAAGCCAAAAGGTCTGACATTGGCTGACAGCCCTTTCTTTGGCTTTGTCAATGTTTGTTTTGTCTTTGTTTTTGCTAAACTTTATTCTTGGGGATGTTGCCTGGCCCTCAATCAGTCCTCGACTGTGCGTGGATGTGCTCGCTGTGAAACAAAATGCTGTCACTCCGTGAAATTAGTCAATGGTGAAAGTCGGCGGATCCCTAACCTTATGATGTAATGAGAGTAAGAAAAATGCAACTAACAAAACAACAGATCCATGAATGAAGGGAGCTGGCTGAAGGTCCCTTCCTATAAGTAAGTATATTATGAATATAATTTTTGTACAGTCAAAGTCTCAACTAATGCCAGGCCTTAAAAAGAAACCAAAAAGAACCCACGGGACAGTGTAGGAATACTTAGAAAGCAGTTGCTGCTTATAGAAGTTTAAAGTCTCAGGCGCGTGCCTTCCTGTGAAGATTTGTCATGGGAGAGCAGCTAGTTTTCAAAAGGACACTCTTCGTTTACCGTTAGATATGTACCTCTTTGACTATGTACAATTCCCAAACAAGTGAAAGTAATTTTGAACAAGCAGTGGCGAATCTGGTAATAGTAGGGTGACATTGGGTGGATTGCCCATTGTGTGCTACAAGAATATGGATGCAGAGTGTCGAGCCATTTTGCTTAACAGACTACATTAGTAATGTACCTTGTAAGAAAATAACGGTTGTGTTGTTAAGTGGTGAACTTAGCAGCAAAATACTGCATACTAGATACTTATGACAAAAAAAAAAACAAAAAAAAAAATCAGCATTTTCATTGCACCTTGAAGAAAGCCTTTGCATGTGTGCATACATTGACTTTGTGTACAAAAATAACCATAAATCCAACATGTTAGTTATCATGACAGCAAAATCAAACATAAGAAATCACTAGGGAGATTACTGAATCATACCATCTTTGATAGTCTGAGGCAAACAAAGAGCATGCATTCATTAAACAAAAAAGACAATGAACCAGCAAATAGTCATAATGTCAGCATAGTCAACACAACAAAGAACACACGACGGGTTCAATTACAGGATACATGTCGCATTTGCAATTTAACGAACAAAAAGGAAAACTCAATGCACCATCACCTAAACCTAATGGAAACACAAATGGGACAATGTAACCATCTTCAAAATGTCATGGCCTCAGAGAAGATGCCCAAGCTTAACATTCTGCTGTAGTGAGGAGCACCCTTAGGCTGCGACTGTCATACTCAAAGTGTGCCCAGTAGTGAATATACAAAGAGCACCATATCAGTAAGCGCTTGTGAACAGAATTGGTTTCACAGTTATGTGCCACTGGTGGTCATTGGTTGCTGTTATTTGCAGCTCTCACATCTTTCATAAAGTTAGTACGGTAGTGGAGGGCATGAAATATTTGGAAACAAATATTTCAACACAAAATCAACAACAAAAGGACAAAATAAATGTCCCGTTTCTGGAAGTTATTTAATCAGCAACTCTGTTTTGAAAGAAAAACACAAAACTGTACATCAGGTTACAGAAAAAAAGATCAAGAAACCAAAGAACTCTAGGAACAATGAGGTCTTTGCTGTCATAGCTCAGTGTGAACAGGAAACATGCGGCAATTACTTAAGCAAAAATAAACCACTCACCAACTCATTACTTGATGCCCTACCAGCAAGCCAAAGGACAATATGTCTTCATTTAAGAACGCCTATTATCGCCAGGACAGAGTAGAATATAATTTAATGCACTATTAATCATCGACGAAGTATTATATTATTAAAAAAAAAGTAGAACAAGTTTAAACATATTTGTGAGGAGCTACTGCACGATATTATTGGCTTCAACACACAGCTGCGGGAAGAAAGGAAGAAAGACTTTGGCAATAAACAGAAGTGAAGTCTACAACTTTTTCTGTTGGGTGGGAACAATGAACTGGGACCCCGGTGGCTTGCACAGATCTTAAGACTATTGCTTCTGTAGCACAAGAGGTTAGGACAACTGGTCCTTGATTTTGGCAATTTTATTACAGAAGGGATCAGTTATGGGCATCAGATAGTTTTAGCCATTCCTTCCTGATGGAAACCAAGAGCCAAGCACATGGGGACTGACGGCTGGTACGGTGGGACTGCGACTTCTGAAGCAGCCGAGCCAAACCCTGCATGAAGCCCCCACAGTGCTGCTGTAAATAAATATAAACACGCCAATAACTATATAATTTAAAAAAGGGTTGGCGCGTTAGGAGAAAATAAGTTAATGCACCAAGAACCCCCTCTCCTGCCTACATCCGCACATAGGCTCAGCTGGATTGAGCCCTGGGGTGGAGGTGGAAGGGGGGAGAAGCACTACCGTGGCTTGCCTGTGAGGGACAGAACACAATTACAACAAGCAAGGACTGCGTTCCCACTGCAACGTCCTGCGATTCTGGCAAGTTCTTTATCTATCCGTGCATTAAAAAAAAAAAAAAAAAAAGTGCAAGCGCTCTGGAGAGAGCAGCAGGCAGGGAAAGTGGGGTGGGGGGTGGGGAGAGAAATAGTACCTCAACCACGTAGGGAGCAGCGAAAGGGGCACAAATTAACTTGAATCAATCTATGCATGGTCCCTGCTACATGGAAATTATGTTTCGCCTGCACTGTCCAATTAAGGAGCCTGTTTTGACTGTGTGAATCCTCAGCTCTCTTAATCAGTATTTGAACAACTATGCTAACTGCAAAGAGTAGATGTGTAGCGGTTGTCTCCTCTCCATCCAGAGCCACTCTACTCCTCCACTTCTTCCTCAACAATCTGCTTTCTCCTCCTCCTCCACCCTGTTGTGGAGATATCACACGCGGTTCTCCCTTTTCCGAATTCAGCCTCCCATAGTGACAGAAAATTTATGTTGAATGCTTAAACTAATAAAAAAAGCTGCCGTTTTAAAACACATTAACAAAAAGTGTGCCCTATCCATTCAATGCATTTCGCAATTCCCTGAACAACTTAAATGACAGCCTGAAAGTGCGTTGAAGTCACATACTTAAGATAAAACTCTCTGCTCGCAGCACCAAATTATTGAACTGATGTGCAAACGTTCACACCAATAGTTCACCCGTTTCAAAACATAAATAACAATTCAAGCAATCTTTACAGTTACTTAGTTTATGGGATCCCCATTTCCCCTCTCTATCCAATGTGTAGTTATTACAGACGCTGACATCCCCTTCCGTGTGCAGCTACCTCACTGATCTTCCAGTGTACTTTTAAATTCCTTTCTCTGCTTCCAACTCCTTTCTGTGCCATTCTATACAGTGTGAAAAAGAGAAAACAAACCTCAACGGCCTGAATGGAGGTACAAACGAAGACCAAAACAATACTAAACACTGTTTTTGTGGGTGATGCCCAGTCCCCCTGCTCACAGGGCTAGACTGATTAAAGGAAAGTGAAAGGGGTGATGGTAGCCACGCTGCAGTAACTCAGTGATTATTTTGGAACCATGTAAAAAGGATGAGGCTTGAGAATCATACGAACTGGTTTGCTTAATTAACATTGGAACCCATGAACTAGGAACTCTCTAGCAGACACGTTTCTTATGAATAATTATACATTTGGCCCACCATGGTCAGTGCAGTTTTTTTCAATTTCACAAAGGGACACTGTTCCTATAGCAGGATGCAAAAATGTCACCCATGCTCAAGGGTGCAAATAGTCACCCGTGCAACAAGAATAAAAAAGGGTGAAGAAGTAAAAAAAGAAGAAGAAAAGAAACATCCTAGGTAAAAGTGACCCAATAGTGAAGTGGAACAACCATTGGTGTTTCCTCTGTTGCCCTCACACACCCCAAGAGGGGTCATGCTTCATCATCGGGCAGTTGCTCCTCGTGGGGCCGGCGCTGCAATTCCCCATGGGTCCCCCGAAGGGTCTCTTTGTCGGAGATCTTTTAAAGAACTGCCGGATGGTGCATGTGCAGTGCAGTTTTATACCAATCAGATTAATAACGCTGATTTGAAAAATCTCACCAAGGCTTTGGTAACAATCCAAGAGATAGGGGGCTCATCTATCAATCCAAGCAGTTTCCTTAGAAAAGGCCCGATTCTCTGACATTAGAATATATGTTCAAAATTCTCAAAAAATTTGTCCAGGTCTTCAGTATTCGAAATGAATAGATCTCTATGCAGAACAGTTGGCCCATGTGAGATTCAGATGATGATTCTCGAGGTATTATGACCAGGCTGGAATTGAAAATATTCAATAAAGAAGTTGGGACTAATAGAACAGAGATAAAGATCACACATCACACATGGATGAAATGATTCAATCGATGGAGATCCAAAGAATAAGGGCGACAATACTAGATATGAAGAGATTTGCAGACTATGCAGATCAGGTGATAAACTGCACCACAGCAAGACTTCTTGGATCAGAGGAAATTACAAGTCATAGCGTGGCAACAAATGTTGATAGGGAAAACTGGTGATGCAAAATATGAGCGCATAGATCTGTAAGACCCAAACTCAACACAAAAAAAATAAACTGGCAACCCTTAAGGTTGAAGTGACTTACTGGGGAAATCTCACAGCTCTGCAGGAAGGCAATATTCATGAGAATAGTTATACTCAGATTCCCATATGCACTGTCCAATTCACCTGTCAAAATATTCAGGTAATGCTTTAGCAGTTGAGGTCCTGCAATTGTGGTGGGGTAAGAAGGCCTTTGGGTACCCACAGTGAAGTGGTCTCTATTGGTTTGTGAGACCGTTTTCACAGACATAAAAATTATTGGACGTCTTTAAACCCGGAGTACATTAAGACGTCTGCATGTTTTATCAAGTTTCAAGTAAAAAAAAAAATCTCTCTTAAGGAGTGCCTCAACAAAATGAAGTAGTGTCGTTTCCTAAAAGAAACAGGTGTCTTACACCACTCAGTAAGGGCCAAGGTCATCTGCAGCTTCCATACAGTTTTTTTTAATAGTGGCCTGCATGCAATTAGTCTAAAAGATAAACTTAAGTAGTCTGCATTTATTGTTATTCAAAAAGTGTAGTTCAGCTATCATATACTAACAATGCAGTGGGAAGCTATGCCTTCAAAAAAAAGGTAAGAATGGAGGGTATTCAGTTGTGCCTGAAAAGAACAAATAGAAAACTGACGAGTGTTTGCTAAACGATCACAGTGAATTTGAAACTTCCAAGGAATCATGCTAGAATGTCATACAAATGTTGGCAAATTAAGTTAGAAAAGTTGTCAGTCACAAAGTTTTGGGGATGATCAGAGGGAGGCTGTAAGTAGTCTAGACTGACCATTTGCGAAATTAAATCAAAAAACCCTATTGGCTATTTGATAATAGAAAATAATTTGCAGTCATTTTCTGCCTAATTTTTTTTCTTTAAATAACTGTACTCCCCACTGGTGTTCTTCATAGGAAGTTTGATCTCCTCTGGACAGGGTGTCAAGGCAAGTAGGTACAGTTTGCCAAAACTTCTGGAATATTGATCATTGTATTTGAAGGTGCAAACTTGGGATGCAACAGCAAAATAATTACTGAACGGACTGAGTAATTCATTAGTTGTGTGAGTTCACAACTATTTGTGACTCCACAACCACTGAAAAAGGAAAATGATGGCAAATCTATCTGTAAAAGGAACTTGTTTTGGTTTTGCCCTAGAAATACAATTTGGTCAAAGACGAACATAAGATTCATGAGCAAAAGGGTTTATAGTATACGGAAACACAAGATTAAAGGTTACAGAGTGTTACATGTTGCACGATTAAAAGACTGGTAAAATCCTATAGAGCATGTTACACATTATACAAGAAACTACATTATCCACAGAATAACAAAAATTTAAGTTGATTAATATTGGTAACTTATTAATCTTGATGGTTCAATCTGATATTGGAAAACATCATAAGTGGGAATTCTGCAAAAACATGCACGCAGCAAAGTCCCTCTTCATTTCCATTCCCTTTCAGTCACAGCACTCTGACATTGCATAACCATATTTGAATTAATTCTACCAATTTAACTAGAAATGTGTCTTGAAACTAATACCAATTAAAAGCCTTCTGCTGCGCAATCTCTCCAAGCTCACATTTCTCACAATTGGGTGCTATAATGATGAAACACAACCACTTCTGACCTCTCAGAGTTAAACAGCGATAGGTTTGTCACGAATGAGTATATTACATCCAAAGATACTCACATTTCACAATGTACTGATTTTATTAAGCTCTCAGGTAAATATTACTTGATCTCTTTCACTAAAATGCCACGATTCAGCTCATGATCAGATCTTATGCTGACCGTAGCAATGAGGTGTGCATATAGCCTTCTTGAGCTTCTGGACTTATTCACCCATGGCTTGTTAGTTCCGTAAGCCCCACTTTAGTAAAATACAGTTCTTGGACTGTGTGGTACAAACAGAAGCAATAAAAACATACACAAATAACTTCTTGATTAGGCTGCCTACCTTTTTTTCTCTTTATTTTCCTTCTTGGACATGTAGTAATCGAGTTCAAATCTAAACAAGTTTCCAAGATCGAGAAAATCAAATCAAACAAAACACATTCCTACAGTACCTATCCATTTTACTAGTGTTTAAATCATAAACATGTCACTGAGTTATTGAAACCCTGAGAAAAGTTAATCAATGCAGTACGTTCATTTGAATACATTTTTCTTTGCGTTATTTTTATTGTGTAAAACAAGTTATTTTAACCTTTTCTAAACTAATACACAAAACAGGAAAGCTGATATGAAAGAGGTAACACATTCCAACCCATTGGGGGGACAATACCTTTTTGAGAGAATAATGTTGAGAGCAAAACAGATTTTCTGCTGCAGCCTTATGTTGGTCCAAATGGACATTATTAGTATTTTGAATATTTTAGAATTGCTATCCATATGCACGGTTTTGAAAGATTTTAAAATGCTTATACAATTTTAAGAGGCGCTTTTTAGAACAAAACATTTTGACTGTCTTGTATGCACGCAATGCAGGAAGCCTTGGACAAAATTAAATTGGCTCAATAACAGACAGTACACAATACCGCCTCCATTGATGCAATTCATTTTCACTGCAAGATACATGTATTACCTCATACACTTAAAATTGTGAATCCGTATTTTTTTTAACGAACAACAACTGTGTGCTTCAGATGGGGGGGTGGGAGGGAGTAGAAACATGTTGAAGATTTTGACCCATCTATTGGAGACAAGCTCGAATTAATCCAACAACTCCACTGCACAAGAATACAAAAGTGTAAGGTATGGGGCGGTACAGACTAAGCACCCATGGAGTCACTACATAGACTTAACGACCAAAGAATGGTATATCCAGATTATATACAGTTTTACAGAACATAAACACAGACACATGACTATATGGGAGGCTGAGCTGGGAAGGGTGGTATCAGACGCAATACGAGCGATAATATGGAGAAGAGCTAGATAGGTTTGCAATATAGGGAAAACTCATACAAGATCCTGTTATGATGGAATTATATACCAGAGAGAGGCTGGGGACAATGTTTTGCACTTCTCATTCATTCATTCATTGAATCTTTATTTCGGTCACTGAGAACCATAAAAGATACAGAGTAAAATACAATATCAATTAAACAAGAAACATAGCAGTGATAAAATCATGTGGCAATCTTAAAACAATTCGGAAGTATATTATTCACAGGGCATAAAACGATTACGAATAAACCATGCTGCAGTTAAAAATTTGGCTACTGCGCATACAGTGGGGGCAGGCAGATCAGATTTTAAAACTCTAAATGCAGGACGGTGTTCCCTGAAACCTAGGTTCCTCAGAAGTGGTGCAAGCCAGTATTTACGTGGAATGTTGTATGCAGGGCAAAAAAAAGATCATGTGTAGATAATCTTCTCGCTTGAGAGGGCATACTTGGCAATTTGGAGTGGTCGCCGCTTTGTGCCAGTGCTCCGTGTAAGCCCTCACTGGGAGTGTTCCATAGCGCCACTGCAAATACAATTTTCGAGTTAGTGGTGGACTAACATCATCAAAGACTAATTCTAGCTGATAAAGATCCTTGATAGCAAGGAAGTGCCTTGATAACGAATCTTGGGATAGGGATTCAATTGCAGCCTGTAGCTTGTACTCGCGGTATGCCTCCACCAGCGATCTGCGGGAGATCCTAGGACAGGCACTCCGCGGGTCCCGCCACAGCTCCGGTTTCCCCATTCTTTCTAGAGTGGTCTTAATATACTTGAACCAAGGTATTTGCAACACGTTTGGTAGGCCCAGAACTTCTTCTAATTCTGCTCTGTAGCTAGATAGCTCAATCGAACTCCATATTCTACGCCAATATGTCAAAGGCTGGAGTCCCAGTTCCTCAGTGATTGGTCTTAGGCCGAGGTCCAGTCTCAACGGGAGTAACGGGGTGCTTGATGGTAGAGCGGTGAGTTGCCTGATGAAGTTGTTTTCAGTTATCTGCAACTTACAGCACGCGGCATGACCCCATATCTCACCCCCGTAGGTGACTGAGCCTCTAGCCTGGGTTTTGTAGATGTGGAGTGGTGGGCCAAGTGGCTTGTAGGAGGTCCTAGATAACATCCTATGTATGCCACCTGTGAGTTGGGCGAGTTTCAAGTTTGCTCTCGTGATGTGGGTGTCCCAAGTCAAAGTTTGGTTCAAAGTGACACCTAGGTATTCAAATGTGGAGACCCGGTCTAATCTTTCGTGTCCTATCATAGGGTTTGGACGGGTTGAGGTGGACGAGTTAAAAGTCATGAACTTAGTTTTCGTCGCGTTCACTTCCAGACCACGAAGCTCACAAAAGTTCATGAAACCGTCCAAAATTCTCTGAAGGCCCATCGGAGATTTTGAAAGCAGGAGGGTATCATCCGCAAACAAAATTGCGGGTACCCTCCTACTATTCAACACCGGGGCATCAATATTACTCAACCCTGTCAAGAAATCTACGACACCGTTCACGAAAAGGCAGAACAGGGTTGGTGCCAACACACAGCCCTGTCTTACCCCAGAATCCACCGGAAAACCCTCTGTGAGAGCGCCTCCTCTACCACACCTCACTTTGGCATAATTGCCCCAGTGGAGCCTCATCAGCATGGATAGGATGTCACCCGGGACATCTAGATCCTTGAGTACTGCCCATAGTTTGGCACGGGGCACCAAGTCGAATGCTGCCCGCAGGTCAACAAACACCGTGTACAGCGTTCCTCTACCCAGAGTCACAGTTTTCCAATGTAGGATATTGAATCGGAGAATCTGATCTATTGTAGAGACACCTTCTCTGAACCCTGCCTGATATGGGCTCAGTATGTCCCTCTCTGCAATCCATACTTGGAGACGGTTCAATAGCAATCTCCCAAACAGCTTTTGTGGGACATCTATTAAGCTTATTGGTCTATAATTGGATGGGAGCAGAGGTGATCCCTTTTTGAATATTGGGACGATCTCTGCTCCCAACCAAGTTTTTGGGACCCCCATGCCCCCCAAAATAGAATTAAATAGGCACAACAGGTATGGAGCCCAAACTACTGGCTCGTGTTTAAAAAGGTCACCAGGCAGGCCATCTAGGCCGGGTGCCTTGCCAGGGGCTAGACTGTATCGCCTCATATACTTCCTTCAGGGTAAAGGGGTGCCCTTTAGTTTCGTCAGTATTTTTTAAATTTATTAACTTTGGTGGGGCAGATGTGCTATATAAAGACTTAAAATGGTTTCGCCATGCAGAGGCCGAAATGTTAGGCTCAATTGCATCAGGTTGTGTTTCTTCCCCTGTGTTTACAATGCGCCAAAATAAACGGGAGTCTGCACATGCTAGTGTGGTTTTAAGTTTCTCCCATTTATTGTACTCCCATTCCTTTTGTGCATTGCCAATCATACGTTTGTAGGCTGAGCGCCTGGCCCTTATAACCTCAATCCCTAGGCTCTCTTTGATTGCCACCAGAAGATCCGATTTAGCCTTCCGGCATGCACAATTATACCAGGTGGGGCTAAATGAACATTTGGGAGGGCCTTGCAGTGTGGTAAAAAGAATATCAGAAGGAGCCAAAGTTAGATCTTTGTGTAGTGTTCCCCACTCCATCCAGTTATCAGGGCAGACATCTCGATCAGTTATCATCAGTGCTTTTTCCAATATGGGAATTGCCCGGGCGTAAAGACTGGGAAGAGTTTCTGGGTTCGAAAGTAATCTTTCCCATCTCACTCTGCGTCTATTGTTTGCTAATATTAAACCCTTCCGAGGGGACGAGGTCTGAGACTTCACGGCTTCACAATCTGGAAGGATAAATTCTGCTTCCAGAGCGTGATGGTCACTATCCACACCTGGCAGGACCCTAAAATCTTTGATGGAAGACCAGGCTGCTAAGGGGACAAAAATATAGTCCAGTTTTGATTTCCTTTCACCCCGGCTAAATGTGTATTTTGGAGGGATGTCTGATTTTTTCCGGCCATTGCAGGCCCGCAAACCAAATTTTAGGGTTAGGGATGTGATTTGGACCGCTAGAGGTG
This sequence comes from Triturus cristatus, assembly GCF_964204655.1. Taxonomy (NCBI): domain Eukaryota; kingdom Metazoa; phylum Chordata; class Amphibia; order Caudata; family Salamandridae; genus Triturus; species Triturus cristatus. Next base: position 1,034,201,673 of record NC_140594.1, on the reverse strand, counting down.
TCCATGCTCTGGGACCGGGAGCCTCCAAAGAAGGTATAGACCAAAGTACATCCTCCTCGTCGGTTAGTCCATCTAATGGGCCATGGAGGGGCTCAAAGTGACAGTTAAAGTCACCCCCGATTAAGTAGAGAGTATCGGCGGGAATTTCGCATAAAATGGAGGCGAGATCATCTATAGTTCGTGATTCAAGCCCATTAGGTACTGGGCGAGAGTAAACGTTAACCAACATGAGCTTATTAGAATTTGGCCATTCCAATAGAACCACAAGGCTATCCTCCGTGGACAGCGGGTGTAAAACAGCACTACATCCCAAGTCTGCTGCTAACCATGTAGCAAGTCTGCCCGAAGGACGTCCTTTCCCTCCCCATTTCGCCTGCATGGAAAATGACGCGTATCCTAAATAGGTCACCTCGTCACAGGCCCAGGTTTCCTGGAACATACAGATGTCTTTGCTCCTGACAAGTACATTCCACTCTGGAGAATGCAACTTGTTACCGAGGCCTGCCACATTCCATGATAGCAATTTTAAAACGGTGGAGTTAGTGCTGCCAATGGATTTTTCTGCAGCTGGGGTACAGCACCGCTCGTGCAATGGGGATGTGCTTGTATTATGAATAGGAGATGCAGAGGGCGCCGCCTCACAAGGCGGGATAGCAAGGTGCACCGGGTAATTGGCTATCCGGTTCTTAATCTCAACCTTCATAGTGTTAGACTCCTTTGTGTGGTGGGGTAGGACGGATTCCTCTTTACTGCTTTTCCAGAGCAGTCAGTCCTCCCAGGCTAAACTTCCAAATCTGTTCTGCGTGGGGAAGTATTCAAGGTGTGGTAGGTCACTCATGTAATGAGTACCCATACTCTCCTGGCTCCCCCTGCAGCCATGGCCACGTACAACTTCCCAGTCTCCCTCTCCCTGCTTTTGTAAGACAGATGGGTAAAAGAAAGATAGTGGTAGGGCTTGGATCGTAGTACCCCTGTCACGATAGGGCCAGTTGATTATGTGGGAGACTGACCTAGGGTCCCTAAAGTTGACCAGGACACAGTCTCCCGAAATAGATTTCTTTTTACCGCCCAGCCATGAAGCTCTTCTTACCATCAGGACCTGGCTACGTATACCATCGGGAAGAGGTCTGTTGATTGTGAGCCAATTGATAACCTTATTTTTAAGCGATTCAACTGGCTCTTGTGTTGACTCTTTTAGGGCAGGAACACCTGCCAAAATTACTGTGAATGGGCTGGCCTCAGGTGGTAAGTTTATAGTCAGTTGTTTCCCAATGATGCTGTTAAACGAGCCCTTGGAGCCAGGTACAGACGGATTCTCTTTTGGACTTCTGTTTAGTGTCTGAGCTGTAGCTGGTAATGTCAATTGGGGAGGAGAAACATGGGATATTAGGGGGATAGTAGGGGAGTTCGAATTTATAGCTAGAGGGGCTGCTTTGTTTGTGGCACCGCTCGAGTCAGTAGCTGGGGCTAAGACATCTTTTGGACGGGGAGGTGATATACCTGCCAATTCTTTTGCAATGCAATTTAAGGTGGTTTCTATTTTCCCCAAGCGAGCTTCCAGTGGTTTAAGCAGCAGCCTCATCATATTACGAATGTCCAGTAGTGTAATATCCTCCTCCCCAGAAGTTAGTCCAGTGTTGTCAGATTTAAAGGGTAGTGCATTAGTTGGTTTGGGCCCCTTAGATTGTAATGGGGTTCGACGTTTATTCATTGACTCAGATTTCTGGCTCTGGGGTTGAGGAAAGGATTTGGTGTTTTTACATTTTTTCTCCGAGACGTCTGGGGCTTCTTACTGTTCTTAGGGATAGCTCCTTCTCTCGCTCGTGCCCTATTAGGGTCCATCAGCTCAGCCCCTAAGCTATTTTCCTCCCTACCATGTACAATAGAGCTGGGACTGGAATTAGAATGCGGCGGCTTTGATAAGGGGAGGGGTAATAAGCTAAAATCTATCTGGGATGGTATAGAACAATCAATGTTGGAGGTGCCTGCTATAATAGAATGCGGTGGTCTGGTTGTTTCAGGCAATTCAATCTGTCCCTCTCTCCCCGCCATTGATTGACTGCCATCAAGTCTCTGAGTCGGAGTCCTTGCAGAGCCTAGGGGGCCCAGCGATGATCTCCTTACCCATTCTATCTCTTGAGAGATACGTTGTTCGAGTGTAGTGATGTCCTCGATTAACAAAGAACCGGCTTTGGCGAAATAACTGTCCAGAGTGCATTGGGGCTTTCCAGCGGCCATCAGGGTCTTACTCCGTGTCTCCCTCAAGGCCATTTTCTCAGAGCTGCCAAGAGCAGGTATCGTGAGGCACGGGAGGGTGAAGTAGCAGAGGGGGCTGACCGAGACCGACCGTCCTCGAACGGCCTCAAACGGCCCGCTCTTTGCCCGGTCTTCGCGTCCCGCGCGCGTCCCGCTATCGCGCGTGTGGCCGAGGCCCTTGATATAGTTGGGGAATGGGAGGTCCAGAAGAAAGGAGGCAGGGCCAGGAAGAGGATGCAGGTGTGCAAGGTAAACTGGGCAACAGGCACCCTGGTCCTCGCAGTCCCGGCGATTCTAGCCTCTGTAACGGCCTCCCAGTTGAGCGCAGCGTCCCCTTCGCGCTGGTAGTTCAATCAGGCAAGAGAGCGACTCCACAGTATCCCGCTATCCAAGCTGCGAGCGGCACCCGCGGAGTGGGGGCCGCAAGAGGTGAAATAGTGGATGGAGGCGGGGCCAGGAAGAGGATGCAGGTGTGCAAGGTAAACTGGGCAACAGGCACCCTGGTCCTCGCAGTCCCGGCGATTCTAGCCTCTGTAACGGCCTCCCAGTTGAGCGCAGCGTCCCCTTCGCGCTGGTAGTTCAATCAGGCAAGAGAGCGACTCCACAGTATCCCGCTATCCAAGCTGCGAGCGGCACTTCTAAATATAGATGGAAAGAATATTGAGACTCAAAACTACGACACATACATTTGTGGCAATGTAATCATATTCAAACATACCAGAAATTGATATTAAAGACCCGTAAAGATATCAACAGGCATAACCTTGTCACCTGATTTATTTTATCAGGCTGCATTGGGAAGTAATATTCTTTCTCACTAACACCACCATTAGGGTAAAAGCCAAACTCGAGGTGAAGCTTTCACTTACAAATCACTGATTTAAATAAAGTGCGTAGTGGAATGGAAGCAAAAAACAAACACCAAACAAACAAAAAAAAAAAAAAACACAAAACCCCAGAACTGAGTAGGCTACCACACAGAAATCCAGGGCGCAAAAAAATGTCATAATGCCTTGGAGCTAGATGACAGTCCTAACCACTTTGGGGAAATGGTCCACACGGATGCTCCTAGCTGCAAATCGGTTTGTTGCGCAACTGTAGAACTGATAGTATGCCACGTTTGAGTTTTTGGTGGACCAAGTTACAGAACTTATATAGCACGGAAAAGTTAAAGACAACAATCTGTAGTAACCTTAGAAAATGCGGCCGAATATGGGACCCATTTTTTTAACATCTGTGAAAACCACATCCCTAAAACAGCAGCCATTTTTGTTCCTGATGAAGTAACACATTTTAAACTGACAGGAATGCCCCCCACCCATATTATCTAAGACTAAATACAGTTTGTCACTCCATCACACTTTCACAACAATGCTCTACAGTCTTTAAGGTTAAATATTGTTCCCCTCTTCTGAATAGAATGCTATACTGCCTTATTGTAAAAGTAAGTATGTTTGAATGACCACTGCTATTCTGTATCAAAAAGGTAATACATGTGTTAACAAAAAATAACCAAGACTCTTTGAGCATTTATACTCGCCTAATATAGGCAACAATGTAAACAGACATATTTACAGTGAAACCTGCAGTCTATTTAAAACCTGAAAAAATTATCTGTCAGAAAACAGGCTCAATCATATACCTGCAAAGACCTCAAAGAGCTCCAAATAGTTAAATCAGCTCCTTAGGAAAAAACAAAACCCAAGATAAATTTGAGGATACTAAAACTTCTACAGTTTGTGAAACAATTACAACCAATACATCTTTTAGCAAAACAGATCAGTCATTAACCTCAGATACAACCTTCAGATGCCACCCAAGATATAATTTACTTTTAATGTAAACTCTAGAAGAGACTACTGCAATTACTAAAGCAATAAATCTCACTTTTTACCCAGGAGAACCCATGTAATCTGAGATAGTTAAGGATCATAGGTACGCCTTTTTAGGCCTCACCCGAGACAGCGCGCATGCGCTGCTCTGAGAGGCTTCTAGTAAGCACTTCCAACTCGGACCACACGCTTGTGCTTTTTCTTTTGCTCCCACGCTATTGGCCTTTGCATGAGTCTTTCTAAGAAAGACAGCACGCAATTGGCCGAAGGCGGGTGCATGTCCCGCCTTCTCTCTCCCCCCTGGCCTAGGGAGCTCAGGAGCGAGCAGCAGCGCGACCGGGTGCCAGCTGCATACCTCACATTCCTTTCACGTCCGCGCTTGTTTTTTTAGGGTGTCCGGGCCAACTCTGCATTCCACTCCAACCCTGCTTCTTCCTCTCACATAACATTGAAGCACATTTTGGTGGAAGTATACCAAAGGTACAGCATCCCGGTTTAAATTGCAATGCTGGTAGTGTCTATTACGTCTATGAAAAGTGCTGGCACTATTCGTCGTACTAGGTCTCTATCCATTACCACTTCAGGGAGTATTCACATGCCTGGTGGCAAGTCACTCGCTTGTGGCACTTTCTTTTCATTCTGGTTCTAGCTAATTTCTTTCCTCTTCCTCCTGTTGCAGGTACAGAACCACAATTACCAGAATGCAACGCGAAAACACAAATATGTGAGCTGCTTCTTTGTGGCATGGTAGCGCTTGAGTTTCAGGTGGGTAGGAGCTGGCAGGCTGGTGGGGTTACCCTTGCACTGGGTGGGGTCCAGTTTAGGAAGGGCAGGGTTCCTTGTAGGACTGAGTTGGCTGGAGTTCGGATCTAGGATGTGATTAGTGTGGGACGGGTGGGGCTTGCAAGGCTCACCTGCCTGAGGCAGGCAAGTTAGCACACAGGTACGGAGCAGGGAGGCTGCTGCAATATTTAATCAAACATTGCACCGCAGCAGGTGCGCCCGGAGGAGAGGGGCTGAAGACATTTGTACTGGGAGAAGGAGCTACACCCCTTCTACACCTCTGGTCCCGCACACATCTGTACACAGCATCCCTCTGCACACAGGATTCTGTACTGATCGGTAGGTACACAGGACCTAGCACTCGTCTGTACACAGAAGTCCCTGCACACATCTGGACACAGAGGATTCTGTACTCATCCGTACACAGAGGACAAAGCACTCGTCCAGATCTGTACACCGAAGTCCCTGCACACATCGGGACACAGAGGGCCCGGCACCCGTCAATGCACAGAGGACCCAACACTCAGCTGGAGTCGGCGGTACACAAGTGATCCACAACTACCCTATAAGCACAGAGCCCATCACTCGCTGGTAGACACAGCACTCGCCAGTCGACACAGGACCCACCAGTCGCCTCTAGGTACAGGACCCACCAGGCGCCTCTAGGTACAGGACCCACCAGGCGCCTCTAGGTACAGGACCCACCAGGCGCCTGTGGGCACAGAGCATCAACTGCAGGCCAACCCAGCAAAGCAACACACAGCAAAGGAGCAACCCAGTCCTCAGTCCAGAAGTGTTCTAAATAACATGGGGTTACAGGCCTAATACCTATACCCTCTTTTGTCCTTTAAAGTAGGCATACTTCAAAGAAAGTCTTTGTAGTCCACAAGCTCCTGCTTTGGCTACGGAAACTTCAGGGGGGGGGGTGGAGGACAGGCACAGCCCTATTCAGGTGTCAGTGGCATCTTCTCCCACCACTCTAGCTCAAGAAGATCAGTCAGTCTGGGGATGGGCCATCAGGATATGCAGGGCACACCTCAGGTCCTTTGTGTGACTGTCTAGAGTGAATGAACAAACAGCCCCTGTCAGTCTAAACCAGGTGGTGTTTCCACAGGCAGGCAAGAGACACAAAAACGGTAAGGGAAGAAAGTGCCCACTTTCTAAAAGTGGCATTTTCAAACACAATTTAAAAACTGCCTTCACTAAAAGATGTATTTTTAAATCCTGGACTCCGGGAGCTTAAACTCCGAATTTCTAGCTCTTCCCAATTGAAAGATGTTACAAGGCAGCTCCAATGATAACCTATGGGAGAGATAGCCCTTGAAATAGTGAAAAAATGAAATTAGCGGTATTTCTCAATCAGGACATGTAAAACACACCAGCACATGTCCCACCTTTTACATACACTGCACCCTGCCCATGGGCCTACCTTGGACCTACCTTATGGGTGCCTTACATGTAATAAAACAGACAATTTGGTCTTGGAAAGTGAGGGCACTTGCCAGGTCGACATGGCAGTCAGTTTAATACTGCTTTGGCAGACACTGCAGTGGCAGGTCTGAGACATGGTTACAAGGCTATTTATTTGGGTGGCACAATCAGTGCTGCAGGCCCACTAGGAGCATTTGATTTACAGGCCCCGGGCACCCACAGTGCACTTTACTAGGGACTTATCAGTAAACCAAATATGGCAATCATGTATAATCATTCATAATCACAAGTCACACAGGGAGCATAAGAACTTCAGCACTGATTAGCAGTGGTAAAGTGCCCAAAGTCCTAGAGCCAACATAAAAAGGGTCAGAAATATAGGAGGCAAAAGGCAAAAAGTCTGAGGATAAACCTACAAGAAGGGCTCGATCCAACAGTAGGCAACACAAACAGGAGGGTAGGGTGGAAGGTATAAAGCAACACTGACAAAGGTTGAAGTGGGAGGGAAAGAAACAGCATAACAAGTGGGGGGAGAACGAAGTAGTAAGGTGGGTGGGAGGGGAAGAATAAATAATGTAGTACCTGAAGCAAGAGGACAGCAGAAGGACACTAATAAAGGTAAAATCAATCAGAACTTGGTCGCTGTTACAAACTGTTTAACAGGAAGTGACTTAGGAATCGCTGGCCATTTAGAAAGCAGCAAATAATCGTGACAACGAATGGTAAGCAATCAGCAGGCTCTAAACTACTTACTGTTAACAATACCGCTTGCAGTCACAGCACATGCGCTCTTGGCATGCGAGACCTAAAAAGGGGGACAGAGTTTCACTTATAAGCCGGCCCATTTTTTGTAACCCACTCTTTATTCAATTAAGTTGAGAAATAATCCTAAGTAGCTGCATCTAAATAAATGGTTTAATAAAGTTGAAATATCTACTGGTTATTTAAGCACATATGAAGCCTCATTCACTATTCTAGACATCCTAGTTCCAACCAACTATGACATCATCCGACAGGATTGAGCAGACAGCCATGGGTGTGCTCTAGCCTGTATATTCCAGTCCAAATTTTCTGTGAAACAGACAGATACTTTGCCAATTTCCTCCTGAGAACACATTATGATCAACATCTCAACTAAAGACAGCTAGTCTTGCACTCTGCACACGATTTACCACTCCCCTGTAAATAATAATATTTTCAACTAACAGATTATGGCAATCTTATCTACAAACAATGTACACACAATACACAGATTTTCTTAGGAGGTTTCAACATTCACTATAACGACTCGAACAATCCGCTAGTGAATTGTTTCAAGGCCTTTCCCCTACCTCAATCTGATGCAAGCCAACAACAGCCCCACTCATTTTGAAGGGGTCATCTTAGACTTAATCATAGCCACGGGGAATACCATCCAAACTGACTCGATTTCACCCTGTGACTGGGCTGACCACCACTGCATCACCTTCTCCATAATTAAAAAGGCAACCATCCACCAAAGGTCAGCCAGTCAAATCCAAACACTGGGTCAGAGTTACCCGTAACATCAATCCAGGTACGCTATCCGCTAGTTGCCACAACCTCCTGTCCCCTTCCACCGACACGTCTGACACACAAGACCTCACAGAGCACTATTTTAGCTCTCTCCTACATCCTAGAATCCACTGCCCCCAAAACAATTAAAGAGAGTCCTGATTAGAAAAATGGAGCCCTTGGTTCACCTGCAATCTTAATGAGGAATACTGCTCCCTTAGACTTCCAGAAATAGCATGGAGAATGACCAAGTCAATGACGAACCTCAAACATATGCGGCAAAATTAGAGCGCCTATGAAAGGCACATCAGAAGCTCCAAATCCTATGTCCGTCAACAGCTTGATATGGTCATTAACTGGCCCAAAAAACCCTTTTAAATGTTTTTAGGTCGAGGACTACCGGTCTGCCGAAGGCAGAACCGGAAGTCGGAAGATTTAATGTTTCCTAGAGTGGCTATTTAGCCCGCCTCTCTTTTTGCTTCTCCTCCATTGGCTGGCTTCCTAAACGGAGGCCAGCCATTGGAGGAGAGAGCCGTCCCTCCAAATAGGCTCCGTCTTTTTCAGATTCGGGGGCGTGTTCCTTGCTGTTCTTTCCACTTTTTAGCCACGCCCTTTTAGAACAGCAGGAACACGCCCCCGAATCCGAAAAAGTTTGGAAGCTCCCATCCGCCATTTTGTATCTATCCTCTGGCTGTGAGGATCTTCTTGCTGTTGCTCTCGCGCGCTGCCCGCCTGCGTCCTCCTCGCTGCCCTGCACACCGGGTTTTCACGCTGTGCTTGTTTTTCCTCCGTTGTGCGTTTTCCCTATTGTGCGAGCCATCCGATAGAACCCAACGGCTCGAATTACGAACTTCGTAAGGATCACGCACTTTGCTTGTGACAGAGGAATGAAGCCATTGTCTTGGAGACGCTCCGAGGTTTTTGTGAACCTTCTGTAACTGATGTTATCAGCAGGGCCCTAGGACGAGTTTCGAAGCTTCCATCCACCATATGTTCAATATGCACGCGCCACTTTTCACGGTGTTGCCCACCCCACCACCACCGCCCCTCGCTCCTTGTTTGATTTGTTTGATAAGCCATGCATGTTCCAGCAACCGGGATTCCAATGAACCGGTGCTTGTCAATCAGCCAAGACACCGTTCGAGAGTTGCCTGAAGCTCCTACCCTTCGTTTCCAGTAAGTATTTCCTAGCGGGAGAGATGCCGGAAATTATCCCGCTCTCCCAACTCCAGCCTCAGCCATCGATGGAGCCCTGAGCCCAGCTGCATCGAAGGTGGCTTGCGCCTTCCAGAAAAGCCTCTGCAACTGCTTGCCACCCCCCTGTATCGGCTTTCGGACGAAACAGGAAGTGTTACAACAGCGGGGCAGGAGGGGCGGCTTTCTCGCCAGCTTCGCATTCGATCACCGAGACTGTTGTGGTCCAGAACGCGCTTCGGATTTAAACTATTGTAACCTTTCATTCACACGGAGTGCTGCGGTGCGAGCGGAGACATCATTGGCCAGTTACACTTACTTGCAGGGCATTTCACAGCTCGCACGCACGGAGTGCTGCGATGCGAGCTACAGCCGCATTTATGTTCTTTATTTTTGAAAAACATTGTAACCGCATGATGTGTGAGGTTATAGTCTAGCATCTAGCCCTGTTCTCCTAGCGTTAGCACACAGAAAGCTGTGCTGCTACACGCATACGGTCTTCAAGAAGGCATACCCAGCTCTTTGTAGGAGGAAAATGAGGACGCTGGAACACAGTGTACCAGATGAGTCGCTGGCTGCCTTTGAAATGTCGCCTGCCAGCTTCCTGTTTGCCCCCCTGGGGAAGAGAGAAGTCGCCGTGCCCCCAGGGAGCCCTGGCTAATTGAGATAACGTGTGCCGGGGCCCCGCGGCGGCGCCTAATAGCCCCAGAGGTGTGCCAGCGCGGAGAGCAGCCGGGTGGCCGTGCCGCGCCGCTCCCCTGCAGTCACCCCCAGAGCCCCGGGGAGCGGACATGCCCGAAAACCTTCTTTCTCCTTCGTTTGCCTAGCTGACTTCTGTGAACCATGCTTCCCAGAATCGGCTGCCCCAGGAAGCGCATCCCGTGTGCGCTCCCTCCCAGCTGTGCAGAGGGATTTTCTCCCGCCTCCCACCCCCGGGGGCGGGTGTTGGGTGTACATCGTGTTCGTTTTGGTTTAGAATAAAACGCTCTCCAGGATGCTTTCCCAGTGGCACGGGGCCGGGAGCTATTGTTACTCGTGCTCTAAAAATAACCCTTGAGTTTATTATTGTCTACCAGTCTCTCTACCTCACTTCTCCACTCTATCTCACTACCTCACTATCTCACAACTTCTCTCTCTCAAAACATCACTACCTCACTCTCTAGCTCACAACTTCACTCTCTCTCACTCACTACCTCAATCACTCTCTATCTCACTCTTTCTATCTCACTAACTCACTTTCACTCTCTCTTTCACTACCTCTCTCTCTCTATCACTACATCACAACATCACTATATGCTTATATATCACTACCTCACAATATCCCACTACCTCACTCTTTCACTACCTCACTCTCTATCTCACTCTCTATTTCAATACCTCAGTCTCTATCTCACTACCTCACTCTCTCTGCTAATGCAATAGGTATCACATATGCAAAAAAAAAGCTAATGCCAATAGAAATGACAACGCCATTTATTTAGGGATACAATAATGATTAAAAAAAATGAGCAATTCCAATAGCTCTACCTATTATATTGCCGAGACCATTGCATTGTAAATGCTTGTTTAATCTAACTAGTGGGAAACTGAATCCTCCCTCCTTGGCCATTAAAACCCTACACAATTGTTTAACATTCACCTCCTTTTGAACAAAAACAAAATTAATTGATACTAATTTCAGGAATGCTGCCAATCTCTTACAGATTGAAGTCCCACCACATTGCAACTCCTGATCACAGGACGGCTGTCCTGGTAGTCATCTCCTTAAACCACAAAACAATGCCTCGTGGTCCATCTTCGAGACATTCGATGAATCCGACATCTTAAAGCTACTAACTTCCATAAACTACTCGAACCACTTCAATGACCCTCTTCCCTCCAAATTCCTCAATGAGACTACACACCTCCTGCTGCCTTTATGAACCAGACTCATCAATGCCTCACATGGTCTATCCCTGACTGCCTAGAAAAGTGGCTAGGTCACTCCTATCTTAAAAAAGCCTGACTCAGACCTTTCCCTTCCCAAAAACTACTGCCCTTCTCCAGCATCCCAACTTTAGCCAAGCTCTTAAAAAAATGTGTTCACCAGCAACTCGGCAATCACATTGCTCAATACCAATTCCACGACAATTGTCAATCTGGCTTCAGACAGGGTAACAATACTGAAACAGCCATGGTCTACATTGTCAATGACGCTTTCTCGATCAAAACGAGTGCTGCTTACTTATCCTACTAGACCTATCAGCCACGTTTGACACAGTCAAACACAAGATTCTCAAGAACCTCTTAGAACATAGGATGGGACTCGCTAGTACGGTCTAGAAAGGGTTTTCCTCAGTCCTACAAAACAGATCTCAAAGATGGATAGACAAGTTTTTTTATTGTGCAATTATTTAAAATAATTACAATAAAAGCCACAAAATGTGTTTATATATGAGCAACATAAGTAAATACTTATTGAGGCGTAATAGGGGGCCTAAAACCCGCACAAATGTGTGATTGCTAAAATATAATAAAAAAGGATTTTAAAATTCCCTGGGCCTTTTTTATAAAAAACATAAATATAAGGTGCAGATATTGAAATACACAAGAAAATCTAAAATGCAATTTTTTGCCCCTAGATGGGCTGTAAAATTGTACCCATAACTCTGCCCAGTGGATCTAGGCTAGCCCTGAAACCGGACATGTGGTCCAATCAGGTGGGACTGATCCATGCACAGTACATCTTAAGTAAAGCCAGAATTAAAGTACAATTACTAAACGGTTTCTTGAATGAAGGGGGGACTAATTAGATCGCATTTAATCCATTTGAGGAGCTAAACGTCGTTGGGCCCACGAAAAGTTGAGCATATAAAGATTGCAGTGCCTTTAAATCTCAGAGAGTCTTGATCAATCACGCCCTATCTGACTAAACTCTAGTCACGATCAGCACTCCCCAAGGATCTACGCTTTCCCCTACCCTGTTCAACCTGTACATGGAGCCCCTGACCCAAATTCTCTAACATCTCATACCATGTGCATGCTGATGATATGCAACTTTACATGAAAATTACTACACATTAAGACATCAACATCCTCAACACCTTGACTAAAACTCAACACTAGCTCACTCTCAACCACCTAAAACTTAACGCCCTCTAAACCAAATTCCTATTAATCTCTCCACCCAACTCCATCTCTAACATCAAGGACTGGCTCCCAGTCCTTATAATCTTCAACAGTACCCCTCATATCGTTGACTCAGCAAAATCCCTATGAATAAATCCAAACAAAAACCTTTCCATGCAGAACCAAATCAGCACCTCCAATAGGGGGGCTAATCGCCAACTTCACACATCAAGGAAACAAACCCTTCCTGCCCACTGCAGATCTCAAAATAGCAGTTCAAGCACTTGTAACCTCCAAGCTAGGTTATGGAAATACTAGGCTTGTGAGCCTACCGAAAATAAAACTTACACTCCTGAGGGCTAACCTAAATGCAGTTGCGCGGCTCATCACAGACTCTAAAAAGAGTGATCATATCACCCCATCATACATGCATTGAACTGGCCACCTTATGAAGCTAGGATTTTTCAAAAAATTGCCTGCATGACGCATAGAGCCATCCACCACAATACTTCTCGCTACTTGGCAGAGTAATTTGTCCTATCTGGAGGGATTAGATCCTCTTGTAACACAAGATTCCTTCTGCGGAAACCCCCCCCAAAAAAAAAAAAAATCAACAAAAGGAAAAACATACAAGCGAATCACCTCCAGAATTGCCCCTAAAATCAGGAACTCTTCCTCCTGAGATCAGTAACAACCTTTCGATAACAATCTTCAAAAAAGAAGCAAACATGATATTATTGAATACTTTCCTCGGCACTACTTTGTTTTCATCCTGCCGTTCTTCTGCTCACCTCAACTGCAGGCTCACTGTATTCAAAGCCTAGCTACCAATTTGGACTTGATTCTTAATAACACCCTGTGTCTCTTTGTATTATCTGTGCGCATTTCTAGTGTACAGTGCTCTATGTTTTACAATATGTACATTCGCCACCATTTCCCATTGTACAGAGCTCTGTTACCAGAAATGGTCGTTTGCGCTTTATAAAACTTCAACAAAAAAAATATATATATAGCCTTATGGTACTTCCTAGCTATCATGTTAATTCTTATTAAGCTACATTTGGGACAACAAAGAAGGTTATTGACTACCGAGCCTTCCAAACTAATAACGAAGTCAATGGGGCAGATACAGACCAGCTACCATGATTTTTCTGCTATTAGTTAAACACAGTCTTTGAGACAGTGTTTCGACTACTTTTCCCCTTTATGCATGCACTTTTGGCTTATTTTTCAAAGACATAATTTTTTGCCTTGTTAGGGGACCTTTCACCTGACCCACTCAATCCTTACTGGAGAGTAAATGCATAGCCACTGACCACCCTCAATACAGTACTAAATGTCACCATTGCTGCCTAGACGTCGCTCAACATGAATTAGTTTCCATCATTTTGTTTACTTCTATGCTATTAAGCTCATAGACCATTTAGAGAGGGACAGTAGTGTTAGAACAGGCACAAACAACATGTGCTCATTTTAACAGCCGCCAGTAATTACAAGGGCTGCTAATGACACTCACGTGGCTCCCTTTCATCACCAGCTACAAAGTACTGAGTGCAAAAACACACCGAAATTGAGCAAAACACATTTGCAGTAGTTATGCCTCAATGTTTACCACAATACTGGATGCAAAAACTCAGAATCAAACCAACATAAGAAACTGCACGTGGAAGCCTTTACTCTCCCCTAGTGCTGAACTCAGAAGCAACTAAATCATTTAACCACAAATCAGGTTAAAGTAGTTGGTTACTTTGACACCTACTGATGCAAAGATCTGCATCAGTTTTTTCTGACTCATGTCTGCTTCAAATATCCATATGCCACCCGACTGCCAAGAATTTTAAGGATTTCTTGGTTACTGTGTCTGCTGCATTTATTTGACCAACATTTTTTGTGTTTCATCCTGCTTCCACTAGTAGCGATTCCAACTTTCATCTCCATCTCTAGATAGATTTTCATGTGCGAATTTATTCAAAACCTCCTAGGGCAACATTTGGATATGATTATTTATTTGTAATATTTCTAAAACCTCTATTTCTACTTTAGAAGAAAAGCAATCATGGTAGACGAAAAAATGATGAAGAGATATTGTCCAGTCAATACAGATACCCGTCAGCCACAGGCAGGTTTTCATTATTTGTTACTTGAAAAGATGTGGCAAAACGAAGAAAGGGAACTCTACCAACGGTCAGACTTTAAGCTTTCTGACATAATTAGCTAAATATTGCTTATATAAATCAGATGAAAAGTAGCATATCTTTGCAAATGAAATTCAATCCTGTCGTACCTTGAACGTATAACAAGATGGCAGCTTTGTTCAAAAGGCTACTCCATGCCCGAATGTACTCATCAACTTTTCACACTTCTAGGCAGCAGTTGGAATGTGGGGTTCTTGTGGGCCTACAGGAGGTGTATGAGTGACAGCTCACCTTTGTGATGGCATATGCTGTAGCAGTTGATTTCACAGCAGAAGAGGAAGCATTTCAAAGGTCATTGAACTCTGACAACACTTTCGGCAAAAAGTGACATGCTCTTCACCATGCCCAAGGGCATTCAGGAAGAGGTGGCCTCCACTCAACCCCTTAAAGCACGAGAGGGGAGTTACATTTGAACATGGAGGAAGCCAAGCAAATAAACACATTTCTCTTAATAAAGCTGTATGCAAAACTTCCCAAAAAACAACGGAAAGTGCAGAAATCTCATTAAAATTTAATAAACAGCTCCACCTTGAAACTTACTATGAGAATCTCTAATTTCCACACCAATTTTTTCCTCAGGTCGATGAATCTTTGTCACCATGTTTAAATGGAGCATAACTCAAATAAATGTTTTAATCAAATCATCAACTTGCATAGCTATAATGTTCAGTCAATGATAAGGTTTGGTGAAGTTTTAAAAGTGTATTTCTCATTAAGAGATTAGTCTGTATTTTTGTCTTTTTATTCAGGTTAGTCAGATAAATAGGTGTAATGAAATAGAGAAAATCTGGTTAGAATGAGCATACAATGCAACAGCGTGTCCATAAAGAAATGTGGTCCCAGTCTTAATCTAAAGAACCTAACCTATCCTAGCAAGAACCCATAAAGAATTATTTTGGAAAAGAGCAAGAAATTTCGAAGCAACAGGCTAATATCTATGAAAGGTCGAACTCCCCATAAAGAGCAATTCCGGAAACTCAGCCAAGTTCCCCAACAGCTGCAGTAGCAACTGCTAAAATAAGTAGAAGGAAATAATCATAGAAGTAGCTATGATCAGTGTAGAGCAAGTCACCTAAAAGATATCAGGAAAACAGAAAATCACTGCTTGCAGTAGTTTACAACAATTCAGGCAAGAATAGCACTATCAAGCGCTAAAGGGAATGACAGGAGAGATGGACATAGAATGCATGGCAAGAACTGACTAGAAACACATACTATATAGAAAAACACAAAATATATTGCAAACTCTGAATGTTAGTTACATTAAAAAAATCGCCCCGCCGCACGTTCAAGAAAGATAGTTGGGTCGCGAAAGCTTCTCTTTCTAAAAATCAGGACGTGATTCTAAATGTTTGGGGAGTACTGCATTAGAAGCAAACAGTTCTACAGAACTTTATACAATGAATCGCATTCTCATAATCTTTCGCTATCACAATAATTATTTCTGAATCCAAACAAGTTTGGATAAAAATAAGTTCGGGTATTAATGTGCATTATTCGTGAAACATTATTGTTAGAAGAGAAAACAAATTAAAAATCCGGTGTGCTCTTTAAAGTTAGAAACCAAAAAACGCCTGGGAGTAACATGTTAAACTTTCCAAGTTCAACTGAATATTAGCTTTCCGCAGGGGAAAAAAAAAACACTTTATGCCCACTATCATTTATTGGTCACAACACAATTGCATAAAATACACAAGTGAAACCTGGCGCAAAGAGCCGATGAGGTTCCTATTTTGTACCGTTCTACAAAATCCCTCCACTCTTCGCCCCTCAAGACATAATATACCATATGACAGGTTACTGAAAGTTAAGTCTTGGAGGGACAGGGAAGTAAATTACGTAAGAAGTGGGTTGTTCTGGATGCAATCCTAACTGAAAGAAAAGTCTTAATCCGTCTGCCAACCAGGAAAAGCAGTTCCGGGTGTGCGAGTATTATCAATCCTGAACACAATAGGTGCGAGAAGGGCCCGTACTTTCATTTCAGAGCACTGCGCTCTGTACAGAGGCCAGGCCTGTAAACCCACACCTTATAACTCAATCCAGAGGAAGAGGAGAGAATACCTCAGACCAGGGGACTTAAAACAGATGACGGTCCTACAAAGGACCCACTAGTCGGGGTTCACCCCTTCCCAGACAGGAAACCACAGCCAGCATGCGATCCTATACACAAAACCCACAACAACACATTTGCAAATCACAAACTACGGCCAATCCTAAGAGTCGAAATGCACATGACATCTCGTAGGACCAAGCAAATTCCACCAGCAAAAAGTCCCATAAACCAACACATACCTTAAACACTGCGCCTCAACACACAAGTAGATTTTCAAGGCACTGCGGCATCTCTCTAATCACATGCTAGCTGTACCCCGTCCTAAAACTAATTCACACTTCATTCGCCAAGTTTCAACCTCAGGCCCATCCAACTCATGCGCTGAAATGCTCCTTCCTGAAGTGTTCTGCCCTCGTTCTTTCCTCCACCCTTAACCTGTTTGGCGGCCCTCTCGATGTCCGTAGAAGCCACCTACCCTTTGAAGTAGGCTTTCACTCGTATCTGGTGCGCGTTCTCCCGAGGGTGCGCCATGGTACCGTCTCGCTGTGTGGGCATCTCCGGGGCTGCGGCTCACCTTCCTCGGCCGCCCAGGGAGTCAACGCTCCCACGTCCTCCTGCAGCAGTATCGCCGCCGCCAGCCCTACTGAACCGGCGGGCCGAACCAAGCAGCTACGAGAAGCGAGGGGAGAACCTGGATCAAACCAACCAATCTGCTGGAGAGAAGGGAGGACTGCCTTGGGAAAGGACAGGAGCCAACCAACTGCCGTTTAGGAAGGGGAAGCAGGAAGTGAACGATAAACACAAGCAAATGCTTTCGTTGGGCTCTGAATCCTAAAGAGGTAGCAGCACAGAAGGGTAGCGTAACCAGGTGGGTTTCAGTCACGGTGCTGGAAAGATAAAGGGGGGGGATACATAGTGCGTTCTAACACCCCACACAGCGAGTTATTGTGGTATCAGCCCACGTACGTCCCACAACATTCCTCTTTGGCACAGTACATTGCAGAGGTGAGTTGCGCCTGCGCACCAACCTCTGCATATTTTGTCATTCTTAACAAGAAAAGTACGTGTGCCTGGTTCAAATAGGAGGCTACTGAGCTAATACAGAAATTATGACTTATAATATATTATCTATGCAGTGTGGACAGTGATTTTACTGATTGTGCAGATAAGAGAAAAGGCACTGAACTTAAAGGAAATTGTATTTCTAAAGCGCTTACTACCCAGAGGAGGCATTAAAACACTTTACAGCGAGTAGCATGCGACCCGGGAGCCCTAAATCAGTGGTCAGCCCATTGGTTATTGGAAAAATTCTTGCATGCTAAAGGAAACCACTCCACGCATTAATTTATTTGTGGTACATTAGTGACTTAAGTGTGATCATTGGAGGAGATATGAGAGATGCACATGATTTAAAAAAAGTTTTAAGACAGACAGGCTTGAGATTAAAGAAGGGAGTTTATATATAGAAGAAGCATATAAGGCAAGCAGAGGTGCATTGAAAGTAAAGGAGGGAAATAGTAATTCAAGGGCATGCGTGATTTTAAGGAATGCGACAGCATGCAATCTGTGGATGTAAGCCTGTGTAAAGAAAAGTATAAATTCTGCTCTTAAAGAAAGTGGCTTTTTAAAGATGTGGCAGATACTCACCTCACTGTAAAAAGCAAGCCCACTGCTTACTGATACCCCTTTCCCCGCAACGGTGAAGAAGTGTGACTTTGAAGCGCATCCCGGTGCCCATAATTACAATTTAACAAAACCGCCATCGCCCCACTGTATGCAGTCCAACCAATAATACATACAAAGACTCCTATGTGTACCTACCACAGCAGTACATTCAGTACCATGACGTTTCTTTACAGTTTATGCAACTCATTATACACCATTGGTGCAGCGCAATTTTGGACATACCTTTACCCATCAGAAATACATAACATAAACGTGCATTTAGCACATGTTTCTTGTGTGGTCTAAGAACTTTAAAATAAGGGTTGCGCTTGACATTATTACTAAAGTGTAATCACTGTAGAATTAGCGAATTTACTCATACTGTGTGCCTTAACTGTATTAAATGATATATTCTTTAGAGATTTAAAAAATAAACCCGTTCTTACTTAGTAGACATGTACTCACTATAAAAATGAAATCGATTTACATAATGTGTGCCCTAATGCATCAAATAACTGAGGAATGTGGAATTCCTATAGCCCGACGCTAAGGACATATTGTTTGGGATCAAGGGCAATAAGTTTTCATGTGCATTTTGTCCTTGGGACAAGTAGGTCCAACCCCTACAGCACAAACCATTTGGCTGCCAGTTTACAGTAACATATTATGGATCAGGGAATGGACATTGTCTGCAGTCAAGGTAATATTTGTATCCATGAGTTAATTCTGTTCGGACTTATGTTTATGGTTCATTAATGCAAAGCCTTTATTATTAGGGTGAGCGTTGTAAGTAAATGTTAGCTCCGACTGCACTACTCACTGGTTCCAGTATAAAAATGTGTACACCCATTTTCAAAGTTTAGCAATATGAGGCTATGTATAATGCTCTCAGAATGCTCTCTGATAAGATGTAAATATTTGCAGAAGCTTGAAAACAAGATGGATGATTCTCTGCTTTAACAATAAAATGTTAACAAACAAAATGCAAGTAGGGAAAAAAATATTTAGCTAAAGTACTGTAAAAGTTTAGGTACCATTTCATTGCAGCATCATTTAGTCAAATGTGTTGATGTATGCTAGTATTCCCCAAAATATTCATAATGTAAAATAAGTGTATCCAGTTTCAATAAGATTATAGGAAACATAAAAATAAACACGCATTGGCAAATCCATAGGTCTCAAATTGGTGGTCAGCTTTTTGGTTTTGTCAGTGCGTGACTTGTTTTGGCATGGGTTTTGTAAAGCCTTATTGGTGTGCGAGTTGCTGGGCCCTCACCATTATAACAAACATTAGCAAACGCAAAAATTGTGTTTGGTCTCAAAAAGCACACATTGCCACAGTAGTTCCTGGCACTGAACAAAACTACTTTGTGTGCAGATAAGCTCCTTGTGAAAGAGCAGAAGTCTGTCACTCACAGTGAAGTCAGCCGATAGACTGGGCGAGAGATACAGATTTTTAATAAACAAACGGTCATGGTTATCGCCAGACCCAAATATGGGCCCAATTATTAAAGAAAATCTCACAAGTGCACCCATGGTATATATCCTTGAGTTAAGTGCAGATATACGGATTTCATGAATTCACAATAATTTACAGAAGTAGGCCAAGAAATTGTACTTCTAGAAAATATTTGTGGACTGCTTTTTGCATGAGCAAATATACATGTGCAGATTTGCTTATGCACAAATCTGAGTGTTTGCAAGTTCACTTTCTCTCCAACCACTATTTTCCCAACCCTGGAAGAAGTTTTATGTCTGCCATTGTTCAGAGTACATTTCCAACCTTTCTCAGTATGGGAAAAAATGTGAGAAGAGTTGGTGAAAACCCTTAAAACACACAAGCTAGTAGGTTTGCACACACTCAAAATGGCATTCCAACACAGGAACTATTGCTTACCACTACCTTCAGCCCCAGTATGTAGATCTGCAGAAACGCGGCAACATAAGGGAATTGCTAGTATTCAAAACCTTCTATGATATGAGCCCGGGCATAATTAGTGAGGCTATTTAAGAGCTCTTATATAATGAAATTTTTGCCATAATTTGTCTCCGCATTACATGGCACAAAAGGAACAAGTGGATTTTGTTACAGGCAAAGTAGATTTATGAAGTAACTTGCCCCATGGACAAATAGATATTTCATTAAATTCCACACCCCTGTAATATTTACTATTTAGACATTTAAGTAGAAACCATCCTTGCGTTATGAAATTTCATTCATATGAGAAACACATTTGATTTACGTAATGTGTACACTAATGTTACATATATTGCATTAAAATGTAGTTCCTAGTCCTCCCCCCCGGAAGAACGAGTACTTTCAGAGGCACTACTGAACAAAGCCTTGTCAATGATGTATCGCAAACTAATCAAATATGCTCCTGACCCACTTGTATCTCTGAGGAGGGCGTGGGAGGGAGATGTGGGTCACTTGAATGATGATGGCTGGGTGTAAGCTATTCAAAGTCCACGAGAGACAGCCATATACGCCAGTTACAACAAAACATACTACATCGGACCTACTACTCATAGACATTACTGCATAAAATTGGCAGGGTTGCGACCCTGCAATATAGAAGGGGTTGTCGAGAGGAGGGACCCTTTTCCAAATTATTTGGGAGTGCCCACACATACAGACGTTTTGGGCTAAAAAAACTGGGTCAGTGTCTTGAGCCACGCGGGTAGAGGTGCCATTGGATGCCAAGTGGTTGATCCTGGGAATCACTGGGGAGACTGTATGGCCCAGGTACACCAAGATCTGGTTGCGATTGGCAGCAGGGGTGGCCAAGAGGAATATCGCAAGGGCTTGGGACGCAGTGATTCCCCCAGAAGTTGTGGACTGGGAGGAAGACTTGGACTGGTGCCAGAGGGCAGAACAAGTGATATACAAGGCCAGAGACTGTCCCAAAAAGTAGGAAAAAGTGTGGGGCCTGACAAGACCACAGGAGCTAAGATTGATCAAGAGTCGGGAGCATGGTTTGGGGAGAGTAAGGAGGACTGTTGGGAGGGCCTGGGGAGCCTCTGGCATTTATGTGGCGCATAAAAGCGCCACTATTTGATTTGATGGAAACACTCATCCTGAAATGTATCAAACCCATGGTCTGTACAAGGAAAATGTTCACTGACCTTTTCTGTGATGTGTGCGATACGAAGCCTTTGTTTAATAAAAATAATTAAACAAATAAAATAAAATGTAGTTCCTAGACATACTTACGTGTATACACTTAATATTTTGCTGGAAGCCACATATTACATAATTCAAATGTACTGACAACTTATGTTCGTTTGTTTTTCAATATGCACATGCATATTAAATGTGCACCATTGAGTTAATGAGTTAAGTTGCATTAAGTAGGCCTGTTTTCCATGCTGCATTAAATACCGTTTTCTATTTTCTGCTAACATAACGTTTCTTGCAGGTATTCACACTCATTGTTAGTTTGAGAATAGATACATTCCTGTACTAGTGATAGAAAGACAGAGCCTTGACAAATGAACATAGAGAGCTAGAGCGTTAACTGAAAGGTCTATTCAGCAATTTAACAACCTAGCCTGAGTGAGAAAGCATGATGTCGTTCCCATGTCCAGTTTGTGATACTTTGCGAATGTTACAGTCTACAATGTGAGAAGGGAAAGGGACAATAGTACAGATGCATACAGAGAGGTGTTACCTAAGAATCTCTTGCATCATAACTTAGTGTTCACACAGTCCCAGACCACTTTTAGAACCTTTCCAGACCCTTACAATTACTTTCTTTCGACTTTGAGAGGTTCAGACCTCTATGCTTCCCTTTGATTCTTACTTCCCTGACCAAAGACGACTGTTTACAGAGCTTCGGAAATGCTGACACCTTCCTACATATTTTTCCTGGCCTGTTTTGTTTCTCATTTATTGAGGTTCCCTAATTCTTGAGATTGTTTAGGTTTGAAAACATCTTCTTAGCTTGGACTCTAATATTAGATGAGAAAATCTGAGACTCTTCTCTGAGCATCAGATACTATTGTTAATCTTTTGTATTGCTGTGACTGAACTTCTTGTTTGCTTGATGCTGCTACGCCAAAACTTCTGTGGAGGTTGGGTTTCCCAGTTGTTATTCTGTATCTTTATAGCATGGTACTAAGAGTTGTGTACCTTAACTTGATTTCTAACTTGTAATAAACCTTCTTAACCCTAGTTACCGATTCCTGGTCCTTATTGTGTGGCTAAATGGGTTACACTGTCAATTGAAATAATTGATGTAATGTTAACTCTCCTCACTCCTCACCAGGGCGAATGGTAAGAGGGCTGACTCAAAACCACACATAATCTAAACATATAAATATGTATGTATAACACTCACCGATTTGAAATGTAACAAGGCAACTGATAAACACATTGCAGCAATCAAAATTCAGTGCATATTTATTCGACCCATTCAGTACCTGGTTTGGAATGTGCTGTCCCCTGCATCCACCTGAAGAGCTTCCCCACAGAACAGACACCATGTCCTGCAGAATGTATGTGTCTGAGCTCACCTTGAGCCTAAAGCATCCATTATTTCTTTGGCAAATTTTATTCGTAAAATGTGCCTCCAATATATTTATCAATGTTATGGATCTTTGGATGACAATTATGTGAACAAAAATTGCCAAAAAAACATTGTTATAAACTCAGCCATAACAACAACAATGTCGTTTGGTTGTGGGAGAAATTGCAAAAAAATTTGCTTGCAAAAATGTTCCCTTGCAAAATATATGTTATACTTTCAACAAAATTGCGCTTGTTACACAAAATACATTTGACCCACATCTTGCGGTGAAAATTGAAAGCTAGGGCAAATGCAATCCTTGTGTTCAAAGTCACAAGAGATACCAATAGAAGACGCATTAGGCAGAAAATGCATCAGGCCCGCTGGCACAGATCAGTTTCACAGTTCCTTCTACATTTGGTACTAAAACCAGTCTCCTGCAGGAAAAATATGTTATGAAAAAATGTATCTGTTGAAAAAAATATAAAATATGGGAAATTCATAAAACTCTGTAATTGGAAATGACACAAGATTAACGATCTGATTTAGATTTTGGCGGGACTGCTCCCGCTGCTACTTTTTTGGTGGTCTTCCCACCCGCTGGCCTGGCGGACCATCCGCACGATTTAGATGCTGGCTGGCAATGGGAGAGACAACCGCTGCGGTCCCGCCGACTTCGCCAGGACTTCGCTCTCTGCTATGGTGGTATTGCCCGCAGCATGATTCCCGCCCATCAGATTTGGAGGTGGACCGTTTCAAAGGGAATTCCGGGGGGGACTGCCTCAAACTTTGAGTCGGCAGAAAGGGTCGAAAAAGGGTGAAAACTCACCTTTTTTTGTGGTCCAGGCTGCAATTTCATTCTCTGCACCTTCGCACAGGTCTCCCTTACCTGCTACACCTTGACCGTGACGGACCAGCAACCCGTTTTGACGGACCCGAAGGTAGGTGTTCTTGCTGTGTGTATACATTGCATATTGTGTGTATGTCGGTGGGGGGCAATGCAGTATGTACACAATATGTTCACATAACCGGCATACACATACACAACATATATGTGTTTTATATAAAAAATAAAATTGTCACTTACCTGTCTCCTCACCATCACAGTGACCCCCTTCAGAACTCTGCCGACAGGACACCGCCAGCCCAACGGGAACATCCAAATCTGTTATGCGGGACCCGGCTGTCGAGACACGGATGGCAGGCAGTTCACCAACACAGAAGACCACCACTGGGGCGGTCTTCTGTGTATCACATATACATCTCAATACAGTGGGCGGAAGACCATCAGCTCGGCGACGTACTGGATCACGCCACTGCGGTGGGTCGGCGGTAGGACCGGCAAGATCTGAATCAGGCTCTAAGATCTCATAATACAATTTGAATCCCTAACTAGGCCTTCAAACGTAGCTAACTAAGATAAGATAAATAAACATTATTATAAAAAGTTCTTGTATTAATATTGCAAGTTACTGTTCATCCATCTACTGCCAAATGGCACATAATTTGCTATTTAGCCGTTAGACAGTCATCTAAGTAGAAGCAAAAAAAACACTATTTATCAGGTCACTAGCTAAACTGCAGATATTAGGTATCATTCTGCCAGTGGCCTTATAGGTAGTTTGAAGGAGGTCTTCTGACCCGATAGTCACACAAAAAAGCATTGGCAAAGCCAGTAAATTCAGGTTTTGTACGGTGCATCAGCAAAGGTACCTAACATTCGTGCTCACATTGAAATGAATCACACATATGCACACACATCCAAACAGCAATGTAGACACAAATGCACACAGAAACAATCACACTTGTGTGTAGGGCCATGCATCTAGGACAGTCAATCAGTAGGACATTTAGTATTTTAATAATGCATTTATGTTCTTTAATGAGTAGCTATCCTTTAGACCTATTAGTACATTTTGTAAATCTTAAAATGCTATTTTTGGAATATCAACAGTGGGTGATATGTGGCACAAGGGAGGAATAGCCACGTTCGAGCATCTCAGGGCGCAATACGACCTGGCGCCCTCTGAGCGCTTTAGATACCTGCAGATTAGACATGCGCTACAGGCGGCCCTACCACCCGGCACAGAGGTCCCTGAGGCCACCCCCTTGGAGGATAGGCTTTTGACAGATTGCATGTATAAACAAGCCATTTCTTTCACATATAGAAAGTTAGTGAACAATCTCCCGGACCGTCACGGAGCGCTCAGGGGAAAATGGTCACAAGATGTGGGCGATTTCGACAACTATGAATGGAGATAGGCGCTAGCCTCACCACGGGAGGTGGGGATACCGTCCAGACTTAAACTTGTGCAACTAAAAAGCTTACATAGAACTTATTATCCTACACACAATAGAGTCGGCACCACGTCCGTACTGCCTGAGACGCTGTGGGGAGGAGGGCACTATCCTCCATACCTTGTGGGAATGTCCCAAGATAATGGAATACTGGGTAAAAGTGATGAGTACCATATCACAAGTGGTGGAAATATCGCTGGCGCCCGAGCCTAGAAGATGCATTTTAAATGTATGGGAACCGAATGACCTCACACGCCCAGCACAGGAATGGGTAACAATGGGTATAATGGTGGCAAAGCGCAACATCCCCCTTAAGTGGGGAGCAAAAGAGACACAGTCACTTACCGCCTGGTGTGGGGATCTCGATTTGGCCATGATGGCAGAGAAAGCAGTGTTTGTAAATCGTGGCTGTCCGGGGAAATGGAACAAGATATGGGGGGCATGGAATAAATACAGGGGATACATTTGTGAACTCCCCGACATCGAAGCAGAGGAGGACTCAGATACTAAAAACGCAGGAGAGTTTGAAATGTAATGTGAAGACAGTTATCAATTTGTGGAAATGTTTACGATGTTATAACACCAAGTGCCATAATTTTCATCAATGCAAAGGTAATGAATATATGTATATGCTTAAATGTGTCAGAAATATCTATGCCTTGAACATGAAAATAAAAACAGTTCTCAAAAAAAAAATGCTATTTTGTCAAATTGTCAAAATGTGCTACTGTATATTTTCTGAGTTAAATTGACCCAACTGAACAAACATATATGGTTTGTGTGCCACCGTACAGACTATGCTCACCAATTTGCTTCTAAAAATGTATTTTACATAGGGATCCATTAACGTTTGGCTTTGTAATTGTCTACTGTGGCACTAGTAGTATAAGAGTAGAATAAGCCCCGACTAGTCCTATGTCACACTTCTGTTTAGAATTTTCCCTGTGACCCAAACTTACTGAACTTTGTTTGTCGGACACCATGATAAACCTGGAGATTGTGAGTAGGTAAAGAAGCAGAGTGAAATATTTGCCCGAGACAGCAGCAGACTTGCACAAAACCATTTCATAACACAGAAATCAGGGGTGGTTGGAGAAGTAAAGTCGATATGTCAGAAACAATACTCCTGGCACATGGAATGTGTGTAGCA
The DNA here is from genome assembly GCF_964204655.1 of Triturus cristatus. Taxonomy (NCBI): domain Eukaryota; kingdom Metazoa; phylum Chordata; class Amphibia; order Caudata; family Salamandridae; genus Triturus; species Triturus cristatus. Next base: position 1,034,175,667 of record NC_140594.1, on the reverse strand, counting down.
ACTTGGGGCTACTTTTATCAAGCATTTTTGCGTTTGCAAATGGACCAATTCTCAGAATCGGCCCGTTTGCAAATGCAAACAATGCTTTTCACATTTATCAAACCCTGTTTTGCGATTCGGATACCTGTTATTAAATCGCAAAATGGGTTTGCGATTCAGTATTTGGAAGGGGCATGTTCAGGTCGTCCCTTCCAAATACCAAATTGTAACGGTATGTATGAATGTTTTGTGACCTTCATGGCGGTCAAAAAACATTCACATTTTACCACCAACTTCAAGTTGGTGTGACCCATTTGCAAACGGGAAGGGGTCCCCAAGGACACCTTCCACTTTGTGAATGTTTGCAAAAACTTTTTTAAGAGCATGCAGTTGTCCCACGGACCATGCCTGCTCTTAAAAAATGAAAAGTGAACTATTCATTTTTTTTTCTAAACGCAACCTGTTTTCCTTTAAGGAAAATGGTCTGCATTTAAAAAATAAAAGATTTCTTTATTTAAAAGCAATCACGGACATGGTGGTCTGCGACCCCAGCAGGCCACCATCCCCGTGATTTTAGCGATTCCTAGGGGATTACAAATTGCAACCTACCTCATTAATATTAATGAGGTAGGTCGATTTGCGACCCCCTACGAATCGCTATATATAAAACTCTTGAAGTTTCATACATTTGTAATAGCAATTACCTAATTGTGATTCACTTAAAATCGCAATTAGGTAATCGGTATTACAAATGTTGATACATGTGGCCCTAAATGTCATTGTGGCTTGGGTGTGGACTTTACAATGAGTATTTGAAGATCACAGTCACCTTTTGCATATAAGGGATTCCCACATTGTGTATCCTTTCAGATTGTGTCTGCTCGGCACACCGACTCCCATGGTGATGTTTCAGCACTTTGTAGGTTAGCTCTCCCTTGAAGGCGATCTTCGGACTGCTGCAAGGACACTGAGTATATTACATCCAATACTGTGGGCATCCTCGAGATCTTTTTTACGCCATGCATATACATACAGGTTGACCATAAAATCAACACCTGAATTTATTCTAAGCAACTGCATCAAGTATGTCTTTTGCACCTTAAACTTTATGTCCTGACGATGACCCTTTATATTCCTGCTGGTTGAAATGCCGTCAATGCTTGGTGCAGTTGGACTTGTTTTTGATTAGTCCTGTTAGCTGTATTGATATTAATGACTGAGACAGAGCAAAAAGCAATACATTTATCTTTCCATTGTCTATCTGTATTATACACACTTGTATGTTTCTTTTAATTTTCACACTCTGTGTGATCACTGGAGCACTCTCAAGATGTGTTAAATAACATGTATGCAAAGAGACCTGTGATGGCTGTTGGCATTAATTGGTTACCCATTTATGACCACCATATGTTTTATATATAATTTATTATACCACAGGGAACCGTTGTTTCATATGTGTTGATAGCCCCTGGTTCTAGGTGGTTTACTGGCAGTCTTTGTTGAGTATTACAGAGACTCACAGTAGTGCACAGAAAATAATCCTGGGGAAAACACCCCAGAGGCTTTCCCCAGCTTTCGGTGGCAATAAAGTACCAGTCTTCACTCATCTGCAACAGAGAGCCCAACCATAATTTCTTCTCTTTTAAGGTAATTCTGCCATGAACTGTGAATGAAAATACTGCTCTCTGTTATTCCCTATGTGCACTCTAGTCAGAAAATTGCAGTTTAGATGATTTAAAAAGACACAAGCTAATGCGTAAACAATTGATTCATCTAATTTAGTGGACATTGGTAATGCACACTGTGTCTAGAGCACTTGTTCTACTTACTTTTTTCAATTTGAATGGGGGGGTGGGGTGGAGCCTCCCCACAGAGTGCACATATAAGTTTGTAAATCAGTTTTATAGGATCTACTCAGTATAACGTTTTGTATTACACTAGAGTGCAACCCAGCTTCTTTTCTTTTCACTTTTTGAAAGTTTACATTTTCTTACTTTAGCCATTCTGTGCCTCTGCCTGTCTCTGAAAACACACCTGGGTTGGGTGACCGCTGGGATTTTGCAGAACTTCTTTTAAATATAAATTGTGCACAAACTCGACTTTGGTGTTGGGGCACTTAAAAATACTACAATATTTGAGCAGGAGTACTGTGGAGTGAGGATCTACATTATATTTGTATATCCAGGACCCCTAAAGTCTCCCCTAGGTGCCCCAGGGGTGGGGGGTCATGTAGCTATAAACAGGGCCCTTACAAAATCAGTTTTATAGGCCCTGGTGTTGGAGAAATTGGACATTTTATTTTCCCCATTGTAGATCCCCAGCCACATAGGTTAACATTGCAATAGTTTATGAATTCTTAACTACCACAAGGGACATCCAAAAAATATCATCCAAGGACTTAGGAGAATAGTATTGATAAACCAGCAATATGCAGCTGTTGAATTTATCCTAATACGTACAGAAAAGAAGTTATAAGACTTTCCTGTCTGTAAGCCAAAATTCAGCCTTCCAGTAGTCTGCCCTGATTGGTCAGAGTTAAGTGGATCAGCCAGGCTGCTTTGATGAAATGATAAGTGGCACCCAGGGAGAAACGCTATCTCTAGTAAGAGGACCTTGCTCCACAGGAATTCAAGAGCAGGGGTGAGGTGTCATAAAGTCTCAGCTTCAAAGGTACAAGGGGACAGGCAGAGGCAGCCAGGTACATCTACCCCCTTCCACTCTGACCCCAGCCAGATGGTAGGCTTAAGGAAGGAATTTGCAGATGTAGGAGGGAGGAGAGCTATGGAAATGAGCTATCCTGGAGGTTGGTTTAGCTTTCTCTTGCCTCTCTGCTGAGACTTCAGCCATATTGAATTTTAGAAGAATAGTGCTTTCTGGGAGACAATTGTGTCACACTTTGGAGGAAAAGGTCATGCTTTGGGGTGTTACCCTGCACCTCATTGGACAGGAGTGCCCTCCTGCTTGACCCCAGAGAACACTGAATAAGTATCTGAGAGGGGCAAAGCTTCTCAGATCTGCTGCTTGAAACAAGAGAAGAAGAAGTGTCCATGCTGGAAGTTTGATTTGCACCAACCAGGCTCTGCACTCTGAGTGACTGTGCCTGCTGAATAATCTGGAACTACAGCCCTGTGGACCTAACTTGCTTCAAGAGGAATAAAGAGAGGACTCCCTGCAAGCTACAGGTTAACAGAGTTCACCTGGACTATCAACACTAAGAATTCCCAGCCTGGAGTGCGTCCAGTGGATTTGTAAGGGGTTTGTCTAAGTGGATTGTGGGAACTGAAGTCCCAAACTTTCAAGGACCATCTTGTAGATTCCAGACCCTTGGATTGTGTTTCAGACATGGTGGGACCGCAAAAGAAACATTAGTTAGAAGGTCCAGAAGTTTGAAGCAACTTTGGAAAAAAGCGCCATAAGCGGACCACGAGCCAAATGGTCCGTCCCACTGAAAAGCTCCGGAGGTCTGACTTCCAGAGTTTGACTAGGAGCTCATCGAAAGCCAAGCCGGCGAACCCTCAACGAACCTGGCCTGGTGAAGAGCATTGAGGGACGCCAGGAGAAAAAGCTCCATAAAAGTTTCTAAGTCTGAAAATAAAAGACTTGTCCGGCTCCAGCTGCGAGAGTCAAGCCGCCCATCTTCAACTGCGAGCCGGCCTGGATCCCTGGTTCGTTCCACTGAAAAGCTCCGGAGGTCCGACTTCCATAGTTTGACTGAGAGCTCGTCGAAAGGCAAGCCGGCAAATCCTCACCGAACCCGGACTGGTGGAGAGCATTGAGGGACCCCGGCAGCAAATTTTCCAGGAAAGTTTCTAAATCAGAAAGTAAAAACTGTGACCGAGGCCTACCACGAGGGGTACCATGCAGGACTCCATTGCGGTTGGCCTGAAACTTTGACTTTGCTCCAGTCTACCGCGACCAGATGTCCCAATAGGTGATAGGTTTCTATGTGTTATATAGTGCCAAATCTTTGAAAATTCATATCTCCAGTTCCCTACATTGGATTGTTTTCGTTTTGGTGTCAATCACACAGAACATTCATGACCGTCCTGGTTGATCGGTGAGATCGGGTTGAATGAAAGTACTTTGGGGAAATTAGCACAATTGAGGATGAATGTTCTGTGTGTTTGTGCTTGAAAAAACATAATTCTCACGCCAGCTGTGATCTATATGTTTTTTCCACAGGTTCTGACAAACAGGGGTTTCCCCTCCCCTCCTCCCATGGGGCCAGTAGCTTTGGTTTTTAGGGTAAGAACAGTGAGACACGTGCTCTCACCTTTGCATCCCCATCATGTACACAAATTGAGTGGCACATGTCACATGAGTAGTCACTCACACAGAAACTGTATCAGTGCATGTATTGAGTTCAGTTATTCGCCACTACTGCGGTCTGTTGTTATATATTTTTTCTCTCCCTACATTTTCTTTTACAGGCTTGAATCTAGGAGCCATTCAATTGTGGAGTGTGACAGTGATCACGCCCACACAGTGGTACACTCTTGCCACTTTTTGTAAGAACGGAGCCCCCATTTACATATTAAGGTCCTGATGTATGCCCTGGACCCTCCTGGGCCAAGACGGCAGAAACATGTCGACCTCTAAACACAACGGTTAGGGGACACTAATTCCCCCACATACCGTCACCTGCTTTTAAACATCAAATAGTTACCTTTCACATAAAAAAACCCAATGAGGATAACTATAATGATTTTTAATCTCACTCACTCATACACGGGCCCCCACTTAGTTTAGAAGTGCATCCCTGTCGTCAGGTGTATGCCCGCCCTCTATCAAACCAAGGTTTTAGAGGGCGAGGACTGGTCAATGATGAAGCATGACACCAGGTGATGTGTGAGACCAGTCCGTTACTTTTTGTGAGATGTCCCCACTCACAATATAACTCAAACCTTATAGTGGTTAACACTTTAGGAGCAGCTCTTTTGTGGTTAAACAAAAGGATGGACCCATTGGTAAAGTATGTTAAGGTCCCGCAGCTTGTCAGTGATTGGCTGGAAGACCCTGCGAGATTAACAGGGGAGAGGTCCTGGAAGAGTTGAACAGAATAACCATGGTACTTCAGGGTAGCTTTGCTGTGTGCCACTCTCATGATGGCCTCCTTTTCAACAAAAAAATGGACGAGTATCAGAATATCTGGGGCAGACTCAGTTCGTCCCCGAGGAGGCACCTTATGATGTGCCCTGGCCAATGCTGGAGGGGAGGTATCATCATCACCACGTATCGAATGGAGAAGCTCAGCAGTGCAGTGAATGCCATGATATCGCTGCCCTCGGCTCCCTTCGGCACCCCCCTGATGCAGATGTTATTCCGGCGGCTCAGATTTTCAAGGTCCTCCTGCTTCAGCTGGTGCTCAATGTATTGTTCTTTCAGCATCGCTACCCTCTGCTGTGAGAGTAGAGTTCAGAAGAACCAAGGGGGTTGTATCGGAGGAAGACCAGAAGGGGTCCAGCAGCCCAATGGATCACAGGCCGCACAGCAGCAACCCAGGGGAGGAGTGTTGCAGATGTAGCAGTTGGATTGGGCAGCCAAAGAAGCTCTAGTGCAGGTTTCGGCATGAGAGTTATAGGGAGGATACCTGAGACGAGGCACACCTTCTAAGAGGTTGTGGTCCCGTCTTTCTGCTCTCAAGAGAGTCGACCCTCCAGGGCCTCCCCAGACATGGCAGAGTGTGGGAAGGCTAGCGAGCCCAGTCGATGGCAGAAGGACAGGTAGAACAAGCCGCCGCAGCGTTCTCCATTATTGTGCCTTCTGTAAGCTAAGCAACCTCAGGTGTGCAGCCCCGCCACTCCATGCCAAACAGGGGTGGTCATCCACAAGGCGGGCAAGAGAGTCAGTGGAAGGTACCCAGAGTCGGCAGAGGGCAGCCGCTATGGCCAGCAGATGCGAGGGAGGGAGCCCTCATTGATGCACACATAGTTCACCCCCAGGCCAGGCCACCAAGAAACAGAGTCCCCACACAAGGTTACTACCATCAAGCCAGGCCGCAAGGGCTGAAAGACTGCCAATCTGCAGTCCTAGTGCAGCACCCCCAGGCAGTCCCAGAGGCAGATTCGGACCAATCCCCGTGGGGATAGCAAGGGCCTGTTCCCAGCCCACCCTGGGCAGCAGGTCACTCACCGGCAGGGGCACAGGCGGGTCGCAGCTCTTCAGGCTTAGTCGATGCCAGGCCTCAGCTTCTCGCAGCAGGTCACTCATCCACCGGTCCAGGAGCCGTCGAGAACCGCAGTCCAGGCCCCCCCCACAGGTAGCAGCACACTCCTGTGTACCCAGGGATGGGCAAGAGCCTCCCATGTCCGACGCCTGCAGCGTAGCGCCCCGGCAGTCAAGGGCGAGCCCGAGGCTCCTAAAATAGCAGCTCACCCAGTCCAATGTCTCCTGCGAGGAGGGGCAGTCGCTCCGTGACTGCGAGTGACTGAGGCGAGCAGGGCCCTCAACACAAGTGTGTCATCTCCTCTGTGCACATGGAATCCGACACAGATAAAGCCCAGTCCGCGAGCCCCACGTATCTAGCGGAACCCCGCAGCTACCAAGACGGTGTGGCTGTATCAAAGACGATCACGGCCCAGCACAGCAGCTCCCAATCAGAATTCCTCCATCCCACCAGTGCACCCTGGGCCACCAGATAAACCCTCGAGTGCCCCCGGGAAAGCCAGGTCACCGCGGGCCGACTCCGATGCTTTCAGTGGCTAGAGAAAGGCCTCAGGAGCCCGGAGCTATGACGAGACACATCCTACTCTGTGCACACCCAGGCCACGCCACATGCACATCTTTTAATAGTGATATTAGTGTTAGACAGCAAGGTGACCTCATAACCCATATGCCTGGCAGCTTAAAAATGTTGTGTTGCTGCAGATGACAATAACAACTGTACCGAATGTGGCAAATAAACAGTACAAGGGTAGTCCAACACAATTGGTGCCCTCCTTTCTACCATCACAGCCACTGCAGCCACCGCTTTCAAATAAGCTGGGCACCCAGTCACTGCTGAAGGCAAAGTCACAGAATAGCATACAACAGGTCTTTTCCAGAGCCATGCTGTTGTGTCAGCACACCATTTGCAATGTCATGTGTATTGTATTGTAGCGAGCACTTGTAAAGCGCACTGTTGCCCAAAGTGTATCCTGGCGCTGTTGAACATGTGCTCAGGTCAGCCGTGGATGGACAGAATGGCCCTGAGTAGACTGATCGAGGCAAGCCGATGAAATTCATTCCCTTGGAAAGAGCCAGGTTTTGACTCTTTTTCTAAATGGCATCAGATCCTCTAACTGTCTGATATTGGTGGGAAGTGTATTCCAGAGCTTTGCTGTCGCAATGCTAAAATCTCTCCCACCTGATGTTGTCTTTCTGAATTTGGGCACCTGGACCAAATTGGACGAAGATGAATGTAAACTCCGGGTGGGGACATACCATGCAGATTTGTACTGCATGGGTTTGGGTCCAACACCATGCAGAGCTTTGAACACTAAGCAGAGGGATTTCAACGTTATCCTTTCTGACACTGGAAGCCAGTGTAGCTCTGCCAGCGCTTGTGATGCGGATGAATATCTTGGTCTTGCTAAAGCCAATTTGGCCGCCATCGTCTGGACCCTCTGCAGTCTTTCAATTAGGTACTTTGGAGACTCTAGCATTAGTGTGTTACAGTAGTCAAGTCTACTCAAGATAACGCTTCTCACTACCAGTGCTCTGGCCTGTAATGTTAGCATTGGTAGGATCTTTCAGAACGCCTTGATGAGAGCAAAGCAGCGACCAGCAGTTTTGTTAATCTGGGTTTCAAGGCTCAGTTTATCATCGAATATAACTCCTATATTACGCAGGGTCTCTGATGATCTCAGAGGAGTATCGGTCGGTATAGGCCAGAAGTCATCCGGTAGTGGACGAGGAACTTTACCTGCTGCGCAACACATGATCTCTGTCTTGTCTGCATTAAATTGAAGAGAGTTTTCTCTCAGCCAACCAGTGGCAGCCTTCATACAGGTGTGGAAATCTTCCAGTGAGGTGAAATGGGCGCCCTCCAATGACAAGATGAGCTGCGTGTCATCGGCATAATTATTAAGACTAACGTTATGAGCTTTAATGTCAGTCAGCAATGGTCTCAAATATATGTTAAATAGTATAGGGCTGATAGCAGATCCCTGAGGAACACCATATGGGTTGTTAGTGATCTCAGATTGGAACGGTGAGAGAGCCACTGCCTGTCGCCTCTTGGATAGGTACGATTGGAACCATTTCCATGCTGTACCCACTATCCCTACGTCCTTGAGCCTGGCCAGAAGTATCTCATGGTTAACCGTATCGAAAGTGGCGGACAGGTCAAGCAGAATCAGTATTGCTGACTGCCCCCTGTCCGTCCGCATTCGAAGGTCATCCAGTACGGCTACCAGAGCAGTGTCCGTACCATGCCCAGGACGGAAGCCAAATTTCACATCCTCCAATATCTCGTTAGTTTCCAAGAACTGGGAGAGTGCTTTACTGAACACCCGCTCTATGATCTTTATTGGGTAAAGCAGCAGGGAGATCGGTCCATAATTCTTGGGGCAGCCTGGATCCAGTGTTGCTTTGTTCAGCAAAGGTGTCACTACCGCTTGTTTCCAACAGTCCGGTACCGACCCGCTGGACAGTGATTGAATACAGATTTGTCTGGTAGTTGGGAATAGCTCTGTACTCAGCTCTTACCATATTCTATGTGGCAGTGGATCCAACGGTGAGCCTGAGGAGATACCTAGTGCTATTCTTGCAAAATCCTCCACCGAAGGGAGTTCAAAGTGATCAAACAAGTTGGGGTTTTCCCTCATACTTTCACTTTCCTTTTCCTGAGGTGCTTTTGTTGCCTCTACCTCGTCGCTTCCCTCGGTACATGGACTATTTGGCCCCAGACTCTCGAGAATAGAGGTGATCTTTTCCTCGAAAAAAGTCACGAGGTTGTTACAAAGATCCTGTGAAGGCTGTATCTTATTTTTGGTGCACTCTGGATTGGCAATGTCCCCCACTATTTTAAAGATGCTTCTGGCACTATTTGAGGACCTTAAAATCAGGTCTGCAAAGTACTCTGCTTTAGTTCTATCAATTTCTTTTTTATAGTGAGCTATTGCCTCTTTCCAGGCGGTTTTGTCTTCCTCTGAATATCCCTTCCTCCATTTTCTCTCTGTTGACTTACATCTCATCTTTAGAGTGCTAAGTAATTTGTTGTACCACGGTGCGGAAGGTCTGCCCTTTTTCTTATGATTCTTTAGAGGAGCAACCAAGTCTAATCTAGTTACTATATGTTCGCAGAAGGTCTCATAATTTTCCTCTACCTGCCTATCTCCATCAAATATTTCCTCCATAGGAAATACCGGGGAAAGCTTCGCTTTTTGCAGCAGTCCCTTCAAGTCCCTGAGTTGGCATTTCTTAGAGCCAGTAGTACTCGGAATGTTCTTTTTCGGGTTGCGTATCTGGAATTTTATCAAGTAGTGGTCAGACCACTCCACCAGGAAGGTCTCTGTCCTTCCCACAGCTTGTTCTTCGGCAAAGATTAGGTCCAATGTGTTCCCTCCCTTATGTGTGGGTTTAGTGATTTGTTGAGTTAGGTTCAAGTTCTTACAAGAGTTGATAAGACTGTTATAGTTTGAGTCCAGACTCCCGTTACACCATAGGTTAAAATCCCCCATGATGAATAATCTGGTATGAGTGAGTGCCATATTAGTGAATACATCGGTAATTGTCTGCAGTTGTGCATTGCTAACTGCTCCAGGAGGTCTATAGCACAGTATTCCCATCAGCAGTTGTCCCTTATGGTCTTCAGGGAGTAACCCAGCATTTCGATACCATTGACTTTGTCAACATTTATAGGCACGAAATCCCATATTTCCTCAAAAATAATCCCAGCCCCTCCTCCCGTCCCTTTGGGCCGTGGCTTGTGGAATACTTTGTATCCTGGTGGACAGGCTAATCCCAGCGCCAGGTCTGATCCTGGATGTGTCCATGCCTCAGTCATGAATAGGACATCTAAATCATGTGTTTCCAGTAGTAGTTGGATCTGCAACCAGTGTTTAGGCAGAGATCTAACATTTAGCAAACCACATGCCAGGGTATCCCTACTATACAGATTAGGCTTTAGTCTGGCTGTCTCTACATAGCTAGGCGTACCCTCCCACCCTCCTGTATCCCCTGAGTCCTGCGGCCCCTTACTAGTGTGGTTACGTCTCTTTTCCTTCACCTCTTTTCTCCCCGATCGGGCAGCATGGCTGGCGCTGTGCGCGGTAAGTGCGCGGACGGGTGCAGACGGGCTTGCCTTTTGCCTTTGCTCTGACACTTATAGATGAAATGGCAGTTTGGAATCAGGCAGTCCCAGTGCTTTTGCAGTACACCATTTCTCTTTCTGTTTGTTGAAATATTCTGCAAGTTCATTATTCCATACAATGTTGTTGGGTACATCTTTTAGGGTACATTGTCTCAAGATAGGATCATTGGATATGTACTCTGGTATCCACTGGTAGCAGAAGTACATCTTCCCCAGGAAGGACATAATTCCTTTCTGGTGGACAGGGGGTGCATGCCATAAATCAATTTTATTTTGTCAGGTGATATGCGACGTATACCTTTGGATACCATATAACCCAGACAAGTCACCTCTTTTTGGCAGCACTGACATTTTTACAATAAGGTTTTGTGTCCTCTCTCCTGGAGGTGGTTTAGCAGAGCAGTGTCTTTTTCACAGGTCTCAAGTGATGGAGATGCCACAAAGAGGTCATCAGCGTACTGCAAGATGACGCTACCACCTTCCAGGTGTAGGCTGTCCAAGTAACTCTTTATTGCCTACGCATAGATCATGGGACTCTCAGTGAAGCCCTGGGCTAATCATGTTAAAGTATACTTTTTTCTTTTATTGAGAACGCAAAGAGGAACTCACTTTCTGGATGAACTCTAATGCTAGAAAACGTAGAGGAGAAATCTGGGCATGTTTTCAACAATCCTGCCTCATTTTTGCGTTTTGCCTAACCTCTGAGTTCACTTGCTAAAGAACCTTGTTTTTAGTCATATATACAGCTATATTCCCTTTAAGCTTGTCAAAAACTGCAGTTCTATCATTTCTAAGCATGCACAAAGTCCAACACCATCCTACACCATCTCCCAACACAGACACCGTTCCCCAAGGAAATGTAAAATCCTTAGTTTTGGGTAAGTCCTGAAGGTGTTTGTCCATGGGGCCCAAATATTTAGGGTAGAAACCTGATGCTACAGCTATAGATGTGTGGTTCTGAAGCTGGCACATGAGCTAACCTCTCTTTCTGTGGTCCTAGCTCAATGCTCACTGCCTACTGTGAACCCTTCTTTGCCTACATACAATGGGTACTCTAGCAACTCCATTGTCCAGTAAAAGTTTTTATCTGCAATATAGGCATACCATTCAGGCTCTGGCCCTGCAAAAAATGCTGCAATACAGTTACCGGGCCCTTCAACTTCAATAACTATGCGACCAAATCAATTTCAATGTCAGGGCTATATTTAAACAGTTCTTTAAAAATGCCATTTTAGAAATCTCCCTGTAATTGAGTCCACTGGTTTTGTGTGGAAGAGAGAGACAAGACTGGGGTTTCACGTAACACAAAATCCTCCCTTAATTTGCAAGCAGTTAGCACTCTATTAGCCAATTCTAATGTGTCCTCTGGTACTTGTAAGTAAATCCCATTTTGTGAAAATATAATGTTGCATGCAATTTGCGGAGATTGATGGATGCATCTGGTGACAATAGCAACTGATGGGTCAGTTTATAATCATCAACAGATATTGATAGGGGTTCTGTTAGCTCTTTATGCATACGCGTTCCATTCACAGCCACAGTGGTCACTTTCTGGCTACTGCTGGCACCTAATTTGTACCTGACTGCTGATATGGTTGCCCCACTGTCTATCAAGAAATCAAGCTCTTTACCTCCTACCTTAATTGGAAACATGAGATTCTCATCGGGCGTGTCTGATACCTTCATCATATAAAACACTGGGCTAGGGTTTATGCAATTTGTGCCGCAGGCCCTCTCCGCGTTGTCCTATGCTGATCCTTGTTATCTCTGGAAAGGGTTCCTCATGGAGTGCTGTGTCTCATGGATGCGCCTGGAAATGGGTGGTGCTGATGGCTGGACCTCATTCCTATCCAACCTGTCATTCCTATAATTTCTATCATATCTGTCATTTCTATCATTTCTGTCGTTTCCCCATCTGTCTCTCCTTTCTCTCTCCTTTTATTATTTCTACACAGTCTCCCCCAGTGCCCTTACTTCCAGCAAACATAACATTTATCCCTACTCTTCTCTGGTATCATTGTCCTCCATCCTGTCTATGTTGCGTCCCCTTGTAGTACATTCCCTCTGGGCTCTCTTCTCTTTGCTGTTGCTGCAACATCATGTCTTTGTCACTTTTAGCTGTGTCCTTCTTTACCTTGAAAATAAAATCCCTTTTCATATTTATCAAAAGCATGCACAATTCTTGATATCCTTTAGAAGACCAATCAGGGTGGCACAGTTTACAGCTATGGCCTACATTCTTTAGAGCCCGCGTGGCTAGCGTTATATGCCTCTGTTGTCTGTGGTACCCCTGCACTATTATCCCATGCTTCATAGTACCTTAAAAATGTAATCAGCCTCTGACTTGTCTGAATTCTGCAATGTGGCCGTAAGCTGAGAAAAATCACCATGTTTCACTGCTAAGCCATTAATTGTCCCTTACAGACTCTAACTAATCAATCATCATACGTTCTGTGACATTTTTAGTCAGTACTGTCCAATCTCTTTCCTGTGGAATTTTAAATGCACATTTTACCAATGGCCTTCTGCTCCCATATCCAATCTTCAGTAACATTTCTACATCTCTAGGAAGGGGGGGGGGATAAGCAATTCACTTTTTATGAAGCCATTCATAATATTTAACACTGGCTGTAAACAAATCTGGAGCGTCCTTGGCCATCTGAGCTACCTCCAAGGGAGTCCAGGGCTTTAACATCGCTGTCCCCCCAAAACTATTTTTGATGCCATTGTTTTAGTGTTCAGTAGTATTTCATCAGTAAAGGTGTATTCACCCTTTCCTGTATGCGCTCATGTGAGTGGCCGTGTAAATATTAGTTGTTCCCTGTTATCTATCTTATCCTGGAGTTTATAAACGGAGCATTGTATTTCCTCCCTGTCAGTGTTCACCTCCTCCTGGAACTTGTCTGCCTCCCTTCTAAGTTGAGCTAACTGCTCGCATTCCTCCTCGTTGTCCCTTTCTTCTGCACTGTGGCCTAAATCCTCCCCCGGGTGAGAGGTTGAAGTTGGAACCGGGGTTTCTAAAGCATGTGGCATATCCCCTCCAAATAATAGGTGTTCGTTCAGGACTGGAGTTCTGAAACTACTTTCTCTGGTGATAGCTGGCATGCCTGTTGCCCTGGTTTAATCCCCTTCCAGGGCTACATGAAAATAAGGGGCACGTGTTAAACCCGCTGGTAAAGCGTGTGTCTGTGCGTGTGTGTTGTTCCTCTCAGATTGTAAGTAGGGACCTGAAAGAGATGGATAAATAGAAGGTGAGAAGGTGGGGTTGTAAAATGAGATACTGGAGGGACAGTCCCTGCAGAAAAGATGCTTCGTTTCTGCACTGGGTGATCCTTCCCATTGCTGTCTCTACCTGCAAGCTAGGAATTGAATTCACCACTGGCATTCAATCTCTTTCTTTTCCTTCCTTCCTCAGCTAAGAACAAAATCTCCTCCTCAGTCAATGCACTCCCAGATACTTGCTCACCATCTGTTTCTTCTCCTAGTTTGACAAAACGACCTTGAGGCTTAGATGCCTTAAACAGTTTATCCAATTTATTTATGTCAATATGCACATGTGTATGCATCCAGATGCACTGCAGAGCGGCAGCCATTTGTGAAGGAGAAGTGTTCGCAATTGCTCTGACCCGGTTTACTTCAGCTGTCATAAAGCCACAGTGTTTGCACAATGACAGAAAATGCTGCTCTGTTAGCACACAATTACTTAGTTCTAATAGACGTTGGGTATATGTTGTGGGCCAATCTTTCCCCAGTTCTAATTCCTTTTTCTTATTCGGTGTTGCGCACTCATTGTTGCCCACCGCTACTGCAGAACAGCTCCCGGACTCTGTGCCAGAGACTGTAGCTTTGCATTTCCTTGGCCATTCTTCTTTGGAAGGAGAGCTTTCTTTTTAGCTCTTGAATGCCACTGGAAACAGTCACTCATATAATGCGAATCCCATGATGGGTCACCCCGTAATTCCATAGTCTCTGTCAAAAACGTAATATCATCTTTTTCAAGAGAGCCAATTTTAGGCCACCTCTCATTTCCTGTCCATGTTCACACTAGCATGTATAACGGGCTTACATATTTTAGACAATTCATCTCCTCTACTACCTGAGCTGCAGGGTTATCAGGAGGTCATTTAAACCCTTTCTTTCGTGCCAGGAGTTTAAACAAGTTTCTAGTCTTTTTCTGCATATGGGGGCTCACAACCTTCCTGTTTCCTTTAGAATTTCTGCTTCCCTTTGTGCCTTTCACTCACAATATGTACTTACACCCTGAAAGATAAACACAACAAAATGTATACTGCAAGAAAAGGATGTTAGGCAGTGGACAGAGAGAGAGAGAGAGAGAGGAGAGAGAAAGAAAAATCAACTGCTGTCGACAACTCAGAGACAACACTTAAAGCCAGTTTGCTATTCAATGCAGTAATACATTGCTTCAGCTTATGGTTCAAAGAACCCATTCTATGCGAGAATACAAGGAAAACACATCTGAACATCACCATCAGTCAACATATAATTCAAATAAAGTTATTGATCAATAACCATTTCCCTTTGTGCTCCGTTCAAAATCATTTCCCTGTGTTCCGGTATAATCTGATAATCAGATGGTCCCTTCGTCCCATTCCAGGAGGGTGCCTCAAGGGTTCCCAAATCCCCTCAGGCACAGGCTCTTCTGCATGGAAGTTACGATTCCCCGTAGGAATATGCCACTGCCAGCTAATCTTACTGGCATGGAGCAACTCATAATTAACTCCTCAGTCCCCTGTTTCACGGCTAGAGAGGAGGGTAGAATCTGCTCTATTCTAATTGTTCAAGGGCCACAGAGGCAAAGCACTTAGCTCCACTGGTGTGACACTCCACACTCCCCATACAGGACACCATTTGTCAGGGAATAACTCTTGTCACTTCCCCTAAGTAACAAATCTAAGACACCAGTCACAACAGGGGCTCAGGAACAGGAAAAATGTATTTGTAGGTACCAATGCTTGTTGGCCAGCCAAGGAAGGGTGGCAGACGTACACCTTGTGTATGCCATACAGACAGGCTCCTTCTTCTTCCAGTGACCAGCGTATGGGCCTTATATACAGTACAAAACTGCAGCACAAGCATAAACAAACAAGCATTGGCATAGCCAATAGGTCTTGCCTTTGGGACCTTATAAGTGTTCAGTTATCCAGCACAATATCCTTGGTGCAATAACATCAAGTGTTGCATGGCTAAACACTTATAAGGTCCCAAAGGCGAGACCTATTGGCTATGCCAATGCTTTTGTCGGGGATAAATTGTTAATCAGTTGGTTACTTGCCAGAATGGTAAGTGCTAAGCCGGTTGAGACCTGCTCATCCAAGCTAATTTCTCTAGAAGATCTTTCGATTTTGAGAAGACGGAGCTCGCTCGCGCCTCTGTCCTCACAGCGTACTCCTGCTTGTCAAGTCGAGGAAAGGTAATTCATAGCTGAAGAGCTTTTAAAAGGTCATATTACATGTGCCAGTAACCAATTTCACCTTTAAAAAGACGTGGACGACAATTAGCATGTATTAATGTCACTTTACAAAATGCATCCGCTTTCAAAACACAAGTGAAAATAACATTATGCTTGTAAAGGTAATTGACAAGAATGCTTCATAAACTGCTGCATTAAGAGAATTGGGATGTTTCTGGGTCATACATAGGCATCCCGTTTCTTCCGCAGAACAATGTATTCTAAGAGTAATCTTAGCAACAAAAGACAGAATATGGTCTCAAATTTGTTTTATTCTCCATGCTTTCTCTTTCATAATTCCGGTTAGAGCAAGTACCTTGGATGCAAGCAGCCCAAGTGTGACCTTGGTGGAAGTCCCTTAGTCAGGCATCAATTAGCGATGACAGAATATGGAGGCAGAGTTACCTGCTTCCTGCCTGTCCTACGGGAAGACCGGATGTGCCCCGGAGCAACACAGGCTTTGCAAACTGCACTCCTGTGGCATCGATGGTGCTGCCGGTGTTCTCGTCTCAGATTGCAAAACCCAGCAGCGAGAAACTGGCATTGTGGCGATTAACACTCTTGGTATAGATCCCGGTGTTTGTTTATCCACCAACAGCTCTCTAATTGGTTTAGCAAAAAAATGGGTACAGGCTGTGCGCGTCAACGTGGTTTAATTTGTAGTAGGGTTGTTCGAACGTGGTAAAGAGCAGTTTGAGAGATGAGAAGGCGATGGTCAGAGTTTGCAGGCTCCCCAGGAGCTTGGCTTGTTCAACAGTCACGGCAGAAACACTGGACTAACACCCCTTTGATATCTTGTTCTGATGCATGCTTTCAACACCGCTTCCGTGTTTCTTCACAGTATTTAAGAGATAGGAAAATCTAGTTCCCTTTTTGGTCGCTATTACATAAGATCAAATACTGCTAACCACGAAGAAAACAAGCAACACTACATACATGACCGTGAGAGGTATGGGTCAAGCGACAGAGCATAGCACCAGAACGGAATTTGGGGGTTGGGGTGAAAGAAATAATAGCTGCATCTTAGTGGAAAGTGGGCTGCCATCTTAATCTCAGCAACCCTTGGCAAGCAGAGCCAGGTCTGCAGTCAGTCTTGATGACTATCAGGTGCCAGTGTTACCGGCTAGCCCGTGGCTAAGATTTGAGGTAAATAGACACAAAAAAACAAGGAAGACATATAAAAAAGATGCCCTCTGGTAGACTCCTGAAAAGCAAAGAAAAAAGTAGCATCTGAAAAAAGCGCGCTAAAAGTAAAAAAAAAGTGTCGGCAAAAGTGAAAGCAAGTGAATCGCCAGACGTGCACGCGTTGCCATTGAAGGCAATGGAACGCGTGCACGTTTTTGGCTGAAAAGCCGAAGCGATTGCTAAAGGTCTTTTGCCTATGCAGCGCATGCGCACTGCGTAGGCGAGACCTAAAAAGGCACAGTGCCAAATAGGGGCAAACAAATAAAATGCAGCACAAGCATAAAATAAATAGAAGGAACAGTGCCAAATATGGGCAAACATATAGAAATGCCACACAAGCATAAAAGAAACAGAAACAGGTGTACAGTGTAGGCAGCTAAAGGAAGCTATGATCTTGCGTGTGGACTGTCCTGATGAGCTAAACTAACGTGGAAGACAGGAAAGCCATAGGGACTACTAAGTGGGGGTCTGCACAGCTGTTGAAGCTGTCCGGCAAGGTCAGAGTGGTAGCCTTGGACCTGGGCTGGAATACGATCTGAGAAGGAGGGGCTGGTTCACCATGGATGACCTAGCTGGCAGCTCCAGGTAGCTTGTGCAGATGAAGTGGGATAGCTCAGTAGGATAAGGCAGTGTGGGTGAAAATTGGAACTATGTTATCTATGTAGTACATACATGAAGGACGTTTCTAGTGAACCCCATTCTAGACTTCATAGTGTGGATGAGAGTTGGATGTTGAAAGGCAGTTGAGCGATTCAGCAGTATCAAGGGGCGGGGTTACCTTTCTCTGTGATCTTGAGGGCATTGTCCATGATATGTAAGTTGGCTGTCTCCGTGCTGTAGCTCAACCTGAAGCTGGAGTGGTAGTCATGCAGGAAATGATTGGCGTTAACATGAACTTAAAGTTGTGCCTGGATTGCTTTTTAAACGATCTTGCTGATTAAATGTACATAGTTGGTGCAGTGACTGCTTCATGTCAGGGCTCAAGGGCTCAACCCTTCTGCCTCCTGTGAAGCCCCGCATTCCTAACGCTGGTCTTTATTTCAATCAGCAGGTTTCATGAAAACACAAACTTCATGTTTTCATGAACACTGCCAGTGTGCAGGTCAGCCCTCTTTGCCTCATCTTCAGGATCCCGATGACAGGAGGTAGATGAGCTCATGCCTCAGGCAGCACATTATGCCTGCTAAAATGTGGTTGTCAGGGTGCATATCAGTGCATCCCTGAGGCCAATGGGAAGCCACATAGAGCAGCAGGGACAGGATCCCCAGCTCTGTCCCAAATTCGTATATGACTGTGCTTCAGTTCTATCAAGAAGCTGGGAAGAGGGATTGAGGTGGGGTCTTCCCTATTCATATCTACCCATGCTACTCTGGCTGGCTCCTCATTAGGAATTATGGCTTGCTGGTTCCAATGAAGTAGATTTCTGCTCTGCTGTGAAGGAAGCAGAGTAAGTAAAACAAAAATGTTGTTCCTTTGTTCGTGTATGCAAGTGTTTGTGAGCGGGTCTGTGAGTGACTGAACATGAATGGGATTCTCCCCAGTTTGTTTTACAAGGCATTTCCAATACTTTTAGCCTCTCACTTGACGAAGGTTTGTAACTCTTTCCTAGACACTACACGCGTCATGCCCTCTAAAATGGAATCCCTCTTTACTTTGATATTGAAGCCGGGTAAGGACCCCCAGGAGTGTGGTTCTTACTGGGCTAAAGCTCTGTTGAATAGCGATGTGAAGAGGTACACCAAGATCTTCACAGCTCATTTGAGTGTGGTTTGTCCAACACTGGTATCCCCAGATCAATCTGGTTTCATTAGAAACAAGTATACAGGCGATAATATCCGTCTGCTTCTCAGCGTAGAGAACAGAGCCTCTGCGGCAGGCGCACAACTTCTTCTGCTACCTTTGGATGTGGAGGAAGCCTTTAACAGGATATAAAGGAGGTTCCTCACTAAGCCACTCAACCAGACAGCCCTGGGTCCCCAAATGAAGACTTTCATCCTTGCTAATTATAAGGCCCCAACAACCAAGATTTGCATCCGCTTTCGTTTCTCTGACCCCATACATTTCGACCAGGGCACGCGCCAGGGCTGCCCTCTCTCTCCCTCGATTTGTGCTCTGATGATGAAGCCATTGTTCCAACACGTGATGGCCAATCCTGATATTACAGGCTGGGGGACAAGTTAAAATGGCCAATTATGCAGATTATTAATAAATTGAATTTGTAAGGTGCACAGCTACCCCAAGGGGTTTCCCGGTGCCGTCCTGGTAGGAAAGAGAAGTTACTGAACGAAAGAGGAATTAAGAGATTGAAAAATGATGTTCTCTGCTTTTTCACTAATCCCTAAGTCTCTTTCCCGGCATCAATGTCGGAGCGGGCCATTTCCAGAAGTTACAAAAGCGGGTGGTGATGGACGGAGCATCAGAACCAATCAAACACTCACACCCAGTCAACAGATCTGGGTTTGATCCATCACCGTTCTTTAGCCCACTCTGCCACCCCAGTTCAGACATGGCCATATGCAAATCAGTCTGACCCTGTGCCTCATGGGAACAGTCCAGCCCGAACTGCCAAGCCATGCCTTCCCTGGACCGGAAACAAGCTTCTTAGGACCGGTTTCTGGCATTTCAGCCGTCTTCAGCCAGGCTTGCTTGAATCCAGTGGCAAAGTGAGCAAGGGACTCACGTCTGAGCATACCCTGCCAATTTATGGCGAACAAAGCGGTACAAAAGGGGGTGGTGATGGACGGAGCATCAGAACCAATCAAACACTCACACCCAGTCAACAGATCTGGGTTTGATCCATCACCGTTCTTTAGCCAACTCTGCCACCCCAGTTCAGACATGGCCATATGCAAATCAGTCTGACCCTGTGCCTCATGGGAACAGTCCAGCCCGAACTGCCGAGCCATGCCTTCCCTGGACCGGAAACAAGCTTCCTAGGACCGGTTTCTGGCATTTCAGCCGTCTTCAGCCAGGCTTGCTTGAATCCAGTGGCAAAGTGAGCAAAGGACTCACGTCTGAGCATACCCTGCCAACTTATGGCGAACAAAGCGGTACAAAAGGGGGTGGTGATGGACGGAGCATCAGAACCAATGAAACACTCACACCCAGTCAACAGATCTGGGTTTGATCCATCACCGTTCTTTAGCCCACTCTGCCACCCCAGTTCAAACATGGCCATATGCAAATCAGTCTTACGCTGTGCCTCATGGGAACAGTCCAGCCCGAACTGCCAAGCCATGCCTTCCCTGGACCGGAAACAAGCTTCCTAGGACCGGTTTCTGGCATTTCAGCCGTCTTCAGCCAGGCTTGCTTGAATCCAGTGGCAAAGTGAGCAAAGGACTCACGTCTGAGCATACCCTGCCAACTTATGGCGAACAAAGCGGTACAAAAGGGGGTGGTGATGGACGGAGCATCAGAACCAATGAAACACTCACACCCAGTCAACAGATCTGGGTTTGATCCATCACCGTTCTTTAGCCCACTCTGCCACCCCAGTTCAGACATGGCCATATGCAAATCAGCCTGACCCTGTGCCTCATGGGAACAGTCCAGCCCGAACTGCCAAGCCATGCCTTCCCTGGACCGTAAACAAGCTTCTTAGGACCGGTTTCTGGCATTTCAGCCGTCTTCAGCCAGGCTTGCTTGAATCCAGTGGCAAAGTGAGCAAGGGACTCACGTCTGAGCATACCCTGCCAACTTATGGCGAACACAGCGGTACAAAAGGGGGTGGTGATGGACGGAGCATCAGAACCAATCAAACACTCACACCCAGTCAACAGATCTGGGTTTGATCCATCACCGTTCTTTAGCCCACTCTGCCACCCCAGTTCAGACATGGCCTTATGAAAATCAGTCTGACCCTGTGCCTCATGGGAACAGTCCAGCCCGAACTGCCAAGCCATGCCTTCCCTGGACCAGAAACAAGCTTCCTAGGACCGGTTTCTGGCATTTCAGCCGTCTTCAGCCAGGCTTGCTTGAATCCAGTGGCAAAGTGAGCAACGGACTCTCGTCTGAGCATACCCTGCCAACTTATGGCGAACAAAGCGGTACAAAAGGGGGTGGTGATGGACGGAGCATCAGAACCAATCAAACACTCACACCCAGTCAACAGATCTGGGTTTGATCCATCACCGTTCTTTAGCCCACTCTGCCACCCCAGTTCAGACATGGCCATATGCAAATCAGTCTGACCCTGTGCCTCATGGGAACAGTCCAGCCCGAACTGCCAAGCCATGCCTTCCCTGGACCGGAAACAAGCTTCCTAGGACCGGTTTCTGGCATTTCAGCCGTCTTCAGCCAGGCTTGCTTGAATCCAGTGGCAAAGTGAGCAAGGGACTCACGTCTGAGCATACCCTGCCAACTTATGGCGAACAAGAAGGTGGCATGATCCAAAATAAACCCTCAGAAATCACAGTCAATGCAGATGGCAATCAATGTGGAGGACAACGGATTAAATCTCATCCGGATAATGCTTTTGTCTGGCCCCTGCTGGAGTGGACTATCTTGGAGTGGTTATCCCTCCCCAAGTGACAAAAATGTTTAATCGCAATGTGTCCCGGCTTCTGATAGACCTTGGCAAAAACCTATATAGATGGGGTGAACTTGAGATCTCATGGGTGGGCAGGATATATTGCGTAAAAATGAACCACTGGCTGAGACTGTTCTACCTGTTCTCTTCTCTACTGGTGTAGAGCCCTGCAGGCACTCTGAAGCCCATAACATAGGATCTGTGGTCTTTTATATGGGGCAACAAACCCTAGTAAATCACTATATCCCTCTTGGTCAGAAGCCTAGAGGAGGGGGTATGGGTGTGCCTTATATTGGAGGCTGCCTTCTAGTGGCTCATTTGACCTCAGTCTTGGCGTGGTGCTCCCCTGATGGGGGCAAACCTTAAGCTCTCCTAGAACAGGAGTACTGCAGGCCGCAGCTTCACCAGCTGGAATGGCTGCCCCCTAAAGTGCAGTGAGTTAGGGGTCCAATTTGTATAATGATTGAGACAACCCTACATCATTGGAATGTTGCAGTTCAAGCTTGAGGATGATGACTTACCCTTCCCCTCTCACCCCGGTGATTGGGAACCCTGATTTCCCACCCAGCATGATGGATAGGGGATATCTTGCATGGGCAGAGGCTGAGACTCTCTGACTGGTACAATTGTCTGATAATGGTGCCCCAAAGTCCAGGGATTAATGTGCCAATGACTTTTTGCTTCGTCCAAAAGACTTGTATAGGGTGACACAGCTCTTATACTGAGCTTGCAGGACAGAGGTCTGGGCCTTGGGGTGGGGGAAACCACAAAGATTGAGGATATGTTCTCTGACAGCGACACAATGAAGATGTTAGTGAGGCACTATAAGGACCTTGAGAAATGCACCCCGCTCTCAGATCTCGCAAATACCAGAAAATGGTCTGAGGACCTCGGGCTCGACCTGACTGAGTCTCCAGCATAAAGCCAATGCCTTTAAGGTCATGCTTAGGTGGTACATGACCCTGGTCCACCTCAAGGCAAATAAACACCAGTTCAGATGACTGCTGGAGGGGAGGTGGGGGGTGGGAAGTTTACATACACATGTGGTGGGATTGCCTCTGGATTATTCTGTTCTAGTCCCAGGTGCTAGAGACTATGAAAGACATAACTACTTCACAGTATCGAAGTTCTCTTGGGTTTGATGGACGACGAGGGTTGGAGCCCCACCTGCAAACTACTAACCTGCTTATTATTGGCGGTCTGGTTAGTGGTGGCCCAGAGATTAAAAGGCCTGTCCCTGCCGACCATTCAACTGTGGTGGTCCAAAGAGTGGACAGTCCACGCACTGGAGAAGATTACTGCAACGCTTAGGGACACACTCCAGACTTGTGTTAAGGTATGGACCTCCTTCCACACGTTTGTTAAGAGGGGCACAGGTGCACCCCGCCCCCCGGACTTGGTGCACTGGGCGGAGATACTCAACAAACTCCTTTTGAACGACAACAAGTCTTATCTCTGAGACTCTGGGGGAGACCCTACTCCAGAGGTAACGCAGATGACGGATAGGTAGATCAAACAGCGAGATTGGACAATGTGACCTCTATGTCCCAGGGGGTTGTACCCATGTGTGAAAATGATCTATATTGTACTATCCCGATGCACCAGTTAGTGAGTGCTCTTGTACAAACTGTGCACTGGCAATAACCTTTGTGAGCTTGTTAAAACTTTACAGTTGTTTAAGAAGGTGAATGGAATTGAGTGAAATTGTTAGTGTGTTTATGAGTGTCAATGAGAGTGAAAGTGAGTGAGAATCTGAGTTTGAGAGTGTATGAATAAGTGAAAGTGAGTATGAAGGACCTTGAGTGGAGTGAGTTGGAAGGAGTGAGTGATTGGAGGTTATGACAGGGAGTAGAAGTGAGTCAGGGGCGTAGTTGTCAATGGTGCAGCAGGTGCAGTTTCACCAGGGCGCAGTCAGTCAGTTTGAAGGGGTGAGTGTGTGTGTGTATATAAGTGAGAATGTGAACCAGTGAGTGTGAGTATGTCTATGTGCCAGTAACAGTGAGTATGAATGAAAATAAGTGAGAGAATGTGAGTTATAGTGCGTGAGGGGGGAAGAGAGTAGTGTGAGTGCAAGTGAGTTTGTGTGAGACAAATTCGGAAACAAATGGGGTGAACTCCTGGCAGGTAGTACGCCTCACCACTTTCAAAGATCACCATCTGCTACTGCCATGATGGGCTGGTAGATAGCAACTTCGACAATATTTAGTGTAGGTTTGTTCAGGAGTGAGTTCTGTGCAGATGCCTCGAGTTAGAAGGGGGCGAAGACAAAGGTGAGTATGGGTGAGATAACTTCTCTGGTGAGATTTACGATGAAGGAAGATGGTAGGACACCATCTGTATAAATTGTAGTTTTAAGGGAGTTAAGAATGTCAGTGAAGTCTGTGAGAGCAGTCGCGTCCTGCATGACTCGTGGGTGGAGGGGTGGGTGGATCGCATGGGGAGGGGGGGGGGGTCGCACAGGTGTGGGTTTCATTTAATTGTAAAAAATATATAAGTAAACGTACCTTTCGGCCGACCGGGGCCCGCGTCTTCTTTGCTCTCCTGCTCTCCAGGAACAGGAGTGTTGAGTTTTAAAGGGGTTAGCCCAAAAAACCTACCCGACCCTGGGTCAATAATACAGTATATTATGAAGTTGGTCATGGTAGTATTATTCGTAAGGCGTTTATGCTGGAAAGAAAGCATTCACCGCTTACAAATTCATAATGATTCAAAACAGGAATTTAATTCCATCAAGTATATAGGCATTAAATGCAATATAACATCAAAGCATTACTGATTGGAATTACATTTGCTCCATATAAAGGTAGTGCATTCAGTATTTACAGTGCTCTTGTCGTGAAGGAGAGGAAGGGTAGGGTTAATGGTAGTGAATCGGTGAGTGAGGGACAGGGTAAAGGTATAGTGACATATATACATTTGTAGTTGCAAGGAACTGAACCTTTCCAGCCTAGTATAGGTCAGTTGTTCCCATGTTTACACATAGCTCAAAAATACAATTTGTTACAATTATTCTGTTCTTTGAGCTTGTAGAGAGATAGTAGATAATCTACGTTTCGACCCCTATTCTAAGATGGTGATTTGCTCCTCATAGTGGGGTCTTCGTCAGGATCAGGCTAGGAAGAGCACTGGTGTGGGGAAGGACGGTCAACGTTCGTTCCCTCGTGGGCTTTGGAGTAGCTCCAATGTTTATGACAGAAATGGCTAGCGGGGTATTGATTCTCCAACTGTATCGGATCTACAGTGGGAGAATCAATACCCCGCTAACACTCTAAATACATAACTGAGCCTGTATTATCAACGTCTTTTCCTCTGGTCGACGGACCTAAAGTTGAGAAGATGATGGCAATTATTAGTACTATCTATCTATCTATACCGCTGAAATAATCACAAACTCAGTGTAAAGTTAACAGTGTTTATCGCAAAATAATGTGAAGATAAATGCTCATCAGGTACAGGTTTACAAGGCAAACAAAGAATCAATCACAGAGAGAGAGAGAGAGAACATTTTCAATGCCAACAGTGGCAAACTCATATCAAAGTGAACAAATGCACATAAAGGAGTGTATAGGCGGAGAGACAAAAGTTTCAAAGCCAAAAATACATTTGCAATGATTACACAAAGTACGAATCATTTAGCTATACTAACCTAAGAATATCTGAAGAAAACTACCCCTCTGGCCAGAGGAATAGCGGGGGTTCCCCGAGTAAAGATTCAGGGAACAAAAGATAGAGCAGGATACAGCTTTCAGGTCAGGAATCAGGAGACAGGTAGGCCTCTATCAGCAAACCTACGGACAGCGACGATCTACCTCTAATTCTGAGCATCACCAACCAGCTAAACAGCAGCCCCACCACACCCCTCAGGACACCTCAATTATACCCTAAAAACGTACATGCCCAACCCACATCTGTAGAATTTTTTTTTCAGAAACTCGGTCTCACATTGCCTAATTTAGGGGGTGTTCTATCACACCACCATAGTCATGTTCATAATTTTCACTGCGTTCTTTGTAGTATACATTTCACATTACGTTAACCACGTTTCATGAATACACATTTCCTCCAACAAGTAAAATGTTGCAAGTCTGTACACTTCCATTGTTTGCCACTGCAGTTTGCGCAGAAGAAGTTTATACATTTGCACTTGGTCCCACAGCCATCCTTCCGTTACTTGGCAGACACAAAATAATCCTCGAAGGTTATGAGCCTTTGCCTTCTCCATTCTCTCTGAGCTCGATTTTCATTTCATTTATGCGTATTTATTTTCTCTTTAACACTCGATAGACATGCAAAGATGTAGGCCCACGCTTACTTGGATGAATGAGACACAGGCATTATTAATTTCATGAAATATATTTCTCACTGTTTACCACCCACCATTGTACTAGTCCACGTTATATTTCTAGCAAGAGCATTAATGTGCACCAGCGGCATTTTTTTTTTTATTCCAAAAGCAGAACGCAAATGCGGCCTAGTCTTTCATGCATTAATCCACGCATTAGTGCACACATGCGCGAATGCATTTCCCCATATTTTTGTGTTTTTGCACGTTATTTTCACAGCACGCTGTTAGTAAATGTTACGGAGGAGTTTATCCGAGCAGGTTTTATTTTCTCAAAACCCTGCTCCATCACAACTAAACATAAGATGGTAATAACGGAAAGTTATTACCGTTTTATGTTTCTGCTTCTCGCACTGCGAGAAGCTGTGGGGCAACGCTCCTCCGCCCTAGTGGAGGAGCCGCCCCTGTGTGAGAGACATGGGTTTGAAGGATGACCAATGTGGGATGCATCAAGGAGAGGTGTGTGTTAGAGGAGAAGCTGGCTAGGTGTTGTCCATGTGCTTTGGGGTCTTCTGTATTTTTTAAAGGAATTTGAGGGTGATGGCTTTGCACGTGTCCATGGAGTGTGGGACAGCAGGGTCCGGCTTAGGGAGATTGTGACCTAAGCGCAGCAAGGAAATCTGACCTTCAAAGTTAGGCTGGCAAAATACACATTTTTCCGGACCTAGAGCAGGGCCTCCCTGTTCCAGAAATGGGAGCTGCAACAAAAATAATTTGTTATAGAGAGGGTACAAGGCATTCTTGTGGTATCCTGCAGGTCTGAAGATACAACATAAGGGGAAGCAATTTCATATTTGTTCACCCGTTCTGGGACAGTTCGTGACTTCTTTGATTCCCTGTGTAATTACTGAGCTGCCCGCAGGGTTAATTCCCATCACTAGTTCATTGTTGTGTGATAGAATGTTCCATTTCATTAATTCTGGAGGATGTTTTCCTTCGGTTCTGTGGTACAGAGAGCTCGACCAGAGATGTCCGACCTTTTTTGTTGTTGCAGTTTTACATAGCGCGAACTCGACCCGAAGGAATCAGGGCGCTTTACATGAGCACCAGTTGCGTCACAGACAGACACATTCATTTTGTGCGGCACGAGGAGATTATGTGATTTTCCCAGAATCACAGGATGCTGAGCGTCCCTGCCGAGACTCGAACCCGGTTCCCAGGCTTCGAGGTCTACCGCTCTAGCCGTTTGGCAACATCCTCTCTCCAAACATTTTTAATCGGGGCTTATAAATCCTTAAATATATCACTGAGTATACACGTTTGCCCATTTGGACCTCTCACTTTTCTCTTCCTACCTGTCCCAGGCCAGACACTGGGCTTTAAGACCCTGGTGCAACATTCATGGAGTTTGTTTACCAGTGAGGGTATATGAATTGGAATTTTGGAGTTAATGTCCTCTAAAGAAAGACCGCTCAGCCCGGAAGGTACTGGGCCCGAAGCAGGATGCAAACGACATAATACATGCAATATTTCAGATGAAATCCAAATTTAGATTGTAACACCTGATCATTATTACCTTCAAAAACTATGTTTTTTAAAATGTTTTTCCTCCATAGCGCAAGACATTTAAAATCCCCTTTACTAATATCCACGCACATTGCATTTGAATATTGTACCATTTCGTTTGTGTCCAATTAGGTTATAACATGTATTTACTGGGCCAATAGGAAAAGTGGAATTACCTGGTGCAGATGTACACTGACATATAATGCATGCAGGTTTGTAGCCTGTAATAATAATACCGCAGCTGGCATTAAACTCGCATGCATGGCACGCCCTGGCACCTGGAAAACAGGAAACGCATCCTTATCTGACTGCTAACTTTTGAAAATCCCATGACTCCATCTTCCTAGGAGTGTCTCTGCCATGGCCATTCCTAGCTGTGTTCCAGCTGCCTAAAGTTACCGGGCAGCTCTTCTGCCCAATCTGAGGGTGCCCTGCACCATATAACACCATCATTTGTGCAGAAGAGCCAACCGGCACCAAGAACCAACTGGGCAATAAAGACACCAGAGCACATCATGCATATGTTACTTTCATCCTCCATGCATTAAGCACTCTCAACAACACTATCACTACATGCGAAAATAGTTCCACATCGTTGGATATCAGCGTAGCTGTAGATCAATCCAATTTTTATTTTCTGTACAAAACACAACAGCCGACGCGCGTTTCGCCCCTTTGGGGCTTCCTCAAGGCTCTCCAGTAGTCCGACTCACACCTTGTATAATCAATAAATACTGCCAATAGTTTTACTTCTAACCAAGCGTCTCCTATGTCCAAGATGCTAATTATTGTATTCTCGATATGTTTGCCATTCGTAACTCCACTTTGTGTCCCAAATCTTAGCGCTGTAACTTCAACAATCTCCTAGAGCCATAATAAGTTCCATCAGACAGTTCACTTGTCTCATTCGCAACGTTGGTGTTTCTCCGAGTTCCGACCAAGAACCAACTGCATGGGCACCATGGCCCGTGCCTTGACCGACTGAGGAAGCCAACATTTCCCAGAAAGTAACTACTACTGATGGCATTGGAGGTCGTCAGAGAAGAGGCCAGTGTAATGCCCCCTGTGGGTGGAGACTGGAATAGAGGGATGAACAAGGACATGACAGAGAATGATAATGGATCACGGACAACGTGAACGCCTTTTCTTCACTTGAAGGAGTCTGTCCCCTGTGGGCTGCTCTGCACCTGAGCTCCCAGTGGAGCTGCAGGAGGAGTCCATAAACTCCCTGAATCTTGCAGGCCTGGGGACCTCCCAGGAGGCGCCGAAGCCAGACGATGGAAGAAGCTGTTAAGTGTATGCACCATCCATAGTTTGACACATCTTGTAGTTAGTCCCAAAAATACAAATGGGACATCTAGTATATGACAGGATGAGCAGCATGTTTATTGTTTGTAAGTGCTGTCTAGATCTAAGGCTAATAACAGTGATGGACTAAGAAGGATGGGTCCACAGTATCCATACTACACAAATCTACCAGGCTAGGCTGGCTACTACATGGACCATGAGTACATGTTAAAGTGCTAAACTGACAAGGACCTGACTTGGCAGTTCAGGATGGACTGATCCTATTGGAGCAGGAACTAGACTGATTTGCACATGGCTGGGTGCAAACTGATGTGGCATGGTGGGCAAAAGAACGATGGACTGGGATGCTGCCCCCGAGTGATTGTCAGTGGTTAGACATTTTGCAAGAATTTCTCCCATCACTTTGAGTGTTACGTGCTAAAGTGCTTCATCAAACCCTGATTGCTGAATGCGACCGGACAGGCATGAAATGGTACCTTGAATGCATAGTATGCACATCACTGCTCCAAGCAGCTAGGAGGCCCCGGTATGTCGCAGGGACAATGTCTGTGTAATGAACACAATACTACTGTCAGCGTAGGCAGGCCATTGGAGGCACCAGTTCATGGAGTAAAAAGGCCCTTGACGGTAAAGTAGAACAACGTGTCACGGTACACAGCATTTATGTGATGCCATCTGCGCCTAAGGTGAACACCTGAGGTTTAGAAGCAATATGTGACAATAATAGACTAACTGAGATCATCTCATCTATCCACAATGCACTTCTTGTTGTGTCCCGTGATTGTACCATCGCAATTGACTGATCCGCTGGTCCCCTCAAAGGATGAGACTGTACAAGAAGTGGAGAAAGAAAAACAACTGCCACCAGCAAGCAATACTGCCCCCCTTGTGTGCAGATCCAGGAGAAGAGCAGTTAGTGTTGCAGCAGCCTCTTTCAGATTCATTACCTGGAATCTCCAGTACCCTTGCACCAGCTGGGACAACCACCACTCATGCACGGGTGGGTACAACCACCATAACTTGTTCTCCCGCTGCAGCAACCTCCACCGATACTGCTACGGATAACCTTGCCCCGCCTCTGCTTCCACTGCTCTGTGTCCACAGGAGGCACACGTCCCTGTGTCGAGCCTGATATCATTGACGTTATAGAGGGGGATCAGGTTGCCCCAGCAAATACCCTTTCCTGAAATGCTCCGCAAAATATAAGGTGTAGAACATAGTGGACGCCATTGAACCAGCTGACGTTCCTTTGGCATCTTCCCATGCAGGGCACCCTTCTGTAGCTGGTATGGCTGTAGTGGACATGAGGAGCACACTCATTCAAATGGTACAGAGGCTGGCTATTATGGAGGCTGCACACACCACCATACTTCGGCAGCCCAATACAATGCCAAGATAATGTTGATTCTCATAGGTTTACTGCATAGAGAATCAGGATTTTATTAAAGACAAGGAGGTTAGCATTACAATACAGGGATGAGGGACTGCTTGAGGGACTTGGTGGCAGTCCAAACGCTGGAGCCAAGGTCAGCTACACAACGCTGTATCCAGCAGAGGCAGGCATTAGGAAGGCCCAGCGACTTCATGTGATATGGCTGGAATCAGAGCAAGCAAACGGTTGGGTCATGTAGAGTAGGACCATTGCAATCCATAACCTAGTTTCCCAAGTAGATCAAAGACAATTAGCCAAACTCCAGGGATAGAATTGGACCGTGGTATGCTGCGAATGGTAGATAATGCCTACCAGTTCCCAGGACAGGCCAGGGACGGCAGCACCACCAGTCTCCCAGCCCATTCACATCCTCACCTTCCCATTTCACTCAGGAGGTGTTCCTGCAGACCTTGCAGAAAAGCTGCCTGTGCTGCTCAAATGACCAGAGCTCCGCACACCCATGCAACGAAGGAGGCTTCTTAGGGCGACAGTGTATATACATGGATTTTTTGTAACGTTGTAATATATAGGTTTTATTGATGGCATAGTTAAGGGTGGGGTGGGATAGGATAGGATAGTGTTGACAGTGAATGCTAGTGCTAGGGAGGAAACTAGTATTGGACACCTAGGGCTAATTTAAGAACAGCATGTAGGAGGTGTTGATGTGTTGTTTGGGGGAGGGGAGGGTAGAATAGCGTGGTTAGAGGACAGGGTTGTTGGGATTTAGGGTGGAATCTAGGATAGTGCAGTGAGAGAAGGAGATTTCTATTCTAATACATTTTAATGGATCCAATGTTTGGTGTGAAGTACTATTGTGAGAGTGTATATTAATAGTTACATATAATGGATTCTCTGATGCATGTGGCATTGGCATTCTGACACTGTTCGCCTTGTCCCATTTGTACATGTTATGCACCAGTGCTTCAGTTTTCTTAGACAATATCCCTCTCCGCTGGTGTTGGCGCAAGTTGCATCACTGAAATTTCATATAGAATGCAACACAGCAGTGTGATGTTAACAACTACAACTGCCGCATATGCCAAGGCACCACCAATGCACTCTAGGTATTTGCAGTAGCCTTCCAAATGTCCAAGCACAAGCTGAACGGTGTTGTACATACTGGAGAGTGAAGCTGTAGAACAGTTCTGGCTCAGTTGCAGGATGATGTAGCAAGCTGATCAGCCATCATCAGGATGGACATACTAGTGTTCCTCAAGGGGAGAGACAGCTAAATGACGCGTTAGTATAGCAGCGTAGAGTACTGACGTACAGATGGCCATGATTCATAGTTGACATGTGAGACACCTGTCTAATACATGTACCATGTGTGATATTTGCCTCTACATTAGTATTAGGATCCAGGCAAGGCACACCACCTTGGATTCCCCTAGGTCTTAAGTTTTCAGAAATGTCCAGGGTTGGTGAGGTTCTCTGTTTGCAACCCATAGCAGAGTCTGAATGCTGAAGCCACACTCATGGAAAGTGAGAAGAAACTGGGTGTCTTTTTAATAGGAGCAAATATTGGTACTTTTACCTTATAACAAGTGCAATAGAACACTTCAATAGCAATGATCTCCTCATATATCAGCTACAGAGTTGAAAAATAGCAGGCCGCGTGAGAGTCTCTGGCCATGATCTTCCACAAAGAGGATATTTGGTGTTTTAAGTGTAGTTTTTACATTTAGGGAGCATTTTAGGTATGCAATATTCTGGATCCTTACAGGCCACACCACCCTGGATTATCTGGATCTCTAGAGTTCAGAAATACCCAGGGTTTGTAGGGTTTCTGGGGTGCCGTTCGTCTCCTAGGCCTGAATCCCAAAGCTATCTCCTTTGGAAAGAGGGCGGAAATTTGATATTTCGTGGCACAGTTTTGATAGTTGCATAATTCCAGTAGTTACTGAAATTGTATAGACTGTCTTCAGACAGCAGGACTGTTGGACAGGTTACACACACCCTATAGGATTGGGTAATAATAAAAACCATTAGATTACGTCAATCATAGGAGCTGAGACCTTGGACAGTAGATTTATCTCAGGTTATTTTAGAAGCTCAAACCGCAGGGCACTGCTTCAGGAAACACAAACCTAACAGGGTGACACATCAGATGACAGGACTATATCTCACTTTACACAGATTGTAAAAAGGCCCCTAAGTCTATATGAATTCTACAGCCATTCGTTGTGCATGCAACTGCCCTCTCACCTGGCTATCCACCTGTGTGTGCTTGTGTCTGCTTGACTGCTTGCATGTTATCTGGAACCGTATACTTCTCTCTAAGGATGCTAATTCTTTCTATGTGAGCCTACTGTGTGCATGTGTATTGTAGTCAATGAATACGTGTCCATGGGCAATTGCATGCCTGGCGGTCTCTGCATGGGTGGCAGGACATCTCTGGGTATTTGCGTGTCTATGTCATCTTGTCTATGTGCCTGAGGTACTGTAGGTGTGTCTCTGTCTACACATCTGAGACTGATGTTACCTTTTAATTAGCCCCTTCCCCATTAAACTCCTAAAAAGCCAGGAAACCGGGGATGCCTTTTGCTTCCAGCTCTCTTTTCTCTGCAAAATCTCCCTCTAAAAGGGACTCAACACAGAGCCCATGCCAAGCCCCCCTGGACTACTATAATATAGGCTGTCCTTGCCAAGAAACTTACAGTCATTCTCCAGAGGCTGTAGAACCCGACAGTCCGGCTGACAGCAGAGTTATTCTTGATGATAGATACATGCTCAGATATCTGACAGCAGCACTATCCTTCAGGGTACAGAGATGTATTGCCCCAGCTATCAAGCAGGAGAGTAATCCAAGAGTTTACGTATGAGCCACAGGCCCATCATTTAATAGCGCTTTCTGACAAGGTAAATCATTCCTACAGATTGAGTCGATAGAACTGTCTCAGCACATACAGGCTGAAGAGCTTGGAGCAGACCTCAAACAGCAGAGCTATCCATCTGATGACTTTGACTTTACAATAGTAGGTCTCAAATAGTATGACTCGTTATGCAGATTTTGAAAGCCCAGTTTTGAGAGGAGATATCCCATAGGTCGCTCTATATTTCAGGATGAGGAAGCAGAGCTATCCCTGATCTCACGCAGATCTTTGCGGCTCCTGTACGGCTCAGCTAGATGGTCCATTAGAGTACATTAATCTCAGTGCTTCAGGCACATCTCAGACAGCAGAGCTATCACTCAGGTGAAAAAGACCATATACGCTTGATAAAGCAATGCAGTGACCTACGTCAAACACACCTTACAAGCTTCAGGTAGCAGCCCCTCTATCACTAAGGGTACATGTATTCTGTGAGCCACAATTGCAAACCTACCCTTCGGGTTACACAAATCTTTTACTTATAGTATGGCAGGCAGTCACCAACCACCTGGAGTAGTGTTAGAATACAAAGTGCATAGACATTTCAAATCATCTCATTTTCCCAAGGCGCATTCAATTTTCTTTCATAGCAGTGGCAGGGGCAGAATCATCATCATTAAGAAACTGAAGGCCTAGCATAAAAATAAAATGGGGTATAAAGAAATCAGGCGTAGATAGTAGATTATTTTATCCCAGAGAGCATCTATACCTGGCAGCACTGAATGCACAGAAGTCCTACAGGACAACTGGAGCAAGAAGCCTGTTGTATTGATAGCAAAGTTGCGCCCCTTCCTGATGTTGATTTTGCTGGTCTACAATCTGAAATTATCCTCAATAAAATTCAAATTTCATAGTCTACTGAGAATAATCAATGTTTTTGTTTGACTACCCAGCTGCATAGAGAGCTCGGCTGATGGGAACTACCCTCATCGTGCCCCTCACACGGCAATGGGGAGTGTGAAGGTTGGTAGTGCCTGTCTTCATTTCAGTGGAGAAGGTGACTATTTGCCTGGTTGGTAGGATGTGATTTGCATCATATATGCATGGTGAGTCACATGTTTTATGATTGATGTTCCTAAAAGGAAACAGTGATTGTGGCTAAATATGATGGTTTTCCTTCAAGGTGTTGTGTTGCATGTCAACCTTCACATAGCTTTCCTTCTTAAAGCCCTGTTGCTCTCTTAGAAGCTTCAGACAATCTACATCCTGCTGCTTAAAAGATCTGCATGAGAATAGAGGACTGTCCAAACCCGGTTTGACAGCCTAGGCAATTCTGTCCCAAAGAGGTCTGGCCTCTTGACTATAAGCAGGAGTGGCACATTGTGCAGATTGAACACAGCGGGTGGACAACAACCCTTCAAGGGGGGGGGTAAGGGTGGTTCAAAGCACCCACCCCAAAAACCCCAAGGATGTATTGAAAGAGAGAGATGTGTCTAGCTCTGGAAATGAGGGAGCTGTTTACAAGTATGGGACCGGTTAGCAAGTATGAAATCAATGAATCTTGAAGCCACTCTTTTGAGCTTTCTATCACACACTTTTGTTGGCAAATTAGTTATATGCATGGGCCTAGTAAATGTGCAACTTCCAACCTTTGTCAGAAAGAGCGGTCTATGAGAAACAGTGGCAGGGGACATCTCCGCAGTGAAATACATTAAGAAGAATAGAGATGTAATTAATTTGTTTATTTCATATTTCAGGATTAGTATAAAGAATGGATTTTTAATGTAGAGAAATGCAAAGAAATGCCTATTCTTTCTATTCATCTACATCTGAAATTAAGAACAGCTCCACCAAAGAAGGTACAGCTTGGGGTAACATGGTCTCATCCAAGTACAAATCAGGTAGGACCCTCTTTAACTTTCGAGGTCGGGTGCTTTCAGGGTGGTATGGCCGTAGACATCTGGATGATATGGTTAATTGTTAATCATTTCGGCTTTTAAAGCCCTTGGGGTGATGGAACGCACTTCCGAGACCTTCAGGCCGTCTTTGTTAAGACATATTATTTCAGGTAGACCCTGATACACACAGCATAGTAATAAGTCACAAGTGGCGTAATTCCACATCATGCCTCAATGTCTATCGCCGCCATACACGTATTGATTTCTTTTCTCACCCTTCCAGATTACTTTTCTTCTCTCCTTTATCGGTCACTGTTCTCCTGTTTTACTCTTTGTTTTTCTTTCACCCTTTTCTGCCTTTCTCTTTCTCAGTGACAAAGTTGATGATGAAAAATAAGTCTTACCCCAAAAGTATGTGACTGTGGTCAACACCGGCACAAATTAAGCTCTCTTTACCCATGGTTGCATTGGTTGAGACACGGAGATTATTTTGAAAACTTAAGAACACATTTGCTCTATTTTCCAATTACAAGATAACATTTTTTAAGCAAGTCTGTAATTAGTGTCAACTTTCTGCTCATTGTTGATTGGGGCTGGGACGAAGGATAGTCAACAGCAATAGTGGATAAACACCGAACAGCCGAATGACCAGTGGGAAACTTGCCCTTGTGTAGTTTCACTCAAGGAGGTGTGATTAGGCAAGTATGTGTACAAGCTATGGTCCGTTATCAACCAATTGCTCAATCCCATATCTAAAATTAACTTTAAAAGCATTTCACCTCACTTTCTGTTTGCATCTGAAAGGCTTTTAACAGGTATATCTTTTCTACAAGTGTATTTATTTAGAGATTTGGAGTACCGCACACATTTCACACGCACATATTGCAAGAACCAGTTATTGACTCCTCATATCAGGACTAATTTAATTTGGGCTTTACCAGTTTCACACCAAGGCTTTTCTGGCATCAGTTTCAGAATTGCTCGGTTCAATTCTATCTGGTGCTTAGTTAATCTATGGGCAGTGTATACTTTAATTATTTATAAAGTTTTATATAGCGCGAACGTGACCCACGAGGGTATCAGAGCGCTTTACAGTATAATAACTAAATTGGTTGAGGTAGTATACATACATTCAAAAGTGTAAATTCGTACAAAAGGAATAGAAGATATATGATTAACAAACATAGAGGACCATGATACTGTAGGACGTAGTACAATATACAATTAAAGAACCTTAGATGAGTGTGCCAGCAAACATACATATTATAACCATGTTCGGATCCCAATGGATAGGAAGTGTATAGATAAACCCAAGAGAGACCCACCACTAGCTAAGCTTTACACTACATACGGTAATTGGACAGTAAGGGTAGTGATATTCGTCATACATAATGAGGACTCAACCATTCCACTTGAGGTATAGCACCTTTCACGCTAATGCTGTATGTAACTGCCAGAAACCACCTTTTCACAAAGGGGTCGACCCTTCTTACCCTATTATATATATATAGATATACCCCACGGACCACTGCATGCTCTTAAAAAATGAAAATAAAACTTTTTCTTTTCCTTTAAGGAAAACGGGCTGCTTTACAACAAACAAATTGCTTTACTTACAAGCAATCACAGACATGGTGGTCTGCTGATCTCATCAGGCCACCACCCCTGTGATTTTTGCGATTCCTAGGGGGTCGCAAATTGTGACCTACCTCATTAATATTCATGAGGTAGGTCATTTGCGACCCCCTAAGAATCGCAAAATGTGTACTACACACCTTCATACATTCCATTTTGCGGTTTCCTAACTGCGAATCCTTGTGATTCGCAATTAGGAAATCGCAAAATGGTATCTTCATACACCTGGACGTTGATGCCGTTATAATTTAGCCAGGACCAATTAGGTTCTCATTAAGAAACTTACTCTAAATAATGTGCAGTGACTCTCCAATAGTATTTGCATTTGTGAAAGCTTCCTGGAGAGTTTTTGCACTTGACATAGTAGTTGGTGTAAAATCTGGGGCACCCCCGGGGCAGACATTTTTAAGCTTAGTTTTGACGATTTTTAACACTGTGTGTGCGTTACCATAAGTTAGATGCAAGTGGTAAAATAGAGTTAAAAAATGAACATAATCGTGCAATTTCCGCTAAGTTCATAATTACATAACAGTAAAAATGGCCACAAAAATCATTAACTTCTGTTTTTAACACTGCACCTTACTATAAATGAGGTCTCTAAAACAAACTGAAGCTAAATTACATCACAAACAACGCCATTAAAATGTAGTGATTCATCTAGATCACAGGAGGTACCCATAAGGGCCCTGTGGGGTCATACCTTATTCCCTGTGTACAAAGGTAAACCACCTGACATACTGAAGGCGTTATGCCATTTTTTACCCCAGTCCTGGTTTTCGCTTGACCATGTTGATGCATTCTAGTTCATGAAGTCTTTGTGCCTCAAACCTTGCAATACCACTGCGGAGGTGAAAAGCCGTTTAAATTCCATTTTCATGAGCCCTACGGATTCCCTGATAGATACCCACTTTCCTGACTTTTCTCTATCGCTGTCCCAATCCTTATTTTGGTTATAGTTTACCAGTTCCCCTTCATATACTTTTTACAGTTTTTCCTTCTCCCAGTCCCAATTCCCCCTCTGACTTGTTTGTCTGCACATTGCTCCTCCTCTGAGCTCCCTGCTTTGTATAACCTGTGCAAAAAGAGCAATTGATGGACAGAATGCAGAACAATATCATACATTCACCTCAGTACATGGATCTGGTCCGAAATCCATTGTTCTTTTGCTCACCATGCCATTCCAGTTTGAACCCAGCCATATGCAAATGAGTCTTGACCTTGCACCCAATGGGAACAGTCCAGCCCGACCTGCCAGGCCAGGTAATCCCTGGAGTGGAAACAAGCATCCTAGGATCGGTTTCAGGGTTTCACCCCTCATCAGCCAGAATAGCCTGATTCCAGTGGCATGGAGAGCACCGGTTTCAGGGTTCCGCCCCTCATCAGCCAGAATAGCCTGCTTCCAGTGGCATGGAGAGCACGGGACCCACGTCTGAGCATACCCGTCCCACTCTGGGTGACAAATGCAAAAAGAACAATTGATGGACATAATGCAGAACAATGTCGTACATTCACCCCAGTAGAGATATCTGGGCCTAAATCCATCGTTTTTTTGCTCACCAGGCCATTCCAGTTTGAACCCAGCCATATGCAAATCAGTCTTGAACCTGCGCCCAATGGGAACAGCCCAGCCCGAACTGCCAGGCCAGGTCCTCTATGGACTGGAAACAAGCATCCTAGGACCAGTTTCGGGGTTTCACCCCTCTTCAACCGGAATAGCCTGATTCCAGTGGCAGGGAGAGCATGGGTCCCACGTCTGACATATCCATCCCACTCGGGGTGACAAATGCAAAAAGGACAATTGATGGACAGAATGCAGAGCAATGTCATACATTCACCCCAATACAGAGAGCTGAGCCTAAATCCATCGTTTTTTTGCTCACCATGCCATTCAAGTTTGAACCCAGCTCTGGCTGGACTGTTCCCATGAGGCACAGGGTCAAGACTGATTTGCATATAGCTGTGTCTGAACTGGGGTGGCAAAGTGAGCTAAAAAACAATGATGGATTCAACCCAGATCTGAGACTGGGGGTGAGTGTCCGAAAGTTTCAGCACTCCGTCCATCATCTCCTTGTGTTTGCTTTGTTCGCCCTAAGTTGGCAGGGTATGCCCAGACGTGGGTCCCTTGCTCACTTTGCCACTGGATTCAAGCTAGCCTGGCTGATGAGGGCTGTTAGCTTGAAACCGGTCCCAGGATGCTAGTTTCCAGTCCAGGGAAGACATGGCTTGGCAGTTTAGTCTGGACTGCTTCCATGAGGCACAGCGTCAAGATTGATTTGCATATAGCTGTGTCTGATCTGGTGTGGCGAGTGAGCTAAAGAACAATGATGGATTCAACCCAGATCTGTGACTGGGGGTGAGTGTCTGAAAAGTTTCAGTGTTCCGTCCATCATCTCTTTGTGTTTGCTTTGTTCGCACTCAGTTGGCAGGGTATGCCCAGACGTGGGTCCCATGCTCACTTTGCCACTGGATTCAAGCTAGCCTGGCTGATGAGGGCTGTTAGCCTGAAACCGGTCCCAGGATGCTTGTTTCTGGTCCTTGGAAGACATGGCTTGGCATTTCGGGCTGGACTTTCCCATGAGGCACAGGGTCAAGATTGATTTGCATATAGCTGTGTCTGAACTGGGGTGGCGAAGTGAGCTAACGAACGATGATGGATTCAACCCAGATCTGTGACTGGGGGTGAGTGTATGAACAGTTTCAGCGCTCCATCCATCATCTCTTTGTGTTTGCTTTGTTTGCCCTAAGTTGGCAGGGTATGCTAAGACTTGGGTCCCTTGCTCACTTTGCCACTGGATTCAAGCTAGCCTTGCTGGTGAGGGCTGTTAGCCCGAAACCGGTCCCAGGATGATTGTTTCCTGTCCAGGGACGGCATGGCTTGGCAGTTCGGGCTGGACTGTTCCCATGAGACACAGGGTCAAGACTGGTTTGCATATAGCTGTGTCTGAACTGGGGTGGTGAAGTGAGCTAAATGATGATGATGGATTCAACCCAGATCTGTTACTGGGGTGAGTGTCTGAAAAGTTTCAGTGCTCCGTCCATCATCTCTTTGTGTTTGCTTTGTTCGCCCTAAATTGGCATGGTATGCCTAGACGTGGGTCCCTTGCTCACGTTGCCACTGAATTCAAGCTAGCCTTCCTGGTGAGGGCTGTTAGCCCTAAACCGGTCCCAGGAGGCTTGTTTCCTGTCCAGAGATGGCATGGCTTGGCAGTTCGGGCTGACTGTTCCCATGAGGCACAGGGTCAAGACTGGTTTGCATTTAGCTATGTCTGAACTGGGATGGTGAAGTGAGCTAAAGGACGATGATGGATTCAACCCAGATCTGTGACTGGGGGTGATTGAAAAGTTTCAGCACTCCGTCCATCATCTCTTTGTGTTTGTTTTGTTTGCCCTAATTTGGCACAGTATGCTTAGACGTGGGTCCCTTGCTCACTTTGCCACTGAACCGGGGTGGTGAAGTGAGCTAAAGGACGATGATGGATTCAACCCAGATCTGTGACTGGGGTGAGTGTCTAAAAAGTTTCAGTGCTCCATCCATCATCTCTTTGCGTTTGCTTTGTTCGCCCTAAATTGGCACGGTATGCCTAGACGTGGGTCCCTTGCTCACGTTGCCACTGGATTCAAGCTGGCCTGACTGATGAGGGCTGTTAAACTGAAACCAGTCCCAGGATGCTTGTTTCCGGTCCAGGGAAGACATGGCTTGGCAGTTCGGGCTGGACTGTTCCCATGAGGCACTTGGTCAAGACTGATTTGCATATAGCTGTGTTTGAACTGGGGTGGCGAAGTGAGCTAAAGAACGATGATGGATTCAACCCAGATCTGTGACTGGGGGTGAGTGTCTGAAAAGTTTCAGCACTCTGTCCATCATCTTTTTGTGTTTGCTTTGTTCTCCCTAAGTTGGCAGGGTATGCCCTGATGTGGGTCCCTTTCTCACTTTGCCACTGGATTCAAGCTGGCCTGACTGATGAGGGCTGTTAAACTGAAACCAGTCCCAGGATGCTTGTTTCCGGTCCAGGGAAGACATGGCTTGGCAGTTCGGGCTAGACTGTCCCCATGAGGCACAGGGTCAAGACTGATTTGCACAGAGCTATTTCTGAACAGGGGTGGCGAAGTGAGCTAAAGAACGATGACGGATTCAACCCAGATCTGTGACTGGGGGGGGAGTGTCTGAAAAGTTTCAGCGCTCTGTCCATCATCTTTTCGTGTTTGCTTTGTTCCCCCTAAATTGGCAGGGTATGCCCAGACGTGAGTCCCTTGCTCACTTTGTCACTGGATTCAGGGTAGCCTGGCTGATGGGGGCTGTTAGCCTGAAGCCAGTCCCAGGATGCTTGTTTCCGGTCCAGGGAAGACATGGCTTGACAGTTCGGGCTGGACTGTTCCCATGAAGCACAGGGTCAAGACTGATTTGCATATAGCTGTGTCTGAACAGGGGTGGCGAAGTGAGCTAAAGAACGATGATGGATTTAACCCAGATCTGTGACTGGGGGTGAGTGTCTGAAAAGTTTCAGCGCTCCGTCTGTCATCTCTTTATGTTTGCTTTGTTCGCCCTAATATGACAGGGTATGCCCAGACTTGGGTACCTTGCTCACTTTGCCATTGGATTCAAGCTAGCCTGGCTGATGAGGATCTGTTAGCCTGAAACCAGTCCCAGGATGCTTGTTTCCGATCCAGGGAAGGCCTGGCTTGGCAGTTCGGGTTGAACTGTTCCCATGAGGCATAGGGTCAAGACTGATTTGCATATAGCTGTGTCTGAACTGGGGTGGCGAAGTGAGCTAAACAACGATGATGGATTCAACCCAGATCTGTGACTGGGGGTGAGTGTCTGAAAAGTTTCAGCGCTCCGTCCATCATGTCTTTGTGTTTGATTTGTATTACCTATAAATATACAACTCTTCACTCGCAACTGCTCAGCTAGAAAACTGCCTTTATTGCTGTCAGGATTTGTAACTAAGTTCTCGGGGCTTGCTTCTTTGCAAATGTCTAATTCCTTGATTCCTAACACTGTGTAGGTTCTATTCCATAGCTTCACCTGTTCCTGAATCCCGTGTCGGTGCTAAAGCTACTTCTGTTCCTGAATTACTGTCTATATTTCTCGTTCACGGTTCGCAGGCACTCTCCTGTGCTTGTTGTTCCGCAGATTTCTTGCCCAGCATGTCTTGTATATTCTTTGTCTTTGTCTGAACTGTTTGCTTGTTTGCCTTTCCTAATTTCTTGTATCTGTTCCGCTTTCCAAGGTAGTTTGCTAGATGAGTTTGAACTGCTTCCTGTTTCTGCACTTTGTTACACTCACTCCATTCCTTGTTTCTTAGAATCCAGTCCTTCTTTTTGCTTAGGATCTGTTTCTGTGTAGTCTCTCTTGCTCTGCTGTTTGTTATGGTCAGCCTTACCTATCCCTAAGCTAGTCCCGAGTCGCATAGGAGTGTGCCTATATTCTGTACCAGTTTCTCTGGTGCCTTTATTCTCGTCGGTCTAATGACAGCAGACAGTGCCAGTGGGTTTTTGAGCCTCGGAACCTCATGCACAAAGACTCACATTATTGCTGTGCTTCAGAAATGGCCTCTGAGTGTCTCTCCTAAGACTGTAATATTAGCTGTTCTTTGCACTTTTGTGGTTTCCTAAAGTTAGAGTGATCATTTTCCACTCAGCATACAAAGAATAATTTAAGGTAGTTTATTCTTTCCTACTGTCTATGCTGTTTCCTTCAAATTGCTTCATGTATTGAATATGTAGTTAAAGAAAACCTGTACACATACCAAAGGAAGCCTCAAAGCATTCAGCCCTGTTTAATCTTTGGAGTCAAGATGTGAAAGAGAGGCTCGAAACATCATAGACAAGCATCATTTTTAGGCATGGTTAGCATGAGCATGAAAACATGGCTGCTGCAGTCAGTTATGGGAAAGCAGTAATTCACAGTACACGGTCCTATCCCTCTTTCTCTTGTTTTTAGCACCAATTGAGTCATTAGTAGTTTACCAAAACAAACTCCCACTTTGAGAGTTTGTTTTAGTAAAACAAAAAAGTTTGCTGAGCAGTACATGAAACATGGAGGCTGATCACCAAATTTTGAACTCCTTCAAATGAGCTGCCCAGGACCCTTTAAAGGCACAGTGATGGCCGCCAGACCAGTGGAGATCTCTATAAATTGTGGGCAGTAGTTTGCCAGTGTGGTGGAGGAAATTACCTGCACCACCTTGGTGGACAGTATGACGCACCACAATCTAGATGAGGCCCTTAGTCTTTAGAACTATTTACTTCAAAGGTAGCTTCATGGATCTTGAGTCTTTCCCTTACAAGCAGTGGAGTCTACAAATAAACTACGAGAAGCAAATTACGAATAACCAAGGGGGCCTGGACCAACATATCTAACTCCTGCAGTAATTCCTCATCTTTCTGGGTTCTCGAATCATCCACTTTCTATTGGTTGGGTCAAGATGACACCCAGAGAGGTATCACTAATTCAAGCATGATTAAATTATTCCCCAGCAAAATTGCATCAACCCTGCTTTATTGACCCTGTATTTTTTACAACTTTGGTGTTCAAATGATCGAATGCAGACATCTGAGAAAGTTGCATAAATTAAGCATTGGGCACCCCATTATTATAAGCCAGCTGTAGCTGAATAATGGGAACAGCATCTCAACCGATTATACGTTTAATGGGTGTGGGAATACTGCTAGTCATTTTCACCACAGAAGAAATATACAAAGTTGTTAGAACTGTCAGCCTTAGGGTGGTCTTCCCCCAAACATCTTGCTGCAAACCTCCATGTTTTGCTGTATCTTTTTGGTGGCCTTAAGACTTTGAGCACTTTACCACTGCTGACCAGCGCTAAAGCGCAAGTGCTTCTTCCCTAAACATGTTTATAATTGGTGTGAGGTAGGCTGACAGCCACATTTTGTGCATTCCCTCTAGACATTCACAAACACAGGAAACTTCAGGGCATCTGTATTCATCTGCATACTGATGGGTCTTCCTAGGCAAGAGGGAAGGGAGAAGCTGACACCTACACCACAATAGGTAGGGCCTGTCCTCACACAAAGCACTGATCACCCCCCACAGATCGTCTGGCAGACGGGACTGGGCTGAAAGGGGACCTGTGCACTTCAAACACTTTCTTTTGAAGTCACCTCCACTTCAAAGTCACTTTTAAGTATATGTACTGGGTCCCTGACCCCATATAATCAGACCCTACTGGACTTGTAACTGACGCTCTGCCAGAAGAACTACTGTGCTGCCTAAAGGACTCAACTGGACTTCTTTTCTGGGAGGACTGCTTTTCTGCTTGTTGCGTTGCTGCCTTCTGCTTTCTCACATTGTTGAAGGAGAGCTGCACTCTTCTTTCTGCCAGGTGATCTCCAAGGACTGGTTGGCTTGCCGCTGTTTAAGAAGTCTCAGGGACAACAAAGCTTTTGTTTTCCCTACATGGCGGCTAGGTGCTGCCCTTTGTGCCCGAGGAGCTTGTCTGCGATCAGCGCTTTGTGCCCGAGTGACAGCAGAGTTTGTCTTTGATCAGCGATTCATGTCTGAGTGACAGTGAAGTTTGTTTACGATGAGCTCTTCATGCCCGATCGGCAGTGGATTGTGTCCAGGAGCAGCGCTTCATAGCTGCACGCTGACTGAAGTCGCCGCACTCCTTCCCAATACAGCCGCAGCTCACATATTTAAGGAGAATCCATGCTGCATATGTGCTATGCCAGCGACCCCCCTCCCATCCTAATGACTCGATGACGTGGGCCACACCTCTAAGCTACTGTGTGCTCTGGGACCTGTGGGTGCTTATGGCCAGCCTCGCTCCCTTGCAGGCAGTCGTACCAGTGAAAGTACCTCGGTATCAGTGTCCGGAATTAACTATTTAATTCCTAGTGACTTCAGGGCGCATGGTTCCATTGTAGTCGTGATCAAGTCTCTCTGGTGAGCCTCTGAGGGATTTGAGTTGCATTAACCCAGTCTGCAT
Organism: Triturus cristatus; assembly: GCF_964204655.1. Lineage (NCBI taxonomy): Eukaryota > Metazoa > Chordata > Amphibia > Caudata > Salamandridae > Triturus > Triturus cristatus. Next base: position 1,034,131,328 of record NC_140594.1, on the reverse strand, counting down.
GACTGCAACTAACCTTTTTGAACGCATTAGTGACCTTTAAGCACTGTTTCACAATTATACTTTAAAGAAACATATTGTGAGATCCATTGATTGGATTTTTGTAATTTTGATCTTGTTGTGTTCAGAATATAATAATCTATATTTCCAAACCTGTGTGGAGTCTTTTTGTGATATATTCCTTGAGTTACTGTGTGTGTGTGTTGTACAATTACTTTACACATTGCCTTTATAAATAAGCCTGACTGCTCTGTGCCAAGCTACCAGAAGGTGATCAGAGGTCATCTTGTTGTGTATCTAGCTTACCCTGACTAGAGTAATGGTTCCTGTCTGGCCTGGGTGCATACCTCAGTCAACTAGGAAGCCCAGTACTAACACAAGTAATAAAAACATAAAAATATTTCTCTATCTCCAACTCTATACCACTAAGGCACTAATTAATTCTCTGAAACTTACCAAATTAGCTTATTGCAACAATATGCTTGTGGCTCTTTCTACCTGTAAGAAATGAGCTGAACTTTGCTACGAGGACCTCATTCCCTTTTCCCCAAAAAACTTCCACCACACCCTTTCACTATGCAGCTGGGTGACTAGCTGCTCCAAATGGTGCCCTCTACAAGCAGTTGACAGTTTTCAAAGTGACTTAAGGCGGCCATTGGGCTAGCAGGGGCTAAAGGGCCTCAAACGTGGAGGTTAAGGTTGTTTGCCTTTGATGGCCTGGGGTCCGCCATACTATGGATGTACAAACTGGGACAAATACAAATCCTTCAGTCACAGACTTCTCAGAAAGGTAGTGTGGGGGTGCGCAACCTCAGTATTCAGCAGACACACAGCGTAATAAATGTTTGTCCACCTCAGTGCTTTACTTTGAAGAAGGAAAGGATTTAAAGCACATTAGAACTAAACACTCTGTCCGTGATTGGGTCGGCACACTCTGACGGCCGACCGACTACTCCTTCGCTGGCCCGCACTTGCTCTTCTGAGACAGCACTAGCAAGCAGGTCTTCTCAGGGCCTCTTCGGGCAGTACCATCTCTAACAAGACAGCTGCTCCAAGTTCTCCAGTGACCCGGTTGACTTCTCGCAGGCAGGGACTGCTGTTTCGGGAGGCTAAGATCACACATGGGCTGAGTAAGCAGGTGCAGATCGGTGCAGCCACACACAGGGCAGTCTCCAGGTGGTGCAGCTATGCATGAGCCAGCCTTGCCTAGACAGCAAGGGCCAGCACATGTTTCACTCTCTGGTGACTGAAACTCAGGTCATGATGCAGGTTCGATATGGGTGCAGCTCAGAACTCAGGTCAGTCTGCATTTTTTTCGTTGGTAAAGTAGCTCTGGTCAGGCAGCAATTTCTCTTCTGCAACAGTGGAACAAGTCACGCCACAACTTCTCTTCTGGCACACATCCCAGGACCGTATCCCTGACTGGGCTCCAGCAATCTTTGGTTGCTCTGCACTCACTTCTTTGGCCGTACAGAACCTGGAGCAACAAGTAGGTCCCACTTGTGAGAAGTTGGCCTGATGTATGATGTCACTAGTTCTAGTGTACACCTTATATCAGTCCAAATACCCTTATGGTGATTGGTTGTAAAGTCTACCTTATAGACCAGCTATCCTAGTGGTAGCATGGACAAGAGCAGTCTTAAGCTAAACTCTGAATGGCATGTGAAGCCAGCTGTGATACCATATATAATCCCTTGAATACCAAATGAAAGGACACCACAACAGATGTATATATAAAATAAAGTGTATTTATTCTAGTCAAACCCTCAGCACTCTTTATGAGATTAGAGGTAAGTACAACACAGTCTTATTTAAGCATACATTAAGTCACACAGGTAAGTAATACAGTTAGGCCCTAGGGGCCACGCAAACCATATACTAAGTAAGTGGTATAAGGACCACTGTCACGGAAATAGAATAGGCCTAGGCCTAGGGAATCGCTGGGGCTACACTACACTAGCGTCAGTTAGGAAGTGGGAGGCCCACGGGATTCGTGTGCAGAGTGGAAACACTCACGCGTAATGCGTAAAAGTCACTAGCAATAGTACAGTTTAGAAAACGATAGATTTAGGACACTTCCGGAGTAGCTAGGAAGTTGAGACTGGAAAACTAGACACTAGGATAGTCACTCTCCTGATGAGCACCGGAGTACCCAAGTTACCTAGCCCACAGGCTGCGGGTGCATAGGGGTGAAGATGCGTCGGTTTTCGTCGTCGACTCCTATGGATGCCTGAAGAAAGATGCTGACAGGCAGTCAGTGAAGAGTGTCCAGTGGATCCCAAGGCTGGGATCAAGAAGAGAGGAGACCTGCAAGCAGAAGGGACAGAGTCAAGGTCACTAGCCAGTGACCACGTGGAACCAGGAAGGAACCAGGCGATGTCGTGAAGATTGCAGGTGAAGGTGAAGCTTGTCGCTGCAGCCAGGAAGACCAGGAAGTGTCGAGGATGACCAGGACCAGGAGGCGAGCTGTCCCACGAAGGCTCTTGCTGTCGGCGGCGTCGAAGTTGGACTAGGACTCACCAAGCCTTGGCAAGCGGAACCCACGAAGAACGGAGGACTTGCTTCTGGTGCAGACCAGGAAGGTCTGGGGTGCTTCTTCTTTGCAGAGAAGCGGGAGCCAGTCTGGAGGAGCCAAACCAGCGCAGAAGATTTCAGGGTGCGTCGTCACAAAGGCCACTAGCCAGCGGGCAAGCAACCGGACAGACGCGGCAAGCAGGAAAATGCAGAAGGGCCCCATGCAGGACTCGTGGAGTGTGGGGGGCTGATCTTCGGTGCAGATGGTGCTTGGGGTTGGGGCTTCTCAATCCCTGGTGCACAACTTCGAGGGTGCCTCAGAAGCTGCGCTTGAAGTTACTAGCCACTTTTCCCAGGTAGCCGGTCCCACGTCGCTCGTCGCCTCCACGGATCTCAGCTTTGCTGTGGATGTGGATCCGGGTCGGAGAAGTCTGGAAGTCAAGGCTCTGGTCGGGCTCTGCAGTCGGTTCCTCGTAGAACGTGGGCAAAGCAAAGGGTAGTCTCTTGATGGTGCCTGTTTGCACAGGGTAGCCACTCCTTGGCCACAAGGGAGATTCTTCAGTCTTCTTCTTTCGTCGAATGTCGAAGGTCCAGAGTTTCTGTTCAAGTTGCAGGTTCAGGATAATCTAAAGTCTTGAGGCCCAACTCCCACTCTTATACTAATCTGGGGGGCTGGGATACCTGCTAGGTCACGCCTTATGGGTGGGACCTGGGAGGGGGTGGTTACACCCACTTCCCTTTGTCCAGTTTCGCGCCAGAGCTGGGGCTGGAGTGCCCCAGCGCCGGTTTGAACTGGACTATGCAAGGAACACCTTGTGTGCCCCAGGCATGTCTCATTCCTTTCAGCCCACCCTGCCCCAATACACTAAAGGCTGTCTGGGGAGGTGCTAGCACCTCCCCAAGCAGGAAACCTATTGTCCAGGCCTCCCTGGCTGGGATCACTCCCAGCTGCAGGAGGTCAGACTTGTGTCGTGGCAGCAGCATCCATTTTGTGATGCTGAGGCTTTGGTCAGAGGCTAACAGTGAAGTATGATTTTAACATGTCTTTCCCTCTAGAAGGGGGGAATAATATCCTCATGTCCAGAAATGGCATGGGGGTATTATTCCACAGTGTTAGACACCTTACACGACATGTTTCGATACAGCCAAACCATAGTTACCATAACCGTCTAAGATTATAAGGCACTTCAAGAGTATATGGTAGGCTATATCATAGAACAGCTATAAGGACTTGGTTCCGAAAGCTGCAGACAGGCTCAGCTCATGCTAGAGCACCATCTCACATGTTACCAAGCACTCTGCCTCCAGGATTGTTAAGGCCTGCCATAGGAGTGACTGATAGGTACACATGTGTCTATATGTAAGTTAGGTATAGGGATACTACACCTAAGCAAGGGGTGATTACACGACCTTGCCCCAGCTGAGTGATCAGCCAGTTGTGTCAAAATGGAAGGCCAGGCCAGGGGTGGCATAATACATGCTGCAGCCCCTGGTAGGCCTAGGGTACACCTATGCCCTGGGTACCTAGGGTACACTGTACAGGGGCCAATAAGGTGATCCTATCCAAATGGGTTATGCACCTAAAGTACATAGTATTAATTTAGAGAGAGAACAGCAGGGCTGTGGGTCTGATTAGCAGGCCCACAGCCACATCTAAGTCGAAAACCAGTAAAGCAAAAGCAAAAAGGGGGGGTGAACATAGAAAGCAGACCCTACTCTCCTACACAACCCCCCCCCCAAACTTAGGGACATTAAACTAACCTTGACCAGTTGAGTCTTCATGTTCTAAGTGGAAATATCTGGAGAGTCCATCTGCATTGGCATGGTCAGTCCCAGGTCTATGTTCCACTGTGAAGTCCATCCCCTGTAGGGAAATGGACCACCTAAGAAGTTTGGGATTTTCACCCTTCATCTGATTTAGCCACAAGAGGGGCTTATGGTCTGTCTGAATCTTGAAGTGAGTGCCAAACAAGTATGGCCTCAGCTTCTTCAGGGCCCAAACCACAGCAAAGGCCTCCCTCTCAATAGCTGACCAACGTTTCTCTCTAGGGGTCAGCCTTCTACTTATAAAAGCAATGGGCTGGTCTTGACCATCTACATTCAGTTGTGAAAGAACAGCTCCCACACCTAACTCAGAAGCATCTGTCTGGACAATGAACTCTTTGGAGTAGTCTGGACTTTTCAGAATAGGTGCACTGCACATGGCCTGCTTCAGGTCATCAAATGCTTTTTGACAGCTTACTGTCCACTGAACTTTCTTTGGCATCTTCTTGGAGGTCAAGTCATTAAGTGGTGTCACTATGGACCCATAGTTCTTAACAAACTTTCTGTAGTACCCAGTCAGGCCCAAGAAAGCTCTGACCTGAGTCTGGGTAGTTGGAGGAGCCTAGTCCTTTATGGTCTGGATCTTGCTCTCCAGTGGTTGAACCTGACCCCCACCAACTAGGTGGCCCAGGTATACAACCTTGCTCTGCCCTATCTGGCACTTAGTGGCCTTGATAGTGAGGCCTGCCTTTTGCAGGGCCTCTAAAACATTCCTCAGGTGGACCAGGTGATCCTCCCAGGTGGAGCTAAAGACAGCAATATCATCGAGATAAGCTGCACAATACTCATCCAACCCAGTAAGGACTTGATTCACCAACCTTTGGAAAGTGGCAGGTGCATTCTTCAAACCAAAGGGCATTACCACAAATTGATAATGTCCTCCTGGGGTCGAGAAAGCAGTTTTGGCCTTTGCACTCTCAGCTAGTCTGATTTGCCAGTAGCCTGCTGTCAGGTCAAATGTGCTCAAAAACTTAGCAGCTGCCAGTCTATCAATGAGCTCATCTGCCTTGGTATTGGGTGGGCATCTGTCCTAGTGACAGCATTGAGACCTCTGTAATCCACGCAAAACCTCATCTCTCTCTTACCATCTTGGGTGTGAGGTTTTGGCACAAGAACTACAGGACTAGCCCAAGGGCTCTCTGAAGGTTCAATGACTCCCAGCTCCAACATCTTTTGTACCTCAACTTTTATGCAGTCCCTGACATGGTCAGGTTGCCTGTAGATTTTACTCTTCACAGGCAGACTGTCACCAGTGTCCACCTCATGGGTGCACCAGTTTGTCTGACTTGGGGTCAGAGAGAACATATGTCTGTAGGATTGCAGAACTTGTCTGCAGTCCTGTTGCTGATGGACAGTGAGGCTGTCAGAAAAGACCACACCATCAACTGAGCCATCATCAGGGTTCTGAGTCAACAGGTCTGGGAGAGGGTCACTCTCTTCCTCCTGCCCCTCATCTGTAGCCATGAGTAGCCCCATGTCTGCCCTGTCAACATATGCCTTCAATCTGTTGACATGAAGCACCCTGTGGGGGCTTCTGGGAGTCCCAAGGTCCACCAAGTAGGTGACTTCTCCCTTTTTCTCAACAATAGTGTGGGGTCCAGACCATTTGTCTTGGAGTGCTGCTGGGGCCACTGGCTCCGACACCCACACTTTCTGTCCTGGCTGGTAAACAGTCAGTACAGCCTTTTGGTCATGCCAAGCTTTTTGGAGTTCTTGGCTTGCCTCAAGGTTTTTAGAAGCCTTCTTCATATACTCTGCCATCCTGGAGCGGAGACCAAGTACATAATCCACTATGTCTAGTTTGGGTTGTCTGAGAGGTCTCTCCCATCCTTCCTTCACCAAACACAGGGGTCCTCTTACAGGATGCCCAAACAAAAGCTCAAAAGGGCTGTAGCCAACCCCCTTTTGTGGGACCTCTCTGTAAGCAAACAGAAGGCAGGGTAAAAGGATGTCCCATCTTCTCCTAAGCTTGTCTGGTAATCCTTTTATCATTCCCTTTAGGGTCTTGTTGAATCTCTCAACAAGCCCATTGCACTGTGGGTGATAGGGTGTGGTGAACTTGTAGTTAACACCACACTCCTTCCACATTGCAGTCAAGTATCCTGACATGAAGTTGGCACCTCTGTCAGAAATGACCTCCTTTGGAAAGCCCACTCTGGAGAATACTCCAAGCAGGGCCCTTGCCACAACAGGAGCTGTTGTGGTCCTCAGGGGAATTGCTTCTGGGTACCTGGTGGCATGGTCCACTATCACCAGTATGAATCTGTGCCCAGATGCTGTTTGTGGGTCCATTGGTCCTACAATATCTATGCCCACTCGTTCAAAGGGGACCCCCACCACAGGTAGTGGTATGAGGGGGGCCTTTGTGGTGCCACCTGATTTGCCACTGGCTTGGCAGGTGACACAGGAGCGACAAAACTCCTTAGTATCTTCTGACATATGGGGCCAGTGAAAGTGAGGGACAAGCCTGTCCCAAGTCTTGTTCTGGCCTAGATGTCCTGCAAGGGGATATCATGGGCCAAGGTAAGAAGGAAGCCTCTGAACTTCAGTGGTATGCCAACCTCCTGGATGCACCAGGCTTGGGGTCTCTAGCCTCTGAATACAGTAGCCCTTCACCCCAATACACTCTATGGGTACCTTGAGCATTCCCTGCAGCCTCAGCAGCAGCCAGCTGTCTGAGGGGTTCAAGAGAGGGGCAGTCTAATTGAGCCTGCCTCAGATCTGCCCTTGAAGGTCCCCCTGTCCCAAGAAACTCAACCTGATCAGGTTCAAGTTCTTCTAGGACAGTTCCTTCAGGGCTCTCAGAATCATCCTCCTGGGAGGGCTGATCCACCACCTGAGGCAGGGGGGAAGGCACAGCCTTAACCCTACTGCTCTTTCTCTTGGGTTGTGACTGGTCCATAGTTTCAGGATCCAGCACTTGTTCAGTGGTGCACTTTTTGGCCTGTGACCTGGTCACAGCAAGGACATGTGCATCTATCCCCAGCATTTCTGCATGGGTCCTATACTCCACTTCAGACCAAACTGAAGTTTCAAGATCATTGCCCAGTAAACACTCTACAGGAAGGTCTGAACTAACAACAACTTTCTTGAGGCCAGTTACCCCTCCCCAGGAGAAGTTAACAATAGCCACACTATGGGAGGTAGTGGCATTGCTAGCGTTGGTCACTAGGTAATTCTCACCTAGTATGATCTGTCCAGGGTCCACAAAAGCAGGTGTCACCATTGTGACACTAGCCCCAGTGTCCCTGTAGGCCTGAGCCATTCTTTGGTTGATAAAAGGAGTCTGTCTGTACTTGCCCAGGTTACTGGGGCCTACAGTAGAGGACAAAGCTAAGTCCCCATCACAGATCAGAACAGCCTGAGTAGGTACTCTGACTAGGCCAGAATCCTCCTCAGTTCCCAGGGTTAACCCTACTACACCCTTTTGCTGGGAACCACCACTTACAGCTGAACTAGGGGGTACAGTTGCCTTAGGGGCAATGGTGGCTGGGGGTTTATCCTTTTTGGTGCACTCACTAAACCAATGTGAGTTGGACTTACAATAGTTGCACCATGGTTTCTTTTGGCCATCTTTCTTTTTATCCTTTTTGGGACCACCCTCCCCCTGAGCCTTTTGGGGGCCTGGTGAAGACTTCTGGTCTTTTTGTTTCTGATCATTACCCTTCTGGTCTGCCTTTTTCTGATCACCGCCCTGATTCTGGTTTTTCTGCTTAACTCTAGTCCTGACCCATCTATCTGCCTTCTTTCCCAATTCTTGGGGAGAAGTCAGATCAGAATCAATCAGGTGTTGATGCAATAGCTGGTTTTGACAGTTGTTAAGTATTTGTTCTCTCATGATCAAATTATACAATCCTGTATAGTCCTTAACCTTACTTCCCATTAGCCAGCCTTCCAGAGCCTTAGTGGCACAATCTACAAAGTCAGTCCAGTCCTGAGTCTGTGTCTTCTGGGTATCCCTGAACAACAACCTGTATTGTTCAGTGGTTAGGCCAAACCCATCAATCAGAGCACTCTTCAGGACAGTGTAATTATCTGCATCCTCATCACTAACTGTGAGGAGCTTGTCTCTACCTTTCTCAGAGAAGGAGAGCCACAAGATAGCTGCCCACTGACTTTGGGGTACCTGCTGTACTTTGCAAGCTCTCTCCAAAGCAGTTATCCATTTGTGGATGTCATCCCCACACTTGTAGGGAGGGACAATCTTGCTCAGGTTTCTATTATCATAGTGCCTGTCTCTATCCTTAGGGATATTGCTGCCACCAGTGGGTTCTGACCCACTTAACTTTTGCTCTCTAGCCAGAGCAAGCTTCTCCTTGGCAAGGGCAAGTTCTTCCCTCTGAATCCTCAGATTAGCTTCCCTCATTCTGGCTTCATGTTCCTTTCTCTCAGGGGAAGTCATTTCCCTGTGAGAGGAAACACTAGAGATGCTAGAGACATGGGAGTGGATGGATTCCCTTGAAGGGGATATGTCCCTCCTGTTTCTCTGGTTAAGCCCACTTGGGGGTCTGTATGGGGGGACCCCATGCACACTCCCATGTAAACTTAGGTTAGCCTGGCTAAGTCTTCCTACTTGGCCCTGGCTGTCTACCTCTCCATATGAAGCCCCATCTGACTCCTCTGTGGTGGGTAGACCCTCCTCTGTACCTAGGGTACCTGCCTGAGATGCCCTAAGAGTATCATACTCCTCTAGGAGTTGTCTTAACTGAAGGAGGGTAGGGTTTGCACCCTGTTTTATTCCTCTGGAGGTACACAATTGTCTCATCTCCTGGAATGTTAAGGTATCATATCTAGAGGGGGTCTTTTGCAGACCTGACCCTCCTGAGAGAGCATCTACTTGATCTCCTCTCAGAGACATGATCTAGTGAGGGTGTGGTGTGTGCACCTACCTACACTAGTTGTTTCTACTAAACCTCTCTAGTAGTTGTAGTCAGGGTGTGTTACTCCCTTCAACCTACAACTACTAAGTCCAGTAGGACTTAAGTATTATAATCTATGTTATATGTACCTAGACAATATCTGTGTGATCTTTCAATTTAGTATCTCAAGATTACAATGGTATTACAACAGCAAGCTCAGATCCCAACCGCTGCCCACCAATGTGAGAAGTTGGCCTGATGTATGATGTCACTAGTTCTAGTGTACACCTTATATCAGTCCAAATACCCTTATGGTGATTGGTTGTAAAGTCAACCATATAGACCAGCTATCCTAGTGGTATCATGGACAAGAGCAGTCTTAGGCTAAAATCTGAATGGCATGTGAAGCCAGCTGTGATACCATATATAATCCCTTGAATACCAAATGAAAGGACACCACAACAGATGTATATATAAAATAAAGTGTATTTATTCTAGTCAAACCCTCAGCACTCTTTATGAGGTTAGAGGTAAGTACAACACAGTCTTATTCAAGCATACATTAAGTCACACAGGTAAGTAATACAGTTAGGCCCTAGGGGCCACGCAAACCATATACTAAGTAAGTGGTATAAGGACCACTGTCACGGAAATAGAATCGGCCTAGGCCTAGGGAATCGCTGGGGCTACACTACACTAGCGTCAGTTAGGAAGTGGGAGGCCCACGGGATTCGTGTGCAGAGTGGAAACACTCACGCGTAATGCGTAAAAGTCACTAGCAATAGTACAGTTTAGAAAACGATAGATTTAGGACACTTCCGGAGTAGCTAGGAAGTTGAGACTGGAAAACTAGACACTAGGATAGTCACTATCCTGATGAGCACCGGAGTACCCAAGTTACCTAGCCCACAGGCTGCGGGTGCATAGGGGTGAAGATGCGTCGGTTTTCGTCGTCGACTCCTATGGATGCCTGAAGAAAGATGCTGACAGGCAGTCAGTGAAGAGTGTCCGGTGGATCCCAAGGCTGGGATCAAGAAGAGAGGAGACCTGCAAGCAGAGGGGACAGAGTCAAGGTCACTAGCCAGTGACCACGTGGAACCAGGAAGGAACCAGGCGATGTCGTGAAGATTGCAGGTGAAGGTGAAGCTTGTCGCTGCAGCCAGGAGGACCAGGAAGCGTCGAGGATGACCAGGACCAGGAGGCGAGCTGTCCCACGAAGGCTCTTGCTGTCGGCGGCGTCGAAGTTGGACTAGGACTCACCAAGCCTTGGCAAGCGGAACCCACGAAGAACGGAGGACTTGCTTCTGGTGCAGACCAGGAAGGTCTGGGGTGCTTCTTCTTTGCAGAGAAGCGGGAGCCAGTCTGGAGGAGCCAAACCAGCGCAGAAGATTTCAGGGTGCGTCGTCACAAAGGCCACTAGCCAGCGGGCAAGCAACCGGACAGACGCGGCAAGCAAGAAAATGCAGAAGGGCCCCACGCAGGACTCGTGGAGTGTGGGGGGCTGATCTTCGGTGCAGATGGTGCTTGGGGTTGGGGCTTCTCAATCCCTGGTGCACAACTTCGAGGGTGCCTCAGAAGCTGCGCTTGAAGTTACTAGCCACTTTTCCCAGGTAGCCGGTCCCACGTCGCTCGTCGCCTCCACGGATCTCAGCTTTGCTGTGGATGTGGATCAGGGTCGGAGAAGTCTGGAAGTCAAGGCTCTGGTCGGGCTCTGCAGTCGGTTCCTCGTAGAACGTGGGCAAAGCAAAGGGTAGTCTCTTGATGGTGCCTGTTTGCACAGGGTAGCCACTCCTTGGCCACAAGGGAGATTCTTCAGTCTTCTTCTTTCGTCGAATGTCGAAGGTCCAGAGTTTCTGTTCAAGTTGCAGGTTCAGGATAATCTAAAGTCTTGAGGCCCAACTCCCACTCTTATACTAATCTGGGGGGCTGGGATACCTGCTAGGTCACGCCTTATGGGTGGGACCTGGGAGGGGGTGGTTACACCCACTTCCCTTTGTCCAGTTTCGCGCCAGAGCTGGGGCTGGAGTGCCCCAGCGCCGGTTTGAACTGGACTATGCAAGGAACACCTTGTGTGCCCCAGGCATGTCTCATTCCTTTCAGCCCACCCTGCCCCAATACACTAAAGGCTGTCTGGGGAGGTGCTAGCACCTCCCCAAGCAGGAAACCTATTGTCCAGTCCTCCCTGGCTGGGATCACTCCCAGCTGCAGGAGGTCAGACTTGTGTCGTGGCAGCAGCATCCATTTTGTGATGCTGAGGCTTTGGTCAGAGGCTAACAGTGAAGTATGATTTTAACATGTCTTTCCCTCTAGAAGGGGGGAATAATATCCTCATGTCCAGAAATGGCATGGGGGTATTATTCCACAGTGTTAGACACCTTACACGACATGTTTCGATACAGCCAAACCATAGTTACCATAACCGTCTAAGATTATAAGGCACTTTAAGAGTATATGGTAGGCTATATCATAGAACAGCTATAAGGAGTTGGTTCCGAAAGCTGCAGACAGGCTCAGCTCATGCTAGAGCACCATCTCACATGTTACCAAGCACTCTGCCTCCAGGATTGTTAAGGCCTGCCATAGGAGTGACTGAGAGGTACACATGTGTCTATATGTAAGTTAGGTATAGGGATACTACACCTAAGCAAGGGGTGATTACACGACCTTGCCCCAGCTGAGTGATCAGCCAGTTGTGTCAAAATGGAAGGCCAGGCCAGGGGTGGCATAATACATGCTGCAGCCCCTGGTAGGCCTAGGGTACACCTATGCCCTGGGTACCTAGGGTACACTGTACAGGGGCCAATAAGGTGATCCTATCCAAATGGGTTATGCACCTAAAGTACATAGTATTAATTTAGAGAGAGAACAGCAGGGCTGTGGGTCTGATTAGCAGGCCCACAGCCACATCTAAGTCGAAAACCAGTAAAGCAAAAGCAAAAAGTGGGGGTGAACATAGAAAGCAGACCCTACTCTCCTACACCACTTTTACACAGTAAAAGCAGACAGACACAGTACTCTCCAGACAGCCTTTGTTTCGAATGATGCTTTGTCAAGCAGAGTTGTCTCAAGGCTGAAGAACCCACCATAGAGTCAGAAAGAGGTGTGAGATTTCTGCACTTGGTTGCTATCAGCTAAATTGAAGAGTGTGATCAGAGAAAACCGAAAGGCTGGATCTCACCTTCTCCTTACACAACAGAGTCTAGATTCCCACCTATGACCCTTACCATCTACCAAATGGCAGTACTTCAAAAAGTTTAATCAGTAACTTCTTGCCCATGAAAAGGCCTTATTGAACTTCTACAGGAGCCTGTCTCCTCTTCCCTCACTTTAGTGTCTAGATGTAGAATTTTCAGTCGCACTAATTGAAATACTGTTTTAATTGCGACCTTGCGTGTGTAACGACATGCCTCCCCCCAATCCTCATCCATCAGGACACCCAAGTCTCCCTGCTATCGACGTTGTGGTACGTCAAAGGTGGGTTGGCAGTTAGCCACCAGTGCCTGGTAAATCAGGGAGATAGCATGTTTCCTCAAAGGGGCTGAGAGGAGTCGTTAGGCTAGCAGCCTTTTGCCTACCCGCTCCTGCAACAGTTCACGGTATCCCCTGAGAGTGTGGTGCACCAGCATAGGGTGGAAGTGTTGTGAGGCTGCCAGTTCATACAGGTTATGTAAATCAGGGGATGAAGACCCTGGAGACCCCATATGAGTATACTGATAAGCATGTCCTTAGGTTTCTGATAGGATTTATCTTCTTGTTGTGGGTCTTGATTGACTGCACTTGAGACATATGGTCATCATTAGTTATCAGTTGAAAGCCTCAAACATTCTATGTGTCAGATAAATTTAATATTAGGAGGTCATGCAAAATAAGTCTTTTCACATTTACATAAAACAAGAAAGGCAATGATAATATATTCTCTCCATGAGAAATGCACGATAATCATGGTATCTTGCATGCTGTCAGACTGTAGAGGAGAAGCATATAAACAAATGCTGTGCTCTATGTCCCCAATAAATAAAATCATCATGTTCTAGGATGTACAGGAACAAATGGTTTGTCAATAAATAGTGATGGAGCAAGGTTTTGTATTCAAGAAACTTGCTTGTATGCAATCCTCTCAAATAACATGTAACAACGTAACCAACAAGTCTTGTAAATACTAATATTGCATTACATTCATTATATTTTATCCAAGGGATGCTTGCCTATGTGTATTGCTAACAAGTAACCAGAGTGTCTAAAACGGCCGCCGAAAACTCAGGAAAGTCTCTGCGCATGCGTCTACTGCATCTACGTAGTATGACGCCTTCTGTCGCTTGGTGGGAAACTTTGCAGCTGCGCAATAGCTTTTAAAATGGCTGCTTGAAACTCACATGACAATGCACATGCTTTCGCTTAAACGAAACCTATAAGTTCTACTAAGCACTAATGCAAAAAGATTAAAATAAGTAAATGGGGATGGAGTAGAGATAAGTGGTATACAGTGAAATCATTTATTATCGCATTCTAACGTGTCTTTTTCTGACTTTGTTATTAGTTCATATTTAGGCCTCGGAGGGTGACTGAAATCCCTACCCCACTTGATCTGTGCTCAGGCGCATAGAAACTTGCCGGAAAACATGATGACACATTTGAAACACAGCCAAGGCCACATTGGGCGAAGACGCCTGGGAAAGTAAACCCATGAACCGGATGAGAGCAACAATTATGAATAAAATGTATAACTTGTATTGATCATAATGCAAAATGCGGGTGGGAATAAAGCTATGGGAAAGTAAATTAAGGGGCGGAAACATAGAACAATGGTCCACAGAGAAATTATTACTTTTAATATGGTGTGATGAACTCACCTCCTCGCCCTGACCAATCAGAATAGGGGAAAACACAAAGGTTGAAACTTTTGGGGGTGGTACACGAATACAGAATAGTATAATTGAGGTAAGTTAGTTAGAAACTTTGTCAGACTTGTCAGATCTGTCATTCCGACTTGTCACCGACCCAACACGTATGCTGCTACAGATTCTGTCTGAGACACTGTCTCAGACCCTGCTGCTGCCAGAAACTCTGCTCGTGAAAATTAGATACTGATCGATAATCTAATCATCTAGAAGGGGATTTCGGAAGAGGGACACCCGAGGAGAGTAGTGCCAGAGAGGGGTTTGACGTTGGCGTTGCACTTTAGAAGAGGTCACCTTCCCAGATCTGAATCTGCCCGATCTTTTGTCTACATCCTGTCCTGGGAGATTCTATCTGACCCATCTTCACGGAGTTGGGTTCATCTATCACCTTAGGTAAATATAATTCTGCGAAACTTGTCTTTGAACCTGCTCTCTCTTTTCCCTCTTGCAGGTACCGTCCATTATGACTTTGCTATATTTGACTTTTATCTTGCCTCTTGAGAAATGTGTTTAAACTGTAATTGATTCTGACTCACAAAATTATTGATTTTAGATAAAGTCTTTAAAACTTTTTGAGTTTGTGGTTATTTCAAGTTTAAAGTTAAATGTAATTTTCTACCTTGAACTATCTCAGCAACCTGATTCATCGAGTAAGGAATACTATAAGAGATCAAAATTGGTAAGACTTGGTAAAGGTGAAAATCAAATTACGGGTAAAACTCAAAATTGGTATTAGCGGGGTTTGCTAGTTCATCAGTGTGAGTGTTTTGGGCCCAGGTGAGTATTAGGCATGTGTGTGTGTAATCCGAGCTGGTAACTCACGCTCTATCAGTTTTTCTTTGGTAGCAGAGGCATGGTTAGGTTCTAGTTAGTTAGGTAGAAAATATTGTGGATTGAATTATTTGATTTATGCACTAACAACCGCTATTCGTTAAATGTTATGTATTGTTTCATGTCGTCTAGAAATTACCGGGAATATTGAATAGCGGGTGGCGAATGGAAGCCATACTGCAGTGAGGTTACTTGTCTGGATCAGGAAAGTGCTGAAAGTTAGGCTGGAATAGAAGCACTGATTTAGGGATTATTTTTCTTTCGTATAATAGTGAGAGTAATTGGTAGCAAAAGAGTTCGCTGTTGAAACTTTGGTCTTATATTACCTAGAAAGGGTAATACTGAAGGAGTAGCAGGTTCTCTGATGCTTGAGTGAAGAGTAAGCGGAAGGGCTTTACTCGTAGTGAGTGAAGAGTAAACGGAAAAAAGGTTTGCTCGCAGTAAAAGGTTGACTATTCTTTGAATTTAGAAGATCAGACACAGTAGCGAATGTTTCTATGTTGTTGATTAATGAAAATTGCATGTAAACTTGTGAGAAAATACGTTTTCGTATTACCTTGCAAAGGAGGGGTCAGTTACGGGTGCTGCACTGACGTCACAGAGGGCCGCTCTGGGATTGGTTGAAACAGCGGGCGTGTGACTGACGCGAAGAATTGTAAAGGAGGGGTCAGTAGTAAGGAGTGATACGGACGTCACTGAGAGCCACGCTAGTATTGGCTAAACGAATAACAGAACAGAATCTGATTGGTGGGAAGAATAAGAAAACGTGCTAATATTGGTAAGTTGTTAAAATAAAAGCGAACATTTGATTAGTTGAAAAATAAAAAGCCATAATAATAATTGGTTGTGGGATTCGCATGTGGAGACACGGTCCGACATTAATAGGGAATCGCCCACACAGAAGATATTTAGGCTTTGCCCACGAACAGTACATAAAAGAGAGAATACGCAAAATGTATGGGGAGAAAAGAAAAATGGCATTTATGCAGAAAATTAAGAATTCTTATTCCTCCTCCGAAAACTCCCGCATCTTATATGATGGTAGAAAGAGGTTATCATACTTGTGTTGGTTAGAAAATTTAAAGAATATACAAATGATGGAATACTGGCGTTCCCGGAGTACGGAACCTTTGATGGAAGAATTTTACATAATTTATGCACCAGAATGAATGAGTTAGAACCAAGACCCAGATTAACTCAGTATGAAGCATTAGAAGAATGGGAGACTGAGGCATTTGAGTGAGATAGACCCAGGAGTGACAGGAATTTGAGCAGATATTATCCAAAATTTCCACATGAAACCCGAGATAAGCAGATGAAACAGTGGAGGCAGGCCAATGTTAACTGAAGGGTTATATCCTGTGTTGATGGCTAAGTAACAAAGAGGAGGCAAATGCACAGAAAAGAAAAAGCATTTAACATTAACAGGTTGCGGGGACTCAGATTATGAATATTTAGAAGATATCTTAATGAAAAATCCTCCGCCTTATCAAGGAAGACATAATAGAACTACCCCAAGTGCTCCGATTCTAGATACACCCTTGGTACCATAGATAGTACATGAGAGAACAATGGAAAGGGTACTTCAGGAAAAAGAAAGGGAAGCAATAAATAAGAATAGAGATGAATTAATACAGAAGATAACACAGTTAAATGCACATCCCAAAGCTTTGACTATAACAGTGACTATAGGGCCTGTTGTCCCACTGTACGGGGTTAAATCAAATTGTACTAAAACACCTGTCATGACCACACCCATTATTGAGCCAAGAAAAGAGAAGCTAGTAGTTGATGATCAAGCTAGTGATTTCGAGTCTGTAATTTCATTAATGGACTTGCCGATAAGAGGGCAAATAAATGACACACCCAGAAGAGTTACACCAAGTTGCTCAAAAGAGGTACGAATCGAGATCGAAAAGTGCCAAAATTGTAACCCCAGAAGAAATAGAAAGATGGGCACAGGAAATAGAGAAACCAAATTCACCACCGAAAATATTAGAAATATTTAAATTAAGAGTTGAATTAGAAGAAATGATAGCTGGAAATGTAGGATTAGATAGGTTAAACACCTATAGTGAGGAAGAATTGCTGTTTATTTGCAGAAGTATAACCCGAAACACAAGAGTGTTCCATGAAAAATTAGTGAATTTAGCCTCTGAAATGGAAATAGAAATAGGGCAATCCAAAGTATTGCAAAAACCCTATAGAGCAGAATTTTCTGATAAGGATCTAGAAAACATGAGCATATCAGGAAGAAAATTACAGGTTAAAGAATTAATGACTATGGGGAGACTTAGACAGGTGGAAAGTTCGGTGGTCAAATAAAAAGGAGGAAGCTCAGGCAAATAGAGTGACGTCTGAATATTTAATGAAAGAAACAGAGAAGGCAGAAAATGTATACCCAATGAGAGAAGTTCCAGGAGGGGGGGGTATGTACATGTCCCAAGGACCCAACAGGATATTTTATCCTTTATAAATGATTTCCCTAAGTTGAGAGAAAAACCAGTGGAATGCTACAGGCAAGTTGAAAGGTTTGTGAAAGTATCAAAAGTTTTGTGGAAGGATCTAGATGGTCTCTTTGATATAGTGGTGCCTGCTGACTTGTGGACTGAATGTAATATTATAGTCCATTGGCCTAATGATGAGGACCCGAGAAATGAGAAAACAGGAGCTCCATCAGAGGAGGTTATGAAGAAATATAACCAAGTAATCACTTTCTTAGAAGGGAAAATTCCCCTAAAGGAAACAGATTGGATAAAAATAGATAGAACAACTCAGGAAAAAGATGAGTCTGTACATGCGTACTATGAGCGCCTCCTACAGGTGTTCAAACAGTACAGTGGATTTGAGAGTATTGGGGATAAGGACATGACGCATTTTGTGTATCGGTTTGTGTCAGGGTTACGAAAAGAAATATCAGTAAAGATTAAACAGCATAAATTGTGCTGGCAAACAAAGCCAATAGATGAGATTTTAAAATATGCAAAATATTGTGGAGATGAAATTGACAATAGACAAAAGAATTTAGAAAAAAAATGATGTGGGCTCAAGTGAAATTAGCAGAGCAGCAAGAACTCCAGTTACAAAATCAGGCAGGAAATACAGGAAGGAGGCAAGGTCAAGGGGAAAATAATGGGGGTAAACCAAAAGGGCGGTTAAGCAGAGAAGAGGTCAAGAAAAGGTTTCCCTGTCATGGGTGCGGAAACTTGGGGCATTGGAAGAACGAGTGTAAAAGCATACAACATAATAATGGCCCAAATCAAAATTTAAATCCACAGACGCAGAATGAGGTGTTAATGAATCAAGCGCAGTAGGTTGTAAACCTACAGAGTCAATTACCACCTGCCCTGTTGCCAAATTTTGTGAATCAAGCCATGTACAGTGCGGACACAGGATTCCAAAAAGGATGTGGTAAGAAAAATTATGTAACATCACAGTTTCTTTTGTAGGATACATATTTTGGAGATCAAGATCAATGACAGTTCCTGAGAGGGGAGGAAGAGGAGTGCATACTTGGCGCATCCTTACCGGTAGATCAGTCAGGTCCGTACATTGATAGAAAGGTAGAAGTAAATGACATTACCTTTTTTTTGTACACTGGTGCTACCCGTTCTACTGTGAGAACAGCAGACATCCCAAACCTACCCTTCTTGGGAGAAGCGATCCAAGTAGTGGGCGTTTCTAATAAACAAATTAGGACCCCTATTACAAAACCAATGGAGGTGTTCATTGGAAATTTTAAAGAAATGCACAAGTTTGTAGTGTGTGACTCTAGTCCTGTAAGTTTATTGGGAAGGGACTTGTTGCGCAAAATGTATTGCACCATATTTTGCACACCGGACGGTGTTGCCATTCAGACCCCTGATGAAGATGGAATATATAAAATCATGTTAGCCAAACAAGGAACAGAAGTAGATGCATTATATTCAGTGATGACCAAAGATGACTTACCTGATGAGGTCAAAACGACAGTGAATCCTGAAGTGTGGGATTTTACAGGAAAAGAAGTAGGGTTAATGACAAGCGTAGACCCTGTTAAAGTGACTGTGAAAGAAGGTGCAGTCTATCCAAATACTCAACAATACAAGATGAGTCCCGAAGTAAAGGCTGATGTTGCAGCAGAAATTGATCGAATGATCGAACAGGGCATCTTAAAAGAAATCATGAGTAGTCCCTGTATTTCACCTATTATTGGCATTAAGAAACTAAACGGAAAATATAGGGTAGTTCAAGATTTGAGAAAGATGAACAAGATTGTTGTGCCATGTTGCCCTATAGTACCCAACCCTGGAGTAATTTTGTACCAAATACCATGGAATGCAAGATGGTTTACCGTAATTGATTTATGCCATGCTTTCTTCTCCATCCCACTGCATCCTGATAGTCAGTTTTTATTTTCCTTTCAAATTTGAGGATCGTATTTATGTTTAGAATCGCGTTCCTCAAGGGTACACAGAAAGTCCTTCAATCTTTAACCACATTTTGAAAAAATGCCTTGAGACATTGGTATTACCTCGAGAGTCGGTCCTGGTGCAGTATATTGATGACCTATTGGTCGCATCTAAAACAAGGAGTGACTGTGTAACTGGTTCCATTGCTATATTGAACCATCTAGCAAAAGGTGGACATAAAGTGTCCCCTGAAAAACTACAATTCTGCAGAAATGAAGTAAAGTATCTAGTGACCACTGAGAGAGTAAAAATAATAAAGCAAATGAAACTACCACAGTCACAAAAGGAAATAAGAATGTTTCTTGGTAATGTGGGATATTGCAGGCAATGGATTGTGGGGTTTTCTCTACTGGCAAAACCCTTGTTACAAATGACAAAGAAACAAGCAAAGGACACAGTAGAGTGGGATGATCTGAGCATGCAATCTTTTGTAAAATTGCAAAATTGTTTATGTGAAGCACCTGCTCTAGGTATGCCAGATTATTCTAAAGAATTCGCATTATTCTGTTGTAAGAGAGATAACTGTGCCCTCTCAGTCTTAACACAGAGACATGGTCTAATGCGACGTCCTGTGGCATATTTTTCTGCTACCTTATATCCTGTAGCATCTGCATTGCCAGGATACCTAAAAGCTGTAGCTGCAACGTGTGTAAGTATAGAACAAAGTAAGTCAATTGTAATGGGATACCCTGTTAAGGTATACGTCCCTCATGCAGTTGAGATTCTTTTAACAAGAACTCAAACTCAGTATCTCACTCCGAGCAGATTAACAAAATATGAAAGTATCATATTAGGAGCAGAAAATGTGACCATAGTTAGATATACTGTTCTGAACCCAGCTACCTTGTTGCCAGATCCATACAATGAGGAAGTGAAAGATGAAGCGGAACACAAATGTCTTGATGTAACAGAACTCAGTACTAAACCCCGTCCAGACATAGAGAATGAGCCTTTGAAAGATGCTGAGCACGAGCTTTTTGTAGATGGCTCATGTATGTGCCATGAGGAGGGAGGGTTGAATGCTGCTTATGCTGTATGTACATTGGCTGGAATAGTCGAAGCATCCTATATACCAGGAGTCAAGTCTGCACAAGTAGCCGAATTGATAGCTTTAATTAAAGCCTGCAAAAATGGGAAAAATTGGAGAGTAACCATTTACACTGATAGTCAGTATGGTTACGGGGTTGTGCATGACTTTGGCCAACTCTGGATGCAGCGAGACTTCCTGACTTCTTCAGGGTCTCCCATTAAAAATGGGAATTTTGTGAAAGAATTGCTTGAAGCAATACAATTACCAAAAGAGGTGGCAGTGGTCAAATGTGCCACACATAAGTCAGGAAATGACCGTGTGACTGCCGGCAATCATTATGCTAGCCAGGTTGCTCAACAATGCACTCAATTTCAAATGGCAGTAAACAGGAAAATTGAAAATTGTGGAATCAGCTGCCAACTTATGCTGTTTTCAGGAATTCAAACATGGGGAGAAGTAAGAGACCTCCAAGATGAAGCAGAGACAAAAGAAAGAGAAGAGTGGGAGAAAATTGGTTGTCAAAGAAGGGCAGAAGATGGTTTATGGGTTTGCTTAGATGACAGACCTGTATTGCCAGACTGTATGCTTGCACCTATGGCTAGGATGTATCATGGAGACACCCACATAGGCATAGATGCAACGATTGGACTCTTCAGATGAGATTGGTTTAATCCAAGGTTCAGGAACATTACAGAGAGTCTTTGCCAAAGATGCTTGACATGTCAACAAATGAATCCGGGCTAGAAAACAATAGTCTGTACGGGGAAAATTGGCAAAGCTGAAGGTCCCTTTATAAGACTTCAAATTGATTTCATTCAGTTGAGTGTTTGTCGAGGACTGAAATATGTACATATTATCGTTTGTTTATTTTCAATGTGGGTGGAGGCATACCCCACCAGAAGAAATTACTGCTTGACAGTGGCCAAACTCCTATTAATAGAGTTTATACCGTGCTTCGGTTTTCCAGTAACGATTGAATCAGACCGAGGGCCTCATTTAAATAATGAAATAATTCGATTAGTTTGTGAAGCATTCAAAATTGAACAAAAGCTGCACTGTGCATACCATACAGAGGCATCTGGAGTGGTAGAACAATTGAATGGCATATTTAGGTCAAGGCTGGGAAAGATGTGTGCATCCACTCCACTGGAATGGCCTGATGCTTTACCTCTTTTTCTAATGGGACTTAGAAGTATTCCAGACAAAAATACCGGATTGAGACCCCATGAAATAATCATGGGAAGAACAATGAGGCAGGCATGTATACCAGGACACAAGCTGTTAAATATAACTGATGATTTGGTACTGGAGTATTTTAAAGAGTTGGCTGACCAAGTGCGTTCTATAGCTCACCAAGTTGGAGAAGACGCAGCCCCCAGGCAGCCGAACCAAGCGCATGATCTGAATCCCGGTGACTGGGTTGTAGTGAAGAATCATACTTGAGAATCATGCCTAGCACCAAGGTGGGATAAACCACATCAGGTTCTATTGGTTACTACAACAGCAGTAAAATTAGCAGGTTTGCCTAATTGGATTCATGCAAGCCATACTTAAAGAGTGCCAGCACCTGATGAAGAAGAACCTCAACGAACTCAAGCAGGTGAGGGGGCTGAAGGTTGTACAGCTGAAGGATCTTGAATAATAAATCCTGAAGTAGCTGAGCAGGAACAACCAAGCACCAGTCAGGATGATTGGATCCCAATAGTTGAGATACCTGAAAAAATCGTAAGAACAAGGAGCCAAACTAGATTAGTTAGTCAGGAAAAGAATGAGGACCAGGTAGGAACAGAAGAACGTGCTCAGGTAAGTGAAACCATGATTGTTAGGTAACCTGAGCAGGACCAGATAAGGAAAGAACAATTTAATCAGACAGTCGAAGTCGAAGTCACAGCCCCAGAGTCTGAGGAGGGACAGACAGGTCTTAGAGAACACGTTCAGGCAGAAGAAAATCAAGAAACAGAAAGACCCGAGCAGGACCAGACAGGAAAAGTCAAACAAGTTCAAGTAAAAGAAGAAGAAAAGCTGACCAAAACTGAACCTGAACAGGGTCAGATTAGGGAAGAAGAATGCATCCAGGCAGGTGATATCAAAATAATAAGCCCTGGACAAGGTCAGGTAGAGAGGAATTCGGAAAACGAAAATAATAAGTTGTGCCACAACTTAATGAAAATAAAAGAACATTCTAAGAAAGTGAAAGTGCAGTGCAAGCTAAAAGAATCAGAAGAGGCGATAATTGGCCTAGTGTTATCAAGAGAGTGAAGTACCGGTTTAAACCCATAACAGAGGAACCAGAGCAAGTAGACGAAGTATCCAGTCGTTCTGGACCGTCAACTGAGGTACCAAAACGAAGAAGTCCAAAATTGAAATTAGTAAATAATAAATTCAAGGGTCCTGAATGGACGCACGTTATTCTTGAAGATTTCGAGAATTTGGAAATAATTGGAGAAGATGATGAAAGCTTAAATACAGAACCCATTGATGAAGAAGTGAGGCCAACTTGAAAATAATTTTCCCTTTATATTCTGTCACAAAGTTAAAATACTAAAGTAAAGAAGAGAAATCTTCTTATCTCATTTGATAAATGGCTGACGATAGAGCTGCTGGAAAACCAAATTGTGTAAAGAAATGTTGTAGAATATGTATAGGTAGTATCTTTTTAGTACTTATAATATGGTTAATACTAACCGTGGCCATTCTAAATAGCACTAATACACATGAAAGGGTAGATACCATCAAATGAGACAAAATAGAATTAGAAGCACCAGATGAGTTAGATTTGCATCACACTGTGAATAAAAATGATACAGACTTAAATGTTTTTGCAAACCTGCTAGTACAATATGTAGAGACCATGGAAGTTAGTGATTGCTTTGTATGTATGAAATTGCCCTCATCTGTAGCAGAAGGAGTAACATATCATCATTTACCATTGATATATGGTATTTCGTGTAGTGTTTTAGCAAGCTTAATTTATAGAACAGGGAAATTGCAGTATTACTATTTTAATGTAGATGTGATCTTTTCTGAGGTTCCTATGCGATAGAGCATGAACCCTGTCCTTAGTACGAGAGACTCACAATTTATGGGTGAATATTTTCTAACAATGAAAGCAATAGATATAGCTGAAGCACATAAACACAATTTAACTTGTAAATTGCATGAAGAAGAGAAAATATTTTTGAATTTAGTTGAGACAAGGAGACAGGATTTTCAAAGGAGAGCTTCTAAACCTAAACCTCAGATACCTAAATGGGCTGAGGAGGAAGAACATTCTGCAAATGGCAAGACTCATGCTGCTATGTCCTTGGATTTTGAAAAGAAGGGAAAAATCTGTCTTCATAGGTTAAAGACTGAATATAACAATGTGTTTATTGGTTCCAGTGAATGTGAACATAATTTGTTAGTAATTGGGGGATGGGACTAAAAGGAGGAACAGATCCAGTATTTCCTGGAATCTATTATGTGTGTGGTAATAAAGACTATTTTAGGCTGCCTGACCATTGGTATGGGAGTTGCTATTTTGGAATAGTATTCCCTAAAGTTTATCATGTAAAGAGAATCACTCGAAGCAATGAAGACAATAATGAACTAACACATATAAAAAGAGCTCGTTTTTCAGAAATTGTAGGCGACATTTTTGGTGCATTGATAACTTCAGTGGGAGTTGTTCTAAATTCATGGAAAATTTGTCAGTTGTCTACAGTAGTTGATCGGTTATCTACTGACACTGCTGGAGGATTCTTGTTGATTAACACTGAATTAGTTGCGGTCAGATCTATGGTTATGCAAAATCGACTTGCTCTTGACATACTATTGGCAAAAGAGGGTAGAGTCTGTAAATTATTGAAAATGCAACATTGTTGCATGTATATTCCAGATAAAAGTGTTGAAATTGGAGAATACATTAAAAGTATTACGAAATTAGAAGAAGAGTTAAAACCACTGGAAGTTGAAAGTGTATGGAAGAAGATGACAAATAGCATTTCTAACTTAGGTAGTTGGTTCTCCAACATAGGTAATGGTATTCTAGGTCACATAATACTGCCCATAATGGGAATAACACTATTCGTATTAACAATAATGTTTTGGTACAAATGCTGTAATAGGAGACGGAGATACGAAGTAAATGAAAGGGATGAGTAAAGAAAATTTGAAGAAATACAATTAGAAGAATTAAAAGGAGACTTTTACAAAAGAATGAGGGGATTACAATGCAAAAAGGAGAAAGAAAGAAATAAAAGAGTTGAAGAAGAAATTGAGATGCGCTAAGGTTGGCATCTGATTTAGTAGAAATTAGTGATGGCATTAAATGCCATCAGAGAGGGGATTGATGGAGCAAGGTTTCGTATTCAAAAACTTGCTTGTATTCAATCCTCTCAAATAACAAGTAACAACGTAACCAACAAGTCTAAATACTAAAATTGCATTATATTCATTACATTTTATCATGGGGGATGTTTGCCTATGTGTATTACTAACAAGTAACCCGAGTGTCTAAAATGGCCGCCAAAAATGTTGGGAAAGTCTCTGCGCATGTGTCTACTGCATCTACGTAGTATGACGCCTTCTGTCGCATGGTGGGAAACTTTGCAGCTGCGCAATAGCTTTTAAAATGGCCGCTTGAAACTCACATGGTAATGCACATGCTGTCGCTTAAACTAAACCTATAAGTTCTACTAAGCACTAATTCAAAAAGTTAAAATAAGTAAATGGGGATAGAGTAGAGATAAGTGGTATACAGTGATATCATTTATTATCGCATTCAAACGTGTCTTTTTCTGACTTTGTTATTAGTTCATATTTGGACCTCAGAGGGTGAGTGAAATCCCTACCCCACCTGATCCGCGCACAGGCGCATAGAAACTTGCTGGAAAACATGATGACACACTTGAAACACAGCCAAGGCCACATTGGGCGAAGACGCCTGGAAAAGTAAACCCATGAACCGGACTAGAGCAACAATTTTGAATAAAATGTATAATTTGTATTGATCATAATGCAAAATGCGGGTGGGAATAAAGCTATGGGAAAGTAAATTAAGGGACGGAAACATAGAACAATGGTCCACAGAGAAATTATTACTTTTAATATGGTGTGATGAACTCATCTCCTCGCCCTGACCAATCAGAATAGGGGAAAACACGAAGATTGAAACTTTTGGGGGTGTTACACGAATACAGAATAGTATAATTGAGGTAAGTTAGTTAGAGACTTTGTCAGACTTGTCAGATCCGTCATTCCGACTCGTCACCAACCCAACACGTATGCTGCTACAGATTCTGTCCGAGACGCTGTCTCAGACCCTGCTGCTGCCAGAAACTCTGCTCAAGAAAATGAGATACTGATCGATAATCTAATCATCTAGAAGGGGATTTCGGAAGAGGGATACCCGAGGAGAGTAGTGCCAGAGAGGGGTGCGACGCTGGCGTTGCACTTTAGAAGAGGTCACCTTCCCAGATCTGAATCTGCCCGATCTTTTGTCTACATCATGTCCTGGGAGATTCTATCTAACCCATCTTAGGGGAGTTGGGTTCATCTATCTCTTTAGGTAAATATAATTATGAGAAACTTGTCTTTGTACCTGCTCTCTCTCTTTTTTTCCTCTTGCAGGAACCGTCTTCATTGATCATCATTATGACTTTGCTATATTTGACTTTTATCTTGCCTCTTGAGACATTTGTTTAAACTGTAATTGATTCTGACTCACAAAATTATTAATTTTAGATAAAGTCTTTAAACCTTTTTGAGTTTGTGGTTATTTCAAGTCTAAAGTTAAATGTCATTTTCTACCTTGAACTATCTCAGCAACCTGATTCATCGAATAAGGAATACTTGAAGAGATCAAAATTGGTAAGACTTGGTAAAGGTGAAAATCAAAATACCGGTAAAACTCAAAATTGATATTAGCGGGGTTTGCTAGTTCATCAGTGTGAGTGTTTTGGGCATGTGTGTGTGTAATCCGAGCTGGTAATATGTGCTCTATTAATAGTTTTCCTCTGGATTTCCTAACTATCAGAGAGAATTATTTTCCAAGTTCTAGAACAGTGAATCTATAACGATGACCTCTGTGTGGGAAAGTATGGACAAACAGGGGTCTTCTTAAAGTGACTGAACTACCATGTTTGTGTTAGCCGGCCAACCACAAATATGTCAAGATACTGAGGTCCATAATAACAACATACATTTATAACGACTTTAGAATATTGATGACTAATCTACTGCCAAAGTAAGGAGACATAGGGAACTGTGCATTTACTGTTCTTAACTCATGCACTTACCTTGATAAATGGTTGATAGCTGGTATTGTGGAGCTGAAGCAAATGCAGGCTGATGATAAAAAAAACTCAAAAAACTCAAAAAGAAGATTAAAGATAGCGGCAATTAATTTAAAATGGTATATAAAATGTAGTGAATCAGCACCCAGACATGCAGTATATACTTTAGTGAGTGGAAGACCGCCTCTTTTTAAATAGTTGTTTTCATTTGTTGTCCACTGTGCCTTTCAAACCTTCTGTAGTTGGTATTGGTTAATAGTGTTTTAAGTCCCTCCTTTTGGGCTCTTAGCCACGCCTATGGCTATTGGCCCCTTTACTTGTATTAGGGGCGTTGTTTTGGTTTTTGGACTTTTTTATTTGAAGCACGTGATGCTGGAGTGCCTCCCAGGCACAGACACATTTTCTTCATGTCTCGCCCCCTGCCCTCCCGTTCGCGCTTTCTACAACTGCTGCTCATACAAAGCGCCACTCCCTCCCCTGCTCTCCCGTTCGCGCCTTCTACAAATGGGCCGCCCCCTCCCCCGCTCTCCCATTCGTGCCTTCTACAAATGCGCCGCCCCCTCCCCCGCTCTCCCGTTCGTGCCTTCTACAAATGCGCCGCCCCCTCCCCCGCTCTCCCGTTCGTGCCTTCTACAAATGCGCCGCCCCCTCCCCCGCTCTCCCGTTCATGCCTTCTACAAATGCGCCGCCCCCTCCCCCGCTCTCCCGTTCATGCCTTCTACAAATGCGCCGCCCCCTCCCCCGCTCTCCTGTTCATGCCTTCTACAAAAGCGTCGCCCCATGCTACTATTGTAGGGAAACTTGCTGAAAAATCATGAAAGGGTAGTTGGAATTTGTTTCTACTGCATCGTTTACCGAATTTATCGAGGTGCAATAGCATATAAATAGTACTTCATGCCCCAATTAGGATGTCCTGGGGTATATCTAGTCCGAGATCTCACATTGTTTCCTTCAAAATACCATTCTAAGATGGCCGCTGTATTCGCTCAGTACTGGGTTCCTTTTCCGCGGCGGCACACGCATAACACAACAAATGGGTCGTGCATTTGGGGGGCCAGCGCTCTCCGATGTCGCAGCGGGCCCAGCCAATCAAGGATGGCCTGAACAGATGCCGCCAAGGTCAGTTTCTTGCAGTTGACTGGCTGCAAGGAGAGTCTAGGAGGAAGCCGCAAAAGGACTGAGAGCTGGGGCTTCACGCGCGGGAGAGGGGGCTCGGAGCGAGGCGCACTCCTACATTTACTGACAAGGCAACGTGCCGCCGCTGCCTAGAGATAACAGGTGCTCTAACGCCGGCCTACCATGGTGGACAGCAGCCTCCACACCACCAGTTGAGTGCAAAGCGGGGTGAGTGCTCCCTGTTGTTGACAATAGGGGTTGTGTTTGCGCGTTACACTGGAGCAGCTGGATGTCTCCATTGCTGGGGTCCGGAGGTTGTGCAGGGAAGGAGATTGGTTCTGAATGTGTTATGAGTCGGGACTTATGTGTACTTGCTAGACTGTGGAATATTGGCAGGGCGCAGGCCCTCTGTAGATATGCGCTGCCTGTATATGAATGGATAGTTTAAAGTGATTGTTCTTGGTCTACTGTTGAAAGGACCACGTCTTCTTGGGTCTGACTGCAGGGGTGGGGCTGCCCACACTCCTGGCACAGCTGTCCGCCCAGGGGAGCTGAAACGCAGAGGGGTCGGTGGCAGCAGATGTTTGGTGCACTGTTGCCGTGTCCTGTGACATCAGGGGGAGGTGGCGTTGTACGCTTTGTGGGGAGCCCTCCAGAAGCAGTTCGTTAGAGGAGCATTTGCTACATAGGTGGAGTGCCATGGCAAGGCAATAGAGAATTTGCATGGAGCAGTGATTCAAGGGTGTAGGTCGGTGTACCCTTCCTGTCATATGCATAAGGTATGATTATAGCGGGTGGTGCAACCTTTTTGGAGGTGAACTTGCATGTTAAGGCTGATAGCCAGTGTTGCAAAAATACTGAGCTCCGATTATTGGAGTTGGCTTTGCCTGTCTCAGTTTTAGGAGAGCCCTGCAAGCTGAACCTCCTGGACAGCTGCTCTTGACCCCAAATGTCGCACAACCCTACTCCGAGTGATGGGCCAGTATCCCGGCGCAGGTTCCCAGTGGTGCACGGGGCAGGTGATTCCGAGGGTGGCCGCTCCTACTTGCTTGTCTGTGGGTGTACGTAGCAAGAGTTGCGGTGCCAGGCGGGGCGCGGGTATGTGTGAGGGGGAGGAGGTAACATGGCTGACCGATCTGATTGTTTTTGTTTCGATGACCGGGGCCGCCCTGCAGAGCGGATTACATGTAAATGATCTGTCTTTGCTGCCGGGGTCTCCCTAGGGTCCGGGCTGTGATCGCTCTTCGATGGCGACATTGTTTGACTCCAAAGTCGTCACCACTGTTCACTCTGCACAGTCCCAACTCCTAATCTCCAATTCTAGCTCCCCAATTCACAATCTTTGCGATGCAGTCATTGAGTCAAGCCAGACCATACCTGGCGTGTCATGCAGTTTGGTGCTTACTTTCCCTCCATGTTAAAAAACAGTAGATGTTTCAGCCCCAGGCTAATGTGCTGCATAGCTAAATACATATAAGGTCCCAAAGGCGAGACCGATGCATTGCAAATGCTTGTTTATATGTGTCTATTCAACATATAAATTCCCCGCATCAGGAACATGACAAAACATCCCAATAATATAACTTTGGTATTTGTGTACTTCAATTCCCATCATGCCTCACGGGCTAATATGACAGAACTATATATACTGGTAATAGAGGATGGACTCACAAAAACCGTGAACAAGACCATTTCTTGGTCAAAATGCGTAGGTGTTGGTGGTTAATGTGCTGATTAAATTGAAACTAATGAACTGAGACTCGAGGAGTGCGGTGATTCTTTGGTGAAAAAATATATATATATATTTTCACTGAAAAAAACATAGGTTTCAGGCACGTTATTGTCAGAAATTAGCATTTAAAAAACCATAGAAATTAACTGAAAAAAACATAGGTTTCAGGAACTTTATAGTTAGTTGGACATTTGACTCGTACAAAACCATAGAAATTCCGGCGTTATAGTTAGTTCAGCTAACTAGAACTCGCGCCCCCACAATGCACTGCTGATGACGTCACATGTTACATAATTCATGACATGGTCAGTGACATCACTGATGACATCTCAAATGACATCACTGATGACATTACTGATGACATCATCCATTGACTGTGTGTTTCTGTAAAGTTTAATTTTGTTTTATATATAAATGCCAAGCTGTATTGAGGAATGAGTGGGTGTATAAGTGTCTGTATGGAGGATTTAGTAGGTACGTGACTGACTGTATAAGTGAGTGATTAAATGTGTCTTACTGAATGCATGGGTTAGTGACTAAACTGTATGAAAGTCTGTATCAGTATGTCTGTTGTTGTGTAAGCTGCTGCATAGGTTGGTGAGTAGCTGCATGAGAGTCTATATGGGTTATTGATTGCTTGCCTGAGTATTTGTATGGCTGCCTGAGTGTGTGTGAGGGTGGGAGGTGTGTAACTCTGTGCATAGATGTGTGAGTGGTTGATTAACTGGGTGTATGGGTTCAAGAGTGCATGTGGAAACAGCTGTATGGGTGTGTGAGTGTGTGTATGGGTGTGTTGGTGAGTGAATGGATGTCTCAGTGGTACATGTGCAAGTAACTACATATGTAAAAGGCAGTATATGTGAGTGCTGGTGTATATAAATAACTATATGTGAGAATCAGTAATTGTGAGAGTGGCTGCATGGATGAGTGTGTATTTGTATCAGTGATTCTATAAGAGAGTAATTATGTGTTAGTATCTGTATGAATAAGTGAGGTTGTGTCTGTATAACTGTATAGGTGAGTAAATTGAAGTATGATTGATTCTTTGCATGACTGACTAAGTGTGTGAGTAACTCTGGATATGTGGCAGTGTGTGAGTGTCTGTATAGGTGTATGAGTGCATATCATAGTGTTGTATTGATGAGTGAATGCATGTATGAGTGACTGTAAGGGTGAATGAGTGGATGTGTGTGTAGACCTAGGAATCAGTCAGTACGTATTTAGTAACTGGTATTGATGTGTCTATTTTTTCAAAAATGGTAGTCTGTATTTTAGAGTGGGTGTATCAAAGGTTATATTCAGGTGTGAGGAGGTGCATCAGATTTTCACGTGGATGATGTCATCAGTGATGTCACTGACAATGTCATGAATGGTGTAATATGTGATGTCATCAGTAGTGCATTGCGGGGGCACGAGTTATAGTTAGCTGAACTAACTATAACGCCGGAATTTCTATGGTTTTGTACGAGTGAAATGTACAACTAACTATAACGTTCCTGAAACCTATGGTTTTTTCAGTTAATTTCTATGGTTTCTTAAATGCTAATTTCTAACTACAACGTGCCTGAAACCTATGTTTTTTTCAGTGAATTTCTATGGTTTTTTAAATGCTAATTTCTAACTATAATGTGCCTGAAACCTATGGTTTTTCCAGTGAATTTCAAAGGTTTTTTAAATGAAAATTAGTAAGTCTATTGTACCTCAATCCTATGTTTTTTTTATTTTCTATATATATATATATTAAAAAAAATTGTGAATAATTTTTAGTTAGGAAAACTATATTTATCCTTTTTTTCTTTTATATTATACACCCTTCGCGCACCCTACACGATGGCTACGCGCATTCTGGAAGGCATTTGCTTGGGTCGCGACTTCGGCGTAATTTGTAAAGTATAAAATATCTTTAAATTAATTGTAAACAAAAGTTTTCCTTTAAGTGTTTGTCTAAATTTATTAATAAAAGTATTCTTAAAGTATTATTTTCAATATAATTTTGACTAAAAGTTATTCGATAATTATTGGATTCGGAGGTTAGGAGGGATGGCCATTTCGCTCGATCTTTTTTGCAAGATTTTTTGGTCTAGTCAGGTGGACACCCTCCTCCGGGTGAGGTACGGCTTGAGGATTCTATTCAAAAGGTGAGGAATCAACAGGCAGAAGAGTCCATCAGAAGAGCAAGTTACTTACCTTCAGTAACGCTTTTTCTGGTGGATACAGTATCTGCATGTGGATTCCTCACTGTCCCACCCGCCTCCCCGTTGTCCACCTGTTTCTACCAAAAAAGATGCTTTTACTGTTTGGCATGAAAGTTTTTAATATGTCTTAATCATGCTTATGTTTTAATAGTGAGAAATGCTTGATCTGTTGCTATTTCTTTATGCCTTTATTGGTTATCCATATATGACGTCATACGGTGTTGCGAGCGAAGCTGTGCTATTATTACATCATCGTCGACGTGGGAGAGCTAGGAAAGAATTTCCGCGGATTGCTGGCGCATGGGATATTCACCGAAGTGTTCAGGCTAATCCTTTGGGTGCAACTGTTTTTGTTGCGACTCCAGAAACCGAAGCCAGTGATCCGAGGGCAGAGGCCCTGCAGATGGCACACAAGGTGGGGAGCCCAGTCGTGTGCACCGGCGGGACAGCGAAGTGACAAGCACCACTAACCACAGAAAAGGTAACAAGGGCACTGAATAACACAGGATCTTCTCTTTGTATCTGGTAGGAACAACAAGGTTAAAATGCCCTAGTTCCAACATGTAGAATTAGTGCTACAACGGTCTCCGAGAGGACCTGCGATGGATGCCGCTTCTGCCTTTCGTACACTGGAGGGGAAACATGGGTCACATGGTACGGTCATACTGCGGTGGGACGCACACTCGTTGACCTGTCATGGCACTGCTCCACATTTCGGGGACAATGCTTTCCATTAGCTGTGTATCCTGATGACGTGTCGCGCCGGCCCGTCCGAAAGCAGTACCCCTTTAGATCCAAACAGACTCTTCCACTCTCTCACCGGAAGTGAAACCAGGCCACGCGGACACTTACACAATACAACGGCCGGGAATGCACTTTTCGGTAAAAAAACCCACATTTCTTCCTCCTAATTTATCAAATAAATGACTCACTGTAGAACAGGGGCCAGCTTCGATCGGTAAACAGCCGTTACAGCGACTTTTATCCTTTGCGATACCATTACAACGCATGCATTACCACGCATGCGTTGTACATCGCGAAGTCATTACTACGCATTGTCTTAGAACGCATGGTCATTTACCACACATGCCTTTACAACGAATTTTGTTGTAAAGGTATGTATGTTAAGGAGGTCGTGCGGGTGTGGTGTTTTAGGGTAGTGCAGTGGTGTTAGGGTAGTGTAGGGGGTCGTGCGGGGGGTGGTGTTTTAGGGTTTAGGGCAGTGTTACTGGTGTTCGGACAGTGTAGGGGGTCATGCTGGGGGTGGTGTTTCAGTGTTTAGGGCAGTGCAGTGGTGTTCGGGCAGTGTAGGGGGTCATGCTGGGGCTGGTGTTTCAGGGTTTAGGGTGGAGCAGTGGTGTTCGGGCAGTGTAGGGGGTCGTGCTGGGGGCTGGTGTTTTAGGGTTTAGGGCAGAGCAGTGGTGTTCGGGCAGTTTAGGGGGATGTGCGGGGGTGGTCTTTTAAGGTTTAGGGCAGAGCAGTGTAGGGGGTCTAGCTTGGGGTGGTGTTTCACAGTTTAGGGCAGTGCAGTGGTGTTCGGGCAGTGTAGGGGGTCGTGCAGAGGGTGGTGTTTCAGGGTTTAGGGCAGTGCAGTGGTGTTTTGGCAGTGTAGGGGGTCGTGCTGTGGGTGGTGTTTCAGGGTTTAGGGTAGTGCAGAGGAGTTCATGGAGTGTAGGGGGTCATGCTGGGGCGGTGTTTCAGGGTTTAGGGCAGTGCAGTGGTGTTCGGGCAGTGTAGAGGGTCATGCTGGGGCTGGTGTTTCAGGGTTTAGGGCAGTGCAGTAGTGTTCGGGCAGTGTAGGGGGTCGTGCTGGGGGTGGTGTTTCAGGGTTTAGGGCAGGGCAGTGGTGTTCGGGCAGTGTAGGAGGTCGTGCTGGGGCTGGTGTTTTAGGGTTTAGGGCAGTGCAGTGGTGTTCGGCACTGTAGGGGTTTGTGCTGGGGCTGGTGTTTCAGGGTTTAGGGCAGTGGAGTGGTGTTCGCGCAGTGTAGGGGGTCGTGCTGGGGCTGGTGGTTTAGGGCGGTGCAGTGGTGTTCGGGCACTGTAGGGGTTTGTGCTGGGGCTGGTGTTTCAGGGTTTAGGGCAGTGCAGTGGTGTTCGGGCAGTGTAGGGGCTCGTGTTGGGGCTGAAGTTTCAGGGTTTATGGCAGAGCAGTGGTGTTCGGGCAGTGTAGGGGGTCGTGCTGGGGTTGGTGTTTCAGGGTTTAGGGCAGTGCAGTGGTGTTCGGGCAGTGTAGGGGGTCATGCTGAGGGTGGTGTTTCAGGGTTTAGGGCAGTGCACTGGTGTTCGGGCAGTGTAGGGGGTTGTGCTGGGGGTGGTGTTTCAGGGTTTAGGGCAGAACAGTGGTGGTCGGGCAGTTTAGGGGGTTGTGCTGGTGCTGGTGTTTCAGGGTTTAGGGCAGAGCAGTGGTGTTCGGGCAGTGTAGGGGGAGGTGCTGGTGCTGGTGTTTCAGGGTTTAGGGCAGTGCAGTGGTGTTCGGGCAGTGTAGGGGGATGTGCTGGGGTGGTGTTTCAGGGTCTAGGGCAGAGCAGTGGTGTTCGGGCAGTGTAGGGGTAATCTTTTTTCATCAGAAAATTGATTTTTTGGACTGTAGAAAATATTAATCAAAATGTCAATTGGATTTAACCTCATGTTAAATGATCACTTTTTAAAGCCTCACAGTGATCAAAATTGCCATTTTTACAGACTTTTCCTCCTACTCAGAAGCTTCTATTTTGACCAATTTCGGGCAGGAAAATGAATCTAAACACACTTATTCTAGTTCCAAAAGAGATAATTCACATGCAATCGTAATTTACACTCAAAAGATTAAACATTAAAAGCTGACTATTTCTGACCATCTGGAGAAAGTTCGACTGGTCCGGGTCATCCTTTTTCATCAGAAAATAGATTTTTTGGACTGTAGAAAAAATGTTCCAAATTTCAATTGGATTGTACCTCGTGTTGAAAACCACTTTTCAAGTCCTCACAGTGACCAAAATTGACGTTTTTATAGAGTTTTCCTCCTTCTCAGAAGCTACTATTTGATCAATTTCGGTCAGGAAAATGAATCTAAAAACACTTATTCTAGTTCCAAAAGTGATAATTCACATGCAATCGTAATTTAAACTCAAAAGATTAAACATTAAAAGCTGACTATTTCTGACCATCTGGAGAAGGTTAACAGGTCCGGGGTCATTGTTTTTCTTCAGAAAATTGATTTTTTGGACTGTAAAAAACATGTATTCAAAATGTCAATTGGATTGTGCCTCATGTTGAATAACCACTTTTTAAAGCCTCACAGTGACCAAAATTGCCATTTTAACAGATTTTCCTCCAACTCATAAGCTTCTATTTCGACCAATTTCGGGCAGGAAAATGACTTAAACACACTTATTTTAGCTCCAAAAGTGATAATTCACATGCAATAGTCATTTACAGACAAAAGAATAAACTTTAAAAAATGACCATTTCCTACCATCTGGAGAAAGTTCGACAGGTCTGGGGTCATCGTTTTTCATCAGTAAATTTATTTTTTGGACTGTGGGAAAATAGATTCAAAATGTCATTTGGATTGTGCCTCATGTTGAATAACTACTTTTTAAAGCCTCAAAGTGACCAAAATTGTATTTTTTACAGACTTTTCCTCCTACTCAGAAACTTCTATTTAGACCAATTTCGGGCAGGAAAATAACTCTAAACACACTTATTTTAGTTCCAAAAGTGATAAGTCACATACAATAGTAATTTACAGTCAACAGATCAAACATTAAAAAATGACCATTTCTGACCATCTGGAGAAACATTGACAGGTCCGGGGTCATCGTTTTTCCTCAGAAGATAGATTTTTTGGACTGTAGAAAAGATGATTCAAAATGTCTATTGGATTGTGACTCATATTGAATAACCACTTTATATAGCGTCACTGTGACAAAAAGTGCAATTTTTACGGACTTTTCCTTCTATTCAGAAGCTTCTATTTCAACCAATTTCAGGCAGGAAAATGAGTCTAAACACACTTATTTGAGTTCCAAAAGTGATGATTCACATGCAATAGTCATTTACAGTCAAGAGATTAAACATTAAAAAATGACAATTTCTGACCATCTGGAGAAAGTTCGACAGATCATTGTTTTTAATCAGAAAATTGATTTTTTGGACTGTAGAAAATATGAATCAAAATGTCAATTGGATTGTGCTTCATGTTGAATAACCATTAAATTAGCATTTCTGACCTTCTGGAGAAAGTTCGAGTGGTGATTTTTTGGACTGTAGGAAAATAGATTCAAAATGTCATTTGGATTGTGCCTCAAGTTGAATAACTACTTTTTAAGGCCTCAAAGTGACCAAAATTGAAATTTTTACAGACTATTCCTCCTACTCAGAAACTTCTATTTCAACCAATTTCGGGCAGGAAAATAACTCTAAACACACTTAATTATTTCCAAAAGTGATAAGTCACATGCAATAGTCATTCACAGTCAAAAGAGCAAACATTAAAAATTGACCATTTCTGACCATCTGGAGAAAGTTGGACAGGTCCAGGGTCATTGGTTTTCATCAGAAAATTGATTTTTTGGACTGTAGAAACAATTAGGCAAAATGTCATTTGGATTGTGCCTCATGTTGAATAACCACTTTTTAAAGCCTCACAGTGACCAAAATTACCATTTTTACAGACTTAT
Source organism: Triturus cristatus (assembly GCF_964204655.1). Lineage (NCBI taxonomy): Eukaryota > Metazoa > Chordata > Amphibia > Caudata > Salamandridae > Triturus > Triturus cristatus. Next base: position 1,034,094,945 of record NC_140594.1, on the reverse strand, counting down.
CTTCCTACTCACAAGCTTCTATTTCAACCATTTTCGGGCAGGAAAATGACTCTAAACACACTTATTTTAGTACCAAAAGTGATAATTCACATGCCACATAGTCATTTACAGTCAAAAGATTAATCATTAAAAAATTACCATTTCTGACCATCTGGAGAAAGTTCGACAGGTCTGGGGTCATCGTTTTTCATCATAAAATTGAATTTTTTGCACTGTTGAAAAATAGATTCAAAAGTCATTTTGATTGTGCGTCATGTTGAATAACCACTTTTTAAAGCCTCAAAATGACCAAAATTGCATTTATTCAGACTTTTGCTCCTACTCAGAAGCTTCTATTTCGACCAACTTCGGGCAGGAAAATGGCTCTAAACAAACTTATTTTAGTTCCAAAAGTGATAATTCACATGCAATATTTATTTACAGTGAAAAGATTAAACATTAAAAAATGACCTTTTCTTACCATCTGGAGAAAGTTTGACTGGTCCAGGGTCATTGGTTTTCATCAGAAAATTGATTTTTGGACTGTAGAAACAATTAGGCAAAATGTCATTTGGATTGTGCCTCATGTTGAATAACCACTTTTTAAAGCCTCACAGTGACCAAAATTACCATTTTTACAGACTTATCTTCCTACTCACAAGCTTCTATTTCAACCATTTTCGGGCAGGAAAATGACTCTAAACACACCTATTTTAGTACCAAAAGTGATAATTCACATGCCACATAGTCATTTACAGTCAAAAGATTAATCATTAAAAAAATTACCATTTCTTACCATCTGGAGAAAGTTTGACTGGTCCGGGGTCATCGTTTTTCATCAGAAAATTAATTTTTTGGACTGTAGAAAAAATGATTCAAAATGTAATTTGGGTTGTGCCTCATGGTGAATATCCACTTTTTAAAACCTCACAGTGACCGAAATTGCGATTTTTAAAAGACTTTTACTCCTACTCAGAAGCTTCTATTTCGACCAATTTCAGGCAGCACAATGACTCTAAACACACTTATTTTAGCTCCAAAAGTGATAATTCACATGCAATAGTCGTTTACAGTCAAAAGATTAAACTTTAAAAAATGACCATTTCTGACCATCTAGAGAAAGTTTGACAGGTCCGGGGTCATCGTTTTTCATCAGAAAATTGATTTTTTGAACTGTAAAAAAATGTATTCAAAATGTCAATTGGATTGTCCCTCATGTTGAATAACCAGTTTTTATAGCATTACAGTGACCAAAATTGCAATTTTTACAGACTTTTCCTCCTACTCAGAAGCTTCTATTTGGACCAATTTCAAGAAGGAAAATGACTCTAAACACACTTATTTTAGTTCCAAAAGTGATAATTCACATGCAATAGTCATTTACAGTCAAAAGATTAAACTTTAAAAAATGACCATTTCTGACCATCTGGAGAAAGTTATCAGGTCCGGGGTCATCGTTTTTCTTCAGAAAATTGATTTTTCGGACTGTAGAAAAAATGATTCAAAAAGTCAATTGGATTGTGCCTCATGTTGAATAACCACTTTTTAAAGCCTCACAGTGACCAAGATTGCAATTTTTACAGACTTTTCCTCCTACTCAGAAGCTTCTATTTCGACCAATTTCAGGCAGGAAAATGACTCTAAACACACTAATTGTATTTCCAAAAGTGATAATTCACATGCAATAGTCATTTACAGTCAAAAGATTAATCATTAAAAAATTACCATTTTTTTCTGACCATCTGGAGCAAGTTCGACTGGTCTGGGGTCATCGTTTTTCATCACAAAATTGATTTTTTGGACTATAAAAAAACATATCCAAAATGTCAATTGGATTGTGCCTCATGTTGAATAACCTTTTAAAGCCTCACAGTGACCAAAATTGCCATTTTAACAGACTTTTCCTCCAACTCAGAAGCTTCTATTTCAACCAATTTCGGGCAGGAAAATGACTTAAACACACTTATTTTAGCTCCAAAAGTGATAATTCACATGCAATAGTCATTTACAGACAAAAGATTAAACATTAAAAAATGACCATTTCTGACCATCTGGAGAAAGTTAACAGGTCCGGGGTCATCGTTTTTCATTAGAAAATTGATTTTTGTGGACTGTAGAAAAAATTATTCAAAATGTCAATTGGATTGTGCCTCATGTTGAATAACCACTTTTTAAAGCCTCACAGTGACCAAAATTGCCATTTTTCCTTCTATTTAGAAGCTTCTATATCAACCAATTTCAGGCAGGAAAATGAGTCTAAACACACTTATATTAGTTCCAAAAGTGATGATTCACATGCAATAGTCATTTACAGTCAAGATATTAAACATTAAAAAATGACAATTTCTGACCATCTGGAGAAAGTTCGACAGGTCATCGTTTTTCATCAGGAAATTGATTTTTTGGACTGTAGAAAATATGAATCAAAATGTCAATTGGATTGTGCTTCATGTTGAATAACCATTAAATTAGCATTTCTGACCTTCTGGAGAAAGTTCGACTGGTGATTTTTTTGACTGTAGGAAAATAGACTCAAAATGTCATTTGGATTGTGCCTCATGTTGAATAACTACTTTTTAAGGCCTCAAAGTGACCAAAATTGAAATGTTTGCAGACTTTTCCTCCTATTCAGAAACTTCTATTTCGACCAATTTCGGCCAGGAAAATAACTAAACACACTTAATTATTTCCAAAAGTGATAAGTCACATGCAATAGTCATTCACAGTCAAAAGATCAAACATTATAGAAGAAGACGCGGTCATACTATCGCTAGACGCGCAGATGGCTTTTGACCTAGTGGAATGGCCCTTCCTATTTGCAGTCCTTAAACACATGGGGTTCAGGCCGAAACTATGCGCGTGGATCCGTTTGCTATACACGAAACCTGTGGCACAAGTTGTAGTCAACGGCCACTTATCGGCTAAATTCCCATTGGGTAGAGGCACCAGGCAGGGGTGCCCACTCTCACCGCTCCTGTTTGCGATAGTCTTGGAGCCTTTGGCGGCGTGGATCAGGCAGGACCTCTCGATACGAGGGTTGCGGTGGGCTGCTGGTGCGGAGGATCGCATTTTGCTGTATGCGGATGATATACTGCTTTACTTGACGTCCCCGGCATGGTCCATTAACTGTCTATTAGATATCTGTGCCGCGTACGGCCGGATGTCGGGATACACCATTAACTGGGGAAAGTCTTTGCTATATCTACTTCATGGCCCTCCGCCGCGGCTGCCGAGAGGCTGCCCACTACAAGTAGTGACGGACGGCTTTAAATATTTGGGAGTGTTCGTGACGCATGATCGGGCGCTTTTCATGGACAGGAATCTGAACCGGCCCCTGGAGCGGTTTAAAAAAGACGTCAAGTTTTGGCGCACCCTACCCTTGACGCTCCTGGGACGTGCGGCCCTATTTAAAATGATGGCGCTCCCCCGGTTCTTATACGCTTTGCAAAATACGCCCTTTCGGGTTCCAGATGCATATTTCACGACAGTCAAGGCGGAGATAACATCGCTGCTATGGGACGGGAAAATGCCTCGAATAGCTCAACAGAAACTCACCAGCTGCTGGTAGTATTGGGCCTCCCAGCTGGTCGCGGTCAATCAGTGGATACACACCCCACGGGATGATCCCGCATTTAGGCTCGAAAGGCACCTGCTAGAACCATTGGGACTGATGGGTGCCCTCTATAATAAACAGGTAAAGAGAAATTGTACAGAGCCCACACGGCACACATTGCAAATATGGTACGAGGCGCTACGTACACTGGGGTGGGACGGGGTAGTCACACAGGCGATGCCGTTATGGGAGACCAAGCGACTAGGGCGGTTGGGACGAATGAAGGAATTCCGTGGTTGGGATCTGATTGGCATCTCCAAAGTGGGGGACCTGTGGCGAAAGGGTGAGGTGGTCTCCTTTGCTCATCTGCAGGAGACGTACGATATGGCGAAGACGGAATTTTATCGATATTTGCAGGTCAGGCATGCGTTGCAGTCCCTGATACCGCGGGGCACGAGGCTCGAAGAGGCCTCTCCACTAGAAGACAGACTCTTGACGAACCACCTCCATAGGAGAGCGATCTCACTGACATATGAGAAAATAGTGAATAACCGAAAGGATCTTATGGTGGAGCTCAAAGGGAAGTGGGAGAGCGAAGTGGGGGAGATCGATGAGGCGGACTGGAGGGAGGCACTTGCCTCCCCTAGAGAGGCGGCGATTCCATCGAGACTGCGGCTAGTTCCAATTAAAAGTCCTACATCGTACCTACTACCCTAGACAACTTCTACATAAAATACGCAGGGCTGACACGCCGCTCTGTCTCCGACAGTGCGGAGAGATAGGCACGTTTTACCACACCATCTGGCTATGCCCTGTAATAGGGCGGTTCTGGGTGGCGGTAATGCGTACTATGTCCCAGGTCACACATTTTGGGACACTTCCAAGCCCGAGGTGCTGCCTACTTAATATATGGGACTCAACAGATCTGACTGTGATGGCTCAAGAGTGGGTGACGCTGGGAATGACAATAGCTAAGCGTAACATTGCCCAACGGTGGGGATCCAGTATCTGCCCCACATTGACTCAATGGTGTAAAGACATGGATGTGGCAATGGTGGCGGAAAAGTCAGTGTACGTTCATCGGAGATGCCCTAAAAAGTGGGGAAAGATCTGGGGTGGACGGAATAAGTACAGAGGGAACATATGTGAACCCCCCAAATCTACTGCCATTGACTCAGAGGATAGTGACGCAGCATAGTAGTTGGGGTATGGAGTAGAGGAATGGAACTGGAAAGGCTGCCAAATTTAACAAACACAGCAGGTAAAGGAGTGGAAGCCTAGAAACATGAGAATGCTACTGTTAAGAATGTGCCCATGCAATTCGTCTACTGCAATAATGCAAAGATATTGTCATAATGTGCAAGTTGTTGAATAAAAAGAATTTACACAAAAAAAAAGATCAAACATTAAAAAATGACCATTTCTGACCATATGAAGAAAGTTGGACAGGTCCAGGGTCATTGTTTTTCATCAGAAAATTGATTTATTGGACTGTAGAAAAAATTAGGCAAAATGGCATTTGAATTGTGCCTCATGTTGAATAACCACTTTTTAGAGCCTCACAGTGACCAAAATTGCCATTTTTACAGACTACTCACAAGCTTCTATTTCAACCATTTTCGGGCAGGAAAATGACTCTAAACACACTTATTTTAGTACCAAAAGTGATAATTCACATGCAATATAGTCATTTACAGTCAAAAGATTAATCATTAAAAAATTACCATTTCTGACCATCTGGAGACAGTTCGACAGGTCTGGGGTCATCATTTTTCATCATAAAATTGAATTTTTTGCACTGTTGAAAAATAGATTCAAAATGTCATTTTGATTGTGCCTCATGTTAAATAACCACTTTTTAAAGCCTCAAAGTGACCAGAATTGCATTTATTCAGACTTTTCCTCCTACTCAGAAGCTTCTTTTTCGACCAACTTCGGGCAGGAAAATGGCTCTAAACAAACTTATTTTAGTTCCAAAAGTGATAATTCATATGCAATATTTATTTACTGTGAAAAGATTAAATATTAAAAAATGACCTTTTCTTACCATCCGGAGAAAGTTTGACTGGTCCGGGGTCATCGTTTTTCATCAGAAATTTGATTTTTTGGACTGTAGAAAAAATTATTCAAAATGTAATTTGGATTGTGCCTCATGGTGAATATCCACTTTTTAAAACCTCACAGTGACCGAAATTGCGATTTTTAAAAGACTTTGGGCCATATGTAGGTAGCCCAATACCGGTCGGTAACGGCCGATTTTCGGTAAATATACCGTTACCGACCGGTATTTAGGCTTTTGCTATGTAGGGGGATCATTTCTGTATTCGGTAATTTACCGAATCGGTAAAATTACCGAATCGGTAATTTTACCGATTCGGTAAATACCGAATACAGAAATGAGATGTAGGGGGAGTGTGTGGTGGGTGTGGGGATTCGTTATTTACCACCAACTAAAAGTTGGTGGTAAATAGGTGTTAAAATGCATTTTGTGCACTGTGAAGTGTGCAATGTGGCAGACATACATGCCCCTAGGGCATGTATGTGCGCCACATGTGCACACATGGACGAATCAGGGGTGCAACAGGGTGTCAATGTGACACCCTGCCACCCATGATGATGCCTCCCCCCATTACCGAATCGGTATTTACCGATTCGGTAATGGTAACTGGTTTCCCATTGATTCCTATGGGACTCCTGGCCCATAGGAATCAATGGGAAACAAGTTACCATTACCGAATCGGTAAATACCGATTCTAAAATACCAACACTTACCGAATCGGTATTTTTTTACCTACATTACATTTACCGATTCATAAATACCGAATCGGTAAAATTCGGTATTTAAGAATCGGTAAATGTAATTTACCTACATAAGGCCCTTTTACTCCTACTCAGAAGCTTCTATTTCGACCAATTTCAGGCAGCACAATGACTCTAAACACTTATTTTAGTTCCAAAAGTGATAATTCACATGCAATAGTCATTTACAGTCAAAAGATTAAACATTAAAAAATGACAATTTCTGACCATCTGGAGAAAGTTATCAGGTCCGGGGTCATTGTTTTTCATCAGAAAATTGATTTTTCGGACTGTAGAAAAAATGATTCAAAATGTCAATTAGATTGACCCTCATGTTGAATAGCCACTTTTTAAAGCGTCAAAGTGACCAAAATTGCCATTTTTACAGACTTGTCCTCCTCCTCAGAAGCTTCTATTTCTACCAATTTCGGGCAGGAAAATGACTCTAAACACACTTATTTTAGTTCCAAAAGTGATAATTCACATGCAATAGTCATTTACAGTCAAAAGGTTAATCATTAAAAAATTTGCATTTCAGACCATCTGGAGAAAGTTCGACCGGTCGGGGGTTGTGATCGAACCCTCCCCCTGGTCCCCAGCCCCTCACGGATACCGCCCGGATTCTCACCTCTCCGGTGTTCCCCCTTCCAGGACACGCAAAACATAACAATCACCAAAGCGTCCGTGACAACGGAGACCCCACCCCTCTCTCTCTTACAGGGTCCAATCAGGAGAGACGACGGACCGGAAGGACTAACCCGGTGCCCCGGAAGTCCCTCCTCCCTGCGGACGGCCAGCCACAGAAAAGACGGAACAGGAGAGACAGAGAGCGTCGGAAGATCGTGGCAGGAACTCTCGACTGGAGGTACGGCGGAAGGAGAAGACGGAAGCGGAGAACCTGAGGAGTGGTTCGAAGACTGGTGGAGTCCCCCGGAGGTGGCTGACGAGCGGCCGTAACTCGGAGGAGAGTTACGGCGGAGCGCGTGAGTACCATCTATCATCTCCCGAGCACGCTAGGTGCTCTGTACGAAGAAGTACGACCCCTGTATATATTCCCTCTCTTTTGTAGTCACGTCCTTGCAAACCGGACAGCCACCCTGTAGATACTTTACAGCACCTTGCACTGTGTGCCTCCCGTTTTCCTCACGACCCCTTTCGAGCACCCTTTTCTTTACCGAGTCTTGCCCTTCCCCTTCTCTTCCCTTTTCCCTCACGGTCTATTTCCGCTTCACCACCTCAGGTCGCGGGTACTGTATCTGGCTCAGAGTCCCAGCAGGACTAACGGCTCCTCTTTCTTTCTCTTCCTGTTCTCCGAGGAGCACCCGCCCGGCCTACTACCACCGGCTACACCCAAGACAGGAGAATTCCCAGCAGCACCATCCCAGACGACCGCGGCTGAAGACCATCGCACAGTTCCCCCTGCCCTCCTTCCTGTATTATCTGACCTTGTGTACATTAAAGAAAAACACTATTGCCCACTATATCCGGCCTCCTCGTCTGCTTTTCCAGCCCGCCACCCACCCACGATCACAGGTGGTGCCAGAAGTGGGATTTCCTGGAGACATGGAGGCCGTGATGCAGAGGATGGCCGCCTCCCAAGAGCAATTGGGGAAACTGATGGAACGATTCCTGAAAACCGCCGAAGATGACTGAGGACAACTCCACAACGTACTTAAAGGCCAGGGAGACGCCCACGAACAAGCCATGGGAAAACTGACCACTGTTTTGGAGCAACAGAGACCAACAGCCTCCCTACCCTCTGTGGTCCTCCAGATGTTCGTGCCGGGGGAAGACCCGGATTTCTTCTTTACGAATTTTGAAAGGTTAGCCCAGGCGGCCTCATGGCCTATCGACCGTTGGGGCCATTACCTGGGGCCCTTACTGACTGGCGAATTACAGGCCGCATATCAACAAGCAAACATCCGAGGCATCACTCCTTATGCGGATATCAAGACATGCATCTTAGAACGGCTGGGCATCGATGCTGAGGCCTACCGGGTTAAGCTACGTCAGGTCAAAGAAGGACCACAAGAAACCCCCAGAGCCCTTTCATTCAGAATCAAGGACCTGACCTCTCGGTGGCTGAACCCAGATACCTCCACTAAGGAGGAGATCCTAGAAAAAATACACTTAGAACAATTTGTGTTGTCTTTACATCCCGGTACGCAAAGGTGGGTACGGCAGCATGCCCGCCTCTCCTTGGAGACTGCAGTGGAAATAGCGAGCGCCTACAGTCGCGCACAGGAGACGCCGCGAGGCAAGGAGGAACACCCGCAGAAACCCCATCCCACCACAGGCCTCCGACCACACCGTCCCCCTCTACCTAGAAGACCCGAGCTGGCCCCTCTGTTTCCTACCCCGATGGCCCCGCGGCCTACCAACCCCGGACCCCAATGTTACAGTTGTGGGGGTTTTGGACACATCGCTCGAGTGTGCCCCCACAAAGAGAACCGATGGAGGTCGGCCTTGCCCGAAACTATGTGTGTTCGATTCCAGGTACCACCCCGCCCTCGTTCCATCGTCCAGTGAACATTGACGGACAAACCCTCATGGCTCTGGCGGACTCTGGGTGTCGACAGAGCGTTCTCAGGCCCCAGGCCATGCATACCCCTGTTGGCCCACCATCAGGTATGGTCACCATTCAATGCGTTCACGGCGACACGAAGAGATATCCAACCACCTGAGTCCAAGTCCAACACCCAAGGATCCAGGAACCACCCTCACCGTAGGTCTCATCCCCTCACTTCCGGAAGAGGCCATATTAGGGAGTGACTATTCCGGTCTACCCGGACTTCTCCAGGACACAACTGATTCCCTAACCAAATGGTGGGAAGAAGCCCCTTATCCTCAGGGGTTATCCTCTCCCGCAATCCAACCCAAGACCCCGAAAACCAAAGCACAGAAGAAGAAGGAGAAAAGAGACTACGCCAGTGTCTTCCCGGTGATCCCGGACGAACACCCCTGGCAGATCGACAGAGAATTCAGAGCAGCTCAACAAGAAGACCCTATCCTGCAGGAAGCATGGGCTAAGGCGTTAGAGCACGAGGATCCCCTTACCGTAGGTCCTTACTTCTACAAGAAACACGGGTTGTTATACACAACAAAAGGCCCAACTTCTGATCCCCGGCCCTTTTCGAGACAAGGTCCTGTTTCTCGCACATAGCCACCTCCTGGGCGGACATTTTGGCGATGAAAAAACCAGCCAAACCATCCTGGAAAGATTCTACTGGCCCGGGGTATACCAACATATTAAAACGTACTGCAGGGAGTGCCCTGTGTGCCAAAAACACAGCAGATACCGACCCCCTCGGGTATCCCTACAGCCACTCCCTGTTATTGACGTCCCGTTCGGCAGAGTAGGGATGGGCATTATAGGACCCTTGTTACCCTCTCGAAGCGGCTGTCGCTACGCCCTAGTCCTCGTGGACTACGCTACGCGCTTCCCCGAAGCCCTGCCTCTGCGTCAGCCTACTACCCAGAACATCGCTAAAGCCCTCATCTCCGTGTTCTCTAGGGTGGGATTTCCCCGGGAGATCCTAACCGATCAGGGCACCCCTTTTGTCTCGGCCCTGATGAGACAGGTCTGCTCACAACTGGGGATCAAACAGATACGGACCTCGGCATACCATCCACAAACCGATGGGTTGGTGGAAAGGTATAACGCCACACTGAAACAAACACTTAAGAAGTTGTTGGGATTAGAAGCAAAAAGGTGGGAAGATATGCTGCCCCTGGCATTGTTCGCTATCCGGTGCAAAATCCAGAGCAGCACCGGCTATTTGCCCTACGAGCTACTGTATGGCCGACCCCCCCGTACCCTGTTAGACATGGCCCAGGAAGCCTGGGAAGCCGAACCCGACCGTACTCGTCCCCTCCCAGAATACATGGCCAACCTGAAAACACACTTAGCGATGATAAGGGACATTGTACACCAAAACTTGGAGAATGCCCAAAGCAAACAGAAGGTACAATACGACAAGGGTACAAAAACCCGGGTCTTCTCCGTGCGAGATTTGGTTCTGTTAATGATGCCTTCCTCCGACCACAAGCTCCTAGGTCAGTGGCAGGGCCCCTATGCCGTTCTTCGGCAGGTAACCCCTGTCACCTATGAGTTAGACCTGGACCCCACACGGGGCACCAAGCAGATCTTTCATGTGAATATGTTGAAGAAGTGGGAAGGCCCGCGTCCCATCCTGTCCAGCTCCGTGGATCAGGTACCCCTTTCCTTTGCCGCCTGCAGAGATCCGGGACTACAACCCCAGCAGTGTCTCGAACTCAAGAACCGCCTATACCCCTTACGCCAGGTGTTTTCTTCGTCACCTGGTCATGCGACCATCACCGAACACACTATACGAACAGTACCCGGGAAGGTGGTCCGACAAAGGCCGTATCGAGTCCCTGAAGCCCGTAGGGCGATTATAAAAAGGGAAACAGAACAAATGCTGAAGATGGGCATAATAGAACCCTCGGTGAGCGATTGGAACTCTCCAATCGTCCTGGTACCCAAACCCGACGGGTCCGTCAGATTTTGCATTGACTTCCGGGAAGTCAACAAAATATCCTCTTTTGACACTTATCCGCAGCCTCGCGTCGACGAGATGGTCGAACGCATAGGGAAGGCGCAGTTTATCTCCACGTTAGACCTCTGTAAGGGATATTGGCAGATACCCCTCAGGAAAGAGGACAGGAAGAAAACAGCGTTTTCCACCCCTGAGGGATTGTACCAATTCCTTGTTCTCCCGTTCGGCCTTCACGGCGCCCCTGCCACATTCCAACGAGCAATGAACCACATATTAAGACCCCACACCCTGTATGCGGGCGCATATCTAGACGATATAGTCATCTATAGTGATAGCTGGAGGCAACACTTGGACCACCTTCACAAGGTTATCACCTCCCTCGGATCATATGGCTTCACGATCAACCCTGCCAAAACCACCCTAGCAGCCCAAACGGTTAAATATCTGGGATACCTTCTAGGGGAGGGCCTCATACGACCCCAACAAACCAAAACCGAAGCCATCCATTCCCTCCCCTTTCCTCAGACGAAAAAGGACCTACGTGCATTCCTGGGCCTCCTAGGATATTATCGGAGGTTCGTATCCAACTTTTCTCAAAGGGCAGCACCGCTCACAGACCTGTTGAAAAAGTCCACAGACACTGAGACATTACTCCGAAACCCAACGCCCTTGTTATGGCAGGCTTTTTCCGATCTAAAACAGGCCCTGACCTCCGATCCCGTGCTAGTGAGTCCTGATTACTCACAACCCTTCCTTCTTCAGACAGACGCCTCGGAACAGGGGCTGGGGGCGGTGTTATCACAAAAAGACCCCTTTGGGAACGAGAAACCCATCCTCTACCTCAGCCTGAAGTTATTTCCCCGAGAAAAGAATTATGCCGTTCCAGAAAAAGAAGCCTTGGTAATCAAATGGGCGGTGGAAAGTCTCCGCTACTACTTAGAAGGCCGGGACTTCACCATTTACACAGACCACGCCCCCCTGGAATGGATGGCTCGGAACAAAGGACACAACGACCGGGTCCTCCGATGGTTCCTGGCACTACAGCCCTACCGTTTCACCACGGTACATCGGAAAGGGGTGGACCAGGGTAACGCGGACTACCTGTCCCGATATCCCATATCCTCACCCGGTACATGAAAGACAGCTAGGGGAAGGGGATGTGATCGAACCCTCCCCCTGGTCCCCAGCCCCTCACGCATACCGCCCGGATTCTCACCTCTCCGGTGTTCCCCCTTCCAGGACATGCAAAACAGAACAATCACCAAAGCGTCCGTGACAACGGAGACCCCACCCCTCTCTCTCTTACAGGTTCCAATCAGGAGAGACGACGGACCGGAAGGACTAACCCGGAGCCCCGGAAGTCCCTCCTCCCTGCGGACGGCCAGCCACAGAAAAGACGGAACAGGAGAGACAGAGAGCGTCGGAAGATCGTGGCAGGAACTCTCGACTGGAGGTACGGCGGAAGGAGAAGACGGAAGTGGAGAACCTGAGGAGTGGTCCGAAGACTGGTGGAGTCCCCCGGAGGTGGCTGAAGAGCGGCCGTAACTCGGAGGAGAGTTACGGCGGAGCGCGTGAGTACCATCTACCATCTCCCGAGCATGCTAGGTGCTCTGTACGAAGAAGTACGACCCCTGTATATATTCCCTCTCTTTTGTAGTCACGTCCTTGCAAACCGGACAGCCACCCTGTAGATACTTTACAGCACCTTGCACTGTGTGCCTCCCGTTTTCCTCACGACCCCTTTCGAGCACCCTTTTCTTTACAGAGTCTTGCCCTTCCCCTTCTCTTCCCTTTTCCCTCACGGTCTATTTCCGCTTCACCACCTCAGGTCGCGGGTACGGTATCTGGCTCAGAGTCCCAGCAGGACTAACGGCTCCTCTTTCTTTCTCTTCCTGTCCTCCGAGGAGCACCCGCCCGGCCTACTACCACCGGCTACACCCAAGACAGGAGAATTCCCAGCAGCACCATCCCAGACGACCGCGGCTGAAGACCATCGCACAGTTCCCCCTGCCCTCCATCCTGTATTATCTGACCTTGTGTACATTAAAGAAAAACACTATTGCCCACTATATCCGGCCTCCTCGTCTGCTTTTCCAGCCCGCCACCCACCCACGATCACAGGAGTCATCGTTTTTCATCAGAAAATTGATTTTTGTGGACTGTAGGAAAATAGATTCAAAATGTCATTTGGATTGGGCCTCATGTTGAATAACTACTTTATAAAGCCTCAAAGTGACCAAATTGAAATTTTTACAGACTTTTCCTTCTACTTGGAAACTTCTATTTCGACCAATTTAGGGCAGGAAAATAACTCTAAACACACTTATTTTAGTTCCAAAAGTGGTAAGTCACATGCAATAGTCATTCACAGTCAAAAGATCAAACATTAAAAAAATTACCATTTCCGACCATCTGGAGAAAGTTCGACAGGTCTGGGGTCATCGTTTTTCATTATAAAATTGATTTTTTTGCACTGTTGAAAAATAGATTCAAAATGTCATTTTGATTGTGCCTCATGGTGAATATCCACTTTTTAAGACCTCACAGTGACCGAAATTGCGATTTTTAAAAGACTTTTACTCCTTCTCAGAAGCTTCTATTTCGACCAATTTTTGGCAGCACAATGACTCTAAACCAGAGTTCTTCAAACTGTGGGGCGCGCCCCCCTGAGGGGGCGTGAATGTGTTCCCAGGGGGGCGCAAATGGGTCAGCAATTACGTGTAAATGAAGACAGTCTGAAAGCGCGAATGTCGCGTTTCCAGGCAGTCTAAATTTAAATGCAGCAGTTAAAGAACATTAAAAAAGTGTAAAGACGGTATGCTTTTGATATGGTCACTTATAGATATAGTTTTAAATGGTGATGAGTTATTGCTGTTTTCTATTTTAAGAAGGGGGCTGTTTTCTGTAAAACACAGGGAAAGGTGGCGGCATTGCAGTGTCTTCATTTTACTTGAGACTTGCTTAGTGAATGCCTGGAAAGCATGAGTTGGTTTAGCACAGAATTTTAGAATTTACTGCATGAGGCATTGTAAGCCAAACATTGAGAAGCACTTCAATTACATCTGCGGAAGATTGCTTATCTCACAGGTTCTAGGACCAGATTTTGAACATTTAATTGCATTCAGATGAGAGGGATCTCTCTGTCTTGGTGCCTGCCCATAGATGCAGCCTTTACACAGCGTTAAGGTGTATTGCAGTGGAGGACGTGTGTGATTATTTTTCCTTTGCATTATACTGTTGAAAGAGATGCTGTTGTAATGATTTTAATTAATCATATAGTAGATATATTCTGGTTCTGATTGTGTGTGTAGGTGTGTGTGTGCTTCTGCGTGTCTCAGAGTAAGCTACATATTTGTGTTATTTCCTGTGCACATGTACGAGAGTAAAAGTGTGTGTGAGCTATATGTGTAGAAGGTTTACTACAAATGTGTCTACACCTGTCAGACTTTTTCCTTAATCCTATCACTGGCAGGGACAGTCAGGAACTATCGAAGCAGGAGTACTGGTGTTGGCTCTCGGGGTGGATGCAAGCAGCCAAGGTCGGGCTGAAAGGAAGTGTCTTAGGGTTGACCCTAGCTACAATACAACAAAATTATCATAGTTGCAAGAACGATGGGAATGTCAGTCAGAAATGTGAGTTTTTGTAAACACATTGCACTTTAATGAAGTCTCATAATATCCAACTATATACAGAGATGGGACGGAGAGGGATGATGAGAGATGGGACGGAGAAGGATGATGAGAGATGGGAGGGAGAGGGATGATGAGGGACGGAGAGGGATGATGAGGGACGGAGAGGGATGATGAGGGACGGAGAGGGATGATGAGAGATGGGAGGGATGATGAGAGATGGGAGGGAGAGGCATGATGAAAGATGGGAGGGAGAGGGATGGTGAGAGATGGAAGGGAGAGGGATGGTGAGAGATGGGAGGGAGAGGGATGGTGAGAGATGGGATGATTAGAGATGGGACGGAGAGGGATGATGAGAGATGGGACGTAGAGGGATGATGAGAGATGGGACGGACAGGGATGATGAGAGATGGGAGGGAGAGGGATGATGGAGAGGGATGATGAGAGATGGGAGGGAGAGGGATGGTGGGGATGGGAGGGAGAGGGATGATGGAGAGGGATGATGAGAGATGGGAGGGAGAGGGGTGATGAGAGATGGGAGGGAGAGGGGTGATGAGAGATGGGACGGAGAGGGATGATGAGAGATGGGAGGGAGAGGGGTGATGAGAGATGGGAGTGAGAGGGATGGTGGGGATGGGAGGGAGAGGGGTGATGAGAGATGGGAGGGAGAGGGGTGATGAGAGATGGGAGGGAGAGGGGTGATGAGAGATGGGAGGGAGAGGGATGGTGGAGATGGGAGGGAGAGGGATGATGGAGAGGGATGATGAGAGATGGGAGGGAGAGGGGTGATGAGAGATGGGAGGGAGAGGGGTGATGAGAGATGGGATGGAGAGGGATGATGAGAGATGGGAGGGAGAGGGGTGATGAGAGATGGGAGGGAGAGGGATGGTGGGAATGGGAGGGAGAGGGATGATGAGAGATAGGAGGGAGAGGGATGATGAGAGATGGGAGGGAGAGGGATGGTGGGGATGGAAGAGAGAGGGATGATGATAGATGGGAGGGAGAGGGATGGGAAGGAGAGGGATGTTGGGGATGGGAGCCCATGTGGTTAACAAATGTCTGAGGTGACAGCAAGGCAGTACATGTCAATAGTGAAACTGGTGCAGTGACACTTTTGCCCAGGGGGCCACTATATCATCATTATGAATGCTTTGCAATACAAAGTGGACATGGGGGTTCATTTTCCTTGCTGCATTAGGGCAGATGGCGCCTTTGGCACAAAAAGGAGGGCAGCATGCAGCAGCTCATTTTCTTTCAGAAAGAGACCATACTTGTTTCAAGATTGAGGTCAGACATGGTGGGGAAGGAGTGAAAGAAGAGGTGATAGCCTGCTTATCAAGGCTACAGCCATTACTAGATCAGCAGGTGGAGTGCACTGGGGCCCACAGCACCCCAATTATGTGCAGTAGTGTTTTTGGCCAATTCTGTTCTTTGATGTCGTTGCTTTAATATAAGCGCACATTTAGTGTGGATTTTGAGCTACAGAAAAGAACCCTTGAAATGATCTCATGATCCCCATCCCCTGTGATCATCCCTCTTCCTCCCACTCCCCAAATCTTTGCCATATAGTTTTGGAGGAGGGGCCCAACTTCAAAGCATTTTGCTTAGGGGGGGCTCGGAGCAAAAAAGTTTGAAGACCTCTGCTCTAAACACGCTTATTTTAGCTCCAAAAGTGATAATTCACACGCAATAGTCATTTACAGTCAAAAGATTAAACTTTAAAAAATTACCATTTCCTACCATCTGGAGAAAGTTCGACAGGTCCGGTGTCATCGTTTTTCATCAGAAAATTGATTTTTTGGACTGTAAAAAAATGTATTAAAAATGTCAATTGGATTGTCCCTCATGTTGAATAACCAGTTTTTAAAGCATAACAGTGACCAAATTTCGAATTTTAACAGACTTTTCCTCCAACTCAGAAGCTTCTATTTGGACGGCTTTCAGGAAGGAAAAAGACTCTAAACACACTAATTGTAGTTCCAAAAGTTATAATTCACATGCAATAGTGATTTACAGTCAAAAGATTAAACATTAAAAAATTACCATTTCTGACCATCTGGAGAAAGTTAACAGGTCCGAGGTCATCCTTTATCTTCAGAAAATTGATTTTTCGGACTGTAGAAAAAATTATTCAAAAAGTCAATTGGATTGCGCCACATGTTGAATAACCACTTTTTAAAGCCTCACAGTGACCAAAATTGCAATTTTTACAGACTTTTCCTCCTACTCAGAAGCTTCTATTTCGACCAATTTCAGGCAGGAAAATGACTCTAAACACACTAATTGTAGTTCCAAAAGTGATAATTCACATGCAATAGTCATTTACAGTCAAAAGATTAATCATTAAAAAATTACCATTTTTTTCTGACCATCGCAAGTTCGACTGGTACAGGGTCATCGTTTTTCATCACAAAATTGATTTTTTGGACTGTAAAAAAATGTATTCAAAATGTCAATTGGATTGTGCCTCATGTTGAATAACCACTTTTTAAAGCCTCACAGTGACCAAAATTGCCATTTGAACAGACTTTCCTCTAACTCAGAAGCTTCTATTTCGAGGAATTTCAGGCAGGAATATGACTTAAACTCACTTATTTTAGCTCCAAAAGTGATAATTCACATGCAATAGTCATTTACAGACAAAAGATTAAACTTTAAAAAATGACCATTTCCTACCATCTGGAGAAAGTTCGACTGGTCCGGGGTCAGCGTTTTTCATCAGAAAATGTATTTTTTGGACTGTAGGAAAATAGATTCAAAATGTCATTTGGACTGTGCCTCATGTTGAATAACTACTTTTTAAAGCCTCAAAGTGAAATTTTTACAGACTTTTCCTCCTACTCAGAAACTTCTATTTCGACCAATTTTGGGCAGGAAAATAACTCTAAACACACTTATTTTAGCTCCAAAAGTGATAAGTCACATGCAATAGTCATTCACAGTCAAAAGATTAAACATTAAAAAAATGAGCATTTCTGACCATCTGGAGAAAGTTTAACAGGTCCAAGGTCATCGTTTTTCATCAAATAACAGATTTTTCGGACTGTAGAATAAATGATTCAAAATGTCAATTGGATTGACCCTCATGTTGAATAGCCACTTTTTAATGCATCAAAGTGACCAAAATTGCCATTTTTACAGACTTGTCCTCCTCCTCAGAAGCTTCTATTTCTACCAATTTCGGGCAGGAACATGACTCTAAACACACTTATTTTAGTTCCAAAAGTGATAAGTCACATGCAATAGTCATTCACAGTCAAAAGATTAAACATTAAAAAATTAGCATTTCTGAACATCTGGAGAAAGTTCGACTGGTCGGGGGTCATCGTTTTTCATCAGAAAATTGATTTTTTGGACTGTAGGAAAATAGATTCAAAATGTCATTTGGGGGGGAGGAGCCTAGCGCGCAACCAAGATGGCCGCGTAGGTGCGAGGCTCCCGAGGACCTCCGCGACCTCCTGAATTAATCCTGGCGATATCCTGTCCTTGTTGAGGGGACTGGGTTGGGGAACCCGAGCTGAGGCGCCACCCGTTTTTCGGGCTCGAATTGGACCCCGGACGCCGGTGGGAGCACCGATCGAAGGTTGCGGCCTTCTCCTCGCCGGCCCCCCGGATTGGAGTAGTGGGGCGATCCGGGGACAAAGTGAACAACAGCGGCGGGCAAGGCTGGGCGACTCGCGTACCCCGCACTTTCACTTTCGCTTTTGCGCCCCTCCTTGCCCTCCAGCGAGGTGGGGTTGCGGAGCGGGGTGCGGTGGTGTGGTCTTGTCCACGTGCCCGGCTGACCCGCCGGCTGTGGGTTGACCTGCTGCTCGGTGGTCGCCCCCGCCCCCCCCCCGGAGCCCGTGAATTGGTATAGCGGCCCGCTCGAGAAGATTGGCACGACGGTGGGAGAGCAAACATGTCCACCAAACAAGATGGCGACCGGGCGAAGGTGAAGACGACCCGCCGTGGCACGGCGCACCAAGCTAACAGTATGGACCGCTACACTCTCCAGAAGGGTTCTCCGGAGACATCGCGCACTTCCCCGGCGGGCCCGACGGAGGCATCTGCTCAGCCTGTGGATCTGACCCTCCGGGACGTCATGGGCGCCATCGCAGAGATGAAGGCCTCGGTGGACCAGCGTTTCGATACCCTAGCGCAAAAAATAGACTCGGTCCTGGTGGATGTGAGCCTTGTGAGGGCAGACTTGTCCAAAACGAACGACCGGGTCGATTCCCTGGCTCACACCGCAACGAGCCTCACGACGGACGTGGTGGCCCTCCAAAAGGAGGTGCGCCGGCTTGGCCAGGCGAGCGCCCTGATGGACCGGCGACTGGAGGATTCCGAGGGTCGGGCCCGGAGGAATAATGTCCGTATTGTGGGGGTGCCGGAGGGACGAGAGGCGGAGGCGGCAGATCTTTTTGTGGAAGAATTGATCCTTACCCATCTCCAGCCCCGGGGGCTGAGTAAGCTTTTTGCGGTGGAGCGTGCTCACCGGGTTCCTGGGGGCAGACCTAAGACCGGTGCCCCGCCTCGGCCTCTCATTGCCCGGATTTTTAACTTTCGGGACAGAGATGCTATCCTCCAGACCTCCAGGCAACAGGGACCGGTCAAGCTTGACAACATGGACGTGCATTTCTACCCAGACTTTACTCCGGCGGTTCAGAAGCAGAGACAGAGCTTTCTTGGTGTTAAGCGTCGCCTACGGGACCTGAACCTTAAGTACTCAATGCTTTTTCCAGCTAAGCTTAGGGTGGAGGTGGATGGTCGCACGCACTTCTTTGACCGGCCCGAGGCGGCTGGGGACTGGTTGGACACTTTGCCTGGAGATCGGGGCCGGGGGGGCGGGGGGGGCGCGGCTGGCGAGGAGGGCCCGCCGGATCAGAATTGAGGGGTGACTGAATAGGCCTTGCTCTGGACGATGTTCCTTCCCCATTTATTGATTGCATATGTTCCCCTCCTATGGAGGTAGTGCGGGGTCTGTTGGGGGCTTCCCTCCTCCTCTGGCGGACTAGTTAGTTTTTAGCTATGGGGCGACAGGCACACTGCACTTTGGGGGGGCTGTCTGGGCTCATGCAGGGGTGCAGGGAGGGGGGAGTTCTGTTGGGATGGGGGGGTGGGGGGGGTGTGTTGTTTGTTTGCACCGCAAGGCAAACCCGCTACTGTATTGTTGTTTTTAAGATGCTCTGTGGGGGACGACCGATTGTTTCGACGTATGATGGGGGGTAGGGATTTGACTGTGTTGTCATGGAATGTTAACGGCCTGGGGGATAGGATCAAGCGTGGTGTGGTCCTGCAGTACTTGAAACGTATTTCACCAGATGTTGTCTTCCTGCAGGAGACACACCTTATAGGTAACTCCTTTCAGGCAATGAATCGGCGGGGCTATCGTTTGGCGGCCCATTCTGGCTTCACTTCGGGCTCGCGGGGGGTGGGTATTATGATCAAGAACTCGCTCCCGTTGGAGGTCGATGAGGTGCGCCATGATGAGAGGGGACGCTACACTGTCCTGGTGGGAAGAATGGAGGGTAGAGTGTTTATTTTGATATCAGTGTACGTCCCGCCTGGGTTGCAAGCCACCACATTCGCGGACCTGGGGCACCTCCTCCTGGACCTTCCGAGTGGCCTGCTGGTGGTTGGAGGGGACTTTAATGCGGTAGCTTCTGGGTCTATGGATCGCCATCCCCCCAGGGACCTCCCCCGGGCACAGGCGTGGCTGCCCGGCCTTTTAGACACGCTGGGCTTGGTGGATTGCTGGCGACTGAAGCATCCCGTACAGCGGCAATACACCTTCCACTCGGGTGCCCATGGTAGCCTCTCGCGGCTTGATTACATCCTTGTCCCGGCGGCCCATGCAGGGAGGGTGGGGGAGGTGCGCCATCTGGCGCGGGGTATCTCAGACCACTCCCCATTGCTGTTACAGTTTGATGTCTTCCCGAGGGGGGATGGCAGGGTGGCTCCAATCAATGCATGGTATTTGCGCGACCCCACCATTCGTGCCGATTTGATCAAATCCTTACAGCGCTATTTCGACGAGAATGTGGGGTCGGTCCCTTCGGCCATCTCCCTGTGGGAGGCTTTTAAGGTAGTTCTTAGAGGGGAGGCCCTCTCCTTTATCTCCCATGCCCGGCGGCGCGAGCGGGAGGAGGTGACCCGGGTAGAGGCCGAGATTGCAGAACTGGAGGGTGACCTGGGGAGCGGGGTGACAGATGCCAAGCTGCATGTTCTACACCTAAAGCAGGCGGCCTATCGGGCCCTCGTCACGGAGGCGGCCAGGGGCCTCAGTCGAGAGCAGCAGGGGCGATTGTATGATGTGGGTGATAAGGCTGGCAAATTGATTGCGTGGTTGGACAAGAGGGAGAGAGCGAGTCGCGTGGTTCCTTTGATTGAGAGTGTGGATGGTGCGTGTGTCACCGAGCCGGAAGCCATTGTCTCCTGCTTTGCGGATCATTTCCGCGAAGTCTACTCCCCGGTTTCCCCCTGCTCGGAGGAAGATTCCCATGCCCTGCTTCGGGACATCGCACTGCCCTCCCTTACGGTGGAGGACAGGGATTTGCTGGACGCTCCTCCCACCTCGGACGAAATTGCCTTGGCTATTCGCTCGGTTGCGTCCGGCAAGGCCATGGGCCCCAATGGTATCCCCATCGAACTATACAAGCTACGCCCGGATGTGTTGGCTCCCCACCTGCGCGCGATGTTCCTGGCGGCACACTCGCAGGGTTCCCTCCCGCCGGACCAGCGTCTGGCCACAATCGTGGTGATCCACAAGGAGGGGAAGCCCCGTGAACGGGTCGCATCCTATAGGCCGATCTCGCTCTTGAACGCGGAGCCCAAAATCCTCGCCAAGGTGTTGGCCAACCGGTTGGTTGGCGTGGTGGGCGATTTGGTCCACCAAGACCAATCTGGCTTTATACCACACCGCAACACGGCACTCAATCTGCGGCGCTTGCACGGTGTGCTCGCGCGTGTCCCATTTGTGCGGGAGCCGGCCATCTTGGCGTCCTTGGACGCCACCATGGCGTTTGACACGCTTGAGTGGCCATACATCTGGGCGATGCTGGCGAAATTTGGATTTGGACCGGGCTTTATTAGCTGGGTCAAATTGTTGTACTCGGGCCCCTTGGCGCAGGTGGTGGTGAATGGGCGAGTCTCGGCCCCATTTGCGCTGGGGCGGGGCACGCGACAGGGTTGCCCCTTGTCACCTCTCCTGTTTGCACTGGCCCTGGAGCCCCTGGCGGAGTGGCTGCGGTGGCACCCTTCCATCCGTGGTCTCCGCTGGACCCCCGAGCATGAGGACCGTGTGTCCCTCTATGCTGATGATATCCTCCTGTATCTCGCCTCCCCGCGTAAATCACTGATAGTCCTGGTTGATGTTTTGCGCTCCTTCGGTCGCAACTCAGGCCTTGTCATCAACTGGGCGAAATCCTGTGTATATGTGCTTTCCGGGGAGGCTCCGGTCCTACCACGGGACTGTCCGATCCAGATTGCCTCCCAGGGGTTTCGGTACCTGGGTATATATATCACCCTTGACCCGGAGGCCCGCTATGAGCGGAATTTGCTGCCCCCCCTCCAGCGCTTGAAGGAGGACGTGGTGCGCTGGCGGCGTCTGCCGCTTTCGCCGCTCGGCCGAGCGGCCTTGTTTAAAATGATGTCCTTGCCGCGCTTCCTCTACGCCCTCCAGAATACTATGGACTTGGTTCCGGCACGCTACTTCCGTGAGGTGGAGGGCCTCCAGCGGCGCCTGTTCTGGGACGGGAGGCCGCGCATTGCTCTGGCTAAATTGACGCTCCCGTGGTACGATGGGGGGGTCGCCCTCCCGGACATTAAACGGTATTACTGGGCCACCCAACTGGCTGCAATTAATCATGGCCTTTACGGGCCCGCCTTGAACCCGGCGTTTGAGATGGACAAGATGCTCCTGCCTGGTGGCGACTACAATCGAGCGCTTTACTCTGCCGCGCCCGACCCCCGTCTGACGGGACCGACACGTGTCATGGTGCGTGTCTGGCACGCGGCTAATGCAGCTATGGGGTGGAAGGACCGTTTGACCCGGGCGTCACCGCTATATGCGTCTGAGAGGTTGGGCTCCCTGTGGACATCGAAGGGCTTTGAGAAGTGGGACACGATCGGAATTAGCACTGTGGGAGATCTCTGGACGAGGGGGGGATTCAAGACTTTTGCGACGCTGCAGACGGAGTTTCAGCTGCAGGGCAGTGAGTACTTTCGGTACCTACAAGTCCGCCATGCGCTGGGCTCCGTCTTCCCGGATGTCGCGTCCATTCCGGAGTCTTCCCCCCTGGAGGACAGAGTGCTGGATGGCCATGTCCCAGACAGCACGATCTCCCTCATATATAAAAAACTGATCAACGACAGATCGTGCCTGCTGACTAGTCTCCGCGAGGCCTGGGTTGCCGACGGGCTAGAGCTGGACGACGAGGATTGGATTTCCGCGGTGGCCTCTCCAAAAGAGGTGGCCATCCCGGCTCGCCTTCGTTTCGTCCAGCTTAAGATCCTTCACCGGGTTTACGTGACGGGGCCACGGCTTCTACGTATGGGCTTTGCTGGTGACGGAATGTGTAGGCGTGGCTGTGGCGCGTTGGCAACTTTCATGCATATACTGTGGGAGTGCCCAAAGGTGGAGCGATTCTGGCGTGGTGTGCATGAGGTCCTGCGTATGGTTACGAGTGTCGCACTGTTGCCTGAAGCGAGGAGATGCTTGCTGAATGTGTGGGAACCAAATGATTATTCGGTCCCGCAGACGCGGTGGGTGACTCTGGGATACATGATAGCTAAGCGTGACATCGCTCAATTGTGGGGATCCCAGAGGCCCCCTGCGGTGTTGGCCTGGAAAGAACATATGGATTGGTGTATGTTTCGTGAAAAGGTGGTGTATGTGGCGAGGGGTAAGCCTGGGGCGTGGGTGAAAATCTGGGGCCCCTGGAACGCCTACCGCGGGGGTATTTGTGAGCCGCCACTGCTACCGGCTGCCTCGCCTGCTCCGTCTCCCTAGATGGCCCCCCTCCCTCGGCCTTGGGCATGCGGTCCCCCAGTCCCTGATCTGTTCCCATTCCCCTCTCCAGAGTTCTGCTGCTGGTTGGGATCCCCCACTTATGGAGCACGTGCTGTCACTTTGGATCGCGGGTTGCCTTGCGGGTGTGGTTTTTTGTGTTGTTCTGTTTTGATAAAAGGGAACCGTACTGTGGGCATGGAGCTATGCGGCCTGCAACATTGATTCCTCCTGTTTTGCTAATCTGTACTGCCAAGAGACTCTTACCGTATGTATGCAATATGCTTTTGTCACTCTAGCGGCCGGCCGAGTGGTTGTAGGCCCATACCTGTAACTTTTTCAAACTGCAATAAACGGTTTAAAAAAAAAAAAAAAAAAAAAAAAAAAATGTCATTTGGATTGTGCCTCACGTGGAATAACTACTTTATAAAGCCTCAAAGTGACCAAAATTGCCATTTCTAAAGACTATTCCTCCAACACAAAAGCTTCTATTTCGACCAATTTCGGGCAGGAAAATGCCTCTAAACACACTTATTTTTGCTCCAAACGTGATAATTCACATGCAATATAGTCATTTACAGACAAAAGATTAAACTTTAACAAATATCACTTTCTGACCATCTGGAGAAAGTTCGACTGGTCGGGGGTCATCGTTTTTCATCAGAAAATTGATTTTCTGGACTGTAGAAATAATTATTAAAAATATCAATTGGATTGTGCCTCATGTTGAATAACCTTTTTTTAAAGCCTCACAGTGAACAAAATTGCCATTTTTACAGACTTTTTTTCCTACTCAGAAGCTTTTATTGAGACCAATTTCGGGCAGGAAAATGACTCTCAACACTTATTTTAGTTCCAAAATTGATAATTCACATGTAATAGTCATTTACAGTCAAAAGATTAAACATTAAAAAATATCAGTTTCTGACCATCTGGAGAAAGTTCGACAGGTCCTGTGTCATCATTTCTGATCAGAAAATTAATTTTTCTGGACTTAAATTTTTTTTATTCAAAATATCAATTGTATTGTCCCTCATGCTGAGTAACCACTTTTTAAAGGATTACAGTTACCAAAATTGCCATTTTTACAGACTTTTCCTCCTAGTCAGAAGCTTCTATTTCCACCAATTTCAGGCAGGAAAATGACTCTAAACAAGCTAATTGTAGTTCCATAATTGATAATTCACATGCGATAGTTATTTACAGTCAAAAGATTAAACATTAACAAATTACCATTTCTGACCATCTGGAGAAAGTTCGACTGGTCCGGGTCATCGTTTTTCATCAGAAAATTGATTTTTTTGGACTGTCGAGAAAATGATTCAAAATGTCAATTGGATTGTGCCTCATGTTGAATAACAACTTTTTAAAGCCTCACAGTGACCAAAATTGCCATTTTAACAGACTTTTCCTCCAACTCAGAAGCTTCTATTTCGAGGAATTTAGGGCGGGAATGTGACTTAAACTCACTTATTTTAGCTCCAAAATTGATAATTCACATGCAATAGTCATTTACAGACAAATGATTAAACTTTAAAAAATGACCATTTCCTACCATCTGGAGAAAGTTCGACTGGTCATCGTTTTTCATCAGAAAATGTATTTTTTGGACTGTAGGAAAATAGATTCAAAATGTCATTTGGATTGTGCATCATGTTGAATAACTACTTTTTAAAGCCTCAAAGTGAAATTTTTACAGACTTTTCCTCCTACTCAGAAACTTCTATTTCGACAAATTTCGGGCAGGAAAATCACTCTAAACACACTTATTTTAGTTCCAAAAGTGATAAGTCACATGCAATAGTCATTCACAGTCAAAAGATTAAACATTAAAAAATGAGCATTTCTGACCATCTAGAGAAAGTTTAACAGGTCCGAGGTCATCGTTTTACATCAGAAAATTGATTTTTCGGACTGTAGAATAAATAATTCAAAATGTCAATTGGATTGACCCTCATGTTGAATAGCCACTTTTGAATGCATCAAAGTGACCAAAATTGCAATTTTTACAGACTTGTCCTCCTCCTCTGAAGCTTCTATTTCTACCAATTTCGGGCAGGAAAATGACTCTAAACACACTTATTTTAGTTCCAAAAGTGATAATTCACATGCAATAGTCATTTACAGTCAAAAGGATAATCATTAAAAAATTAGCATATCTAACCATCTGGAGAATGTTCGACTGGTCGGGGGTCATCGTTTTTCATCAGAAAATTGATTTTTTGGACTGCAGGAAAATAGATTCAAAATGTCATTTAGATTGTGCCTCATGTTGAATAACTACTTTTTAAAGCCTTAAAGTGACCAAAATTGAAATTTTTACAGACTTTTCCTCCAACACAGAAGCTTCTATTTCGACCAATTTTGGGCAGGAAAATGACTCTAAACACACTTATTTTAGCTCCAAAAGTGATAATTCACATGCAATAGTCATTTACAGTCAAAAGATTAAACATTAAAAAAGATCAGTTTCTGACCATCTGGAGAAAGTTCGACAGGTCCGGTGTCATTGTTTTTCATTAGAAAATTGATTTTCTGGACTGTAGAAAAAATTATTAAAAATGTCAATTGGATTGTGCCTCATGTTGAATAACCTTTTTTTAAAGCCTCACAGTGAACAAAATTGCCATTTTTACAGACTTTTTTTCCTACTCAGAAGCTTCTATTTCGACCAATTACGGGCAGGAAAATGACTCTCAACACTTATTTTAGTTCCAAAAGTGATAATTCACATGCAATAGTCATTTACAGTCAAAAGATTAAAATTAACAAATTACCATTTCTGACCATCTGGAGAAAGTTCGACTGGTCCGGGTCATCGTTTTTCATCAGAAAATTGATTTTTTGGACTGTAGAGAAAATGATTCAAAATGTCAATTGGATTGTGCCTCATGTTGAATAACCACTTTTTAAAGCCTCACAGTGACCAAAATTGCCATTCTAACAGACTTTTCCTCCTACTCAGAAGCTTCTATTCCGACCAATTTCAGGCAGGAAAATGACTCGAAACACACTAAGGTGCCGATTCCGATCCTGTAAAACCCGGGTACAAATGGTCGTACGGAGCGTTTTCTCCGTACGACTCGTACCCAGGAATTCCACCGTACAAACCAGCAAGTACGATTCGTACAGAAACACCATTTCCGTACGAATCGTAAAAAAACACCGTACGGCTAAAAAATACATACAATTCCGATCCTGCACAGCGCGTATGCGACGTCCGCACGGAGTCAGGCAGCGTTTTACGGACCAGCAAGTACGATTCGTACCTACAGCACTCCGCACGGCTATATTTTTACGGGAGCCAAAAAGTGCCGGAAAAGCTAAGTACGCTGCGATGCACGAGGAAAAGGGGGCCCGCTACGCGACGTACACGCCATCACCCACATCGTACGTGTCATCATGTATGGTGCGTACCCCAAGATTGCATATGTACAGCCCGTACCCCCCACTCCCGTATGTACGGCCCGTACCCCCCACCCCCCATATGTACGGCGTGTAACCCCCACCCCCGTATGTACGGCACGTACCCCCACCCCCGTATGTACGGCGCGTACCCCCCACCCGCGTATGTCCGCACCGTACCCCAGGCCTACCCCCCACCCGCGTATGTTCGCACCGTACCCCAGGCGTACCCCAATCCTCGCGTATGTACAGTCCGTACATACGCGAGGATTGGGGTACGCCTGGGGTACGGTGCGGACATACGCGGGTGGGGGGTACGTGCTGTACATACGGGGGGTGGGGGGTACAGTGCGGACATACATGGGAGGGGTGGGAGGCTGGGGGGGGGCGTACGACTCGTACCCCGGGCACACAGGGTAGGGCTTGTACAAAGTTCGCTCCGTACGGAGCCTTTTCCATGCGCTTGTGTTTTCGGATGGGCGGTACGGATCGTACTTGCGCGCTCGGACTTCAGTTTTACGATTTGTATGTAAAACTGTCCGGGGTCGTCTCGTAGACTTTTCCCGAGGCGATTCGTATGTATTTTTCACGTACGAATCGGACTTCGCCGTTTGTACGGGACTTGTACGATTCGTACGTAAAAAAATACGGATATGAGTCGTACGGAAAAAAAAAACCAGGATCGGAATCGACCCCTAATTGTAGTTCCAAAAGTGATAATTCACATGCAATAGTCATTTACAGTCAAAAGATTAAACATTAAAAAATATCAGTTTCTGACCATCTGGAGAAAGTTCGAAAGGTCCTGTGTCATCATTTTTGATCAGAAAATTGATTTTTCTGGACTTAAATTTTTTTTATTCAAAATGTCAATTGTATCCTCATGTTGAGTAACCACTTTTTAAAGGATTACAGTGACCAAAATTGCCATTTTTACAGACTTTTCCTCCTAGTCAGAAGCTTCTATTTCGACCAATTACGGACAGGAAAATGACTCTCAACACTTATTTTAGTTCCAAAAGTGATAATTCACATGCAATAGTCATTTACAGTCAAAAGATTAAACATTAAAAAATATCAGTTTCTGACCATCTGGAGAAAGTTCGACAGGTCTGATGTCATCAATTTTCCTTAAGAAAATTGATTTTTCTGGTCTTTAAAAAAATGTATTCAAAATGTCAATTGTATTGTCCCTCATGTTGAGTAACCAGTTTTTAAAGCATTACAGTGACCAAAATTGCCATTTTTACAGACTTTTCCTCCTAGTCAGAAGCTTCTATTTCGACCAATTTCAGGCAGGAAAATGACTCTACACACACTAAGGTGCCGATTCCGATCCTGTAAAACCTGGGTACAAATGGTCGTACGGAGTTCCATAAGTGATAATTCACATGCGATAGTTATTTACAGTCAAAAGATTAAACATTAACAAATTACCATTTCTGACCATCTGGAGAAAGTTCGACTGGTCCGGGTCATCGTTTTTCATCAGAAAATTGATTTTTTGGACTGTAGAGAAAATGATTAAAAATGTCAATTGGATTGTGCCTCATGTTGAATAACCACTTTTTAAAGCCTCACAGTGACCAAAATTGCCATTCTAACAGACTTTTCCTCCTACTCAGAAGCTTCTATTCCGACCAATTTCAGGCAGGAAAATGACTCGAAACACACTAAGGTGCCGATTCCGATCCTGTAAAACCCGGGTACAAATGGTCGTACGGAGCGTTTTCTCCGTACGACTCGTACCCAGGAATTCCACCGTACAAACCAGCAAGTACGATTCGTACAGAAACACCATTTACGTACGAATCGTAAAAAAACACCGTACGGCTAAAAAATACATACAATTCCGATCCTGGACAGCGCGTATGCGACGTCCGCACGGAGTCAGGCAGCGTTTTACGGACCAGCAAGTACGATTCGTACCTACAGCACTCCGCACGGCTATATTTTTACGGGAGCCAAAAAGTGCCGGAAAAGCTAAGTACGCTGCGATGCACGAGGAAAAGGGGGCCCGCTACGCGACGTACACGCCATCACCCACATCGTACGTGTCATCATGTATGGTGCGTACCCCAAGATTGCATATGTACAGCCCGTACCCCCCACTCCCGTATGTACGGCCCGTACCCCCCACCCCCCATATGTACGGCGTGTAACCCCCACCCCGTATGTACGGCGCGTACCCCCCACCCCCGTATGTATGGCACGTACCCCCACCCCCGTATGTACGGTGCGTACCCCCCACCCGCGTATGTCCGCACCGTACCCCAGGCGTACCCCCCACCCGTGTATGTTCGCACCGTACCCCAGGCGTACCCCAATCCTCGCGTATGTACAGTCCGTACATACGCGAGGATTGGGGTACGCCTGGGGTACGGTGCGGACATACGCGGGTGGGGGGTATGCGCCGTACATACGGGGGGTGGGGGGTACAGTGCGGACATACGTGGGAGGGGTGGGAGGCTGGGGGGGGGCGTACGACTCGTACCCCGGGCACACAGGGTAGGGCTTGTACAAAGTTCGCTCCGTACGGAGCCTTTTCCATGCGCTTGTGTTTTCGGATGGGCGGTACGGATCGTACTTGCGCGCTCGGACTTCAGTTTTACGATTTGTATGTAAAACTGTCCGGGGTCGTCTCGTAGACTTTTCCCAAGGCGATTCGTATGTATTTTTCACGTACGATTCGGACTTCGCCGTTTGTACGGGACTTGTACGATTCGTACGTAAAATAATACGGATATGAGTCGTACGGAAAAAAAAAACCAGGATCGGAATCGACCCCTAATTGTAGTTCCAAAAGTGATAATTCACATGCAATAGTCATTTACAGTCAAAATATTAAACATTAAAAAATATCAGTTTCTGACCATCTGGAGAAAGTTCGAAAGGTCCTGTGTCATCATTTTTGATCAGAAAATTGATTTTTCTGGACTTAAATTTTTTTTATTCAAAATGTCAATTGTATCCTCATGTTGAGTAACCACTTTTTAAAGGATTACAGTGACCAAAATTGCCATTTTTACAGACTTTTCCTCCTAGTCAGAAGCTTCTATTTCGACCAATTACGGACAGGAAAATGACTCTCAACACTTATTTTAGTTCCAAAAGTGATAATTCACATGCAATAGTCATTTACAGTCAAAAGATTAAACATTAAAAATATCAGTTTCTGACCATCTGGAGAAAGTTCGACAGGTCCGGTGTCATCAATTTTCCTTAAGAAAATTGATTTTTCTGGTCTTTAAAAAAATGTATTCAAAATGTCAATTGTATTGTCCCTCATGTTGAGTAACCAGTTTTTAAAGCATTACAGTGACCAAAATTGCCATTTTTACAGACTTTTCCTCCTAGTCAGAAGCTTCTATTTCGACCAATTTCAGGCAGGAAAATGACTCTACACACACTAAGGTGCCGATTCCGATCCTGTAAAACCCGGGTACAAATGGTCGTACGGAGTTCCATAAGTGATAATTCACATGCGATAGTTATTTACAGTCAAAAGATAAAACATTAACAAATTACCATTTCTGACCATCTGGAGAAAGTTCGACTGGTCCGGGCCATCGTTTTTCATCAGAAAATTGATTTTTTGGACTGTAGAGAAAATGATTCAAAATGTCAATTGGATTGTGCCTCATGTTGAATAACCACTTTTTAAAGCCTCACAGTGACCAAAATTGCCATTCTAACAGACTTTTCCTCCTACTCAGAAGCTTCTATTCCGACCAATTTCAGGCAGGAAAATGACTCGAAACACACTAAGGTGCCGATTCCGATCCTGTAAAACCCGGGTACAAATGGTCGTACAGAGCGTTTTCTCCGTACGACTCGTACCCAGGAATTCCACCGTACAAACCAGCAAGTACGATTCGTACAGAAACACAATTTCCGTATGAATCGTAAAAAAACACCGTACGGCTAAAAAATACATACAATTCCGATCCTGGACAGCGCGTATGCGATGTCCGCACGGAGTCAGGCAGCGTTTTACGGACCAGCAAGTACGATTCGTACCTACAGCACTCCGCACGGCTATATTTTTACGGGAGCCAAAAAGTGCCGGAAAAGCTAAGTATGCTGCGATGCACGAGGAAAAGGGGGCCCGCTACGCGACGTACACGCCATCACCCACATCGTACGTGTCATCATGTATGGTGCGTACCCCAAGATTGCATATGTACAGCCCATACCCCCCACTCCCGTATGTACGGCCCGTACCCCCCACCCCCCATATGTACGGCGTGTAACCCCCACCCCGTATGTACGGCGCGTACCCCCTACCCCCGTATGTATGGCACGTACCCCCACCCCCGTATGTACGGCGCGTACCCCCCACCCGCGTATGTCCGCACCGTACCCCAGGCGTACCCCCCACCCGCGTATGTTCGCACCGTACCCCAGGCGTACCCCAATCCTCGCGTATGTACAGTCCGTACATACGCGAGGATTGGGGTACGCCTGGGGTACGGTGCGGACATACGCGGGTGGGGGGTACGCGCCGTACATACCGGGGGTGGGGGGTACAGTGCGGACATACGTGGGAGGGGTGGGAGGCTGGGGGGGGCGTACGACTCGTACCCCGGGCACACAGGGTAGGGCTTGTACAAAGTTCGCTCCGTACAGAGCCTTTTCCATGCGCTTGTGTTTTCGGATGGGCGGTACGGATCGTACTTGCGCGCTCGGACTTCAGTTTTACGATTTGTATGTAAAACTGTCCGGGGTCGTCTCGTAGACTTTTCCCGAGGCGATTCGTATGTATTTTTCACGTACGAATCAGACTTCGCCGTTTGTACGGGACTTGTACGATTCGTACGTAAAAAAATACGGATATGAGTCGTACGGAAAAAAAAAACCAGGATCGGAATCGACCCCTAATTGTAGTTCCAAAAGTGATAATTCACATGCAATAGTCATTTACAGACAAAAGATTAAACTTTAAAAAATGACCATTTCCTACCATCTGGAGAAAGTTCGACTGGTTCGGGGTCATCGTTTTTCATCAGAAAATGTATTTTTTGGACTGTAAGAAAATAGATTCAAAATGTCATTTGGATTGTGCCTCATGTTGAATAACTACTTTTTAAAGCCTCAAAGTGAAATTTTTACAGACTTTTCCACCTACTCAGAAACTTCTATTTCGACCAATGTCGGGCAGGAAAATAACTCTAAACACACTTATTTTAGTTCCAAAAGTGATAAGTCACATGCAATAGTCATTCACAGTCAAAAGATTAAACATTAAAAAATGACCTTTTCTTCCCATCTGGAGAAAGTTCGACTGGTCGGGGGTCATCGTTTTTCATCAGAAAATTGATTTTTTGGACTGTAGGAAAATAGATTCAAAATGTCATTTGGATTGTGCCTCATGTTGAATAACTACTTTATAAAGCCTCAAAGTGACCAAAATTGCCATTTTTAAAGACTATTCCTCCAACACAGAAGCTTCTATTTCGACCAATTTCGGGCAGGAAAATGACTCTAAACACACTTATTTGAGCTCCAAAAGTGATAATTCACATGCAATATAGTCATTTACAGACAAAAGATTAAACTTTAAAAAATATCAGTTTCTGACCATCTGGAGAAAGTTCGACAGGTCCGGTGTCATTGTTTTTCATCAGAAAATTGATTTTCTGGACTGTAGAAAAAATTATTAAAAATGTCAATTGGATTGTGCCTCATGTTGAATAACCTTTTTTTAAAGCATTACAGTGACCAAAATTGCCATTTTTACAGACTTTTGCTCCTAGTCAGAAGCTTCTATTTCGACCAATTTCAGGCAGGAAAATGACTCTACACACACTAAGGTGCCGATTCCGATCCTGTAAAACCCGGGTACAAATGGTCGTACGGAGTTCCATAAGTGATAATTCACATGCGATAGTTATTTACAGTCAAAAGATAAAACATTAACAAATTACCATTTCTGACCATCTGGAGAAAGTTCGACTGGTCCGGGTCATCGTTTTTCATCAGAAAATTGATTTTTTGGACTGTAGAGAAAATGATTCAAAATGTCAATTGGATTGTGCCTCATGTTGAATAACCACTTTTTAAAGCCTCACAGTGACCAAAATTGCCATTCTAACAGACTTTTCCTCCTACTCAGAAGCTTCTATTCCGACCAATTTCAGGCAGGAAAATGACTCGAAACACACTAAGGTGCCGATTCCGATCCTGTAAAACCCGGGTACAAATGGTCGTACGGAGCGTTTTCTCCGTACGACTCGTACCCAGGAATTCCACCGTACAAACCAGCAAGTACGATTCGTACAGAAACACCATTTCCGTATGAATCGTAAAAAAACACCGTACGGCTAAAAAATACATACAATTCCGATCCTGGACAGCGCGTATGCGATGTCCGCACGGAGTCAGGCAGCGTTTTACGGACCAGCAAGTACGATTCGTACCTACAGCACTCCGCACGGCTATATTTTTACGGGAGCCAAAAAGTGCCGGAAAAGCTAAGTATGCTGCGATGCACGAGGAAAAGGGGGCCCGCTACGCGACGTACACGCCATCACCCACATCGTACGTGTCATCATGTATGGTGCGTACCCCAAGATTGCATATGTACAGCCCGTACCCCCCACTCCCGTATGTACGGCCCGTACCCCCCACCCCCCATATGTACGGCGTGTAACCCCCACCCCGTATGTACGGCGCGTACCCCCCACCCCCGTATGTATGGCACGTACCCCCACCCCCGTATGTACGGCGCGTACCCCCCACCCGCGTATGTCCGCACCGTACCCCAGGCGTACCCCCCACCCGCGTATGTTCGCACCGTACCCCAGGCGTACCCCAATCCTCGCGTATGTACAGTCCGTACATACGCGAGGATTGGGGTACGCCTGGGGTACGGTGCGGACATACGCGGGTGGGGGGTACGCGCCGTACATACCGGGGGTGGGGGGTACAGTGCGGACATACGTGGGAGGGGTGGGAGGCTGGGGGGGGCGTACGACTCGTACCCCGGGCACACAGGGTAGGGCTTGTACAAAGTTCGCTCCGTACGGAGCCTTTTCCATGCGCTTGTGTTTTCGGATGGGCGGTACGGATCGTACTTGCGCGCTCGGACTTCAGTTTTACGATTTGTATGTAAAACTGTCCGGGGTCGTCTCGTAGACTTTTCCCGAGGCGATTCGTATGTATTTTTCACGTACGAATAGGACTTCGCCGTTTGTACGGGACTTGTACGATTCGTACGTAAAAAAATACGGATATGAGTCGTACGGAAGAAAAAAACCAGGATCGGAATCGACCCCTAATTGTAGTTCCAAAAGTGATAATTCACATGCAATAGTCATTTACAGACAAAAGATTAAACTTTAAAAAATGACCATTTCCTACCATCTGGAGAAAGTTCGACTGGTTCGGGGTCATCGTTTTTCATCAGAAAATGTATTTTTTGGACTGTAAGAAAATAGATTCAAAATGTCATTTGGATTGTGCCTCATGTTGAATAACTACTTTTTAAAGCCTCAAAGTGAAATTTTTACAGACTTTTCCACCTACTCAGAAACTTCTATTTCGACCAATGTCGGGCAGGAAAATAACTCTAAACACACTTATTTTAGTTCCAAAAGTGATAAGTCACATGCAATAGTCATTCACAGTCAAAAGATTAAACATTAAAAAATGACCTTTTCTTCCCATCTGGAGAAAGTTCGACTGGTCGGGAGTCATCGTTTTGCATCAGAAAATTGATTTTTTGGACTGTAGGAAAATAGATTCAAAATGTCATTTGGATTGTGCCTCATGTTGAATAACTACTTTATAAAGCCTCAAAGTGACCAAAATTGCCATTTTTAAAGACTATTCCTCCAACACAGAAGCTTCTATTTCGACCAATTTCGGGCAGGAAAATGACTCTAAACACACTTATTTGAGCTCCAAAAGTGATAATTCACATGCAATATAGTCATTTACAGACAAAAGATTAAACTTTAAAAAATATCAGTTTCTGACCATCTGGAAAAAGTTCGACAGGTCCGGTGTCATTGTTTTTCATCAGAAAATTGATTTTCTGGACTGTAGAAAAAATTATTAAAAATGTCAATTGGATTGTGCCTCATGTTGAATAACCTTTTTTTAAAGCCTCACAGTGAACAAAATTGCCATTTTTACAGACTTTTTTTCCTACTCAGAAGCTTCTATTTCGACCAATTTCGGGCAGGAAAATGACTCTCAACACTTACTTTAGTTCCAAAAGTGATAATTCACTTGCAATAGTCATTTACAGTCAAAAGATTAAATATTAAAAAATTAGCATTTCTGACCATCTGGAGTAAGTTCGACTGGTCGGGGGTCATCGTTTTTCATCGGAAAATTGATTTTTTGGACTGTAGGAAAATAGATTCAAATTGTCATTTGGATTGTGCCTCATGTTGAATAACTACTTTATAAAGGCTCAAAGTGACCAAAATTGCCATTTCTTCTTTTTTTTTAAAAACTGTTTTTATTATTTTCATGTTCAAGGCACAGATATTTCTGACATATTTAAGCATATACATATAATCATTACCTTTGTATTGATGAACATTGTGGCACTTGGTGTTATAAAATCTTAAACATTTCCTTAAACTGGTAACTGTCTTCACATTACAGTTCCAACTCTCCTCTGCTTTCATTGTCTGAGTCCTCCTCTGCTTCGATGTCAGGGGGTTCACAAATGTATCCCCTGTATTTATTCCATGCCCCCCATATCTTGTTCCATTTCCGGGGACAGCCCCGATTTACAAACACTGCTTTCTCTGCCACCATGGCCAAATCGAGATCTCCACACCAGGCGGCCAGTGACAGTGTTTCTTTCGCTACCCACTTTTGTACGATGTTGCGCTTTGCCACCATTATCCCCATTGTTACCCACTCCTGTGCTGGGCGTGTGAGGTCATTTGGCTCCCATACAGTTAGAATGCATCTTCTAGGCTCGGGCGCCAGCGATATTTCCACCACTTGCGATATGGTCCTCATCACTTTTACCCAGTATTCCACTATCTTGGGACATTCCCACAAGGTATGGAGGAAAGTGCCGTCCTCCCCACAGCATCTCAGGCAGTACGGATGTGGTGCCGACCCTATTGTGTGTAGGATACGTCTAGTGTAATAAGTTCTATGTAAGATCTTTAGTTGCACAAGTTTAAGTCTGGACGGTATCCCCACCTCCCGCGGCGAGGCTAGCGCCTCTCGCCATTCATAGTCGTCTAAATCGCCCACATCTCGCGACCGTTTTCCCGTGAGCGCCCCGTGAGGGTCCGGGAGGTTGTTCACTAACTTTCTATATGTGAAAGAAATGGCTTGTTTATACATGCAATCTGTCAAAAGCCTATCCTCCAAGGGGGTGGCCTCAGGGACCTCTGTGCCGGGTGGTATGGCCGCCTGTAGCGCATGTCTAATCTGCAGGTACCTAAAGCGATCAAAGGGCGCCAGGTCGTATTGTGCCCGGAGATGCTCGAACGTGGCTATTCCTCCCTTATGCCGCATTTCACCCACGGTTGATATTCCAATTGTATCCCATTTGTCAAAGCCCTTGCAGTGTCCCAAGCCGCCCAACCACTGTGTCACCCACAGAGGGGTGAGCTGTGTTAACTTTCCTGCCCATCCTATTTTAGCATGTGCTACATGCCTGATGTCAATCGTCTGCCTAGTGGGTGCGAGTAGTATCGGTGTACGCTTTCTGTTATAAAGTGTGGACATCATGCTTTCAGCCCCAAGCCCACATCTATCTGCGTTATAGGCGGGATTCGCCTGTGGAGCATGCACCCATTGATTAATGACTTTCAAATGCGCCGCCCAATAATATAGTTGGATGTCCGGTAGCGCAATGCCCCCATCAAACCACCCTTTGTTGAGTTTGCGTTGTGCGATGCGTGCTGGTTTGTTCCCTCACATTAGCCCCGTGATTTGAGCCGCAATGCGCTTAAAGTAGGTGGGCGGCACCGAGTAAGGCGTATTTTCGAGGGCATACAGAAATTGAGGCAGTGCCATCATCTTAAAAAGCGCTGCCTTCCCCAGCAGCGTTAGGGGGAGAGTCCCCCAGTGGGTGGCATCTCTTTTGAGACGCTCCAGGAGGGGCAAAAGATTTTGCTTAAAAAATTAATCGGGATCCGCTGTGATGTAGATTCCCAAATATCGGATTCCCGCCACCGAGATCTGCAAAGGGCAATCCTCCGGGAGCTGTGGCGGCGTACGAAAAGTATTGACTTGGACCAATTGATAGTGTAGCCTGATGCACGACCAAATTGGTCACATAAATTGAGAAATACCAGGATGGAGCGTCTGGGTGAGGCCAGGTAAAGCAGAACGTCATCCGCATAAAGCGATATGCGATCTTCCCAGTCTGCTGTCCATCTCAGTCCGCGTATTTGAGGCTCCCACCTGATCCATGCCGCCAGTGGTTCTAGCACCAGTGCAAACAGTAACGGTGACAGCGGACAGCCCTGACGCGTGCCTCGGGACAGTGGGAAGTCCTCGGATATGTGTCCATTAGCCGCTACGTGGGCCAGTGGCTTTGTGTACAGTAGGCGCACCCACGCACAAAACCGTGGGCCAAACCCCAAG
Organism: Triturus cristatus; assembly: GCF_964204655.1. Taxonomy (NCBI): domain Eukaryota; kingdom Metazoa; phylum Chordata; class Amphibia; order Caudata; family Salamandridae; genus Triturus; species Triturus cristatus. The sequence goes on along the minus strand of NC_140594.1, from coordinate 1,034,057,498 downwards.
TGTGTCAAAACCGCAAATAGGAAGGGCCATTCCACCATATCGAACGCCATACGGGCGTCCAATGACAGGATAACTGCTGGCTCCTGAGGATGAGGTACACGGGCCATCACTCCATGCAGTCGCCTCAGATTTAACGCTGTGTTCCTATTAGGCATAAACCCCGATTGATCCGTGTGAACCAGGGCCGTGACATCCCTGGCTTCGGGATCACCACTATTGTGGCCACACGTTGATCCCGCAGGAGTTCTCCCTTCATCAAGCTATCCCGGTACATGTTAAGTAGGTGTGGGGCCATTGCCCCCGCCAGCTTTTTATGGAGCTCTACGGGGATTCCATTTGGTCCTAGCGCTTTTCCCGTCTGCAAGGAGCCAATTGCCACCTGCAGCTCCTCGGTCGTCAGATCCGCCTCCAATGTGAGGGCTGTCTCGGGGGCGAGCTTGGGCATCGCAATATCCCTGATTTAGGTCAGTGCCTCTTCCATTGTCATCGCTGACTGTGACGTGTACACCGGCTGAAAGTGTTGCTCTAGCCTGTGGACTATGGCTCGTGGGTCAGCGTTCATTGCATTATCTGTCATTCTAAACTGTGCTATCCATTTTCTATCTCTCTCCCTTTTATCGAGCCATGCCAACAGCTTCCCTGCCTTATCACCGGCCTCGTATATTTTATGTCTTGTTGCTGACAGTCCAAGTACAGTCACCCCCCTCAGATGTTACCTATGTAATTGTTGTTGGAGGCGTAGGGTGCGGGCCGTAATGGCAGTCGGGTCCTGTGAATGTTGTGTGTCCGCCTTTTGGAGCTCTGATTCCAAGGCAGTGAGTTTCCGTCGCTGTTCTTGCTTATAGCCTGATATAGCGGAGATAGCTTGCCCTCGGAGCACAGTTTTATAGGCCTCCCAGAGGGTGGACGGGGAGTGGACCGACCCGGCATTTTCCCTGAAGTATTGTTGTGTGGATTTGCTTATGGATTTCATAATCTTGGGAACCTTCAAGTAACCCGGAAATATGGGGAATATTCGCCGCCTTCCCCCTTGATGATACGTGTACGTTAAGACCACTGGCGAGTGATCTGATACACCTCTGGGCCGAATGTCCACTGAGTCTACATGTCTGAGGCTCTCCGAGGAGGCCACAAAGTGGTCTATTCTTGATAAGCTATTATGAACCGCCGAGTGGAAAGTGAACTGACGCACTGCGGGATGCCGATGTTGCCAGGTGTCCACCAGCCCCATCGCCTCCAGAAAACCCACGAGTCGTGACCCCCCCACCGCCCGCTCCCTCACAGGGTGCTGATCCCTATCTCCGTCCACCACGTTGTTAAAGTCCCCTCCAATCAGCAGTTCCCCCTTCGGGAGATCAAGGAGGAAGTCACCCAGGGCCGGAAGCGCCGGGGGATATACACCGACACTATGTTGATAGAGTGTCCCTCCCATTGTCCCACCAGCACCGCCAAGCGGCCATTCGTGTCTTTGTTTTATGTATTATAAGTGGCGATTGTTTACGTATCGAAATACCCACCCCTCTGGATCCCGACATGAACTCTGAGTGTGCCACCATCCCGAACCCCCATCTATTTAACGCTTGACATGCACTCCCAGTGAGATGCGTCTCTTGCAGCAGGACAACATCTGGGGAGCTTCGCTTAATACACTGCAGCACAAGGCCCCTCTTGGTTTTATCTCCCAGGCCACGTACATTCCACGTCATTAGTGTTAGGGATCTGTCCTTTGTGTCCGACCTTTGCCCAGTTGACTGCGAGTGTGACATTGTCCTAATCATCACGACATATAGTTAATGGGACGGATATTTGCGTAAGGAGTCTCTGCCATTCTCATGTGAGGACATATCATTTCCAACTGCCTGAATATGAAACGCGAACACATAAAACCAAACCATAACACTAAAACCCAACCCTCCACCCCCACCCTGCCTCCCTGCTAGACGGACTTACAACTACCCGCCACCCCAACTTTGCAGAGCGCTTTATACCCGTTCCCAGTAACAGTACTTGCGTGTCGGGGTGAGAAGTCCGGTGTTCACCACGGTCCATCCCCTTCCTTAGGGCCAATGTTCTTCGAGACCGTTCTGAGGCCGCCATGTGTACCCTGCATCAGCTGGTCCTCGCCCGCCCGTTTATCATGTATAGAAGATCGCATGCGACCCCCACTGACCAGCAACTCGGGCAGCACTACACTACCATCAGATTCTGTCTCTGCTTGTGCAGTTATGTGAGATCCATGGTGCCTCTTCTCATTTCTCCGTCTCTGCCTCCCGCGCCGCGCCTCCTTCTCGTGTCTGCTCGTTATCCTCGGGGCTCTCGTCCACTCGTCGCCGCTGCTAATGTTTGTCTGGTCGCTGACGTCCTTCCACTTGTCGCCACCCCTCAAGCCACTCTCGGGCCTCCTCCGGGCGATCAAAAAACCACGTTTTTCCATCAGCTACTACTCGCAATTTCACAGGAAATAGCATTGAATAGGCAATGCCCTTTCGCCGGAGATGCTTTTTTATCTCAAGGAAGCCTCTGCGGCGCTTAGTGACTGCATCTGTGAAGTCCGGGAAAAAGGAGATGAGCGAGTTGTGCACACGAATTGGTGGGGCCACTCTTGCAGTTTGTAAAATGGCATCTCGGTCACGGAAGTTAAAGATGCGCGCCAACACCGGCCTGGGGGGTGCCCCTGGTTTAGGCCGACCACCCGACACCCTATGCGCCCGCTCAACCGAGAAGAAGGTGGATAATCCTCTCGGCTGGAGTCGCGTCTTGATGAGGTCTTTAACGTACAGGTCTATGGCCTGACCCCCTTCACTCTCGGGAAGGCCCGTAATTCGGACGTTAATGCGGCGGGAGCGTCCCTCCTGATCATCGAGCTTTGCCACCATAGTTTTGTTCTCAGCCTCAGGGTATGTCGCCCTCTGAAGCAGCGCTGTGGTATCACCAACCAGGGATTTCATCGTTTGCTCCACCTCCGTGACTCGTGCCGCCATCTTTTGAAAGTCGGCTCTCAAAAAAGACACATCGGTTGATATGGTGCCCACCGTAGACTGGACCTGAGAAAGCGCGGCCATAATATCATCAAGCGTCACCTTACTCGCCTCCCCTTGGTTCGCTGCTTTTTCCTGCATCTCTTTGCTGGACACGGAAGCCGGCGTTTCTTTCGTGTAGGCGTACTTCTCCAGTTTGCCCTGGGTGTTCGTGCGTGGACCCCTGCCTCCCATTTTTCTGCGATAAGCTCTGTCGCAGACGGTAATCGCCGCTGCCTGCCACGGGGCAGTCGTCCCACGCGCGGCCTGTCGGTTTTCACGCTGCACCAGCACCTTTAAGGTTCCGAGGCCGTGTGTCCCCAAACAACCACTCCAGGACCTCTTTCACCTTGCCCCCCCAGCGCAGCTCAGCGGGACCAGAGTCAGCGCCGCCGTCCAGCTCCCAACCGTCCAGCACGCTCCAGTTTTGGTGCGCCACAGCAAGGCTCCCGAAACTTCAGTGAAGGGCCTCTTCCGACTGCCCACGCTGCCTTCAGTGCCAGCTCCTATGGTGCCTGTTTATCCGGTCTGGTCGTCACTGGTCGTCGTCGGGCACCCACGGCTGATTAACCCCGCCTCGGGGCACTCCGCCGATGGGGCCCTGCGGTCCTGTTATTTGGCAGTCCTTTTGTTCCTTTTTGTTGGGGTTTGCTGTTCCCCCACCATGGGCACCCATCTCTCTCCTCCCCGCCCCTGCCTCGCCCGTAGCTGGTCCCGGGCGGGCAGCACAGCACCACTCGAAGTGCAGGAGTGGGGGAGGGGAGGGGGGGAGAAGGTCCGTCGTTAATGCCACTCCTTACTGCCCCCGCCGAGAGCGGTCACCAGGTCTGCGTCGCACGCCTCCGAGCGCCGTAGTAGAGCAGAGCGACGCTCTGCCGGATCTAGCAGCCAGGCGAGTCCCCGGCTCCCCGTACGCATCCAGGCCGCTCCTCGCGCTGCAGTCAAATCGGCGTTTCCGACTGGAATTTCGCCGCGCAGGTGCTGCGATCGGGACACCAGCGCCTCCGGATGGCGTTACGGGCCCTGTGGTTCCGTTTTTTGTTCCGGATTATGGCCCAGATCGTTCGGGGAAAGCGCTCTGTCCCCGGAGCTTCCCTAGGTGGCGGCCATCGCGCTCGGCCGCAAGCCACGCCCCTCAAAATTGCCATTTTTAAAGACTATTCCTCCAACACAGAAGCTTCTATTTCGACCAATTTCGGGCAGGAAAATGACTCTAAACACACTTATTTTAGCTCCAAAAGTGATAATTCACATGCAATATAGTCATTTACAGACAAAAGATTAAACTTTAAAAAATATCAGTTTCTGACCATCTGGAGAAAGTTCGACAAGTCCGGTGTCATCGTTTTTCATCAGAGAATTGATTTTCTGGACTGTAGAAAAAATGATTCAAAATATCAATTGGATTGACCCTCATGTTGAATAGCCACTTTTTAATGCATCAAAGTGACCAAAATTGCCATTTTTAAAGACTTGTCCTCCTCCTCAGAAGCTTCTATTTCTACCAATTTCGGGCAGGGAAATGACTCTCAACACAGTGAACAAAATTGCCATTTTTACAGACTTTTTTTCCTACTCAGAAGCTTCTATTTTGACAAATTTCGGGCAGGAAAATGACTCTCAACACTTATTTTAGTTCCAAAAGTGATAATTCACTTGCAATAGTCATTTACAGTCAAAAGATTAAATATTAAAAAATTAGCATTTCTGACCATCTGGAGAAAGTTCGACTGGTCGGGGGTCATCGTTTTTCATCGGAAAATTTATTTTTTGGACTGTAGGAAAATAGATTCAAAATGTCATTTGGATTGTGCCTCATGTTGAATAACTACTTTATAAAGCCTCAAAGTGACCAAAATTGCCATTTCTTCTTTTTTTTTTAAAACTGTTTTTATTATTTTCATGTTCAAGGCACAGATATTTCTGACATATTTAAGCATATACATATATCATTACCTTTGTATTGATGAACATTGTGGCATTTGGTGTTATAAAATCTTAAAAATTTCCTTAAACTGGTAACTGTCTTCACATTACAGTTCCAACTCTCCTCCGCTTTCATTGTCTGAGTCCGCCTCTGCTTCGATGTCAGGGGGTTCACAAATGTATCCCCTGTATTTATTCCATGCCCCCATATCTTGTTCCATTTCCGAGGACAGCCCCGATTTACAAACACTGCTTTCTCTGCCACCATGGCCAAATCGAGATCTCCACACCAGGCGGCCAGTGACAGTGTTTCTTTCGCTCCCCACTTTTGCGCAATAGTGCGCTTTGCCACCATTATCCCCATTGTTACCCACTCCTGTGCTGGGCGTGTGAGGTCATTTGGCTCCCATACAGTTAGAATGCATCTTCTAGGCTCGGGCGCCAGCGATATTTCCACCACTTGCGATATGGTCCTCATCACTTTTACCCAGTATTCCACTATCTTGGGACATTCCCACAAGGTATGGAGGAAAGTGCCCTCCTCCCCACAGCGTCTCAGGCAGTATGGATGTGGTGCCGACCCTATTGTGTGTAGGATACGTCTAGTGTAATAAGTTCTATGTAAGATCTTTAGTTGCACAAGTTTAAGTCTGGACGGTATCCCCACCTCCCGCGGCGAGGCTAGCGCCTCTCGCCATTCATAGTCGTCGAAATCGCCCACATCTCGCGACCATTTTCCCCTGAGCGCCCCGTGAGGGTCCGGGAGGTTGTTCACTAACTTTCTATATGTGAAATAAATGGCTTGTTTATACATGCAATCTGTCAAAAGCCTATCCTCCAAGGGGGTGGTCTCAGGGACCTCTGTGCCGGGTGGTATGGCCGCCTGTAGCGCATGTCTAATCTGCAGGTACCTAAAGCGCTCAAAGGGCGCCAGGTCGTATTGCGCCCGGAGATGCTCGAACGTGGCTATTCCTCCCTTATGCCACATTTCACCCACTGTTGATATTCCAATTGTATCCCATTTGTCAAAGCCCTTGCAGTGTCCCAAGCCGCCCAACCACTGTGTCACCCACAGAGGGGTTAGCTGTGTTAACTTTCCTGCCCATCCTATTTTAGCATGTGCTACATGCCAGATGTCAATCGTCTGCCTAGTGGGTCCGAGTAGTATCGGTGTACGCTTTCTGTTATAAAGTGCGGACTTCATGCCTTCAGCCCCAAGCCCACATCTATCTGCGTTATAGGCGGGATTCGCCTGTGGAGCATGCACCCATTGATTAATGACTTTCAAATGCGCCGCCCAATAATATAGTTGGATGTCTGGTAGCGCAATGCCCCCATCAAACCACCCTTTGTTGAGCTTGCGTTGTGCAATGCATGCCGGTTTGTTCCCCCACATTAGCCCTGTGAGAAGTTGGCCTGATATGTAGTGCTCACTATTCTAGTGATCACTGTGTATCATTCCAAACGACCCTTATTGATGATTGGTTGTAAGTCAACCTTATAGACCAGCTATCCTAGTAGCGTGGATACGAGCAGTCTTTAGGCTAAACTCTAGAGGGCGTGTTAAGCCAGCTGTTTACCATCACATATACCCCTTGAACACCAAGTGAAAGGACACCACACAAGCTGTTATGAAAATAAAGGATATTTATTTATAACAAGACTACCCTGGCTCTTTATGAGTCAGAGAGCTAAGCACACTACAAAACTCTTAGGAGAATACTTCTGGTTGCACAATTTACACAAGTGCCCGGAGGGCACGAAACCATATACACTGCAAGTGGAATGGGAAAGGTTAGATAGTTTAAAGTTACTGATTCCGGAGGAATCCGATCAGTGGGACTAAACGAAAAAGGAACTGGACACTTGTAGAGCGAACCTACGATGGAGCACCGAGATGCTCGAGTTACCTAGCCCAGAGGCTGCGGCTGCGTGGGGTTCAGCAAGATGTCGGGAGTCCTCGTTGTAGTCTCAGGAGCCTGAAAGAAGAAGTTGCTGGCAGGCGACCAGTGTTGATGTTCAGAGAGATCCAAGCCTGGATCGGTGATGAAGAAAACCTGAAAGCAGAGGGGACTCAGTTCTCAACCGCTAGCCAGCGATCGTGTGGGTACCAGGAAGGTATTGGCTGAAGTCACCTCGACCAGGTGAGTGGATGACGTCGGACTCGGCTGTTCCTCGGACCAGGAGGCTCGGCGGCGACCAGGATGGAGGGCGAGCTGTCCCACGAAGGTGTCTGCTGTCGATGATGCTGGGCCCACGAATGGGACAGCAGGTCTTGGCAGTGGCAAACCCACGCGGTGGAGTCAAGATGGCGTCGGGAGTGGACCAGGAGGGTCCGAGGTACTCCTCTGTTGAAGGGGAGCAAGGGCCAGTCTGGAGCAACCAGACCAGTGATGAAAGTCTGTCGTGGTGCGTCGTGAAGAGGGCCACAAGCCGGTCGGCGAGTGGTCGGACAACGCGGTGAGCAGCAAGGAGCAGAAGGGCCCCCACGCAGATCTCGTGGATGCTGGGGAGGCAGACTTCGGTGCTGGAGCCACTCAGGGTTAGGGCTTCTCAAACCCTAGGTGCACTCACTCGAGGGTCCCTCGGTGGGCGTGCTAGATAAGCGTCGTGCAGGTTCTGAAGATGGCCGGTCCCGCAGGTCTCGTCACACCTACGAATCTCAGCTGAGCCGATGATGTAGGTAGAGGTCAGAGATGGCAGGGAACCCGGGTCTCGTCGAGCTGGGCAGTCTTGATCCGTGGGAGAGACGTACAGCAAACCGCAAGCGCTTAGGTGGTGCCTGCTGGTGCAGGGTGGCTACTCCTTAGCCACAAGGGAGAGTCTTCAGAAATAGTCAAGAGTTCCTTTCGTGAAAAGTAGTTCAAGATTCAGAATTATCCAATTTGGGAAGGGGACCCGCTCCCACCTTTATTCTAGGAAAAAGGGGCTGGCCCGTGACTAGGTCCTACCTATGGGTGGGACCAGGAGGGGGGTGGTTACACCCCTATCCTTTGTCCGGCTTCGCCCCAGCTCAGGGGCTGGTGTGCCCCCGAAACTGGTTTGAGCTGGGCTATGCACAGTGAGCACCGGGGTGCCACTTGCAATCACCTTCCTTTCAGCCCTGCCTACCTGGGATACACAAACCCTGTCTGGGATGGTGCTAACACCGCCCTTGACAGGAAACCCTTTGTCCAAGCTCCCCTCGCTGGAAGGTCTCCCAGCAGCAGGAGGTCAGACTTGTGTCTGGTGGCAGCATCCATTTTGTGATGCTGAGGCTTGAGTCAACTTTAACCGGGGTTCAAGGTTACTTCCATGTCGTGTCCCTCTAGAAGGGTGGAATGCTAACCCCGTCGCCAGAACTGGCGAGGGGTTCGTATTCCAATTCGTATGACACCTTACTCGACATGTTTGGGTGATGCGATGCCAAAGTTAGCAAATAACCGCGAGGATTATAATGCACTTTAAGGTAGTTGGCCCGCGTCACCATGGAACGGCTATTAGGATTTGGTCCCGCAAGCCGTCGACGGGCTCAGCTCGCGCCAGAGCACCATCTCACATGATTCCCAGCACTCTGCCTTCAGGATTGATAAGGCCTGCCATAGGAGTGACTGACAGGAATCCATGCGTCCATTTTAGGGTTAGGTATAGGAATACTACACCTACAGCAACGGGTGATTACACCACCTTGCCCCAGCTGTCGTGCAGCCAGTTGTGTCAGATTTGGGCGGCCATCCAGGGGTGGCACAATACATGCTGCAGCCCCTGGTAGGCCCTGGGTACACCGATGCCCTGGATACCTGTGGTATGCTGATACAGGGACTGATAAGGCGGCCCAGTTCCAATTAGTGGATGCACCTAATGTACATGTGTGTTAATTTCGAGAGAGAACAGCTAGGCTGTGGGTCTGATTGGCAGGCCCGCAGCCGGGGAAAGTCGTAAACCAATGAAGCAAAAGCAAAAAATCTGGGTGATCATAGGATTGCAGACCCTACTCTCCTACAAGCCCCGTGACTTGAGCCGCAATGCGCTTAAAGTAGTTGGGCGGCACCGAGTATGGCGTATTTTCGAGGGCATACAGAAATCGAGGCAGTGCCATCATCTTAAAAAGCGTTGCCTTCCCCAGCAGAGTTAGGGGGAGAGTCCCCCAGTGGGTGGCATCTCTTTTGAGACACTCCAGGGGGGGGGCAAAAGATTTTGCTTAAAAAATTAATCGGGATCCGCTGTGATGTAGATTCCCAAATATCGGAATCCCGCCACCGAGATCTGCAATGGGCAATCCTCCGGGAGCTGTGGCGGCGGGCCCCGGAGTACGAAAAGTATTGACTTGGACCAATTGATAGTGTAGCCTGATGCACGACCAAATTGGTCACATAAATTGAGAAATACCAGGATGGAGCGTCTGGGTGAGGCCAGGTAAAGCAGAACGTCATCCGCATAAAGCGATATGCGATCTTCCCAGTCTGCTGTCCATCTCAGTCCGCGTATTTGAGGCTCCCACCTGATCCATGCCGCCAGTGGTTCTAGCACCGGTGCAAACAGTAACGGTGACAGCGGACAGCCCTGACGCGTGCCTCGGGACAGTGGGAAGTCCTCGGATATGTGTCCATTAGCCGCTACGTGGGCCAGTGGCTTTGTGTAGAGTAGGCGCACCCACGCACAAAACCGTGGGCCAAACCCCAAGTGTGTCAAAACCGCAAATAGGAAGGGCCATTACACCATATCGAACGCCATACGGGCGTCCAATGACAGGATAACTGCTGGCTCCTGAGGATGAGGTACACGGGCCATCACTCCATGCAGTCGCCTCAGATTTAACGCTGTGTTCCTATTAGGCATAAACCCCGATTGATCCGGGTGAACCAGGGCCGTGAGATGCGGAGTAAGCCGCAACACCAGGACCTTCGCTAATATTTTAGCCTCCGCATTAATTAAGGAAATGGGGCGGTAGGATGTGCATTCTTCTGGGGGCTTCCCTGGCTTCGGGATCGCCACTATTGTGGCCACACGTTGATCCCGCAGGAGTTCTCCCTTCATCAAGCTATCCCGGTACATGTTAAGTAGGTGTGGGGCCATTGGAGCTCTACGGGGATTCCATTTGGTCCTAGCGCTTTTCCCGTCTGCAAGGAGCCAATTGCCACCTGCAGCTCCTCGGTCGTCAGATCCACCTCCAATGTGAGGGCTGTCTCGGGGGCGAGCTTGGGCATCGCAACATCCCTTATATAGGTCATTGCCTCTTCCATTGTCATCACTGACTGTGACGTGTACACCGGCTGAAAGTGTTGCTCTAGCCTGTGGACTATGGCTCGTGGGTCAGCGTTCATTGCATTATCTGTCATTCTAAACTGTGCTATCCATTTTCTATCTCTCTCCCTTTTATCGAGCCATGCCAACAGCTTCCCTGCTTTATCACCGGCCTCGTATATTTTATGTCTTGTTGCTGACAGTCCAAGTACAGTCACCCCCTCAGATGTTCCCTGTGTAATTGTTGTTGGAGGCGTAGGGTGCGGGCCGTAATGGCAGTCGAGTCCTGTGAATGTTGTGTGTCCGCCTTTTGGAGCTCTGATTCCAAGGCAGTGAGTTCCCGTCGCTGTTCTTGCTTATAGCCTGATATAGCGGAGATAGCTTGCCCTCGGAGCACAGTTTTATAGGCCTCCCAGAGGGTGGACGGGGAGTGGACCGACCCGGCATTTTCCCTGAAGTATTGTTGTGTGGATTTGCTTATGGATTTCAAAATCTTGGGATCCTTCAAGTAACCCGGAAATATGGGGAATATTCGCCGCCTTCCCCCTTGATGATACGTGTACGTTAAGACCACTGGCGAGTGATCTGATACACCTCTGGGCCGAATGTACACTGAGTCTACATGTCTGAGGCTCTCCGAGGAGGCCACAAAGTGGTCTATTCTTGATAAGCTATTATGCACCGCCGAGTGGAAAGTGAACTGACGCGCTGCGGGATGCCGATGTCGCCAGGTGTCCACCAGCCCCATCGCCTCCAGAAAAACCCCGAGTCGCGACCCCCCCACTGCCCGCTCCCTCACAGGGTGCTGATCCCTATCTCCGTCCACCACGTTGTTAAAGTCCCCTCCAATCAGCAGTTACCCCTTCGGGAGATCAAGGAGAAAGTCACCCAGGGCCAGAAGCGCAACTGCCTGTAGCGCCGGGGGGATATACACCGACACTATGTTGATAGAGTGTCCCTCCCATTGTCCCACCAGCGCCGCAAAGCGGCCATTCGTGTCCGTCTTTGTTTTATGTATTATAAGTGGCGATTGTTTACGTATCAAGATACCCACCCCTCTGGATCCCGACATGAACTCTGAGTGTGCCACCATCCCGAACCCCCATCTATTTAACGCTTGACATGCACTCCCAGTGAGATGCGTCTCTTGCAGCAGGACAACATCTGGGGAGCTTCGCTTAATACACTGCAGCACAAGGCCCCTCTTGATTTTATCTCCCAGGCCACGTACATTCCACGTCATTAGTGTTAGGGATCTGTCCTTTGTGTCCGACCTTTGCCCTTGCTCAGTTGACTGCGAGTGTGACAGTGTCCTAATCATCACGACATATAGTTAACGGGACGGATATTTGCGTAAGGAGTCTCTGCCATTCTCATGGACATATCATTTCCAAGTGCCTGCATACAAAACGCGAACACATAAAACCAAACCATAACACTAAAACCCAACCCTCCACCCCCCACCCTGCCTCCCTGCTAGACGGACTTACAACTACCCGCCACCCCAACTTTGCAGAGCGCTTTATACCCGTTCCCAGTAACAGTACTTGCGTGTCGGGGGTGAGAAGTCCGGTGTTCACCACGGTCCATCCCCTTCCTTAGGGCCAATGTTCTTCGAGACCGTTCTGAGGCCGCCATGTGTACCCTGCATCGGCTGGGCCTCGCCCGCCCGTTTATCATGTATAGAAGATCGCATGCGACCCCCACTGACCAGCAACTCGGGCATCACTACACTACCATCAGATTCTGTCTCTGCTTGTGCAGTTATGTGAGATCCATGGTGCCTCTTCTCATTTCTCGATCTCTGCCTCCCGCGCCGCGCCTCCTTCTCGTGTATGCTGGTTTTCCTCGGGGCTCTCGTCCACTCGTCGCCACTGCTAATGTTTGTCTGGTCGCTGACGTCCTTCCACTTGTCGCCACCCCTCAAGCCACTCTCAGGCCTCCTCCGCGCGATCAAAAAACCACGTTTTTCCATCAGCTACTACTCGCAATTTCGCAGGAAATAGCATTGAATAGGCAATGCCCTTTCGCCGGAGATGCTTTTTTATCTCAAGGAAGCCTCTGCGGCGCTTAGTGACTGCATCTGTGAAGTCCGGGAAAAAGGAGATGAGCGAGTTGTGCACACGAATTGGCGGGGCCACTCTTGCAGTTTGTAAAATGGCATCTCGGTCACGGAAGTTAAAGATGAGCGCCAACACCGGCATGGGGGGTGCCCCTGGTTTAGGCCGACCACCCGGCACCCTATGCGCCCGCTCAACCGAGAAGAAGGTGGATAATCCTCTCGGCTGGAGTCGCGTCTTGATGAGGTTTTCAACGTACAGGTCCATGGCCTGACCCCCTTCACTCTCGGGAAGGCCCGTAATTCGGACGTTAATGCGGCGGGAGCGTCCCTCCTGATCATCGAGCTTTGCTGCCATAGTTTTGTTCTCAGCCTCAGGGTATGTCGCCCTCTGAAGCAGCGCTGTGGTATCACCAACCAGGGATTTCATTGTTTGCTCCACCTCCGTGACTCGTGCCGCCATCTTTTGAAAGTCGGCTCTCAAAAAAAGACACATCGGTTGATATGGTGCCCACCGTAGACTGGACCTGAGAAAGCGCGGCCATAATATGATCAAGCGTCACCTTACTCGCCTTCCCTTGGTTCGCTGCTTTTTCCTGCATCTCTTTGCTGGACACGGAAGCCGGCGTTTCTTTCGCGTAGGCGTACTTCTCCAGTTTGCCCTGGGTGTTCATGCGTGGGCCCCTGCCTCCCATTTTTCTGCGATAAGCTCTGTCGCAGACGGTAATCGCCGCTGCCTGCCACGGGGCTGTCGACCCACGCGCGGCCTGTCGGTTTTCACGCTGCGCCAGCACCTTTAAGGTTCCGAGGCCGTGGGTCCCCAAACAACCACTCCAGGACCTCTTTCACCTTGCCCCCCCAGCGCAGCTCAGTGGGACCAGAGTCAGCGCCGCCGTCCAGCTCCCAACCGTCCAGCAAGCTCCAGTTTTGGTGCGCCACAGCAAGGCTCCCGAAACTTCAGTGAAGGGCCGCTTCCGACTGCCCACGCTGCCTTCAGTGCCAGCTCCTATGGCGCCTGTTTATCCGGTCTGGTCGTCACTGGTCGTCGTCGGGCACCCACGGCTGATTAACCCCGCCTCGGGGCACTCCGCCGATGGGGCCCTGCGGTCCTGTTATTTGGCAGTCCTTTTGTTCCTTTTTGTTGGGGTTTGCTGTTCCCCCACCATGGGCACCCATCTCTCTCCTCCCCGCCCCTGCCTCGCCCGTAGCTGGTCCCGGGCGGGCAGCACAGCACCACTCGAAGTGCAGTAGTGGGGGGGGGGGAGGGGGGGAGAAGGTCCGTCGTTAATGCCACTCCTTACTGCCCCCGCCGAGAGCGGTCACCAGGTCTGCGTCGCACGCCTCCGAGCGCCGTAGTAGAGCAGAGCGACGCTCTGCCGGATCTAGCAGCCAGGCGAGTCCCCGGCTCCCCGTACGCGTCCAGGCCGCTCCTCGCGCTGCAGTCAAATCGGCGTTTCCGACTGGAATTTCGCCGCGCAGGTGCTGCGATCGGGACACCAGCGCCTCCGGATGGCGTTACGGGCCCTGTGGTTCCGTTTTTTGTTCCGGATTATGGCCCAGATCGTTCGGGGAAAGCGCTGTGTCCCTGGAGCTTCCCTAGGTGGCGGCCATCGCGCTCGGCCGCAAGCCACGCCCCTCAAAATTGCCATTTTTAAAGACTATTCCTCCAACACAGAAGCTTCTATTTCTACCAATTTCGGGCAGGGAAATGACTCTCAACACACTTATTTTAGTTCCAAAAGTGATAATTCACATGCAATAGTCATTTACAGTCAAAAGGTTAATCATTAAAAAATTAGCATTTCTGACCATCTGGAGAAAGTTCGACTGGTCGGAGGTCATCGTTTTTCATCAGAAAATTGATTTTTTGGACTGTAGAAAAAATTATTCAAACTGTCAATTGGATTGTGCCTCATGTTGAACATCCACTTTTTAAAGCCGTACAGTGACCAAAATTGCCATTTTTACAGACTTTTCCTCGTACAAAGAAGCTTCTATTTCGACCGGTTTCGGGCACGAAAATGACTCTAAACACACTTATTTTAGTTCCAAAAGTGATAATTCACATGCAATAGTCATTTACAGTCAAAATATTAAATATTAACAAGCATTGACATAGCCAAATGGTCTCCCTTTTGGGACCTTATAAGTGTTTAGCCATGCAACAGTTGATGTTGTTGCACCAAGGATATTGGGCTGCATAACTAAATACTTGTAAGGTCCCTAAAGCGAGACCTTGGCTATGCCAATGCTTGTTAATAGGACCTCCCGGGGCCAATTCAGAAGAGGTCAAAGGTAAGTTTTGAGATTGCCTCTCTCATTTGAATGTACTTTTGTACTTTTTGGAAGTTACAGACATTCTCACTCTAATGTCTGGAAACCTGTGTCACAGCTTTTCAGCACATTACTGGGAATCGCAATCTAATATAACTTTTTCTGATGTTGCATTACCTACACTCTGGAACGGTGTGTACAATGCAACCCCACTTTTGGGGAAGCCACCACCTTATGAGTAATTTCACATTTTTTCTTCTCCACGGGTAACATTTTTTTCCCAAAGAAAGGGGGTCCTTTACCTACATGCCCACCAAGTTTAGGAGGGTTTTGCCCTCCTTCCCTCCCTGGAAAGAGATTTACTCCTGTCCTTTGGAGGAGCAAATTCTAACCATTTCCAGGGTGAGAAGGGTCAGAGAGACTTTGTGAATTTTGCAAAATCACTATATTTGGTGTGCACCAACTCAGAAGGCAAACCACACCTTGGAAAGCCTACTTCCTACCCCTGGCGTAAAGTTACTTCTGTGTGATTGGACAAACTCTTAGCATACAATTGTGTAGGTGTAAATAGATGTACACCAGGAAAGTATCCATTTCTGAATAATTTGATCGTATCTTTATGGACAAAACACTTGTGAATTCGTCACCCAGATTTAACCACTACCGAAGCTGATCCGCATGTATTCTGCACTTCCCAGATTCCAGCTCTCAACCTTTCCTTCCCCTCTCTCGGGGGTAGTGGTGAGGGAGTCAAAGACGGCTTGAGCATTTTTCCAGTCAAATGCCCCCCATGACTCGGCCTGAGTTCCCCTTGCTGCCTCGAGCCTAACGAGAGCCGAACCCAGAAGCTGTGGATTGTACCTCCTGCATCCAAGCGCCCCCTGGCATGTCATTCTCCAGTCCCCTCTGGGTGCTCCGGTTTAGAGGCTGCTCGGTGCCTGCCTCTACTTCCACAATTAAGATGCAAAAGCCTGAGACATGGGCCAGAATACACCCGGCACCCAGAGGGCTTGGAGAATGACGTGATAGCGCATAGAGGGAAGGGAGAAAGAAAGAACTAGTTGCAAGAGTGCTGACAACCGGATCTATAAGAGTGAGAAAGACGGGAGGAGAAGCATTGAAGCGGGAGCTAGAGGACCATAGGGAGCGAAAGCAAGGGAAAGCGAGAGATGATTGAAGATAAAAAGAAAGGGGGTGGGAGAAATTATACCCAATAATAAAAAAATTTGAGCATGTTATGTCTCTCATAAATGTGTTATTATATTTAATAGAATACAAGAGGTACTTTCTTTTGTGTGCAGAACATCCGTATTCCTCTTGCTATCAGATCTACCAATTCCTGCAAGTCGTGCTATAGTCAGGGCCACTGGAATTATGCGATGTTGAATCTGCGGTGTTTTCCGTATAGTTGGGAATTTACTGCATTTGCCTCATAGTCTATAATCCACTGTATAATCTGCACCTTTAATAAAATGACAAAATAGCAAGTGTATGCTGTCACAATATGCTGCAGCAGTCTGCTAATTGATTGAGTTAGCCTAAAGGTTTATTTGGGTCGTCCTTTGCCACATAATTCCAGAGGCCCTTGTGACAGATCGTACATGCAGCCCCTAACTGTCCAAAAGAGCTGGCGGTCAAATCGGATAGTGAGTATATTATAGCCACTGGAAAGGACGCAGTTTAGTCGGACTGGGAATTGCCTAGCTCCTGAGAAAATGACTTGGCCTCTACATTTAACGCTTTATAAATGAAACACTGCAGAAGTAAACCAGCGACTGAATACATTGCAATAGCGCCTACATATGAAACACCTCCAGGCACTGAAGTCTGACACGTGATTGCGATCTACACTGGGTTTTCAGTCAATTTCTACGCGAAACCCCCTCTAACACAGGAGAGACCCGATCACTTTTGTGCACAAGGAAATTACACGAGGTTGTAGGAGTTTGCGAGACAAAAATTGGGTAGAAGGATGCCGGGGAGGAAGAAAAACACGGAGAGAGGAAAGAAACAATAAGAGAGAATAAAATGTGAGACAGGAGTTAAAAATGAAAAGGGAGTATAGAGAAATGAAGACGAAGGAGGGTGAAAGAGAGGGGAGCTATGACAGAAGAGAGAAGAAAGGATCTATGAGACGTGAAGACGAAAAAGGAGATGAAAGAGAAAGGGGGAGGAAAGAGGAGGAGCTGTGGACGGTGGGAGAGATAAAAGCCATACGGTGAAACGAATAAAAGTTGGGAAATTTGAACTGGAATTATAGAGAGAAGTAGGCGAGAATGGAGACAGCGAAAGGATGGCACAAGGGAAGAAAATAGAGGCATGGGGTAGAAACAGCAGAGATCCGTGAAATGAAGTCGGACAGAAGAGTATGTGTAGTTGGGTTTTACAGCGAAAGTAAACAAGTTACTGTATAGTGAAAAAGATCTAAGATTGCTTAATGGTGTAACGTTATAGCTAACGAGGAGGGAGAAGGGAGGGGGGAGAAGGGAGGGGGTAGCGAGAGCAGACAGCAAGGGGGTGGAGGAGGCTTAATGAGCCATGACAGAAAGGCAGATGGTGGCTGCTCACGTGCACGCTCACGTGCACTCAAGCTTTAGGCCACCAAAGCCTCTGGTGGCACTTTTAAAAGCCACTTACTAAATGTCTCAAAGAGACAGCATGCGCTGTCTCAGGCGAGACCTAAAAAATGACATTTTCTGACCATCTGGAGAAAGTTTGACAGGTCCGGGGTCATCGTTTTTTCATCAGAAAATTTATTTTTGGGACTGTAAAAAAATGTATTCAAAATGTCAATTGGATTGTCCCTCATGCTGAACAACCAGTTTTTAAAGCATTACAGTGACCAAAGTTGCCACTTTTACAGACTTTTCCCTCTACTCAGAAGCTTCTATTTCGACCAATTTCAGGCAGGAAAATGACTCTAAACACACTATTTGTAGTTCCAAAAATGAAAATTCACATGCGATAGTCATTTACAGTAAAGAGATTAAACTTTAAAAAATGACCATTTCCTACCATCTGGAAAAGTTTGACTGGTCCAGGGTCATCGTTTTTCATCAGAAAATTGATTTTTTGGACTGTAGGAAAATAGATTTAAAATTTCATTTGGATTGTGCCTTATGTTGAATAACTACCTTTTAAAGTCTCATAGTGACCAAAATTGAAATTTTTACAGACTTTTCCTCCTACTCAGAAACTTCTATTTCGACCAATTTCGGGCAGGAAAATAACTCGAAACACACTTATTTTAGTTGCAAAAGTGATAATTCACATGCAATAAAGTCATTTACAGTCAAAAGATTAATCATTAAAAAATTACCGTTTCTGACCATCTGGAGAAAGTTCGAAAGGTCCCGGGTCATTGTTTTTCATCAGAAAATTGTTTTTCTGGACTGTAGAAAAAATGATTAAAAATGTCAATTGGATTGTGCCTCATGTTGAATAACTACTTTTTAAAGCCTCAAAGTGACCAATATTGCCATTTTTACAGACTTTTCCTCCAATACAAAAGTTGTATTTCGACCAATTTCGGGCAGTAAAATGACTCTAAACACTTATTTTAGTCCCAAAAGTGATAATTCACATGCAATAGTCATTTACAGTCAAAAGATTAAACATTAAAAAATTACCTTTTCTGACCATCTGGTATAAGTTTGACAGGTCCGGGCCATCGTTTTTCATCAGAAAATTGATTTTTCTTGACTGTAAAAAAATGTATTAAAAATGTCAATTGTATTGTCCCTCATGTTGTATAACCAGTTTTTAAAGCATTACAGTGACCAAAATTGCCATTTTTACAGACTTTTCCTCCTAGTCAGAAGCTTCTATTTCGACCAATTTTAGGCAGGAAAATGACTCTAAACACACTAATTGTAGTTCCATAGGTGATAATTCACACGCGATAGTCATTTACAGTCAAAAGATTGAACATTAAAAAATGACCATTTCTGACCATCTGGAGAAAGTTCGACAGGTCCGAGGTCATAGTTTTTAATCAAAAAATTTATTTTTTTGACTGTAGAAAAAATGATTCAAAATGTCATTTGGATTGTGCCTCATGTTGAATAACTGCTTTTTAAAGCCTCAAAGTGACCAAAATTGAAATTTTTACAGACTTTTCCTCCTACTCAGAAACTTCTATTTCGACCAATTTCGGGCAGGAAAATAACTCGAAACACACTTATTTTAGTTCCAAAAGTGATAATTCACATGCAATATAGTCATTTACAGTCAAAAGATGAATCATTAAAAAATTACCGTTTCTGACCAACTGGAGAAAGTTCAACAGGTCCCGGGTCATTGTTTTTCATCCGAAAATTGTTTTTCTGGACTGCAGAAAAAATGAATAAAAATGTCAATTGGATTGTGCCTCATGTTGAATAACCACTTTTTAATGCATCAAAGTGAACAAAATTTCCATTTTTACATACTTTTTTTCCTACTCAGAAGCTTCTATTTTGACCAATTTCGGGCAGGAAAATGACTCTAAACACTTATTTGAGTTCCAAAAGTGATAATTCACATGCAATAGTAATTTACAGTCAAAAGATTAAACATTAAAAAATGACCTTTTCTGACCATCTGGAGAAATTTCGACAGGCCCGGGGTCATCATTTTTCATCAGAAAATTTAGTTTTTGGACTGTAGAAAACATGATTCAAAATGTCTATTGGATTGTGCCTCATATGGAATAACCACTTTTTAAACCCTCACAGTCACCAAAATTGCCATTTTTGCAGACTTTTCCTCCTACTCAGAAGCTTCTATTTCGACCAATTTCTGGCAGGAAAATGACTCTAAACACACTTATTTTAGTTCCAAAATTGATAATTCACAAGCAGTAGTCATTTACAGTCAAAAGATTAAACATAAAAAAATGACCATTTCTGACCATATGGAGAAGGTTTGATAGGTCCGCGGTCATCATTTTTCATCAGAAAATTGATTTTTTGGACTGTAGAAAAAATTATTCAAAATGTCGATTGGATTGTGCCTCATGTTGAATAACCACTTTTTAAAGCCTCACTGTGACCAAAATTGCCATTTTTACAGACTTTTCCTCCTACTCAGAAGCTTCTATTTCAACCAATTTCTCGCAGGAAAATGACTCTAAACACACTTATTTTAGTTCCAAAATTGATAATTCACATGCAGTAGTCATTTACAGTCAAAAGATTAAACATTAAAAAATGACCATTTCTGACCATATGGAGAAGGTTTGATAGGTCCGCGGTCATCGTTTTTCATCAGAAAATTGATTTTTTGGCCTGTAGAAAAAAATGATTCAAAATAACATTTGGATTGGGCCTCATGTTGAATAACTTCTTTTTAAAGCCTCACAGTGACCAAAATTGCCATTTTTACTGACTTTTCCTCCTACTCAGAAGCTTCTATTTTGACCAATTTCGCGCAGGAAAATTACTCTAAACACACTTATTTGAGATCCAAAAGTGATAATTCACATGCAATAGTCATTTACAGTCAAAAGATTCAGGTGAGGACAAGACTCGTCGTTACAGAGGCGAGCCCGCACCCATACTAGGTGGGCCCGTTCCAGTGGTCGGGTCGTCTTTCCTTCATCTATGAGGCCTCCGATCCTACTCTTTTGGGGTTTAATCACTCTACAAGAACCCTAAATTAGGGTCTTTTGTTCATTTGGGGTAGATCCCATCCCTTATCTGACCGACAGTGGTCACTACATATATAGATCTACCTTTGGTCCTGAAGAAGTGTCGCTCTATCTCGGAGCAGTGAAGGCACGAAACATGTTGACCCCAGTCAACCATAGGCTACCCAGATACCTTGATTCATTGCAGTAGCCCCAATACTTTTACTTAGTCCCAGCCTGACACCCCAATTAAAGAATCAACAGGGCCAGGGCCTATTTTAATCACTTTTTTCTACACCAACTAGGAGCCATTGACTTGCTTCACTCACACACACACCCTTCACATACGGCGCTATCAGATCAGAAGATCTCTGCTAAAGATGTCACCAGGCCCGTTGGATATTGCAGCGCCGGTCCGACGAGGAGCGCCCAATGATGAAGCATGACACCCTAACAGGGGTATGAGGGCATTAAGATCTGAAATACAGATCTCCCCCCGAGACTACAAAATCGCAGGCAGTTAGTGATCCTCATCACCTCGGCCTTAAGAGAGGAACTGTTTCCTTTTTGATAAATCAAGTACACTCCTAGGAGCACAGAATTAGGACCTCTATCAATAACCAGCTCTTTCATCCCTCCTTGATTATACAGTCAAAAGATTAAACATGCAAAAATGACCATTTTTGACCATCTGGAGAAAGTTCGAGAGGTCCGGGGTCATCGTTTTTCATCAGAAAATTGATTATTTGGACTGTAGAAAAAATTATTCAAAATGTTAATTGGATAGTGCCTCATGTTGAATAACCACTTTTTAAAGCCTCACAGTGACATAAATTGCCATTTTCACAGAATTTTCCTCCTACTCAGAAGCTTCTATTTCGACCAATTTCTGGCAGGAAAATGACTCTAAACACACTTATTTTAGTTCCAAAAGCGATGATTCACATGCAATAGTCATTTACAGTCAAAAGATTAAACATTAAAAAATGACCATTTCTGACCATCTGGAGAAAATTCGACAAGTCTGCGGTCATCCTTTTCATCAGAAAAATGATTTTTTGGACTGTTGAAAAAATCATTTAAAATGTCAATTGGATTGTGCCTCATGTTGAGTAACCACTTTTTTAAAGCCTCATAGTGACCAACATTTACTTTTTTACAGATTTTTCCTCCTACTCAGAGGCTTCTATTTCGACCAATTTCAGGCAGGAAATTGACTCTAAACACACTAATTTTAGTTCCCAAAGTGATAATTCACATGCAATAGTCATTTACAGTCAAAGGATTAAACATAAAAAAATGACCATTTCTGACCATCTCGGGAAATTTTGAGGGTCCAGGGTCATCGTTTTTCATCAGAAACTTGATTTTTTGGACTGTAGAAAGTATGATTCAAAATGTCTATTGGATTGTGCCTCATGTTTAATAACCACTTTTTAAAGCCTCACAGTGACCTAAATTGCCATTTTTACAGACTTTTCCTCCTAGTCAAAAGATATTATTTTGACCAATTTCGGGCAGGAAAATGACTCTAAACACAAAAGATTAGATTATTAAAAAATCATCATTCGTTACCATCTGGAGAAAATTCGACTGGTCTGGGGTCATCGTTTCTCATCAGAAAATTGTTTTTTTGGACTGTACAAAAAATTATTCGAAATGTCATTTGGATTGTTCCTCATGTTGATTAACCACTTTTTAAAGCCTCACAGTGAACAAAATTGCCATTTTTACAATCTTTTCCTCCTACTCAGAAGCTTTTATTTTGACAGATTTCAGTCAGGAAAATGATTTCAAGCACACTTATTTTAGTTCCAAAAGTCATAATTCATATGCAACAGTTATTTACAGTCAAGTTCAAGTTCAAAAGCTTTTATTCGGTTTGCATAACACAACCATATAAGCTGGACAATTATATCAACATATTTAAAAATCAAAGTTTAAAATATCAGTACTCCTCTACATGTATAATTATTATAAACACAAATTTGTAAATATTCCTCGTCTTATACAATTATTGTAACACATGTTCGTGGATCAAACATCAAAGTGCATTACGCTATAAAATATCAAGTGCCAGAATCCAGATATGCAAATATCTGTCTAACTAACTATTACAGTACATGAAACTGTACAAATTTGCTATAAAGTAACATATGCTTAAGAGCAAATTTCCATTTTAAAATAAAATTTCATAGTACTATCAACTTTCTAGCAACTCTACATTCCATTATAAAATTTGCTACATAAAAACAGATATCTGGGCTCTCAAGTGTACATAATAATTTCATAGCATTTGCAGTTAGTCGGATATTATATTTTAGAAAGATAGGCTTTAAAAAAAATGTCCTAAGTGATACATAAAATTTAAAAATAATAAGAAATGGCACCAACTCTGTTTAGAAATGTTATCACATGGGCACATCACTTTGGAGCTTTTTCCCATAACCGGGAAGGCTACGAGATGGTGGGCAATTCCCAGCCTAAGGCGTGTTAATACAAATCGATGCGAAGATCTTGACACATCTACCAAATACGACTGAAGCCCACTTTTGAGTTCAAGTTGCCTATAAAACACAAATGTCTTTTGGAACCCAATTAATTTTACTCGTTCCCTCCTCTTATAGGACATAAAGGAATCTTTTATCTCTTTTTTAGATAATGTTATTGGATATTCAGACTCATCAAGGATATTAAAATCAAATAAGAGATTATACCAGTGGTTAATGTAACTTAACCACGGGATACAGGAACAGTGGTCCAGCCTTAAACAGTCCTTAATTATAGACTGTGTGAACTCAGTTTCACTCTTAGACCAGATAGAGCGCCATAAAAGTAGGGGGCTGTCAGGGCCCGGGTTATGGAACTCCGGTGTTACCTTCCCCTCTTATACTCACCGCTGTTTCCACCTTTCAGTCGCAAGACCCCAACACGGTTTGGACGGCAACGTCGGTTCCCCCCCTTCCGGGTCCTGGCCCTTCCAGGAAGAGACGGACCGCTACTGGCCCCGCCCAGGGGGGTGGAGCCACACCGCGTCATCGGACGTAAAAAGCCCGACAGCCAATGAAGACAGGAGCGTCATCGTGAAGGAGGAAGTAGCCTGGAGAGACGAGAGACGGAGAGAAGGAGAAGAATCGAGGGATCCCGTGGTCGCGAGGACACCGGAGGACGTGGTTGCAGAGAAGCCTGGAGGCCATCGTTCCTGCGAAGCGCCCTGCCACGGTCCCGGAGGAACGTGGCTTGAGCAGGTACGGCAGCGATTGCTGGGTACCGGGAGGCGGGTTGAGCCTAGAGCCAAGGGAGGAGTGGGGCTGCCAGGTGGGGAATCCTAGCATCTGTGCGCTCCCCTTACCCTAAACCCTTCTTAGGTGGCGGATCCCCTCCCTACACGACCTACCTAAAGAGAGCCTGGTGACGTCCCTCACACCCTTTTCCCCATAGCGGAGAAAAGACTACAAAAGTCCTAATTGGTCTCCTTTCTTTTCTATTGTGCAATCTGGTGACACCGCGGACCAACTGCATCCCGGCCGAGGGGGCCTGACGACGAGCTTCGAAGAGGGAGAACATATCCCACTGAAGGAAGAAGAAGAGCAGTTTCCCCCGTTGTTTTGGATTTGTTTGTTTTGCGTTGTTGACAATCTGAGTCCTTGCTATATTCCCCATTAAACCTTTAAGAACATAACACGCCTGTGTCGCGCGGTTTTCTGCCCACACTTACAGGGGCGTAAAGCAGCCAAATCAGATATATAATTAAGACCAGTTTCCAAATGAATTAACTCAGTGGAGGCTGAGGCAGGTGCACTCAGTAACCCTTTAAGGAAACTATTTTCGTCTGATTAGAGTTGGTCAGCGGGACAATGGCCCCATATTCCAGCCCCATACAGGGCTGAGGAGACACATCTTGCGTTATATATGGTCACCATGTCCTTTACCCTCCGATCCCCTAATTTAGCTGCAAACCTAAATATACCATTCGTATTCCTGATCATTTTATATCTGATATTTTCATGTTCACTGGTCCATTTACCACTTCCTGCAAAACTAATACCTAGGTAACAAAAAGATTTAACTGCATGTATTTTAAAACCATCTAAGAAGAAGGACCTTGATGAGTTTGACTTCTTGCCACATGTCATAGTAAATGTTTTTGATTTATTGATTAAGAGTTTTCTGACTTTAATAAAATCTGTAAAATTGTTGATGAGCCGTTGAAGGCCTATCGAAGAATGGGATATTAAAACAGCATCATCGGCATATAATAATAGCGGTACTGCCTTATTATCTATCATTGGTGCATCTACTGAAATCTGACTTAAAACCGTGGCTATTTGATTAATAAATAAAGAAAATAAAAGGGGGGCCAAAACACAATCTTGCCTGATGCCTCTTCTCACAACAAAAAAGGGGGTTCGTTCACCAGTTAGCCCATAACGTACACTACAGGATAGTCTCTCATATACTCGTGCCAAAAAGAATACTATCTCTTTCGGGGCCCCAGATTCAAGCAGTACAGTCCACAAAAGAGAGTGGTCCACTAAATCAAAAGCACTGCTTAAATCGGCAAAACATGATAACAAGTTACCCCCTTTCACTGATGTATATTTATTAATTAGCAAATCAAGGTTCACACATTGTTCTAAGGTACCTAGGCCTTTCCTAAATCCGTATTGAACAGGAGACAAAAACTTATAGTCCGAAGCCCAGGTTTCCAATCTTTTTAAAAGAACCCTGCTCATGACCTTTATTGAGGAATCCAATAAGGATATAGGACGGTAATTACAGGCTTCAGAGCGAGAACCCTTTTTATAAAGTGGCATAATTAATGATTGACCCCAAGATATTGGTAAGTTCCCTAGAGCCGCAATATTAAAAACCCTCATAAGGATTGGGGCCCATAGATCCATTTCGTTCTTATATAAGTCGATTGGGACCCCATCCGGACCTGGTGCTTTTCCCCCCTTACTATTGACTAGCCCTTCTTGTACTTCTTCCACATCAATTAACATGGGCAATGTAGGCCACGTAAAATCGTCATTTAAAGATGCAGTTGAGAGCACCCTATCTGGGTTAAAAGTATTAGAATAATGTTCGATTCATTCTGTACAATTCACATAGGACGTTAATTCTGGAGTACAATTATCTTTTAAAAAGGGACTATTTACAATTTCCCAAAAAAGTTTACTATTCTTAGTATTGGCTGCCAAACTTAATTTGTCCCATGCATCTACTCGAAGCTCTTTTTTGTGGGCCAATGTAACTTGCTTATATTCAACTCGTAACTCATGAATATGCGATTGGTTACGAGGTTTAGTCCCTAGCGCCAATTTCAACTTCTGCAATGCCTGGGTGCATTTTAAATCAAACCACCTCGAGCCAGCTTTTTTAAATTTTTTAGTACTATTGGTTAATAAACTCTTAATTGATCTATTTATTTTAGAAAATGCGTCTAATAGAGTATCAGGGAGGACCTCTTCACTAAGGCAATAGTCAATTTCTTTTCTACAGTTTGTGACCACTTCCTTTTGAACTTTGGGTGGGTCTACTGCGACCCACTTTATTCTCATGCCGTTAGGCCTAACAGGGAGAATGTCCAAGATACATTCCTAAGTATTCGTTAGTTTATTACCCCAATCTAGAAGGACTATAGAAATGCTATTGTGGTCACTGACCACCTGTTCAAATATCCATAGATCAGTATAGAAACTATTTGTGGAAATTAAAATATGATCTATGTTACTATAAGCATTCCGCCCAGTAAAAGTTGGGCATTTGATATGGCCCTTTCTCATGGAGCAATCTAGTAAGTCGAGGTCAAATTTTGCCATTATCGTATTTAAAGTCATACCGTATCCACAATGGGGAAAATGTAACAAATCATCATTGTTCCCATTAGTATTATTGTGGGCTTTCATAAACCCACATGAATTAGTTTGTATTAAAGAACAAACTCGTATGTTAAAATCATCGGCCCATAAAATAATGGCAAGTTTACCAGAGAGTGCGAATACCCTATCTATCTCCTTTTCCAATGCATCTAATGATCCTCCCCTATCGTTGGTAAAGATACAATTATAATAATTAATTAAAACCAAGTCCTTACCCTTTGGAAACTCAAATCTCAATACTTGGCTGTGGTTATAATTTTACACCCAAGTAATTTATTTGATATAAGCAACAGCAATCCTCCCTTAGCTCTTCCTGCTGGAGAAGGTATCGCACTCAGGTAATATGATGAATATCCTTTGACTACAATCGGGACCGTACTCCATGTTTCCTGTAGGAAAATAAAATCATTGTCACAGGAGATAATATCCTGCCAAAAAGGGGTATCTAGTTTTTTGCCAAGGCCTGCAATATTCCATGTTATGAGTGTATAACCCCTTTGTATTATTGTTTGTATTCCTTGGCTAGTGGTAGGATTTGTAGTTGCGACAACATTCACCGGGGTCTCAGCATGCTGTAACCCAGATATTAACGCATTAGCATTATTTACAACAATGTGGTCACTACTCCGAGTGCTATCACAACCTATATCCACCTGCTTGGGGTCTATATATGGAAGTTGTTCTTTACTAATTTCATTTCCCCTTTCAGTTGGTCTATAAACTACCCTCCTATCTAATTCATCATTTGGGGATACACCCTCATATCTCTCACGTCAATCATTATCCTCCATAGGGCTCAGGAGCTGGAATCTATTATACAACGGAATAGAAAAACATGTGGGTCGGGCTACTAATGGGGGCATTGAATTAATATTAGGATGGTATGCCTTTTGGTTGGCAGCATGATCACTTGTCGACAAATGTCTGTAGAAGTAGCCCAATGGCAATAATGTTGTATTAAAATCCCACCTTGAAGGGGGAGGTGCATTTAGTAGGGTATTATACGCCCAACCTGGAGGCCTGAAGTTAATTACTATACAGTCACCGTCAAATTTTTTTGGTAGTGGGCCTATCCATCCAACTCTTTGTGTAAGTATTATCTGATCAACCCCCATCGTGGGAAAGCCACAATTTTTTGATAACCAATACAATGTTTTATTTTTTAGAGTTTCATAGGTTTCTGATTGACCTTCCCGTAATTTGGGTACATTAGAGAGGACAACGACATATGCCCCGCATTCTGGTGGTAAGTTAATAACTGCTGGTATATCAGTAATTTTGGGATTATCTGTATTACGTGACCCTCTTGCCTGCTCCAGGGTCTCTTTCCTTTGGTTTACTTTACCTATCGGTGGCATAATTCTTTTCTCGTATGGTGGATTATTTAGTACCTCTAAGTTTTTGCCATTATCTGAATTTCTGGGTGCAATCGTACCTGTACTAGGACCAGCCGTCGTTAAAATTTGCGGGTTACTCAATGCCGAATTGGAGGGGGCATTATTTGTAATCACATTAGTCTGATCTCTTGGATTATCTATTTGATCTCGTAATCTAAGTTTTTCCATGTGCCCACCAAGTTTGTGTAGCTCTCTTGTCAGGTTATCAATTTTTTCATATAGTGGCCGGATTAACTCAGTTATTTTCTCAGTAAGTGCCTCCATACTGAATGTACACTTAAATTGCTCATTATTCAAGGCAACTTTCTGTTTTGTCGAAATCCCTCCTGTGACAATTTGCTTTTCTTTGGCTATCCTGCTATTTCCCTGACCTGTATTTCTCCTTTTGCCCCCTTTAATTGGATTTATAAGTGGGGGCAAAGGGGATACATTAGATAAATTCGGTGTAATTGAGATCCGTGAAACGTATACGTTCTTTATGTCAGCCATAGCTGTGTCAGGTGTCATGTCCGGGACCCAGTCTGTAATGGTCAGTCCTTCCTCCCGGGTTGTATGGATCTCTACAATCGAACTAACTTGTTCCCCACCCCTTGTACCTGTTCCCATTGATATACGTCTTTCTGTGCGGTCTATTTCTTCCGCCAGGGCACTAACCACTTTGGTCAGGTAAGTATCTATAAAGTTATGCGTTTTAACCATTGGAGGTTTTACTCGATGTCTAGTCATAATTGGATAATCTCAAGGAATATGTTAGATAGCAGAAGGAACAACCAGCAACAATAACTAGCATATGAGGTCATAGGTCACATGTAGTAATATCCTAACAAACTTTGATTTCAACGTACTAATTTGGTATATGATACTCAGAACGGAAATATCAGTGGGATGGCCCTGCCCGGCCTCCTCTGGCCCCGGACAGCCACAGACGGCCTGTCCTTTGCCCGGGCTTAGCCCGGCAATGCCCGCGCGCATCCCGCGACGCAGGGGCTCTCCACAGTTCTTAAGCGCCTCTGGGCGCGGAATGGGCGTGTGCGGCTGCGGCTTCCTGCCGCAAAGACTCTTGGGCAATGTAGTCTCCCCCGCTCTGCGGCCGTGCTAGAGTGGCAAAAGCTGCGGCGGCGGGGGGAGACTGGTACCAGGAGCTGGAACAAGGGTCCTGAAGTCCTGAGGCTGCGGGGTCAAGGTACGTTTTTCCCCCAAAGCGTTAAAGCACCCGCTCCACCGGGGCTCTCCACAGTTCTTAAGCGCCTCCGGTCGCGGAATGGGTGTGTGCGGCTGCGGCTTCTTGCCGCAAAGACTTTTGGGCAATGTAGTCTCCCCCGCTCTGTGGCCGCGCTAGAGTGGCAAAAGCTGCGGTGCAGGGGGAGACTGGTACCTGGAGCTGGAACAAGGGTCCTGAAGTCCTGAGGCTGCGAGGTCAAGGTACGTTTTTCCCCCAAAGCGTTAAAGCACCCGCTCCACCGGGGCTCTCCACAGTTCTTAAGCGCCTCCGGGCGCGGAATGGGCGTGTGCGGCTGCGGCTTCCTGCCGCAAAGACTTATGCCAATGTAGTCTCCCCCGTTCTGCGGCCGCGCTTGAGTGGCAAAAGCTGCGGCGGCGGGGGGAGACTGGTACCTGGAGCTGGAACAAGGGTCCTGAAGTCCTGAGGCTGTGAGGTCAAGGTACGTTTTTCCCTCAAAGCGTTAAAGCACCTGCTCCACCGGGGCTCTCCACAGTTCTTAAGCACCTCCGGGCGCGGAATGGGCGTGTGCGGCTGCGGCTTCCTGCCGCAAAGACTCTTGGGCAATGTAGTCTGCCCCGCTCTGCGGCCGCGCTAGAGTGGCAAAATCTGCGGCGGCGCGGGGAGACTGGTACCGGGAGCTTGAACAAGGGTCCTGAAGTCCTGAGGCTGCGAGGTCAAGGTACATTTTTCCCCCAAAGCGTTAAAGCACCCGCCCCACCGGGGCTCTCCACAGTTCTTAAGCGCCTCAGGGCGCGGAATGGGCGTGTGCGGCTGCGGCTTCCTGCCGCAAAGACTCTTGGGCAATGTAGTCTCCCCCGCTCTGCGGCCGCGCTAGAGTGGCAAAAGCTGCGGCGGCGGGGGGAGACTGGTGCCGGGAGCTGGAACAAGGGTCCTGAAGTCCTGAGGCTTCGAGGTCAAGGTACGTTTTTCCCCCAAAGCGTTAAAGCACAGTTATTTACAGTCAAAAGATTAAACACCATTCCTTACCATCTGGAGAAAGTTCGACAGGTCCAGGGTCATCATTTTACATCATAAAATTGATTTTTTGGACTGAACAAAAAATTATCAAAAATGTCAATTGGATCAAGCCTCATGTTGAATAACCACTTTTTAAAGCCTCACAGTGACTAAAATGGCCATTTTTTTTAGACCTTTCCTCCTACTCAGAAGCTTCTATTTTCATCGATTTCTGGCAGGAAAATGACTCTAAACACACTTATTTTAGTTCCAAAAGTGATAATTCACATGCTATAGTTATCTACAGTCAAAAGATTAAACATTAAAAAATTACCATTACTGACCTTCTGGAGAAAGTTCGACAGGTCCGGGATCATTGTTTGTCATCAGAAAATAGATTTGTTGGACTGTACAAAAAATTATTCAAAATGTCAATTGGATCGTGCCTCATGTTGAATAACCACTTTTTGAAGCCTCAGAGTGTCCAAAATTGCCATTTTACAGACTTTTCCTCCAACTCACAAGCTTCTATTTTGACCGAATTTGGGCAGGAAAATGACTCTAAACACACTTATTTTAGTTACAAAAGTGATAATTCATATGCAATAGTTATTTAAAGTAAAAAGTATAAACATTGTAAAATCACTATTACTGACCATCTGGTGAAAGTTCGACAGTTCCGGTGCCATCGTTTTTCATCAGAAAATTGATGTTTTGGAATGTACAAAAATTGATTCAAAATGCCTTGTGTTGACAAACCACTTTTTAAAGTCTCCCAGTGACCAAAATTGTCAAATTTTATAGCCTTTTCCTCCTACTCAGAAGCTTCGATTTTGACCAATTTCAGACAGGAAAATTAAACTTAATTTAGTTCCAAAAGTGATAATTCACATGCAAAAGTCATTTACAGTCAAAAGATAAAACATAAAAAAAATCACTTTTACTGGTCATCTGGAAAATATATTTTTTGGTGTGTACAAGAAATGATTCAAAGTGTCATTTGGATCAGCCACGTGTTAAATAACCACTTTTTAAAGCCTCAGAGTGACCAAAATAGCCATTTTTATAGTCTTTTCCTCCTACTCAGAAGCAACTTTTTTGACCAGTTTTGGGCAGGAAAATGACTTTAAACACACGTATTTTATTTCAAAAAGTGATCATTCACATCCAACAGTCACTTACTGTTAAAAGATTACACATTAAAAAAATCACCATTACTGACCATCTGGAGAAAGTTCGACAGGTTTGGGGCCATCGTTTTTCATTGGAAAATTTATTTTTGGGACTGTACAAAAAAATTATTCAAAATGTCAATTAGATTTGCATTGTGTTGAGTAACCACTTTTTAAAGCCTCACAGTGACCAAAATTGCCATTTTTACAGACTTTTCCTCCTTCTCAGAAGATTCAATTTTGACAGATTTCAGGCAGGGAAATGACTCTAAAACACACTTATTCAAGTTCAAAAAGTGATAATTCGGGGAGGAGCCTAGCGCGCAACCAAGATGGCCGCGTAGGTGCGAGGCTCCCGAGGACCTCCGCAACCTCCTACGATTATCCTGAAATTATCCTGCCCTGGATGAGGGGACTATGTTGGTGAACCTGAGCTGAGGTGGCACCCGTTTTCCGCTTCCGAATCGGACCTCGGACACCGGAGTGAGCACCGATTGAAGTGTGCGGCCTTCCCCTCGCCGGACCCCGGATTTGCGCTGTGGGGTGATCCAGTGACAAAGTGAACAACAGCGGCAGGCAGAGCCTGGCGACTCGCGTGCCCCGCACTTTCGCTTTCGCTTTCGCACCACCTTGTCGTCTCTGCGAGGTTGGGTCGCGGAGCCCTTGGTGTTGGAGTGGTGTGGCCTTGCTGGGAGACCCTGCCTGCCTGCAGGCTGTGATCCACCCCGCTGCCCTGAGGGGGCCCCCCCGGAGCTCGTGTCTGCTTTCCTGCCCTACACGACGTGGCTGGTGCGACTGGGAGACTGGTGGCCATGGCCACGAAACAAGATGGAGACCGGGCAAAGACCAAATCGACCCGGCGTGACGCCGTCCATCAGGCCAACAGTATGGACCGCTATACCCTCCAGAAGGGATCGCCCGATGGACCGCGCAAGTCCCCTGAGAGCCCTCCTGATGCCCCAGACCTGCCCGCAGATTTGACTCTGCGAGATGTTATGGGCGCCATTGCCGAGATGAAGGCCTCGGTGGGCCAGCGGTTTGATACACTGGCGCAGAAGATTGACTCGGTCCTCGTGGATGTTGGCCTGGTGAGGGCCGATCTTTCCAAAACTAATGACCGAGTAGAGTCTTTGGCCCACACCGCATCGGGCCTAACGACAGATGTGGCGGCCTTGCAAACAGAGGTGCGCCGGCTTAGTCGGGCGACTGCGCTAATGGATCGACGCTTGGAGGACTCCGAGAGTCGGGCACGGAGGAACAACATTCGCATTATCGGGGTGCCCGAGGGACGCGAGGAGGCGGCGGCGGATCTCTTTGTGGAGGACCTGATTGCTACCCATCTCCAGCCACGGGGGCTGAGCAAATTCTTCGCTGTGGAGAGGGCCCACAGGGTTCCTGGGGGAAGGCCGAAGGTCGGAGCCCCTCCGAGACCTCTCATCGCCCGGATTTTCAATTTTCGGGATAGAGACGCTATCCTGCAAACCTCCAGACTGCATGGACCGGTCAAGCTTGACAATATGGAGGTTAATTTTTATCCTGATTTCACCCCAGCGGTCCAGAAGCAGAGACTGAGCTTCTTAGGCGTCAAACGCCGTCTTCGGGACCTAAACCTCAAATACGCCATGCTTTTCCCGGCCAAGCTGCGTGTGGAGGTGGATGGTCGCACACACTTCTTTGATCGTCCCGAGGCGGCCGGGGACTGGCTGGATACTCTGCCCGGGGATCGTGATCGGGGGGGGGGGGGGGGCGGCGGGGGGAGACGGCACGCTGGATCAGGACTGAGGGTCTAATATTGGGCCTCACTCTGGACGAAAATGATGCCACTTTTGATTCTGCGTCAGTTTTTGTAAGTTCCCCTCCTATGGTGGTTGTGTTGGGTCTATTGGGGGTTCTCCCTCCTCCTCTAGGGGGTTTAGTTAGTCTAACTATATATGGGGCGACAGGCACACTGCACGTTGGGGGGGCTGTTTGGGCTCATGCAGGGGTGCAGGGAGGGGGGAGTTCTGTTGGGGTGGGTGGGTAGGGATGGGGTGTTGTTCGTTTTTATCACAAGGCAAACGTATTATTGTGTTGGTTCTAAAGTGCTCTCCGGGGTACGAATGATGGCTTTTGTATATGATGGGGGGTAGGGAACTAACTTTGTTGTCCTGGAATGTGAATGGACTGGGGGACAGGATCAAACGGGGTGTGGTCCTGCAGTTTTTGAAGCGAATCTCGCCCGATGTAGTCTTTCTGCAGGAGACACACCTCATTGGCAACTCCTTCTGCGCCATGAATCGGCGTGGCTATCGCCTAGTGGCTCACTCGGGCTTCACGTCCGGCTCACGGGGTGTGGGCATCATGGTGAAGAACTCGCTCCCGTTGGAGATTGATGAGGTGCTCCACGATGATAGGGGACGTTATACGGTCTTGGTGGGAAGACTGGAGGGCAAAGTGGTTGTCTTTGTGTCAGTATACATCCCACCGGGGCTGCAGTCGACCACCTTTGCGGACCTTGGGCGCCTTCTCCTTGGCATTCCGGGGGGGCTTTTAGTTGTGGGGGGGGATTTTAATGCGGTGGTATCTGGATCTTTGGATCGTCACCCCCCTAGGGACCTCCCCCGGGCACAGGCGTGGCTACCCGGCCTCTTGGATACATTTGGATTAGTGGACTGCTGGCGTTTAAAACACCCCACGCAGCTGCAGTATACTTTCCACTCGGGAGCCCATGGTAGTCTCTCACGACTAGACTATGTCCTTGTCCCGGCGGCCTATGTTGGGAGGGTGGGAGAGGTACGCCATTTGCCACGGGTATTTCGGACCACTCCCCGCTCCTACTGCACTTTGATGTCTTTCCGAGGGGTGAGGGTAGGGTGGTCCCAATCAATCCTTGGTACCTGCGAGACCCCTCCATTCGCGCTGCATTGATTAAATCCCTTCAGCGATATTTTGATGAGAATGTGGGGTCTGTGCCTTCGGCCATACCGCTATGGGAGGCCTTCAAGACAGTACTCCGAGGGGAGGCCCTATCCCTTATTTCCCACGCCCGGAGGCGCGAGCGGGAGGAGGTGACCCGGATGGAGGCTGAAATAGCCGAGTTGGAGGGGAATTTAGAAGGTGGGATGACGGATGCTGCATTACATGTCCTCCAACTCAAGCAGGCGGCCTACAGGGCCCTCGTCACGGAGGTGGCCAGGGGCCTCAGTAGAGAGCAACAGGGGCGACTGTATGATGTGGGTGATAAGGCTGGTAAACTTATAGCGTGGTTGGACAAAAAAGAGAGAGCGAATCGTGTGGTCCCGCTGATTGAGAAAACGGATGGTGTGTGTGTAACTGAGCCAGAAGAAATTGTCTCCTGCTTCGCGGATTATTTCCGTGGGGTGTATTCCCCGGTGTCTCCCTGCTCGGAAGAGGATTCCCGTGCCCTGCTCAGTGATATCGCGCTGCCGTCCCTTTCCGGGGAGGAAAGGGTGTCGTTGGACGCCGCTCCCACCTCCGACGAGATCGCCCTCGCCATACGCTCGGTCGCTTCCGGCAAGGCCATGGGTCCGAATGGTCTCCCTATCGAGTTGTACAAGTTGCGACCGGATACGCTGGCACCCCACCTCCGGGCTATGTTCCTGGCGGCACACTCGGTGGGCTCCCTCCCGCCGGACCAGCGTCTGGCTACAATCGTGGTCATCCACAAGGAAGGGAGACCTCGGGACCGGGTTACATCCTATCGGCCCATTTCGCTGCTGAATGCGGAGCCCAAGATTCTCGCTAAGGTACTGGCCAATCGGCTGGTCGGCGTGGTGGGCGATTTGGTTCATCAGGACCAGTCTGGCTTTATTCCCCATCGCAACACAGCCCTTAATCTGCGGCGTTTGCACGGTGTGCTCGCACGTGCCCCGTTCATACGGGAGCCGGCCATTTTGGCGTCCTTAGACGCCACCATGGCGTTTGACACGCTTGAATGGCCATATATCTGGGCGATGCTTGCGAAGTTTGGATTTGGCCCAGGGTTCATCAGTTGGGTCAAATTGCTGTATTCGGGCCCATTGGCGCAAGTGGTGGTGAACGGAAGAGTATCGGCTCCGTTCGAGCTGGGCCGGGGCACACGACAGGGCTGCCCCTTATCGCCGCTCCTCTTTGCACTTGCCTTGGAGCCCCTGGCGGAGTGGCTGCGGTGGGAGCCTTCCATCCGTGGTCTCCGCTGGACCCCTGAGTATGAGGACCGCGTATCCCTCTACGCTGATGACATCCTCTTGTACCTAGCTTCCCCACGTAAATCACTCATAGTACTGGTTGATGTTCTGCATTCATTCGGTCGTAACTCCGGTCTGGTCATCAACTGGGCTAAATCGTGTGTGTATGTTCTCTCTGGGGAGGCTCCTGTCCTCCCGCGGGGCTGTCCGATCCAGGTCGCCCCGCAGGGATTTAGGTACCTGGGTGTCTTCATTACTCTGGACCCGGAGGCTCGGTATGATCGGAACTTGCTTCCCCCCCTCCAGCGTCTGAAAGAGGATGTCGCGCGCTGGCGGCGTTTGCCGCTTTCGCCGCTCGGCCGGGCGGCATTGTTTAAAATGATGTCGTTGCCGAGTTTCCTATACGCGTTGCAGAACACTATGGACCTCGTCCCAGCGCGCTACTTCCGCGAAGTGGAGAGTTTGCAGCGCCGCCTGTTCTGGGACGGGAGGCCACGTATTGCCCTGGCTAAGCTGACGCTCCCCTGGTATGATGGGGGGATTGCCCTCCCGGATATTAAACGGTATTATTGGGCCTCCCAGCTAGCTGCGATTAATCAGGGCCTATATGGGCCAGCCTTAAACCCGGCGTTTGAAATGGATAGGATGCTACTTCCAGGTGGCGACTATAATCGAGCGCTCTACTCTAGCGCGCCCGACGCTCGCCTAACGGGCCCCACGCGTGTCATGGTGCGAGTGTGGCACGCGGCCAATGCTGCAATGGGGTGGAAGGACCGTTTGACCCGGGTGTCACCACTATACGCATCTGAGCGGTTGGGCTCCTTGTGGACCTCGAAGGGCTTTGAGAAGTGGGATTTAATAGGCATCAGCAAAGTGGGGGATCTCTGGGCGAGGGGAGGATTTAAAACGTTCGAGATGCTGCAGACGGAATTTCAGTTGCAGGGCAGCGAGTACTTTCGGTACTTGCAGGTCCGGCATGCGCTGGGCTCCGTCTTTCCGGACGTTGCCTCCATCCCGGAGTGTTCCCCCCTGGAGGATAGAGTGCTGGATGGACACGTCCCTGACAGCACGATCTCACTGATCTACAAAAAACTGATCAACGACCGCTCAGACTTGTTGACTGCCCTTCGTGAGGCTTGGGTAGCCGATGGGCTGGAGCTGGACGACGAGGACTGGATCTCCGCGGTGGCCTCCCCGAAAGAGGTGGCCATACCGGCTCGCCTTCGTTTCGTCCAGCTCAAGATACTCCACAGGGTCTACATGACGGGGCCAAAGCTCCTGCGTATGGGCTATGCTGAGGACGGTTTGTGTAAGCGTGGGTGTGGTGCGCTGGGGACTTTTCTACATATCTTGTGGGAGTGCCCGGAAGTGGAGGGGTTCTGGCGAGGTGTGCATGAGGTGCTGCGAGTGGTCACGCATGTGGCGCTGTTGCCCGAAGCGAGGAGATGCCTGTTGAATGTGTGGGAGCCTACCGATTACTCGGTGCCGCAGACGTGGTGGGTGACTCTGGGGTATATGGTTGCCAAGCGTGATATTGCCCAGCTGTGGGGATCCCAGAGGCCCCCGACTGTCTCGTCCTGGAAGGAACATATGGATTGGTGCATGTTTCGGGAAAAGGTGGTGTATGTGGCGAGAGGTAAGCCTGTGACATGGGTGAAGGTGTGGGGCCCCTGGAACGCCTACCGCGAGGGAATCTGTGCTCCACCGTTATTGCCCGATCCGTCGCCGGCCCCGTCCCCTTAGCCAACTCATCCCCCCGGTACCAGGGCATTCGGTGTCCCCAGCCCTAGTTTTGATCTCTCCCCCCCTCTTGAGATTCCTTTGGATGGCTAGGATCCCCCCTCTAGGGGAGCACGTGTTGCTATTCCGATTGAGGATTGCCTTGTGGGTTTGTTTGTATTTGTTGTTCTTTAAGTTTAAAATGGAACCGTATAATGGGGTCTGGATAGTGTGGCTCGCAACGATGTTACCTCCTGTGCATGCTCGGCCGCAGCACCATGTGTTTTATAAATGTATATCGTATGCTCCTTTTATTGCTAGCGGCCGGCCGGAAGGTTGTAGGCCCATATTTGTATAATTTTTGAGTCTTGTAATAAACGGTTTTAAAAAAAAAAAAAAAAAAAAAAAAAAAAGGGATAATTCTCTACAAACAGTCAAAGGATTAAATATTAAAAAATCACCATTACTCACCATCTGGAGAAAGTTCGACAGGTTCGTGTTTTTCATCAGAAAATTGATTTTTTAGACTAAACAAAAAGTTATTACAAATTTGAATTGTATCACACCTCATGTTGAATAACCACTTTTTAAGGCCTCACAGTGACCAAAATTGACATTTTTATATATTTTTTCTCCTACTCAGAAGCTTGTATTTTATCCGGTTTCGATTATTAAAATTACTATAAACACACTTGTTTTAGTTCCAAAAGTGATGATTCACATCCGGCATAATTTACAGTCGAAAGACTAAACATTAATAAATACCATTACTGACCATTTGGAGAAGGTTTTGCAGGTCCAGGGTCATTGGTTTTCATCAGAAAATGTCAGTTGTATCAAGTCTCATGTGGGGATAACCACTTTTTAAGGCCTCCCAGTGACAAAAATCGCCATTTTTATAAAATTTTTCCTTCTTCTCAGAAGCCTGTATTTTTCCCGATTTTAAGCAGGAAAATGACTCTAAAAACATCAAATTTTGTTCTAAAAGTGATGACTGACATCCTACAGTCATTTACATTCAAAAGATGAAACATTAAAAAATTCACCATTACTGACCATTCGGAGGAAGTCCGGGGTCATCGTATCGTTTTTCATCAGAAATTGGATATTTTGGACTGTACAAAAATGATTCAAAATGTCAATTGCATCGCGCCTCATATTGAATAACCACTTTTTAAGGCCTCCCAGTGACCAAAAGTGCCATTTTTATATACATTCCTTTCACTCAGAAGCTTGTATTTAGCCCAATTTCAAGCATGAAAATGACTCTAAATACACAAATTTTAGTTCCAAAATTGATGATTTACATCCAATGGTTATTTAAAGTTGAGAGTTTAAACATAAAAAAAATCCCCATAACTGATCATTCGGAAAAAGTTGCTCAGGTTATAATTTTTCATCAGAAATTAGATTTTGTGGCCTCTACAAAAAATGATTCAAAAGGTCAATTGTATTGCGCCTCATGTTGAATAACCACTTTTTAAGGATTCCCAGTGACCAAAATACTCATTTTTATAGACCTTTCCTCCTACTCAGAAGCTTGTATTTTGCCTGATTTCAAGCGTGAGAATGACTCTTAACACACATTTTTTTAGTTCAATAAGTGATGTTTCACATTCGACATTTATTTACAGTCGAAAGACCGAACATTAAAAAATCACCTTTTCTGACCATTCAAAGAAAGTTCCACAGGTCTGGGGTTTTCATTTTTCATCAGAAAATTGATTTTTTTGACTATGCAAAAAACTGATAAAAAATGGCAGCTGTATCGCGTATCATTTAGTGCAGGGGTCTCCAACGAGTAGCTCGGGAGCTACTGGTAGCTCTCCAGTACCTTCAAAGTAGCTCTCTGAGGTGAAGTCAAGCGCAGTATCAATTTCAGAGTAGGTGTCTATTAAAGAAGGCAGCACTGATCATCTCAAGACCCTAAGAGTGACAGCTAGCCAAACTTATCACAGTAACTCATACTAACACTCAACCACACACTGTGCCAGTTTATAGGACATGCTACATGACAGTCTGTATCCAATCTCAATATAATTAAGCCACAAGGAGATTGACCATGTTGCAGTCCCTCCTTTATCAGTCACAACATGTGTGTGAACAGTGCACCATCAAAAAAGTATGGCAGCAGTAGCCTGAGCTGTAATGAGTGCTAACCCACCAAAGTGCGGGACTGCAGGAGTCAGAGTAAAAATGTGTCAGTTAGATGCATGATCAGCTCAATACCTGAGGAGAACAAGGTATGATCCAGACCAAAGAAAATGAAGAGATTCATCAACATTTATGTGTGTGCCCATAATAAACACTATTGCTACCTGAAACTATGCCTGGTGCCAAGAACCGCCAAATATATATGCTAGCCCCATCATAAGAGTGTTATATTTGGCATAATTGTGTCCATTCCTGACATAATAGTGCCAATGGCATAATTATGGTCATCCTTGACTATTTTAGTATTTTTGGTCTAGTTGTGGTATGCTGGAAGCCATCATAGACCTACTCTGAGCATGACTGGCCTATATGTACCTATTCCTGGCATATTAATGGTCATGACTGATATGTGGTCTTATCCCTGATCCTTCTGGTTTCCAGCCTTGGCACAACTGTGACCCTAGTATAATTACTGGCATAATCCAGGCATCTGTGGTGCTATGGTGAGCATCCATTATGATATAATGGGGTAACCCACAATTGTCCACGGACCTGGGTAACGATTGGTATACGAAACAACGGTCCTAGACTTCTTTAAAGCTACAATTTAGTTATGAAAAACATTCATTAGTCAAAGGACATACGGTACATATAGAATTAGCATTGTATCATTAATGTACCACCATTTTCTTTACAATGCAAACAAGTATATCCTCAAAAGATACAAAGGCACAAAATATCGCTCCAATAGTGACTGTTTATTATTTAGTTACTTTTATAACAGATCATCATATTCAATGCTTCAAATAGAGAAAGAGGTTGCTCAAAGGGGAGTGTGAAAAAGAAAAGTGCTCGTGAAGTAGGACAGATATAAAGGAGGGGAATCCAAAAGGAAAATTCAATAACCAATCAATTACACATTCAGGTATTCTTAGTCATGGTTCATAGTGGCACCAGTTTTACAGATAGGCCAGCCCCTTATGGATTTACAAATATTAATTTCATGATTTGCTGAGGATGCACCGAGAACATTCATCTGTGAAAAGGCAGGCTGGAATGATATCAGGTACAGGCCCACTGGGGGGGGGGGGGGAGTGTCGATGCTTCGACCCTGGTGCAATGAGGGTAATTTATCTCCTCTGCAGGCGGGTCTTACGAAGACCCGCCTGCAGAGGATATAAATGACCCTCATTGCACCAGAGTTGAAACGTCGACACTCTCCCCAGTGGGCCTTATGTTGTAGTGTAGTTCCTATTTCCCTTATAGGCTCTGCGCATTGGAATAATATACACTATAGTTGTGGCATAGGACTGAGGTCAGGATGCCTCTATCGAGTACATTAAACTTAATTACTTTGTGTGCCATTTTTATATACTTTTTTCCTACTCAGAATCCTGTATTTTTCCCCAATTTAGAGCATGAAAATGACTCTCAAGACTTATTTTAGTTCCAAAAGTGACAATTCATGTCTAACAGTCATTTACAGTTGAAAGAAATAATCATTAAAAAATTGCCTTTACTGACGATTGGGATAAAGTTCCTCAGGTCCGGAGTCATCGTTTTTCATCAGAAATTGGATTTTGTGGAATGTATCAAACATTATTCAAAAAGTAAATTTTATCACGCCTCATGTTTAATAACCACTTTTTAAGGCCTCCCAGTGACCAAAATTGTAATTTTTATAGACTATTCCTCCTACTCAGAAGCTTGCTCTTTGCCTGATTTTGAGCATGAAATGACTCTAAACACACTAATGTTAGTTCCAAAAGTGATGATTCACATCCGACAGTTATTTACAGTCAAAACATCAAACATTGAAAAATCACCATTAATTACCATTCAGAGAAAGTTTCTCAGGTCCTGGGTCATCGTTTTTCATCAGAAAATGGATTTTTTGAACTGTACAAAAAATGTTTCAAGATGTCAATTATATCGAGCCTATTGTGGGGTAACCACTTTTTAAGGCCTCCCTGTGACCAAAATTGCCATTTTTATAGTTTCCCTCCTATTTAGAAGCTTGTATTTAGCCCAATTTCGAGCATGAAAATGACTCCAAACACACATATGTTTATTCCAAAGTGATGATTCACATCCAACAGTCAGTTACAATTGAAAGACTACACATTGAAAGATCACATTTACTGACCATTTCCAGAAAGTTTCCCTGGTCCAAGGTCATCGTTTTTTATCAGAAAGTGGATTTTTTGGACTGTACAAAAAATAATTGAAAATGTCAATTGATTTGCACCTCATGTTGAATAATCCCTTTTTAAGGCCTCCCAGTGACCACAGTTGCCATTTTAAATAGACTTTTCCTCCGATCCCGAAGCTTTTATTTTGCCTGATTTCAAGCATGAAAATGGCTCTAAATACATTTATTTTAGTTCCAAAAGTGATTTTTCACATCCTAGAGTCATTTACAGTCAAAAGATTCAACATAAAAAAATCACCATTACTGACCATTCTGAGAAAGTTCCTCAGGTCCAGGGCCATTTTTCATCAGAAATTGGAGTTTTTGAGACTGTACAAAAAATTATCCAAAATGTCAATTGTATTGTGCCTCATGTTGAATAACCAATTTTTAAGGCCTACCAGTGACCAAAATTGCCCTTTTTATAGACTTTTCCTCCTACTTAGATGCTGCTATTTTTTCCAATTTCGAGCATGAAAATTACTCTAAACACACTGATTTTAAAAAAGTGATGATTCACATCCGCCAGCCAATTACAGTAGAACGATTAAAAATTAAACAAATCACCATTACTTACCATTCGGAGAAAGTTTGTCAGGTCCGGTGTCATCATTTTTCATCAGAAAATAGATTTTTAGGACTGTACAAGAAATAATTCAAAATGTCAATTGTATCGCACCTTATTTTGTAGTGTAGTTCCTATTTCCCTTATAGGCTCTGCGCATTGGAATAATATACACTATAGTTGTGGCATAGGACTGAGATCAGGATGCCTCTATCGAGTACATTAAACTTAATTACTTTGTGTGCCAGCTGTCTCAGAGGCCACTAGAAACTCCTTGAATAAACAATAAGGGAGTAGTTTCTGGCAACCACATAAACATGACAACTTTGTTTCCTTTTAGAATCGGAACATGTCTCAGAATCGTGGAAACAACAGATAACAGTTTCACTCAGTCAATCGTGCATGCTTAGTTTCTTCAGAGTTACACAGAAATAGATAGGCGGGCGTTTCAATAAAAAGGATTTATTGAACAGTCTTGTTTCTCATGTAAGAGATATGAGCTGTTACAATCGCAAGGAAGTATGCGAGATATAATACGTACAGCATAAGCAGTAAGACGAAATCATACTGCACTAGCATTGTCTTCTAGCTATGACATATATTCATATACACATACATAAATAACAAAGGGGTCAAAATTGGATACTCGTCTGATGCTTCTAAAAAGTTCTACCCCATTGTACCTAACCTAAATGTAGTACAAGGTAAGAAGTAGGTGCTGTATTCTTTAGTATGGTAAGCTATAGTTTTGCATATGCCAAGAGTCCCTCTAGGTTCTAGTCAGCTTCATACGTCAGAATGAGAGAGGTGGGAATCTCTTTCCGGGTCTCAAACTCTAACACCCCGCGAAGGAAGTCAGAACACTGGAAGCTGGATTGTCTGTGAGCAGGGATGACAGTGTCTGGTCAGGGCGTCAGGCGGGGACTCGAATTCCTTCCGTGCAGCAGAG
The DNA here is from genome assembly GCF_964204655.1 of Triturus cristatus. NCBI lineage: Eukaryota > Metazoa > Chordata > Amphibia > Caudata > Salamandridae > Triturus > Triturus cristatus. The sequence continues at coordinate 1,034,015,014 of NC_140594.1, read as the reverse complement.
CCGTGGTTTACCATGGTAAGGGAAGGTATATTTATACCTGGAAAGTGCTTAGGAATGTTCGCAGTGACGTAAAGTCGGGCAGAGGAAGACGTCATGAATGAACCCCTAAGGAATAGTAGTTCATGCATAATAGATGAGTTCTTGGAGAAATCAATAATTCTAGCTAGGGAAAGTCCCAAAGGCGTAAGGGTCTGGTTTCTAAGAACTCATTGTGACGCTGGGATGGACGGATGTAGGTGACCATGCCTGTATTTGGATAGCATGGCTAATGCCTAAATAAGGACTGGAATTCTATGCCTAAATAAGGACTATGCGAATTCTGCCTATATAAGGACATGATTTAGGAAAACCTATATACGGATATCTAAATTGAAACACAACACCCACTCCACTAATGAATGATCGATAGTACTAAATGCTAAACATTAAAATGCTAAACATAGAAAATTGAGTACCACATGTTGCTAAAGACATTTGTAAAAGCATACTAAAAAACGTTTTCTGGACATGAAACGCAAAGGTGCTGCACATATTAAGCAATGTTTCATACTAAGCATATATTTACAGTGGAAGTTAAATGAATGAACAGAAGCATATACACATATGATGAAATGGTTCATAATTACAGAAGAAAAGATCAAAGCCATTTCATGTCATGTTACATAATGAAATTGTTGTTAATAAAAGGTGATAATGTGTCCCTGGAAGGGTTCAAAGAAGTATGTTCTCTATGAAAAGTTCTACGTTAAGCATATTACTTTAGTCAAATTTAGAGAAAAAACAATTTGTATGAAAAAAGTTCCAAGGTTTGTCTTTGTTTTGAAAAATGAAGGCCAAATTCATAGCTTTCCCGGTACACTGTGAGCCGAATCAAAAGTCAGTGTAAGGGGCTGGTGAAAACATGAAATCCTGTATTCCTGTAGACAAAAGATCGTCTACCGATGTCGGTGATAGTTGGAATATCTCGTTTAGAAGATTAGCTGCACATAGATGTGAAGCATCCCCAGTAGAAATGTTCTCCTGTTGTCTCCTGAGGGAATCGCCCGGACTTTGCTGCTGTCTCCTCCCTTGCCCTGCTGCTGCCCTTTGTGCTGGTCTCCCCTCGCCGCCGCCACTCCATCAACGCGGCTGACGAGAGGGGTGGACCACAGGACCCAGAAGGCTTAGCGGCGCTCAGCCGTTAGCGGGACTTTCGCGCCAGGCGGCGCTTGAAATTGACGAGCGCCCCGGCAGAGCGGGTGCTCCTGTTGTCTCCTGAGGGAATCGCCCGGACTTTGCTGCTGTCTCCTCCCTTGCCCTGCTGCTGCCCTTTGTGCTGGTCTCCCCTCGCCGCCGCCACTCCATCAACGCGGCTGACGAGAGGGGTGGACCACAGGACCCAGAAGGCTTAGCGGCGCTCAGCCGTTAGCGGGACTTTCGCGCCAGGCGGCGCTTGAAATTGACGAGCGCCCCGGCAGAGCGGGTGCTCCTGTTGTTTCCTGAGGGAATCGCCCGGACTTTGCTGCTGTCTCCTCCCTTGCCCTGCTGCTGCCCTCTGTGCTGGTCTCCCCTCGCCGCCGCCACTCCATCAACGCGGCTGACGAGAGGGGTGGACCACAGGACCCAGAAGGCTTAGCGGCGCTCAGCCGTTAGCGGGACTTTCGCGCCAGGCGGCGCTTGAAATTGACGAGCGCCCCGGCAGAGCGGGTGCTCCTGTTGTCTCCTGAGGGAATCGCCCGGACTTTGCTGCTGTCTCCTCCCTTGCCCTGCTGCTGCCCTTTGTGCTGGTCTCCCCTCGCCGCCGCCACTCCATCAACGCGGCTGACGAGAGGGGTGGACCACAGGACCCAGAAGGCTTAGCGGCGCTCAGCCGTTAGCGGGACTTTCGCGCCAGGCGGCCCTTGAAATTGACGAGCGCCCCGGCAGAGCGGGTGCTCCTGTTGTCTCCTGAGGGAATCGCCCGGACTTTGCTGCTGTCCCCTCCCTTGCCCTGCTGCTGCCCTTTGTGCTGGTCTCCCCTCGCCGCCGCCACTCCATCAACGCGGCTGACGAGAGGGGTGGACCACAGGACCCAGAAGGCTTAGCGGCGCTCAGCCGTTAGCGGGACTTTCGCGCCAGGCGGCGCTTGAAATTGACGAGCGCCCCCGCTTCGCGGGCACGCGCGCGGGCACCGCCGGGCTAAGCCCGGGCAAAGGGCGGGCCGTCTGTGGCCGTCAGGGGCCACAAGAGGCCGGGCCGGGCTACCCCACTGACATTTTCGCAACTGGATATATCAGCAATCAAGGTACTGTAACACAAGTCTGATATGCATTCTAAATCCCTGACTTATCTCATGTGTCTGAATCGGTTGACATTCTGATTTACAAGCTTATCGGTCATCCCCCCTCACAGCTTTGTGTCAACTAACACTTCAGGGATCAACTGTAAAATTTTGTGCAATTGTGTGTACTTTACACTTTGGTTGTAACTATGAAACGCAATGGTAAAAATGCTAGCCTATCTATTTCACGCCCAACAACTAGGCAACAGACTACAACTGCGCAACCCCTCCCAAGCTTGACAGCTATTGATAAAATGCTGCAGCAGACAATTGGAGCCGTGGCCTCGGCCATAGAAAATACAGAGCGGCGTTTATCAATTACTCCTGCAATTCCCCCTTCTTCTCAAATAGTGGAGAATGTGTCTATTGCCACAACTAACGCCCTTGATCTTAATTCCTCTTTTATTTGTTCCTTCGCTGATCTACCCTGCGCACAGCCCACTTCTAGTGATACGCACGCCTTCCAGGTTCCCAACTCCCCGCGTCACCCTCCTCCCAATAAGGCTCCTGTGACTCGTAATTTAGTCAAGAAATCTAGGGTTAGGAAGAACAAAACACTAAGGAAGAATAAGCCTCTAATTAATTCCTCTGCACCGATCGATAGTTCTCCTACCCTGCCCCCCACGCAGGCTCCTTTGTGGGCCACTCATATGATTTTAGATCTTCAGGCCCATATCGAACATCTACTTGGTTCCCATTTTAAATCCCTCCTGTCTAGGTTGGACAGATTGGTCTCCACCATTAACAACGCCGGCTTTGGCAAAACCAAGCAGCCTACAGACTCCACAAACTTCCCCCCCTGTCCTGTTCTCGCCGACAACAACGTTTCCGCCGCCACTGAAACCTTCCCTGCCCCCCCTCAAATAGTTGACATGATTGCTCCCGCTGCAACTATTTCTCTGACTAGGACTACAGACCCAGAAAGTTCCAGAACACAGAGGGAGATTACCAATGCGGGGGAAAAATACCCAGACAGTCGAGCTAGAGATCATAGAAATACTCCTACTGAGGGATCTAACACTGCTCTACCCTGTATTGACTTGCCACCTGAATCTCTCCCGTATGTTGTTGTGCTTGCTGGTGTTCCCCCCCTACCCGAAGGGAAGAACGAGGATTTCTCGGATCTAAAAAACAAATGTATACACTGGTTCAATTTAAACAGCCCCCTCCCCTATAACATCTCTGGAGAAATTCTGGGTGTTCGGAGACTAGATTGGATTGGGCCTACTCCTAAGTCCATCATAGGAAATTGTGTCATTGTCAATTTTAGACATCCACTTGCTGTAAATTATATCTGCAACAGGACACCCTTTAGACCTAACACTCAAATCATCCCATTACATCTGTCATATTTCTATCCAGCCCCACAGCATAGAGTAGGACAGATCAGGGGTATGAGTTGGGCGGGGGGCCAAAACAAATTGTACCCTAGATCAGTGGAAGAGACCCAGAATATGCCCTTGTTGTCATTTTTTGCTCAAAAAAATAGATTCAGTGTGTTGGAGGAGGTGGACTGACCAGTCGTGTACTCGAGTCCTGTACCCCAACCTGACAAAGCTATGGGCGTCCAATCAGCTGTAGAAAAGGATAGATATGTGAGTGCAATTCTAGAATCTCTGCCAGCATCTTCTCCCCTGACCGCAAGAGTGGAAATAAAACAAACCACCCATGAAGACTTGGTTGTTCCCTCCGATGATCTTCTGTGTAATGTCAACCTTCTGGGCGCCACAACAGTAACAAACCCTCAAACAACTGAAGTCTGCACAGATTCTACGCCTGGCGACCCAGTAAAAAGGAATAGAGCACTAGGCGAGGGAATAAAAATATTGTCTTGGAATGTGGCGGGGATAAAAAACAAGTTATCTAACTTGGAATGGAGTGATTTTGTAGGTACTCATGACATCTGCCTTATGCAAGAAACGTGGGCCACCGAAGAAAATTCAAGGATTGGTTATGCCACTTTCGACACTTTGGCAACCACAAGTGGCAGAGGGAGGCCTTCGGGTGGTCTTTCAATTTGGGTAGGGACTCATTTGGGAGCCCAGGCAACCGTGATTCCAACTAACTCCCTGGATGTTCAATGCGTCCTCTTAACCCTAAAAGACAAACCATCTGTTGCTTTAATAAACGTCTATTCAAGGCCAGTCAAGAATGGCCAAGAATCTGGTGTAATAGATGCATTAAAGCATTTTATATTGTCTTTAGACCCCCCACCGCAATTAATAATAGGAGGCGACCTTAACTGCCAATTTGAACCCCTTGAGTCTCCTAATACGGGCGAGCCAGACGAAGAAGATCAGTTCTGGCATATACGTGAATCACAGATGTCTCCTGTCAGAGCCTGGACTCCGCTCGTCCTTCAAATTAAATCTTTAACTCTTGCACTTTCCCTAAGGGCCTGTAATGGGAGATTGGAACCCGATTGCCCAGGCCATCCCACGTTCAACAGACCAGGCCAAAACTCTAATATCGACTATATATTAATGGAGGCAAGACATTGGGGCAATTTATTAGAGTTTGAAATCCACCCCAGGCAAGATAGCGACCACAACGCCCTTGTTCTGACTTTGAAACCGGGTAGTTTTGGTCTAACTAACCCTCCTCCCAACTCAAATAGCCCTATACTCCCGGTACTCCTCTCTAATAATAGGAGGAGAATAAAATGGCCCTATTTTTTGAAATCCCCTGCTAAACTTGCGCAAATATATCAGACAGCTTTGCCATCTCTTTCCGCAATGGGGGATGTAGGTATAGACAACTTGAGTGACTCAACTAAGATCCATACCCACTTAGTTAATAATTTGAGGGGCCTATTTAACCCAGTGGGAAACAAACAACACCAGCTTAGATCACACCCCTGGTACAAGGAACCCTGTAGAAAAGCAAAAAAGGACTTGCTCGCGGCAATCAAAGGTAATGACAGGACCAACATAAAGAAACTTCGTCTAGACTATAAGAAGGCTATCGCCAGGGGGAAGATGGATTGGGAGGAGCAAAGATGGGAGGATCTAAGATTAGCTCTTATATGTAGAGATCCTAAGGCGTTTTGGGCCACTGTGAACTCTGACGGGAATGGGGTAGTACCATCCCTTGTTACAAACATAGCTCCACAAGTCTGGGAATCCCACTTTGGGGAACTGTATGGGGATTCGGAGGACCTTTCTTCTACAGACATGTCTCTCGAGACTAGTTTGATGAGAGGAATTGATTCTAGTATATCTAATGCTGAGATTCATCCTCGCCCCTTTATTTTAGCACCTTCACATGTATGCCAGCCTCAACCATCGTTGATGGGTGTAGCCACTCCTGTGACAGAACTTCCTGTGACTATCACTCTTAAAGAAGTAGAAATCGCAATAAACAAGCTCCTTTCTAACAAAGCACCTGGCCTGGATAAAATACCACCGGACTTATTCCGCTCCCAACCAAAAATCTGGGCCCCGTATTTGGTGGTACTATTCAATTCCATTCTGATGGGGGCCGCTTTGCCAGACACTTGGTTGGGCGCGGAGATAGTTCCCATATTTAAAAAAGGCTGCCCATTGAAGCCGGCTAATTATAGACCAATTAGCCTCATTGACACCACTCAGAAACTAATGGGCAGGATTATCTTGGATAGAATACAGGAATGGGTGGATGATAACAACATCTTGACTACATTACAGGCAGGGTTCAGATCTGGGATTTCCACCATTGACCAGATCTTCCGGCTCCAGGTTCTATATTGGAAAAGTGTGAGAGTAGAGGGTGGCAGTCTCTACCTCATCTTTGTGGACCTGCGAGCTGCCTTTGATCTTGTCCCAAGAGAAAAACTATGGGAAGTCCTGGCAGAAATGGGTCTCCCACCCTACCTGTTGGATATCTTGACTAGATTTCACAGTGGTAATTATGCCCAGGTTAGATGCGGGAGACATGGCGATTTATCCTCACGTTTTCCCGTAAGGAAGGGAGTGCGCCAAGGATGCGTTTTGGCTCCAACATTGTTCAGCCTATACATTAATGGTCTTGTTACTCACCTGGCTGATGTCCCTAATAATGACGCCCCAAGATTGGCTACCGGCAGAGTGCCCGCTCTGATGTTTGCCGATGATACTCTGCTGATATCTAAAACATCATCGGGCATCCAGCGCATCTTGGATGGTTTCCTGGCATTCTGTACTTCCAGAGGCTTGGAGATTAATCTAGAAAAGACTAAATTCATGATCTTCAATCCTCCCAAACAGACTCGACCAAATCCTACCTTAAATGGCTCCCCCCTCGAGAGAGTCAGGACTTTTGTCTACCTTGGAATTACGTTGACCGAGAATTTTAATTGGGGACCTCAAATCGCAAAATCATGGCTGAGGCTGTCTCAAATAGCAGGGGGCCTTTGCAAAGTCCAGCAAGCCTCGGTATATAAACCAGCAGCTCCAGTAGCTGAAATATACCGATTGCAAGCTAGAACAGCTTCATTGTACGGGGCGGAGTTATGGGGCCATAAAAACATTGCCAAATTAACCCTGGTTGAGCAGGGCTTTATGAGAAGACTCGTTGGCCTTCCTGTAAGTACACCGCTCATCCCCCTACGCCTCGACCTGGGGCTAGAACCAATTGAAGACTTGGCAATTCTCCGACCCTTACTCTACTGGAAAAGGCTCTGGACGGTGCATGAACTGGCACCTTTCAGAGAAGAATTCCTAGAGGTCTGGCCATTAATTAAAAGTAAGAACATTTCATGGCTATCCCATATTAAGGCTCTCAGTGTAAAGATCGGCAGGACCGATCTCTGGGAACTACCGGAGGTAGCCTGCATACGGATTTCTAAACCTGATCTAAGAGGCCACATAAGGGAGCTGAGATTAGCAACCTTACATGGTTCAAGCTCTTTGGGGAAACTCACTAATGAGTTTCTCCTAGTAAAACTAGAAACAAGAGCAGAGGCCTTTCTTGATGTAATTTATCCGTCTCTTGCTAGGAAGCTTTATTTGCAGTTGAGGTATGGTACTTTACCGCTTAGAGTATTCACCTGCAAATGGACAAGATCGGAAAATGCAGTCTGCCCGGCATGTAATCATAGCAGTGAAGATATATGTCATGTCTTGTTTTTCTGTCCTGCATACCATTCAATAAGGAAAAAGTGGCTCATTCCCATTTGCAAGAACTTAGGGTTTAGACACTGCATGCTCGCATGCAGGGTCTTAAGATATGATACTCACCCCCCAATTGTTTTTGCTATGTCTCGTTTTTTACATGGGTTCTGGCGCAGAAGGAAAAGTTTTCTTTAAACACTTTTGTCTTTTACCAAATGAGTCTTTTGATAACATCAGTTTAATACATTTTTTAACTATTGTATTAACTTGACACTATTTATTGTTTTAAATGAAATGTGTAATTTTCTTGTTATTTATTCTGTGCTTTTATGGTCTCCGACCGAAATAAAGTTATCAAAATGAATGAAATGTTCTTTTCCGATGTTACCTGTGTGCCCATTGATCCATATCGTACCTCAGCAGTAGCATTTTGCCGTCATCAGGATTAGTAGCCTCTGAGGACAACACAGAGCATGGGCCGTTATCAGGTACAGCAGAGTATCGATATCCGTTGGCATAACTGATGGGAGTGTTAGACAGATTTCTAGCACGCATTCTTCACCGCATAGCAGGCAGCGTAGAACAGGTAAGATGCAATCTTGCCAGATTGGTCTGAATGACAGAAACCATGTGGTATTTAATTCTCGTAGACAAGGTACGCCCAAAAGTTGTACTATGCGCTCGCAACACTTCCTTTCCAGGAGATCTTTCTCCAAGGTGCTGGGAGTGACGCTGGTGGATTGGCTTGCCATAGCGTAGTAGTAGGAATAAAAATAGGATTCCTGCAACGAGTGCTAGAATTAGCGGCAGACCACCAAACACTGAGTGCACGAAGTTTGGAATGATTCTGAGGACTGCTTGAAAAGGTGTTAACAGTCCTGAACACATGGTCTTAAATACATGCACAATACCGCTCGTATCAGACATGTTTAAGATACGTCCCAACATTTCTGTGAAATGTGTAGGGCAGTTTGTACGTAACAGAGCCTGTATCTCAGCCGAAGTCCTTGCAATTTGTAGATCATAGGTTTCTTTGGCCGAGGTCAAAGGCACGGTTTGTTGTAAAAGAATGGCTTTCATTCTGCTTAAAGTATCAATTCGTATAGAAGAGATGTTCAGTGAAGGCCATAAAGGCGACTCCCTGACTGTGTCTATGTGGGGGAACAAAACTTGCATTCAGCAAGTGACCCTGGAGCCAACCGTTACCAGATATGGGATGCCTGGCAACATGCCACAACAGCTCTGATCATTCAACATGAGGTAACTTCCATTTGAAAGTTGGCCAAATGTTGGATCACAGCGGCTGGTGAACCTTGCAGGTGGCAGGATAAATTTGCAGTAGAACCGCTACAGGCCCCGTGTAAACTAATATCCCGATCTATGAGTGAACCGCTCAGTGCATTTTCACAGTGTGTACTGCTAAGAAACACTTCACGCCCCCCCCCACTCCAACATCTGTGTGTGTAAGGTAAATCCCAGGATAGCTTGATGTATTCTTTACCCAACCTTTCATATTTGCCTGCTTGCATTTGTTTAAAGCAATACTGAAAATGGAAAGTTGTAACAGGCAGAGTTACTTTGCCATGAATGATCCATTCTGTAGCTGGTTTTTCTGCTACCGTTAATGGCAATTTATCCAGTTTTTCAATGCTCAGCACTGTATACTTTGCACCCCTTTGTGCCAGTTCGATCTGTTTATCCGTGAGATTGTAGTCTGAAAACAGAGATAACGTGTTGATGAAACGCCAAGGCACATAGCCTGCACGCACGTTTTGTAGCGTCCAGCCTAATAACAGAATAGAACGTATTTGAGACTGGCCTTGTCGCAGAAGGACCAAATCTTGTTCCACAATGTCTATAGCAGAGGATACAATGTTGTCCAGTGAATATATCCTGGATGACAGAGTCGTTAACCCATTGTCGACCACAGCGAGAGATTTCTCTAAATTAATACGATCAATTTCTCGTATTCTTTCTGCGGCGTCTGCTTGGGTAACCTTCCATATTTCATTATAAGAGGCATAAATGCCGGCATATATGAAACGTTTTTGACGCGGTCTTCTTGGACCGAGCATGAAATCCCTAAGGTCTGCGTATTCTTTAAGTAAAGATAAGTGTTGTTTCACATCCTCTAGTGTAGATTTTTGTAGCCAATCAAGGCATAATTTTGCTACACTGTATGTTGTTACTACCCCTGGATGCTGTCTTTGAACATAACGTGGGTCTGGCCTATTGATTGTAAAACCCTGTATTCTGTTCAGCAATCTTTCTTGACAGATGTTTGTGTCTGTGGGCCAGAGCAACCATTATTCCCATTCAGGATCTGATCTGTTGTTTTGTAAAATAGTATGTACGTCGACCTCCCCCTGTGTAATGCTATTACTTGCAGGTGTAGGTATGGATGGTGTGTTCATGTCTTTGATCTTGGCTACCCCAAGGCAAAACGTATGTTGGGCAGTGTCATTCAAGAACATTATTTGCTGTGGGATGATGCAGGCTCTAAACAAAGCTTCTATCCCCCGCACATGCCAATCTTTTGTACCCCAGACAGATTTTGTGTCAATTGTGTCTTTCCAAAAGTCGAAACCCTGTCTAGACAGTTGGGCAATAAAGGTTGCAGAATAAATCTGTTTTGTATTAGTTAACATATTTTTCGTTCCTGTTTTTTTCATATTTTTAAAGAAAAATGTTTCCGGGTTGGATGTATTGTACCCTGAAAAATATGGAAACTTCATTGCAAACGTTTTTGAGCTACCCCTTGGTGTAGGACAATGTCCGCATTGGTTATACATAAATACATTTCTAGGTTTGCAGATCTATGCAAGAAATGATGACCATAGTGGTTGTAACAATAAAGCTGTTCATAGTCTTTTGAACCCTCTAAGTATTCATGGTTAGAGAATGCAGCAGACCTTTCTAGATCAGACATCATGTTATTAACAGTCTCAAAGTCCCAATCATCAGAATAGGTACTGAGGTAATAAAGTCACTTAATGAAATTTTAAATAAATGTGGAATCTTCAAAAGATCCTTCGGGCCAAATATGTTGAAATCGGTTTTGTCCCAAACTATACCATCCTATATAGGAACGGCTGTGAGGTTTACTGCTGACAAGTTATTTGCTTCACGATGAGGAGATTTGTGTGGTTTCAAAAGTAAGTTCACATTTTTACTTTCTGTGTCCAAGTGAATATATCTTCCATTTATCAGCATGCTCAAAGTCATTATTAAGCTAGCCAAAGCAGAAAGAAAAGTATTCCAGAAATAATCCATAGCTCAAACCATGGTGAAACCAGATAATTCTTTTTCAGGAGATAAAAAAAGTCTTGTGCTCGTTCTTTGAAAGTTCTTTTGGCGTTGTTTCTGGTTCGCTTGGATCCTCAACGTATCAGAGTTAATGAAATAGTCAGAGGCAGTTCTGTCAATGGTTGAAATTGCATCAGGATTCGTTGAAATCGCTGACACCAGTTGATCACGTGTTACGGTGTAAACAGGTGTATCAGGACAAACTGTTATTTGGGTTTCAAAAGGAATGAGTTCCATAGCATTGTTGCTTAGTGCTTAATTTCTTATTGCTGAATTCTCAATGGTGATGAGTCTTTCAGTTTGAACCTCTTGGATAGTAGCTAGAGGAGTGCGTCTGTTACTTGGTCGGCATCCACAAGGCCTCCTGCTTAGTATTGGCCATTGATGAGGTCGACTGACACAAATCTTTTCTCCTTTTTTCCAGCAAGGGGCAGAAGAAGTACTGTTCTTGTTCCGTGGATGGCTAGGACAGGTACTGGTTGTCTGTAAGAAGGCCCAAATTCCTTCTTGTCCGTGATCTTCTCTCTGACTAGATCCCCAAGCTTTGGGATCCAGACAGGCCTTCCTGGGACGCCTAGAATTTCCACAGTGATGGTTGGCTTCAGGAACGCGTTGCTTTGTTTTGATCTTAGTTCATTTAAGCCCTGTAAAACAGCCAAATATCTTTGATATCAAATGGTTTATTTTCCACCACTGTGCCTCCATATTCGAGATCTGGAACCCACATTCTTGTCCGTCCAGGCAAAAGTGTTTGGTGAACGTGAGCAGCGATGCGTACTTAGCCGCCTGACAGATGTCATTTAGAGGCACTCCTCTTCCCAAGGCAGTGGAGGCTGCCGTCGCCCTGGTGGAGTGAGTGCATAGTCCGACCGGAGGCTCCTTTTTAACCAGAGAGTAACAAGCCTTAATACACAACACGACCCATCGGGAAATGGTGCATTTGTGTACGGCCAGACCCTTCTTTGCACCCACATAGGCAATAAAAAGTTGATCATCCACCCGGAACTGTTTTGTGCGATCCAGATAGAAGGAGAGCTCAAGCTTTGGGTACAGACAGTGGAGCCTCTCTTCCTCCTTTGAAGGATGCGGAGGCGGAAAGATGGTGGGCAAAGTAATGGTCTGCCCGATGTGGAAGGCAGTGACCACCTTAGGAAGAAAGGACGGATGGGTCCTGAGAACCACCTTGTCCGGATGAACAGACAAGAAAGGAGGTTTGAAAGAAAGAGCCTGGAGCTCACTCACTCATCTAGCGGAAGTGATGGCTACCAGGAAAGCAGTTGTAAGAGTTAAGAGGGGTAAAGGACAGTTATGAAGCAGCTCAAAGGGAGTGCACATTAAATAAGTTAGTATAAGATTCAAGTCCCACTGAGGCATAACGAATGGAATTGGAGGAAAAAATTGCGTTAATCCTTTCAAGAAACTGTTAACTACCGGGGACTTGAAACGAGAAGGTTGATCTGGCAGCCGAAGGAATGCAGAGATGGCAGAAAGGTAGAGCAGAGCCCTGCTGGGCTAAAGAGAGAAGGAACAAGAGTACTCCAGAAAGAGGGGCAGAAAGGGGATCCACAGCCTTTGCTGTGCACCATGCCACAAATTTGTTCCACCTGCAGGCGTATACCGTCTTAGTGGAGGGATGCCTGGCTGCCAAGATTACGTCACAAACTTCAGGAGGCAGGTCGAAAGATGTCAACTGCCGCCGCTCAATCTCCACGCAAGGAGGTGGAGACTGGACAGGTTTGGGTGGAGGACCATCCCCTGCTGCTGCGACAGAAGATCCTCCCGAAGAGGCAGTTGGATTGGAGGATCGATGGCCATGTTGAGCAGCTCAGGATACCAAACTCTTCGTGCCCAATCCGGAGCCACAAGAATGACTTGGGCCCGGTCGCACCTGATCTTCTTCAGCACTCTGGGCAGAAGTGGTATAGGTGGAAAGGCGTACAACAGACCGCAACTCCACTCACGACAAAAAGCGTTGCCGAGCTAGTGCCGCCTTGGAAATTCCAATGCGCAGAATTGCTGACACTGCACGTTTTCTTCGGTGATGAATAGATCTAACCAAGACTCTCCCCACTGTCGAAAGAGACCTTGCATCACCTCCGAGTGAAGACGCCATTCGTGATCCCTCATGCACCTGCGGCTGAGTTCGTCTGCCCTGGCGTTCAGAGAACCTGCCAGGTGTTGAACCACCAAGGAAATGTCGTGATGTTCCAGCCATGTCCAGAGGCGAAAGGCCTCCTGACATAGGGTCCATGACCCCACCCCACCCTGTTTGTTGCAATACTACATGGCGGTGGTGTTGTCCATGAACACCTACACTACTCTTCCCCAGACAGAGGGAAGGAATGCCTTCAGTGCAAGAAGAATCGCATGTAGCTCCAGAAGGTTGATGTGAAGCTTGGACTCTGCCGGAGACCAGAGACCTCTGATCTCTGCCTCTCCCATGTGGCCTCCCCATCCCAGAAGGGAGGCATCCGTCACCACAGTGTAGTCTGGTTGGGGAAGGGCGAGGGGTCTGCCATTGACCCAATCCTGGTTTGTAAGCCACCACTACAGTTGTCGAGCAGTGCCCTCCAAGATCTGGACGCAATCGGACAGATTCCCCTGATACTGCGCCCACTGGATCTTCAGGTTCCACTGCAGAGCCCGCATATGCCACCTGGCATGATCGATCAGCATGATGCAGGAGGCCATGAGGCCCAGCAGCTTCAGGGTCATTCTCACCGAAACCCGGGACAGAGGCTTAAAGACCGGAATCATAGTCCGACTATCCCAGACTCGCTGTTTGGGAGGATAGACCCAAAAACTGCACCATGTCCAGAACCGCTCCGATAAAGAAGAGCTTCTGAGAGGAAATCAGGTGCTACTTCGGCACACTGAAGGAGAACCCCAGCATATGCAGGAGGTCGGCCGTAGTCTGGAGGTGAGAGATGACTGTCTGGGGCGAGCCCCCCTTCAACAGCCAGTCATTGAGATAGGGGAAGATTGAAACCCCTGATCTGCGCAGATGAGCTGCGACCACCGCCATCACTTTCGTGAACACCCGAGGGGCTCTGGTAAGGCCAAACAGAAGCACGGTGAACTGAAAGTGCTTGTGACCTACCTTGAAACGCAGGTAATGGCGGTGAGCTGGCAGAATGGGGATGTGGAAATAAGCGTCCTGCAAGTATAACGCTACCATCCAGTCTTGCAGGTTGAGGGCAGACAAGACCTGAGCAAGCGTCAACATCTTGAATTTCTTCTTCCGGGGGAAGCGATTGACGTCCCTGAGGTCCAAAATAGGATGCAGGCCTTTGTCCTTCTTGGGGCCAGAAAGTAGTGGCAGTAACAACCAAAACCTACTTCTGGGACAGGAACTCGCTTGATGGCTCCCTTGGCCAAGAGAGCCGTAACTTCCTGTTGGAAAAGGGCCATATGATCCTCCGACATGTGGTGGCATCGCGGTGGTATGGCTGGAGGGGTAGTCTCAAAGGGGAGGGAGTAGCCCCTTCAGACTATTTCCAAAACCCACGTGTCCGAAGTGATGGTGTGCCAGTAGGGGAGGTGATGGCGAATCCTGCCGCCCACTGGCGTTTGATGGGCCTGAAAGGTCAGACTAGGAAAGTTTGGAGGCTGCTGCAGAGGAGGGGTTGGTGGACTGGCCCACCTGCTGGCCCCCGCAACTTTGCCAGTTGTCTCCACGTCCCTGGCTGCACGAAGGTTGGATAACTTGCTGCAGCCTGTGGCCCTGGGTGGGACGTAGCGGGGCACCCCTTCGGTAGCCACGAAAGGGGCAAAGAGCAGACTGCGTCGGATGTGAGGAGAGGTCCAAGGACTTTGCCGTAGCCCGTGAGTCCTTGAAGCGCTCTAGGTCGTTGTCTGCTTTGTTGCCAAAAAGGCGACGGCCATCAAAGGGCATGTCCATCAAGGTGTTCTGGACATCCCCTGAAAAGCCAGTGGACCTCATCCAGGCGTAGCGTTGAAGCGATACCGACGTTGAATTGGTCCTGCTCAGAGAGTCGGCGGTGTCCAGCCCACAACGGATCGTAAACTTAGCTGCATCTCTCCCGGCGATGACAGCCTGAGAGAGCACTGTCCGGGCCTCTTCCAGACACTGAGGCAGCACTTGCGCCACCGTATCCCACAATGAGTGCGAAAAACAGCCCAAGACACATGCGGTGTTTACAGACCTCAGTCCTAAGCTGGCGGAAGAGAACATTTTCTTGCCAAGATGGCCCAGCTTCTTGGATTCCCTTTCCAGTCAAGCGGTAGGGAAGTCGCTTTTGGAGGTGGAGGCTTGGACCACCAAGCTCTCCGGGGTGGAGTGTTGGGAAAGGAAAGTGGGGTCGCCCAGAGGTGGGCGGTAGCATCAGGCGATCATCCTGTCCACGGGAGCTCCCGTGTTGGGCCTGAACCATGTGCCCAAAAGGACATCAGTGAGGGCCTCATTAAACGGGAGCAGGGGCTCCGAAGAGCTTGCCGTCGGTTAAAGCACATCAGTCAGGAGGTTAGTCCTGACCACCACCGTAGGAAGCTCGAGTTGAGAGCTTTGGCCGCCCTACGCAACACCACAGCGTATGACGCTCCCTTCTCTGTAGCCACGGTAAAAGGAGACAACATGCCAAGGTCGGGTGAAGTGTCAAGACCACTGGCATCTCCCAGTTCCTCTCTCTATTTCTGCTCATGCTCCAGCTGGTCAGTTAAAGGGTCACCTGACCACTCCCAGTTCTCCTCATCTTCCTCTGGGTGCCACTGTGGTTGGAAAGAGGCCCCAGGAGTGAACAAGGGCATGAAAGCCTGATCTGGCGTCGAGCGACGCCTGCCCGGCTCCGTGTCCATGTCAGGAAGGAGGCTGGGATCGATGCCGGCCGGGTGGACGACCAGCATCGGGCACAGTAGTGGTGCTGTCGGAAGCGGCGCCGGCGGAGGTGTAATAAGGTAAACCGGCGCCGATCCGGATCCAGGCCTGGATCCAAGGGGGGCCTGCGGCGCCGAGGCTGGAGCCACCAGCAGCGAAAACCTAGGCCCCCCCAACTGAGTCCGCGGGGCCCGAAGGCGCACCGGCGGGTCGGTCTGCCCAAAGATGGCATACATCACCTCATAGAAAGTATGAAGTTGGGTGGGTGTCATTCCGGGTCCCAGAAAGGGAGGGAAGCTCATAGTCGACACTTCAGGCTCCACACGCGGAGCCACGGCGGTGGCACCACCCGCACGCCTCGTCGGATTGACTGACCGACGAGGAGAAGTCGAAGAGCAACGATGTTTCTTTGACATTCTTCTTATGCTTTGACTTACCCGACCCCGAGTGCGAAGACTTCGATGACTTCGAGCCAGAATGGCTCCGTAACCAGTCCCTCAACCTCCCTCTCGACCGGGACCTTGAACGGCGCGGAGCCGACTGCCGGGGTTCAAGCAGCTTTTGGAACCGCTCCCGCAAAGCCTTCGGCGTCAACAACTGACAGTCGGAGCACGACTTGGGGTCGTGGTCGCACTCCAGGCAAAAAAGACCCACGCCTTGAAACAGGGCATCCCTCGTGCACCTTTCGGAGTCGAAGACTCGAGAAAAGAAGTTGACAAAAGTCAAGAAAAAGTTAGTCAAAAAATGACTGACGTACAGCTCTTACCGGATCTGCGCTGGCTGGCACAGAAAATGAAAGAATGAAATTACATTAAATTAAATTAAATGAGGTGTTTATAAAGCACTAACTGCCACTCTGAAAGGAGCATCCTGGTGCTGGATTGGATGTGAGAAGGGGCTCAGGTGAACTTAGATGAGAGAGAGACAGAATTCATCTGTGGCTCCGAAAATCCAAGTTTTCAATGCTTTCCTATATTGAGTTTCAGTTTTTAACTCTCTCAGATGCATTGGCAATTGGTTCAAAGCTTTGGTACCCAGGACGGCCAATGTTTTCCCACCCTTTGATTTCTGGGGGGGTTCGAGGAGGTTGGCTGATGAGGACCTGAGGGTTCTGGTTGTAATGTAGGGGGTGAACCTTTTTGAGAGGTACTTTGGTCCTTGTTTAAGTGAAACTCTAAAGGTGATTAACAGAATTTTAAAGAGTATTCTTTTATGCAGAGGAATCAGAGTGCGAGGGGGGCGATCAAGTAGCTGCCGCGATGTCATCCCAGCGACCACAACGCCCACGATAGACGCGGAGCCGACCGACGCCACTTTCCGACGCCCAGAGGTACTGCTGATGAAAAACTTTCCAGATCCAGTCTGACGCCTGGGGGTAATTCTAAGGTAAGAAATCTATAACTAACGTGTTTCTTTCAGATATGCCTTTCATGGTCTTGTTGAACCTGTCAACAAGAAAATTTGTGGGTGGGGAACTTATAGGTACAAACTTCATTTCTGGATACCCAAAACACATGTGCGCAGAATATGGAGTTACTTATGTCTGACACCACCTCCTTAGGAAAACCCATCCTGGTAAAAACAGCAATGAGTGCTCTAGCCACTGCAGGAATTGGTACGGAATTGCTTCAGGGTACCTAAGTGCATGATCCACTACAACCAGTATAAATCTGTTCCCTGATGCAGTTGGAGGGTCAAGGGGACTAACAATATCAATCGTTACCCTTTCAAAAGCAGCCCTAACCACTGGAAGTGGAATAAAGGGGCCTTTGGGTGGCCACCTGTCTTACAACTGGCTTGTCAGGTGACAAAGGAGTTATAAAAGTCCTTCACCTTCAGGGTGATCCATGGCCCGTAGAAGTGTTTGACTAACCTACTTAAATTTTTGGCCTCTTCACTTAGAGAGGTGGGACATTATTCTAGGATTCAACGTTTCTTTTTCACCATGGGCTCTGCATTGTGCTCTTGTTTTTACACACCCCCATTCAGGTATACACAGCACAGCTGCATGGGATTTTCTTTCTACCTCAACCCATGCTGAAAACGCCAGATCATTGCCGAGCAGACATTCCACAGGAATAGTAAAGGATACCACCATCTCCTTTTGGCCAGTAACCACTCCCCACTCTAGGGATACTATTGTCATGGGATGCACCTTAGCCTGATTATCAGCAATGAGGACTGTAAATCTCTCGCCAGTCAGGTATTGTCCTGGGAATATCAGTTTATCAGTCACCCCATAGTGGCATTTGCATGTGTATCCCTCAGTGCTTCAACTCTGATCCCATTTAAATGCGGCTGTGTTCTGTACATCTACAGATTACTGAGCCAGACAGCCAGGGCAGCTATATCCCTACCCCCCCCCCCCCCCCCCAAGACTAAAGTTGTTTCCGTGAGCACTCTGACAGGGTCTGGGCTTACCTGGGCTTACCTTGGATCCCATTTGGAGACTTAATACTGCATTTACTGCAGGTGCACTAGAGGAATTCTATTTGTTGGGACAGCAAAGGAATCCAGTATGGTGCCAATTGGCCTTACAATCAAGTAAGTAAGTAAGTAAATCTTTATTCGGTTATAAAAACAATAATAACCATTAAAGTACATAAAAAAATATATATATATCATACACAATATACACTTTATAAAAAGACTGATTGTATTGATTAAAAATTGATTAAATCTAGATTTACTCTATGTTTAAAAATACATTTTAAAAACGTGCTGACACTTTTAGTAATCAATGGGTTGTTCAGAAATTGCAAATACAACATGGCAATGCGACACCTTCTAAAACCCAGTGTTCTCAGCAAAGGGATTAGCCATAATTTACGGTGTATAGAGTAAAATTTACAGAACAATATCGTGTGCATTGTTGATTGTTCCGATAAATCATCACACGGACAAGCCATTAGGCCCTCTTTCCAGTTATAGTTTTTTGGAAAGGCAACAAGTCTATGGAAAACATTCAATCTGAATCGTGTCAATAGAAAGCGTTCAAATTGTGAATCAACATAAGTCAAATACGGTTCCATTTCAAGTGTGGTCATGACTGTCAAGGAGTGCTGAGTGGATATTTTATTTATCTCCTTGCCCATCCTTAGTTCTTCCAAGTGGCTGAGGGCCCTTATTTTTAAATCTTTCTTGGAAATCTCAGCAATTTTTGGGGGATTAATATAATATTTATTAAGGCCCAAATCAGTAAGGAAGTTTTTTACATAAAGCAGCCATTCTATTTTTCCCGCATGTTCCAGGGACATGCAATCCGCAACAATCTCTTTTGTAAATAGATTCTTTGTTGAGGTCCAAATACGGCGCCATAACAAAAGAGGTTGAATTTTGGCCAGGTCTTCAATATGGGAAAGGCCAAGTTCTGCATGACAGGCAAAAGTGGAAGCCCGCTTGGGGGCCATCAGGAGAAATCTCGTAAATGTATTCTCTGCTATCTGCAGGGCATTGGTGTTTTTATTTCCCCACAGACCCGCCCCGTAAAGTGCGATGGAAAGACACTTTGCTTTATAAATGCGGAGGATCTCTACCGGTGGCCGCTTTCCTAGCTTCTGGGAAAATTTTATCAAGGCAATAATAGCTCGCAAAAGTTGATGTTTGCGGGCTTCAATGGCCGCTTTCCAGTTAAGTTTGTCGTCTGTCATCACCCCTAAGTATGGGTATTGGGAGGTCGAATCTACTTTCTCTTCGTCAAGGTAAATGGGCTTTTCCTTTTTTTTCCCCTTTCCTGCCACCATCACATACGTTTTTCTTATATTTATTTTGAGGTCCAAGGTACCCATGAATTTTGAGTATCTATCTAAAGCTTTCTGCAGCTCTCGCGGAGTACGTGCCAGTCTTACTGCGTCATCCGCGTAGAGGAGGGCCGGGACGGGGCGATTTTTTACTCGTGGAAGGTCCTGGGCCCCTCTCAACATTTCGACCTCAAGATCGTTAGTATAGAGGGAGAAAAGAAAGGGGGCCAGTACACAGCCCTGCCTCACGCCCCTCTCCACATTAAAGAGTTCAGATAGCTCACCCTGCGTTCCAAAACGGACCCTTGATGAGGCGTTGGAATATAGAGCCCTAAGAAGATGTACGAGGGGGATATCTATGCCCATATTAGAGAGCACTGACCACAGTTTCGAGTGGGAAACGCAATCGAAGGCTGCGGAAAGATCGACATAGACCATATATAACTTTCCTTGCTTTGCTGATGCATATTTACCCATCAATAAAGCTAGGTTCAGGGCCTGTTCTGTTGTTCCAAATCCCTCTCGAAAACCGAACTGAATGTCAGATAGTACGTTGTGGTCATCTGCCCACTCCTGTAGGCGCTGAAGGACCACTCTGCCTAGAGCTTTGCCAAGTGAGTCCAATAATGAGATAGGCCTATAACAGGTCACATCTTCCCTGTTTCCTTTTTTAAAAATAGGGACCATGATTGATTGGGACCAAGTTTTAATGAGACCACACTTCATTGTTGCATCGAACACTTTTTTTAGGATTGGAGCCCACAGATCTAAGTTGGACTTAAAAAAGTCCACTGGCACACCGTCTGGGCCGGGGGCTTTTCCGCTTTTACTCTATTTTACCGCGTTTATGACTTCGTTTAACTCAAAATTTAAAAGGATCGGGAATACACTTTCATGTGAGATCTGTTTATTTTCTTCGAGTGGATCTTCCCCTACTACTTTACCAAATACTTTAGAAAAGTGGTTTGCCCATATTGGGCCCCCGATCACTACATCAACTTTCGGCAGATCGCTAGTGTCTGTCAAAAAGGGAGTCCTTACTACCTTCCAGAATTGTTCACTATTCCAGTTCCGGGAACTCTCATATAGTTGGTCCCAGAGCGCTTTTTTCAAATGTTTTTTCCTAGTTTTATATGCTAGACAATAGCACCTCCTTAAACCACGTATTTCCTCTTGATCTCGTAGAGGTTTTGTCAGCGCTTTTTTTAAAGATTTATGCGCCAAGGTGCATTCATGATCGAACCATCTTTTTTTCCTGGGCTTATTCACTTTTATATTACGGGTTAGAAAATCCTTTACTTTCTCCATGATTAAACTAAAATTTAGTAGAATCTCTTCTTCGCTGGTATCGTTCTCAAGACACTTCACTATTGCTGGATATGTCTCACGAACCACTTTGTTTGTCATGGCCACTGGATCAATCATTCCCCATCCTATGGCATAGCCATTTGTTCTTGCAAGATAGATATTATTCTGAGCAAGTGTTGTCATCATTGGATGTGAATTATATTGCCCCTGGTCAATGACCAAGTCAAATGCCAGTGCAGTATGATCACTTAAGGTATTTACTAACAGCCTAAAACTCTTAGCCTTACTTTCAAGTATTGCTGAGACCAGTATATAGTCTATTGTTGTTTCCCATCCCCTACCCAGATAGGTGGGCTGTACTTTGCCAGATACAATGTCAGTTTCATTTAAAATTACAAGTCCTAGTTCTGATAGCATTTCATTTAGGAAATCCCCCACTTTAGAGTGAGAGAAGTGGGACGTGTGTTTGTCTATTTCTTCTGCCATGCCACAGATGTTACTGTTTTTTGCCTCACAGGGATGGTGATTAAAATCGCCACCCCAAACAATGCATGGTACGTCGGCTCCTTGCATTTTTTTTGTCTGGATAGAAAGTTTATTTCGAAGAGGCCCAAGTAAATTTAATCTCTCGCTTTCCGGGACATTGTCGTATGTATTCACTAAAATTATTGTCCCATTCTTCGGAAGTGAGAGTTTCAATATCTGGTAGTTGGAATGTAGGCTGAGCGATATTATTTTTAGCCCAATTATAGTATTTTTTATATATATCGTTAAACCCCCCTTTGCCCTACCATGAATGCCTGCCACTGCCGCTATAAAATGGGTTTTATAACCTAATAAATGCTCTTCATTTATGGACCATGTCTCCTGCAAACAGACAATGTGGTAATCTTGTATAAAATCCAGTAAACTCCCATTCCTTATTTTAGTTCGCAGTCCTGCGATGTTCCAGGACATCATTTTTATTATGTTATCGTCCTTTCTAGGAACTAAACATTTATTTGTGCAGGCTGCCTCTACTTTTGAGACATTCTCAGGGTTTTTTTTTGATTCATCAGCCAGGTACTTAGATCGATTGCTACAAATTCTCCCACGAGTGGTAATATCGTGTCCTATATGCACTGTTTGGATGGGTGCTGGGGAGGAATTACTGTTTACCATTTCTTGTATTTCTACAATTTCTCTTTGGAGAATAGTGTCATTTTCAGTAGATTGACTTGGCATGTTCGGTCTTTGGACTCGTGCCTGCTCGGCATTAAGTCAATCTACATTCTCCAAACCACCCAGAACTGAGAAGCGATTAAAAGTGGGTATATTAAACCTCTGATGTTGGTTTACATAATCGCTCTGATAGAGTGGTTTTAATCGCTGGAGTGGGTATTGTTTATTATTCGAGCTTCTCCAGAACTGGGGGTTAGACAAATGATTATAAGCGTTTTGATGGGCAAATTGATGGTCTGCCTCCATCCAGTCTTGGAGAGAATTAGTTGCAGGATGAGGTCTAGGATGGGAGATCAGTTCTCGTGGATAAAAATAATTGATATAATGTGTGGAAATAACGTCTCCTCCTCTAGGTTCGTACCAGTCGCCGATACATCTAACGGCTCTGTGATCCCTAAAGTTTACAATTATCACGTCCCCCTTCCTTTCTTTTGGTCTTGTACCCACCCAGCTCGTTCTTCTCACCATTAAAATTTCCCCATTTATATGGGCAGGGAGAGGTCGATTTTGATTAAGCCAATAGATGGTTTTATTTTTTAACGCGTAATAGTCCTCCCTAGAACCATCTGATAATTCGGGGACCCCAGTCATGATAATCGTGTATGGGGCTGATTCTGGGGGTAGATCCACTCTTCTAGATAGTGCAATGGGTTGTTGAAGGGGGGGCTGTTCTTCATTTCCATTATCCAATGTGTGTGTTAATGAGGTACTACTTTTTCCCTTAAGGACATTTGTATTTTTGTTTTTATTATCTTCAACATTTCCTGTCGTTTCTAGTATGGAACTACTATCCATCCTTATCTCCCTATCATTTTCTGTGTTGTTCTTTGGGCACTTGGTTTTACTTGTGGACACAGTTTTTTCTAGTGCTTTTCCAACAGATTTTTTGCCCATCGGGGTAAATGTTTTCCTGAAGTGCTACTAGTTGATGGTTGTTCTAATAGAATGGGGGGAGAGGTGGAAGCGGTGGTTTTAGTCTGGATTTTTAGATAATCAGTTAGGGTCAGGTTATTCCCTTTTATTTGTTTACCCAGATCGTCCAAATGTAGGGTGATCAATCTAGTCCTTTCAAAAAGGGGGAGTAAGAGGGACTTAACCATTGTCTCTATTTTCGTGAGTAATTCGGCCAAAGGGTCCTCGTCAGTGGCTGGCCCTATTGTATTAATACTTGTGAGGGGATTTTTTATCGTCGTTGGGTCAGTAAGGATCGAGGGTTGTACTTTGGATTTGGTCTTCTGTTTTTTCGCAACCAATGGTGTCGCAGAGGCACCTTGCCTCTTTCTTAAAATGTGTTTAATCTCGAGAGGCCCTATTGACGGTGCGGGGGAAATTGCTAGGTTCGGGGAATCTGACAGTCCTGATATAGATGAGCCAATTGTGTGGTCAGCAATACTAGCCGTAACTGAGGTATTTGTCTGTAAAATTATTTCGTCATTCTCAGGGATAGAGCCTACACCCTCACTAATTGTCTCCGGGGAGAGTACTTTTCCAATTTGGCCAAGTGAAGAGCGTTTGCCCGTTAACAAATCAAGGGATAGGCGTTTCTCCGTATCCGCAATTTCCTTTTCCAGAACTGAAGTAACACATTTAAAAAACTGATCTATTGTGCCAGAGACAGGACCATTAAAAGTATTAACGGTTAAAGTGCGTGATTTGCCAGCGTCTAGTGGCATATTTGCGGACTATGGACAAATACCAAAGGGACTCAAGAAAAAAAAAAAGAATAAGTTCGAATTATCAGCAATACAAGGTCCAGAGAATCAGAATAATTGTGGCAATATTGTCACATAAGTCTTACCGGGCCGTAGGAGTTAGGGGAGTGGCCTGTCCCGTCCTCGAACGGCCTCAAACGGCCCGCCCTTTGCCCGGGCTTAGCCCCGGGCGCTCCCGCACGCTTCCGCGCAGCGGGAAACTGTGTTCGTAGAAATAGGGAGGTGCTTGAGCAAGGGGGCGTGGCGGCCAGGGAGAGCAGCCCAGGTGTTGATGATTGGGGTTGCAGGGACTCCTGGGCAATGGAGTCCCCGCTGCTCGCAGCCCCGGTCCAGGTAGGTTTTTCCCCCAGATGGTAGGCAGCCCCGTCCAGCAAGCTCCCGCGCTGTGTTGGCGCGCTGCGGGACCCGCGCAGCGGGTCCGGCGAGTTGCTGACGGCAAGAACAGGGACAGCAAGATTGTGCAAGGCAGTCCAGCGTCGATCCTAAGGTCTGTAGATTGTCCCGCTGTTAGGAGAAAACTGATCCTCTTTTACTCTCGTGAGCAAGGGGGCGTGGCGGCCAGGGAGAGCAGCCCAGGTGTTGATGATTGGGGTTGCAGGGACTCCTGGGCAATGGAGTCCCCGCTGCTCGCAGCCCCGGTCCAGGTAGGTTTTTCCCCCAGATGGTAGGCAGCCCCGTCCAGCAAGCTCCCGCGCTGTGTTGGCGCGCTGCGGGACCCGCGCAGCGGGTCCGGCGAGTTGCTGACGGCAAGAACAGGGACAGCAAGATTGTGCAAGGCAGTCCAGCGTCGATCCTAAGGTCTGTAGATTGTCCCGCTGTTAGGAGAAAACTGATCCTCTTTTACTCTCGTGAGCAAGGGGGCGTGGCGGCCAGGGAGAGCAGCCCAGGTGTTGATGATTGGGGTTGCAGGGACTCCTGGGCAATGGAGTCCCCGCTGCTCGCAGCCCCGGTAGGTTTTTCCCCCAGATGGTAGGCAGCCCCGTCCGGCAAGCTCCCGCGCTGTGTTGGCGCGCTGTGGGACCCGCGCAGCGGGTCCGGCGAGTTGCTGACGGCAAGAACAGGGACAGCAAGATTGTGCAAGGCAGTCCAGCGTCGATCCTAAGGTCTGTAGATTGTCCCGCTGTTAGGAGAAAACTGATCCTCTTTTACTCTCGTGAGCAAGGGGGCGTGGCGGCCAGGGAGAGCAGCCCAGGTGTTGATGATTGGGGTTGCAGGGACTCCTGGGCAATGGAGTCCCCGCTGCTCGCAGCCCCGGTCCAGGTAGGTTTTTCCCCCAGATGGTAGGCAGCCCCGTCCAGCAAGCTCCCGCGCTGTGTTGGCGCGCTGCGGGACCCGCGCAGCGGGTCCGGTGAGTTGCTGACGGCAAGAACAGGGACAGCAAGATTGTGCAAGGCAGTCCAGCGTCGATCCTAAGGTCTGTAGATTGACAATCAAAGTACCCACCCTTAGACTGTGTATTGTTTCAAGCCCACCCTCCTGAACAGGTTTTTGGAGACCTTTTTTAAGACACTCTGTTTTTATCCTTTGACTGATCACCATCTTTACCATCTTTACCTTGGGGGGCCTTAGCAACCCCTTTCCTTTGGTCACCCTCGTCTTGACCCAGATTTCTGCCATCTTCCCCAATTCTTGAGGAGAAAGTAGACCTAGGTTTATCAGGTACTGATGTAAATTCTCAGGAATACAATCACTCAGCAGATGCTCTTTCATAATTACATTATTTTTAAGTTCAAGAAAAGGTTTATTGGAAAGATTATTATGATCATAAAAACAATACTTCATATACGCAGTTATTTGTTAATACATAAATACATGAAGGTGTAATAAAGAACAATAACGATATATAATATCCATTAAAATAGTAAAAGGATAATATAGAAGATGATATGAATACAAGCAAAGGTTCACAGAAATCGTAAATAACAGTACATGTCAAAAATAAACAATTAAAATTAAAAAAATATATATTTATAGATATATATTATAGAAAATGATAAAATAAACATAATTATAAATAAACAATAGGAGGTCAAGGAGGCTTGGTCACTTCTTGTTGTGAGGGAGCAGGTAAAGGAGTTTTCTTCACGATATCGTCTAGAAATTGTGTGAGTGGGTCCCAAAGGTGAGAACGTAGCAAGAGAGATAGGATGAACGAGTGCTGTATCAAGGCGATGATTGTGGCATACAGCATACCACCAAGCTAAATAGGACAATTTAGAGGAATCTTTCCAGTTTTTTGATATTTACTGAAAAGCTACAGCTATTAACAAATCAATAAGTGGTAACTGGGATTGACTTGTTTTCCGGTCCGGTGTTAAACTACCTAGGAAAATGTTTGTAGGGGAGAGTGGAATTGTGGTATGAAAGATAGTGTTGATTTGGTGCCAAACCTGTTTCCAAAATATAAAAACATGTGGACATGTGAAAAGCATATGATGGAGATCAGCGTGAACCTGGGAACATGTCCAGCAAGTGTTGAGATCTGTGTTGTGTATTTTATGTAGGTATGTGGGAGTAAGAAACAATCAGTTGTAAATAAAGAAGAGTGTTTGTGTTGTGCTGGCCGCTCTGGATGATTTCCTAAGTTTCGTCCAAATTCTGTTCCAAAAAGAGATAGGCCAATTTGTTCCCAGATCGGATTCCCACGAGAGTTCCACTTTGGTTTTGTCTCGGATCTCAGGAGGTACCATTAAACGGGAATAAATGGCGGACGCTTTGGGGTTTATGTGCAAAAGGTTATGCCATGGGAAAAGGGGGTGGGAGGGTGAGAAAGGTGAAGATTTGAGTTTAGCATAAGTATCAAGTATTGCTTTCTGCAAGGTCACAAATGTAGGTTTAAAGGAAGAAGGCAAATGATAAAGAGTTTGTAATTGCGTAAATTGAATGGGTGCGCCCTGATCTAAAAATTGATGAACCCAGAGTAGACCTTTATTTCTCCAAGCCTTCCAAAATATAGGTTTCCTATTGAGAAGGATTTGTTTATTGTGCCAAATTGTGGAATTGAGAAAAGTGTCTAAATTATGTACTACTAAGTGGGGTGCAGTGGATAGTAGTTTACAGGATTGCTTAATTATGGGAGTAGAGAGCTTTTGTGGTTTGCGAGTAAAGGAGAGATATTCCTGAAATGAAAAGGGAACTAAAAACGAGGTCTCAAGATCCACCCAGAGAGGTTTATCTTCAGATTGATTAGTGATCCAATTTGATAGTTGTCGTAACTGAAAGGCTTTGTAATAATTGGAGAAATGGGGGAAATTGACACCGCCTTCAGATTTTGGTCTTGTTAATTTCTGTAACACCATTCTTGGTTTTTTAGCATTCCATAAAAAAGAAGTCAAAATAGAATTAAACTTTTGAAAGAATTTAGATGGAATGGAAAGTGGAATGTTAGAAAGGATATACAAAACTATCGGAGTCAACATCATTTTGATTGTGTCCAGATGACCCCACCAAGAAAGATGAAGAGGATGCCATCTTGCGACCAAAGTTTTAAGTTTGGCAGAACATTTGTCTATGTTTAAAGAGATAGATGTCTTTATAGAGGGAGAGAACCAGATACCAAGATATTTTATATGTTTAGTAAAGTTGGAGATCTTAAAATCATCCTTAAAGGTGTATTTGGTTAAGGGTAATATCTCACATTTTCCTCTATTCAGTTTATAGCCAGATACCAATCCATAGGCCTCCACCTCTCCCATGAAAGCTGTAAGTGAAGATTGTGGTTTGGAGAGAAAAACTCAAATATCGTCAGCATATGCTGCCAGCTTAATTTGTTGAGGATCCGAGACAAAACCTGTGATTGAGTTATTCTGGCGTATTCTTGAGAGAAAGGGTTCTAAGGCCAAATTGAAAAGAAAAGGGGACAAGGGGCATCCTCGTTTAAGATTAAAGTAGGGGGAGATGAGGCCATTGGTAGATATGGCGGCCTTGGGCTCAGAGTAAAGTAGGGCTATTAAAGAAATGATTTTCAGTCCAAACCCAAACCACTTGAGAGCGTGGAAGATAAAAGGCCAGTAAACCCTATCAAAGGCCTTTTCTGCATCTAACGCAATTGCCGCCAAGGAGTCCGGATAATGTGATGATTTAGATAAAATGTCAAAGAATAAGCGTGTATTGTCAGTGATGTTGCGACCTTTGACAAGACTTGATTGTTCTTTTCCAAGCAGCATGGGGAGATATGGTTCTAATCTTAGGGCTAGAACTTTCGAGAAAATGTTATAATCTACGTTAACTAAGGATATAGGTCTATAATTCTTACAGTAACGTAAATCCTTATCAGCCTTTGGTATTAGACAGATCAAGGCTTCGGAAAAAGAGCCAGTGGAATTACGGGAAGAGATAAAGGAAGAAAGAAGAGTGTGTAAGTGTGGGAGTCATAGATGAACTAAATGTAAATAAAATTCCACTGTGAAGCCGTCTGGGCCTGGGGCCTTGTCTTTTTTAAGAGTTTTTAAAGCATTTAACAATTCTGTTTGTGTAAGTTCAGCTTCCAAAGAGGCTAAATCTTATTGGGGATTAATATGTTTTTGAATCGTGGAGAAATATTGGGATATGTCTGTATCTGAGGGTGGGTTTTCTGGTGTGTAAAGGGATTGATAGAAATGTACAAATTCTTGGAGTATTTCAGTGTCTTTGAATATCGGTGCTTGGCTATCATCTATAATGGAATCAATATGAAGTTTCTGTTGTTTAATCTTGAGAAAGTTGGCTAGAAGTTTGCCCGATTTATTTTGGCCACCATCATACTTTGCTGAGGATTTCAGTAAGTATAGGGAGGCCTGTTCGGTAGTGGACTTGTTAAAAGCGATTTTTGCAGTGATGAGATCTTTAAGGGAGTCTTTCGACTTGGAGGTGTGGAAGGAGTGCTCAAGTTTTTTAATCTTAGCAAGAAGTGTGTTATGTAATATGCAGGAAACTTTACGTTTATTTGACACAAATCTAATGATGAAATCCCGAGCGGTGGCCTTAAAGGCGTCCCACACTGTATGAAAGGAGACATCATTCGTTAAATTAATGTGAAAAAACTCTTGAGCGAAAGAGGTAAAAGATGAATTGAAATTAGGGTCAAGGAGTAAGGAATTATTGAAACGCCATTTTTTTGGCAATGTGGATTGATTTAAAATGTCTAATTGAATTGAAACAGGTGCATGATCCGAAATGAGTATAGGGCCTATGTCAGCAGAACGTAAGGATTGGGAAATGTTGCGTGAAATAAAAATATGGTCTAGCCGAGATTGTGTTTGATGTGGAGAGGAAAAAAAGGAGTATTCTCTTGTGGATGGGTTGCAGAGGCGCCATGAGTCTAATAAGTTTCTTTGTTGAATAGTTGTTGTGAAAACTTTGTGTGGCGTGTTTGGGATAAAGGGGGATTTAGAATTTCTATCAATAAACGGGTCCATCACTTGGTTGCAGTCTCCTGCAAGAATAAAGTTTTCTGATGGGTACTTGACCAATAATTGAGATATACGAGACCAAAACGTGGCATCACCGCTAGTAGGGGCATAAATGTTAAGCAAAGACAGAGGGGTCTTCCCCAGCAGGAGGTTAGTGAGAATCCACCTACCCTCTGTGTCGGATTCTTGAGATACAAGCTTGGCATTCAGTGTTTTGTGACAACGAGTTATAACCCCATTCCTTTTGCCATCTCCTGGTGAGAAAAAGATTTCACCAACCCAATTTCTTTTGAGTTTTAGTGATTCGCCTTCGGTAAGATGTGATTCTTGCAGTAACGCAATATTAACATCTAATTTGGAAAGGTGAGATAAGACTCTGTCGCTTAATGGGGGAGTTCAAGCCCCTGACGTTCCATGTGACAATTTTCAAAAACATTTGTGATATGAAAGTAATAAAAACATAAGTGAACCAATAAAATCTCGCAAATGTGAACAATAGTACATGTGAAAAATTCAGCAATAGGAACTAAAAAAAACATTGAAGTAAACCTTATATTAGGTACGAAGATATTAAAAGTTAAAACCAATTGAGAGAAGCTGAAAAGGTGGGAAAGATGGAGAAAAGGAAGAAGCAAGATTGGAAAAAATAGGCAAATGATAGAAACGTGTATGATAAGAAAGAAGAGGGAAAAAAGGAGAAAGGGTGAGAGCTGTAAAGAAGAATATAAGAAAAAGGATCATATCCACAAAGAAGTCAAAATAATGGAAGGATGGGGGGCGGAGACCACATGGAATGATGATGTACCCAGACTCCATGAGGTAAGGCGGGGAAGACTTCGGGATGTAAACAACATTCAAAACTAAAAGGTCAAGCACATGAGGTTAGGTCCTGTGTAAAAAGAAACAAAAAAAAGTTAATACAAACAGGATGGAATATGTCACGACACATTATGAGGCCGTAATGTGAAATGGAAGAAGATAATGAGAACAAACAGACCCTTATACCATGACAAAATCCATTCTAGAATTCTGTAAGTAAAACATACTGAAAAGCTAAACCCTATTCCAATAAATAACAGAAGAAGAGCTATTTAGAGATTCATGAGATCAAACAAACCATTATACCATGGCAAAAGGTATACTAAACTTGTATAGTTAAAACAGCAAACTGAGGATTTAATCCCTATTCAAATATATTCCAGACGAAAAACTATTTAAAGCGAGTGCTGGAAATGTCCATCTTTTCTGGGCATTGGGCATTGTGCATTGAGGAAACTCTTCAGCTTTGTTGGGTCCTCATAAGTCGTGGTGTTATTGTTGAGAGTGACTTTAAACAAGCAAGGATGAAGCAATCCGAAACGAGCTCCAATTGAACGCAACGCTGGACGCATATTGAGGAATTCTTTGCGTCTATCTGATGTGGATTTGGCGTAGTCTTGCGAGAAGAACAGTTGATGACCTGAAAATGAAATACGCTTCAGGAGCCTAACTGCGGAAAGCACTTTGAGGAGGTCCGTATACTCAAGGAAATACATATAACTCCTCTTGGTCTTTTCGTGCTTGAGGGTGTTGAATGCAGTGGGCCCAGTCTATGAGCATGTTGTATATTGAGAGTAGTGCCCTCCGGTAGATTTAGTACTGTCGGT
Organism: Triturus cristatus; assembly: GCF_964204655.1. NCBI lineage: Eukaryota > Metazoa > Chordata > Amphibia > Caudata > Salamandridae > Triturus > Triturus cristatus. Next base: position 1,033,984,489 of record NC_140594.1, on the reverse strand, counting down.
AGAAATTTTTGAAAGGAGATGGGATCCGATCCCTCCACGCCTTACTATAATCCATAAATGCGAAGGTTGTTGCGTCTGTTTCTATTTTCAAGGCTTTCAACCTGTTTTTGCAAGGATATAATCTGGGAATGAAAGATGTCTACTTTGTTGTAACATGCACTGAGAGTTTCAACATTATGTTCAACCTTGGTGACTCTTTCTTCCAATTTTTCCCATCCAACAGTTAAGATTTGTATTTTAGAATTTGTCTCTTCAACAAATGGCCGCAGAGCTCGCATTTCCTCCAGAAGGAGATCCATGGAGACAGACGAAGAAGGTTTGGGTGGAGAGGGTGAATTTTGTTTAAGGCGTTTAGTTGTTATTTTAGTAAGAGAAGAGGAGCCATTAGTCGTATTCGAAGAAGCAGCTGTTTTGGGCGTCGATGTTTGGGAGTCCTCCATTTTAATGAAGTTCACACGTGACATTGAATGGACAATAAATCTACGATGTGAAGATATTTGCGATGAAGATACTTTTTTTTAACCTACCCATGCAATGGGGAGAGTTAAAACCTATACAGAAAAGGTAATGTAAAACTGCAAGGTATAACTGACGTGCGCAATTCCACCTAATAATAGTGGGCAAGGCACACTGTAACAGAATTTGCGTGCATTTGGCGCATGACAGAATATCAAAATATACATATACCAATAAGAATGAAGTGAAATATAAAAGTGATATCTGTATGCTTAAATGGAATAGAATATATGTATGAAATGTAAGTCACCACAATACATTACAAGAGTGTGTCTATGCCCAAGCAAACCATACCACATGCTTAGCTTAATACCATATCCAATAAAGCCACTTTAAATAAAGAATCTCGTGGTACACTCATATAACATTGTAGGTTCTGAGAGAAACACAGCTAAGAAATGCAGATATTTGCACATACACATATTAGCAACACAGGAACAAGGTTGCTGAAATGCCCATCTAAAGCCTGTTAATACAAGCGCAAGGGAGTAATGTCCAAATTCACTTTTCAATATGACTTCTAGTGTGAAACATCCATAATCAGTGAACCGGGGTCAGTAAATGAATAAAACATTGCTCCTTTCTGAAGAAATTCAGAGTGCGATGGAAATAATCTCCTCAGTGTGCAGACTGCTTTGAAGCCACAGTTCTCATTCAGTTAGTCAGGAAGCCATGTGTTTCACAGAAAGGGCATTGCAAGGCAAAGTGAGGCAATAAATCACTGCAGAATTTAACTTTAGAGTTCTTCTCATGTTAGTTCAATTTGTTAACCTCCAGAAATCTATGCTGCCAGTGAAAATGCAAACTGAAAGGAAACCGGGCTCTCCCAGCGCGCAAGCGGCAGTTAAGCAGCTCTCACAGATACCTCAGCTGTGAGCAGAAAGGTTAATAAAGGGTCAAAGCTTGCCAGAAAGAAGATTAAAATACTTCCATTTAGAGGCTCTTACATTCTGACCATAAATTATGCAGTTTTGCAGACCTTCAAGACTCCAGTGAACCCAGAAAATCCCTCAGAACACCCCGTCACCTCAAGCGAGTCACAGGAATGCCACCATCTTCCTCGGGCTCAAGCCACGCCCCCCCATAATTAAATTATAAAACCCATCATAGTCCTGCACAATGTTACCTTTCAACCAGCCATCCAGTGTTTTCACTGAAAAGTCTACAAAATCTACCCAGGTCGGACTCTCGGTTTTTCGAGTCTCACTCAACCTGACCCTGTATTCCTCAGTCGGGAGTCCAAAGCCCTCAATCAGGCTGTCCTTCATGAGGTCATAGAACTCAACATCTGCCTCATTCAGGTTAATTAGCCTCTCCCAACACTTGCCTGAGAACAGCTCCCAGAGAAGAGAGCCCCAATACTTCTTGTGGAATTGTTTTATTTTACAAGCCCTCTCAAAGGCTGTAAACCACTTGGTGGTATCATCACCCTCTGTATGTTTCAGGACAACCCCTTTGGGGATTTTAAGGTCAAAAGCTTCTTTCTCCCTATGTATAGTTATTCTGCCACCAGAGATGGGTAAAAGGCCCATCTTAGCTCCTTCCACCTCTATAGTCAAGAGTGGTGCCTCTGATTCTATCCTCTTGGGTAGTTTCCGAAGATTTGCATCTTCAATCTCGATGTCTGGGACACTGTCAGTGCTCCCAGGGGTGTTATCTGTAGGACTACTGCTGGAGTCATCAACTTCCTCCACTTCAGGATCATCTTCCCATCACTCAGTAGGGGCTTCTTTCCCTGTCATGGCTAGCATTTTCTGCAAGCAACTGTTGCAGATAGGCTTTTGTGGGGTTAGACCCCATGGCAAGTTTCCATGCTTGGCAGAGGTCCCTAAGTTGGGACAATTTAAGATTCTTATAGAGTGCCAGCTTGAGCTCCTGAATCAAACAGAGTATTAAAGTAATTGGGACCTTTTTAGAAAACGACAAAAAAAGTAAGCTCTTTCTAAAGGGTCTAACTAACTAAAATACTTTTTACCTTTTAAACAGTTTCCCAGTGAGACTTAACACAATGCCCTGACATCTAGGTTTTAAACTTAGAAAACAATTGAAATTGGAAAAAATTATTGTAACTAATGACAATTTCGGATTCCTTAGTGGAATCACTTCTTAACCATGTGGTACAGCAAATGTTTAGTCTTGTATTCCACAGCTGCACCGCCAATGTAGGAAGCTGGCTCTATGCACGATACATCTAATTTTGATATATCATATAGAGAGTCCAAGGTTTCCCTTATGGGTGAACAGGGGCTTGATCTAGCAATCCCAAGGTGCTCTTCTAGGGAGAAGTGTGGTCGAGCAGCCTTAGGCTTACCAGAGGGGAGTGTTAGACATTCACAAATACACACACTAGCCAATAAATAATACGCACGACTCAACAAGGAGATCCACACCAATTTATACAAAAAACCTCTTTACATGTATTTAGGCACCAGAATCAATATGCTATGGTAAGTACTTTTTGCAAGAGGAAATCTTTTATAATTAAAAATTCAACACTTTTCAATTTTCAAAGGCTGCAATGTTACCCTATGGAAGGGAAAACATATGCAGCATACCAGTTCTTTGCATCGACTTACAGGATCAGTCTCCTCTATTAAAGGTGAGTAAGGGGCAAGGTCTGAGGCAGCACCAGCAGATCACCCCCAGCAGCACTAAGGCGGCCAGGTGCAGTGGTGAAAACAGTGTTGGTTGCCCAATGCAATCCAATAGGGATCGATCTGGTAAAAAAAAAAAAGGCTAAAGGGAGGGACTGAGAGATCAGTCCACTGAAACCTATGAGTGACTTTGGCTTTCACGATGTTGTGGGACATGGAGACACCTTTGGTACTCTTCTCCTCAGGCTAGGGCGTTCAGGTGCAGAAGGTCTTTGGGATCCAGGGTTTCTATGTCTGGCAGCACTTGTGGTTGAGGGGGCCTGTACACAGAAGCTACAGGTGGCAGAGAGTTCATGAGCGGTCAACCCACAGTGGACTCTGTCTTTTCAGGGATTTGGACCACGCTGACATCGTTGGCCCACTTCGACACAGACTGCAGGGCTCGGGTACAGTAGTGCTTGGCAGAGTCTGGTTTTGGCGTCTCCAGAGTCATCATGGTTATTGTTTGGGTGTCTGCAGGATGCAGTTCTGCTGTCCCATTGGAGGTCTTGGTTCCTAGGTGAAGTGCCGGCTGGTCTCCCAGGCTTTGAATTGTGGAAGTCAGCAGGCAAGCCAGCAGGGTTGGCACCCGGTCAATTGCTGGATCTTCAGTTCTTGGCGACTCTTGACATCAGTCTTCTTTCAGGTAAGCATGATCTGATTCTCTGGTGCCATGGGCTCCTCTAAATACTGAATTTAGGGGTGTTAGGGGAGTGTAGGGTCATAGCCAATGAGCTACTGGCCTGTGGGGTCACTATGACCACTACCTTTGGGAACTGGTCATAACCCTATCCCAGAATGCCTAAGTTTGCCATCACAAAGATTGCCAACTCTGAAAAGTTGTGTCTACTTCAGGGTAGACCACCTTAGGGATGGTACTAGCCTGGGGGTGGGCACGCCTACCAGACTAGCTCATTTTCCTGTATGTCCAGGTGCCGAAGGGATCTGGACAAGGGTAGCGTCAGCTTCCACTCCTGGTAGGGGAGCCAGACTTGCATTTCAAAGGCGGCAGCTTCTTTAAAGCTCGCTTCTTAGAATGCTAATCAGCAGGTCATCCTGTGGGAGGAGGGTTACGAACACCCTCTTCCCATGCAGGCTGGGTTTCTGTCCTCCTGAGAGCATAGGCCCTCACCATGGGAGGTCAGAAAAATGTCTTGGTGGCAGGCTGGCAGCGATCAGACAGCCAACACACCAGAGGCTGGCAGGTTTTTAGGGACACCTCTAAGGTGTCCTCAATGTGCACGTATTTACAAATCCACAACTAAAATCAGGGTGGGTTTGTGACTATATGAGGTCTGATACCAAACATCCCCATTTTCAGTGAAGCCATAATATAGCTGTGAAACTCGTCTTTGCCAGTGTCCAGCACATGTTTTACCATGGCTTCCCTATTCACATGTACTGGCAGTAATGGAACCGACCAGCACAGGGGCATAGCTGTTCAGATATGTCCTCACATGTAATGTTGGGCACCCTGCCTCAGGACTGTAAGGCCTGCTCTAGAGGTGACTTACAAATATTACATGCAGTGTTAGGGGGCATGGCACACAGGGATGTCTCATGCTGCTTTTTTACTTTTGTCTGCACCAAACCATGCAGCCTGCAATGGTAGTCTTGCGTGAGTTTGGGGAGGGGTCCCTTAGGGTGGCATAGTTTGTGTTGCAGCCCTTGGGGACTCTTTTTAGTACCTCAGGCCCTAGGTATCAGGGGTACCATTTACTAGGGACTTACAGAGTGTCTAAAGGTATTGCGGATTGGGGAAACAATGTACAGTTTTGGGGGAAATTCTGGCATTGGGGACCTGGTTAGCAGGAACCCAGTACACTTCCAGTCGAAATCACATCAACGATCAGGCACTAAGTGAGGGGTGACCATGTCAAAAAGGGGTACTTTCCTACATGTTTGTAATGCCCAAGGAGTGTGGAAAGGAAACGAGAGTCTACTCATAACTGAGCCAGGTTGTCGGATCTACTTTAAAGAAAACCCTTTTGTGCAAATTCATTTCATGTCCTTCTACGATGCCATGAATAAGCTGTTTTTCTGGTGTATACTGCGAAACACACAATGGCAAAGTGCTTTTAATTGTCTTTATCATGTTCAGGAATTTTGGAAATTAACTTTATTATGAAGTAAGCAACTCCTTTTAACTAAGATGTGTACAGAACACAAACATGGAGCACAGTGATATCACGCAACTGCTGACGTTGGGGTAGTTTTGCGCGACTAAACTTATTAACTAGGTCTGGCATGAGGTGCGGAACTAGGGGTGCGCCGCTGCTCCACTTGCCAGAATACAAACATGGCTTTGAATTATTCATTATATGCTGAGAGGTAATCCCAATGATTAGACCCTTCAAAGGGGTTAAAGGAATTTGTAATACAATTATATTATAGTTGAAAAGATTTGTTAATCGTTATTTATACTGTCCCCAAATTATACAATTCCTTGGTGGGTTCCACTGAACCAATGTACCACGTTTAAAAATAACTAAAGGCTGGTGTTGAGACTTTGTGGTGGGTTTTGAGTACTTGCAGGGCCACTGGGCATCTTTAAGTTCTCTTGTCCATCTTTTCTGGGCATTGGGCATTGTGCATTGAGGAAACTCTTCAGCTTTGTTGGGTCCTCATAAGTCGTGGTGTTATTGTTGAGAGTGACTTTAAACAAGCAAGGATGAAGCAATCCGAAACGAGCTCCAATTGAACGCAACGCTGGACGCATATTGAGGAATTCTTTGCGTCTATCTGATGTGGATTTGGCGTAGTCTTGCGAGAAGAACAGTTGATGACCTGAAAATGAAATACGCTTCAGGAGCCTAACTACGGAAAGCACTTTGAGGAGGTCCGTATACTCAAGGAAATACATATAACTCCTCTTGGTCTTTTCGTGCTTGAGGGTGTTGAATGCAGTGGGCCCAGTCTATGAGCATGTTGTATATTGAGAGTAGTGCCCTCCGGTAGATTTAGTACTGTCGGTAGAAATTTTTGAAAGAAGGAGATGGGATCCGATCCCTCCACGCCTTACTATAATCCATAAATGCGAAGGTTGTTGCGTCTGTTTCTATTTTCAAGGCTTCCAACCTGTTTTTGCAAGGATATAATCTGGGAATGAAAGATGTCTACTTTGTTGTAACATGCACTGAGAGTTTCAAGATTATGTTCAACCTTGGTGACTCTTTCTTCCAATTTTTCCCATCCAACAGTTAAGATTTGTATTTTAGAATTTGTCTCTTCAACAAATGGCCGCAGAGCTCGCGTTTTCTCCAGAAGGAGATCCATGGAGACAGACGAAGAAGGTTTGGGTGGAGAGGTTGGATTTTGTTTAAGGCGTTTAGTTGTTATTTTAGTAAGAGAAGAGGAGCCATTAGTCGTATTCGAAGAAGCAGCTGTTTTGGGCGTCGATGTTTGGGAGTCCTCCATTTTAATGAAGTTCACACGTGACATTGAATGGACAATAAATCTACGATGTGAAGATATTTGCGATGAAGATACTTTTTTTAACCTACCCATGCAATGGGGAGAGTTAAAACCTATACAGAAAAGGTCATGTAAAACTGCAAGGTATAACTGACGTGCGCAATTCCACCTAATAATAGTGGGCAAGGCACACTGTAACAGAATTTGCGTGCATTTGGCGCCTGACAGAATATCAAAATATACATATACCAATAAGAATGAAGTGAAATATAAAAGTGATATCTGTATGCTTAAATGGAATAGAATATATGTATGAAATGTAAGTCACCACAATACATTACAAGAGTGTGTCTATGCCCAAGCAAACCATACCACATGCTTAGCTTAATACCATATCCAATAAAGCCACTTTAAATAAAGAATCTCGTGGTACACTCATATAACATTGTAGGTTCTGAGAGAAACACAGCTAAGAAATGCAGATATTTGCACATACACATATTAGCAACACAGGAACAAGGTTGCTGAAATGCCCATCTAAAGCCTGTTAATACAAGCGCAAGGGAGTAATGTCCAAATTCACTTTTCAATATGACTTCTAGTGTGAAACATCCATAATCAGTGAACCGGGGTCAGTAAATGAATAAAACATTGCTCCTTTCTGAAGAAATTCAGAGTGCGATGGAAATAATCTCCTCAGTGTGCAGACTGCTTTGAAGCCACAGTTCTCATTCAGTTAGTCAGGAAGCCATGTGTTTCACAGAAAGGGCATTGCAAGGCAAAGTGAGGCAATAAATCCTTGCAGAATTTAACTTCAGAGTTCTTCTCATGTTAGTTCAATTTGTTAACCTCCAGAAATCTATGCTGCCAGTGAAAATGCAAACTGAAAGGAAACCGGGCTCTCCCAGCACGCAAGCGGCAGTTAAGCAGCTGTCACAGATACCTCAGCTGTGAGCAGAAAGGTTAATAAAGGGTCAAAGCTTGCCAGAAAGAAGATTAAAATACTTCCATTTAGAGGCTCTTACATTCTGACCATAAATTATGCAGTTTTGCAGACCTTCAAGACTCCAGTGAACCCAGAAAATCCCTCAGAAAGCCCCATCACCTCAAGCGAGTCACAGGAATGCCACCATCTTCCTCGGGCTCAAGCCACGCCCCCCATAATTAAATTATAAAACCCATCATAGTCCTGCACAATGTTACCTTTCAACCAGCCATCCAGTGTTTTCACTGAAAAGTCTACAAAATCTACCCAGGTCGGACTCTCGGTTTTTCGAGTCTCACTCAACCTGACCCTGTATTCCTCAGTCGGGAGTCCAAAGCCCTCAATCAGGCTGTCCTTCATGAGGTCATAGAACTCAACATCTGCCTCATTCAGGTTAATTAGCCTTTCCCAACACTTGCCTGAGAACAGCTCCCAGAGAAGAGAGCCCCAATACTTCTTGTGGAATTGTTTTATTTTACAAGCCCTCTCAAAGGCTGTAAACCACTTGGTGGTATCATCACCCTCTGTATGTTTCAGGACAACCCCTTTGGGGATTTTAAGGTCAAAAGCTTCTTTCTCCCTATTTATAGTTTTCCTGCCACCAGAGATGGGTACAAGGCCCATCTTAGCTCCTTCCACCTCTATAGCCAAGAGTGGTGCCTCTGATTCTATCCTCTTGGGTAGTTTCCGAAGATTTGCATCTTCAATCTCGATGTCTGGGACACTGTCAGTGCTCCCAGGGGTGTTATCTGTAGGACTACTGCTGGAGTCATCAACTTCCTCCACTTCAGGATCATCTTCCCATCACTCAGTAGGGGCTTCTTTCCCTGTCATGGCTAGCATTTTCTGCAAGCAACTGTTGCAGATAGGCTTTTGTGGGGTTAGACCCCATGGCAAGTTTCCATGCTTGGCAGAGGTCCCTAAGTTGGGACAATTTAAGATTCTTATAGAGTGCCAGCTTGAGCTCCTGAAACAAACAGAGTATTAAAGTAATTGGGACCTTTTTAGAAAACGACAAAAAAAGTAAGCTCTTTCTAAAGGGTCTAACTAACTAAAATACTTTTTACCTTTTAAACAGTTTCCCAGTGAGACTTAAGACAATGCCCTGACATCTAGGTTTTAAACTTAGAAAACAATTGAAATTGGAAAAAATTATTGTAACTAATGACAATTTCGGATTCCTTAGTGGAATCACTTCTTAACCATGTGGTACAGCAAATGTTTAGTCTTGTATCCCACAGCTGCACCGCCAATGTAGGAAGCTGGCTCTATGCACGATACATCTAATTTTGATATATCATATAGAGAGTCCAGGGTTTCCCTTATGGGTGAACAGGGGCTTGATCTAGCAATCCCAATGTGCTCTTCTAGGGAGAAGTGTGGTCGAGCAGCCTTAGGCTTACCAGAGGGGAGTGTTAGACATTCACAAATACACACACTAGCCAATAAATAATACACACGACTCAACAAGGAGATCCACACCAATTTATACAAAAAACCTCTTTACATGTATTTAGGCACCAGAATCAATATGCTATGGTAAGTACTTTTTGCAAGAGGAAATCTTTTATAATTAAAAATTCAACACTTTTCAATTTTCAAAGGCTGCAATGTTACCCTATGGAAGGGAAAACATATGCAGCATACCAGTTCTTTGCATCGAATTACAGGATCAGTCTCCTCTATTAAAGGTGAGTAAGGGGCAAGGTCTGAGGCAGCACCAGCAGATCACCCCCAGCAGCACTAAGGCGGCCAGGTGCAGTGGTGAAAACAGTGTTGGTTGCCCAATGCAATCCAATAGGGATCGATCTGGTAAAAAAAAAAAAGGCTAAAGGGGAGGGACTGAGAGATCAGTCCACTGAAACCTATGAGTGACTTTGGCTTTCACGATGTTGTGGGACATGGAGACACCTTTGGTACTCTTCTCCTCAGGCTAGGGCGTTCAGGTGCAGAAGGTCTTTGGGATCCAGGGTTTCTATGTCTGGCAGCACTTGTGGTTGAGGGGGCCTGTACACAGAAGCTACAGGTGGCAGAGAGTTCATGAGCGGTCACCCCACAGTGGACTCTGTCTTTTCAGGGATTTGGACCACGCTGACATTGTTGGCCCACTTCGACACAGACTGCAGGGCTCGGGTACAGTAGTGCTTGGCAGAGTCTGGTTTTGGCGTCTCCAGAGTCATCATGGTTATTGTTTGGGTGTCTGCAGGATGCAGTTCTGCTGTCCCATTGGAGGTCTTGGTTCCTAGGTGAAGTGCCGGCTGGTCTCCCAGGCTTTGGAGACTCGTCAGCTGCAAGACAAGTTGTCTTTTGGTGCAATTGTGGAAGTCAGCAGGCAAGCCAGCAGGGTTGGCACCCGGTCAATTGCTGGATCTTCAGTTCTTGGCGACTCTTGACATCAGTCTTCTTTCAGGTAAGCATGATCTGATTCTCTGGTGCCATGGGCTCCTCTAAATACTGAATTTAGGGGTGTTAGGGGAGTGTAGGGTCATAGCCAATGAGCTACTGGCCTGTGGGGTCACTATGACCACTACCTATGGGAACTGGTCATAACCCTATCTCAGAATGCCTAAGTTTGCCATCACAAAGATTGCCAACTCTGAAAAGTTGTGTCTACTTCAGGGTAGACCACCTTAGGCATGGTACTAGCCTGGGGGTGGGCACGCCTACCAGACTAGCTCATTTTCCTGTATGTCCAGGTGCCGAAGGGATCTGGACAAGGGTAGCGTCAGCTTCCACTCCTGGTAGGGGAGCCAGACTTGCATTTCAAAGGCGGCAGCTTCTTTAAAGCTCGCTTCTTAGAATGCTAATCAGCAGGTCATCCTGTGGGAGGAGGGTTACGAACACCCTCTTCCCATGCAGGCTGGGTTTCTGTCCTCCTGAGAGCATAGGCCCTCACCATGGGAGGTCAGAAAAATGTCTTGGTGGCAGGCTGGCAGCGATCAGACAGCCAACACACCAGAGGCTGGCAGGTTTTTAGGGACACCTCTAAGGTGTCCTCAATGTGCACGTATTTACAAATCCACAACTAAAATCAGGGTGGGTTTGTGACTATATGAGGTCTGATACCAAACATCCCCATTTTCAGTGAAGCCATAATATAGCTGTGAAACTCGTCTTTGCCAGTGTCCAGCACATGTTTTACCATGGCTTCCCTATTCACATGTACTGGCAGTAATGGAACCGACCAGCACAGGGGCATAGCTGTTCAGATATGTCCTCACATGTAATGTTGGGCACCCTGCCTCAGGACTGTAAGGCCTGCTCTAGAGGTGACTTACAAATATTACATGCAGTGTTAGGGGGCATGGCACACAGGGATGTCTCATGCTGCTTTTTTACTTTTGTCTGCACCAAACCATGCAGCCTGCAATGGTAGTCTTGCGTGAGTTTGGGGAGGGGTCCCTTAGGGTGGCATAGTTTGTGTTGCAGCCCTTGGGGACTCTTTTTAGTACCTCAGGCCCTAGGTATCAGGGGTACCATTTACTAGGGACTTACAGAGTGTCTAAAGGTATTGCGGATTGGGGAAACAATGTACAGTTTTGGGGGAAATTCTGGCATTGGGGACCTGGTTAGCAGGAACCCAGTACACTTCCAGTCGAAATCACATCAACGATCAGGCACTAAGTGAGGGGTGACCATGTCAAAAAGGGGTACTTTCCTACATGTTTGTAATGCCCAAGGAGTGTGGAAAGGAAACGAGAGTCTACTCATAACTGAGCCAGGTTGTCGGATCTACTTTAAAGAAAACCCTTTTGTGCAAATTCATTTCATGTCCTTCTACGATGCCATGAATAAGCTGTTTTTCTGGTGTATACTGCGAAACACACAATGGCAAAGTGCTTTTAATTGTCTTTATCATGTTCAGGAATTTTGGAAATTAACTTTATTATGAAGTAAGCAACTCCTTTTAACTAAGATGTGTACAGAACACAAACATGGAGCACAGTGATATCACGCAACTGCTGACGTTGGGGTAGTTTTGCGCGACTAAACTTATTAACTAGGTCTGGCATGAGGTGCGGAACTAGGGGTGCGCCGCTGCTCCACTTGCCAGAATACAAACATGGCTTTGAATTATTCATTATATGCTGAGAGGTAATCCCAATGATTAGACCCTTCAAAGGGGTTAAAGGAATTTGTAATACAATTATATTATAGTTGAAAAGATTTGTTAATCGTTATTTATACTGTCCCCAAATTATACAATTCCTTGGTGGGTTCCACTGAACCAATGTACCACGTTTAAAAATAACTAAAGGCTGGTGTTGAGACTTTGTGGTGGGTTTTGAGTACTTGCAGGGCCACTGGGCATCTTTAAGTTCTCTTGTCCATCTTTTCTGGGCATTGGGCATTGTGCATTGAGGAAACTCTTCAGCTTTGTTGGGTCCTCATAAGTCGTGGTGTTATTGTTGAGAGTGACTTTAAACAAGCAAGGATGAAGCAATCCGAAACGAGCTCCAATTGAACGCAACGCTGGACGCATATTGAGGAATTCTTTGCGTCTATCTGATGTGGATTTGGCGTAGTCTTGCGAGAAGAACAGTTGATGACCTGAAAATGAAATACGCTTCAGGAGCCTAACTACGGAAAGCACTTTGAGGAGGTCCGTATACTCAAGGAAATACATATAACTCCTCTTGGTCTTTTCGTGCTTGAGGGTGTTGAATGCAGTGGGCCCAGTCTATGAGCATGTTGTATATTGAGAGTAGTGCCCTCTGGTAGATTTAGTACTGTCGGTAGAAATTTTTGAAAGAAGGAGATGGGATCCGATCCCTCCACGCCTTACTATAATCCATAAATGCGAAGGTTGTTGCGTCTGTTTCTATTTTCAAGGCTTCCAACCTGTTTTTGCAAGGATATAATCTGGGAATGAAAGATGTCTACTTTGTTGTAACATGCACTGAGAGTTTCAAGATTATGTTCAACCTTGGTGACTCTTTCTTCCAATTTTTCCCATCCAACAGTTAAGATTTGTATTTTAGAATTTGTCTCTTCAACAAATGGCCGCAGAGCTCGCGTTTTCTCCAGAAGGAGATCCATGGAGACAGACGAAGAAGGTTTGGGTGGAGAGGTTGGATTTTGTTTAAGGCGTTTAGTTGTTATTTTAGTAAGAGAAGAGGAGCCATTAGTCGTATTCGAAGAAGCAGCTGTTTTGGGCGTCGATGTTTGGGAGTCCTCCATTTTAATGAAGTTCACACGTGACATTGAATGGACAATAAATCTACGATGTGAAGATATTTGCGATGAAGATACTTTTTTTAACCTACCCATGCAATGGGGAGAGTTAAAACCTATACAGAAAAGGTCATGTAAAACTGCAAGGTATAACTGACGTGCGCAATTCCACCTAATAATAGTGGGCAAGGCACACTGTAACAGAATTTGCGTGCATTTGGCGCCTGACAGAATATCAAAATATACATATACCAATAAGAATGAAGTGAAATATAAAAGTGATATCTGTATGCTTAAATGGAATAGAATATATGTATGAAATGTAAGTCACCACAATACATTACAAGAGTGTGTCTATGCCCAAGCAAACCATACCACATGCTTAGCTTAATACCATATCCAATAAAGCCACTTTAAATAAAGAATCTCGTGGTACACTCATATAACATTGTAGGTTCTGAGAGAAACACAGCTAAGAAATGCAGATATTTGCACATACACATATTAGCAACACAGGAACAAGGTTGCTGAAATGCCCATCTAAAGCCTGTTAATACAAGCGCAAGGGAGTAATGTCCAAATTCACTTTTCAATATGACTTCTAGTGTGAAACATCCATAATCAGTGAACCGGGGTCAGTAAATGAATAAAACATTGCTCCTTTCTGAAGAAATTCAGAGTGCGATGGAAATAATCTCCTCAGTGTGCAGACTGCTTTGAAGCCACAGTTCTCATTCAGTTAGTCAGGAAGCCATGTGTTTCACAGAAAGGGCATTGCAAGGCAAAGTGAGGCAATAAATCCTTGCAGAATTTAACTTCAGAGTTCTTCTCATGTTAGTTCAATTTGTTAACCTCCAGAAATCTATGCTGCCAGTGAAAATGCAAACTGAAAGGAAACCGGGCTCTCCCAGCACGCAAGCGGCAGTTAAGCAGCTGTCACAGATACCTCAGCTGTGAGCAGAAAGGTTAATAAAGGGTCAAAGCTTGCCAGAAAGAAGATTAAAATACTTCCATTTAGAGGCTCTTACATTCTGACCATAAATTATGCAGTTTTGCAGACCTTCAAGACTCCAGTGAACCCAGAAAATCCCTCAGAAAGCCCCATCACCTCAAGCGAGTCACAGGAATGCCACCATCTTCCTCGGGCTCAAGCCACGCCCCCCATAATTAAATTATAAAACCCATCATAGTCCTGCACAATGTTACCTTTCAACCAGCCATCCAGTGTTTTCACTGAAAAGTCTACAAAATCTACCCAGGTCGGACTCTCGGTTTTTCGAGTCTCACTCAACCTGACCCTGTATTCCTCAGTCGGGAGTCCAAAGCCCTCAATCAGGCTGTCCTTCATGAGGTCATAGAACTCAACATCTGCCTCATTCAGGTTAATTAGCCTTTCCCAACACTTGCCTGAGAACAGCTCCCAGAGAAGAGAGCCCCAATACTTCTTGTGGAATTGTTTTATTTTACAAGCCCTCTCAAAGGCTGTAAACCACTTGGTGGTATCATCACCCTCTGTATGTTTCAGGACAACCCCTTTGGGGATTTTAAGGTCAAAAGCTTCTTTCTCCCTATTTATAGTTTTCCTGCCACCAGAGATGGGTACAAGGCCCATCTTAGCTCCTTCCACCTCTATAGCCAAGAGTGGTGCCTCTGATTCTATCCTCTTGGGTAGTTTCCGAAGATTTGCATCTTCAATCTCGATGTCTGGGACACTGTCAGTGCTCCCAGGGGTGTTATCTGTAGGACTACTGCTGGAGTCATCAACTTCCTCCACTTCAGGATCATCTTCCCATCACTCAGTAGGGGCTTCTTTCCCTGTCATGGCTAGCATTTTCTGCAAGCAACTGTTGCAGATAGGCTTTTGTGGGGTTAGACCCCATGGCAAGTTTCCATGCTTGGCAGAGGTCCCTAAGTTGGGACAATTTAAGATTCTTATAGAGTGCCAGCTTGAGCTCCTGAAACAAACAGAGTATTAAAGTAATTGGGACCTTTTTAGAAAACGACAAAAAAAGTAAGCTCTTTCTAAAGGGTCTAACTAACTAAAATACTTTTTACCTTTTAAACAGTTTCCCAGTGAGACTTAACACAATGCCCTGACATCTAGGTTTTAAACTTAGAAAACAATTGAAATTGGAAAAAATTATTGTAACTAATGACAATTTCGGATTCCTTAGTGGAATCACTTCTTAACCATGTGGTACAGCAAATGTTTAGTCTTGTATCCCACAGCTGCACCGCCAATGTAGGAAGCTGGCTCTATGCACGATACATCTAATTTTGATATATCATATAGAGAGTCCAGGGTTTCCCTTATGGGTGAACAGGGGCTTGATCTAGCAATCCCAATGTGCTCTTCTAGGGAGAAGTGTGGTCGAGCAGCCTTAGGCTTACCAGAGGGGAGTGTTAGACATTCACAAATACACACACTAGCCAATAAATAATACACACGACTCAACAAGGAGATCCACACCAATTTATACAAAAAACCTCTTTACATGTATTTAGGCACCAGAATCAATATGCTATGGTAAGTACTTTTTGCAAGAGGAAATCTTTTATAATTAAAAATTCAACACTTTTCAATTTTCAAAGGCTGCAATGTTACCCTATGGAAGGGAAAACATATGCAGCATACCAGTTCTTTGCATCGAATTACAGGATCAGTCTCCTCTATTAAAGGTGAGTAAGGGGCAAGGTCTGAGGCAGCACCAGCAGATCACCCCCAGCAGCACTAAGGCGGCCAGGTGCAGTGGTGAAAACAGTGTTGGTTGCCCAATGCAATCCAATAGGGATCGATCTGGTAAAAAAAAAAAAGGCTAAAGGGGAGGGACTGAGAGATCAGTCCACTGAAACCTATGAGTGACTTTGGCTTTCACGATGTTGTGGGACATGGAGACACCTTTGGTACTCTTCTCCTCAGGCTAGGGCGTTCAGGTGCAGAAGGTCTTTGGGATCCAGGGTTTCTATGTCTGGCAGCACTTGTGGTTGAGGGGGCCTGTACACAGAAGCTACAGGTGGCAGAGAGTTCATGAGCGGTCACCCCACAGTGGACTCTGTCTTTTCAGGGATTTGGACCACGCTGACATTGTTGGCCCACTTCGACACAGACTGCAGGGCTCGGGTACAGTAGTGCTTGGCAGAGTCTGGTTTTGGCGTCTCCAGAGTCATCATGGTTATTGTTTGGGTGTCTGCAGGATGCAGTTCTGCTGTCCCATTGGAGGTCTTGGTTCCTAGGTGAAGTGCCGGCTGGTCTCCCAGGCTTTGGAGACTCGTCAGCTGCAAGACAAGTTGTCTTTTGGTGCAATTGTGGAAGTCAGCAGGCAAGCCAGCAGGGTTGGCACCCGGTCAATTGCTGGATCTTCAGTTCTTGGCGACTCTTGACATCAGTCTTCTTTCAGGTAAGCATGATCTGATTCTCTGGTGCCATGGGCTCCTCTAAATACTGAATTTAGGGGTGTTAGGGGAGTGTAGGGTCATAGCCAATGAGCTACTGGCCTGTGGGGTCACTATGACCACTACCTATGGGAACTGGTCATAACCCTATCTCAGAATGCCTAAGTTTGCCATCACAAAGATTGCCAACTCTGAAAAGTTGTGTCTACTTCAGGGTAGACCACCTTAGGCATGGTACTAGCCTGGGGGTGGGCACGCCTACCAGACTAGCTCATTTTCCTGTATGTCCAGGTGCCGAAGGGATCTGGACAAGGGTAGCGTCAGCTTCCACTCCTGGTAGGGGAGCCAGACTTGCATTTCAAAGGCGGCAGCTTCTTTAAAGCTCGCTTCTTAGAATGCTAATCAGCAGGTCATCCTGTGGGAGGAGGGTTACGAACACCCTCTTCCCATGCAGGCTGGGTTTCTGTCCTCCTGAGAGCATAGGCCCTCACCATGGGAGGTCAGAAAAATGTCTTGGTGGCAGGCTGGCAGCGATCAGACAGCCAACACACCAGAGGCTGGCAGGTTTTTAGGGACACCTCTAAGGTGTCCTCAATGTGCACGTATTTACAAATCCACAACTAAAATCAGGGTGGGTTTGTGACTATATGAGGTCTGATACCAAACATCCCCATTTTCAGTGAAGCCATAATATAGCTGTGAAACTCGTCTTTGCCAGTGTCCAGCACATGTTTTACCATGGCTTCCCTATTCACATGTACTGGCAGTAATGGAACCGACCAGCACAGGGGCATAGCTGTTCAGATATGTCCTCACATGTAATGTTGGGCACCCTGCCTCAGGACTGTAAGGCCTGCTCTAGAGGTGACTTACAAATATTACATGCAGTGTTAGGGGGCATGGCACACAGGGATGTCTCATGCTGCTTTTTTACTTTTGTCTGCACCAAACCATGCAGCCTGCAATGGTAGTCTTGCGTGAGTTTGGGGAGGGGTCCCTTAGGGTGGCATAGTTTGTGTTGCAGCCCTTGGGGACTCTTTTTAGTACCTCAGGCCCTAGGTATCAGGGGTACCATTTACTAGGGACTTACAGAGTGTCTAAAGGTATTGCGGATTAGGGAAACAATGTACAGTTTTGGGGGAAATTCTGGCATTGGGGACCTGGTTAGCAGGAATCCAGTACACTTCCAGTCGAAATCACATCAACGATCAGGCACTAAGTGAGGGGTGACCATGTCAAAAAGGGGTACTTTCCTACATGTTTGTAATGCCCAAGGAGTGTGGAAAGGAAACGAGAGTCTACTCATAACTGAGCCAGGTTGTCGGATCTACTTTAAAGAAAACCCTTTTGTGCAAATTCATTTCATGTCCTTCTACGATGCCATGAATAAGCTGGTTTTCTGGTGTATACTGCGAAACACACAATGGCAAAGTGCTTTTAATTGTCTTTATAATGTTCAGGAATTTTGGAAATTAACTTTATTATGAAGTAAGCAACTCCTTTTAACTAAGATGTGTACAGAACACAAACATGGAGCACAGTGACATCACGCAACTGCTGACGTTGGGGTAGTTTTGCGCGACTAATCTTATTAACTGGGTCTTGTAGGAGAGTAGGGTCTGCAATCCTATGATCACCCAGATTTTTTGCTTTTGCTTCATTGGTTTACGACTTTCTCCGGCTGTGGGCCTGCCAATCAGACCCACAGCCTAGCTGTTCTCTCTCGAAATTAAAACACATGTACGTTAGGTGCATCCACTAATTGGAACTGGGCCGCCTTGTCAGTCCCTGTCTCAGCATACCACAGGTATCCAGGGCATCGGTGTACCCAGGGCCTACCAGGGGCTGCAGCATGTATTATGCCACCCCTGGAATGGCCGCCCAAATCTGACACAACTGGCTGCACGACAGCTGGGGCCACGTGGTGTAATCACCCGTTGCTGTAGGTGTAGTATTCCTACACCTAACCCTAAAATGGACACATGGATTCCTATCAGTCACTCCTATGGCAGGCCTTATCAATCCTGAAGGCAGAGTGCGGGGAGTCATGTGGGATGGTGCTCTGGCGCGAGCCGAGCCCGTCGACGGCTTGCGGAACCAAGTCCTAATAGCCGTTCCATGGTGACGCGGGCCAACTATTTGCTAACTTTGGCATCGCATCACCTACACATGTCGCGTAAGGTGTCATACGAATTGGAATACGAACCCCTCGCTAGTTCTGGCGACGGGGTTAGCATTCCCCCCTTCTAGAGGGGCACGACATGGAAGTAACCCTGAACCCCGGTTAAAGTTGACTCAAGCCTCAGCATCACAAAATGGATGCTGCCACCAGACACAAGTCTGACCTCCTGCTGCTGGGGGACCTTCCAGCGAAGGGAGTTTGGACAAAGGGTTTCCTGTCGAGGGCGGTGTTAGCACCGTCCCAGACAGGGTTTGTGTATCCCAGGTAGGCAGGGCTGAAAGGAAGGTGATTGCCAGTGGCACCCCGGTGCTCACTGTGCATAGCCCGGCTCAAACCAGTTTCGGGGGCACACCAGCCCCTGAGCTGGCGCGAAGCCGGACAAAGGATAGGGGTGTAACCACCCCCCTCCTGGCTCCACCCATAGGTAGAACCTAGTCACGGGCCAACCCCTTTTTTTTTAGAATAAAGGTAGGAGCGAGTCCCCTTCCCAATTTGGATAATCAGATAATCGGATACCTCCGAATCACGAACCACTTTCCACGAAAGGAACTCTTGACTATTTCTGAAGACTCTCCCTTGTGGCTAAGGAGTAGCCACCCTGCACCAGCAGGCACCAACTAAGCGCTTGCGGTTTGCTGTAAGTCTCTCCTACGGATCAAGACTGCCCAGCTCGACGAGACCCGAGTTCCCTGCCATCTCTGACCTTTTACCTCCCTCATCAGCTCAGCTGAGAGTCGTAGGTGTGACGAGACCTGCGGGACCGGCTATCTTCAGAACCTGCACGACGCTTATCTAGCACGCCCACCGAGGGACCCTCGAGTGAGTGCACCTAGGGTTTGAGAAGCCCTAAACCCTGAGCAGCTCCAGCATCGAAGTCTGTCTCCCCAGCATCCGCGAGATCTGCGTGGGGGGCCCTTCCGCTCCTTGCTGTTCACCGCGTTGTCCGACCACTTGCCGACCGGCTTGTGGCCCTCTTCACGACGCTCCAAGATTATTTTTCATCACTAGTCTGGTTGCTCCAGACTGGCACTTGCTCCCCTTCAACAGAGGAGTACCCCGGACCCTCCTGGTCCACTCCCGACGCCATCTTGACTCCCCCGCTTGGGTGGCCACTGCCAAGATCCGCTGCCCCTTCCTGGGCCCAGCATCATCGACAGCAGACACCTTCGTGGGACAGCTCGCCCTCCATCCTGGTCGCCGCCGCGCCTCCTGGTCCGAGGAACAGCCGAGTCCGACGTCACCCACTCACCTGGTCGAGGTGACTTCAGCCGGTACCCTCCTGGTACCCACACGATCGCTGGCTAGCGGTTGAGAACTGAGTCCCCTCTGCTTTCAGGTTTTCCTTCATCACCGATCCAGGCTTGGATCGCTCTGAACATCGTCACTGGTCGCCTGCCAGCAACTTCTTCTTTCAGGCTCCTGAGACTACACGAGGACTCCCGACATCTTGACGAACTTCACGCAGCCGCAGCCTCCGGGCTAGGTAAATCGAGCATCTCGGTGCTCCATCGCAGGTTCGCTCTACAAGTGTCCAGTTCCTTTTTCGTTTAGTCCCACTGATCGGAACACTCCGGAATCAGTACCTCCAGACTCTAACCATTCGCATTTCACTGTTAGTGTAGATGGTTTCTCGTGCCCCTCGGGCATTTGTGTAAATTGTGCAACTGAAGTATTTTCCTAAGAGTTTTGTAGTGTGCTTAGCTCCCTGACTCATAAAGAGCCAGGGTAGTCTCGTTATAAATAAATACCCTTTTATTTTCATAACAACTTGTGTGGTGTCCTTTCACTTGGTGTTCAAGGGGTATATGTGATGGTAAACAGCTGGCTTAACACGCCCTCTAGAGTTTAGCCTAAGACTGCTCGTATCCACGCTACTAGGATAGCTGGTCTAAAAGGTTGACTTACAACCAATCATCAATAAGGGTCGTTTGGAATGATACACAGTGATCACTAGAATAGTGAGCACTACATATCAGGCCAACTTCTCACATTGGTGAGCAGCGGTTGGGATTTGAGCTTGCTGTTGTTTTACCACACACGTATCCTAAGAATATCGCAGTGAAAGATCACATAAGTACCCAGGTACATATAACTTAACTTAGAATACTCCGAGTTCTACTGAACCGGCTGTTGTAGTGTAACAGGGCTTAGCACACCCTGACTACAACTCCTAGCAAGGGATCAGTAGGTAAACACATAGTGTAGGTAGGTGCAACACTTACACCGCACTAGACAAGCATGTCGGTCCACGGAGAGTCCTCGCAGACTCCCTTAGTGGTCAGTGACCCTCCACAGGTCGTGTCACGATATGCAACCCTTAGCTTCAAGGAGAAGCGACAACTATGTGCCTCCAGGAAGCTAAACCAGGGTTCTAACCCTACCATCGCAATTCTGATAGGTCTCTTAGAGGCGTACGATGCTAGGAGGTCCTCTAACACAGGTCCCCCCAGTGCAGATGGGAACATGCCTCCCTTAGAGGGAACCCTCGGTGACCCCGACCTCGACCTCCACACAGAGGAGGAGGACGAGGACGAGTTATCGGGAGACGAGGCAGACAAAGGTCCAGTGGTAGTCAGCAGGCTTACAAGGACCAACTTAAGCAGGCATGAGAATGGAACTGGGGGAGCCCCGGGCCCACGCTCAAGCAGGCTTAACCTTGGGAACGGACGAGCTAGGTCTCTCTCCAGAGGCTCCGGCAGATCGGTTCATACACATGTCTCTCAGGCATCCTCTCAGAGAGGAATGACTTCCCCTCAGAGGAGGGAGCATGAAGCGAAGATGCGGGAAGTCAATCTGAGGATCGAGCGGGAAGAACTTGCCCTCGCCAAAGAAAGACTTGCCCTGGCCCGAGAGCAGAAATTAAGTGGGTTAGATCCCACTGGTGGCAGCAGTCTCAATAGAGAGAAAGACAGGGGTATAGACACTAGACACCTGAGTAAAATAGTGCCCCCCTTTAAACAAGGGGACGACATCCACAAGTGGATAACTGCTTTGGAGAGGGCCTGCACTGTCCAGTGCGTCCCCCCAAGTCAGTGGGCAGCTATACTGTGGCTTTCCTTTGAAGGTAAAGGAAGGGACAAGCTCCTCACTACTAGAGCTGAGGATGCTAACAACTACCAAGTCCTGAAGAACACACTGATTGATGGGTTCGGCTTAACCACGGAACAGTACCGGGTGCTGTTCCGGGACACCCAGAAAATTCAGTCTCAGGATTGGACTGACTTTGTTGATTGTGCCACTAAGGCTTTGGAAGGCTGGTTGCTGGGTAGCAAGGTTACTGATTACACAGGATTGTACAATCTTATCATGCGAGAACAGATTTTAAACAACTGTCAGAACCAATTGTTGCATCAGCACCTTGTCGACTCGGATCTGACCTCTCCCCAAGAATTGGGAAAGAAGGCAGACAGATGGGTCAGAACAAGGGTCAAGCAGAACCAGAATCAGAACCAGGGTGGTCAGAAGAAAGCAGACCAAAAGGGTAACAAGAACGAACAAAATGACCAGAAGTCTTCGACAGGTCCCCAACAAACCAAAGAGGGTGGGGGTCAGGCTTCACAGAAGAAGAAGACTCAAGAAGGCCAGTCAAAAAGGTGGTGCCAGTACTGTAAAAGTAAGACTCACTGGTTTAGTGAGTGCACCAAGAAAGGAGGACAAACTCCTACCACTGCAGCCCCTAAGGCACCTGCGCCCCCTAGTACAGTCAGCAGTGGTAGTGCGCCTCCCAAGGCATTAGTTGGGTTAACCTTGGGAACCGAGGGGAGTGACGGCTTAGTCGGCACGCTCACTCAGGCCGTCCTTGTCTGTACAGGGGATATGGATATGTCCCCTGATGCCAGTCCCAATACTTTGGGCAAATACAGACAGACACCTTTGATCAATGGAAAAGTGGCTCAGGCCTACAGGGACACGTGTGCCAGTGTCACCATGGTGACGCCTAACTTCGTGGACCCTGGACAGATCATGCTAGGTACCAATTACCTAGTGACCAATGCCAGCAACGTCACTACCAATCACAGTATGGCAGTTGTTGATTTCTCCTGGGGAGGGGTAAGTGGCCCGAAAAAGGTTGTGGTTAGTTCAGACCTCCCCGTAGAATGTCTGTTGGGCAATGATTTGGAAACGTCACAATGGTCAGAAGTGGAGCAGAGGACTCACATGGAGATGTTAGGCTTGCCAGCACATGTCCTTGCTGTGACCAGGTCACAGGCCAAAAGATGCCCCACTGAACAGGTGCTGGATCCTGGAAGAACGGACCAGACACCTTCCAAGAAAAGGAGCAGTAAGGGTAAGGCTTCGCCTTCCCCCTTGCCCCAGGTTGTGGATCAAGTCTCCGAGGAGGCTGACCTTAAGGAACTGAGGGAAACTGAGCCGCAAGAGCTTGAACCTGGTCAGGTTGAGTTTCTGGGCTCAGGGGGACCCTCCAGGGAAGACCTGGGGAAGGCACAGTTAGACTGCCCCTCACTTGAACCCCTCAGACAGCAGGCTGCTGCTGAGGCTGCAGGGAACGCCACAGGTACCCACAAAGTGTACTGGGACGATGGACTCCTGTACTCTGAGGCAAGAGACCCCAAACCTGGTGCGACCAGGAGGCTGGTCATCCCCTTGTCTCTGAGAGGTTTCCTTCTCACCTTGGCCCACGAGATTCCCCTTGCAGGTCACTTAGGCCAGAATAAGACTTGGGACAGAATTGTCCCACACTTTCACTGGCCCCACATGTCCGAGGATACGAAGGAGTTTTGCCGCTCCTGTGTCACTTGCCAAGCCAGTGGTAAGTCAGGTGGCACGACAAAGGCCCCCCTCATACCACTACCAGTGGTGGGGGTACCCTTTGAGCGAGTGGGGATCGACATTGTCGGACCAATGGAACCCCAGACAGCATCAGGGCACAAGTTTATACTGGTGGTGGTGGACCACGCCACCAGGTATCCTGAAGCTATTCCCCTTAGGACCACTACAGCACCTGTGGTGGCACGGGCCCTACTTGGAGTGTTCTCCAGAGTGGGCTTCCCTAAGGAGGTCGTCTCAGACAGAGGTGCAAACTTCATGTCGGGATATCTGACTGCTATGTGGAAGGAATGTGGTGTCAACTACAAGTTCACCACACCCTATCACCCACAATGCAATGGGCTGGTTGAGAGATTCAACCGGACCCTAAAAGGGATGATTCACGGACTACCTGAAAAGCTTCGGCGGAGATGGGATGTCCTGATACCCTGCCTCTTGTTCGCCTACAGAGAGGTCCCGCAGAAGGGGGTTGGCTACAGCCCTTTCGAGCTTCTGTTCGGACATCCTGTAAGGGGACCCCTTTGTTTGGTAAAGGAAGGATGGGAGAGACCTCTCAGAAAGCCGGCATCAAACATTGTGGACTATGTGCTCGGTCTCCGCTCGCGGATGGCGGAGTACATGGAAAAGGCGTCTAAAAACCTTGAGGCGAGCCAAGAATTACAGAAAGCTTGGCACGACCAAAAGGCTGTCCTGACTGTGTACCAGCCTGGACAGAAGGTGTGGGTGCTGGAGCCAGTGGCCCCAGCAGCACTCAAAGACAAATGGTCTGGGCCCCACACGATCATTGAGCAAAAGGGAGAGGTCACCTACCTGGTAGACCTGGGAACTCCCCGGAGCCCCCACAGGGTGCTCCATGTAAACAGGCTCAAGGCATATGTCGACAGGGAGGGCATGGGCTTGCTCATGGCCACAGATGAGGGACAGGAGGAGGAGAGTGACCCTCTCCCGGACCTGCTCTCTCAGAACCCTGACGATGGATCAGTAGATGGTGTTGTCTTTTGTGGCAGCCTCTCTGGACATCAACAAAAGGATTGTAAACAGGTTCTTCAATCCTTTCGACATATGTTCTCTCTGACACCCAGTCAGACCAATTGGTGTACCCATGAGGTCGACACTGGGGACAGTCTACCCGTAAAGAGTAAAATCTATCGGCAACCTGATCACGTCAGAGACTGCATCAAGACAGAGGTGCAGAAAATGTTGGAGCTGGGAGTCATTGAACCCTCGGACAGCCCCTGGGCTAGTCCCGTAGTGCTCGTGCCGAAACCTCACACCCAGGGCGGTAAGAAAGAGATGAGGTTCTGCGTGGACTACAGAGGTCTCAATGCAGTCACTAAGACTGACGCCCACCCGATACCAAGAGCAGACGAACTTATCGACCGGTTGGCCTCGGCCAACTACTTAAGTACGTTTGACCTGACAGCTGGGTATTGGCAAATCAGGTTAGCTGAGGAGGCCAAGCCCAAAACAGCATTTTCTACCCCGGGTGGGCATTATCAGTTCGTGGTAATGCCCTTTGGTTTGAAAAATGCACCTGCCACCTTCCAAAGGCTGGTGAATCAAGTTCTCACTGGGTTGGACGACTTCTGTGCGGCGTATCTGGACGATATCGCTGTCTTTAGCTCCACCTGGGAGGATCACCTGGTCCACCTGAGGAAAGTGTTAGAGGCCCTGCAGAAGGCAGGCCTCACTATCAAGGCCACCAAGTGCCAGATAGGGCAGACACAGGTTGTATACCTGGGCCACCTTGTAGGAGGGGGTCAGGTTCAACCGTTGGAGAGCAAAATACAGGCCATACAGGACTGGGCTCCTCCAACCACCCAGACTCAGGTTCGAGCTTTCTTGGGCCTGACTGGTTATTACCGGAAATTTGTCAGAAATTATGGATCCATTGTGACCCCGCTAAACGACCTGACAAGTAAAAAGATGCAAAAAAAAGTTCAGTGGACAGCAAGCTGTCAGAAGGCATTCGATGACCTAAAGCAGGCCATGTGCACAGCACCTATCCTAAAGAGTCCAGACTACTCCAAACCATTCATTGTCCAAACAGACGCTTCGGAGCTGGGTGTGGGAGCTGTTCTATCGCAACTGAATTTTGATGGTCATGACCAGCCCATAGCTTTTATTAGCAGGAGGCTGACCCCCAGAGAGAAGAATTGGTCAGCTATTGAGAGGGAGGCCTTTGCTGTGGTTTGGGCCCTGAAGAAGCTGAGGCCATACTTGTTTGGCACTCACTTCAAGATTCAGACCGACCATAAGCCCCTCTTGTGGCTAAATCGAATGAAGGGTGAAAACCCCAAACTACTTAGGTGGTCCATTTCCCTACAGGGGATGGACTTCACAGTGGAGCATAGACCTGGCACTGATCATGGCAATGCAGATGGGCTCTCCAGGTATTTCCACTTAGAGCAAGAAGACTCACCTGGTCAAGGTTAGCTTATTGTCCCAAAGTTTGGGGGGGGGTCATGTAGGAGAGTAGGGTCTGCAATCCTATGATCACCCAGATTTTTTGCTTTTGCTTCATTGGTTTACGACTTTCTCCGGCTGTGGGCCTGCCAATCAGACCCACAGCCTAGCTGTTCTCTCTCGAAATTAAAACACATGTACGTTAGGTGCATCCACTAATTGGAACTGGGCCGCCTTGTCAGTCCCTGTCTCAGCATACCACAGGTATCCAGGGCATCGGTGTACCCAGGGCCTACCAGGGGCTGCAGCATGTATTATGCCACCCCTGGAATGGCCGCCCAAATCTGACACAACTGGCTGCACGACAGCTGGGGCCACGTGGTGTAATCACCCGTTGCTGTAGGTGTAGTATTCCTACACCTAACCCTAAAATGGACACATGGATTCCTATCAGTCACTCCTATGGCAGGCCTTATCAATCCTGAAGGCAGAGTGCGGGGAGTCATGTGGGATGGTGCTCTGGCGCGAGCCGAGCCCGTCGACGGCTTGCGGAACCAAGTCCTAATAGCCGTTCCATGGTGACGCGGGCCAACTATTTGCTAACTTTGGCATCGCATCACCTACACATGTCGCGTAAGGTGTCATACGAATTGGAATACGAACCCCTCGCTAGTTCTGGCGACGGGGTTAGCATTCCCCCCTTCTAGAGGGGCACGACATGGAAGTAACCCTGAACCCCGGTTAAAGTTGACTCAAGCCTCAGCATCACAAAATGGATGCTGCCACCAGACACAAGTCTGACCTCCTGCTGCTGGGGGACCTTCCAGCGAAGGGAGTTTGGACAAAGGGTTTCCTGTCGAGGGCGGTGTTAGCACCGTCCCAGACAGGGTTTGTGTATCCCAGGTAGGCAGGGCTGAAAGGAAGGTGATTGCCAGTGGCACCCCGGTGCTCACTGTGCATAGCCCGGCTCAAACCAGTTTCGGGGGCACACCAGCCCCTGAGCTGGCGCGAAGCCGGACAAAGGATAGGGGTGTAACCACCCCCCTCCTGGCTCCACCCATAGGTAGAACCTAGTCACGGGCCAACCCCTTTTTTTTTAGAATAAAGGTAGGAGCGAGTCCCCTTCCCAATTTGGATAATCAGATAATCGGATACCTCCGAATCACGAACCACTTTCCACGAAAGGAACTCTTGACTATTTCTGAAGACTCTCCCTTGTGGCTAAGGAGTAGCCACCCTGCACCAGCAGGCACCAACTAAGCGCTTGCGGTTTGCTGTAAGTCTCTCCTACGGATCAAGACTGCCCAGCTCGACGAGACCCGAGTTCCCTGCCATCTCTGACCTTTTACCTCCCTCATCAGCTCAGCTGAGAGTCGTAGGTGTGACGAGACCTGCGGGACCGGCTATCTTCAGAACCTGCACGACGCTTATCTAGCACGCCCACCGAGGGACCCTCGAGTGAGTGCACCTAGGGTTTGAGAAGCCCTAAACCCTGAGCAGCTCCAGCATCGAAGTCTGTCTCCCCAGCATCCGCGAGATCTGCGTGGGGGGCCCTTCCGCTCCTTGCTGTTCACCGCGTTGTCCGACCACTTGCCGACCGGCTTGTGGCCCTCTTCACGACGCTCCAAGATTATTTTTCATCACTAGTCTGGTTGCTCCAGACTGGCACTTGCTCCCCTTCAACAGAGGAGTACCCCGGACCCTCCTGGTCCACTCCCGACGCCATCTTGACTCCCCCGCTTGGGTGGCCACTGCCAAGATCCGCTGCCCCTTCCTGGGCCCAGCATCATCGACAGCAGACACCTTCGTGGGACAGCTCGCCCTCCATCCTGGTCGCCGCCGCGCCTCCTGGTCCGAGGAACAGCCGAGTCCGACGTCACCCACTCACCTGGTCGAGGTGACTTCAGCCGGTACCCTCCTGGTACCCACACGATCGCTGGCTAGCGGTTGAGAACTGAGTCCCCTCTGCTTTCAGGTTTTCCTTCATCACCGATCCAGGCTTGGATCGCTCTGAACATCGTCACTGGTCGCCTGCCAGCAACTTCTTCTTTCAGGCTCCTGAGACTACACGAGGACTCCCGACATCTTGACGAACTTCACGCAGCCGCAGCCTCCGGGCTAGGTAAATCGAGCATCTCGGTGCTCCATCGCAGGTTCGCTCTACAAGTGTCCAGTTCCTTTTTCGTTTAGTCCCACTGATCGGAACACTCCGGAATCAGTACCTCCAGACTCTAACCATTCGCATTTCACTGTTAGTGTAGATGGTTTCTCGTGCCCCTCGGGCATTTGTGTAAATTGTGCAACTGAAGTATTTTCCTAAGAGTTTTGTAGTGTGCTTAGCTCCCTGACTCATAAAGAGCCAGGGTAGTCTCGTTATAAATAAATACCCTTTTATTTTCATAACAACTTGTGTGGTGTCCTTTCACTTGGTGTTCAAGGGGTATATGTGATGGTAAACAGCTGGCTTAACACGCCCTCTAGAGTTTAGCCTAAGACTGCTCGTATCCACGCTACTAGGATAGCTGGTTTAAAAGGTTGACTTACAACCAATCATCAATAAGGGTCGTTTGGAATGATACACAGTGATCACTAGAATAGTGAGCACTACATATCAGGCCAACTTCTCACATTGGTGAGCAGCGGTTGGGATTTGAGCTTGCTGTTGTTTTACCACACACGTATCCTAAGAATATCGCAGTGAAAGATCACATAAGTACCCAGGTACATATAACTTAACTTAGAATACTCCGAGTTCTACTGAACCGGCTGTTGTAGTGTAACAGGGCTTAGCACACCCTGACTACAACTCCTAGCAAGGGATCAGTAGGTAAACACATAGTGTAGGTAGGTGCAACACTTACACCGCACTAGACAAGCATGTCGGTCCACGGAGAGTCCTCGCAGACTCCCTTAGTGGTCAGTGACCCTCCACAGGTCGTGTCACGATATGCAACCCTTAGCTTCAAGGAGAAGCGACAACTATGTGCCTCCAGGAAGCTAAACCAGGGTTCTAACCCTACCATCGCAATTCTGATAGGTCTCTTAGAGGCGTACGATGCTAGGAGGTCCTCTAACACAGGTCCCCCCAGTGCAGATGGGAACATGCCTCCCTTAGAGGGAACCCTCGGTGACCCCGACCTCGACCTCCACACAGAGGAGGAGGACGAGGACGAGTTATCGGGAGACGAGGCAGACAAAGGTCCAGTGGTAGTCAGCAGGCTTACAAGGACCAACTTAAGCAGGCATGAGAATGGAACTGGGGGAGCCCCGGGCCCACGCTCAAGCAGGCTTAACCTTGGGAACGGACGAGCTAGGTCTCTCTCCAGAGGCTCCGGCAGATCGGTTCATACACATGTCTCTCAGGCATCCTCTCAGAGAGGAATGACTTCCCCTCAGAGGAGGGAGCATGAAGCGAAGATGCGGGAAGTCAATCTGAGGATCGAGCGGGAAGAACTTGCCCTCGCCAAAGAAAGACTTGCCCTGGCCCGAGAGCAGAAATTAAGTGGGTTAGATCCCACTGGTGGCAGCAGTCTCAATAGAGAGAAAGACAGGGGTATAGACACTAGACACCTGAGTAAAATAGTGCCCCCCTTTAAACAAGGGGACGACATCCACAAGTGGATAACTGCTTTGGAGAGGGCCTGCACTGTCCAGTGCGTCCCCCCAAGTCAGTGGGCAGCTATACTGTGGCTTTCCTTTGAAGGTAAAGGAAGGGACAAGCTCCTCACTACTAGAGCTGAGGATGCTAACAACTACCAAGTCCTGAAGAACACACTGATTGATGGGTTCGGCTTAACCACGGAACAGTACCGGGTGCTGTTCCGGGACACCCAGAAAATTCAGTCTCAGGATTGGACTGACTTTGTTGATTGTGCCACTAAGGCTTTGGAAGGCTGGTTGCTGGGTAGCAAGGTTACTGATTACACAGGATTGTACAATCTTATCATGCGAGAACAGATTTTAAACAACTGTCAGAACCAATTGTTGCATCAGCACCTTGTCGACTCGGATCTGACCTCTCCCCAAGAATTGGGAAAGAAGGCAGACAGATGGGTCAGAACAAGGGTCAAGCAGAACCAGAATCAGAACCAGGGTGGTCAGAAGAAAGCAGACCAAAAGGGTAACAAGAACGAACAAAATGACCAGAAGTCTTCGACAGGTCCCCAACAAACCAAAGAGGGTGGGGGTCAGGCTTCACAGAAGAAGAAGACTCAAGAAGGCCAGTCAAAAAGGTGGTGCCAGTACTGTAAAAGTAAGACTCACTGGTTTAGTGAGTGCACCAAGAAAGGAGGACAAACTCCTACCACTGCAGCCCCTAAGGCACCTGCGCCCCCTAGTACAGTCAGCAGTGGTAGTGCGCCTCCCAAGGCATTAGTTGGGTTAACCTTGGGAACCGAGGGGAGTGACGGCTTAGTCGGCACGCTCACTCAGGCCGTCCTTGTCTGTACAGGGGATATGGATATGTCCCCTGATGCCAGTCCCAATACTTTGGGCAAATACAGACAGACACCTTTGATCAATGGAAAAGTGGCTCAGGCCTACAGGGACACGTGTGCCAGTGTCACCATGGTGACGCCTAACTTCGTGGACCCTGGACAGATCATGCTAGGTACCAATTACCTAGTGACCAATGCCAGCAACGTCACTACCAATCACAGTATGGCAGTTGTTGATTTCTCCTGGGGAGGGGTAAGTGGCCCGAAAAAGGTTGTGGTTAGTTCAGACCTCCCCGTAGAATGTCTGTTGGGCAATGATTTGGAAACGTCACAATGGTCAGAAGTGGAGCAGAGGACTCACATGGAGATGTTAGGCTTGCCAGCACATGTCCTTGCTGTGACCAGGTCACAGGCCAAAAGATGCCCCACTGAACAGGTGCTGGATCCTGGAAGAACGGACCAGACACCTTCCAAGAAAAGGAGCAGTAAGGGTAAGGCTTCGCCTTCCCCCTTGCCCCAGGTTGTGGATCAAGTCTCCGAGGAGGCTGACCTTAAGGAACTGAGGGAAACTGAGCCGCAAGAGCTTGAACCTGGTCAGGTTGAGTTTCTGGGCTCAGGGGGACCCTCCAGGGAAGACCTGGGGAAGGCACAGTTAGACTGCCCCTCACTTGAACCCCTCAGACAGCAGGCTGCTGCTGAGGCTGCAGGGAACGCCACAGGTACCCACAAAGTGTACTGGGACGATGGACTCCTGTACTCTGAGGCAAGAGACCCCAAACCTGGTGCGACCAGGAGGCTGGTCATCCCCTTGTCTCTGAGAGGTTTCCTTCTCACCTTGGCCCACGAGATTCCCCTTGCAGGTCACTTAGGCCAGAATAAGACTTGGGACAGAATTGTCCCACACTTTCACTGGCCCCACATGTCCGAGGATACGAAGGAGTTTTGCCGCTCCTGTGTCACTTGCCAAGCCAGTGGTAAGTCAGGTGGCACGACAAAGGCCCCCCTCATACCACTACCAGTGGTGGGGGTACCCTTTGAGCGAGTGGGGATCGACATTGTCGGACCAATGGAACCCCAGACAGCATCAGGGCACAAGTTTATACTGGTGGTGGTGGACCACGCCACCAGGTATCCTGAAGCTATTCCCCTTAGGACCACTACAGCACCTGTGGTGGCACGGGCCCTACTTGGAGTGTTCTCCAGAGTGGGCTTCCCTAAGGAGGTCGTCTCAGACAGAGGTGCAAACTTCATGTCGGGATATCTGACTGCTATGTGGAAGGAATGTGGTGTCAACTACAAGTTCACCACACCCTATCACCCACAATGCAATGGGCTGGTTGAGAGATTCAACCGGACCCTAAAAGGGATGATTCACGGACTACCTGAAAAGCTTCGGCGGAGATGGGATGTCCTGATACCCTGCCTCTTGTTCGCCTACAGAGAGGTCCCGCAGAAGGGGGTTGGCTACAGCCCTTTCGAGCTTCTGTTCGGACATCCTGTAAGGGGACCCCTTTGTTTGGTAAAGGAAGGATGGGAGAGACCTCTCAGAAAGCCGGCATCAAACATTGTGGACTATGTGCTCGGTCTCCGCTCGCGGATGGCGGAGTACATGGAAAAGGCGTCTAAAAACCTTGAGGCGAGCCAAGAATTACAGAAAGCTTGGCACGACCAAAAGGCTGTCCTGACTGTGTACCAGCCTGGACAGAAGGTGTGGGTGCTGGAGCCAGTGGCCCCAGCAGCACTCAAAGACAAATGGTCTGGGCCCCACACGATCATTGAGCAAAAGGGAGAGGTCACCTACCTGGTAGACCTGGGAACTCCCCGGAGCCCCCACAGGGTGCTCCATGTAAACAGGCTCAAGGCATATGTCGACAGGGAGGGCATGGGCTTGCTCATGGCCACAGATGAGGGACAGGAGGAGGAGAGTGACCCTCTCCCGGACCTGCTCTCTCAGAACCCTGACGATGGATCAGTAGATGGTGTTGTCTTTTGTGGCAGCCTCTCTGGACATCAACAAAAGGATTGTAAACAGGTTCTTCAATCCTTTCGACATATGTTCTCTCTGACACCCAGTCAGACCAATTGGTGTACCCATGAGGTCGACACTGGGGACAGTCTACCCGTAAAGAGTAAAATCTATCGGCAACCTGATCACGTCAGAGACTGCATCAAGACAGAGGTGCAGAAAATGTTGGAGCTGGGAGTCATTGAACCCTCGGACAGCCCCTGGGCTAGTCCCGTAGTGCTCGTGCCGAAACCTCACACCCAGGGCGGTAAGAAAGAGATGAGGTTCTGCGTGGACTACAGAGGTCTCAATGCAGTCACTAAGACTGACGCCCACCCGATACCAAGAGCAGACGAACTTATCGACCGGTTGGCCTCGGCCAACTACTTAAGTACGTTTGACCTGACAGCTGGGTATTGGCAAATCAGGTTAGCTGAGGAGGCCAAGCCCAAAACAGCATTTTCTACCCCGGGTGGGCATTATCAGTTCGTGGTAATGCCCTTTGGTTTGAAAAATGCACCTGCCACCTTCCAAAGGCTGGTGAATCAAGTTCTCACTGGGTTGGACGACTTCTGTGCGGCGTATCTGGACGATATCGCTGTCTTTAGCTCCACCTGGGAGGATCACCTGGTCCACCTGAGGAAAGTGTTAGAGGCCCTGCAGAAGGCAGGCCTCACTATCAAGGCCACCAAGTGCCAGATAGGGCAGACACAGGTTGTATACCTGGGCCACCTTGTAGGAGGGGGTCAGGTTCAACCGTTGGAGAGCAAAATACAGGCCATACAGGACTGGGCTCCTCCAACCACCCAGACTCAGGTTCGAGCTTTCTTGGGCCTGACTGGTTATTACCGGAAATTTGTCAGAAATTATGGATCCATTGTGACCCCGCTAAACGACCTGACAAGTAAAAAGATGCAAAAAAAAGTTCAGTGGACAGCAAGCTGTCAGAAGGCATTCGATGACCTAAAGCAGGCCATGTGCACAGCACCTATCCTAAAGAGTCCAGACTACTCCAAACCATTCATTGTCCAAACAGACGCTTCGGAGCTGGGTGTGGGAGCTGTTCTATCGCAACTGAATTTTGATGGTCATGACCAGCCCATAGCTTTTATTAGCAGGAGGCTGACCCCCAGAGAGAAGAATTGGTCAGCTATTGAGAGGGAGGCCTTTGCTGTGGTTTGGGCCCTGAAGAAGCTGAGGCCATACTTGTTTGGCACTCACTTCAAGATTCAGACCGACCATAAGCCCCTCTTGTGGCTAAATCGAATGAAGGGTGAAAACCCCAAACTACTTAGGTGGTCCATTTCCCTACAGGGGATGGACTTCACAGTGGAGCATAGACCTGGCACTGATCATGGCAATGCAGATGGGCTCTCCAGGTATTTCCACTTAGAGCAAGAAGACTCACCTGGTCAAGGTTAGCTTATTGTCCCAAAGTTTGGGGGGGGGTCATGTAGGAGAGTAGGGTCTGCAATCCTATGATCACCCAGATTTTTTGCTTTTGCTTCATTGGTTTACGACTTTCTCCGGCTGTGGGCCTGCCAATCAGACCCACAGCCTAGCTGTTCTCTCTCGAAATTAAAACACATGTACGTTAGGTGCATCCACTAATTGGAACTGGGCCGCCTTGTCAGTCCCTGTCTCAGCATACCACAGGTATCCAGGGCATCGGTGTACCCAGGGCCTACCAGGGGCTGCAGCATGTATTATGCCACCCCTGGAATGGCCGCCCAAATCTGACACAACTGGCTGCACGACAGCTGGGGCCACGTGGTGTAATCACCCGTTGCTGTAGGTGTAGTATTCCTACACCTAACCCTAAAATGGACACATGGATTCCTATCAGTCACTCCTATGGCAGGCCTTATCAATCCTGAAGGCAGAGTGCGGGGAGTCATGTGGGATGGTGCTCTGGCGCGAGCCGAGCCCGTCGACGGCTTGCGGAACCAAGTCCTAATAGCCGTTCCATGGTGACGCGGGCCAACTATTTGCTAACTTTGGCATCGCATCACCTACACATGTCGCGTAAGGTGTCATACGAATTGGAATACGAACCCCTCGCTAGTTCTGGCGACGGGGTTAGCATTCCCCCCTTCTAGAGGGGCACGACATGGAAGTAACCCTGAACCCCGGTTAAAGTTGACTCAAGCCTCAGCATCACAAAATGGATGCTGCCACCAGACACAAGTCTGACCTCCTGCTGCTGGGGGACCTTCCAGCGAAGGGAGTTTGGACAAAGGGTTTCCTGTCGAGGGCGGTGT
Source organism: Triturus cristatus (assembly GCF_964204655.1). Classification (NCBI taxonomy): domain Eukaryota; kingdom Metazoa; phylum Chordata; class Amphibia; order Caudata; family Salamandridae; genus Triturus; species Triturus cristatus. The sequence continues at coordinate 1,033,950,295 of NC_140594.1, read as the reverse complement.
TAGCACCGTCCCAGACAGGGTTTGTGTATCCCAGGTAGGCAGGGCTGAAAGGAAGGTGATTGCCAGTGGCACCCCGGTGCTCACTGTGCATAGCCCGGCTCAAACCAGTTTCGGGGGCACACCAGCCCCTGAGCTGGCGCGAAGCCGGACAAAGGATAGGGGTGTAACCACCCCCCTCCTGGCTCCACCCATAGGTAGAACCTAGTCACGGGCCAACCCCTTTTTTTTTAGAATAAAGGTAGGAGCGAGTCCCCTTCCCAATTTGGATAATCAGATAATCGGATACCTCCGAATCACGAACCACTTTCCACGAAAGGAACTCTTGACTATTTCTGAAGACTCTCCCTTGTGGCTAAGGAGTAGCCACCCTGCACCAGCAGGCACCAACTAAGCGCTTGCGGTTTGCTGTAAGTCTCTCCTACGGATCAAGACTGCCCAGCTCGACGAGACCCGAGTTCCCTGCCATCTCTGACCTTTTACCTCCCTCATCAGCTCAGCTGAGAGTCGTAGGTGTGACGAGACCTGCGGGACCGGCTATCTTCAGAACCTGCACGACGCTTATCTAGCACGCCCACCGAGGGACCCTCGAGTGAGTGCACCTAGGGTTTGAGAAGCCCTAAACCCTGAGCAGCTCCAGCATCGAAGTCTGTCTCCCCAGCATCCGCGAGATCTGCGTGGGGGGCCCTTCCGCTCCTTGCTGTTCACCGCGTTGTCCGACCACTTGCCGACCGGCTTGTGGCCCTCTTCACGACGCTCCAAGATTATTTTTCATCACTAGTCTGGTTGCTCCAGACTGGCACTTGCTCCCCTTCAACAGAGGAGTACCCCGGACCCTCCTGGTCCACTCCCGACGCCATCTTGACTCCCCCGCTTGGGTGGCCACTGCCAAGATCCGCTGCCCCTTCCTGGGCCCAGCATCATCGACAGCAGACACCTTCGTGGGACAGCTCGCCCTCCATCCTGGTCGCCGCCGCGCCTCCTGGTCCGAGGAACAGCCGAGTCCGACGTCACCCACTCACCTGGTCGAGGTGACTTCAGCCGGTACCCTCCTGGTACCCACACGATCGCTGGCTAGCGGTTGAGAACTGAGTCCCCTCTGCTTTCAGGTTTTCCTTCATCACCGATCCAGGCTTGGATCGCTCTGAACATCGTCACTGGTCGCCTGCCAGCAACTTCTTCTTTCAGGCTCCTGAGACTACACGAGGACTCCCGACATCTTGACGAACTTCACGCAGCCGCAGCCTCCGGGCTAGGTAAATCGAGCATCTCGGTGCTCCATCGCAGGTTCGCTCTACAAGTGTCCAGTTCCTTTTTCGTTTAGTCCCACTGATCGGAACACTCCGGAATCAGTACCTCCAGACTCTAACCATTCGCATTTCACTGTTAGTGTAGATGGTTTCTCGTGCCCCTCGGGCATTTGTGTAAATTGTGCAACTGAAGTATTTTCCTAAGAGTTTTGTAGTGTGCTTAGCTCCCTGACTCATAAAGAGCCAGGGTAGTCTCGTTATAAATAAATACCCTTTTATTTTCATAACAACTTGTGTGGTGTCCTTTCACTTGGTGTTCAAGGGGTATATGTGATGGTAAACAGCTGGCTTAACACGCCCTCTAGAGTTTAGCCTAAGACTGCTCGTATCCACGCTACTAGGATAGCTGGTCTAAAAGGTTGACTTACAACCAATCATCAATAAGGGTCGTTTGGAATGATACACAGTGATCACTAGAATAGTGAGCACTACATATCAGGCCAACTTCTCACAGGTCTGGCATGAGGTGCGGAACTAGGGGTGCGCCGCTGCTCCACTTGCCAGAATACAAACATGGCTTTGAATTATTCATTATATGCTGAGAGGTAATCCCAATGACTAGTCCCTTCAAAGGGGTTAAACTAATTTGTAATACAATTATATTATAGTTGAAAAGATTTGTTAATCGTTATTTATACTGCCCCCAAATTATACAATTCCTTGGTGGGTTCCACTGAACCAAGGTACCACGTTTAAAAATAACTAAAGGCTGGTGTTGAGACTTTGTGGTGGGTTTTGAGTACTTGCAGGGCCACTGGGCATCTTTAAGTTCTACCATAGGGACAAAAAACTGAAGACAACTTAGCTCTAGTAGAATTAACATAAATAACTTCTGGAGGCTCCATCTAGGCCAAAGCGTAGCAGCTCTTGATACACAGGATGATCCACCTGGACAGCTTTCTTTTGTAGACAGCCTTGCCCTTCATCTTGCCTGCATATTCGATTAAGAGTTGATGGTCCAATCTGAAGTCCTTAGTTCTGTCCAAGTAGAAGCTGAACGACCTCTTGAAGTCAGGCAATGAAGTCTCTTCTCCCTGGGAGGGTAGAAAATGGGTAAGGTGATGGACTGTCCTAAGCAGAATGGAGTGACCACCTTATGCAGGAAAGAAGCTCTGGTCCTAAGAACCATCTTCTCCGCATGGAATGATGTAAAAGAGGGCTTGGAGCTAAGAGCCTGCAACTCACTCACCCTCCTAGCGGGAGTGATTGCAACCAAATATATCGTTTTAAATTATAAGAAGCTTAAGGGACAACTATGTAATAGTTCAAAGGGTGAGCCCATCAAGAAATTGAGAACCAAATTTAAATCCCACTGCGGCATGATAAAAGGAGTGGGAGGAAACTTATTTGTGAGACCTTTAATGAATCTCATAACTATTGGTGATTTAAACGAGGGGTGATCTGGGAAACAGAAAAAGGCAGACAAGTAGCCTTTAATCGTAGCTACTGCACAACCCTGTTGTTCTAGTAAAGAGAGAAACTCAGAATATCAGACAAATGGGCCTTCAAAGGATCAAGTGATCTCTCTCCACACCATTTAAAATAAACTTGACCTCCATACCAGAAGACAGATTTTGGTGTCTCATGGGCGATAAAATAACGTACACCACATCCGGTGGGCGAGAGAAAAAGAGCTCAGGTTGCCCTGTTCAATCTCCAGGCATGAAGGTGCAGCCTCTGGAGGTGGGGTTGTAGAACCTGCCCCTGCAAGATGCAGCCTGTCCTGAAAGGGAGACGGAGATGAGGGTGAGATGAGAGGTAAAGGTCTGTGTACCACACCATTCGCGGCCAATACGGGGTGATCAATATGACTTGGACCCGGTCTTGGCGAATCTTCCTCAGAACTCGAGGAATGAAGGGCATGGGAGGAAATGCGTAAAGAAGCTGTGAGCCCCATTTAACTGAAACACGTCCCCAAATGCTCCCCGCGTCGGATACTGGAGGCTGCAGAATGATGGATAGTGTGCGTTCTTGTGAGTGGCAAGCAGGTCCAACTGAGGAAACCCCCACATCCTGAAAATGTGAAGGACCACCACTGGATGGAAACGCCAGTCGTGATCGACCGAATAATGCCGACAGACTGTCCGCTCACACATTCAGTTCTCCAGCCAGATGATTTGTGATCACGCAAATCTGATGGTCCAGAGTCGCAGAGCTTCTATGCAAAGAAGATACGGTTGCACTCCTTCCGGTCTATTGATGTACCACATTGCAGCAGTGTAGTCTGCCAGGACCTGAACAGACTAACCGTGAAGGTAGGTAAGAAAGGCCTTGAGAGCCAAACAGATTGCCCGCAATTCCAGAAGATTGATGAGAAACAATCTTTCCTCTGGAGACCAAAGGCCCTTGACCTCCAGATCCCCCAGATGAGCTCCCAAGCCTAGAGTGGATGGCATCCGTTATCACTGTGGCCACCGGAGAAGGTTGAAATGGCTTCCCTTGAGACATGTTGTCCAGAACACTCCACCATTAAAGCTACGCTGTAGTGTCTCTGGAGGTCCTGAACTCCTCTTTGAGATCTCCATTGTGTTGAAACCACTGCCTGTGGAGGCACCACTGGAGGGCTCTCATATGCCACCGTGCATGGCTGACCAACTGTATGCAGGAAGCGACCAGACCAAGCAGGCGAGAGACCTTCAGGACTGGAACAGTCATTCCATTCTGAAAAAGTAGAATCGCAGCCTGGATGTCTTGAATCCTTTATAGAGGTGGGAAGGCACGACTCACAGTTGTGTTGTTACTTGCAAATGATGCAGCACCACCATCTCTGCCGACTTCGCTCTGAGCTGCCAGTCGGTCCAGATAGGGGAAAATAAGGAATCCCAGACCTTCTGAAATTTGCTGCCACCACTGTCATCACCTTTGTGAAGACTTGAGATGCGGAAGTAAGGCAGAATGAAACGACCGCAAACTGGTAGTGTTGAGACCCCACCGTAAAACAAAGATACCTCCAATGCGACGTCAAGATGGGAATATAAAAATATGCATCCTATAAATCGATCAACACCATTCAGTCTTCCTTCTGCAACGCAAGAAGAACCTGAGACAGGGTCAACATCTTGAATTTCTCCTGCTTGAGGTAAAAAAATAAAAACCCTCATTTGTAGGATCGGCCTTAAGTGACCATCCTTTTTGGGAATCAGGAAATATCGGGAGTAGCATTCTTGACCCATTTCCTGGCCCAGAACCACCTTGATAGCACCTTTTTGAAGTAATGGCGGGACCTTCTTCTGGAGAAGCAGAAGGTGCTCTTCCTAGCTCGAACCCTGGCAGTGAGGGAAAGGAGGGGGAAACACCCAGAAGGGAAGGGCATACCCATTCTCTATGATGTTCAAAACTCAAAGATCTGTAGTAACAGACCTCCAATGTTGCAGAAAATGGAACACCCGTCCTCCCACGGGACAAGCCTGTTCTAGGATGGTGGAGCTAGGGCAGCATCCCTGCCACACCAGTTGGAAAGGCTCAATCAAAGCCTTTTTAAAAGGGAGTAAAGGCTCCGAGATAGAGGAAGGAGAATGGAGCAACTCTGTCAAGAAGTTCAATTTTAATTCTGCTGTGGGGAGAGGAAATTCCGACAAATCTGCTGCCTTCCTAATCATGGCATGATAAGAGGTCACCTCCTGCGTTGGGAGACCTTTCGGAGATGAGAGCTCCCATTCAGGAGAGGTATCCAGGCCACTACCCTCCTGCACACCTTCAAAATCCTGATCAGGATCCACAATCTTCTCTTCATGCTCTTCTTGGTATTCTTCCTCTTCTATTAATCTCTGTGCCTCTCTCCAAGACCTCATCCTCGGAACAGGCGTCTGTGGTGCCAGACTCTAGGCTGGTGAGTTCAGCATCTGCATCGAAGGGAGGTCTACCGGAACAGTAGTTGACGCCGGTCGAGTTTGAGTCGGTGCTGGCTGAGAACCAGACGGCGCCAGGGAAGATCCATCCAGTGGCACTCACCCCTCCAGAGATTGTACCAGTGTCAAAAATCTCAGCATCGGAAAAGGGCCTACTCCCTGGAGCCATCGGCATAAGAGGTACCTGAGGGAAATGGGTTGGCAAATCTCCCAGGGTAAATGCCAGTGAACCCACGGGGCAAACAGGTGCAACAGTAGGGTTTTCAGCTCTGGCAAACAGGCTGAAAATCGCATTTAAAAAATGCAACGGATCCGTACCCGGAGTCGGGAAGGCAGGATATAACGGATCTGGCAATTTAGGCTCTGAAGCCACTTGAGGAGGCAGCACATTCGGTTACGGAGTTGCCAGAGACCCTGGAGCCAGAGGTTGAGTGGTCAGCTTCTGCAACTGTGGGGAGTTGCTTCCCTAGGAGCCGGGGGAGTCATCACTCTCGGACCCGTAGACAGGGCCGGAGTAACCTCAAGAGAAGGAGATGGAGAGATGTAATCTTTCCAATGATCCCGGGTAACTGGGGACACAGACTTCAGCATTGCATACTTCGAAGAACGATGCCAAGACCCATGGCATCCCTTTTTCTTGTGCTTTTTCGATGACCTCCAAATATGCAGAGTCAACAACTTGAAATGGGACCTCGACCTTCTTCTACTCCTTTTTTGTTTCTTGGCCATGAATAATTTGGCCTCCCTCTCCTTCAGCGCTTTGGGATTCATGCATATGCATGATGAACACTCCTGGTCGTCATGGTCAGAGGAGAGACACCACAAACAGTCTTCATGGGGGTCAGTGATAGACATCTGGACCGCACATTCCCAGCATGGCTTCAAACCAGGTTTTCGGAATAGCCATAGTCGCTGCTACAAAGGCACTATGATTTGCAACACAAACTTCCAGAAATGGAGAGCCCTGTGAAAAACCATTAGGTTTCAACGGCGCGGAAAAAAGGGAACTGAAGTCAGCATGCCGACGAGGTCTTACGGCTCAGATGATGTCACACGGAGCCGTTCCATTGTGGTGTCCTCGTTGAAGTGGGAGAGCTGGAGAAAGGTTTCCGTGGAATGCTGTGCATGGGGTTAATTCAAAAGGTGAGGAATCCACACGTAGATGCATTCATCAGAACACCTCATTTGTGGGGACAACCTATCGGAACACATGAACATATCCTCAGTTCCCTGTTGCACCTCTTCCATCTGAACTGATCGCAGGGACTGCTTTGTGTTACTTTTATTACACTGATGGGACGTTCTGTAAAAGGTGCAGAAGGATAATGCTCAACTTATCAGCACTGCAAGGATGATGTTTCCCTGATCTGCTGGACCTTTGCATTCAGCCTCCTCTATCCCTTACAGACAGTAAAGCTATGCTTTTTCTCAGGATGGTTGGATCCTGCACTCCAAACCTAGGGCTCATCTACATGTGTGGACATGGAGCAGTGCCAGTAAGAGTCCTTTAACTTACCGCTATAAAGAGGTTATGTCACCTTGGCTGCCTGGAGACCAGCTGCTAAGTCAGTCTACGCAGGTTGCGGGGACAAATTGGCTTCTTGATGTCAAGCTGTTGGTTTAAACCCTAGGAGGCTTGCCTGCCTGACACCCTGAGCTGTGTTGCTCTCCAGTTTGTGAGTGTGCTTTCTGCCCAAGTTTTCCTATCAGGCCTTCTTTATTTAGAGCACCACCAGCGGGATTTAAACTTAGTACTGACTTTTCTCAGGGTATCAACATTCAAACAGATCCTGTGGTCCAAAGAGTCTCATGACTCTAAATATAGTCTTCCTGGTGGGGGGCACTTTGGTCCGTAGGCCAGAGAGTACAGGGGCCAGAGAGTACAAGGTCCTGTCGAGCTACCAACCATCTACCAGCCTTCTTATCCAGACACATTAGTTCTCAGACTTTTCAATCTTTTCTACTAAAGGTGGTTTCTACAGTCTGCATAGGCCTACCTTTATCTCCACTCATCATCCCTCCATGTAGCAGGAGCAACTTCACAGACTGAATGCTGTGCAAGCTGTCCTCTACTAGGTTAATCAGACCAGGCGAATGATCAGCTCTTCATAGGTTTTGATGGGATCAAAAAGATAAACCATTAACATCCACCATGACTTGCCTAAGAGACATGGTATGACTGGCATTTGTGCACACTACAAGGATTAGGCAGCCTCTGCAGCTCTCACCAGGCCTCCTAATAATTTACAGGCTACTTGGACTTTGTGACATATGGTTGCCAAATATTGCTGTTTTGCAGCTCAGTCACAAAGTGACGATATTCCTATGGGCAAGGTTACATGATTTCCAGCATCCCTTGCTGATTTGAAGGTGTGTCTGACGGACCCTTGCTCCTGGACTCTTGACCTTGGGCTGTTGTACTGTTTTTGAGCCCACTGTTCGCCGGACCCGCTTCGCGGGTCCCGCTTCATTGGAATTGCCGCTGGGGAATCTGTGGAGAGGCTGTGCATTCTGTGTTGTGCTGGGGCTCTTGGGCAGGGCTGCGAGCGTTTCTGCAGGGACTCCGTCTCCCAGGAGTCCCTGCCTGGCCGATTGAGAACACCTGGCCCGCTCTCCCTGTCAGCCCCGCCCCCTGCGCACAGAGTGTGTTAAAGAGCCTGCCTGCCTCTTACCTGCGGGATCCCTTGCTGATTTGAAGGTGTGTCTGACGGACCCTTGCTCCTGGACTCTTGGCCTTGGGCTGTTGTACTGTTTTTGAGCCCACTGTTCGCCGGACCCGCTTCGCAGGTCCCGCTTCATTGGAATTGCCGCTGGGGAATCTGTGGAGAGGCTGTGCAGTCTGTGTTGTGCTGGGGCTCTTGGGCAGGGCTGCGAGCGTTTCTGCAGGGACTCCGTCTCCCAGGAGTCCCTGCCTGGCCGATTGAGAACACCTGGCCCGCTCTCCCTGTCAGCCCCGCCCCCTGCGCACAGAGTGTGTTAAAGAGCCTGCCTGCCTCTTACCTGCGGGTTCCCTTGCTGATTTGAAGGTGTGTCTGACGGACCCTTGCTCCTGGACTCTTGGCCTTGGGCTGTTGTACTGTTTTTGAGACCACTGTTCGCCGGACCCGCTTCGCGGGTCCCGCTTCATTGGAATTGCCGCTGGGGAATCTGTGGAGAGGCTGTACAGTCTGTGTTGTGCTGGGGCTCTTAGGCAGGGCTGCGAGCGTTTCTGCAGGGACTCCGTCTCCCAGGAGTCCCTGCCTGGCCGATTGAGAACACCTGGCCCGCTCTCCCTGTCAGCCCCGCCCCCTGCGCACAGAGTGTGTTAAAGAGCCTGCCTGCCTCTTACCTGCGGGATCCCTTGCTGATTTGAAGGTGTGTCTGACGGACCCTTGCTCCTGGACTCTTGGCCTTGGGCTGTTGTACTGTTTTTGAGCCCACTGTTCGCCGGACCCGCTTCGCGGGTCCCGCTTCATTGGAATTACCGCTGGGGAATCTGTGGAGAGGCTGTGCAGTCTGTGTTGTGCTGGGGCTCTTGGGCAGGGCTGCGAGCGTTTCTGCAGGGACTCCATCTCCCAGGAGTCCCTGCCTGGCCGATTGAGAACACCTGGCCCGCTCTCCCTGTCAGCCCCGCCCCCTGCGCACAGAGTGTGTTAAAGAGCCTGCCTGCCTCTTACCTGCGGGATCCCTTGCTGATTTGAAGGTGTGTCTAACGGACCCTTGCTCCTGGGCTCTTGGCCTTGGGCTGTTGTACTGTTTTTGAGCCCACTGGTCGTCGGACCCGCTTCGCGGGTCCCGCTTCATTGGAATTGCCGCTGGGGAATCTGTGGAGAGGCTGTGCAGTCTGTGTTGTGCTGGGGCTCTTGGGCAGGGCTGCGAGCGTTTCTGCAGGGACTCCGTCTCCCAGGAGTCCCTGCCTGGCCGATTGAGAACACCTGGCCCGCTCTCCCTGTCAGCCCCGCCCCCTGCGCGTCACATCTGATCTATAACAGTGGAGCTTACTTCCGCTGCGTGGGAGCACGCGGGAGCGTCCCGGGAGAAGCCCGGGACAAGGGCGGGACCGTCTGTGGCCGTCAGGGGCTGAAGGAGGCTGGGCTGGGCCCGCTCTCTGACATTGCGCCCTCTGACCACTTGTTACAGTACGTTCCCTGTATCGAGAGACCTCTGGTGTTTGTTTATATAGTATTGTTCTTTTCAAAGCTCGTTGGCTGCAAAGTATGTCTTCTCCTTCAAATACCACTGCCCAGATCTCTACTCAGGCCGAGGAGGGGTCAGCCACTTTGGGTCCTCTAGACAAATACTTTAGTCGGGTAACCCTAGATATTGACAAAGAGATCGCTTTGGCGGAGAGGCGTGCCGAGCGTAGGTTATCTATTGAACTCCTTAAAATTCCTTTGGAGAAACGGCCACCTCAGGGTTTCCCGGCATTGGTCCCTCCCCTGTCATCCCTAACCCTGCCAGCTGTACTGGAAACGCCTTACGCCTTTCCCCCTTCACCAGAGTTGTTGGCTGGCTCGTCTGTGGGTCACGATATACCCATTTTGCCTTCTACCTCGTCCATTATACTAACTGGTTTACCTACAGGGCAGGTGACCACTGCCCAACCGAGTGTGTCAACTCACGTGGCTAAAACTAAACCAAGTAATAAAAGAAGTGCTGCCCCGAAGAAGTGCTATCTTCCTAAACATCCGAAAAAAATAAGGAAGGTTGGAATATGTCTACGGCCTTCCTGCGAGTCTATAAGGGCTGGCTCTGGTGGGGTTAAGATTGTCAAAGACGGAGTTGTTCCGGCTAGTCCTGTATCTAACACGAATGACCCCTTAGCGATGGTGTTGACTGAGACCTTATCTTCTGCTCCACCCCTGCTCCACGAGTTGGAGAGGCTGATGAGGTCTCTCTTGACTCCTATTGAGGAACGAGTTAAAAAAATGGCTGATCGGTTAGATCATTTCGAGCAGGCTGCTCTAGATAACTTTTTTTCCACCAAATCCCTAATCAAGTCCCACCCTAGGATGGGGGATAGTATCAATCTTCCGAAACCAAATGGTCAGGCAAATGGTGTGTCCATCGCTGAGCCTCCTCCCCCCGTAGTCAGCATTGCAAGTAGGCCTCAGTCGAAGGGACATATCCCCAAGACTAATTTAGATTTGTCGGACCGTCCAAGTAGTAATACCACTAAAAAAAACAAGCTGCCTGATACTGTGGCTATAGGTAATAAAGATAGCTCCAAAAGTGGCAATCCTGTATCTAATGGTTCCCAACCCTCACCAAGCATTTCAACACCTCGTCTTGGTGTTCCTGCTAGGGGTAACAATGACAGTTCCAAAACTAATAACACTGTATTGAATAGTTCCCAACTACCACCAAGTATTCCAACATCCGGTCCTGCTGCTCCTGCCATTATCCTGCCTAACACCCTCCCGATGAAGGCACCCCGTAGGATACCTCCTATGAATCTCACTCCAGATTCTTATCCTTTCGTGGCTATCCTTACTAATGTACCACCTTTGTTGGCCGGGCAAAGAGAATCCTTCCAGATGCTAAAAAACAAGCTAATGCACTGGTTAAAGGTAAATAGACCACTGCCCGGGGAAGTGGACGGGCTGATTATTGGAGTGAGAAGGACAGACTGGATAGGTTGTACTCCTAAGCACTTTGGGGGGGGGGGGGGGGAGTGTATAGTTGTTAATTTTCAAGATCCTAGGGTGGCACGTCTGATCACGAAGCAAAATTGGGGCACAAGCAGTGGTGGAATTGGTGTTGTTGATCTTACATTCTTTTATCCAAGACCAACAGGTGTTCAATTTGGTATGATCAGTGAACTAGGTTGCTATAACAATCTCCCCTCCCCAGGGTTTGTTCCTTTCACTGTACCCATACAACGGGGCAACTTTTATAATTGACCAACGTACAATCGTTTGGAAGTGATGAAAGATCCTGGGTGGGTTTATTGACCAAATTCCGATTATTCCACGAACAGTAGGGAAGGTATGACCCGTTGGGATATATGTGGGAAGCCTGTGTTAACTGTTTTGACTAAAAATGTGGAACCAAATGAAATGAGAACTGGTTGGGAGACTGTGATTTTGGAGGAAATATGTGGGGAGTGTATTTCAATTTCTGGGGACTCTGAAAATGAGGAACTAATTACACTTCGCACTGTTGGCACCCAGGAGGTTGATCACAACACTGAGGATACCACCCGAGAGAGGGAGGGATATGACGGAATCTTAACAAACGACTTTGGGATGTCCTGTGTAGGAGCAGTACCCATAGACGGCCCCAGTCTAGGGAAGTTTTTTTCATGGAACATCGCGGGGCTGAGTAGCAAGTTGATGTCCCAAAACTGGATGGATTTCGTCAATGGCTTTGAAGTTTGTTTATTCCAGGAGACATGGGCTTGTGACCCTATATTTCTTCCTGGTTACTTAAATTTTTCAATCCCGGCCAGTAGAGGCGCTAGGGGTCGACCGATGGGAGGCCTTACAATCTGGATAAGGCAATGTCTTCAAATAACAATCAAAGTGATGGATTTGGGTTGTAAGGACATCCAAATGCTAAGAATAGCCTCAGAAAAGTGGGGAGGGATAGATATATACAACATCTATGCCAGGGGCAGTACCACTGGGAGTTCACCCATTCTAGAGGCTTTGTCCACTTTTTTGGAATCGCAGTCCCTGGGTAACAAAGTTGTAGTTGCTGGTGACCTAAATAGGACTTTCGAACCATTGGATAGTTCGGACGATCCCCTAGGGCAAGAGGAGGATACGCAATGGGGTGTTCCGACTTTAAATCTGGCTCCTGTTAAGCGGTGGACGAAAGATATATTACAACTGAATGCCATTTGCCTGGAACATGGGTTGAGAGCCCTAAATGGGAGGACGAAGGGCGATAGGGAAGGTGCCTGTACATTCGACAATGGTCATAACCAAAGTCGGATAGACTATGTCCTTTGCAGCCTCAATCTGTGGCAGTTGGTATGTGACATGAAAATCGAGGGTAGACTGGAAAGTGACCACAATCCCCTCTGTGTGACCCATAACTGGTGGATGGCCATATCAGGGAACCCTCAATTAAGTGACGGCCCAATGCCTATCATGGCTAATGACATGCGCAGACTTAACTGGCCGAGTGTATTGGCAAATGCAGAATCTATGGACTTTATAAGTTCCGAGGTGGATACTGCAATCGCTGCTATGGAGGCTGCAAACCCCGTAATCCCAGGTTCTAGGGAAATAACGGACATACACAATAAACTCTTTTCCCTTTTAAAACCGCATTTCTTGAGGTTCCGCAAGATAAATAGGAAACAACCACCCAAACCAGCTAGGTGGTTCAATCATCAGTGCAGGGAAGCCAGGCTAAGCTTGGGAAGAGCAATCAGGAATAGGGAAAGGGCAGCGATTAGCGAGGCTAGGAAGCACTACAAGGTTAGCGTATCGCTAGCAAAAAAAACATGGGACGAAAAGTATTGGGTAGAACTAAAGGAGGCCTCGGGGGCTAAGGATTCCAGGTTATTTTGGAATATTGTCAAGTGGGGTAGAGGTGGAACTCCAAATAAACCCGACAATAATGTCGCTGAGGGTGCCTGGGTGGATTATTTCAAACCCCAATATGCTGAGATTACCGAGTTTAAGGATGTGGAAGTAATTTCAGCTGTATTCCCCACTGGGAATTTATTTTCCCTTAAAGAAACTGAAGTTGCAATATGCTCTGCCCAAGGGGGAAGGGCCCCGGGTCTAGATGGGATACCCTCTGATGTTTTTATAAACGATAAGGCGAGGTGGGCTAGGTATGTATTCCTTTTGGGAAATGCTATTGCGAAGGGAACGGCAGTCCCAGAGTTATGGAAGGGAGCAAATATTATACCCATATATAAAAAAGGGGATCGGTCCCTCCCGGCCAATTATAGGCCGATAAGTTTGATTGCCACTATCCAAAAAGTGGTAGGGAGAATGGTGGTAAATCGACTAATGGACTGGGTAGATGAGAACAACGCCCTGTCCCCTTATCAGGCTGGTTTTCGGCGGGCTACAAGCACAGTCGACCAGGTGTTTTGCTTTGCTCTGCTGCAGTGGGGGACGGTGGTGCTCGGCGAGGGCAGCCTGTATGTTGCCTTTGTCGACTTGCGGGCTGCCTTCGACCTGGTACCGAGGAGAAAGCTCTGGGCAGTTCTGAGCGAAATAGGCCTTCCGGCTGAGTTACTCACTCTGATAATGAGGCTGCATGAGTGTAATTTCGCCAAAGTTCAGTGGGGTATGAATGGTGAATCATCTGCCGACTTTCCGATTGAACGCGGAGTACGACAGGGGTGTGCTATGGCCCCCCTGCTTTTTTCCCTATTTATTAACGGAATTGTGGCTCGGATGCTGGATGCCAGTGTCGATGCACCCTCGTTGGCAGGCCTCAGGGTTCCGATCCTGATGTTCGCCGACGATACGCTGATTTTGTCTAAAACACCGGCTGGCTTGCAGCGAGCTTTAAACATCTTCGATCTTTTCTGTGGGGAACATGGCCTGGAAGTTAACGTAGGCAAGACCAAGCTGATGGCCTTCTCACCAAAACGTAGACCCCGGCCTAAAATACTTCTGAACAACTGTGAGCTTGAGGTGGTTACTGTATTTACCTACCTTGGGGTGCAGATAGCAAACAATCTAAAATGGTCTCAACATATAGAAAAGGCGGTCCTGAGGCATCAACAGATTTCGGGGGCACTTCGGGTGGAACACAAAAAGTCTAAATCAAAGCATATAAAACCAGTCCTGGCAGTATATGATGCCAAGGCTATTGGGTCTGCCCTATATGGGGCTGAGCTGTGGGGTTTCGAGAGGCTTCTCCCCTTGCAAATATCGGAGAATAGGTTCCTTAGGGGAATCACGGGTCTCCCTCAGAGTACACCATTAATCCCGCTTGGTCTTGATTTAGGGAGAAGATCAGTTAGTGACCGAGCGCGATTGCGCCCGATTCTCTATTGGAGACGCCTCTGGACTATCCCAGAGATACGGCATTATGCAGAGGGGTTCCTTGCCATAATTAAAGCTGACACCTTTCATAAAATAGTCTGGTTAAAAAATCTTAGGACTGCTCTAGGTGACCTCGGCCTCTCCAATCTATGGGATAATCCATCGGGGGAAAACCTTTCCAAGTAAAAACATAATTAAAAGCTTATATTGGGACTGGATAGATGGCAGACTCTGGAGTAGAACGAGATCAGACACAATGGCGGGGCGTTTCTTAGAAATCAAACTGTGTCCTGTATTGGAACTATACTGGGACAGTATTACTAACCCAGGGGATAGGAAGCTTTTCTTCCAGTTAAGATCAGGTGCCCTTCCTCTGAGATCACTGACGGGTAGGTGGAGGAGTTCAACCACCTTGTGCTGCCCGGTTTGTGGTGCAACTGAGGAAAATATAGGTCACTTTCTATTCCTGTGTAAAGCTTATGCCACCCCGAGAAGAGTTTGGTTAGCTCCTGTTTGTAGAAATCTAGGGACAACCAGGGGTGTTAAGGCGCTACGAATTATTTGCACCACCACTGATATGCCTATTGTTCTGGGTACAGCAAAGTATCTGGGGTGGGCATGGTCCATTAGACGGAGGGCAATTTCTATTAATGTAATATAACTGGGGTAACAAGTAATCTCTGTGTAAATGTACACCAAAGATTTTTATTGTTTATGTATGCACAACTGTTTTAACAGTATGTATAAATAGGAACATTTTTAATGTGATGTATTTTAAATGTATGTTTGTGCTTTTATGAGTATATTCCTCGAATAAAGCTTTGAATACGGATTTCCAGCATTAACCGGCACTACCTGGTTCCTTTCCGCAGGTCTCGGGTAGCCACAGAAAAATGTAAGGAGCTTGCACCATGCCGCACCATGTTGTATGGTCTCTTCTTGGCTGGGCAAAGCTGCAAGTGGAGACACCTGACACACCGGAGCTGTGTTTTGCTTCCGTGGTTAACATTCTTCTAAATTCTGAATCTTGACAGATCAATTCCAAAAAATGTTTCGTTTTTCGAGTTGACTTGTCTCATCCTTGGCCTAGTTTTCGGTCATAGTAGCGGTTCATTTTTTCTATACAATTCTTTCATCCTAGCTTTTCTCTCTGGACTTTTCACCCCCAGTCTCACCTTCTAGAAAGAAAAAATGTCATTAGATTATATTGCTGGCCTTCTGTCCTACCCAGGCCTTGTCAAGCGTGGATCTATAGACTGTCTGACTTGCTGCTTTGATATAGACAAGTCCTTGGCAGCTTTCTGTATAGTTGTTGCTTTATCAGATATGGCATAAGAATCTGTACAGATTTATAGTCATATTTTTATTCTTATTCTATTCTTTCATACCTGTCCCTTAAGTCGTCTAGTAGACTACTTTTGTATGTCACACTTATTGTTTAAAATCCACTTAAATACAACTTGTAGAAAAAGGTATTGTCCAAGTATTTGAGTTTGGAGATTTAGTCCTAGCAACTTAACAGATGGAAGTTTAAAAGAGAAGTGGGAGGTAGTAAAATTGGCCAAGTGTGAAGACACATTACTATCGCGGTAAAAAGGAACCTGAATGGGGCCAGGAGGTGAGACACAGTGTTTACTTTGATCACTGGGAAAAGAGAGGGGTGGAAGACACCTATGTCCCCTCCACCTCTAAACAAGAACATGAGAAGTGCAGCTGTAGGGACAATTGCCCATATTTGAGGTGTATGAATAATCACAAGGGTGGACACTTGGTACAGCATCTCTCCGAGAACATTATGCTATATCGGAATGGGGAAAAGTATTCTTAAGTAGCTTTATTAGTAGTTAATTAGCAGGAACAAAATAAGTGATACTGGAACAAACTGCATAAACTGGAATAGTATAGGACTGAGAGACTTATTAATGTCAAATATGTTGTGTTCTATACATTGGGAAATAATAAGTCTCTCATCTTCTCCATGAGGACTTTAATTCACAATTTATTTTTAGTTCAGTAGCCAGAATCATCTTGTACAGTACTTTAAAGTTTTTGGCTAGAGGAATCTGCTTGCAATTAAGATTGAATCCGACTTGCATAGACTGCTTATTGGAACAGTTACCTACTAGTATCCTGTACATCTTGTAAAGGCAATTTTATGTAGAAATAGTTCAAGAAGGAATTAGAATAGTAATGGGGAGGGATTATTTCATGTAAAGTGTTCAGATGTAAACTGAACTATCCCAAAGAATGATTGTTACTTACCCTGTAAGCATCTTTTTTTGGCTTGTAGTGCTGTAGATTTGCATGCTTTGCATACTTAAGACATCTAGTGTTGGGTCCGGATGTCTACGCTTTTTTTTGTTTTAAGTGTTTCGAGTCACAAGGTAGAGCGGCGACTCCTCTTGGGAATACTGTGCATGGGCATTGACGAACAAGTTACTTACCTTCGGTAACGATATATCTGTAAGAAACATAGGTTACTTATAGATTTCTTACCTTAGAATTACCCCCAGGCTTCAGACTGGATCGGGAAAGACTTTTTGTCAGCAGTACCTCTGCGCGTCGGAAGGTGGCATCAGTCGGTTTCGCGTCCGTCGTTGGCATCGTGGTCGCCAGGATGACATCGCGGTAACTACTTAGACGCCGCCCTCACACGCTGATGTCAGTTCTGTACAGGACTTTCCACGCCAGAAACGCACAGCCATGCAAGACACTGGCCACTGGTCCACAAAACTAGGGTCCTGAAAGGATGTCCTTAACCCTATAAATCAGTTTGCAGAACGGGGAGGATGGGTGGGGCGGTAAGGAATCTATAACTAACCTATGTTTCTTACAGATATATCGTTACCGAAGGTAAGTAACTTGTTCATGTGAAAGAAACAATTAGTTATAGATTCCTTACCTCAGAATAGAAACCCCAGCAATACCAACCCCGGTGGTGGGTCTGCGAACCAAGATCACACCAGAAAGTCCTGGAGAACAGAACGGCCAAAGAAGCCATCTATCCGGACTTGGCTGTCCAGGTAGTAGTGTTGCGTAAACATGTGCAGCGATGCACACGTAGCTGCATGACAGATTTCATGTAGAGGGACTGCTCGACCCAAAGTAGTAGTGGCTGCAGTCGCCCTGGTGGAATGTACGCGTAGCCCCACTGGAGGCTTCTTTTTCGCTAGAGAATAGCAGGCTTTAATACACAAAACGACCCATCTATAGATGGTCCGCTTGTGTACGGTCCGACCTTTCTTGACGCCCACGTAGCCAACAAAGAGTTGCTCATCCACCCGGAACTGTTTTGTGTGATCCAGATAGAAGGAAAGCGCAAGTTTTGGGGCCAGGCGGTGGAGCCTCTCTTCCTCTTTAGAAGGAAGCGGAAAGAAGGTGGGCAAAGTGATGGTTTGTGCGATGTGAAAGGAGGTGACCACCTTCGGAAGAAAGGATGGACGAGTTCTTAGGACAACCTTGTCCGGATGTACAGCCAGGAAAGGAGGTTTGGATGAAAGAGCCTGGAGCTCACTCACTCTTCTGGCAGATGTGATGGCTACCAGGAATACAGTCTTAAGTGTTAAAAGTCGTAAAGGACAGTTGTGAAGCGGCTCACAGGGAGTGCACATCAGATAGGTCAAGACCAAATTCAAGTCCCACTGAGACATTATGAATGGGATAGGAAGAAAGAGATGTGTAATGCCTTTTAAGAATCGATTTACAACCAGGGACTTGAAGAGAGAAGGCTGATCAGGAAGCCTTAGAAAGGAAGAAATGGCAGAGAGATAGCCCTTGATAGTGCCCAGAGCAGAGCCCTGCTAGGCCAAAGAAAGGAGGAACAAGAGAACCTCAGAAAGAGGGGCAGAAAGGGGATCCACAGCCTTTGCTGCGCACCATGCCACAAATTTTTTCCATCGACAGGTGTATACCGTCTTAGTGGAGGGACGCCTGGCTGCCTAGATCACATCACAGACTTCGGGAGGCAAGTCAAACGACGTCAACTGCTGCCACTCAATCTCCACACACGGAGGTGGAGGCTAAACAGCTTCGGGTGGAGGACCATCCCCTGCTTCTGCAACAGAAGATCCTCCCGAAGAGACAGTCGAATTGGAGGATCGGTGGCCATTTTGAGTAGCTCGGGATACCAGACCCTTCATGCCTAATCCGGAGCCACCAGAATGACTTGGGCCTGGTCGCGCTTGATCTTCTTCAGCACGCTGGGCAGACGTGATATAGGTGGAAAGGCGTCCAACAGACCGCAACTCCACCCTTGATGAAAAGCGTCGCCAAGCGAGTGCCGCCTTGGAAATTCCAATGCGCAGAATTGCTGACATTGCGTGTTCTCTTCGGTGGCGAATAGATCTAACCAAGGCTCTCCCCACTGTTGAAAGAGACCTTGCACCACCTCAGAGTGAAGACGCCATTTGTGATCCAACATGCACCTGTGGTTGAGTTTGTTCGCCTGTACTGCTCGATTTTCCCGGCCTTCCGGTGTTGCAGAGCAATCCATATGACTTCAGTCTCTTTCCATCCGAGTCTAAGGACTGGAGTAGTGAGTAGGGCCTATCTATTAGACATTTGTGACACCATCCCGTGCTCCTACCCTTAGCTCAGGGCCTACACACATAGCCTAGGGGATAGATTCGTTAGCCTTGAGGATAATTTGCCCTATAGTGAGGTTGTTTCATGGAGCTGTGTTGAATTCAGGCCTGGTAGGCCTCAAACGGGAGAGACTCCATCTTTCTTTCTGCTCCGGCAGCCCGGGACCTTTCCAGAGGGAGGGGGATGTTTTAGTTATGAGGTGTTATTCGCTCGGAGAGAACCGGTTCAGGCCGGCCCTTATCGAAGGATTGTATTTTTCTTCATGCCGAAGACACTACATCAGGCCGGCCGGCTGGGAAAGTGTCCTTGGTACGGGGAGGTACAGGAATTTGGTGGGCGGCAGGTTTCGAGCTGGAAATTTCCATGAGGGAATGCACTTCTATATTAGTGAAAGTCTGAGTGAGATAAGGGCACTTGCTTCTAGACCATAGGCGGCATCTGGCCGTTAGCAGAAGAGCTATTACTTATTCCAGGGAAGACTGATGATGAACTTGAATCCAGAGAGGAGAGGGTAGCCGATAAGGACGAGGTTCCAGTGACTCGGAGAGGGAGAAGGGAGCAGACCCACAACTGCAGAGGGGTGACTTCCAGGCTAAGCCGAGGCATAGACGAGAAGGGAACCTAGATGACCATTGAGTACAGGCGACGTACCCTCAAGGTGAAGTCGATCCCTTTTTCTTTGAAGTGTATAACTTAATCTTTTACTTTCCTTGCAGGTTATATATGTATGATGTGTTCCGTAAATGTGCATGTGGCATTTAAATAAAGTATTTAGCTTATTGTACGTTAGCATGTGTTGTGTACTTTTGTATAGGAGGATAGCCTATTCTTTAGTCAGAGTTTCCTTAAAATGAACAGAGGTTAATCCTGGTCAGGTAAGTGGTAACTGGATGAGGGGGAAAACAAGCCCCTCGAACTAGAGAACAGGTTGTGCTCAACTAATAGTCTTTGTGTGATCTGATATATGGTAACCCCGATTCCCCTGTTGTGTACCGCAGTAACAATAGGATGAGCTCGTGCTAACGCTGCCGAATGGGTAGGAGATTCTGGACCTGACTGAGGTCGCGAGATCGTGTGTGTGTGTCGCTGCCGAATGGGTAGGAGATTCTGGGTCTGACTGAGACCGCGAGACTTTGTGTGTCGCTGCCGAATGGGTAGGAGATTCTGGGTCTAACTGAGACCGCGAGACTTTGTGTGTCGCTGCCGAATGGGTAGGAGATTCTGGACCTGACTGAGGTCGCGAGATCGTGTGTGTGTGTCGCTGCCGAATGGGTAGGAGATTCTGGGTCTGACTGAGACCGCGAGACTTTGTGTGTCGCTGCCGAATGGGTAGGAGATTCTGGGTCTAACTGAGACCGCGAGACTTTGTGTGTCGCTGCCGAATGGGTAGGAGATTCTGGACCTGACTGAGGTCGCGAGATCGTGTGTGTGTGTCGCTGCCGAATGGGTAGGAGATTCTGGGTCTGACTGAGACCGCGAGACTTTGTGTGTCGCTGCCGAATGGGTAGGAGATTCTGGACCTGACTGAGGTCGCGAGATCGTGTGTGTGTGTCGCTGCCGAATGGGTAGGAGATTCTGGGTCTGACTGAGACCGCGAGACTTTGTGTGTCGCTGCCGAATGGGTAGGAGATTCTGGACCTGACTGAGGTCGCGAGATCGTGTGTGTGTGTCGCTGCCGAATGGGTAGGAGATTCTGGGTCTGCCTAAGGCCGCGAGACTGTGGTTGCTGAGATTGCGAGGCTGTGAGGTATATAATAGGAATTCCCTGTCCTTAGGTGGTACGTATATATGTGGTTATTTGGGTGTAAAAAGACCCTAGGGAGGGGGTAACGTTCTGTTTTGGGTCAGAAGGGCTCTGTAGAGCGGGTTCCACCCGATCCGAAAACCCAAGCAGAACATTTGGCGTCACGAACTGTTTACGTAACCTGTGTGCGTTGTGGTTGTCTTGTGTTTGCTTTCGGCGTGTGCGTGATTTTCTTTTTTGTATATTTGCGTGTATATTTTTTTTTTTTTCTTTCTCTTTCTTTCTCTCTTCCTTTCTTTTCTCTGCGTTTCTTTTTCTTTCTTTTTCGCGATGTTTTCTAGGAAATCGAAATCTACTCTTAAATTGTCCGTTGATATTCCCGGATGGGATTCAACGCCTTATGGTGCCTTGGCCCGAGAGTGGGCTGATTCTACTGGTCTGAGTGAAAATTGGAATTCTTCTTTGGAGTCGGCGGAACCGGCTGACGTGATTACTTGTTTGCAGACGGCACCTGTCTTGAAGGGTGAGGAGGTTCCCGCTTTGGGGCGCAGAGGTTGGGTTATTCTGTCTGCGTATCGGATTCTGCATGAGCGGTTGCTGAAATTGCAGATCTCTCTTAAGGATGTGGAGGCACACTTTGTTGAGATTCAGAATTCTAATACTTTATTGCGGTGTCAAAATAAGTTGCTTTCTGACAAACTTGACACTTACCAAACGGTTGCCGAAAGGGCGGCTGTGCGGATTGCTCGTTATAAGTACAAAAACAGGCGTGGTCGAGTTTCGACGCGTAAGGTGCGTCTGGTCGTGGCGAAAGCTGGACTAGATTGGAACCCTGATGAATGGGATGGTAATATCTGGGACTCGACTACGTCTTGTTCCTCGGGTGAGGAGTCTGTCAAGCACGAGTCTTCTCGTTCCCGTCATGAATGTAAGTCTGCTTCTCGCACCTCTGATGGTGCACCCCGTGATTACGCTCGCTCTTCGGGCGGCATCGATGCTTCTTACACTGATTGTCCCTCTACTAGTACTGCTCAATCTCCTTGTGATGCTCGTCCCGTGGTCTCTGCGCATCCGGTTTTTCGTCGGAAGTTGCAGCAGTCTCCCAATGCTCCGCAGGGTATTTCTTTAGACTGTTTAGAAGATTTTACCCAACAAGAAATTAGTGACATTTTGCTGCGCTTTCGGCAGCGGACTGGTGAGGCTTTGCTCACATGGATGGTGCGCCTTTATGAACTAGGCGCTGCTGGTATTATGTTGGATACTGGCGATTGTTTGAAATTTTGTTCTTTGAGTTTGGATTCTACTGTGCAAGATCATTTTCGTAACTATAATGGTGGTGGTCAAATTTCTTTGCTCCAATTGGCGACTGAGGGTTGTAATTTGAAGTATCCTACTGAATCTGACTGGCCTGTCAATGACAAGCCATGGTATACCTTGCGTGATGCTGCGCAACGTCTTAAGGAAGAAGTGATGAAAACGGCTATTTTTCTGGGCACTGCTGACAGGTTGCTTGATGGGATGTTGACTTCTTCGGTGCGGAATCGTATCATTCGCTCTTCTCCTGTTGCCTACAAGCAGGTCATGATGACTTTGTTGATTAACCAGACTGGTAATGTACTATCTACGGTGTTGGAGTCGGTACGCCAACTCGGTGAGTTGGGTGAGTGGTTTAAACCTGAACGTCAGTCCCGGTCTGACACTCGTACTCCTGGTGAATATAAATTTACTAGACGTGATATCTTTACTGGTCTTTTGGCTGATGGTGTGCGTCGGGAGGATATTGATGGTGAGACTACTGCTCGTTTGTGGGAAATGTTTCGCAAACGGGGCTTGGACCGGAAGGAGGGTGCCCGGCGTGTTCGGACGACTGAGTGTGATCGTGGTTGTTCTGATGGTAGCGGTGATGATGATCGCCGTGGGCGCTTTGATCGTCGTGATGATCGGCGTCCTGTACGTGATCTGTCCCCTCGTCGAGAGCGGGACAGGGAGAGAGAGGGGGAAAAGGAAAGGGGGAGAAATGATCATGCTTACAGTAGACGTAGAGATGATAGGGATCAATCCCCTGAATTGAGAAGGAGGGAGGATCGATACAGTTTGGCCGATCGAAACTCGCAGTGCAATGTAGAGGACAGGAATCCATTTCGTAATAGAGATGGATATGAACAGGAGGTACCGATACCTAAGAAACGTGAGAGTCTTTATCCTGATTTGTCCTGGTACACAGAATGCAGTAAGAATGACTAGGAAATAGGTCAAGCTCCGGTACACAGATGGGCTCACAGAGATAATAGACCCTATGTAGATATTGATATTTTTTGGAGACATCGTAATATCCAAAGGGCCCGAGCATTAGTTGATACAGGAGCGGAGGCCACTCTTATTCATGGAAAATCAAAGAAATTTACAGGGCAGCCTTTCACTATTACCGGATTAGGAGGAAAGGAAACCCCTGCAGTTCAAACTTTGCTTGAAATGAGAATAGGTAGAATCCCTAGAAAGGAATATTCTGTATTAGTGGTGCCACTTCTAGAATTCATAATTGGAATTGATATTTTGAAGGGAATGACATTGCATCTTGATGATGGGTGTTACCAATTTGGAACGACGCATTATATCTCGTCCAGACCTATACGGGTTGGTCGTTTAAGGATGCCCCCCATACAAGTTCCCCAGGCGACCAAAGTGGTTTGTCAGAAGCAGTATCGTATTCCGGGTGGTCATGAAGAGATTAGTACCACCATTCAGGAGTTGGTTGATGCAGGCGTTATAACTCCAGTTACTTCTGCTTGGAATAATCCTGTTTGGCCGGTGCGTAAAAGTGATAATTCGTGGCGCATGACTGTTGATTATCGAGAATTGAACAAACACACGCCCTCTTTGACTGCTGCAGTACCGGATGTTATCACCCTGATTGAAAGAATCCAAACACATCCAGGTACATGGTATGCGTCCATCGATATTGCTAATGCTTTCTTTTCTATTCCAATTGCCCCTGAGTGTCAGGAACAGTTCAGTTTTACGTGGAACGGGCGTCAGATGACGTTCAGAAGTCTTCCTCAGGGCTATGTGCATAGCCCTACGATCTGTCACCGGCTGGTGGCAGAACACTTGACTGAGGTACCAGTTCATCCCAAAATTCAGATATGTCATTATATTGATGATGTTTTGATCCAAGGCGAAACACAAGAGGATGTTCAGACACAATTAGATAGAGTCATTGAGTGTCTGCGTGGGAAAGGTTGGGAGATCAATCCGGACAAATTACAAGGTCCGTCCCAAGCTGTAAAATTTTTAGGTATTAATTGGCATGAGGGACACCGCGAGGTGATCCCTCAAGTTAAACAGAAGATTCTTGATTTTTCGGTTCCGAGGAATAGGAAGGAAGCCCAGAGCTTCATTGGTTTATTTGGTTTTTGGCGCCAGCATATTCCTCATTTGAGTCAAATATTGGCCCCGTTGTACCGTGTTACACGTAAAAAGAATGCATTTGAATGGGGTAAGCAACAACAAGATGCATTTAGTCTAGCGAAAGAGGCAATTCAACATGCTATGGATCTTTGGCCTGTACGTGATGGTGATGTGGATTTGAATGTGTCTGTGCAAGGCCCTTATGCAAACTGGAGTCTGTGGCAGAAACAAGGCAGGTGCAAAGTACCATTAGGGTTTTGGACCAAAAAGCTACCTGATGCTGGTGAGCGTTATACACCCTTTGAGAAACAGCTACTTGCTTGTTATTGGGCTTTGGTGGATACCGAGCAATTAACATTGGGACATGACATATTCTTGCGTCCTGAAATTCCTATTATGCAGTGGGTTTTGAGTTCACCAAAAACTCATCGAATTGGGCATGCTCAGGAGGCGAGTGTGATTAAATGGAAATGGTACATACAAGACAGGGCACGTGTGGGTCCGAAAGGAGTTGCGTCTTTACATGAGCAAGTGGCGCAAGCACCATCGACTGAGACTGAGAGTGAGTGTTCTGTACCTTTAGAACAGGAGTCTCCTGTCAAGTGGGGTAAACCTTTTGATGATTTGTCCGTCGAGGACAGGAACCATGTGTGGTTCACAGATGGGTCAGCAAAATTTATTGGAACTACACGGCACTGGAAGGCGGTGTCTTATAATCCGATCACACAGAAACTGTTGAGCACAACTGGTGAAGGGAAGAGTAGTCAGTTCGCAGAGCTCTATGCCGTTTATCAAGTTTTGAAACAGGAGTTACCTGGTGTATGCCATATTTTCACCGACTCCTGGTCCACTGCCAATGGACTGGCCGTTTGGTTACCGACCTGGCATTCCCATAATTGGAGGTTACACTCCAAAGAGTTATGGGGAAAAGAGTTATGGCAAGAGATTTGGGAAATGCTCCCACAGAGTACTGTTACCATCTTCCATGTGGATGCTCACACCCCCATAGATTCTCTTGACAAATTTTTTCATAACATTGCAGATGAGAAATCTAAAATTGCTAAGGCAGTGGTGGACAGACAAGATCCTGATATTGCGGGATTGGCGAAATGGGCACACCAGAAGGCAGGACACTTTGGAGAGAAGGCCACTAGCAGGTGGGCTGCTGATAGAGGAATTTATATTCCCCTGGACCTAATCAAAAATGTTATTCTACATTGTCCCGTCTGTCAGCATATCAGACAGCGTAAAGTACCCCAAATTGTTAGAGGTCATTTACATCGCGGGAAATTGCCCGCTCAAATCTGGCAGATTGATTACATCGGACCCCTTCCCATGAGCAGAAATTGTCAATATGTTTGCACAATTGTCGATACATATAGTGGTTTGCTGGTAGCTTTTCCATGTAAGCAAGCCACCCAATTGAATACCATTAAAACATTAGAATTGATTATGATGTATTATGGTGTGCCATTCCAAATTCAATCTGATAATGCATCCCATTTTCGTGGAAGATTGGTACAGGAATTCTGTGTGGAAAACCATATTGACTGGATCTTTCATATACCTTACTACCCGCAGGCCTCGGGCCTGGTGGAGAGATTGAATGGTCTGTTAAAGGATCAGCTACGTAAATTAACAGATGACAAGTATAAAAATTGGCGAGACTTTTTACCCCAAGCACTATTAATCCTGAATAATCGTCCTTTTTTAAATGCTGAATCTCCACTTATGCGTTTGTTTCCCCCAAAGGTTGAGACTATGCCTAATGTAATTAATGAAACTGTGATGTATTGGGAAATTACTTCCGGAGCTCTGGCTCCATGCAGAGCGACCCCAGGGTCGGCAGGCTTAGATTTGTATGCCATGGATGACACCGTTCTAAAAAGCAAAAATCGGGTCATCATTGCTACCGGTGTTGGTATTCATATACCACCGGGGAATTTTGGATTGATCGCCCCTAGATCGGGGCTGGCTGTAAAAGGCATCCAGGTACTTGGAGGGGTAATTGACAGCGACTATCAGGGAGAGATTAAGGTACTTCTGCTAAATAGCAGTGAGAATGACTTGCTGATACACCGCACCGACCGAGTGGCTCAATTACTCATTATGCCTGTTTTCAGTGGTGAAATAATGAAAGGCACTGCCCCAACTTTGCTAACTGTACGAGGCCAGAAAGGCTTTGGCTCTACGGATAACCCTGGAGCCAAGATTTGGGTGCAATCGCCTAAGAATCCCCCTGAACAAGCAGAGGTTATTGCCACCGGTCAGGATAACACCATTTTGGTTATGAGGCCAGGGAAAGATAGCTGGGAAGCTGTCCCAGCTGATAAATGTTATTTACGAGAATGATTAATGCCTGTGTTTGGTTCTTTTTCAGATCATTCTTTGGATTGTTGCTGCAGGATGTGTCGGTACTGGACACCGTTCGGTCTACTTCGGAGAGAGAGAAGGGATCCCATTAACCCGGGATGAATTGGGAACCAGAGTGTTGCGTTCTTTCAATGCGTGGGACTCGTCATCGAACTTTTGGACACTGCTGGCGAAAAGAGTAACTGATGCCCCTCACTTCTGTTTGACACCGATGAGATCTTTGCACGATATCTTAGCGACGTGCCTAGTTGCTGTCCCCGCTTCGCTGGAGACGTTAATAAGCATCTTTAACGTTTCAAAGGCTCGTCCGAATATTATTCTGGGTGATTTTGCTACCCATGCATATTGTCCTTTATGTACTGAACTGCCGAATGAGCAACTTCCTATCCAATCCCAAATAACTACGTATAACATTACACAAGGTGATCTATGCTTTTTCCTCACATGTAATCCTAATGCAATTTCTGAATGTCTACGTCTCAAGTTAAGAGGCGCCACTGTTCTCACATCTCATGAACGAACTCTGTGTTTCCAGAGGACACCGACCACATGTGTTTCAGTTCAGAACAATATGACTTGCAATAGTTTGGTAGTTACTCCCAGTCACTATCGTGCAATATTGCTACCGGCCGGATGGCTTTTCTCATGTGGTAATACTTCCTGGCCCTATGTCCCTGCGAACATTTCCGGAGGCCCGTGTGCCATTACTAGACTCAGTTTACTTATGTTCTCATCACATCCAAATGCCAATTCTCGTGTGCTCCGAGATACAACTACGTTACAGGAGGATTGTGACTCATCTTTGCATTTATATTCCAAGTCTGAATACCTTAGTCTAGCTGTTTCAATTATTGGTGTCCCTGCTTTGGCGGTTTATAATGCTAAATCCATTGGGAAAATGGCTTGCTGGATGGTCAAATCTATTAATCATACTTCTACAGTCTTGTCTGACTTGCTATTAGACGCCCAGGGTGAACGTAGAGCCATCTTGCAAAATAGAGCAGCCATTGATTATCTTTTGCTTAAACATGGACATGGTTGTTCAGATTTCGAAGGTCTCTGCTGTTTTAACTTATCTGATCATACACAATCCATTCGTGCACACATAGATAAATTGCATGACCTAACTAATGAAGTTAGGAAACACATTGATCAGAGCTGGTTTGACTGGCTCTTTAACTGGTTGCCAGACATGAATATGCTACGCCACACATTAGGTGGCATTTTGATTGCTCTTGTTGTTTTAATTTCTATCTGTTGTTTTATTCAGTGTATCCCTTCACTGCTTCAATTCTGCACATCTGGTACTAGACATAGATCAGTTAGTTTTGTTTCATATTATTCTTCCACAGATGTTAGTTCCGTTTAGTATATATAATAGACTGAAGTCAAGGGTGGAATGTACTGCTCGATTTTCCCGGCCTTCCGGTGTTGCAGAGCAATCCATATGACTTCAGTCTCTTTCCATCCGAGTCTAAGGACTGGAGTAGTGAGTAGGGCCTATCTATTAGACATTTGTGACACCATCCCGTGCTCCTACCCTTAGCTCAGGGCCTACACACATAGCCTAGGGGATAGATTCGTTAGCCTTGAGGATAATTTGCCCTATAGTGAGGTTGTTTCATGGAGCTGTGTTGAATTCAGGCCTGGTAGGCCTCAAACGGGAGAGACTCCATCTTTCTTTCTGCTCCGGCAGCCCGGGACCTTTCCAGAGGGAGGGGGATGTTTTAGTTATGAGGTGTTATTCGCTCGGAGAGAACCGGTTCAGGCCGGCCCTTATCGAAGGATTGTATTTTTCTTCATGCCGAAGACACTACATCAGGCCGGCCGGCTGGGAAAGTGTCCTTGGTACGGGGAGGTACAGGAATTTGGTGGGCGGCAGGTTTCGAGCTGGAAATTTCCATGAGGGAATGCACTTCTATATTAGTGAAAGTCTGAGTGAGATAAGGGCACTTGCTTCTAGACCATAGGCGGCATCTGGCCGTTAGCAGAAGAGCTATTACTTATTCCAGGGAAGACTGATGATGAACTTGAATCCAGAGAGGAGAGGGTAGCCGATAAGGACGAGGTTCCAGTGACTCAGAGAGGGAGAAGGGAGCAGACCCACAACTGCAGAGGGGTGACTTCCAGGCTAAGCCGAGGCATAGACGAGAAGGGAACCTAGATGACCATTGAGTACAGGCGACGTACCCTCAAGGTGAAGTCGATCCCTTTTTCTTTGAAGTGTATAACTTAATCTTTTACTTTCCTTGCAGGTTATATATGTATGATGTGTTCCGTAAATGTGCATGTGGCATTTAAATAAAGTATTTAGCTTATTGTACGTTAGCATGTGTTGTGTACTTTTGTATAGGAGGATAGCCTATTCTTTAGTCAGAGTTTCCTTAAAATGAACAGAGGTTAATCCTGGTCAGGTAAGTGGTAACTGGATGAGGGGGAAAACAAGCCCCTCGAACTAGAGAACAGGTTGTGCTCAACTAATAGTCTTTGTGTGATCTGATATATGGTAACCCCGATTCCCCTGTTGTGTACCGCAGTAACAATAGGATGAGCTCGTGCTAACGCTGCCGAATGGGTAGGAGATTCTGGACCTGACTGAGGTCGCGAGATCGTGTGTGTGTGTCGCTGCCGAATGGGTAGGAGATTCTGGGTCTGACTGAGACCGCGAGACTTTGTGTGTCGCTGCCGAATGGGTAGGAGATTCTGGGTCTAACTGAGACCGCGAGACTTTGTGTGTCGCTGCCGAATGGGTAGGAGATTCTGGACCTGACTGAGGTCGCGAGATCGTGTGTGTGTGTCGCTGCCGAATGGGTAGGAGATTCTGGGTCTGACTGAGACCGCGAGACTTTGTGTGTCGCTGCCGAATGGGTAGGAGATTCTGGGTCTAACTGAGACCGCGAGACTTTGTGTGTCGCTGCCGAATGGGTAGGAGATTCTGGACCTGACTGAGGTCGCGAGATCGTGTGTGTGTGTCGCTGCCGAATGGGTAGGAGATTCTGGGTCTGACTGAGACCGCGAGACTTTGTGTGTCGCTGCCGAATGGGTAGGAGATTCTGGACCTGACTGAGGTCGCGAGATCGTGTGTGTGTGTCGCTGCCGAATGGGTAGGAGATTCTGGGTCTGACTGAGACCGCGAGACTTTGTGTGTCGCTGCCGAATGGGTAGGAGATTCTGGACCTGACTGAGGTCGCGAGATCGTGTGTGTGTGTCGCTGCCGAATGGGTAGGAGATTCTGGGTCTGCCTAAGGCCGCGAGACTGTGGTTGCTGAGATTGCGAGGCTGTGAGGTATATAATAGGAATTCCCTGTCCTTAGGTGGTACGTATATATGTGGTTATTTGGGTGTAAAAAGACCCTAGGGAGGGGGTAACGTTCTGTTTTGGGTCAGAAGGGCTCTGTAGAGCGGGTTCCACCCGATCCGAAAACCCAAGCAGAACATCGCCCTGGCGTTCAAGGAACCTGCCAAGTGTTGAATCATCAGGGATATGCCCAGATGTTCCAGCCATGTCCAGAGGTGGAGGGCCTTTTGACATAGGGTCCACGACCCCACCCCGCCTAGTTTGTTGCAGTACCACATGGCGGTGGTGTTGTCCATGAACACATGCACTACTCTTCCCCGGACGGAGGGAAGGAATACTTTCAGTGCAAGCTGGATCGCCCGCAGCTCCAGAAGGTTGAAGTGGAGCCTGCACTTCGCCGGAGACCAGAGGCCTCTGATCTCCGCCTCTCTGATGTGGCCGCCCCATCCAAGTAGTGATGCATCGGTCACCACTGTCAACTCTGGTTAAGGAAGGGAGAGGGATCTGTCATTGACCCAATCCTGGTTTGTGAGCCACCACTGCAATTGGTGTGCAGTGCCCTCTGAGATCTGGACGCAATCGGACAGATTCCCCTGATGTTGCACACACAGGAACTTCGGTTTCCACTGCAGAGCCTACATATGCCACCTGGCACGATCCACCAGCAGGATGCAGGAGGCCATCAGGCCCAGCAGCCAGAGGGTCGTCCTGACTGAAACCCGGGATAAGTGCTGAAAGATCGGAATCATAGCCCGAATATCCCAGACTCGCTGCTCAGGAGGATAGACCCAAAACTGCGTTGTGACCAGAACCGCTCCGATGAAGAGGAGATTCTGAGAGGGAATAAGGTGTGACTTCAGCACGTTGATGGATAACCCCAGCGAATGCAGGAGATCTGACTTAGTCTGGAGGTGGAAGATGACTGCCTGGGATGAGCCCGCCTTCAACAACCAGTTGTCGAGATAGGGGAAGACTGGAACCCCTTATCTGCGCAGATGAGCTGCGACCACAGCCATCACTTTTGTGCACATTCGAGAGGGCGCTGGTAAGGCCGAAGGGAAGCACAGTAAATTGAAAATGTTCATGGCCTACCATGAACCGCAAGTAGCGCCGGTGGGCCGGCAGGACGTGGATGTGAAAATAGGCACCCTGCAGGTCCAACGCTACCATCCAGTCTCCAGGGTCGAGGGAAGACAAGACCTGAGCTAACGTCAACATTTTGAAGTTCTCCTTTCGGAGGAAGCGATTGACGCTCCTGAGGTCCAAGATAGGATGCATGCCTTTGTCCTTCTTGGGTACTAGAAAGAACTGGGAATAGCAACAACCACCTACTTCTGGAATGCGCTTGATGGCTCCCTTGGCCAAGAGAGCTAAAACTTCCTGTTGGAGAAGGCCCAGGTGATCCTCAGACATGTGATGGTACCAAGGTGGCATGGTTGGAGGGGTAGTCTCGAAGGGGAGGGAGTGCCCGTTCGGACTATCTGCAAAACCCACCTGTCCGACGTGATGGTGCCCCAGTGGGGGAGGTGATGGCGGATCCTGCCGCCCACTGGCAAGTGATGAGCCTGAAAGGTCGGACTAGGAAGGTTTGGAGGCGGAAGCAGAGGGGGGTTGGTGAACTGGCCTGCTCGCTGGCCCCCAGAACCACGGCGGTGGTTCCCGCGTCCCCGGCCGCACGAAGGTTGTGCAGCTTGTGCCGGCCTGTGGCCCTGGGCGGGATGTAGTGGGGCACTCCTTCCGTAGCCATGAAAGGGGCAAAAAGCAGATTACGCAGGGTGAGTAGAGAGGCCCAAGGACTTGGCCGTAGCCCGGGAGTCCTTAAAACACTCTTGAGCGTGGTCTGCTTTGTCACCAAAAAGGCGACGGCCATCAAAGGGCATGTCAAGAAGAGCGCTCTAGACATCCCCAGAAAAGCCAGTTGATCTCATCCAGGCGTAGCGATGAAGTTGTGTCCAGGCCGTCTCCGGACTCTGAGGCAGCACTTGCGCAACCGTATCCCACAAAGAGTGGGAATAACAGCCCAATAGACATGCAGTGTTTACCGACCGCAGTCCCAAGCTGGCGGAAGAGAAAACCTTCTTCCCAAGATGATCCAGCTTATTGGATTCCCTATCTGATGGTGCATTAGGGAATGTGCTCTTGGAAGTAGTAGCTTGGACCACCAAGCTCTCAGGGGTGGGGTGTTGGGAGAGGAAAGTGGGGTCGCCCAGGGCCGGGCAGTGGCATCGGGCAACCATTCTATCCCCAGGGGCCCCTGTGTTGGGCCTAGACCAAGTGCCCAAAAGGATGTTGATCAGGGATTCATTGAACAGCAG
The DNA here is from genome assembly GCF_964204655.1 of Triturus cristatus. NCBI lineage: Eukaryota > Metazoa > Chordata > Amphibia > Caudata > Salamandridae > Triturus > Triturus cristatus. The sequence continues at coordinate 1,033,918,476 of NC_140594.1, read as the reverse complement.
CAGGGGCTCCAAAGAACTCGCTGCCGGCTGAAGCACCTCTGTCAGGAGGTTAGTCCTGACTGCCACCGTAGGAAGCTCGAGGTTGAGAGCCTCGGTCGCCCTATGCAACACCACTGCGTAAGACGCTTCCTCCTCAGTGTCCACGGTAGGAGGAGATAACATGCCAAGGTCTGGGGAGGTATGCAGACCACTGGCATCCCCCAGGTCCTCTCTCCAGTCGTGTTCCTACTCCAACTGGTCTGACAAAGGGTCCCCAGACCCCTCCCAGTCTTCCTCACCCTCCTCTGGCTGCCATGTTGGCTGAAAATGGCCAGGGTGGAACACAGGGGCAAAAGTACCCATTGGCGCCGGACCCAGTGTCGGCCGACACCGGTCCGGCTCCGTGTCCACATCGGGTTGAAAGCCAGGGTCGACGCCAGCTGGGGGTCCAGGCGGCGTCGGTAGCAGACACGGTGCCTGTGGAGTCGGCACACCTGTGGAGGTGTCTCAAGGTCGACCGGCACCGATCCAGGTCTGGATCCATGGGGACCCTGCAGCGCCAGAGCCGCCAGCAGCGAAGGCCTAGGGCCCCCAATTGAGTCCGAGGGACCTGAAGGCGCACCACCGGAGTCGGGCTGCCCAAAGATGGCATGCATGACTTCCTAAACCTGACAAAGCTGGGCAGGGGTCGCTACGGGTCCCGTAAAGGGAGGGAAACTCGGAGTCAGCCCTTCAGGCTCCGCACGCGGAGCCGCGGGAGTGGCACTGCTCGCATCGCTCGTCACGTCAGCCGACCGACGGGGAGAAGTCGAAGAGCAACGATGCTTCTTCAACTTCTTGTGCTTCGACTTACCTGACCTCGAGTGCAAAGACTTGGATGACAAGTGGTGACGGCTCCGTGACCGTTCCTTAGAATGGCACGGAGCCGACTGCCGGCGCTCAAGAGGCTTTCGGGACCACTCCCACAAAGACTTCGGAGCTATGGTCTGGCAGTCGGAGCTCGACTTGGGGTCGTGGTGACGCTCCAGGCAAAAGAGGCACACGCGGTGCGGATCCGTCACCGACATCATTCGGGAACAGGAACCGCAGGCCTTGAAACCGGGCATCAACACATGCACCAGGAGTCGGTAGGACTCGAAAAGACGTCGCCAAAAGTCGCCCAAAAAGTTCAGTCAAAAAGTGACTGGAGGTGCCGCTCTCTCCGGATCTGCGCTGGCTGGCTCGGAAAAAGAAAACTGACATCAGCGCGCAAGGGCGGCGTCTAAGTTGCTACTGTGACGTCATCCTGGTGACCATGACGCCAACGACTGACGCGAAGCCGACTGACGCCATCTTCCGACACGCAGAGGTACTGCTGACGATAAACTTTCCGGATCCAGTCTGAAGCCTGGAGGTAATTCTAAGGTAAGGAATCTATAACTAACTGTTTCTTTCAGATTCCATGTTACTGTTTTCCGGCAGACAGGTGAGTATGGAGTATAGATTAAGTAAAGACAGATGTCCATGGTGTTAAAAATAAAGATGAATATAAAATACAATGGCCACAGGTGTCTGGGGAGGATGGAGGGCGCATGTGAATCTACAAAAGACACACAATTGATGGACGGAATGCAGAACAAATCAAAACATTCTCCCCCAGTCAAGAGATCTAGGTTAAATCCATTATTCTTTTGCTCACCATGCCACCCCAGTTTAGACCTGGCCATATGCAACTCAGGCTTGACCCTGTGCCTCATGAGGGCAGTCCAGCCTGACCTGCCAAGCCAGGTCCTCCCTGGCCCGGAAACCAGCATCCTAGAACCAGTTAGGGGGATTCACCCCTCTTCAGCCAGGATATCTTGAATCCAGTGGCACAGTGAGCCCGGGACCCACGTCTGGGCATACCCAGCGCACTTAGTGCGAGAAAGCAAGAGACACACAAATGATGGATGGATTGCAGTACAAATGCATCATTCTTTTGTTCACCATGCCACCCCAGTTTAGACCTACATAGCAGATGCTTATAGGGTGAGTAACAATCCGTTTGAGGCATGTGTGGCTGTAGATACACATGCTTTGCATAGACCGTAAAGCCGTGCCCTCTATAAGAGGTGGCTAACCTGTGAGTATTGCAATGATTTGAAAGAGTGTTTTTAGCGCTGCTTGTCCTATGTTAGCTTGTTGGCGTGCAAAATAATCCAGAGTGTTTAACGAATGTGAGGTGTACATCATGTAGCTGTTTTTCAAAATCAGCTAGTGGGATGTTACCTAGAAAAGCCATTGAAGCCCTTATCTTATGTGTAGAATGTGTTCTAGGGGGCATTGGTTAAGTCCCTTTGGCTTTAGCACAGCATGTTTGAATGCATTTTACTATCCAGCAGGCAATGCTTGACTTTGATATGGGTTTTCCTTTGTAAGGGAGTGAAAAAGCAACAAAAAAGTTGCTTTGTTTTCCGAAAATCTTTTGTTCTGTCAACATACGCAAGTGTTCTTTTTACATCTATTGTAGGTCTTCCTGTTACAGTGTCTGAGTGATGAACAAAAACAGGTAGCTCAACTGAGTGATTAAGGTGGAAGTGAGAAACCACCTTAGGAAGTAACTTAGGGTTTGTGAGAAGCACAAACCTAACTCTGCGTAACTGGAAGAACAATTACTCTAAGATTAAGGCCTGGAGCTCACCAACATGCTTATGTGAAGTAATGGCTATAAGGAAAACTACTTTTCATGACAGAAATTGTAGGGAACAATTATGCAGTGGTTCAAATTGTGGGCCTTGTTAAACTATTTAAATTCTACGTTTGTGGGGGTTGAAACCGAGATGGAATTACTCTTATGAGGCCCTCTATAAAGGTTTTAATGACTGGTAATTTAAGGACAAATATTGAAGGTCGCTCTGACTGCAGCGAAGTGTAGTCTTATGGATGAAAAAGCCAAACCACAGATTTGCAAATGCAACACGTAATGTTTTGTATAGCAGCTTCAAATGATCAATACAGTTATTACAACAGTAAAATAAATATTTTCCCTTCAGCTGCATTGTGCACCCTGGTCATGGCTCTATAGGTTTCTTTAAGGCTGGTCACACATCCAGGAAGGTTTAGGTAACCGAACTCTATGACCTCAGGAGAGAAATTGCTAGGCTCAGTTACTTGGTGCTTAGGAGGTGCGTTTCTCCGTGGTTCTGAGGGAGAAGATCCGGCTTGAGGGGAAAGCTTCTTGTGCAGAACCTCTGATAGGTCAAGTAGTGTTGTGAAACATGGTTGTGTAGCCCATGTCAGGGCTACTAGTATTAGTGTGAGGGATGTTTGCCTGAGCTTCCGAACCAGAAATGGGAGGCAGAAAAGCATAGGAAAATATCCCCGACCAATTCATCCATACAGCATTGCCTTTGGATAGTTGTACGAAGCTGGCGCTGTATATAATATACCAAAGTGAGGTGTAGTGTGCACAGAGTCCAGTGGAACCCAAAACGTACGCAGAGGTAAAGTAGATAGCACCTCACTCTCTATTTGTGGCAGTGAGGTCGAGCAGTAAGGCTTTAAAAGAGGACAGTTTTATGCATGTGTTGTACCCAGTCAGTCAGCAAATGAACTCACACATTCAAAGACTGAACTTCAGACCAATTGATTTTGTATAAAAATATTCTTTTAGTTATTTTATTTTCTAGAACCAAGCGAGCCTGGCATGGGTAAGCAATAAATACTTTAGAGTAGTAATGCAGTTTGTAAATAGTTTGAATTGCAATTGTAAATGTACATTGATTTGATTACGGTAATGTTACTGATAATGCAATACTTTTCAGAATACAGTACATATACTTTGTATAGGATTTTTAGTAAAATTACAGGTAAGTTAATTTTGAGATTACTTTTCTTACACAGTGCGGTGGGACATTTCCTGTAAACAGTAGTGTTTTTGTGAGTTAGTACAATTTTAAAGAATTTCTTTAGGTTTTCCAACTCCACACTTAAAAACTTTTCACAGAAAAACAGTCAATGTTATCCTACGGAGGAAAATAGAATTATCGGTTTAAAGGTAAGTACTTTGTTGTGGGAGTTGGTGTTAGACTCAGGAGTCCCCCAGCGGCACTAGGGTGGCAGGGTGCAGAAGGCTGATGCCCAATTGTATCCAATGGGGAATAGGGAGCCTCTGGTTGGTGACTGCTGAAGAGCAGACCACAGGGTTGTGGGAGCAAAGTTCCTGGACTTAAGCTCAGGGCAAATGGGGGTTTGAGCCAGCAAAAAGGTGGACCCTCAGCTGCACTGGGGCGGCCGGGTGCAGAGTGCTGTTTTGATGTCGGGAGCACTGTAGCTTTCAATGGGAAGTCTCCGGTTTGCAAACACATTGCAGGCTAGGGAACGAAGGTCTTCTGGGTGTGACCACCACTCGGAGAGGTAAGTTGGGATCTTCGTGGTTGGTTTGGCATCGTCGGTTGGGCCACCCAAGGCTCTGGGGCATCGGGTGCATGGGTGCCTTTTAGGTTCGAATCTTCTTACAAGCTGCTGGTCGCGGTTGGGGGGACCTTCTGGTTTGAGGTGGAGAGTCAGTCAATGTTGGTGAGTATTGACCTGTAGATGTAGAAGATCTCGAATGATGGTGACAAGACCTTTGGAATGAAGTAGAGGAGCGACAATGGCGATGATGTCTAGAGCGATGGCGTGATCTAGACCTTGATCTCCGTGGCGTTACTGGAGGTAGTGGAGGCGAAGAAGGAGGAGGAGACACAAGCAGCGCTGGTGAATGCTGCAACGATGGAGAATAAGTCCTTGAATATTCAGAGTCTGATGATGAATAGAAGCGCCTCCTCTTTTTCCTGGACTTATCAAGTCTGGGAGATTGAGATATAGAGTTCGACATTGACCTGCTCCTCAACGGTGAGTGCCGACGGCGTCTTGATGTGCGGAAGCGACTCGACATTGAGCTTCCAGTGTACCTCGATGGCAATCTTCGGTGTCTCGACAGAGAGCTCCATGCTCGACGCTGATCGGTGTCCATGCCTCGACCTTGATCTCCGTGACCGCTTCGACGTCGACTTGTGAGGTGTACGCCTCGACGTCGATCTTCGCTGTCGGTGTCTCAACGGAGACATACTTGGAGTCTTCGATGTCGTCCTCCGGCGCTTGCTTGATGTTGTGTCTTGAATCAATGGTGAGCAGGTTGGCGCCGTACCCCCTCTCAAAGTCGATGTCCTCGACAAGGACCAATGTCGTCTCTGTGTTCCCCTCTTCCTGGGATGCTCTGTGGAAGTTGCTAACAGAGACTTGGTAGAGGTTCTACCCTTTCCAAGTCCTGAGGTCCCACCTTCAGACTGCAGCCTTCTCTGCTCCTCTGTTCCATGTAGACAAATCTTCTCTCGGTCTCTCAGGGTACGCTTGGTGAAGTTCCTGCAGTGTTGACATGACTCAGGAACATACCTGTCTGGAAGACAGATGATGTCTTTTCCTTCTTTCTCCCACAAGTTGGGCATTTGTCAAAGAGGGATGGCATTTCTTGACAAAAAACATTGAGTGAAACGTTTAAAGTTGAAATTCAATGAAGAATTTTGAAGGAAAAAAACAATTTGATGGAGCTTAATGCTCCAGGATCCTGTCAGCAGGAGCCGGAAAAAAGAACTGAAGTAACTGCCACCTGCTATGCATGATGGGATACTGGTGGTGCCTGGTCCCTTAAAGGCACAGTGTTCTCTTTTAGACATATAATGACAGCCTATGAGGCTACTCTGCCCTGCTCTCTTCATCTCTATCATAAAGATAAAAAAGGGTTTGAGAGATATTTCTGCTGACCAACACTAAAATTATCTCAAATTTACTTATTCTGGCCCTTTTGCTCTTCATGATGAAGAACCTGGCCAGTGTAGCCTAGGTCAATAGGTTGTATAATCTGTCTCTTTTTCTTCCTGAAGTAAGGCAAAAATTCTACACTTAAGATATATATATCGCGATGGCGGCGCGCCGGAGGTGCGCCAGAGGTAAGCCCGTTTGCGCCCGTTCGCGCACAGGTCGTGCCGAGGGCCGAGAACTCTGCTCCACTGCCCGATGGTCGGTTACCTTATTCCAGAGACATGTTGTTAAAACTCAATCCAGGCACAAACACGCGCCACCAGCCGCATGCCATCGAGCGGTGGGTGCAGCCTCTGATATGTGGTCTGCTTAACGTGAGGTCTCTGAGAAAACATCATACGGAAATTGCCTTACTTATAGACTCCTATAGGTTAGATGTTCTGTTCATGACAGAAACATGGACTAGAGCGGATTGTGCAGTGGAACTAGGGCTAGCCTGTCCTCCTGGATTTAAGATCAGACATAACCCACGGGAGGGAGCTAGAGGAGGTGGGGTCGGCCTTATATTTAGGGAGTCGCTTGATGTCTCAGTGCTTGACACCAAGCGCATTTTGGGCTGCGAAACTCTGGCCTTCTCTCTGAAAGGGCATGGAGGAACTCTCTACTCCGGGCTGCTGTGCTACCGGCCCCCTGCCAGCTCTTTATCAGCAGTACCAGAGCTAATTGATTCAATCTATGAGCTCTCTAATACCCATGCTAGGACTTTGCTTCTGGGAGATTTTAACCTGTGTTCTGATGGTCCTACAAGGTCGGCTCTCTCGGATTTGACTCAGGCTTGTAGCGATATTCATCTGCAGCAGCTGGTGCACTCACAGACCCACATTAAGGGTCACACTCTTGATCTGGTCTTTGCCGATACTAGCCAGGTTGTGGTTCGGGATATTCTTCCGCAGTGTTGGACGGACCATGCCCTGGTCCTTTTCTCCGTGGCATGTCCCATGGCTCCAACCGGGAATGGAAGTACTGGCATTAAGACCAAGATGGGCAGGCAGTGGTCAAGGTTACTTAGACAATCCAGCCTGCCGTCCCTGCTGGCCGGGGAAACCCCCCCTTTAGGGGATTCTGTGGATGCAAGCTACGAGAGCCTTAGTCAGAAAATTGTTAATTCCTTAGAGGTGCTGGCTCCTCTGCGCAAAATTAGGAATAGATCCAAGACTGCTATGCCGTGGTTTACTGCGGAGTTATCGCATTTGAAGCTCTGTTGTAAACGCGCGGAGCGAGCTTGGAGGAAACACTATCTAGAACCCGATAAAGCCCTTTTTAAGCAGGCCTTGATGACCTATAAAATGCAGATTAAAGGCGCCAAAGCACGTTTCCTGGAGGAATCGCTCTTGAATGCACCGAACAAAACGCAGGCCTTGTTTAAAATTGTTGGGGATCTTTCCCGTCCTGCTTCTGTGGCCAACGACATTCCTGCCTCCCAAGCTTTATGTTCCTCCTTAGCGCAGGCGTTCGAAGATAAGATCGCTTTGATCCTAAGTAAGCTTGCTCCTACAACTACTACTGTTACTCAGCCCGTACATGGCTCCACTTTAGCGGCCGAAATGGAGGCAGCAAGGGTAGTTGGTAGTCAGGCACAGCTGGATAGTTTTCCCCTTCCGTCTTTTGAGGAGTTTTGTCTGCTGGCTAACAGTATATCCTCTGGTTCTCCTTTAGACCCATTGCCTCACAAATATTGGAAAGTATTCCAGACGGAGCTTTTTCCTCCGCTGTATGCTATCTGTTGCCAGTCTCTTTCTTTGGCACGTGTTCCAAAGTGTTGGAAATTAGCAGTGGTCTCACCTTTGTTGAAGAAGGAAACTTTGGATCCCACCTGTCCAGCGAATTACAGACCTATATCGCTGCTTCCTTTTCCCATTAAGATTCTGGAGAAACTGGTTACTAAACATCTGTCCAGTTTCCTGGAGACCAACTGCTGCTTGGACGCGTCTCAATATGGCTTCAGACCAGCACACGGTACGGAATCGGCCCTGGTGACCGTGTTGGACGATCTTCGTTCGCGAGCCGACATTAGGCGAGCGGCCTTTTTAGTGCTGCTCGACATTTCGGCCGCTTTTGACACGGTCAACCATGACATCTTGGTCAGAAGAATTGAGGATACAGGGGTGAAGGGCTCGGCTCGCGATTGGCTGTTTTCCTATTTGGGAGACAGACGCCAGGTAGTGGCCTTGCCACCATTCCAGTCGGAGATTAAAACAGTTGAGCAGGGCGTACCGCAAGGGTCTGCCATCAGCCCTATACTGTTTAATCTTTATCTTCGCCCTCTGGTGAGCTTGATTAAATCATTTGGCATCTCGGTTATTAACTATGCCGATGATACGCAGCTCATCTTCTCCATCGAGGGCAAAGATGCGGTGTCGCTGGAGACTTTCCATCAATGTATGGCGTCAACTGCGGACTGGTTGAGGCAGAATTCTCTGCAGTTCAACAGCTCTAAAACAGAGGTTCTACACTGCTCGCTGGACCACATCCCTCGGCCACTGCCTCCTGATTTTTGGCCTGCCTCTTTTCAGGAAGTTCCTTCTGCAGCAGTATCTGCCAGGAACCTGGGCGTTGTGTTTGGGCCTGATCTCCAACTGGATCTTTTTGTAAATAAAACCGTGACCACCTGCATGATGTTGCTACGCATGCTGTGGAAGATACTCCCGCTGCTGCCGGCCCATGTTCGCCCAGAAGTGGTTCGCGGTACCATTTTGAGTAGGTTAGACTACTGCAACGCACTACTCCTGGGAGCTCCAAATAAATTGTTGGCCAAGCTACAACGCGTGCAGAATATGGCAGCCAAGCTAGCCCTGTCCCGTCGCCGATCTGATTCTTCATCTATGGCGCTAGCCGATCTTCACTGGCTACCGGTTTCACAGCGAGTTATCTTTAAGGCGCTTTGTTTGGTGTTTAAAGGACTTCATGGGCAAGGACCTGCTCCACTGCAGGAGCTGTTCCAGTGGTATGTGCCCACTCGTTCCCTTAGGTCACTGTCAGCACATCTTGTGGTAGTCCCAAAGGTATTGAGGGCTCGGATGGGCGGCCGAGCTTTTGGTTTCGTGGCGGCCAAACATTGGAACTCTCTCCCTTTGCTGTTGAGAAGTTCTGGGGACTTTCCCTCTTTTAAGAAGGAACTAAAAACGTTTCTCTTTCCTAGGTCTGTTTAATTTCACCTAACTGCTATGTGTGGTGTTGGTATAATTGTCTAAAGCGTCAGGATACCCTTCGGGTGACAGTATGCGCTATATAAATACGCCATACATACATACTTACATACATACATACAACAACTGCTCCGGGGGTCCCTGCGCATGGGCGGGACTACTCAGCGCTTATGACTATACTTAGAAATCCCTTGTGAGAGAAAGCGGGCTCTTTCTCACACAACCCTCCCCCCCCCACCCCCACCCCCAAATGAAAGAGGATGAGACTAACCTTTCCCTAGAGAGTCTTCATTTTCTAAGTGGAAGAACCTGGAAACTCCATCTGCATTTGCATGGGCAGACCCACATCTGTGTTCCAATGCAAAGTCCATTACCTTTCGTACTAGGAAGTGAGTACCAAACAAGTATGGCCTCAGCATCTTCAGGGACCAAACCACAGCAAAGGCCTCCCTCTCAATGGCACTCCAACGCTGCTCTCGGGGGAGAAGCTTTCTGCTTATAAAAGCAACAGGTTGGTCTTGGCCTTCATCATTGGTCTAGGATAGTGCCGCTCCTATCCCTAGCTCAGATGCATCAGTATGCACAATGAACTGCTTGGCATAGTCTGGAGCTTTGAGAATTGGTGCTGAGCACATTGCCTCTTTCAGGGTGTCAAAAGCCTTTTGACCACTAACTGTCCAGTTGACCTTTTTGGGCATCTTTTTGGAGGTGAGCCACAATGGACCCATATCTCTTCACAAACATCCTGTAGTACCCAGTCAAGCCAAGAAATTCCCTTACTTGGGTCTGGGTTGTTGGAGCTGCCCAGTTCATGATAGCCTGGATCTTGGGCTGTAAGAGTTGTACTTGGCCTCCACCAACAAGGTGGCCCAAATACACCACAGTTCCCTGCCCTATCTGGCATTTGGATGCCTTGATAGTTAAGACTGCAGTTTGCAGGGTATTTAAAACCTTCCTAATGTGGATCAGGTGATCCTGCCAGGTGGAACTATAGACAGCAATATCATCCAGATAAGCTGCACTAAAGGATTCCAATCCAGCCAGGACATGATTCACCAACCTCTGGAAGGTGGCGGGGGCATTCTTTAAACCAAATGGCATGGAGGCGGGGCGGAGCCAAGATGGCGGTGTGAGCAGTCGTTCTGCTCCGGAGCTCCCTCCAGGGTCAGAGCAAGCACCGGCCTGTCGGCCGCCAAATAGCCCTACCGGTGCCTGCTCAGCACTTCCTGGCGACCGAAGACCGTCAGAGGCTAGACAGGATCGACTCGCCGGGATCGGAGGCTGCCTGGCTCGCGATACGAAGGAGGCGGCGCGAGCGGCCAGAGCTGCACCAGAGGAGGCAGGGCCGACGTGAGGCCCGGAGACCAGTGGCGCCGGCGGCAGCGACCCGGACTTTGGTCCGGGCAGCGAGGAGAGGGGGACCCCAGATGTAGTGGCCGGTACGGAGCCAGGCCAGCTTGTGGGACGGCTCGACGCCGGACTGGAGTGGTGGTGAGGCGGCGCGACGCCGGCGGCAGAGGGTGCGGCCTAGTCTGAGCGCCACTGGCCTGACGGAAGGTGCCGAGGCTGAGCGACGTTTGGCCCATCCGTGGCGGACTGTGACGGTGCCCGGGGGAGACTAGGAGGACCCTACAGCGGCACGGCTGAGGTCAGCCTGTGAGTCGGAGGGGGGGGGCGCCATAGCCCCTTGAAGGTGAGCAGGAGCTCCACTGCGCGCTTCCCCCCCACATGGTGGTGTGATCTGACCCGAGGGCAGTCGGCGTTCGGCGCGCGGCCCCGGAGGCTGGGGCCTGCAAACAGCGTGCAAGCCCAGCCCTGTCCCGGAGACATTTGGAAGCGAGGAGCAGCGGGTGGCCTCGGAGGGGGCGCCGCCCCTCGGTGGCGCAGGCCTGGGTTGCTTTGGGGGAGCACTATGACGGATGGATGCCTGATCCCATCCCCCGGGCCGCCTTGAACATTGCGTAGGACCAAGTGTTGCGGCTGCAGGAGGTCCGGAGATCGTACCTTGGTGGCACGGAGAATTGAGGGTCGGGCGGCTTAGTACAGGAGCCCTCGCCGCATAACGCAGGAGCCAGACTGGCGGGGTGGCGAGTGAGCGGTTGCGGCAGCATACAGGCGGGCGTGGCCTGTGGCTGAGGACGCGTGGTCATCTGCCGTCCCGGTGCTGTGGCCGAGATTGGTGCATACGAACATATCAACCGAGGTCGAGAGGCCCACCGGCGACGCGGCACTCCTGCGGGGGCCGGAGACGGTAGCGCCGCCAGCAGCGGGAAGCGGAGGGCCGCCCTGGTGCCGCGACTGTGAACCGAGCGGGGACTGGGCCTTGTACCCTCGGGGGAAGAGCAGAGGACTGAGGGAGGGACCCTTGGGAGCTCCCCGCGGGGCTCCGCGAGGCGCACTATGTCCACTGTCAGGAAGAAGCAGGACAAAACGCTTAAGGAACTCTTCTCCAAGTCCCTGTCAGGTCAGATGGCGGCGCCGGCCGAAACTGGTGGGCCGCGAAAAGGGAAGCCGGACGATGGGGGCTCTGAACCCATTACCAAGGCCTTTTTGGAGTCCATGTTTGCGGCGCTCAGGGGCGATATCCAGACCCTCAAGCAGGAGTTCGCGTCTGAGCTTAAGGAGGTGCGCAGCGATGTGGACAGCATCGGTGAGAGGGTGGCGGACCTGGAGGGCAAAAGCGACGGCAGGGACGAGGAAAGAACGACCCTGCAACAAGAGATCATCAGGTTGCACGACCAACAGGTGGATTTGCAGGTACACCTTGATGATCTGGAAAACCGCTCCCGTTGCCACAACATTAGAATACGCGGGGTGCAGGTGGACGCGGACACTAAGGACCTCTTTACTTACGTGAGGGAACTGTTCAATCATATCCTGGAGCGACCGCTGGATGCTGACCTGGAGATTGATAGGGCACACAGAGTGGGTCCCCCCAGGGCGCCGTCGGCTCCTCCACCGGACATACTGGTGTGCGTGAAAGACTACCGCACCAAAGAGCTGATAATGCAAAAGGCGCGTCGCCTGCATCCCTTGCAGTCTCGTGCTCACAAACCAGTGCTTTACCCGGATTTGTCTGCTCTTACGCTGCAAAAACGGCGCCTGTTCAAACCCATCACGACACATCTCCAGAGTAATAACATTCCATACAGCTGGGGTCATCCCTTCCGTCTAGTGTTTCGGAAAGATGACAAACTGTACCAATTACGTTCTCTGTCGGAGGACAGTCGGTTGCTGGGGGTGACCCTTCCAGAAGAGGGGAACGATGACACGTCCACCGGGCTGGGAGCCGCAACTGATGCACCGCGCTGGCGGCAGCAGGGATGCCGGCGCCGTTCTAAAAAGCCACCGGCGGAGGAGATCTCGAAGGGCCGGTTTTCAGCGTTGGAGGCGATGTCTGCGGACCTTTCCGGTTCTACTAAGGGCTGACCCGGATACACGCGGCACCTGAATGAGGACATTCTTCGTTTCTGTTCCCTGGCGGGAGGGGGGGGCTTTTCTCCGCGACCGGCGGATATACCCCAATGACTCTATACCAGTCACCGACGAGTGACGGACTAGTTGTTCCATCTTTGTATGGTGTTGGGTTTCTTATGTTGGAGCTAGAGGGGAGGGGTTGGAGGCTCCGTGTCGGCCCTTCTCCTAGGGTCGGGATTATTAGTCGAACGCTTAAGTTCCTACCTGGCTTCACACTCAGGAATTCGGGGGCCGTGCTTCAGGGGGATCTTCGCTTGCTGAGCATCCATTGTGCTATGCACTATGCCGCCCACTAACCTTAAGGTGCTGACCCTGAATGTTCGGGGTCCGAATAACCCAGTTAAGCGTAAGGCTGTCCTATCATACCTAAAAAACTCCTGCGCGGACATCTGCCTGCTGCAGGAAACGCACTTATTGGTGCGCGATTGCTATCGCCTCCGCTCGAGGCGCTTCCCCACTCAGCTCATTTCTTCGGGGACTACTAAAACTGCAGGGGTGGCGATTCTGGTGGCGCAGCAGTTTCGGGGGGAGGTCCTTCATAAGATTACCGAGATCAAAGGGCGTCTTTTGACCTATCGCTTTGCGATCGGGGGGTGCGGTTTACTATCGGCTCCGTCTATGCCCCGAGCGAGGGACCTGAGCGCTTCTTCCACTCTGCACTCACGGAGGCTACGACTACGCCTGACCGCCATATCATATTAGGGGGGGACCTCAATTTGGTGTTTGATAATATTCTAGATAGATCCAGTCAGCGGTCTCACCAAGCTGGGGCCATCTCTACGGAGGGGGATCGCCCGTCTGCAGGACATGGGACTATGCGACCTCTGGCGCACCCTTCACCCCCGAGACAGGGAATACTCCTTTTATTCCAATGTGCATAAGAACTATGCTAGACTGGACCACATCTTGGTGTCGACGTCTGCACGGGCGCTCGTGACGACAGCGGCAATAGAGGTGGCGTCATTGTCAGACCATGCTCCGGTGACGGCTACCTTCACCCTTCCACCCATCGAGCTTATCCAGAGTGTGGCGTCTTACAGACACGCTCCTGCATAGGGAAGAGGTGGTGCGGCGCATACAACGCGCCATACGAGACTATTGCTCACATAATGACGACACAGACACACAACTTGCCACACAATGGGCGGCGTTGAAAGCAGTACTTCGTGGGGAGTTCATATTGATCTCAGTGGCAGACAATAGGGAACGCGGACGCAAACGGGAGGAGCTTACCCAGCAGGTGCGGGAACTTGAGAGAATGCACCAGAGGACAGGAGCCCCGAGACTGTGGCGGCAACTCAAGGTGGCTCGTCAACAGCTGGCGGCGCTTGATCAGGATAGGGCGGTGTTTGCAGCGTTAAGGCTGCGCCATGCCTACTATGCGGGCGGAGACAGGTGTGGGCGTCTTTTGGCTCATAAGCTCAGGGAAGTTCGTCAGCGGCAAGGGGTTAAACTAATATCTCGGGAAGACGGCACGGAGGCGACGGCCGATGGGGAGATCACGGAGACTTTCCGGGCCTTCTACGAGACCCTGTACGCGGAGGCCCCAATGGACTCTTTGGACGGGACGGCTTTTCTGGACTCCGTCACATTGCCGGCGTTGTCCCGAGAGCAGGCCGACCATCTAGATAGTAACATCAGGATGGAGGAAGTAGTGTCCGCTATTTCGCGGCTCAAACTGGGGAAGGCCCCGGGACCGGACGGATTTTCCGCAATCTTTTACAAGAAATGTTGATCCCTACTGGTCCCGATCCTTACCAAGTTGTTTAACTCCTTTGAAACTCAGGGTGCTATCACTGGTGATCTTCTAGAAGCGTCTATAACAGTAATTCCCAAACCGGGCAAAGATAACTCCCAATGCAGATCGTACCGCCCGATCTCATTGCTCAATATTGATCTTAAACTGTATACCGGGATTTTGGCGGCCCGCCTCTGGCCCCTCGTGCCGGGTCTCACGGACCCAGACCAAGCGGGCTTTATCCCTGGGCGACAGACGACAGACAATACGAAGCGGATTCTGCATCTTATAGAGAAGGCCACTCGGGTTCCGGGAGAGTTCATGATGCTGGCCATAGATGCCGAAAAGGCGTTCGACCGGGTACATTGGCCATTCCTAGAACAGGTCCTGGAGAGATCTGGACTGGGTTCCCGATTTCGCACACATGTCCTTAACTGTTACCGCTTCCCCACTGCCACCGTTCGGGTGAATGGGTGCACCTCATCTCGATTTCGCATTGAGAGGGGTACGAGGCAGGGCTGCCCGCTGTCTCCCCTCCTTTACGCCCTTTATATGGAGCCATTAGCTCAGCGGATGCGACAAAACCCGAGGATCACAGGGATTAGGTTTGGGGGCTATGTCCACACTATTAGTCTATACGCAGACGATGTCCTAATATCACTATCTGACCCGAGGGCGGCTCTCCCGGCATGCTGGGCGGACCTGACAGTTTTTGCCCACGCTGCCGGGTTTCGAGTCAACGCAGGGAAATCCTTAGCCCTGCACCTATCGCTGCTGCGGTCTACCCGTGATCACTTGCAAACACAGCTTCCCATTCGTTGGGCGGAGGACTCGATGCCATACCTGGGGATTCAGCTGGCCCCGTCGTTGCCCAGGGTGGTTCAAACAAACTATACGCGGTTGCGAGATAAGATCCGCCGGGAACTTGACAGATGGCGGCACTATTCCTTGTCGTGGCTGGGCAGCGGTGAAAATAACCATTCTCCCGCAGATTCTATATCTCTTCCGCACTATACCGCTCTGCCCTCCGGAGAGATGGATCCGAAGGATGCAGTCGGACCTGTCCCGGTTTATTTGGAATGGGAGGAAGCCGCGAATGAGACGTGTATTGGTGACGCTGGCACCGGAGGCGGGGGGGGGGCTCGGGGTCCCCACTTTGAGGCTTTATTTCCAGGCGGCCCAATTGCGATACCTGGTGGAGTGGAGCAGGTGGGAGTCGGAGAAACACTGGTTGTTTCAGGATCAAGCGGTGGCGGCCCGTTCTCTACAGGAAGTGCCGTTCCTGCATAAGGGGCATCGACCCCGTAACTTGTATGCCTCCCATATTACACGGGTTCCCCTTGAAATTTGGGACGCCGCTAACCTCACGCACGAGTTTACCACATTCCCTTCCCCGCTTACACCGCTGACGGGTAACCCTGACTTCACCCCGGGTCTGGAAGATGCCGCCTTTGCAAACTGGAGGGAGGCAGGCTGTCGCTCCCTGTGTCATGTGTATGGGGGGGTGGGGTGCTTCCGTTCGTTCAGATGCAGAGTGTTTTTGGATTGCCGGAGACAGACAGGCTGCGGTATATGCAAGTGAGACACTGGGCACTGCAGGCACAGGTTCGCGCCGGGGCAGATAGGCATTTCTCCCCTTACGAGAGGTGGCTTATTACACGCACATCAGACAAACACCTCGTTTCCAACCTCTACAAGCACCTACAGATCAAACATATGCACACCGACAACTCTAGCAGACACAGATGGGAGCGGGAATTGGGGAGGACATTGAGTCATAAAGAATGGGAGGGCATATATTACAGGGCACGACATTCGGCTTATCATATGGGGCTCACGGAAACCCTGACGAAGTTGGTAACGTACTGGTATTACACCCCAGAACACATACACGAGATGGACCGCTCTAGAGAGGCGACGTGCTGGAGGGGTTGTGAACAAGTGGGTAACCTAACGCACGTGTTGTGGGACTGCCCGCACCTCCAAACCTACTGGAAGCAGGTGCTGGATGAAGTGGATGCCCACTTGGAAATTGAAGTTTCACGCTTCCCGGCCTATGTGCTTTCAGGGTTGCCAAACCCCTTGACTTACCCATTACGCTCCCGCAGAGGTAGACTGACGCCATCGCACTGGGTCCGCCATACAGAACATACCTACACATTGGCGTACACCTCAGGTACCAACTTTTACGGGATGGCTGCATCGTTTGTGGTATATTCTAGGAATGGAAAAATTGGCCCTAACAATGGCAGGGGAGGGGGACAGATACAGGGAATTGTGGAAGCCCTTTCTATCGCTGCTAGTTTCTGAGTTTAGGGAGGTTACATGTCCCCGGTATTTGAGATTGTTACGACTTTCAGAACAACCGGAGGGAGCAGGGAC
Source organism: Triturus cristatus (assembly GCF_964204655.1). Taxonomy (NCBI): domain Eukaryota; kingdom Metazoa; phylum Chordata; class Amphibia; order Caudata; family Salamandridae; genus Triturus; species Triturus cristatus. The sequence goes on along the minus strand of NC_140594.1, from coordinate 1,033,901,934 downwards.
TTAAACTTGGGTTTGACCACAGGGGAGACACGGAGCCAGGGTGGATAGGGGTGGGGTTTGGGAACGGAGGGCGGGGGATCTTTTGGAGGTTTTTTTTTTTTTATTTATTTTTGGGGAGGGAGGGTTCTGTTGTGGGGCAGTTATGTCTGATTAAATTATTCTTCAGCTGCGTGCTCATGGACTACAAGCACCATGATGGTTCTTCGGACGATGGTTCATTCCAAGCACATGTGTATCTGTGTCCGATGTACTGTCCCTTGGCTGAGTCTTCAATAAACATACTTAAACCATAAACCAAATGGCATAACAGGAAACCGATAATGCCCATCAGGTGTGGAGAATGCGGTCTTTTCTTATGCTCCTGGTGCCATGCCAATCTGCCAGTACCCTGCAGTTAAGTCGAGGGTACTTAGAAATTTGGCTGCACCTAGTTTGTCTATCAGCTCATCTGCTCTTGGAATAGGGTAAACATCTGTCTTGGGGACAGAGTTGAGCCCTCTATAGTCCACACAGAACGTCATTTCTCTCTTTCCACCCTATGTATGAGGTTTGGGGACAAGAACCACTGGGCTGGCCCAGGGGCTCTCAGCAAGTTCAATAACCCCTACCTCCAGCATCTTGTCGCCTACAGCTCAGATGCTCTCCTTGACTTGGTCAGACTGGTGATAGATTTTGTTTTTGACCGCTAAAATGTCACCAGTGTCCACATCAAGGGTACACCAGTTTGTCTGACCAGTGGTCAAGGAAGAGAGCTTTGCATACTGCTGCAAGACTTGCTTGCAATCAGTCTGCTGTTGGGCACAAAGTGTGTCTGAAAAGACAACTCCATCCACTGACCCATCTTTTAGGCTGCATGAGAGGAGGTCAGGGAGAGGTTCCCTCTCTGCCTCCTGAGCCTCATCAGTCACCATCAGCATGGTGATGTCAGCCTTATCATGGAAAAGCTTAAGGCGGTTCACATGGTTCACAATTTTGGGTGTCCTTCTTGTGCCCAGGTCAACCAAGTAGGTGACCTCACTTTTCTAGGATGGAGTAAGGGCCACTCCATCTACCTGGAGGGGCCTTGGTGTCACTGGCTTCAAAACCCACACCTTCTGCCCAGGTTGAAATTCTACCAGTGCAGCTTTTTGGTCATACCAGTGCTTCTAAAGCTCCTGGCTGGCCTCAAGATTCTTGGATGCTTTTTCCATGTACTTAGCCATTCTGGCCCTTAGGCCAAGCACATAGTCAACAATATCTTGTTTGGGTTCTTGGAGAAGCTTTGCCCAACCCTCTTTTACAAGACAAAGTGGTCCCCTCAGAGCATGGCCAAACATGTTCAAAGGGGGAAAACCCTACTCCCTTCTGTGGCACCTCTCTGTAAGCAAAAAGCAAGCATGGTAAGAGGACATCCCATCTACTTTTGGGTTTTTCACGGAGCCCCATAATCATGCCTTTCAATGTCTTGTTGAATCTCTCAACAAGGCCATTGGTTTGTGGGTGATAGGGTGTAGCAAACTTGTACTGCACTCTATACTCTTTCCACATGTTTGAGGAAAGCAGACATGAAGTTGGAACCTCTGTCTGAACCACCTCCCAAGGAAACCCAACACTGGAGAAGACACCAATGAGGGTCTTGGCTACTGCAAGAGCTGTAGTAGTCCTAAGGGGAATTGCCTCATGATACCTAGTGGCATGAACCACTACCATTAGAATGAATTTGTTTACTGATGCTGTGGGAGGTTGAAGTGGGCCCACTATGGCCACACCTACCCTTTCAAAGGGAACCCTAACCACAGGTAGTGGTATCAAGGGGGCCTTTGGGTGTCCACCTGTTTTGCCACAGGTGCCATAGAAGCTTACAAACTCCTTTATTTTCTGAGACATATGGGGCCAGTAAAAGTGGCTAACTAGCCTTTCCCAGGTTTTGGTTTGGCCTAGATGCCCAGCTAGAGGGATGTCATGAGCTAAAGTTAGGAGGAACTCCATGTACTTCTGAGGCATTACCACTCTTCTAGTAGCTCCAGGGTTGGGGTCTCTGGCCTCAGTGTACAGTAGTCCCCCTTCCTAATAAACTCTGTGGGTACCACAGACATCTCCCTTTTCATGTGCAGCATCTTTCTGCCTCAGGCTTTCAAGAGTTGTACATTCCTGCTGTCCAAGGCACAGCTCTTCCCTAGAGGGTCCCCCTGGGCCCAAGAGTTAAACCTGGTAAGGGTCAAGGTTCATGGGCTCAGTTCCCTCTGGGTTGTCCAAGACCTCTCCCTGAGGAGAGGGAGACTGGTCCTTTTTGCTGTTCAGAAGCTGGTTTCCAATCTTCTTACTTTACCTCTTGGAAGCTTGGACAATACTTTCAGGCTCCAACACTTCTTTTTCACCCTGTTTTCTGCTCTGTGCTCTTGTTTTTACACACACCAGGGATAGCCAGCATTGCTGCATGGGTTTTTCAGTTAAACCTCAGCCCATGCTGAGGTTTCCAGGTCATTACCAAGCAGACATGCAGCTGGTAGCTTTGGAGAGACCACTACATGTTTCAGGCCAATCTAATGTCACCATAGTCATTGCATGGTTAGTGTTAACACTGTCAGGGTGACTGGGTAAGTTCTCCCAATAAAGTATTGCTCAGGGGAAACCAGTGTATCTCTCACCATAGTGACACCAGCACCTGTATCCCTCAGAGCTTATCCTAATTCCATTTATCCAAAGGTATTGCAAATACTTCAAGTTGGGTGGCCACACAGCTACAGTGGCAAACTCAACTTCCCCTTCTGAAACTAGAACTGCTTCAGTGTGCAACCAGATTTGCTCTTGGCACACTATTGATCCCATCTGGAGACTAGCTACACCAGGAGTAGCTGTACCAGGACTAGGGGGCTTCTTGTTAGGACAAGTAGCATCTCCAGTTAAGTGTCCCAACTTTCTACAGCTGTTCAACCAGACCTTTAAAGGGTCAAAGTTCTTTCCCTTGTACCTAATATTGGACTAGGAAGAGTTTTGGGATCCCCTCCCCTGTGCAGGTTTTTGGGGCCCTTTTGAAGACTCATGCTTTTTATCTTGAGGATTCTTACCACATTTCCCCAGGGGAGGTTTTGTAACCCCTTTCTTTTGGTCACCCTTGTCTTGACCCAATGCTCTGCCTTCTTTCCCAATTCTTGGGGAGAAATTAGATCTAGGTCTACCAAATGCTGATCTAACTTTTCATTAGTACAATTACTTAAGACATGTTCTTTTATAAACAGATTGTAAAGTCCATTGAAATCATGCACATTGTGTCTAGTTAACCAACCATCTAGTGTTTTAACTGATTAGTCTACAAAGTCAATCCAGGATTGGTTTTGTGAGCCCCCTGAATCTAATTCTATATTCTTCAGTTGTGAGTCCAAATCCCACAGAGTTCTCTTCATGAGGTCATAAGACCCAGCATCTGCCCTAGAAAGGGCCAGGAGTCTGTCTCAGCAGTTAGCAGAGAACAGTTTACAAAAGTAGTGCCCCCAGTGTGATTTCTTCACTTTTCTCATTTCACAAGCCCTCTCAAAGGCTGTGAACCATTTTCTGATTTCATCACTCTTCATATTTAGGGTAAATCCCTTTGGGGATTTTAGGATCATAAGATTGCTCTTTATCCTTAAGTAAATTGCTGCGTGCACGGCCAATCTCTGCTCTCTCTCAAGCCAGAAACCTGGTCTCTGGATCCAGTCTTTTGGTTAACCTTGCTAAAAGGCTGTCCTCCTCATTGAGGCTGTCCTCAGTAGTGCCTGATCCACCTGTGTGGCTTCTAGGTACTAAGAGGTTAATTCTTGTAATCAGGGCCACTGGGGCTCTTTTCTCCATATGAATTGGGGGGGGGGAGGGGGGGCGGGTTGTTTGGTGGGATGGGACCCCATGGCTATGTTTTTAATTTTACATAGGGACCTCACCTCCTTGAAAGACAAGTGAAGATAAAGGGTGAGGTCAAGCACCTCAACCTGGTTCTCTATGGCAGTGGTTATTTTCACCAACAGCTGGGTTCTTGTTTTGAGACATTGTTAAAAACAAACTTCTAACCCCATTAACCCTAGCTAAAGCGACTTTATTTTTCTAAAATTCTACAGGGACTTAACCAAGGCCCTAGCAAGACTTTTTGTAATTTTGTAAAAATGGCAATTTGAAAAAGTAAGAATTCTAAAGACAATTTAAGAGTTCCGTTGTGTGATCAGGTGGTAACCAAGTACTCCAACTAATGCAAAGTTGTATATCCCAATGCTGATCCACCAATGTAGGAACCTGGCTCTGTATATACTATACCAAAGTGAGGTATAGTGTGCAGAGTCCAGCGGAACCCAAAAGAAAGGCAGAGGTAAAGTAGATAGCACCTCACTCTCTATTTGTGGTAGTGTGGTCGAGTAGTAAGGCTATATCAGAGGACAGTGTTAAGCATCTGTTGTACCCACTCCGTCAGCAAATGAATTCACACAATCAAAGACTGAACTTCAGACCAATTGTTTTTGTATAAAAATATTCTGGAACAGGTAAGCAATAAATACTTTACAGTAGTAATGTAGTTTGTAAATAGTTTCAATTGCAAATGTACTTTGATTTGATTACAGTAATGTTACTGATAACATTTCAGAATACAGTACATATACTTTGTATAGGAATCTTAGTAAAATTTCAGGTAAGTTACTTTTGAGATTTCTTTTTTTTTTCACACAGTGCAGGATGCCTGGATACTGCACTGGGAAATTTCCTGCAAACAGGTAAGTACAAGCGTTTGTTAGTTAGTAAAATGTTAAAGAATTTCTTTAGGTTTCTCAACTCCACACTTAGAAACTTTTCACAGAAAAACAGTCAATGTTATCTTATGGCGGAAAATAGTGTTATTGGTTTAAAGGCAAGTGATTTGTTGTAGGAGTTGGGGTTCTGGGGTTAGACCCAGGGTCTTGTTACACCCTCAGCGGCACTAGGGGAGGCCGGCTGCAGAGTGCTGAGGCCCAATGTTATCCAATGGGGGATAGGGGGCCTCAGGTTGGTGGCTGTGGTTGTGGGAGCAAAGCTTCTGGACTTAAGCTCAGGCCAAATGGGCGATTAGGCCAGCACAAAGGATGCACCCTCAGCGGCACTGGGGCGACCGGGTGCAGAGTGCTGTTTTGGCCCCGGAAGCCCTGTAGCTTTCAATGGAGAGTCTCCAGTTTGCAAAAGTACCGCAGGCTCTGGGACGAAGTGCTGCCATTAAGAGTATATGGTTCTGGGAGTTTGTCATTACGAACTCCACAGCAACATAATGGCTACACTGAAAATTGAGAAGTTTGGTATCAAACTTCTCAGCACATTAAACCCACACTGATGCCAGGGAGGGATTTAATGAAAAATGCACACAGAGGGCATCTTAGAGATGCCCCTGAAAAACGACCTACCAGCTGCCACTACCAGACATGTTTCTGGACCCCTGGGTCATGAGCCTGCTGCTCTCGGGGGCCTGAAACAATGCACATTCTGGGACGAGGTGCCAAGCAATCCGAGTCTCTCTCCTGGAGCGTTGTTTAGGCAACGGCGCCTGTGGATCCACACGCAGCACCGGAGAAGACACCAGCGGCGGCGATGGAGGAGCCTCGACATCGAACCTGAACGTCAATCGAATTCAAGGTGGAGCAAACTCAGAAGCTGAAGGAGTCCGGGGAGCGGACAATCTCGGCACCGGGAAATGCCAAGCCGGAGTCGACGGCATAAAAGGTGCCTGGGGATAGAACTGAGGCACACCCAGGTTGAAAGCCAAAGGACCCACAGGGCCTGAAGGTGCGCCGGATGGAGTTGAGGCTCTTGTAAATAAACTAAACATTGCATTGAGAAAATGCGAAGAGTCAGCCCCAGGAGCAGGAAAAGGAGGATATGGATCCGTACCTTCCTGTAGGGGAGTCGCCCGAGATCGCACTGGAGCCTGCGGAGCCGGGGATGGCGCCCACACAGGTGAAGCCACACGGCCTGGAGAGGAAATCCCGGCGCCAGTGATGTCGCTGGAGCCGGTGATTCTCCATGAAGCGAAGAAGCCTCTGAAATTGGCGACGCCGCAGCCGGAGATGGTACTGGCGTCGCTTGAGAAGGAGTTGGAGAGATTAAGTCCCTTCTCCGAGGTCGCTCAGCCGGAGTCGGCGACCTCTATCTCGACCTCGAAACCCTGGCCTTCGAAGAGCAATGACGAGAGGTATGTCTTCTCTTAGATTTTTGGAGTTTCTTCAACCTCGAAGTGTGAGAAGATTAAGACTTCGCCCTCTTCCTACCTCTCTTTTCCTTCTTAGCTTTCGTCATAAACAACTTGGCTTCACGTTCTTTGATAGCCTTCGGATTCATTTTCCTGCAGCTCCTGTATTCCTCAAAGTCGTGGTCCGAGGATAAACACCACAGGCAATCATCACGGGGATCCGTGATAGACATGTGCCCGCCACTCTCTGCAGGGTTTGAATCCGGTCTTCCTAGAAGTGTCAATTCTGAACAAACTACGAGATACCAAGTTTTCCCACGATGAAAATGGAGAGCCCTGAAAAAACAGTTAAGTGTCGACGGCGCGGAAAAAAGGGAACGGACGTCAGCACGCAGACGAGGTCCTTTTGTGGCTCCGATTATGTCATTCGGTGCCGCGAGCTGAGCCAGTCCATTGTGACGTCCTCGTCGATGTGGGAGAGCTAGGAAATTTTCCTGTGGAATGCTGGCGCAGGGGGTATTCAAAAGGTGAGGAATCCACAGGCAGAAGTATCCATCAGAAACACTTCTTCGAAGAAAAATGAATTACACACATCCGTACCCAACAGTAAATAGCGGAAGTATAGAAAGTATTTGTATCTACAGCAACACATGCCTCGAACATATAATTTACTTTGGCTCACTTCTGCCACATTTTACAGAGCCATTACATCATACAAAATTCTTGCCAAACAAATGTGTGCAAAATCCGTCTAATTAACTACTTATGGGGGGGTGGTGCTGGTGGGGGGGGCTAATCAAATGTGAGATCTAGCCACCGATGGTGTTGAGGTGATTTGTAGTTCCATTGTGGCGACAGTCTTTGTACTGCTCACCAGATGACCCGTTATAAACCTAGTTTTATTCTGGTGAATAGGTTTAAGATGGTAACTTTCAGGTTCACTGGACATAATGGTCACATTCAATGTATACATTTTAGTAATGATATCCCTCAAATTAGCAGACATTTAGGGATTTTGCTGGGATTAAGGGTGACCAGGATAGTAGCTTTCAGGAGCCTAAACATTTCCAAGGTGAAGAAAGTCCTTAAAAAGCCTAGTGAGTGTTTCACTTAGCTGTTGATTTAATGTTTTGTAGAACAAGGCAGAAAAAGACATTTGCCACAATTTCCTAACTTTAAAAGACTGCCCATACGGAAGAGATTAGGAAATTCAAGCTATGACTAGCCAAAAGTAGTCGTTTCAACAGGTCTGGGTCAATTACTTAATTGCACCCAACCTCTCTTTCAAACACATTTTATCCTTAGATAGCAGGTACAGGATAGTAGACCTAGTTGTCTTGTGCTTAATGTAATGTAAACCAAGTTATCTCTGGAATTACTCCTGATGAAAACAGGGCCAAGATTATTTTCATTCAATTTTCTGGTCTTTGCCTCTGTTTGTTCCTTCTAGCCATAATGTTAATCACCCACCTAAAAGTCTTGTTCCGAGAATATAAATAACATTGGCATAGAACAGAAGAAATAATTTACTTACCTGTAACTGCAGTTATCCAGTATTGGCATCTTTCATAGATTCACATGCCTGAATCATTCTCCGTCGTCGAAGTGGGAGTCCCACAGTACATATAACAAAGTAGTACATGGTAAATTCCAAAGGCTATCATGGAGGTAACCATGCATTCAATAGCCTATCAGCCTCCTTTTACAAAAAGGACCAAACTAAAAACACGACCAATCAGCAACTAGCACCCTCTAGAACCTTCCCAAGAGAGGCTGAATCCCTCAGATTTTTCAGCACAAGTGTAGTTAGTAATGTAGAGGAGCCTTTCCGGGCAGGAGGGTGGGTTGCATGTGAATCTATGAAAGATACCAATACTGGATAGCTGCAGTTACAGGTAAGTAACGTATTTATTATCCAGTATTGTGGTATCTTTCATAGATTCACATGCTTGAATCAGAAGAGTAAGCAGTTCCGTATGTATATATTGGATTGGTGGGAAAGTTCTAAACAGTCCTTTCATAAAATGCTTTACGATTCTTGAGGACCATAAGGACGGACATTTAGATGATCGTCTGTAACTAGATATAGCAGCAAGGTGAACTTTAACTGATGTGTGCCAATCCATTTTTTGCTAAGGAAAGCAAATAAGGCGATACTTATTCTGAAGCAGAGAGGAAAAGGATGTACGTTATTACGTCTGCACCATAGACAAAAACGCTTCCACTTCAGTCTGTATGTCTTATTGGTGCTGTCAGCACGGGATTTAGCAATTAGGTCTTTGCATTCTTGTGCAATGGACAGATCTTTAAATCCGAAGACTTCAGGAGCCACGCATGTAGCTGCAGAGAAGCTGACTACGGATGACATTGTTGACCAGGAGCCAAGGCCAAATGAGTTGGTGTTGGCCAGAGGCGGATGGGTTGAACTTCCAACAACAGGAGAAGTTCCATGTACCAATGTTGTCTGGGCCACCTGGGGGCTATCAGTAGAATGCAACAGTGCTCCCATTTCATTTTCGTGAGGACCCTGGGTATCAGAGGAATAGGGGAAAAGCGTATGCTTAGATCCCTGACCAGCGCATTAAAAGAGCATTCCCCCCCGAGAGTTTGGGAGAGGGAATCTGCTTGCGAAGAATCAGCATTTGGAGTTAATCCGGGTCGCAAACAGGTCCAGCGCTGGCGTTCCCCAGACTGCAAATGTTCTGTCCAGTTGGTTCTGTTCCAGTTCCCACTCATGGCAACTGCAGTTGGTTCTGTCCAGTTGGTTCTGTTCCAGTTCCCACTCGTAGCAACTGCCGTTGGTTCTGCTCAAAGCATCTGCCAAGGTATTCCAGAGGCCTGGAACATGCTCCACTGTTAGGGAAATTTGGTGGAGAGACAACCTGTTCCACAACTGGTGGCGTCGAGAGAGAGAGAGGGAGAGATTTGGTGCCTCCCTGCTTGTTGATCTAGAACATGCTTGTGGTGTTGTCAGTGGGCTTCAACACCCATGATCCCTGTATTCGAGGAAGGAAAGCCTGAAGGGAGAGAAAAATGGCTTTCAACTCCAACCCGTTTATGTGCATTTGACGTTGAGCAGCGGACCACTTACCTTGAACTTGCAGGTCCTGTAAGTGCCCTCCCCAGCCTTCCATAGAAGCATCTGTTACTATGTAATCTGGAATACCCGGGAGAAAGGATAGGCCCTGGGGCAGATGTGATTTTTGTGCCCACCACTGGAAAGCCTCCTTCATACATGGTGTGACATTAACCACGTCTTTGAAAGATCCTGTGGTTTGAATCCATTGGCATTGTAGTTCCTCTTGGAGAGGCATCATAGGCATTCGAGCCAGAAGCATTAGATCGATTGCGGAAGAAAGCATTCCCAGCAGAGACTAGAACAATCTCACAGAAACTTACTTTTTTCTGGAAAGTTTGTTTGCCAATGCTTGCAACCGTTGTCTTTCCTGGGAGAGGAAAGCTTTGTTCTAAATGGTGTTAAAGCTGGCTCCCAGAAATGTTATTGTCTGACTTGGAGGACAGAAGATTTTTTGGTAATATATTGACTTCCAGTTTGCTGAACAGGGTTAGACAATCGTCTATTGCAGCTTTTACTAGACGAGCTGATGGGGCCTTCAGCAGCCAGTTGTCCAAATATGGGAATACCTGATCACTTTTGTAACGTAAGGCTGCTGCCACAGGAGCTAGACACTTCGTGGAGCCGATTTGAAGCCAAATGGAAGGACTCAGAATTGATAGTGGGTACCAGCCACTGTGAACTGTAAGACTTTTCTATGCTTTGGATGTATAGGGACCTGACAATACGTGTCTTCAAGATCCAATGAAGTCGCCGCTGTTGAGGCATCGCAGAATGTCAGAAAGCGAGACCACCCTGAATGTTTGACTTTTTGAGAATTTGTTTAATATCGCCGCTGTTGAGGCGTCGCAGGATGTCAGAAAGCGAAACCACCCTGAATGTTTGACTTTTTGAGAATTTGTTTAATTTCCAGAGGTCTAAGATAGGCCACCAGTTGCCCGATATTTTGTGAATAAGAAAGAAGTGGGAGTAAAAACCTTTCCTTCTCTGAGGAAAAGGGACCTTTTCTATTGCCCCTTTCTGGAGCATGATCTTTGCTTCCATTTTGAATAAGTGAAGATGAGGGGGGTGCGATTCCCTGGGAGGGGTACTGGGAGGTATTTTGCTAAATTCCAAAGTGTGGCCATAAGAGATGAGATGAGATCTAGGACCCACATGTCTGACGTGATCTTGCGCCACTGGTGGATATGATTGGAAATGTTCGCACCCGTTGGGGAGAAAGGAGATGCAACTAGTACCCTGTTGCAATCACTGCTTGCGACCGGAGTCGCAGGCTTGAGACCCTGGCTTTCGTCTGGAGCCGTGTCAGAGAAACCAGCCGTTGTTGGTTGGCGGTAGGATTGTTGCTGGTATCCTTGGCGATATTGTGGCTGGTAGGACTGGTAAGTCTGGGCACGCTGGTAATTTCCCCTGTATCCAGAAAAACCACGGCCTCTAGCTCTCGAAAGGGCACCTTAATGTAGTGAAGGGTACCTAGCGCTTTGGCAGTATCCGTATCCTTAATTGCGGTAAGCACCTCATCAATGTGACTGCCAAATAGGCTATCGCCATCGTAGGCCAGAACAAGAATTTGACTGTACTTCTGGGCGGAAGCTTGTTGCTCTTAGCCACCCCTGGCACCCTTGAACTGCCGCACCCGGTAGCTGACAGAAACTTGTAGTGGCAATGTCCATTGCGCAGTCTACGATTTCTGAGGCTGCTCTTTTGCCTTCCGCAAGGATCTTATTGAACTCCTCTATTTTCCTCTGGGATAAGGTCTCTCATCGTCCCCATGTCGGACCACATTTGCCGATCATAGTGGCCCAATATGGCTAAAGTGTTAGAAGTTCTGACTGAGATTGCTGCCATTGAGGAAAATCTTTTTCCAATGGAGTCGGGATGTCGACCATCCTTATCCGGTGGAGATGTGATGGGAGTAGACTGATTCTTTGATCTTCTCTGGGCTGCCTGCAAGATCACAGAGACCGGCTTGGGATGACCCGTGAGACACGCAGGAGTGTCCCCTGGGGCCCTATATATTTTTTTTTAATCAAGTATCGGTAGCACAGGAACCACCGAAGCTGGCGTCTTCATTACTTTGCAAACATAAGGAGATGACAGATGGAGCGCTGAAACTTTTCAGACACTCACCCCTAGTCACAGATCTGGGTTGAATCCATCTTCATTATTTAGCTCACTTCGCCGCCCCAGTTCAGAAACAGCTATATGCAAATCAGTCTTGACCCTGTGCCTCGTGGGAACAGTCCAGCCCAAACTGCTAAGCCATGGCTTCACTGGACTGGAAACAAGCATCCTGGGACCGATTTCGGGCTAACAGCCCTAATCAGCCAAGCTAGCTTGAATCCAGTGGCAAAGTGAGCAAGGGACCCACCTCTGGGTATACCCAGTAAACTTTGGGCAAACAAAGCAAACACAAAGATGATTAAGGAGTCTTCTTTACTTTGACACCCTCTTGCCAAATGTGATCAATCATAGGTATTGACCAGACTGTCTTTCTCGACTGCTCTTTAAAATTGTATAGAAAACAGTCCGATTGCTGTACAATTGTGGGTAAGTGTAATCTGGTAGTGGCTCTGTCCATAATCTTGTGGAAACCTCCAATATCCTCCGGAAGTAAGTTGACAGGACGATGAGGTGGAGGGGACTGTGTTGGTGCTATGTTATCATCCCATTAACCAGTGGGGGGGGGGAGGAGGATCATATTTTTCCCTCAGAGGTGGTAGGATCCTCTCTGGGAGGCAGAGGAATTATGGGACGTGGCGTTAACCTGGGTGTGGCAGGTGGAAATGTTTGGGGAGCTACAGGCGGAGGTGTGGGCACTGACATTGTCCTCCTGAGGAGGAAACCATCTTTTATAATCTGCCAACATACTTTGCAGGTCCACTACTAGTGTCAGAGGAAGTTGAGCAGGTTGTTGTCTGGCTGTTCAAAGTATCTGTATTGATGATACTGAGCATGAGGGACCGGATAGTGTTGATAATATTGCTCCTCATCATCATAGTCATCGTCCTCTTCTTGATATTTTACGTTGAGCTCAGAAGGGCTATGCGCAGTTCCAAATTGGTCCTCATCAGAATCCTCCACATCAAAAAGATGACTGGGAGGGAGCGGTGAAATTTTTGGTGTCCTAAATTCCATCTGTGAAGATTGCAGGAATGGAGTTGAAGGACCTGCAGACAAAAGTGGAATCTGTCGATGGTAAAATTTGTCAGACGGTAAAATGTGTTAGACGGAAAAATTTGCCGTCTACCACGGAGGGGCCGTTGGGGTCTTTGCCACGATGTTTTCGTTGATGGTCTCGTTGACGATGAGATCTTGGTCTCTGGTGCCTTCGTAGACTGTCGTCGTCGATAGAGGCAACATCGAGGGTATGGAACCCTTGATACTCGCCGTAAACGTAGTTAACTGCAGTCTATGTTCTCGACGACGATGGAGTCACTGTCGTCATTGAAGTAGTAATAGGCGCCGACGGTGAACTGGACGCCGATGAATATTTGCGGACGACTTTTCTTCTAGAAAGGCTTGAAGATTCCAGTTTTCCTTTGGATGTCCCTGAAGAATGAGGGGACCCAATCTCTGAGGAGACCTTAGGCTGTTTCTCCTGACCAAAGAATCTCAAAAGCAGATGAGACTTTAGAATGTCTCTCTTCAGGCTGACCGTCAGGCGACCTGGGTCTCTTCTGAGATTTGGAGGACGGGTCACTCTCAACATCCGATGAAGCACTACTTCTGTTTCAGCCACAATAAAAGTTTTCCCTCGCTATCTTAGAGTTTTAGTTGGAATAGTGCAGCATATTTTACATTGCCTTGTCTCATGGTTGGGATAGAGGAAATAAATTGAATCTTTGTGGGCATGATCCACATGCACTCTTTTCTTTCTGCCGGATTTGCAAGGTCGACACAATCCTTTTTTTATCAGACACTCTTCTTAAAGGTTGAAGGAATAAAACTTATCTGAAAAAGCTGCAGAACTGAGCAGAGCTCAGGGAGACTCCCTTACACACGATGTGCGGTGAAAATATGAGGGATTCAGCCTCTTGGGAAGGTTCTAGAGGGTGCTAGCTGACGATTGGTCATGTTTTGAGTTTGGTCCTTTTTGTAAACGGAGGCTGATAGGCTATTGAATGCATGGTTACCTCCATGATAGCCTAAGGACTTTACTACTTTGTTATATGTACCGTGGGACTCCCACTTACACGGGGAATGATTCAGGCATGTGAATCTATGAAAAATACCTGAATACTGGATAAGCTCATGAATGTGAATTTGACATCCTTATGCTCGATCTCTGCTAACAGAATAAGACTACATAAGGAGCATCTCTAACTGACAAACGGAACTACAGGATTGGGCATTAACTGAAGAATGAGAGCTAAACATACATGGTTCGATATGCACATGATAGTTGACTCAGTCTGAAATGGCTTTATTGATGAAAAGGCAGTCATGTCTTCAGTAGCATAAATGCAAGAAAAGCAAAATATTGACCCACTGGATTGTGTAACCAGAGTCTTATGTCGAACCTGATCCATTTTCAGGTAAAAGTCCCCATCCACAATTTATTAATTTGGGGTGAAACTCAATTCTCTATTAATCTCAAGTCTGAAAGAACAGGGTGTCTTTAATAAATGCGTAAACATTCAGCAAAGGCATTTTAGATCTTTAGGAAAACCAACATACCAGCCACCTGCTTAGCTGTATCAATAGTTTTGCTGCTTAAAACTAATCTAGATACGCGCTGTGCATATTCTGCCATCTAGATAAAGTTTCAACTTTGAGCATCAACAGTAGGAGCCCGTTTGACTCACCAAGATGTTAGTCATGATCCCACAGTGTGATCACCATCTTTAGACTTACATGCTGGTTGGTTCAGAAGTGATTTGGCAGGCTACTGAATATAGTCTTTAGGACCAAGAAGGCAGTGTGACTTTCAGTAACAGAGAAGTCATCTATATGGAAGAGAAAAGATGCAAAACTATCAACACTACTCTTCCCTACTACCCATGCTTTCTTACTCGCCCATGCTGCATTCAATGTAAAGGCCTCCCCGACATCAGCTGTTTCCAGGAAGAGAATGCTTTTTTTTTTTATAGTCTTCACAACGCAAAATCCTCTACCAGGTTTTTCAAACCAGTAACGTTATGGGAAGAAATTCTTATATTACAATTGTTGCTTGCATTGCAACACCACCATATTTGAATACTAGGTCGCTGTAATGAACAAGTTACTTACCATCGGTAAAGCATTATCTGGTAGATTCCTTACCTTTGAATTTCCCGGGCTTCAGGCTGGATCCAGAAACTTTAGCTGCTCAATACCCCTTGCGCGTGATATTGGGTGGCTCCATTCGGCTCCGCGTGTCATCTGACGTCTGTATCGTCAGTTAGGACATCACAGTGCCTACATATGCGCCACCCAGGCGTGCGGACGTCAGTACTTTTCGTTTTTCCACGCCAGAAGCACAGAGCCACGAAGTGGCTGATGTAAACGTGTGCAAAGCTAGGGCCCTGAAAGGGGGAGAAACCCTAGACCTACAACATCAGTCCGCAAAGCAGGGAGGCATGGGTGGGGCTGTAAGGAATCTGCAACTAGATAGTCTCTACCAGATCATGCGTTACTGAAGGTAAGTAACTTCATCTGATAGAGACTTTTAGCCGCAGATTCCTTACCTTTGAATCAGATACCCAAGCCATACCATCCTGGTGGTGGGTTGCGGACTCATGGACTAGACTAAAAAGTCTTGCAGGACGGAGCGGGCAAAGTGCCTGTCCCTGCGCACTTGACCATCAAGGCAAAAATGTTTTGCGAACATGTGCAATGATGCCCACGTCACTGCCTTACAGATGTCTTGGACTGGGACACCCTGTGCCAAGGTTGTAGTCGTAGCCTTTCCACTGGTGGAATGGGCCATTAATCCCTTGGGGGGGCTGCTTCTTCGCCAAGGCATAACACATTTTTAATGCAGAGAACAACCCATTGAGAGAGGGTTCTTTTCTGCACTGCCTTTACCTTCTTTGCTCCCACATACCCCACAAAGAGTTGGTCATCCACCCGGAACTCTTGTGCGGTCATGGTAGAATGACAAGGCTCTTTTTGGGTCCAGTCAGTGGAGACGCGTCCTCTTACTTCGAGGAATGTGGGGGAGCAAAGAAGGTGGGCAAAGTGATGGACTGACCCTGATGGAATGGAGTCACAACTTTCGTTAAAAAAAGATGCCCTGGTGCGAAGCACCACCTTGTCCTGAAAAGACAAAATAAGGAGGCGAGCTGGATAACGCCTGTAACTCGCTCACCCTCCGGGCCGATGTAATCGCCACTAAAAAGGCTGTTTTGATGGTCAACAGCCGGTGGGGACAATTGTGCAAAGGCTCAAAAGGGGCACACATCAAATAAGTGAGGACCAAATTAAGGTCCCATTGTGGCGTAATAAAGGGCGTGGGGGGAAACAAGTAAACCAGCCCTTTTAGAAATCTATTTACAATAGGACATTTAAAGAGAGAAGGTTGGTCTGGCAGCCGCAAAAATGCAGACTGAGCAGAAAGGTAAACCTTGAGAATTACCAATGCAGAGGCCTGCTGGGCAAGGGTCAGAATAAATAAAAGTACAGTAGAAAGAGGAGCAGAAAGAGGGTCGACCTTTCTGACCAGTATAATACAAATGTCTGCCAATGGCAGGCGTATACCGACTTAGTGGAGGGCCGCCTGGACGGCAGCACATTAGACCTCGGGAAGAAGGTCAAAAGCCATCAACTGCCGAGGCTCAATCTCCACGCATGGAGTGGACTGGTTCAGGTGGAGAACCCTCCCCTGCTGCTGAAACAGAAGATCCTCCCGAAGGGGCAGCCTGATCAGAGGATCGACACTCATGCTCAGAAGCTCTCGATAACAGACTCTCCTAGCCCAGTCTAGCACCACAAGGATGACTTGAGCCCGGTCGCTCCTAATCTTCAGAACCATGGGCAGGAGTGGTATGGGCGGAAAGGCATACAACAGGCCTGAGCTCCACTCGCGACGAAACGCATCACCGAGCGATAGCCGCCTTGGAAACTCCAGCGCGCAGTACTGCTGACCTTGTGTGTTCTCTTCGGAGGTATACAAATCTAACGTATAGTTTACCTGTCGGTGCAGTTTTGCAGCTTGAAGACTTTCAGGATTCACTATGCTGTGCATTATTCCGCCATCTAGTGGTGGGGTCCGGAATTGTATTCTTTTTTCGTGGCCCAGGTGGGCGTCGACATACCACCATTTGGTGTCCTTCATGACGTCTTGCTTTTTAAAGTCTTTTCATTTTTTAATCCCTTTCCTCCCATCTCATCTTTCTGGCGGAGGAGGGTGGGTTCGCTAGTGAATCCAGAAAGTCTTCGAGCCGCAAAACTACACCGACAGGTAAGAAACTATACTTTTTGCAGCGCGAATCTTTCTGGATTCACTATGCTGTGCATATACTTTGTAACGGTTTGTCCTTATTGGGGTGATTGGGTGGAAGAGGAGCACTGGTTACTGAATATGTGTTGTAAGACCTTCTGTCCCACTTGTGCTTCTTTGTTCATTTGGATAGCTACACAGTAGTGCCTAGTGAACGTGTGCACTGAAGATGATGTTGCAGCTTGGCAAATATCTTGAATGGGTGTGTTAGCTAGAAACACTATTGTTGCTCCTTTCTTCCTTGTTGAGTGAGCATGAGCTGCTCCTTTTAACAGTTGCCTTGCTTGTTTGTGGCATAGCTTTATGGTTTGTGCAATCCACTGTGCAATGGTATTTTTGGTAACTGGCCGTCCCAAAAAACTGCTGGCGAAGGAGACAAAGTTGCTTTGGCTTTCTGCACTCCTTTGTCCTTTCTATACAGTGCATCACAGCTCTTCTGGTGTCCAGTATGAGCAGCGCCTTTTCTGTGCTAGTGGTTGGTGTTTGGGAAAAAAACTAGGTATTTGGATTGTTTGGTTGATGTGGAACCGTGACACAACCTTCGGCATGAAGTGTGGGTCCGTTCTCATTACAATCCTATCACTGTGGATCTGCAGGTAAGGCTCTTGAGGTGTTAGCGCCTGCAACTCACTTACTCTTCGTAGTAATGTGATAGCAACTAAGAAAGCAGTCTTTAGCGTGAGCATGTGCAGTGTAGCCTTGTGAATCGGCTCAAATGGTGCCTTCATCAGTTGAGTTAGCACTACGTTGAGGTTGCATGCCGGTGCTGGCATTCTGTTTGGAGGTGCGATTTTCTTTCCTCCTTCTATAAATCTTTTTACTACTTGGGAGGTGTAGAAACTTTTCCCTGTTTCTCCTCTTGTATAGGCCACTATCGCCGCTAAGTGCACCCTTAGGGATGTGTAGCTTAGTTTATTTTGCAGTAGATGAGTTAAGTATTTTAGTACTGTTGACCTCTTTGTAATTTTCCTTTGCAGTTTCTCCGTAATGCAACATTCGGAGAATCTTTTCCATTTTGCTACATAGCATTTCCTTGTGATAGGTCTTCTCGCATCTCTGAGCACTGCCATTGTGCTCACCGGTAGTTTGAGGTGTGCAAACTAGGTCTTCAGGAGCCATGGCGCTAGGCTGAGGCTCTCTGGCTCTGGGTGTAGCACCCTTCCGTTCTGCATTGGTAACAGGTCTCTTCTTTTTGGGAATCTGTGTGCTGGTGCATGCACCATGTCTATTTGTGAGAACCATGACTGGCCCACTGAGGTGCTATTAGTATTAGCGACTTGTTGCTGATCCTGCATTTTCTGAGTATCCTGTGTATCAGTGGTATCGGGGGGGAAAAGCGTATGCAAATGTCTGACCAACTTCTCAATAGCGCATTCCCTTGTGACCGATGATCTGGTTATCTGGATGCGAAGTGTTGGCATTTTGGTGTGTTGCAAATAGGTCTATTTGTGGTGTACCCCACTTCCGGAATACTCTATTTCGTGATGGTTGATCTCCCATTCGTGGGATGCGGACGTCTGCCTGCTTCCACATTGTCCTTTCCTGGGAGATGTATTGCTAGTAGGTCTATTTTTTGCGGAATGGCCCATGTCCATGTTTACTGTGCTAGCCCTGATAGTGCTACTGATTGTGTTCCTCCTTGTATGTTGATGTAGAACATGGTCGTGGTGTAGTCTGTCTGGATCAAAAACCCTGTTTTCGTACAGCTCCTGCTGGAAGGCTTTTAAGGCTAGGAACACGGTCTTTAGTTCCAGGTAGTTGATGTGCTTGACCGCATCCTGCTGAGACCATAGCCCCCTCACCTTCAGCTTGTTCATGTGCGCGCCCCACCCCAGCTGGGAGGCGTCCGTTGTGATGGTCACTGTTTGAGTTGGTTGTGTGAATGGTTTCCCCTGTGATATGTTTTGTTTGTTCCACCACGCTATTTCTTGATACACTGCGTATGTGACAACCACTAGATCTTCCCAACACCCCGTTGCCTGTGATCATTGCTGCCTTATCCATTCCTGGAATGGTCTCGTGTAGCCGAATATTTTGCACCAGGTGAATGCATGACACCATCATTCCCATCAGCTTGCTCACCGTCCTCACGGTCAGAACTTGCCCCTTGCGGTAATGACATGTTTCCTTCAGTATTGCCAATGTTCTCTTCCAGCTGGGGAACACTTTGGCCTGTATGGTGTTGATCTACGCCCCTAAGAATCTTGATTTGCTCCGGCTCCGTTGATGATTTTTACCAATGGATTGAGAAACCCAGTTGCGTCAGTGTTCGTATGACCTGCTGGATGCGTTGGTTGCATCGGCTGTACGAACTTGCCTTTACGAGCCAGTCGTCGAGGTAGGGCTATACATGTATTTCTTGCCTTCGTTGGTGTGTTGCAACAGCTGCTAAGCAGTTTGTAAACACACTCAGTGCGGATTTGAGTCAGAATGCCAGTACTGTAACCTGGTAGTGACTTTGGTTGATCACAAACCTTAATAGACGTTTGTGGTTGATGCGGATGTGCAAGTACGCGTCCTTTAAATCTATAGTTGCCATGTAATCTCCTCGTTGTATTTGTGGTATTACTTCTTGTAGGGAAGTCATTTTGAATCAGTTTTTATGAATTTGTTCAAGGACCTCAGATCTAGGATAGGTCTTAGTGTTTCGTCCACCTTTGGCACGAGGAAGCAAGTTGAGCAGACCCCTTTTTTCCTCTGATTGTCTGGCACTCTCTCTATCGCCTCCTTGCTGAGCAGTTCTTGCGCCCCTAGTTGGAAGAGCGAGAATTCCTTTGCTGAGCGTGCCTTGCTTCTTGGATTTCTGTTTGGAGGTTGTTTCTCGAGCTCTATACAGTATCCGTATTGTATGATGTTTAGTATCCATTTGTCGGTTGTGACCATCCTTCACTCCTGGATGAAGTTTCTTATTCTGCCCCCAACTGGTGTTGTGTGTTCGAGGTACTGTTTGTCATGGAACGTCCGTTTGTTGCTTTTTCTTATGTCTTTGTGCCCCCTCCGTGGTGCTGCTAGGGTGGGGGTTTGCTTCATGGCGCAGTAACTTGGAGAGGGGCTGTTGGCCTCCTCTTCGTGTGTCCTCGTCCGTTTCCACGCCCTAGAAAGGACTGGCCCCGGGGCTGGTACTGCCAGTTCTGCTGCTGCTGCCCTTGGTTGTTCCCTTGGTAGCCTTGTTGAAACGTTTGGTGCGATGTGGTAGGCACGTGGCCCCCCCCACCCCCCCACCACCACCTGGTCTTCCTGTGGGTGTACCCCTTCTCATCCCGCTGAACTGCAGCGCTCCCATGGACCTTGCAGTCTTGTTGCGATAACTTGTCGTCAACTTGTGTGCCAGACAGTTGCTCTCCGTTAAAAGGCGTGTTCAGGATGTTGCTTTGCACCTCTGGCTTGAATCCTGAAATTCTGAGCCATGTGCGTCTTCTCTCGGTCACTCCTATCATTAGTCTGCGGGACATCTCTGCAGCATCCAAGGCCGATTTTAAGCATGTGTTCGCCATGCTTTTGCCCTCTTCTACCAGTTGAGTTGCTCGGTTAGTACTGGTCTGGTAGATTCTTTAGGAGTTGCCCCGCTTCCTCCCAGTGTCGGTATGTGTGCCTGTTGATTAGGGCGTTGGAGTTTGCGATGCACCAATGGATTGCCGCATTTCTCTCCACCTTTCTCTGAGATCCATCCTTCTCTCCTTGTCCGGAGGTGGTCCGGCATTAGTGGGCACATTTGCCCTCTTCCTAGCCGTTACTGCAATTATGGAATAGGCTGGTACTGACCCGTGGATGTATGCAGGGTCCTTAGATTAATGTTTTTATTTCTTCTCCGTTCTTGGGAGTCACAGCCTTGCATAATGCTGGTTCCTTAAAGGCCTCTCTTCCTTATTCCAGCACAGTAGGGAGCCTGGGAAGGAACTGGCTCCTAGTTTGTTGAGGCAGTAGAGTTTCCAGGAGAAAACATGCTTTGGGCTTCTCTTCCATTTTCACTCCATACGTCTGTGCAGCCTTTTGGACAACCATGTTGCAGACCCCTATGTCGTCTGGCGACGAGGGCCTCGAAGGGTAAGTGTCTACCCCTTCTTCCGGCAACTTGGCATCGAGATCCTGCCATTCGAAGTCTTGTGCCCCAGAGGACGTCGAGTCCTGGTAGGATTGCTGATCCTAGTCGCCATCAAAATAATAGACTTCGTCCTCCGGTTCCTCGACCGGTTTGGGCCTTTGGCGGTTCGGAGTCCTCGTCATCTTTCGACTTGGAGCGCGGGTTTCAGCAGGATGGTGTATTGGCTCATCATCTAGTCAAAGTTCCTTTTTCATTGCAGGATGCTCGCCATTTCGGCCTCGAGCCTCCTCTTCTTCCTCCACATCTCGGCGGCATGTTCGGAGTCGAGGGTTGGAGCGCCTCGCTTCGAGGCAGTAGACGTCGATGCAGGCTTTTTTCTCTGCGTCGAGGTGTCCTTTTCGGTGGCAACCTTCGACGATCTAGGTTTTTCGAAGGCTTTCGCCAATTGGGAATCCTTTTCAAAGGATTCGCTCGGATAACTGTCCTTGGTTGCTGTTGCCTTCGTCAAATGTTTCGGCAGCAATGCTCCCTTCGAGGACTTGGCTTCACTCCTACGGGTGTCGCGCGGGGCTTTAGCTTCACCCTTTCGAGTGACGCTCCAGTGTCTAGGGGTCGACTCCCTTACCTCCTTAGACTGCTTCTAATGGAGCTCAACGACCGTGCAATCCTCTGGTCCTTCGGCGAGGTTGTCTTCCTCTCCACTGGAGAGGCCCAAGTCCTGGAGCGATGGAGGTGGCTCCTGCATGGTGTGGTTCGCCCTTCTCTGCCTCTTACTTGGAGTGTCTTGGGTGTGAACGCCGAGCAAGCGTTGCAGTCCTCGCTGTTGTGGTCGATTGGCAGGCAGAGGTTGCAGACTGGATGCTGGTCCTTCTGGGCGTATTTGTGGTGGCAATTGGTGCAAAACTTGAAAGGTGTTTTGTCCATTCCAGCACCCAGGGGGCCCCCTGTGAGCGCATTCTCCGTTGAACGCAGAGATCTCGGTCGAAACCTTCTCCCTTGTCGTCCCGGTTACCTGACCTGAAGTCTGGTGTAGCTGAAACCTTGATTTTTGTCTTTCTTTGATTCCTCTTCCAAAACTCTGGAACTCTACTGTAACGATCCAGACAATGGCAGAAAAAAGAATCTGAGGATGGCAGCCAAAGGTGTGAACTTCCAGAGGAAGCACATCAACGTCACGAAGGACACCAAATGGTGGTGTCAACGCCCACCTGTGCTACGGAAAAAAATAAAGACTACAATTCCAGACACAACCACTAGATGGCGGAATAATGCACAGCATAGTGAATCCATAAAGATTCGCGCTGCAAAACCAAGGTTCTCCCCACTACTGAAAGATACCTTGTGCCACCTCCAACTGGAGACGCCATTCGGATCCGCTAGGCATCGACGGCTGAGATAGTCTGCCCTGGCGTTCAACCACCTGGGTTATGCCCTGATGTTCCAGTCACGTCGAGAGACGCAGGGCCTCTCAAAAAAGGGCTTATGACCCCACCCCGCCTTGCTTGTTGCAGTAACACATGGCGGTGGTGTTGTCTGAACACCTGCACCTCCTTCCCCTTGACAGAGGGAAGAAATGCTTTCAATGCCAAGCGAATCGCTCTGAGCTCCAACACGTTTATGTGGAGCCCCATCTCCGAAGACCAGTGACCTCTGATCATCATCTTTCCCAAGTGGACGCCCCATCCCAGAAGTGACACATCTGTCTTGCTTGTGAGATCCAGTAGGGGAAGGGAGAGAGGTCTGCCTTTGACCCAATCTCTGTTCGTTAACCAACACTGCAGATCCTTCGAGATCTGAACCATGTCGGTGAGATTTCCCTGATGCCTTGCCCACTGGAACTTCAAGTCCCACTGCAGAGCCCGCATACCCCAATCTTGCGTGCCTTACCAACAGGAGGCCACGAGGCCCAACAGCATCAGAGTCAACCTCACCAAAATCCAGGATAGAGGCTGAAATATCGGAATCATAACCTGGACTCGCTGCTCGGGAGGATAAGCCAATAACTGTACTGTGCCCAGAACAGCTCAGATGAAAAAGAGCGTCTGAGAAGGAGTCAGGTGTGACTTCGGCAAGTTTATAGAGAACCCCAGCGAGTGCAGGTCTGCTGTCATCTGAAGTTGGGAGACGACTGCCTGGGGTGAGAATGCCGTCAGCAGCCAGTCGAAGTAGGGGAAGACTGAAAACCCTAACCTGCGCAGATGAGCTGCAAATACCGCCATCAGCTTGGTGAACACCAGAGGGACACTGGTAAGGCCAAAATAGAGCACAGTAAACTAAAAGTGCTTGTGGCCCACCTTGAACCGCAGGTAACGCCTGTGACGCGGCAGGATGGGAATGTGAAAATAGGCATCCTGCTGGTCCAGCACAAACATCCAGTCTCCTTGGTCTAAGGCAGACAAGACCTGAGCCAATGTGAACCTTTTGAATTTCTCCTTTTTGAGGAAGAGATGGACGGTCCGAAGATCCAAAATAGGCCGAAGCCCCTTCTTCGAAATTAGAAAGTAGCAGAAATAACTGCCACTGCCTACTTCTGAAACTGGAACCCTTTCTATAGCTCCATTGGCCAAAAGAGCCGTAACTTCCTCTTGGAGCAGCTTTAAGTGATCCTCCGCCAGCCATTCCTGACACGGCAGAATAGTAGGAGGAAAAGAAAGGAAAGGAAAAGAATAACCCTCCTGGACGATCTGCAAGACCCATTGGTCGGTTATAGGTCTCCAGCGGGGGAGATGACGAATTCTCCCACCCACAGGAGTAGTGTGGTCCTGCAGAATCAGCCTAGGAGTGCTTGCAGGCTGCGGCTGCTGGGGGCAGTGTGGCAGACTACTTCTAGCCTCCATTCCGAGGACAGAATGTACCACATGCACGCACGGCTTGGGTAGTCTGTGCAGGACGGTGGCTAGTATAGGGCTGACGTGGCTGAAAACCCCTTCCGTTGCCAAGGGGCGAAAGGAAGGCTGGCCTCGAGGAGTGGAGGAGAGGCCCAAGGATCTGGCTGTAGCTCAAGAGTACTTGAACCTGACCAGGGCAGAGTCAGCCTTTTCCCCAAAAATGTGTGTTCCATCAGAGGGCATGTCCCCCCCCCCCCCCCCCCCCCGAGAAGCCAGAAGTACGAAGCCAGGCATGGCGCTTCAAGGCCACTGTCGTTGAAATAGACCTGCCCAGCGAATCGGTCGTATCCAAATCACACCTTAAGGTGAATTTTGCTGCATCTCTCCCGTCCTTGACAGCCTGGGAGAGCACAGCCCGGGCCTCCTCTGGGACTTGTGGCTGCACTTGGGCAACCGTCTCCCAAAGAGAGTGGGAGAAACGGCCTAATAAGCATTCGGTATCAACCGACCGCAATGCCACACTGGAGGCAGAAAACATCTTTCCAAATTAGTCCAGTCTCTTGGATTCCCTATAAAGAGGGGCGGAAAGTAATGCGCCCTAGGAAGTAGAGGCCTGCACCACCAAACTTTCTGGGATGGGGTGTTGGCTGAGGAACGTTGGGTCACCCAGTGCTGGGCGATGTGCAATCATCCTGTTCACAGGAGTCCCTGTGCTAGGCTTGGACCAAGTCCCTAGTAGGACATCTATAAGTGCCTCATTCAAGGGCAAAAGGGGTTCAGAGGTAGAAGCCACAGGTGTAAGCACTTCGGTCAGGATATTAGTCCTGACCTGCACTGAGGGCAGTTCCAGTCCAAGGACCTCAGCTGCCCCCAACCACAATAGCATAGGACGCCCCCTCCTCTGTAGGCAAAGAGCATGCCAGAGTCTGAGGGAAGTATACAGCCCCCTGGCTCCCCCAAGTTCCCCATACCAGTCCATTGTCTCCTCAGAGACATCCTGGTTCTCTAAAGGGTCTCCTCTGAGCCTAACATCTCCCCAAAGTGCTCAGGCGACAACATCGAACCCCTGGGTTGTCGACGTCAGAATAAGTGTCGTACAATGCTGTTCCGGCTCCGTGCCGTCAGGGATGAGGATGGGGATGGGGATGGGGCTTGCACCACCAACAGCCGCTGGCGACGCCTCTGGCACAGACTTCCGGTTCGACGCCGGGGATGGTCGCATTGGTACAACCGGCGTCGAACCTGATCAGAGATCGGACACCTGAGGCCCCACCAGCGCCGTGGCCAAAGCAGACATCAAACCTGATGGGGCCCCATCCGACCCCACGGGGCCTGAGGGCTCACCAACAGCGCTGTTCTGCGCAACTACGTGGTGCATCGCATGGTAGAAAATGGAGGAAGGCGCGAAGTCTACTCTGGCTCCGGCTCCGCAGAACCTTGCCTAGAGTTGGTGCTCCTTACCTCTTACGACGACAGACGCCAGTTGAGGTGAAGTCGAAGTCCGTTTGGACTTCTTTTTCTTGTCCCTCTTCCCAGAGTCCAGATGACCTCGAAAGGGAGGAAGAGGACTTGGGGCTCCAAGAGCGATCCCATGACCTCTTCTTCGAACGGGATCGTGACCTCGGAGTCTCACTCAACGGTGTAGACTGCCGTGCCGCAAGCAACTTAAATGCCCGCTTCCTCCAGGTCTTTGGAGCCATTGCCAGGTAGTCTGAACAAGACTTCGAATCGTGGTGGTCGCGTTCAAGACACCACAGACATACGCGGTGGGGATCGGTAACTGACATGTCCCGCACGGTTTAAACCTGTCTTCCTACCCAACATCCCTCACACACGAAGTAGCCAAAAATTGACAAAAGTCAAGAAAAAAGCCTGCCAAAAAGCAGCAGCTCTTCCCGGATCGGCTCTTAACTGGCGCAGGAAAACGAAAAGTACAGACGTCAGCGCACCTGGGTGGCGTCTATGTATGCACCGCGACGTCCTACCAGACGCCATCAATGACACGGAGACGAATGGAGCCACATGACATCGCACGCAAGGGGTATTGCTCAGCAAAAGCTTCCGGATCCAGCCTGATGCCTGGGAAGTTCAAAGGTAAGGAATCTGCAGCTTGAAGGCTCTATCAGATACTTGATGTCTTGCAAAAAAAAAATATATATATACACAGAGGTAAAATCATGGTAGGAGATCGAACCCCAATCACAAAGCCACCAACCTTAAGAGCTAGCCACATAGTAACAAAAGAACCATAAATAGAAGTAGGAGAAACAATCCTAAAGAAAAGAAACAAATCTCCAAACCCTATCCAAAAGTCCATCACAGTTTACCCTTAATCAAAAACATGGCGAGACACTGGAGGGTAATAGTACATCTACTCATGAACTGATTGAACTGTATGGAATTTGGTTGCCTCTCCCTCCAATTGAGCCTTTAATTATAGGATTTGTCCCCCCTTTGGGTGGTAAGTTAACTGCATTTTTATGGCATTTTAATTGGCATTTTATGCCAGAGACAGTGCCATATTAAAGCGACAAGGAAGGTCCCCAGTGTTTGCTCATCACTCCGGGCGTGCATTCATGAGCAGGACACCACTTTACCACTTTTGAGTTGCAGAAAACACTGCAAGGTACAACATGGACTATCAAGTAAATCCACTGAGATTTTAAACATGTTGCATGGACATGACAGGTCACAAGGTGCTCATCATGTACTTTAATCCCCTACTCTTTTTTACGAACCCAACATCTGACTGGGCCTGTCTAAGTAATTGCCCTACAAAATTCACAAGAAAAATTGTACACAACAGCAGATCTTGATTTGTAATTTACACCTTCCTGTGTTTGTGGGCTAGGATCCACATTTTACATTCTACGGTGATACTACTGGTTTTTCAAGTCAGTCACTCACTAGTTCTGAATTAAAATTTTGGGGGAATCGTTAATTGTTTGTCCCTTACTGGATCAAAGGCTGATTGATTATTGTTGGGGGGCGGGGGGAATAAAGTTTACATAGATCGCTTCCATTTTGCAGGCATTTAAGTAGAGTGCTTTCCACATTTGAATGAGAATACATTGTATGAATGGGTCTGAAGACTTACTGGAGTTAAGATTTTCACATAAAATAATGCAACATATAGGACGAAATTTACCCATGACAACCAGTTAAAACTATTGACATAGGGGTCAAACATTAAGAATCTATGAAGGTAACAAACCCATTTAAACAAGGCATGCCAAAAATGACATTCAGTGTAATCACAGAACACCAAGGTTTTTCCATTGTGCCCAAAGGCGGGAGAGAACCACTATGTTGCTCTATTTTTAAAACTTAATTTAACAGTACTGTAAAAGGGGAATACTGAAAAGAATGATACTACCCATATCAAATAAGGTTTTAAAAATTCACATTTAATAGTCTTTTCGTATGCATAAAAATCAAACAAAGGCAAAAAGTGTTTTAATCTTTATTTCCCCAAAGAAAGACTAGCCTTTGTTGTAGCTAGACAATTTACAAGCTAGTTTTCTGCTGTGTTTAATTGTAACCATGTTTTAAGTGACACGGAATGCTGCAAAAATACTCTAGATCAACAATGTTATGATCACAAAATAATTTTATCCATTCTACAGTGTTTCAAGACAATTTAACTTGTAAAACACAAAGTAGGTCTAGATGATAATGGTGGCTAACTTTGTAAGTTTTGTAACAGCAAACTGTTGTTCATGCAACATTTGTGCTCAAAGGGGAAGGCACAGCAGTTCCTACAATGAGCCACCTTATTAAGAGTTTTAGGTTATTATACTAATCAAGGTTGTCTTTAATTTAGTGTGCAACGCCTCAAAACCGAGGCAATCTTCCAATTAAAAAACACTTGCATGCTCCAAATGCAAGTTTTAAAAATACAAAGTTCTCTATAAAGTGGCTCAAAATAGATAGTTTGTGGCTGCCTACGTCTACTGTAAGATAAAAAGATTTTAAAACAATTGAACAGATTAGGCATAGTAAAGGTGTTCAGACCAGTTCGATTTGTACATCTATTCACATCTTTTTACTTGTCTTTATTCAGCAGTACATATGCACCAAATTTCTATTGATAAGTTTCCATATCATTTTCATAGAAAACAAAGTTTGAAAACAAGAAACATTGAAACACAGCACAGGATTCTACCACAACTGAAACATTTGTACAGACTCAAAATTCATCTAAAAATGAACTATGTTGCAGATTACCACATGCAGAGATCTTTAGGGTATCTTTGAAAATGAACAAGAATTTCTTGAACAGCATCTTGAATTTGTTTATTCCATATGGAATCTGCTTTTTCAGTTAGTCTTTAGGAACATTTTTTTTCATGCAAAGCTCTTGCCAATTAGTTTTGATGATACAGAACAAATTTCCTAACATCAAACTTTTATCTGGTGCAAATGCACAGGGAAGCCGTACAGAATTTATCTTCAACATACAAAAAAAATAAAAATATAAGCCATACATGTAAATAAGAAATTAAAAAAAGTAACTGAAGGAAGATAAAGGGGGGGAAAAGCACAGGATGCAGAGTTATCCAAAATCTGCTGCTAAACCGGTCTTCGTTTTCATGTCCAGTGTAAGGTAACACTTATAAGCTCATTTTGATGATTTTCTAGGTTTAGTATCGGCCCCCTGAAGGCGAATCAAGCTTGCATGCGTTCACATACAGCGCCACACCCATACTCTCGTCTCTCGTACACACGCCACTCCATATCTGGGTGTCAGCTTCATGGCTGAAAAGCCCCACATTTGAAAGATGAGCCTGGCTCTACACCTTCGAGCCTAGACATTCATTCAATGTCTTGCATTCACACAGTGCTTCGTAGCAAGCCCTGGGCTCAATCTCCTTTGACTTCTATGGGTATCCTATTCTCTTATGCTTAGAAGGCTTGATGATGATAAAACTGCATTTTTCTCCACAATCGCTCTAAGTCAATGTTCCTTCTCAGTCACTGAAGATCTTTGACCTTTAGCCCTTCTCCTTTGCACAACCTAAATAAGCATTCATTGTGTAGGTTTTCGTTACATTTGCCACTCATTCTCACTCGCACCCACTCGCCATCTTGACTTCATTTGGGCTTCTCGAATCCAAATGAAAACTGCACAATTCTTTCCCGATTTAATGCAGCAGCAGCGGATCCCATGAGCCAAGCTTGATGGACCAAACCATTTTAGTGCTGCACCGTACCCTAAATTCCAAATACACTTTCTAAAACTGGAATCCTTCAGCTGGTACGTTGGCAGATGAATTGAAGCCAAATGTTCCGCCTTGTATTGCCTCTGGGACAAGGGTAGGATCTTCATCAATCTGCAAATAAGAAAACAAATCCTCCATCAGAACAAGATTTTAAGTTGTAAATTTAAGTATAGTAATTTTAATTTAAAAAAAATTCAATTATTTACAATACAAATGGCAATTCGCATACAGTTACTAAATTGTATAGTAAAGTACCCAACAAATAAATGTCTAGATGTAACTAGTTTTGAATGGACAAAATGCAAATAAGGTTTTGCAAAAGTAGTGCTAGTTGTCCAAAATGAGGTTGTTGAACTGAGGCCTGTTGAACTGTTATAATGGAGGAGATTATAAATGAAGACAAGAAAAGGCAGCTGTCAAAGGAAAAAGGCTACTAACACGAGGACGATGTTAAATACCTACAAAACACAGAAGTGGTTGCGGTAGGCTTGTTTAAAATACTTAACCAAAAGAATTACCCATAGTACTTCTTAAAAAGCTTCTGGAAGCAGGCATTCAGTAGCCCAGTTACTGCACCTTCTATGGATGAAAGAATGAGCCCTGGTGGGTAACCTGTATTTGTTGCAGTTTTTTGAAACTGTGTTTTAAGTACTGCCTGGCCTACATTAGCTTGTTGCCGTGCTAACACATCTACACAATAGTGCTTGGTGAATGTGTGAGGTGTAGACCATGTTGCTGCCTTACAGATGTCAGCTAGAAGAATATTCCCTAAGGCGGCCATAATAGCCACTATATTGCAAGTGGAATGCGCTCTAGGGAGTATTATCAATGCTCTATTATCAATGCTCTTTTTTGCTTTCACAAAACATGTCTGGATACATTTCACAATCCATCTTGCAATGCCCGATTTAGATATGGGATTGCTTTTGTGTGGTGGCGAAAAAGCAACGAAAAGCTGCTTCGTTTTACGAACTTCTTTTGATCTTTCCACATTATATATAGTAAAGCTCTTCTAACGTGTGTGTAGAGCTCGTTCTGATACAGAATCAGGTTGAGGAAAGAAGACCGGTAACTCAACTGATCTGAAAAGTAGAAAGAATAGGCTACTTACCAGTATGCGTCTGTACTTGGCATGTAGAGCTGCAGATCTACACACTATGCATAGATCGCCATCTGGCGTTGGGCCCGGATGTTTGTACTTGTTTTTGTCCTGGAAAGTCTTTGGAAGTCACGAGATAGGTGACTCCTCCTTTGGATCATAGTGCGCATGGGCATCGGCTCCATCCTCCGATTGTTTTTCGCCAGCAGGGATAGGATGGAGCTTTGTAAGAAACAGGAAAGATGCCCATGTATGCTGTATCTAAATAAGATAATACTGGAACAGATAAAGGTAGCCGGGGAGGCGGGTGGGCGTGTGTAGATCTGCAGCTCTACACGCCAAGAACAGATGCCTACTGGTAAGTAGCATATTCCGTTCGAGGCATACGAGCTGCAGATTACACACTATGCATAGACTGTATAGCAATATCCCCTCCTAGTGGTGACTACCAGTATCTGTTGCAGTAGTTTGAAATACTGTTTTGAGTACAGCCTGGCCCACACTAGCTTGTTTAGATTGCACATCTACACAATAGTGTTTTGTGAATGTGTGCGGTGTAGACCATGTAGCTGCTCTGCAGAAATCATCTAAGGGAATGTTACCTAAAAATGCCATTGAAGCCTGTATCTTTCGTGGAGTGGGCTTTAGGAGGAACAGATAATGTACGTTTTGCTTTATGGTAGCAAATTTGTATGCATTTGACAATCCACCTAGCTATCCCAGATTTTGATATGGGGTTGCCCTTGTGTGGTGGTGAGAAAGACCCGAAATGTTGTTTGGTCTTGCAAAAGGGTTGTGTTCTCTCAATGTAGTAAAGCAATGCTCTTGACATTTAAGGTATGAAGAGCTCTATCTGCGACTTTGTGGCTGCGAGAAGAATACGGGCAGCTCCACAGATTGATTGAGGTGGAAGGGAGAAGTGACTTTAGGAAGGAATTTAGGATTAGTTCGGAGAACAACCTTATTAGGATTCATCTGCAGAAAGGGTTCCTGAATGGTTAGTGCTTGTAGTTCGCCAACTCTTCGTAAAGAAGTAATGGCTACTAGGAAAGCAACTTTCCATGTTAACAATTGTAGCTCACATTTATGTAGAGGTTCAAATGGAGGACCCATTAGTCTTGTGAGAACGATGCACAAGTTATTACTTGTGTAACGATAGATCTGTAAGACGTTAGTTAGTGATAGATTCCTTACCTTAGAATATTCCCCAGGCGTCAGTCTGGATCCGGAAAGTTTTCTGCTTAGCAGTACCCCTGCGCGCCAGTAGGTGGCGCCATGCGGCTCCGCGCTTGTCACTGGCGTCGTGCACGCCGGGACATCATGGAGGCTATTTAGGTGCCACCCATGTGTGCTGACGTCCATTCTGTACACAATTTTCTGCGCCGAAACGCAGAGTCATGAGAGAAACTGACCTTTGGTGCATAAAACTAGGGCCCTAAAAGGGGATGACCTTAACCCTAGTAATCCGTTTGCAGAACTGAGAGGATGGGTGGGGCGGTAAGGAATCCATCACTAACTAATGTCTCGTACAGATATATCGTTACACAAGTAGTAACTTGTGCTCCTGAAAGAGACAAGTTAGTGATAGATTCTTTACCTTAGAATAGATACCCCAGCAATACCAACCCCGGTGTCTGCGAACAAGATTATACCAGAGTCACGGAGCACAGAACTGCCAAAGAAGCAGTCTCTCCGGACCGGACTGTCAAGGCAGTAGTGCTTGATAAACGTGTGCAGCGAGGCCCACGTAGCTGCCTGACAAATATCCTGCAAGGGGACACCACGTCCCAAGGCAGTAGGGGCTGCAGTTGCCCTGGTCGAATGGGCACGCAGTCACACAGGAGGCTCCTTCTTGGCCAAGGAGTAACAAGCTTTGATGCACAGAACGACCGGAGAGGGATCTGCCATTGACCCAATCGCGATTCGTGAGCCACCACTGCAATTGCCGTGCAGTGCCCTCTGAGATCTGGACATGATCGGACAGGTTGCCCTTATGCTGCCCTCACTGGAACTTCAGGTCCCACATATGCCATCTGGCTTGAGGCACCAGCAGGATGCAGGAGGCCATCAGGCCCAGAAGCCAGAGGGTCATCCTGACAAACCCAGGCTGGAGGCTGAAAGAGCGGAACCATAGCCTGAATATCCCGGACTCGCTGTTCAGGAGGATAAACCCGAAACAGTGTCGAAACTGACACCCCTGACCTGCGCAGATGAGCCACGACCACTGCCATCACTTTATTGAACACCCGAGGGGCGCTGGTAAGGCAGAAGGGGAGCACGGCAAACTGAAAATGCTCCTGGCCTAGCGTGAACCGCAGGTAACACCAGTTGGCCGGCAGGACGGGAATGTGAAAATAAGCGTCCTGCAAGTCCAACACTACCATCCAGTCTCCAGGGTCCAGGGCAGACAGGACCTGAGCCAGTGTCAGCATCTTGAACTTCTCCTTCCGGAGGAAGCGATTGACGTCCCAGAGGTCCAAGATGGGGCACAGGCCCCCCCCCCTTGTCCTTATTGGGGACCAGAAAGTAGTGGGAATAGCAACCACTCCCTACTTCCTGATCAGGAACGTACTCTATGGCCCCCTTGGCCATGACTTCCTGACGGAGAAGAGCCAAATGATCGCACGACATTCGGTGGTACCGAGGTAGCATGGCTGGAGGGGAGGACAGAAAGGGGAGCGAGTAACCGTGGCAGATTATCTGCAGCACCCACTTGTCTGACGTAATCCCGCCAGTGGTGGAGGTGAACCCTACCACCCACTGGCGTGGGGTGCTCCTGAAGCTCAGATTAGGAAGGTTGAGGCGAAAGCAGCGGGGGTGGAAGTGGACTGCCCCGCACGCTGGTTACCAGACCCGCCCCTGCAGAAACCACATCCACAGCCTTGCTGAGGCTGGCTTTGCACAGGCTGGATGGAAGAGCGCGCCTGGGCACCCCTGCCCTGGCCACGAAAGGAACAAAACCCCATTGTGGCAGGGGTTTGAGGAAAGACCCAAAGACTTGGCCGTGGCACAAGAGTCTTTAAAGCGCTCCAGGGCATTGTCAGCCTTATCACCAAAGAGGCGGGAGCCATCAAAGAGCATGTCCATGAGCGAGCTCTGGACATTGGGTGAGAAGCCAGTGGAACGTAACCAGGCGTGGCGCCGCAACGCCACCGTCATGGAAATCGCCCTGCCCAACGAATCAGCGGTGTCCAAACCACACCTGATGGCAAACTTCGCCACATCCCTGCCCTCCGCAATAGCTTGGGAAAGGACAGCCTGGACCTCCTCAGAGCACTGAGGTAGAACCTCCGCCACCGAATCCCACACTGCGTGGGAGTAATGGCCCAATAAGCAGGCGGTATTAACCGATCAACCCCAAACTGGTTGAGAACCTCTTGCCATATTGGTCCAGCCTCTTAGAGTCTTTGTCCGGTGGAGCCGAGGGAAAGGCACTCTGCGAGGTCGAGGCCTGAATGACAAGGCTCTCAGGCGTGGGGTGAGTGGTCAAGAAGGTGGGATCACCAGGTGCCGGGTGATGACGCCTAGCGACGTTCTTATCCATCGGCACCCCCGAGGCCGGCCGCAACCAAGTACCCAAGAGGACTTCGGTAACGGCCTCATTGAAAGGGAGCAGCAGCTCCGACGACAGACGCCGTCTGGAGCACCTCCGTAAGGAGGTTGGTCTTAAGGGCCACCGTAGGGAGGTCGAGAGTCTCTGTGGCTCGACGCAGCACCATATTGTGGAAAGCGCCCTCCTCCACAGCAGGCGGAGGAGAGGCAAACCCTGGGTCAGAAGACACATCAAGTTCACCCGCGTCTTGAAGGTCATCCACCCAATCCTGCTGTGCCAGGGGGTCCTCTGAGCCGTCCCAGTCCTCATCTGGCTCCAGGGAAGGAGCCGGTTGCGGCGGCAGGACCGGGGGCCAGTGGCGCCTGGAGCAGCGCCTGCCGGGGCTGAACCGGAGACCCCTCCCAATGAGGATCCTAGGTCAGAACGAAATTGTCCGAGGCAGGGGCGGGATAAACAGCACCCAGTGCGGCGCCTGGGCCGGAGCCAGCGGCATTGCACCTTGAGGCGCCAGGGCCGGAGCCACGGGCACTTGATCCAGTGGCTCCAGGGCTGGCGCCGGAGACGGTGCCGCCTGGTCAACAGGACCTGGATACGGGGCTGCAGGGCTCGCAGCCGCACCGGCGGGAACCCGAGACCTAAACAGACAGTCCAAGGCAGCAAGAAACTCTTGCCGCTGTTCGGGGGTTGCCGACGGACCCGGGTATAGCGGGTAGGCCGTGGGACCCCCAGGGACCAACGGGGGGGGGGGGGGGGGGGGGGGGGGGGGGACACACACACGTCTGAGAGCGAACACGCTTCTTCGACTTATGGAGCCGCTTACCGGAATCTGAAGGTGAAGCCCAGAGTTCAAGGAGAGACGGCTGCAGTCCCGCGAGCGATCCCGCGAGCGGCCCCTAGACTCGGAGCGGCAGTGAGAGGAGTGCCAGACCTCCAGCAACTTCTGGCGCCGCTCCCGTAATGCCTTCGGGGCCATGGCACAGCAGTCCCGGGAGTCGTGATCGGTCTCCAGGCAGTAGAGGCAGACATCATGGGGGTCCGCCACCGAAATTACAGTGGCACGACCTACAAGACAAAGCCGGGCATTCCTATGTGCACCAGGAGATGAGAGGAGACAAAAGTCTCAAAAAAAGTGGTCAATAAATTACCGAGGCACGTGCTCAATCCGGATCTGCGCTTTCGGCACGGAAAAAGAAAACTGAAGTCAGCGCGCATGGGTGGCGCCTAAGTAGCCTCCATGACATCGTCCCGGCGCGCAAGATGCCAGTGACTGGCACGGAGCCGCATGGCGCCACCTACAGGCGCGCAGGGGTACTGCTAAGCAGAAATTTTTCCGGATCCAGTCTGACGCCTGGGGAATATTCCAAGGTAAGGAATCTATCACTAAGGTGTCTCTTTCAGATGTTTAAATTCCACACGGGTTAAGGTGGTACTCTGGGGGGATTTATTCTTTTGAGGCCCTCCATAAAGGCTTTTATGGGAGGTTCTCTAAAAAGTGATAGATGTCTATTTTGTAGATATGCTGCTATGGCAGCAAGATGCAGTCTAAATGACATGTAAGCTAAGTTGCATCTTTGGAGGTGTAGTAAATAGCTGATGTGTTGGATAGACACATCTAGGGGATTGGTGTTATGACAATACATCACAAAACGTTTCCACTTGGCTGCATAGCATGCTCTAGTGGTACGCCGTCTAGCTTGTTTAATGACGTTCATACAGTCAAGGGGAAGGTTAAGGTAACCGAATTCTAGGACCTCAGGAGCCGGATCGCAAGGTTGAGCTGAGCTGGGTCTGGGTGTCTGACCCCTCCATGGTTCTGGGTTAAGAGGCGTGGAGAGAGGTGTAACTTCCGGTGCGGAACTACGGAGAGTTCTGGCAATGTGGTGTACCACGGTTGTCTTGCCCAGGTTGGAGCAATTAGGATGAGAGTTGAGGAATGTTGCTGTCGTTTGCGCACCACTAGTGGAATGAGTGGGAGTGGGTGTGGATATCTGGCGGCGAAGGTTGGGCATTTGGCGTTTGTGGGTGGCAAAGAGGTCTATCTGTGGTTGCCCCCTCATTTGAAAAAACGTTTTAAGAACTTGCGGATGAAGTTCCCACTCGTGGATCTGTTGTGTTTGATGGCTCAACAGATCGGCTATGGTGTTTGACTCCTGGGACATGTTGGGCTAGGAGAAAAATGTTCTGAGGTATAGCCCACCTCCTTATGTTCTGTGCTAGCTGAGAGAGCTGCAGAGTGTCCCGCCTTTTGTATGTAGTACATGGCTGTCATGTTGTCCGTGCGGACTAAGACAGTCTTGCCTGATATTGGTTTTTTTAAATGCTTTTAAGGCTAGGAATATGGCTAGTAACTCCAGGTGGTTGATGTGGAGTAACTCTTGTAGAGGTGTCCACCTGCCCTGCATGGTGTGATGTAGTAGGTGAGCTCCCCAGCCGGAGAGCGATGCGTCCGTTGTCAACTATTTGAGGAACCAGCTCTAGGAACGGTCGTCCTTTGGAAAGGTTCTTGGTGTTCCACCACTGCAGAGAGCGAAGAGGACGACCGTCTACCAACACCAGATCTGTTAACTGACCTTGAGCCTGGTTCCATTGGCGTCCTAAGCACTCTTGGAAAGGACGCATCTGGAGTCTTGCATGAGGCAATATGAATATTGTGAGAAAGTGCCATCTGTCTTGCATGGTATGCCCCCACTTTTTGCTGAATTGTACTTTGACTGAGTGTACCCTGGACTCCTGCCAATCAGGTGCCCAGGGCCTATGTTCCTTCCCTAAAAACACAAATTGGCAAACCCTGGCCACATGTCAGTCCCTGGTAAATGGTACCCAGGGCCTTGTGACCAGGGAAGGACTCTAAGGGCTGCAGCACTTATTGTGCCAACCTTAGAGCCCTGTAACTAACACACACACACACACACACACACACACACACACACACACACACACACACACACACACACACACACACACACACACACACACACACACACACACACACACACACACACACACACACACACACACACACACACACACACACACACACACACACACACACACACACACACACACACACACACACACACACACACACACACACACACACACACACACACACACACACACACACACACACACACACACACACACACACACACACACACACACACACACACACACACACACACACACACACACACACACACACACACACACACACACACACACACACACACACACACACACACACACACACACACACACACACACACACACACACACACACACACACACACACACACACACACACACACACACACACACACACACACACACACACACACACACACACACACACACACACACACACACACACACACACACACACACACACACACACACACACACACACACACACACACACACACACACACACACACACACACACACACACACACACACACACACACACACACACACACACACACACACACACACACACACACACACACACACACACACACACACACACACACACACACACACACACACACACACACACACACACACACACACACACACACACACACACACACACACACACACACACACACACACACACACACACACACACACACACACACACACACACACACACACACACACACACACACACACACACACACACACACACACACACACACACACACACACACACACACACACACACACACACACACACACACACACACACACACACACACACACACACACACACACACACACACACACACACACACACACACACACACACACACACACACACACACACACACACACACACACACACACACACACACACACACACACACACACACACACACACACACACACACACACACACACACACACACACACACACACACACACACACACACACACACACACACACACACACACACACACACACACACACACACACACACACACACACACACACACACACACACACACACACACACACACACACACACACACACACACACACACACACACACACACACACACACACACACACACACACACACACACACACACACACACACACACACACACACACACACACACACACACACACACACACACACACACCCCGCCCTTGCAGGCTGGGTGTCTGGGTGCAAGACAAAAACAAAGTCGACATGACACACATCCCTGTGTGCCATGCCCATCACCTACACTGCCATGGCATACATCAGGCACTCCTCTAGCTGGGTGCCCGATGCCAATGGTGTGGGCGCAGGAGCCCTGTGCCCCTACAGTTCCCAGGTCCATTCCTGGGCACTGTAAGTGCAGTGCTGCCATTTAAAGAGTACATGGTGCTGAGAGGTCGTCAAACACGAACCCCACAGCACCATAATGGCAACACTGAAGACTGGGAAGTTTGGTATCAAACTTCTCAGCACATTAAACCCACACTGATGCCAGTGTGGGATTTAATGTACCAAGAACCCCAGAGACCATCTTAGAGATGCCCCCTAAAACCTAACCTACAATCCACGTCTGTTCTGAGGCTGCCACACAGCAGACATGTTGCTGGACCCCTGGGTAGGAGAGACCCTGCTCTCCTGGGCCTGCAACAATGCACATCCTGGGCGAGGTGCTAAATCTCCTCCCCCAGGATGGGCAGGGGGAAGCTTTATAGGCATGCCGCCTCTGAGCTTCCCCAGGCCACTGCAACCCCCCACTCTGGCGGGAAGCTTGGCCGGAAACCCCAAATAAGGACAGGGGATGTGTCAGCCTGCCAACCCCACCCCTCAGGTGGGGGAGGCGAGGTGAAGCACATCTCCAGGCTCTCGCCATCTTGAAGATGGGAAGCCCTGCCCTATCAAGACTAGGTTACTGCCCCCCTCTACTCAAAATCTACTTCTAATCCCTGGCAGCAGCCAAGGACCTCCCTCGACACTCCTGAAGAAGCCTGCAGCCTCAGAACCAGGTGCCACCCCCCCAACCATGATCAACAGAGGGTAAGATTTCCCGACACCAAAAGGCACCCCTGCACCTGGCGCCCCGCGGCCCCCTGTGCCCAATCCCGGTGTACCTACCTATCCTCCAACTACCCAACTTACCTCTCAAAGTGGTGGTGGCACCTGAAGAATCTTCGTCCCCGAGCTTGCAGTCTTTTTCTAAACCGGAGATTTCCCATTGAAATCAATTAAGCGCCCAAAGGCTCAAAGCACCCTGCACGCAGCCGCCCGAGTGGCCCTGGCAGTGCAACATCTACACCTATCTACTTCCCCACCTGCCCTGAGTAAGTGACCAGGAGCCCAGCTCCCACAGCCGCGTGGCCTGCTAGTCAGCAGCCACCAACCAAGGCCCCCCCTACCTCTCATAGGATAACATTGTGCCTAACTCTCTCTGCACCCGGCCGCCCTTGTGCCGCTGAGGGTGAACCAACTGAACCTACCTGACCCTGGGAGACCCCCCCCCCCCCCCCCCCCCCCGAGTCTATGCCCAGAACCTTACCTCTGCCAGTCGAGTACTTACCTTTAAACCAATAACTCAATTTTCTTCATAGGGTAACATTGACTTGCTTTTTCCTGAAATTTCTTCTAAGTGTGGACTTTTCAAATCTTAAAATATTCACCAAAAATCAGCCGAGTAACGAAAACAAACATACTCGCCTGCTATTAGGTGAGCTCCCAGTGCTGGATCTTGGTGCCCAGCACAGACTCAAATACTTACAACTGTACTTACCATTTTCTCCCATAGGAAATCATTGACTGTTTTTCTGTGAAATTTCTTATTTGTCAATTTCTGCAAACTTTCAATATTCTTTAAAAAATCGTGTAATTTCTGAAAACGTAATTACTTACCTGTTTCGGATAAAGGTCTCAGTACTGAGTCTAGGCACCCAGTACTGGATTACAAAAGTAACAAGACCATACTATACCTGCAACTTGAATTTTCTGCCATAGGGAATCATGGACTGTTTTCTATGAAATATTTTCTAAGTGTCAACTTTTAAAATGGCAAAATATGGTCTAAAAATCACAGTAATTAAGTCGACTTTTATCACTTGATTCCAAGTACTGACCCAGGACTGAATCTAGGATCCGTTCCTGGAAATCCAAAAGTAATCCTAAAAGTAATCTGTTGCAAATAACTTGAAACTTCCATTGCACTCAATGCATTATTGGGTTTAAAATTGTGTTGCCTATTGCAACCACTTGTAACTTTCTACAAAAGTCAATTGCATATTGCAAAAGTATTTATATAAAGCCTGTGCTACACCTGAAATGCTGTTATTAATATCAGTATCACCTTAAACCTCCGTTTGTGTTTGTTGTCCCTTCCATTACTCCCCCCCCCCCCCCCCGTTTTTATCCCCTTTGAGGTAACAAGTTTTGGTACGCTCTGAAGAGATCATTTTTAGACCCACTGCTCACTAGGTCATTGCACCTCGCAGTATTGTACCAAACACTACCTTTCACTCACGCGGGTTACCCTTCCAATCCTTGGAACCCCCGTCTATACCGTGCACATCCTTTCACATAGCTAGGGCCTGAAGAAACGCCACTGACCTTTACAGGCAAGCAGGCGTGAAACATGTCGACCTTTTTCTGAGTCACATAAGCACTTTACGCCCACTAGTGACTCCCTGACCTTCTGGTCTTATTACTTTACGAGGGGCTCCGTAATATTAAAATAGCATTTTTGGACACCCCTAGGTAATTTTATCCACACACTTTGCACGCACGTAACCATTTGTTCCTTGGATCCTTTTCTCCCTACCCCTGTTTTATCTCACACTCGCATATCGGCTTTTCTCTTTAAAAGACCTCCGCTAAAGAGACCCTTCGGGGGCCCTTCGGGCATTGCAGCGCCGGCCTGGCGAAGAGCAATAAACAGCCCGATGATGAAGCACGACATCCTTCGGGGTGTGTGAGGGCAAACTAGAGGCTACACTGGATTCCTCCCCTTCGGGATTGGATC
This sequence comes from Triturus cristatus, assembly GCF_964204655.1. Lineage (NCBI taxonomy): Eukaryota > Metazoa > Chordata > Amphibia > Caudata > Salamandridae > Triturus > Triturus cristatus. Next base: position 1,033,861,547 of record NC_140594.1, on the reverse strand, counting down.
CTTGATACTGGGGATAGTTCTTTGCCTCTTTCCACCTTTACCTCTCCCCCTCACCTCTTCCTCCCCTCTACACTTTCTCTCTTTCTACCTTTCCCCCTTCTTTTCCCGTTGAGTAGGTGTTCACTAATTCTGTTTCACCTCCAACAAGGAACAATGTCCTCATTGATGTAACTATTAATGTTGGAGCACGGACATTGGACCATAACTAGCTCCTGGTCCCCATTTCTTTTGTTGACATAACACTATTTTAAACACAATAATGCATGGAGTTCAATGGAAGTTTCATGTTATTTGCCACAGATTACTTTTAGGATTACTTTTGGAATTCCAGGACTGGATCCTAGATTCAGTCCTGGGTCAGTACTCAGAATCAAGTGATGAGTCGACTTTAATTACTGTAATGATTTTTAAACAATATTTAGCTATTTCAAAAGTTGACACTTAGAAAATATTTCAAAGAAAACAGTCAATGATTCCCTATGGAAGAAAATTCAAGTTGCAGGTACAGTATGTTCTAATTACTTTTGTAATCCAGTACTGGGTGCCTAGACTCAGTACTGGGACCTTTATCCAAAACAGGTAAGCAATTACGTTTTCAGAAATTATATGATTTTTGAAGAATATTTAAAGATTGCAGAAATTGACACTTAGAAGAAATTTCACAGAAAAACAGTCAATGATTTCCTAAGGAAGAAAATTGGGTTACGGGCAAGTACAGTGCTGGGCACCAAGATCCAGCACTGGGAGCTTACCTAAGAGCAGGTGAGTAATTTCGTTTGTTACTCGGCTGATTTTTGGTGAATATTTTAAGATTTGAAAAGTCCACACTTAGAAGAAATTTCAGGAAAAAGCCAGTCAATGTTACCCTATGAGAAAAATAGAGTTATCGGTTTAAGGGTAAGTACTCGACTGGCAGAGTTGAGGTTCTGGGCATAGACTCAGGGGTCCCCCAGGGTCAGGTAGGTACAGTTGGGTCACCCTCAGCGACTCTAGGGCGGCCGGGTGCAGAGAGAGTTAGGCCCAATGTTATCCTATGAGGGATAGAGGGGCCTGGATTGGTGGCTGCTGACTGGCAAGCCACGCGGCTGTGGGTGCTGGGCTCCTGGTCACTTACTCAGGGCAAGTGGGGAAGTAGGTAGGTGTAGTTTTCACTGTCAGGGCCACTCGGGCGGCTGGGTGCAGAGTGCTTTTGAGCCTTCGGGCAATCAATTGATTTCAATGGGAAATCTCCGGTTTAGAAAAAGACTGCAAGCTCGGGGACGAGGACTCTTCAGGTGCCACCACCACTTCGAGAGGTAAGTTGGGTAGTTGGATGATAGGTAGGTACCCCGGAATTGGGCACAGGGGGCCGCGGGGCGCTGCGTGCAGGGGTGCTTTTTGGTGTCGGGAAATCTTACCCTCTGTTGATCGCGGTAGGGGGGGGGGGCACCTTGTTCTGAGGCTGCAGGTTTCTTCAGGAGTGTAGTGTCGAAAAAGGTCCTTGGGTGCCGGACTCGGGGTCAGTCTTTGTGGGGTCGTCCTCTGGGTCTTTGTTCACTCCGGCACTGGCCAGGCTTGGCTGGTGCAGAGTGTGCTGGGTTCGCGGTTCCGGGTTGCTGCCAGGGATTAGAGGTAGGTTTTGAGTAGAGCCTCTACTCATGGGAGTCCCAGGGGCTTAGAGCCAAAAGGTAGCCAGGTCCTCCGGGGTTTGTGAGGTTGCTGGCCACAAGAGATGCCGGGTTGGAGCAGGAGCGAGGGTCGACAGGCCCGTAGGGCTGGGGCCAAAGCAGTTGGTGTCTTCCTCTTTTTAGCAGCTGCAGGGCAGGTTCTTTCTTCTAGCTCTTCTTTGTAGTTTGGAATCTGGAATCTGGGGAAGGAAGGTTTAGGGTGCCCCTAAATACTAGATTTAGGGGTGTTACAGGTAGGCAAAGGGCAGGGGCCAATGGGTCCTTGTCCTGGGGTGGGTACACCCCCCTATTCTGCCTCTCTCCTGTGGGAGGGGGGCAGGAGCCTAGTCCTGATTGGGCAGGGCTTCCCATCTTCAAGATGGCGAGAGCCCGGAGATGTGCACAATGGAAGAAACTCCTCAAACTTCTGCAAGAAGTTAAACCAAGCACAGGTCCTATGGATGTGCACCAGACAAGCCCCAGAAAAGGAACAAAACAGTACGATTCAGAGCATACAACGGAGCATGCACAACAGTGGATGTCAAAAATGACATGTGGAGGGACAGATGTCACCATGCAGAGATATACAGAACCATGACTACCAGGAGATACATGTATGTGGATGACCGGGATATACATAAGCAGACAGTGTGAACCGTGAGAACTACACCACACATGCAGAATCCCAATGAAATGCAGCATCCACAGCACGTATGCGTCGGCAGAGACTGGCGCATCACTAGGTAGTCAACCGGCCAACTGTACCCAGGAGGTACAATGGTTAATGGATACTGGCCAAGTCGGGCACACACAAGGCTCGCTCCAGAGGGAGGGGGAGAGGAAAATGGGATCTGAACAAAAATCCCAGATCCCACAGCAAGGAAAAAAAAAAAAAGAGTATGCTTGACCTCCAAGTGTGTGGATATCCCATGACACAAACATACACATATACATATATACATGTACATATTGAAAGACAAGTGTAACTCGCAGAGTATGCCCTACATGAGGCCGCGAAATTGGTACCAAAGGCACCGATGTGAACCATACCAGGATATATAGCTCATGTCAAGACACAGCAAAAGCAACATCAGACCCGTCGGGGATGGAACCCTGGTCTCCTGCGTGACAGGCAGAGATATTGACCACCACACCAACTATCATAGGAGTTAGTAATACACATCCATAGGAGTCATAAAAAAAAAAAATATCCATATACAGATACTGCAGAAATGGCAATGAGTATCCTGAATAAGGATACTGCCACCGATAACCTCAGTAGGAGCCAGGAACAGGAGTACCCGAGCTCCCGCGTGGCAAGCAGCAGAGGGCCTAGAGCTCCTGCCTGGGAAGTGCATAGGGAAAAACGACACAAGGCAACATGCAGCAGTGATGTGTCTGGTGTAGACTAGCGCCTATAGGCAAGAACCAGACCGAGTCTGAGCCGCGAGGGGAGAACTAAGTACGCCCCAACACCAAAGAATGAAGAGTAGACAATACCACCAGAATAGAAAGCTGTCAAGACAGTGGTGCAAGGCGTACCACAGACACCCCCTGACAGTGAACAGTCCCAGTGGGTACTTGCATATCGTGTCCGTACAGAACGCAGAAAGAAACCGCTCTGGAGCTGAACAAGACAACATGCCCACAAGGGACACTTGTTTACGTCTAAGACAGCCAACGTTGCCCAAAAAAAAAAAAAAGTACAGCAAAAAGGTGAAAGAACATGCCAGGGTGAGACAGGTGTGGCAGAAACCCAATACTCTGGCATGTGAGAAAGTACCCTCTTTCTGCATGGTTGCCCCCACTTTTTGCTGAATAGCTGATGTGCTACCCATAGAGGTCCTGTACCATTACACTCACATACTGCCTTTGCAGGCTCTGTGTTTTGGTGCAGAACAAAGTGAAGAGTCGACAAGGGACACATCTGTGCCATGCCTACAACCCACTGCCCTGGCATTGATCAGTCACCCCCCCTAGCTGGGTGAACAATACTAGTGGTGAGGGTACAGGTGCATGAGTACAACCCTCATGGTAGAGGGAGCAAAGAAAGGCGCCACGATTTGAAAGAGACTGTAGGGCTCTCATTGATTTAGCTACCAGTGTCTTATTTTCATTTTCTACAATGCCTCATCAACTTCGGGCCCGAAGAGATGCTTTTTATTAAATTAAGTATTCAAAATGGATTGTTGGACTTCAGGTTTAAACCTGGAAATCCTTAACCAGGAGTGCCTCCTAAGTAACACTAGTGTTAATCTCTCTAGCTGCTGTGTCAGCAGCATCTAAATCACATCTAATAGAAGAATTGGAGATAAGCTTTCCTTCTTGTACTAAATCCTGAGCTTTAGCGTTGTGCTCACCTGGGAGATATTGAAGCAATTTAGTCCCGGTGCGCTCTATCATACCTGACTAAAAGGGCCTGGGTGTTGGCTATACGCCAATGATTCACTGCCTGGGCGGCTACTCGCTTACTAGAAGCGTCTAATAATTTTGACTCTTTGTCTAGAGGGGGGCATCCCCTGAGGTTTGTGAATTGGCCTGTTAACGGGCATTAGAAACAACCAGTGAGTCTAGTCTTAAATGCCCCTTAATAAAGACTGGATCTGACGGAGCAGGCTTTTATTGTCTATTCTTGGAGTGAGAATACGAGCATGAACAGGATCCTTAAATATATCGGCATGTCTCATGCCTTTGAGCATAGGGCGAATCTGACTGGATCTATGTGTACTAGTTATGGGAAGCTGGCTCTGTATATACTACAGTGAGGTATAGTGTGCACAGAGTCCAGTGGAACCACAAAGGTAGGCAGAGGTAAAATTGGATAGAACCTCACTATTTGCGGTAGTGTGCTCAAGCAGTAAGGCAGTATCAGAGGACAGTGTTAAACATTTGTTTTACACACTCCGTCAGCAAATTAATTCACACACTCAGACTGAACTCGGACCAATTGTTTTGTATAAAAATATTCTTTTACTTATTTTATTTTCTAGAATCAAGCAAGCTTGGCACAGGAAAGCAATAAGTACTTTACAGTAGTAATGCAATTGAAATATTGTTTGGATGATAATTGTATATGCACTTTGATTTGATTTACAGCATGGATGCAGAGAAATGCAATGCTTAGTAAATGCAGACTTGAATAGGCTTTTTAGTAAAATAGCAGGTAAGTAACTTGAGATTACTAGACTTACACAGAGTAGTATACCTAGATACTACTCTGGGACATTTCCTGAAAACAGGAAAGTAAAATAGTTTATGTTAGATTATGCAATTTTAAAGAATTTCTTTAGTTTCTCATCTCCACACTTGAAACTTTTCACAGAAAAACAGTCAATGTTATCCTATGGAGGAAAATAGGGTTATCGGTTTGGAGGAAAGTGATCGGTCTTTGGAGTGGAGGTTCTGGGGTTAGAACAAGGGTTCCCTCAGGGCCATGGATGCACTTGTTACACCCTCAGCGGCACTAGGGTGGCCGGGTGCAGATAGTGGAGGCCCAATGTTATCCAAGAGGTGATAGGGGGCCTCCGTTTGGTAGCTGCTGGCAAGCAGGCCACTGGGTTGTGGGAGCAAAGCTCCTGGACATTAGCTTAGGGCAAATGGGTAAAAAGTAGCACCAAAAGGTGCACCCTCAGCAGCACTAGGGCAGCTGGGTGCAGGGTGTTGTTTTGAGGTCAGATGCCCTGTTTCCAATGGCAAACCTCCGGTTTGCAAAAGCACTGCAGGCAGGGAGACTAAGGACTTCTAGGTGCGACCACCACTTCAATAGGTAAGTTGGGAAGTTAGGGGGTTGGTTAGTCACAGTTGGTTTGGGCACACAAGGCCGTGGGGCGTTGGGTGCAGGGGTGCCTTTTGGGGTCAGATCTTACCATCTCCTTGTCAGGGGGGCCTTCTGGATTTAGGCTGCAGGCGTCGGCTTGAGGCAGGTCAGGGGTCGCCGGATCTCAGTGTAGGAGCGCCGGGGTGACCTCATGGTGTTTGCCGACTCAAGCTCTGGCTGTGGATGGCGGGTGCAGAGTGGGGCAGATTCGCAGTCTCCGGCTGCTGCCAGAGGTTGCAGTTGAACAAATCCGGTATTCACAGGGGAACCAGTCTTTGGAAGGGCAGGCAGGCACTCTGGGGTTTTCGGGGTGGCTGGCTGCAGGACACACCGGGATTTTGCAGGGGCAGGTTCGAGGGCAGACAGGCTGGTAGGACTGGGGCCAAGTCAGTGGGCATCTTCCTCTTGTTAACTGCTGCACAGCTGTTGGGTCCTTTTCTTCTGGTTTGTCTGGATCTGAGGAAGCAAGGTTCAGGGGTGCCCCTAAATACTAGATTTAGGGGCGTTACAGGTAGGTAGAAGGCAGGGACCAATGGGTCACTTCCCTGGGGTGGGTACACCCCCTATTATGCCACCCTCCAGTGAGAGGGGGGCATGTGCCTGTCCCTGGTTGGCTGAGTAGCCCCATCTTCAAGATGGCGTCAACTGAGTTGTGCTTCACCTCGCCTCCCCACCTGAGATGTAGAGTTAACAGAGGTGGGCACACCTCTTCCTCACTTGTTTTTCCCGCCAGTTCTCCTGCCCAAAGTGTGGGGAGGGGGTCAGAACCAGTTGCTGAAAGCAGCAATTGGCCTCGGGAAGCTCACAAAGGCAAGTCTTTGAAGCTTCCTCTTCGTGAACCCTGCCCATCCTGGGGAGGAGGCTTGGCACCTCGTCCCAGGATGTGCATTCAGGCCCCGGAGAGCAGCAGGCTCTCGACCCAGGGGTCCAGAAAAGTGTCTGGTGGTGGCAGCTGAAAGCAGCCACTCAGCCAAGACACTAGAGGTGGGTTAGTTTTCAGGGGGCATCTCCAAGATGCCCTCTGTGCATTTTTCATTAAATCCCACACTGGCATCAGTGTGGGTTTGATGTGTTGAGAAGTTTGATACCAAACTTCAGTTTTCAGTGTTGCCATTATGGTGCTGTGGAGTTCGTAATGACAAACTCCCAGCACCATATACTCTTAATGGCAGCATCGCACTTACAATGTCTAAGAATGGACTTCGATACTGTAGGGGTACAGGGCTTATGCACCTGTATCGCTTACCACTGGTATAGTGCACCCAGCAAGAGGGATGACTGATCTATGCCAGGGCAGTGGGTTGAAGGCATCGCACACAGGGATGTGTTCCATGTCGATTCTTCACTTTGTTCTGCACCAAAACACGCAGCCTGCAAAGGCAGCATGTGCGTGTAGTGGTACAGGACCCCTAAGAATGGCACAATAAGTGTTGCAGCCCTTAGAGGCCTTCTCTGGTCACAGTGCCTTGGGTACCATGGTACCATTTATCAGGGGCTGACCTGTGGCCAGAGATGCCAATTGGGTTTAGGCTTCAATGCAGTTTTAGGGAAAGAACTTAGGCGCTGGGTACCCGATTAGCAGGGGCCCAGGGCACACTCAGTCAAATTACATCAGCAATTCAGCAAAAAGTGGGGGAAACCATGCAAAAAGAGGGCACTTTCTCACAACTAGTGATTTTTTATTTGGTTGTACACAGTGATATTCTGAAGCTCTAGCAAGTAATTCTAAATATGCTACATTATCGTCAGGAAAGGTCTGGGTCATTGCCAGTACCTGAATCAGTATTGTAGTCTTCCCAGGGATCTACAGGTAAATGAGTATCTGCATCATCATCATCATCATCAGGCTGTAGGACGGGAGAGTTATTTGGTGTGATAAGTAGATCCAATGCTGGAGAAGGTGGTGAATCCGTAGGGAAATATGGTGTAAGAGGAGGAGAGGGGTTAGCACCGACATTCTACCTCTTTAAAGGAATTGTATAATGTATGTCCTCCGACTCAGGTTTGCGCTTCGGGGGCAGTTTAGTAAGCTGTACTGTATCCGGATTAATGCAAAGTTCCTTTTGATTTGGGAGGTGGGGCATAGAAAACCTGATCATGTACCTTTGGAGGAACATCTTTCAGTTTCGGCACCGAGGACTTTGGTACCAGGGTGGAATTACTTTTCGGCGCGGAAGGATTGGGTTCCGAAGCAGTTTGATTTTGAAGTCGAGGATTTTGGCTCCAAAGTAGTCTTTAGCTTCGAGCCCAAAGGTTTCGGCTCTGTGCCAGACTTTGGTAGACTATGCTGATCCAGAAGGCTTAGCGAAGTGTTTCGGTGCCGAGCCGGGCATTAGAAACATTTTATCGGTGTCGACCGTGGCCCGAAGGCGGAGGTGGAACCGAAGCCTTTTGGTTGGCTTGAATTGGGTTTCGGGGCAAGGGGTGTTTGGTACTCACAGGACGTTGACCTTCCGGTATGTCGTTTTTCCATCTTCGGAGTCAGATTATAGAATAAATACAGGTTCTTCCTGTTCCTCTTCAGACCCATGTGCATCAAATTCCTCTTGCTCAGATCCTTCACTGAAGATGTCGGGAGTGTATTCGATGTTCTGGATTTGCATTTCATGTCGTCGAGCCAGATCTTGGAGTGTTTACTTCGATCAAAACGATCTGCACGCGTCGTAGCTCTTTAGTGAGCACACGTTGCACACTTGGTGTGAGTCGGTACGCGAATACTTTGCGTAGCAGAGGACAGAATTTGAATGGAGTCCGTTCCATCGACTGCAAGGTGGACTGATGCAGTTAGACCCGATGGTCTTCCATGAGTTTTCCGATCAAAACTGAATTTTCTTGACATGCGGAGATGTGGGATGCGCATACGGAACAATTCTGATGCGGTTAGAGTGGATTACGCACTGAGGAGAAGCCCATGAATTGGTTTCCAAACGGAGCGCAATACACATCCGAACCTGAGGAAGGAAAAAAAAAAACAATGGAGTCGATGCCCATGTGCGCCATCACCGAAAGGAGAAGTCACCTTACCTTCTGACTGGAAAGACTTCTTCGAAAAACAGCAACTTGCAAACATCTGGACCCAACACTAGTTGGCAGGAGTGTGCAAAGCATGTGATCTACAGCTCACATGCCTCGAACATATATATTTAGTGTTTTAATATCATTTCTAAATCCCAAGGTACTAGGATATCTTTTACGGGAGGGCACATTCCTTATAAACAGAAGACTTGTTCTTGTCGGATAGCTTGAGTTTGAAGGACTCGTAACCTCAATATGTGGCGAGCAACAGGAGAGGACGAGCAACAATACTGGTGGGAAGGGTGAGCAACAACACGGAAGGGGGTGGTGAGATGGGCAAGTAAGAACGCAGCGAGAGATAGAATTGTGGGAAGGGGCAAGCCACAACAAGGGGGACGGCCTTCAAACATGCACTTTTATGGAGTTCTTCTACTAAAAGAAATAGGTAGCTGCGAAAGCGTGAGCAGTGGAAGGACACCAGGCAAGGGGCAAGGAAGCAGTACTTCGGCCATGCTCCGGTTAGGAACAAACAAAGAAGTGAAGCCAGCACAAGCTGCCCAAAGATAAACAAGGAAATCAGTAAGAATGAAGCAAACCAATTGTAAGCAATGGGTGGTCTCTAAGCCTGCTGTAGGCTAACAAAATGTCTCATAAGTGACTGAATATGTGAAGTCTCAGACTAGATCTATAAAGCACTTGAGGGTCCCTACCTATTCACAACCAACATTTAAGGACTATCAAATAGCCCAAGTTCATTGCAATGCCAAAGAGTAGGGATGGTCATCAACACGAACTGAAGGGGATTCCTCTTACACCCCCCACCCTACCATTATTGGGATATAGGAACATAGTAGCTGTGAGAAAGTGCCCTCTTTCTTGCATGGTATGCCCCCACTTTTTGCTGAATTGCTGATGTGCTTTGACTGAGTGTGCCCTGGGCTCCTGCCAATCAGGTACCCAGGGCCTGTGTTCCTACCCTAAAAACTGCATTGAAGCCTAAATCCAATAGGCATCTCTGGCCACATGTCAGCCCCTGGTAAATAGTACCATAGGTACCCAGGGCACTAACCAGAGAAGGCCCCTAAGGACTGCAGCACTTATTGTGCCACCCTTAGAGGCCCTGTATCTTGACACACACACTGCCTTTGAAGGCTGAGTGTCTGGGTGAAGAACAAAACTAAGACGACATGGCACATATCCCTGTGTGCCATCCCCACAAACCGCTGCCCTGGCATACAGTCACCCCTCTAGCTGGGTACCGTATGCCAGTGGTGAGGGTACAGGAGCATGAGTCATGTACCCCTACACTGCCCAGGTCCATTCCTGTGCCCTGTAAGTGCAGTGCTGCCATTAAGAGTATATGGTGCTGGGAGGTTGCCATTACGAACTCCACAGCACCATAATCGCTGCACTGAAGACTGGGAAGTTTGGTATGAAACCTCGGCCCATTAAAACCCACACTGATGCCAGCGTGGGATTTAATGTAAAATGCACCACAGAGGGCATCTTAGAGATGACCCCTGAAAAACGACCAACTACCAGTGACCTGACTGAGTGGCTTTGCAGGCTGCCACCACCAGACATGTTTCTGGACCCCTGGGTCGAGAGCCTGCTGCTCTCGGTGGCCTGAAACAATGCACATCCTGGGACGAGGTGCCAAGCCTCCTCCCCCAGGATGGGCAGGGTTCACGAAGGAGAAGCTTCAAAGGCATACCACCTTTGTGAGCCTCTCCAGCCCACTTCCTGTACCCAGCAACTGGTCCCCAATGGTTCTACCCCCCACTTTGGGCGGGAGACCCAGCGTGAAAAACAAAGTGAGGAAGAGAGGTGTGCCCACCTCTGACAGCTCTACCCCTAAGGTGAGGTGAAGCACAACAGAGTCTCCGCCATCTTGAGGATGGGGGACCCAGCCAACCAGGGACAGGCTTCTGCCCCCCTCCCACTGGAGTGTGGCAGAATAGGGGGATGTACCCACCCCAGGGAAGAGACACCATTGGTCCCTGCCCTTAACCTACCTGTAACGCCCCTAATTTCAGTATTTAGGGGCACCCTGAACCTTCCTTCCTCAGATACAGCAACCACAAGAAAAGGACGAGCAGCTAACAAGGACGACGCCCACTGACTTGGCCCCAGCCCCACAAGCCTGTCTACCCTCGAACCTGCTCCTGCAAAACCCCAGCGTGTCCAGCAGCCAGCAACCTCAAAAACCCTGGAGGACTTGTCTGCATTCACTTTCCAAGCTGCTGGAGGACTTGTCTGCATTCACTTTCCAAGCTGCTTCTCCTGTGAAAACCGGACGGGTTTGAACTGCAGCTTCTGGTGCCAGACAACAACTGCGAATCTAGCACTCTGCACCCGCCGAGCCCAGCCCGTGTTTGAGTGAACAAACCACGAGGAGGTCCCCCTTGAGATCCTGACCAGACATCAGGCAACCCCTGACCTGCCTCAAGCCTCCATACTCAATCCAGGAGAACCCCCCCACCGCGACCAGAGCGGGTGAGAAAATCCGACGTCCAAAAGGCACCCCTGCACCCGTCGCCCTACGTCCTTGTGTGCCCAACCCAGTGGTGCACAACCATCCCTCTATATCACAACTTACCCCTCGAAGTGGTGGTCACTCCTGGAAGATGTTCATCCCGAGCCTGCAGTGTTTTTGTCCCGGAGAATCTCTATTGAACTCAACAGGGCACCCGACCTCAAAACTGCACCCGGCTGAGGGTGCCCCTTTGGTGCTAACTTGGTCCCCAACTTGCCCTGAGCTTAACCCTAGGAGCCTTGCTCCCACAACCCTGTGGCCTGCTTGCCAGCCGCCACCAACCGGAGTCCCCCTATCCCCCATAGGATAACATTGGGCCTCAACACACTGCACCCGGTTGCACGAGTGACGTTGAGGGTGCAACAACAGTGCATCATTGACCCTGGGAGACCCCAGAGTCTAACTCCAGAACCCTAACTCAAAAGACCGATTACTTACCTTGAAACCGAAAACTCATTTTTTCCTCATAGGATAACATTGACACTTTTTCTTCCAAAAAGTTTCTAAGTGTCGACTTTTGAAAACTACAAATATCCCTTAAAAACCAGCCGATTAACCAAAACACATTTTCTCACCTGTTTTCAGTAAACGTCACAGGGCTGAATCTAGGATCCAGTCCTGTATTAGCAAAAGCAATCTGAAAAGTAATTAACTGCACTTCACTTAAAAAGCCCATTCAATTGAATGTACTATACCTGCAATGTGTTGCAAACTGCTTTCTTAAAACTGTAACCAAAACCAGTTCAAGTTATACTGCAATTCTGAACTGTGTTCATACAAGTAAATTACTACTGCAAAGTATTTATATGCTTACCTGTACCAGGCTTGCTTGGTTCTAGAAATAAAACAGTATATTTTTTATACAAAACAATTGGCCTAGAGTTCAGTTCTTGAGTGTGTGAGACCATTTGCTGACTGAGTGTACATCAAATGCTTTACACTGTCCTCTGATACTGCCTTACTGCTCGACCAAGCTACCACTTTAGAGTAAGGTTCTATCTAACTTTAACCTCTGCCAAGCCTCCGGAGACTCTTGGACTCTATACCTCACTTTGCTGCAGTATATAAGTAGAGCCAGTTTCTTACAGTAACTCAATATGGTCATGGGACCTTCATTCAATAACCAGGAGTGCACTTACAGCAGCATCTGAAGTTACTACTTTTGAAATACATAGTCATTATCAATTTGCAAAACAAACAAATTGGCAACTAAATATTACTTACATCTTCTGATGAAAAGAACTGATCAATGATTTCATACGCCAATTTGTATATATCTTCATTTTCATGATTTTGCAGCTGCTCAATCTTCTCCAGTCCTACAAGGTAAACATTGGTAAAACAGGTAAATAAATGACTCAAAGAAAGCAGCACTGTAAAGCAGATTAGTTATCAAACGAAGAAAAATGCTAATGTATACCACCGGTGTTATCAAAGATGTTGATATAGTACACAAACTGTACAACAAAGGAGTAGAATAGCTAAAGATATTGTTCACACCCCATGGTGAATCCTCTGCACTGCTACATAGGAAAATTACACAAACAGCTCCTAACTACACGGGGCATTTTTCTATGAATATATAAAAGCGTTACTTACCTTCGGTAACAATGTAACTGGTAGAGACGTTGTCTAGCCAGATATTCCTTAACTTAGAATATCCCCAGGCGTCAGACTGGATCCGGAAAACTTTTTGCACAAGCACCTCTGTGCATCGCGGGACGGCACCACACGACCCTGCCCCGACGTCGTCCATGTACGTGACGTCAGCGAGGTCATACGTCCCTCCCAGCGCGCTGACGTCAGTTTTATCCAGAGAAACTTTCCCGCGAGACAACACGGAGCCACCAACAAAAAACTGTGAAAGTATGGGAACAGTGTGCAAGGGATGAAAATCCGTGAATAAAGGAGGATGGTGCAAGACACCATCGTAAAAGACTGAATAGACACTGCGTACATATAAGTGAGAAAGCTGTAAGAAAGAACCCCGCAAGCAATGAGAAGACCCTTCTCAAGTGCAATAAGGGAAGAATATCTCAGATACAAATAGTCTGTCATTACTATGTAGAACTGTGTCGTCTAGCAAGAACGGAGCACAGAGAGAACAGTCCACCGCAGGAATGTATGAAAAATAAAGACTGGCACTACCCCTATAGTAATGGAGGTCTGAAACAGAGGTTAACAGATGCCCAAAGAAGACAACTGTAGAGGAGACCAGAATCCTGAGCCAATAGACCTGGAGGGAGGGAAGGCAGCAGGAGAAGAAAAGAAAAAAATGAATCTCCTGGTGAAGGTTAATCAAAAGGCATTTTAAATGTAAGAAACCCCTGAGAGGGAGTCAGCTGTATTATGGCAACTCTCAAAGGGACACAATGTGAGCACCCGTGAGAAAAACCAATGGCAACTGAAAGAGGCCAGCTGAGAACCCCACTTGGCAAGATTTTCGCAGAACGGGGAGACTGGGTGGGCGTTGAGGAACCTGCGGCTAGACAACTTCTCTACCAGATTGAATATGCTACTTACCAGTATGCATCTGTTCTTGGCATGTAGGGCTGCTGAAATTCATATCTGTGCATAGATCGCCGCCTAGTGTTGGGTCCGGATGATTGCACATTGTTGTCCTGGAAGAGTCTTCGAAGTATCACGAGATAGGTGGCTCCTCCCCTGGACTACAGTGCGCATGGGCATCCTCTCCATCCTTAGATTGTTTATCGCCATTGTGGCAGTGATGGAGTAGATACAGTAAGTGATGACCATGCTATATAGTAATTCTGAGTGCTGCAGCCGCTACAGGCGCCGGGGAGGAGGGTGGGCGATATGAATGTCAGCAGCCCTACATGCCAAGAACAGATGCATACTGGTAAGTAGCATATTCAGTTCGAGGCATGTGGGCTGCTGAATTCATATCTGTGCATAGATTATATAGCAGTCCCTCCCTTAGCGGCGGCTGCCCGTGCCAGCTGCAGCAGTCTGAAAAAGTTTTGACAACAGCCTGTCCTACAGCTGCCTGCTGTTTTGAGTGTACATCTACGCAGTAGTGTTTGGTAAATGTATGTATAGTGGACCATGTGGCTGCTCAACAGATTTCCTGTAAAGGAATGTTTCCTAGGAAAGCCATGGATGCCCCTAACTTTCGTGTTGAGTGGGCTCGTGGGGGAATCGTTAATGTGCGTTTAGCTTTTTGATAGCAAATTTGAATACATTTAACGATCCATCTGGCTATCCCTGCTTTGGAAATGGCGTTGCCCTGGTGTTGTGGAGAAAAGGCAACGAAAAGTTGTTTTGTTTTCCTAAAGTCCTTAGTCCTGTCTATATAGTACATTAGGGCCCTCTTTACATCTAGTGTATGGAGCATTCTCTCTGCGACATTTTGTGAACTTGGAAAGAAAACAGGCAGTTCGATAGTCTGATTCATGTGGAACTGCGATATCACTTTGGGCATGAATTTGGGGTTGGTACATAGTACAACCCTTGTTTGCGTGTACCTGTATGAATGGCTCTTGAATGGTTAGTGCCTGGAGTTCACTAACTCTTCTTAACGAAGTGATTGCCACTAAGAAAGCTACTTTCCAGGTGAGGAATTGAATCTCACATGAATGGAGAGGTTCAAAGGGTGGACCCATTAATCTGGTGAGGACCACATTGAGGTTCCACACCGGTGCCGGTGGGTGTCTTGGGGGAATTACTCGTTTGAGTCCCTCCAAGAAGGCTTTGATGGCAGGCACTCTGAATAAAGAGAGGTGCTGCCTGTTTTGTAGATAGGCTGCTATCGCGGTTAAATGGATACGTATTGAGTTGTATGCCAGATTGCATCGGTATAAGTGTAAGAGGTAGCAGATGAGGTTTTGAATGGATGCGTCCAGCGGGTTGTTATTGTTGTTGCAGTAAATGAAAAACCTCTTCCATTTAGCCGCATAGCAAGCTCTGGTAGTGGGTCTTCTGGCCTCCTTGATGATATCCATACAGGCAGGTGGCAGGTTTAGGTAGCCAAACTCTAAGACTTCAGGAGCCAAATTGCCAGGTTCAGCTGTTGTGGATCTGGGTGCTGAATTTCGCCATGGTTCTGCGTCAAAAGCACGGGCTTGATCCGCAGCCCTTGATGCGGCACCACGGAAAGTTCTAGAAAGGTGGTGTACCATGGTTGGCGCGCCCATGTGGGAGCAACTAGGATGAGTGTCAGTGAGTGTTGTCGCAGTTTGCGTGCCACTAGCGGTATCAATGGCGCTGGGGGAAAAGCGTACGCAAATCTGCCAGACCAGTTAATCCATATCGCATTGCCCTGTGACTGCGGATGTGGGAACCTGGCGGCAAAGCTTTGGCATTATGCGTTTGTTTGTGGCAAATAGGTCCATCTCTGGATGACCCCACTGTTGGAAGTACGGTTGGAGTACTGACGGATGTAGCTCCCACTCGTGCATCTGGTGGCTGTGTCTGCTGAGCAGATCCGCCATCTGGTTGTCCTTGCCGGGGAGGTGTTCCGCCATGAGGAATATGTTCCTCTGAAAGGCCCACTTCCACATGCTCTGAGCCAGATGAGACAACTGTGGAGAGTGCGTTCCCCCCTGCTGCTGTATGTAGTACATGGCAGTCATGTTGTCCGTCCGGATCAACACGACTTTGTTGCACAAGTGTACTTTGAATGCCTTCATGGCTAGGAAGATTGCCATCAGTTCCAGAACGTTGATGTGCATCTTTTGTTGTGTCGTCTATAGTCCCTGCACTGTGTAAGTGAGTACATGAGCTCCCCAACCCTGGAGAGAGGCGTCCGCTGTCAGTATTATTTGTGGAACAGGCTCGTGGAACGGTCGGCTCTTGCAAAGGTTTTGTGGATTCCACCAATGCAGAGAGTTGTATGCCTGACCGCTCACCAACACTAGGTCTTTTAATTGTCCGTGAGCCTGATTCCATTGACGTGCCAAGCACTCCTGAAGCGGGCGCATATGTAGTCTCGCGTGCAGGACTATGAAGATGCAGGAGGCCATCATGCCTATCAATGCATGAACATTCGCGCAGGAAGGGAGTGTTGAGGTTTGAACTTTGAGATCAGCAGTTGCATGCTGTTGATCCTCACTAAATTTGGCTGAGCTGTGGCTGCCAGAGTGTTTATGGTCGCGCCCAGGTACTGTCGTACGTGTGCGGGTTGGAGATGTGATTTTGGGTAATTTAGTGAGAATCCCAGACTGTGAAGAAGGTGAATGGTGAGGGACATGTGGCTGGCACATTGCTGGGCTGACTTTGCCTGAACAAGCCAGTCGTCCAGGTAGGGGAAGACGTGAATGTGTTGTCTCTGTAGATGTGCAGCCGCTGTTGCTAGGCACTTGGTAAAGACCCTGGGTGCTGTTGTTACTCCGAAGGGGAGAACTTTGAACTGATAGTGATGTCCCTGAATAGTGAACCTGAGATATTTCCTGTGTGAAGGGTGTATGGGTATGTGGAAATACGCATCTTTTAAGTCCAGTGTGGCTAGGAAGTCTCCCAGACTGAGGAGCGGTAGAACCTGCTGTAGGGTGAGCATATGGAAATACTCAGAGAATGTAGTGGTTGAGGGGTCTCCGGTCTAGTATAGGTCTGAGCGAACCGTCCTTTTTTGGGATTAAGAAGTACAGAGAGTACACCCCTGTCCCCTGTTGGTTGACGGGCACGATCTCTATTGCACCTTTTTGCAGCATACTTCGCACTTCCTGCTGCAATAATGCCAAGTGCTCTACGGACATAAGACGGTGCTTTGGCGGTATGTTGGGTGGAGTGGACGTTAATTCGCGACAGTAACCGTGCTGGATAATGTCCCTGACCCACCTGTCTGTGGTGATGGTTTTCCAGACTGACAGGAACTGTTGTAGTCTTTCCCCGACAGGTGTTATGTGGTCGGGGGGCAGGGAGAGGGCGTCACTGTGTTTTTGGGGGAGGACCTGGTGTTGCCGTACCCACGTCCTCTGCCTTTGGTGCTGGATCCACGATATCCACCTCTTGTGGTTTTATCATAGTTACTTTGTGTGCCCCCTTTAGTGTACTGCTGCTGTGACCCCTGACCTCTAGCTGCTCCTCTATTCCCGGGGCGACGAAAGGAGCCACTACGAAACTGCTGCGTTTGGAGAGCCCCCATTGATTTTGCAGTGTCAGTGTCTTTTTTAATTTTTTCGAGGGTAGTGTCAACTTCAGGGCCAAATAAATAGTCCGGGTTGACCGGTTGATTTAAGATATTGTTCTGAATCTCAGGCTTGAAGCCTGAGATTCTCAAACATGCGTGCCTCCTCAACAGGACGCTGGTGTTGATTGCCCTGGCCGCAGTGTCGGCCGCATCCAATGCGCATTTGATGGATGCATTGGTAAGGAGTTGTCCCTCTCTGATAAGGAGCTCTGCTGCCTCTATATTCATCTGGCAAATGTTGTAGCAGTGATTCTAGTGTGTCGTAGTGGGACCGATCAGAACGGGCCAGGAGTGCCTGTGTGTTGGCAATGTGCCAGATGTTTGCCGCTTGCGCTGCAATCCGTTTGCCTGATGTCTCCAGCACTTTGGACTCCTTGTCTGGGGGAGGAGCATCACCTGTTTGTGAGTGGGCTCTCTTGCGAGCATTAGCAACAACCATGGAGTCTAAACGTAACTGATCCCTAATGTACATAGGGTCTCCGGGTGCAGGCTTGTATTTCTTTTCGATTCTGGGGTTGAGCACCCGTGCCCTGGTTGTTTCTTTAAAAATGTCTTTTGCAGGTTTTAGAACTCCTTTTAGCATTGGCAGAGTTTTGACAGTTTTTTCGGAGGAGGCGAAAGTGTCCACTAAGAAGTCTTCTTCTACAGTGTCAGAATGGAGTTCCACTCCATGATTGGCAGCAGCCCGCTCTATGAGGGCATTAAAGGCAGCAGTGTCCTCTGTGGGAGATGTCTTTATGTTATAAAGCTGCGTGTCAGGGATTTTCTGGTGCGGTACCCTGGTCGGTGGGGTCATCCCATGCCTGATCTGGGTCT
The DNA here is from genome assembly GCF_964204655.1 of Triturus cristatus. NCBI lineage: Eukaryota > Metazoa > Chordata > Amphibia > Caudata > Salamandridae > Triturus > Triturus cristatus. Next base: position 1,033,843,569 of record NC_140594.1, on the reverse strand, counting down.
TGCAGGTGATCATCAGGATCGATATCCCCAGGGTAGGTGGTATCATCCCCTACATAGTCCTCTCCTGCGTCTGTCTGAGTGCGTAGGAGAAAAGGACGGTGGATCCTGATGGAAGGGTTGTAAGTGTTCATGAAGCACTGGTTCTGATCCTGCCGGCAATTTGTGTTTGAGAGGAATTTTGTAGGAGTCCAATCCCCTCTCTGGCGTGATTTTCCGCTTGCGGAGCATCAACCTACCAGTGTCGGCGTCGATAAAGTGTGCCAGTGAAGGCTCGATATCGGTTTGTCCAGTGGACGGGGGACTGTGTTTGGCGGACACATGTCTGAATCTGGAACATTTTCGGCGCCGTGTGTGGCGGCAATCCAAACGTGATGTTCGCCGGCGCCGAGGGTGATTTTGCACTCTTGTGCGTTTCGGGGCCCGACGTAGAGTGGAGGGTTGCCCGGTCCCTGATGCGTTGCAACGATTCTGAGACCTGTTGCACGGTGAACGCAGAGGGCGCCTTGGAACCGATCGGCACCTTAGAGGTAGGGGTCGAAGCGGCATCCGACTTTTTTGCAGTCTTTGGGTCGTCGATCCGAAGGGAGGTATCGACGCTCGTCGGAGTCTATGACTTGGCAGGCGCCGCCGTCTTCGACGTCGATGCAGACGGGTTGGCCACCTTGACTTTGGTGGTTTGGTCCGTAATCTTTGGTGCCAGAGGCCGAGGGGCTGTGTGTGGGCCGAGGGCCACCTTCTTCGGCTCGGCGCCCCGATCCGCTGCGGTGAGCTCGGCACCGAAATCTCGTTTGGCGCGTTCGGAGCCGATGACCTTAGCCGGCGTCGAAGGAGTGGAGGGCTTTGAGGCCTTCCGAGCCGATCGCAACCAGTTTCACTTTCGGTTTCGATGGAACCGGTGCGATGGACGGTTTCGCTGAAGGGAAGCCAGTCCTCGATAATAATGGCTCCTGAGAAATGTTCGAGGCCGGGCCTGGAGGCGGGGCCGAAGAACCGTGAGATTGGTCTTGGGTAAGGCCCGTAGGCGATCCCTCGACCTGAGCCTTATGACGACTAAGTTTTTCGGCCTCCGTATCGACGGGTTGGCCTAGCTCTTCGCTGGAGCTATCTTCCTCGGCCCCAAGGGCCTCATCGTAGTCTACCTCATCAACGACGTCTTCTCCCTGAAAGATCACCCCATCGTCGTCTTCCGATTGGGAGTCGTGTACGGAAGCGGGGCTGGAGTCTACGTCTTCCACGCTCTCGGCGTCTTCGTCCTCGGTGCTAAAGATGTTGGCCGGGGCAGGCGCCGATTGCTGTGCCTCCAATCTCGCTGCCCGTCGATTCCGGAGAGTCTTCTTCAATCGGAACCGGGCACAGGCCATACATTTAGACTCATCGTGATCTGGTGAGAGACATTTGTTACATACCGGGTGGACGTCGATGTGTGGGTATTTCGCGTGGCATAAAGGACATCTCTTGAAGGGAGTCCTCGATTCCATCGTCGAAGTTAGACGTTCGGACCAAGCGGATCCGAAAAGCTTGAAGGTGCTAAAGCACTAAAGAAACTGGTCGATACCGAACAGGAACAGTACTGACGAGAACTAAAGGCCTTTTGGCCTTAAACTAAATTTTCCTAACTTGAGCTAAGATAAGCACATCCGAACCCAATGGCGGAAAAAAACAATCTAAGGATGGAGAGGATGCCCATGCGCACTGTGGTCCAGGGGTGGAGCCACCTATCTCGTGATACTTCGAAGACTCTTCCAGGACAACAATGTGCAATCATCCGGACCCAACACTAGGCGGCGATCTATGCACAGATATGCATTCAGCAGCCCACATGCCTCGAACACAGTTACCGAAGGTAAGTAACTCATACATCTGATAGACATCTAGCCGCAGATTCCTTAACTTAGAATAGTTACCACAGCCATACCCCAAAGAGGAGGTGGGTCTGCGACAGAAAGCGCCAAGCACTTGAGCCAGCAGAGTGACAGACAATGGGGAAGGCTGTGGCGGAACATCCAGACAGCAACACAAATAGCTCGGAAAAGCAAATAACGGGATGCAAGGCATCCCAAAAATGCCAGAATGGCGCTACACCATACCTGTATAAGCATGAGAGATAGAAACAGCACCAGCCGTATACCAGAACAAAAGAAAGAGGAAGAAGGACCCCTCTCAGCATAATGGCGCACTATGAGAACACCGACCAAAGGTTGAGAAGAAACCTGAAGAGATGCAAACAGAGCCTACCAGGCTAGCCCACGGAAGGAAGGCCGGAGAGGCTACATCCAAGAACCAAAAGGTCAAGAGGTAGAAATCAGCAATGTTTTTAGAATTGCAAGCGGAGATAAGAAACACGCCAAGTGCACACCCAGTCCCAAAAGGGGGAACAGGGGCGAACTGTAACAATCTTAAGCACACTGATGGAGGCCACCACAGAAACATGCACAGAGCAAACAGCCACAGAGACCATAAGGTGGCTTAGCTAAAATAAGCATAAGGCTGCTCAACCAGGCAGCTGGAAGACCAAAGTGAGAACCAACACACAAAATACAGATATGCAGGGTGTAGACCTAGGACGACTGACAGAAGAGCCGTCCCGCAAGCCCAGCTGATATATTAGGTGAACTTAAAGGAGGCACATCCGAAGGAAGGTGCAGCAGAGGCACCAAAGTACTAAGGCGTAGAAACGCAGAATTTCAGACCACACCCTCCGACTGGAAGAAAAGTAAACCTTGTCCAGAAGAGAGATTGTCCAGTAACTGAACACGAAGAAGGGAGCAGTGTAAAACCAGGGAACCACCCCAGTAAGTGGAACGCAAAAAGGGCCTTATCGGCAATGCCACATGCATCACTGAAAAGCTCCCTGAAACATGGAGACTTCGGACCAGACCTTGCAGCCTCAGAGGTGAAGAATACCCATGGGAGTGAGAACACACCAAAAAACGGGTAAACTAGCCACGACTATGCAACATGGTTGTAGAGGAACACATCTGGTGCAGTAATTGCAGACGGAAGCTGCCTTTAAAGCGTGGTGAACACCCCGAAAACATCCCAAGGAGGAGAATGAAACAAATAAGCAAGATGACCCATGAAGTATAGAAGAGGACGCCAAGGCACAACATTGAGCACCGTACAACAGCAGATGAGAGCCCCAGAGGACGCATAGAGGCCAAGGGATCTCTTAGGCCCAGTTGACATAAACAGAGCTATATAATAGCAAACAAGTACCCCACACGAGGTATGCACACCCCAACAACGGAAAACACATATCCTGACAAGCCACAGTCAGAGGTACAATCTGTGGAACACTGCCATAGTAAGTTAACTGACAGTTTAAAACGCATAATGCATCCAAAGGATGATAAATTAAAGGGTAATCCCCCCCCCCCCCCGCCAGACCATGCGAAAGGAAGATGTGAGGCTTACTACCAGCCGAAATCACATAACGCATCAAAAGGATGCTAAATGAAAAGGTACCACCGCAGAACAAACGCCTGAGGAACAAAGGTCTAAGGGTGGGGTGGGGTGGCGAAAGCCCACAAGGAGATGCTGGCGTGTGCAAACAATAAAACCTCAAAAGGTAAATTAACAAGTCTCTCCTGGATATTTTCCGGGAAGACGCTATCCCGTAACTAAGCATGGCGCCGCAAGGCGACTGAACCAGCCATAGCCCGGCCTAAGTAATCAGCAGTATCCAAGGCAGAGCAGATCGTAAACTCAGCAAGGTCACGGCCATCCCAGAGCAGATGGAGGTCAACACGAGCACCTTCAGTGCTGGTGGAGAGCAAATGAGTCCCACAGGGCAGAGGTAGCCCAAGCCAGGACACACTGTATTTAGTGACCATAGTGTAGCACTAGTGGAGGCAAAGATGTTCCAACCCATGACTCAAGCCATCTTGACTCCTAGGAGGGAGGAAGTATTAGCCGGGGCAAGGAAGGGAAGGCAGTTTGCAAAACAAACCCCTGCACGTCTGGTTGCACAAAAAGCAGACGGGATCATATGGAGCAGGACGGTGGCGGTGCAAGACCGAACGAGCAACCGGATGCTGGCTGAACCCAGGTACCAAAAGGGCATCATAAAGAGAAGCTTCAAAGTGCAGAAGTGGCTCTACATTCCCTGACCCATGGTGAAGGACATCAAGTAAAGGGTCCAAAGACAAGGGCGCTGAACGGGGTTGCATGTTCAAAATCCGAGTGGCCAAGGAGACCACTCTGAGAAAAGCCGCACCAGCCACGGTAGCCCTCAGAGGGGGGGGGGGGGGGGAATAGTAGCTCATCAGTAGGTGAGGGCTGTAAGCTAACCCTCTCAAGACCGTGACGGTGCGACCAATGCCCAACTGAGGGGAGCCCCATTGATGAATGGGGTTCCTGATGAGGCTCTTCGAGGCGAGGAGCCTGCCGGGTGCTCCTGAGGCGGGGATCCTGCCGGATCCACATAGTCTAAGGGAGGCACAGGCAAGAATACAACCCGGCGTCGATGCTGCGCCATAACTTTAGTCTACACCGATCGAGCTCAGTCTGGCGCTGAATCCACGTCAACCTCCCCTTCCGAAGAAGGCAGCGTCCGAGCCGGGGATGCAAGCCTCCGGCGCCGTGCCGACGCAGAGCTGGGGAGGCAACAAGCTCCCCTTCCGAAGGAAAGGGTGCCGGTGCCGGAGCCGGGGAGGCAAGCCTCCGGCGCAGCACTGGCGCCGACTCAGCCTCTACCACAACAGGCTCCGACTCCAAAGAAAGAAGCGGAGGCAGAGCCGGGGAGGAGAGTCAACTGCACCAACCGACCCCGGCTCCGGACAGGCGGCCGCCTGCCCAGAAGGCCAAGGAGTGCACAAAGCGAGGCTTTGAGCACCAGCAACCACTTGCGACGCCACAGGGAGCCCCACGGGACTATGCGGCGCAGCAGGGGTGCAATGGGTCATAGATGGGGACCCAGACGGGCCGCACCCGGATACCAAATCTGACATCCCCGGAGGGCATGGGCTCATTTGATGCCGGGGGAGAACCCACCGGCAAGTCCGTCGGGGACCCCACAGGTAGCGGAGGCCCCGGGGACGGGAGAGGATCCAAGAAGTGGTGAACGATGGCTCCGGGCCCCTGAGGGCAATCAATGGCGGAACTGCGTTTAAGGGGCCAAGGGACGAGATGACTCAGACATTGACAGCCGTGCCAAAAGAAGCTTCATCCGGCGCTTCTACCGGGACTTCAGCTTGAGGTGTTGGCAGGCATCGCAGTCCGTGGAGCTCACCCAGACACCTCATACAGGTAAGATGCAGGTCCGTCGCGGACAATTGCCACGAACAGGAAGTACAGGATTTAAAGCCAGAGGGGATCGCACACTGTTCCAGACGCAAAGTGTCGAAAAAGGGCCTGAAAACAGGCCAGAGGAACCGCTCACTCCGGATCCGCGTTGCACGCGGAAAAGGAGGAAACTGACGTCAGCGTGCCAGGAGGGACTTGTATGACCTCGCTGACGTCACGTATGTGGACGATGTCAGGGCAGGGTCGTGTGGCACCGTCCTCCGGCACGCAGAGGTGCTGCTGCAAAAAGTTTTCCGGATCCCGTCTGACGCCTGGGGATATTCTAAGTTAAGGCATCTGTGGCTAGATGGTTATCAGATTATAGAAATCTTCCTGAATGCATCAAAAGCCATAATTATTTGTAGAAATGTTTCTACAATCAGTGAGGGGTTCAAAGGTTTACGGAAAATTTTAAAGTCTGTTCACCGGATTGTGCTCCGTTATTGTTGGAAAGTAACACCTTTTACCATAAGTAGGTCAAAATTATTAATTATTAAGCTGGTTCCGGACGATCATCCTTTCAAAACTATGAAATTAAGGTAACCAAGATTGGTAATTAAGCGGGTGGCCTAAAAGGGGCTTTCAAAGATTGAGAGCAAGGATTAAGCATTTCAGAATTACCATGAAGGTCATTTGGCCATACAAGTTCCCAAACTAATTGACAATCATTGCGCATGTGTAAATACTGTGATCAGGGAAAGAATGTACATGCTTGACAGGGCTTAAAGCAAGGAGGTTGTGCAGAACTTCTTGAACAAAAGCTGCATCTTTTCTGGGACACTAGCCCAGAGAGGAACGAATGGATGCACTAAACATTTATTGCAAGCAGGCTAAATGTAGGTATTGCAAATGTCTGCAACAGGGAGATTTTATCCAAATGCTACTTGTAGTATAAGCATAAAGTCTGCACTTATCTAATGTCATTGGTTTTGGAATTGCAAGAGGCAAAAATGGCTTCAGCTGCTTTGTTGCCTGGAGAAAATCCTCTGTTTAAGACTTACCGATGCTCAGAAACTCATCCTAGATAGATCAAACCTCTAGAGATTAGTAGAAGGAAAATGTTAATCTGCAAGCATCTGTTTGTAGCATGTAGTGCTATAGTATCACATGTTCAGCATAATCATATCTATTGTTGAGCTCAAACATGTGCAATTTGTCTTTCTTCAAAGACCTCTTTTGAGTCACAAAGCGTGCTTGGTATAGTAAAGTGGTTTTCTGTTGCAATAATCCCCCCACTTTCTGCCAGATTTCTGATGCCCTTTGACTTGATGTGCCCTGGATCCCTGCCAATAAAGACCCCAGGGTCTGTGTTCTTTCCAAAAAACTGAACCATTTGTACCCCCAATAGACACCTCTTTGGCCATATGCAAGTGCCTTGTAAAAGGTACCATGGGTACAAAGGGCACTGACCAGGGAAGGCCTCTAAGGGCTGCAGCACATTGTGCCACCCTTAGAGGTCCTGTACCTCAACACAGGCACTGCAGGCTACGTGTTTTGGTGCAGTGAAGAGTAGACATGGCGCACATACCTGTATGCCATGCCTGCAAACCGCTGCCTATGGTATAGGTAAGACACCCCTCTAGCTGGGTGCCACTGGTGAGGGTACAGTTGCATGAGCACTGTATGCTTACAGTGTCAAAGTTCATTCTTAGACATTGGAAGTGCAGTAAAGCCATACAGAGTGTATGGTCTGGGAGTTTGTCATTATGAACTCTACAGCACCAGAATGGCTCTACTGAATTCTGGGAAGTTTGGTAACAAACTTCTCAGCATAATAAACTCACACTGATGCCAGTGTGGGATTTATTATACAATGCACTCAGAGGGCATCTTAGAGATGCCCCCTGAAAAACACCCAGCCTCTGGTGGGTTTCTCAACTGTAAAAACCAGCCGGCCACCACAAATGTCTGGATCCCTGGGGTGGGAGCCTTCACTACAGGAGCTCAGAAACAAAGCCTTCCCTGGGCAGAGGTGTTCACACCTTCCCCAGGTCAGGAAGAGCCATCTGTGGCAGAGGAGCTTTAAAGGCCCTGCTGCCTTTGTAATGGAACCACCACCACCTTCTCCTGCTATCAGGAGCAGAACCAATTCCTGGCTCAGCTCCCTTTCGGTGGGAAGACAGGCAGGAAATTAGAGCAGCCCAGGTGGTGTGCCTACCTATGCCAACCCCACCCCTCAGGTGGGGGAGACTAGGTGAAGCTCTCAGTGCCTGGCATCTTGCAGATGTCAGGCACTTCCCCAATCAGGGTTAGGGACTGTGCCCAGTTCCCCACTAGAGGTGAGCACACCAGGGGGTGTAGTCACCCCAAGGTGAGGAGCCCACTGGCTACTGAACTAGACCCCTAAAACTCACCTTAAATACAGTATTTAGGGAGTAGCTCTGAACCCAGAAGCAGCTTACTGCTCCCTAGGAAGGACGACCAGCAGAGGAGACTGCATAGAAGATCTGACTTGACCCAAGCCCTACCGGTCCGTCTGTAGTTTCCAGAGATCCTGTGGCAAAAGTCAACTTGCTGTACAGCCAGCGACCTCCAGAAACCCCTGGGAGGACTAACTGCCTTCAATAAATACCAGATCTCCTGTGAACAGCAGCTCTGTTCAAAAGAATCTCCAAAGAAAGACTCCAAGCCTGCTGAAGACAAAGAAACCAGACACCTGGAACCCCCACTGTACCAGTCGCCCACTGCCCAAATCAGAGCGGCCTACCGGTCCCAGCAAGGCACCCCCAGTGCTCCAGAGTAAGAGTCCACGTGGGTAGACCCCGCCAGGACTCTCCATCGCCTGTAGCCACTGCAACGAGACCCCCCCACCCCCCCCCACACTTCCCATCACAAGTGGACTGGTAAGGGGAAATCTGACCTCAAAAGGCAATCCTGCATTCAACTGCCCTATGCACTGGAGAAGAGGGCCTGAGGTGCAACTACACTCCTGATCCCTCCAACTTACCTGTCCAGCTGTTGGTTTTTCTCGAAGACTTCCTGGAAAGAGCCTACAGCCAAATTTCAAAATCAGCAACTCCCCCTGAAAATAGGGCACCTAATGCTAAATCAGCACTATGTACCCGGCCGTCCCTGTGTCGCTGAGGGGGCGCCTTGTGTGCTAACTCTGATCCCCCTTTGCCCTAAACCAAACACCAGGAGCTTTTCTCCCACAACCTTGTGGCCTGCTCGTGAGCAGCCACCAACCAGAGGCCCCCTGTCCCCCAATGGAGACCAATGGGCCTCAGCACTCTGCACCCGGCCACCCCAGTGCTGCTGACGGTGTTCTAAGAGTGCATCCTCAACCCTGGGGGAACCCTGGTTCTAACCCCCGAAATGAAACTCCCAAGACTGATTACCCTGGGCGACCAGGTGCAGAGAGAGTTAGGCCCTATGAGAGGTAGGGGGTCCTTGGTTGGTGGCTGCTGACTAGCAGGCCACGCAGCTGTGGGAGCTGGGCTCCTGGTCACTTACTCCGGGCAAGTAGATGGGTGTAGAGGTTGCACTGCCAGGGCCACTCGGGCGGCTGGGTGCAGGGTGCTTTTGAGCCTTTGGGCGCTCAATTGATTTCAATGGGAAATCTCAGATTTAGAAAAAGACTGCAAGCTCGGGGACGAGGATTCTTCAGGTGCCACCACCACTCCGAGAGGTAAGTTGGGTAGTTGGAGGATAGGTAGGTACCCTGGGATTGGGTACAGGGGGCCGTTGGGCGCCGCGTGCATGGGTGCCTTTTGGTGTAGGGAAATCTTACCCTCTGTTGATCGCGGTTGGGGGGGGCACCTTGTTCTGAGGCTGCAGGTTTCTTCAGGAGTGTCGAGGGAGGTCCTTGGGTGCCGGACTCGGGGTCTCAGTCGCCGTGGTGTCGTCTTCGTGGTCTTTGTTCACTCCAGCACAGACCAGGCTTGGCTGGTGCAGAGTGTGCTGGGTTCACGGTTCCGGGCTGCTGCCAGGGATTGGAAGTAGATTTTGAGTAGAGCCTCTACTTATCGGAGTCCCAGGGGTTTAGAGTCAAAAGGTAGCCAGGTCCTCCGGGGTTTGTGAGGTTGCTGGCCACAAGAGATGCCGGGTTGGAGCAGGAGCAGGTTTGAGGGTCGACAGGCCGGTAGGGCTGGGGCCAAAGCAGTTTGTCTTCCTCTACTTAGCAGCTGCAGGGCAGGTCTTCTTTCTTCTAGCTCTTCTTCGGATTTTGCAATCTGGAATAGGAAGGTTCAGGGTGTCCCTAAATACTAGATTTAGGGGCGTTACAGGTAGGTGAAGGGCAGGGACCAATGGGTCCCTGTCCTGGGGTGGGTACACCCCCTATCCTGCGCCTCTCCTGTGGGAGGGGGGCAGTAGCCTAGTCCTGATAGGGTAGGGCTTCCTATCTTCAAGGTGGCGAGAGCCCGGAGATGTGCTTCACCTCGCCTCCCCCACCTGAGAGGTGGGGTAGGCAGGCTGGCACATCCCCTGTCCTTATTTGGGGTTTCCGGCCAAGCTTCCCGCCAGAGTGGGGGGTTGCAGTGGCCTGGGGAAGCTCACAGAGGCGGCATGCCTTAGAAGCTCCCGCTGCCCATCCTAGGGAAGGAGATTTAGCACCTCGCCCAGGATGTGCATTGTTGCAGACCCAGAAGAGAAGGGGCTCTCCTACCCAGGGGTCCAGCAACATGTCTGCTGTGTGGCAGCCTAGGCAGCCTCAGAACAGTCGTGGATTGTAGGTTAGGTTTTAGGGGGCATCTCTAAGATGCCCTCTGGGGTGCTTGGTACATTAAATCCCACACTGGCATCAGTGTGGGTTTAATGTGCTGAGAAGTTTGATACCAAACTTCAGTCTTCAGTGTTGCCATTATGGTGCTGTGGAGTTTGTGTTTGACTAGCTCAGCACCATGTACTCTTAAATGGCAGCACTGCACTTAGTGCCCAGGAATGGACATGGGTACTGTAGGGGCACAGGGATCCTGCGCCAACACCATTAGCATAGGGCACGCAGCTAGCGGGGTGGGTGATATATGCCATGGCAGTGTAGGTGATGGGCATGGCACACAGGGATGTGTGCCATGTCGACTCTTTGTTTTGCACTCAGACACCCAGCCTGCAATGGCAGTGTGTGTAAGGGTACAGGGCCTCTAAGGGTGGCACAATGAGTGCTGCAGCCCTTAGAGGCCTTCCCTGGTCACAAGGCCCTGGGTACCTAGGGTACCATTTACCAGGGGCTGACATGTGGCCAGGCTTTGCCAATTTGGGTTTTGTGTGTTTAGGGAAGGAACATAGGCCCTGGGTGTGAGAAAGTGCCATCTTTCTTGCATGGTATGCCCCCACTTTTTGCTAAATTGCTGAATGTACTTCGATTGAGTGTACCCTGGGTTCCTGCCAATCAGGTGCCCAGGGCCTATGTTCCTTCCTTAAACCACACAAACTCCAAATTGGCAAACCCTAGCCACATGTCAGCCCCTAGTAAATGGTACCCTAGGTACCCAGGGCCTTGTGACCAGGGAAGGCCTCTAAGGGCTGCAGCACTCATTGTGCCACCCTCAGAGGCCCTGTACCCTTACACACACACACTGCCCTTGCAGGCTGAGTGTCTGGGTGCAGGACAAAACAAAGAGTCGACATGGCACACATCACTGTGTACCATGCCCATCACCTACACTGCCAAGGCATATGTCAGCCACCCCTCTAGCTGGGTGCATTACGCCTATGGTGTGGGCACAGGAGCAGGAGCCCTGTGCCCCTACAGTACCCGGGTCCATTCCTGGGCACTGTAAGTGCAGTGCTGTCATTTAAGAATACATGGTGCTGAGAGCTTGTCAAACACGAGCTCTACAGCACCATATTGGCAACACTGAAGCCTGGGAAGTTTGGTATCAAACTTCTCAGCACATTGAACCCACACTGATGCCAGTGTAGGATTTAATGTACTAAGCACCCCAGAGGGCATCTTAGAAGATGCCCCCTTACAGCTAACTTGCAATCCACGTCTGCGCTGAGGCTGCCCAGGCTGCCACACAGCAGACACGTTGCTGGACCCCTGGGTGGGAGAGCCCCTGCTCTCCCGGGCCTGCAACAATGCACATCCTGGGTGAGGTGAGAAATCTCCTCCCCCAGGATGAGCAAAGGGAAGCTTCAAAGGCATGCCGCCAGTTGGAGTTTCCCCAGGCCACTGCAACCCCCCACTCTGGCGGGAAGCTTGGCCGGAAACCCCATACAAGGACAGGGGATGTGCCAGCCTGCCCACCCCACCCCTCAGGTGGGGGAGGCGAGGTGAAGCACATCTCCGGGCTCTCGCCATCTTGAAGATGGGAGGCCCTACCCTATCAGGATTAGGCTACTGCCCCCCTCCCACAGGAGAGAGGCAGGATAGGGGGTGTACCCACCCCAGGACAAGGACCCATTGGTCCCTGGCCTTCACCTACCTGTAACGCCCCTAAATCTAGTATTTAGGGGCCCCCTGAACCTTCCTTCCTGAGATTCCAGATAGAAAAACGACAAGAAGAGCAAGAAGAACAAAGACCTGCCCTGCAGCTGCTAAAAAGAGAAGAAGACACCAACTGCTTTGGCCCCAGCCCTACCGGCCTGTCGACTCTCGAACCTGCACCAGCGCGGCATCCCACGTGGCCAGCAACCTCACCAACCCCGGAGGACCTGGCTACCTTTTAGCTCTAAGCCCCTGGGACTCCCACGAGTAGAGGCTCTACTCAAGAAACCTACTTGCTATCCCTGGCACCAGCCCGGGACCGCGGACCCAACACACTCTGCACCAGCCAAGCCTGGCCAGTGCCGGAGTGGACAAAGACCCAGAGGACGACCCCACGGCGACTGTGACCCAGAGTCCAGCACCCAAGGACCCCCCTCGACATCCCGGAAGAAGCCTGCAGCCTCAGAACCAAGTGCCACCCCAGCCGCGATCAACCAGAGGGTAAGATTCCCGACGTCAAAAGGCACCCCTGCACCCGGCGCCCTGCGACCCCCTGTGCCCAATCCCGGGGTACCCACCTAACCTACAACTACCCAACTTACCTCTCGAAGTGGTGGTGGCACCTGAAACATCCTCGTCCCCGAGCCTGCAGCCTCTTTCCAAACCGGAACATTCCCATTGATTTCCATTGAGCGCCCTAAGGCTCAAAAGCACCCTGCACCCAGCCGCCCGAGTGGCCCTGGCCGTGCCCTCTCTACTCTAACCTACTTCCCCACTTGCCCTGAGTAAGTGACCAGGAGCCCAGCTCCCACAGCCGCGTGGCTTGCCAGACAGCAGCCACCAACCGAGGCCCCCCTATCCCTCATAGGATAACATTGGGCCCAACTCTCTCTGCACCCGGCCGTCCTGAAACCGCTGAGGGTGAACCAATTGTACCTACCTGACACTGGGGGACCCCTGAGTCCATGCCCGGAATTTCACCACTACCAGTCGAGTACTTACCCTTAAACCGCTAACTTCATTTTCCTCATAGGGTAACATTGACTGGCTTTTTCTTCAAAAATCTTCTAAGTGTGAACTTTTCAAAACTGCAAAAATTCACCAAAAATCAGCCAAGTGACAAAAACGAATTTACTCACCTGCTCCTAGGTGAGCTCCCAGTGCTGGATCTTGGTGCCCAGCCCTGACTCTGAAAAGTGTTCACAACTATACTTACTTCTAACTCATTTTTCTCCCATAGGAAACCATTGTCTGCTTTTCTGTGAAATTTCTTCTAAGTGTCTACTTTTGCAAATTTGAAATATTCTTTTAAAATCGTACCATTTCTGCAAACGAAATTACTTACCTGCTTTTGATAAGGACCCCAGTCCTGGGTCTAGGCACCCAGTCCTGGATTACTAAAGTAACGATAAAGTACTCTACCTGCAATTTGAATTTCTTGCCATAGAGATCCATTGAATGTTTTCTGTGAAATATTTTCTAAGTGCTAACTTTTGAAATAGCTAAATATTATCTAAAAATCATTACAGTTATTAAGTCGACTTTCCTCACTTGATTCTGAATACTGACCCCAGGCTGGTTCTAGGATCCAGACCTGGAATTCCAAAAGTAATCTGAAAAGTAATTTATTACAAATAACCTGAATTTACCATTGAGCTCAATGCATTGTTATGTTTAGGAAATAGGATTGTTTATTGCAACCAACTGTGACTGTTTACACAAATTCATTGCTTGAAACAAAAGTATTTATATTCAACCTCTCATTCTGAGAAAGTATATTTTTACCCCCTTGTGGTTCTAAAAATAAAACCAGCATATATTTTATATATACAAATCATTGGCCTAGAGTTCAGTTATTGAGTGTGTGAAACCATTTGCTGACTGAGTGTGTACAATAAATGCTTTGCACTGTCCTCTGGTACTGCCTTACTGCTCGACCAAGCTACCACTTTTGAGAGTAAGGTCATACCTAACTTTGACCTCTATCAGCCTCTGGGGGACTGTGGACTCTGTACACCCTGTACCTATTAGGGAACAGTATATACAGAGCCACTTTCTCACACTGGGCACCTGATTGGCAGGAGTCCAGGGCACAACAAGGAAAAGTACATTCAGCAAAACGTGGGGCATACCATACAAGAAAGCTGGCTCTCTCACACTCTTACCCCTAAATAAAGTGAGCTTGTATTCTTCTAAAATTCTAAACCGACTTAAACAAGGCCCTAATAAGACTTAGTAATTTGGAAAAATGTGTTAATTCAAGCTTCCCTCATCGAGCACTGGTCCTTCCTGGGGGGAGGAGGTATGACACCTCTGCCCAGGATGTGCATGGTGTCTGGTCCCATAGAGCAGGGGATCTCTACCTAGGGTTCAGAAACATGTCTGGTGCCAGTCAGAAACCACACCATGGTTTGCAGTGAGCACCTCTGAGGTGCCCTCGGAGTACATGGTACAATAAATCCCATACTGGCCTCAGTGAGGATTTTTTTTTTTTTTTTTTTTTTTTAGGAGTAGTTTGGTACCAAATATTCCTGTGTTCAGTGAAGCCATAATGGTGCTGTGGAACTAGAGTTCCCAGCCTATTCACTCCATGGCTTCCCTGGCACTTACAATATTAGGAAACTGAATCCCAGTATTGTGGGGTTCACAGTCCTAGTGGTGGGAGGGATTCCCCCATGGTGGAGATCCTGGTGTGTGAGTGTGAAGACCGCCCAGAAGAGTGTGGGTTGAGTGATAGACAGTCAGACACTGTCTTGCCAATCTCAGGAGAGGGGTGTGGAGTACGTGTGCAAGGCACTGGATGGTGAGGTGAAGGATAGTTTGGTTAACCCTGCTAGGGGGCCGTGTGATCCAATTGTGGGAAAGCATATTGTAAGTCCCTGTTTCCCAGAGCTATGCCAACACCTGTGGGAAAGTGAGTTCTCTGACCGCAGGGAGCTCACATTGGAGGCAGTCCTTTGGGTGGAGTCCAGAAGGTCTGGAAAGGCATTGGGGAGTGATCCCAAGATGAGTGGTTGTTATCTTCAAACCCAGTGTGGTGGAAGTGGCTCAGAGTAGCCCAGCTAGGTCCTGTAGTGGTGAGAGGGGTGTAGGGCCTCACGTCCTGTCTTTAAGGGGGAAGGAGTGAGAATGGGTTCTGTCCCCGGTAGTGCCCAACCTCAGTCTCAGCGCCTGGATGGTTCTTTAAGAGAACACCAGGTGGGGAGCCTAGTCTGTCCTAAGGGGCTGCCCGTTGTGCGGGATCCCCTAGTGTCTGGTGAACTGGGAGGGTCTGTAAGCAGACCCACATCAGTTCTGGTGTCTGGCAGTGCCACTCCAGTTGGGAGGGTGCAGAAGTCCAGAGTGAGGGGTGAGAGGGGAAAAGAGTCCCCAGTGGAAAAACCAGTGTGTCAGGGGCCAGCCAGAAGGGCTGTGTCACTTGTGAATGACCATGGTGACACCACTCCTGTCCTGGGGGATCTTCGCGCACTGTCAGATGACAGGGGTCGGGAGATCTGCACCAGGCAGACTTTCACACGACACGTGAGTTGTGTCACCCTCAGGGGGGGCATGCGTGCTCCCCGGGAAGTCCTGGTGCGCCAGGCGAGCGTTCAACCGCATGGGTTGGTCCCAGGGTTGGGAAGCCAGGTTCAGGTGTTGTCTGACGTGAAGGGAGGGACGTCTGTAATCAGTGTCCCTACCAGTCTGTCTTCTAGGTGTACCACTCCAGGTGGGAGAGTAAAGCCATCTGGAAGGGGGTGCAGAGGGAGGGAGTCCTCGCCTCTGACCCCGGTTCAAGTGAAGGGTTTAGACCATAGGTTGGAGGGCCAGGTTCAGGGTGTCCCCCCTGACCTGGACACCCAGTTGCAGGATAGAACCCCTGAACTGGTGGGTGAAGTGCGCAGAACATCTGCCATAGGTGCCCTGGCAGTTCTGGAAGGGGGTACCACTCCAGGTGGGAGGGTACAGAGCCCCAAAGAGGAGGACCGGATGTGGGAGAGGCCACCCCAGTCTTTGGTCCAGCCGCCGGGTACAGGCCTGGGGCTGGTGGGTCAGTGCCAGGATGTCATACCTGACCTGACAGGAGGGAGAATGGACAAAGGTTGCCAAGCACCTGGGGCTACTGCCCCCCGCTCCCTGGCGCCACAGAGGTTTGAAAGCATAAGTCCTGGGTCTCATCCCTGGCTACTGTCAGTGCACACTGTGGCATTTTGCTGTCTGTTGGGACACACCTGTGAGCCAGTTAAGGTTAGGTGCTGCACAGGTGGTGTCCACAGGTGAGGAGAAGGGTTCCCCATGGATTGGCTTGGTGGGCCCTGAGAGTATGGACAGAGATTCCAATAGGTTCAGATTGGCGTAGAACTGGAGTCTGCCCCTGCAGTTGAAGGCCAGGTCCTTGTTCTATCGCCCAAAGCAAGGAAGCCCATCAAGGTAATGATTGGTCTACCCTGCGTTTTGGCTGGAAGGGGGTCGTGTTGGACTTGGCCCTTTTTGCAGGGTCATCCCTAAACGTTTTGCCTGCCTCCTGTATTTATTCTGACCTGTTGGCTGTTTTATGACTCTGGGCACTTTACCACTGCTGATCAGTGCTTAAGTGCATATGCTCTCCCTATTGTAAATTGCTACATTGATTGGATTCCATGATTGGCTTATTTGGTTTACTATCAGGCCCCAGTAAAGCGCACCAGGAGTGCCCAGGGCTTATAAATCCAATTGCTGCTAGTGGGCCTGCAGCACTGGTTGTGCCACCCACAGAAGCAGCCTTGTAAAATGGGTCTAAGGTCTGCCATTGCAGAGCCTGCGTGCAGTCTGGTACTGTCATGCTGACTGGGCAAGTGCACCCACTTCCCAGTCCCTAAACCTTCCCTTAACTTCATATTAGTCACCCCTATGGTAGGTCCAAGGGCACGGTGCATTGTAAGTTTAAGGTAGGACAAGCCCTGATGTGTGTGGCATGTCCTAATAGTGAATTACAGCCATTTTCGTTTTTCACTATTGTAAGGCTACCTGTTCTCATAGGCCAGAATGGGCTGCTGGAATTATTACACTCTATAATTAGGCTTTCCTGTTTTCAGTTTCTATTTTTGCTCAATTCTGGTGGTGTTTTCTCAGTGTTTTCCAGTGATTACATTACCTAAAAAAAAGTGCTTTTCAGTGGTTACTCATTTTCGTGCCATAAAAAACAACTGAAACAGTGTTTTACCGGTGTTTATGGAACGCTTTGCTTTTATTATTGCTTGCTTTCTTCATTGATGCATGGTATATAGACAATGTACGTACAGTGTATATGAGATCCAAATACATGTTTTACAAGTTGAATTTATTGTAGTACACCATACAATATTTCTTCAGTGATTCTTTGGTCATTCGTGCTCTTTCCTTTTCATGTACACTTTTATTTGTGAAAAGGCCCTCTCAACATTGGCACTTGAGACTGGTAACGCCAAAACAGCTAGTACACAATTTGCCAACTCTGGCCACTGACATAGCTTTCCATGCCAGTACTGGTGCACCTAAAGGTTGACATTCTCTGGGCGGTGTTAGACTGACAGTCTAGTTTACTGTAAGACGGATTTGTATACCTGGCTATACAAAAAGATATTGGCAATTGGACATGGAATGTTGTATGTGTACCTTAATATTAGTATTCGGGTCATTAAAAAAAAAAGATTTAATCAGCCCTTTATATATGTAACTTTTATAAAACATCATTTTTCAATTGACAAACACATATGCCAACTCCTCTTTGAAAAGTTTTCGCTCCACGTTAATAGCAATAATCTTACACCCACAGACATTGCAGGCCCGCGATGCTCACCGAGATGTAACCAGTTCAGAGGGATATAAATGTATACCAGTATATTTATATAAATCGCTGAGCCGGTTTGTAGCAGCTGCTGCTTCAGCTCGTGGGGGAAATGAAAGCAGCTGAATCTTATTTGCCCTGTGCCCCGAGTACATTTCCAAAAGCCTCTGTGTGCGCAGGGTAATGAACAATATATTGAGATGGCAGAGAATCAGTCGGGGCTCACTGCACCGCCAGGGCACGCGCCCGGCTGGGTTAATGGGGGTGCTAGGCCACTACACCAGGCACCCTTCAGAACTGCTTAAAAAGAATGCGTCTTTTCATGCCCCCCCCCCCTCCAGGCTCCCCAGGGGCACCCTGAACAGAGCCCATGATAAATGAACGGCGACACGGCTTTGAGCCCGGATACCTGCAGCTCTGTCATCGCCATTACAATGCCTTTTAAAGACCTGTGAATTAGTCCGGTGCGGTTGCATGCAGACAAATGGCAGACCACAACAGCTCCTCTCCCCCACATTAGCCAGGCAGGGGGCCCTTGCTCATGTGCCGCATTAAGAAATACAAGGCAGAATTCAAAGCCCATGCGTGTCGCCTCTTTCCCCGGTGCCCACCCCCACATTAGCCAGGCTCACAGGCGCATTAAGCAATACAAGGCACAATTAAAAGCCCAAGCAAGTCCCGAGCTGCTTCCTTCTCGGGCATAAATTAAAGTTTGGTCTGAAATACTTTGGCTCCATCAAGTGGCCAAGTGGTGCAACAGCAATGAAAATCTGAGAGACTGTTTAAACCGGGTCCGCTGATTTTCATCCGGTAGGGTACTGTCGTTTAGAGTCGGTTTTAACCGTATTCCGGACAGCCTAGGTATAGTGCACCTTGCTTAGCTCTGTGAGGCTGGCTTGTGGGTGCCTTACCTATACCTACAGGCAGTGCTTGTTGGCATGGCACCCATACAAGTTGCCATGTCGACTGTCGTTTGTAATGCGACCCCCCTAGCTTCCGTTAGCAGCAGATGGCAGCCCCTGGTTTACACCCCCACTTTGTGCGGGAAAACCGGAAGGAAAAATTTAAAGGAATAGGAGGTGTGCACACCTCTGACAACCCCACCCCCAAGGTGGGGGAGGCCAGGTGTAGCACAACTTTCAGTCCACGCCATCTTGAAGATGGGCGACCTCTTCAATCATGTCAAAGTCCCCTTAAAATTCCTCCTAAATTTAGTATTTCGGCTGCTTCCCCAGACCTAGAAACTTGATCTGTGATCTAAGAAAAAAGAGGACTGCCTTGCCCCAGCCCTACCAGCCTGTGTCTAGCTTTTGAAATCCTGCCACCTGCCTTGCAGCCAGCGACCTGAGAAACCCCTCGTAAGACTGCTGTCTTTGAATAAGATTCCAATTTCCTGTGGAAAGCAGACCTGTCCTGAAGAAACCTTCTCCAAGGACTTTGGATTCAGGCAGATCCGTGTCTCCTACCCACTCTGCACCAGATACCCACGACACGAGTGGCTCACCTATGCATCAAAGTCTCCCCCGCAATTCTGACCTAGAGTCTATTGTTGGCTGGCCTCGCCTGCCCTCCACGGCGGCACCTGCAGTGCGAGTCCAGAGGCTCCCCGACCCGCTACGGTAAGATTCAGATGTTGAAAGGCACCCCCGCACACTTAGTCCCTGGGCCTCGGGGAGCTGAACAGACTGTGCTCCTATGACCCCCCCCTACATCTCAACTTACCTCTGCTGTCGGTCTTCCTCCTGCACCCTCCGATGCCACGCCTGCAGCTTCTTTGCCGAAAGGAGAATCCCTATTGAAAAGCCTTGGGTGCCAGACGTCAAATTGGCACCCTGCAACTGGCCACCCCTGTGCTGCTGGTGGTGTACGTTTGGTGTTGCTTTGTGCCAAACTGTGCTTTACCTAACTGCCAAAGTTTGGCTCCTGCAACTGATCTACTTACCTCCAAGCCGTGTGGCTCCAGGCTCCTTTGTAAAGCATTGGGTCGTACGCAGATTTTGATCTCTGCACCCGGCCGCCCCTGTGCCGTTGGTGGTGCAGTTTTAGTACTTACCTGACCCCTGCTGACTTTTGGCTTCTTAGACTGGGAATGTAGGTTTAATACTTACTTGTTTAACTGTGATATGGTTTTCCCCATAGGGGGAAAAGTTTCAAAGTATCGATTTTTGAAAGTGAAAAGTAATTTTTTTTCACTTACCAGATTACGAAATCCCTGGCCTTGTAATAAAATACAAAGTAGGTTTCTAAAATTGGTCTGGATCTCCTTCTTGAGTTGTCCATTAATGGTCATGGTTGTGCAATAAATGTCTTCCACTCCTCTGCGTTAGGCTTACGGCTGCTTGCCCACACTACCACTAATAGAGCACTTTGGGTTTTACATTGAGCACGGTACACTTTTAGGGGACCCCTGGACTCTGCACGGTATTACCATCTAGTAGCAATACCCTATATACAGAGCCAACTTCCTACAGAAGGGACTGAGAATATAAGCAAAAATGCATTGGGTGGGAAATGGTGCTCTGGATAAATTGTGTTTTTCCCCCACTAAAAAGGACATCAAACGGTTTGCTTTGCAAAAGTAACCATCTTCTCAGCAATATGCACCTAATTTACTACACTTTTGGCTATTTTTCCAAAGAGGTAAAACTTTTTTCCTCATTTTTTGTGCTCTCAGCCTACTTCCAGTTTGTGGAGGAAACTAGGGTGAAACCAATGGGTGATCCAGGAAAGCTATAGATTTCTGAAAAGTAGACAATTTCTAATTCAGTAAGGGGTCATTCATATTTGTAGATTCCTCAAAGTTTTCCCAAAGAAACTGTTGAAATAAATGCTGAATATTAGGAGGACGAAATGGCCCTTTGTGACTAAGTTTTTCTCTGTAACTATGTCACGATGGCCTATGTACAAAAGCAATATACCCTTTACATCCGCTAGACCCTTCTGGTTTCAGGGATAAATATAGGATTTGCAGTTTCTTCAATAATCTAAGGTACCCAGAGACAATAACTGAGCTAGCTGCACCATACAATGGATTTTCATTGTGTATTGAGCATAGGCCAATTCACTATTTAGAATGAAAAAGGGCAAGCAAGGAAACCTATGTATTTCCGAAATGGGCTCAAGAGAAGGAGTTTAGGATCAGTGGTTATTTGTACATCTTCGAATTTGTGGAAACATACCAGTATCGTATTTAGAGGGTATTTTTCTAAAGGTCTTTCTTACGAGTTGGCTTACATTTGGAAGGCACAAATACAGCTAAATTAAATTGGTAATAACAAATATTCTATACTCTCACATGTCTGCCAATAAAAACAGTACCTCACTTGTGTGGATAGGCCTAGTGCCCACTACAGTAACGGGCCAAAACACAACATGGGCGCATCACATTTTCCTACTGAAAACTGATTTTTTCTCTCAATGTGGGTAGCCAAAACAGTCACTATTATGAAAGCTGAAGGGGAATGTGCAATATTCGATAAATCTTAATCTCAGGCGCTTATAAATAAGTAGATTGTGCTCACTACCTTCTAGTCTCTCTTGCGTCACATGAAAACCAGATTTTTATTCCTGTCACACAGATTCGAAAGCCAAGCACCAACTCCAAAGTCAATGGCAGAAACAAATTCTATGATTGAGTCTGCACGGATGTTTTGTGGGTTTTGATTATATAGTCACTAGTCATTTTCAAAACTAAAGCTCAGATCTTCAAACAAAAAAATGGAAATTCTGCAAACCCAACATTAGACAGCAGGATAGTGTAAAGCATGTAAACTACAATCCTGCATTTTTTGTGATGGTGTGCCTACCACCACTTTGGACACTCAGGCAAGCAGGCAGTTTTGTCACGACCACCTCCATCCCACACCTTTTCAGCATCTCTGCAGGAAGCCTCCTCACAAAAGTGCAAGAACAAGGATGTAAACATGCTTTGCTACCGGACTCTAGACTGGCCTGGTAGCTCCAAAAAAAAAACCACTTCAATCATCTAAAGCCTGCAGAGTAATCATTTTGATCCACTCCATCTGCAATCCTCCAGTGTCTAATGAGACATGTACAAGACAATCCCAGGTTTGGCTATTCAACCTGGTAAGAATAGTCTTCTGTAACTCCATTATCTTTAAGTTAGGACATCAATGCCACCCTCCTCTTCTACCAATACCCTCAGCTGGGCATGGCACATTGGGGACCTTACTACAGGATGGGTGCTGAAAACCATACCACAGCTACCCTTGGGAGTTACCTTAACTCTGCAAAAGTCGTCTGTCCTGCTGTCAGCGACTTCCAGAAGCAGAGGAAAACTATGCCCTAAAACAAAGACTTGACAGTGGATTCCTCCCCAAGAAACCTCCACAAAGGACTACGGGTCCGCGAGTACTGCCAACTCTGCACCAGAAGCCTCCATCCTGTGTCCAGGTGGCCCACCGATCAAGAACAGGTTCTCCAGTCATCTTGGCATCAAGTCCAGATAAGGCTGACCCCTCCTTGACTACACGTTGTCACCTGCAGGCTGAATCCAGAGGCTCCCCGCATACCCCCACACTCGACCCGTTCCTTGGCCTGGGTGAGCTTTACTGACGATGCACCTACGACCCTCAACTTAACTCTGCTGTCACTGGTCTCTCATGCAGCCTTCAGTGCAACACCTGTAGCCTATTTGTCCAACCAAGTTTCTCCATTGAAGAGCATTGGGCGCCAGACGCTGTTTGCGCACCCTGCACCCAGCCCCCCTGTGCCGCTGGTGGTGTAGGTCTGATGCTGCTTTGTGCCTCCTGTGCTTGATCTTATCCCGAAAGGTTGGCCCCTGCAACAGATTTACCTACTTGCAAGTAGTGTGGCGCTGAGCACACTCAGTCTCCATTGAAACACATCAGGCCTATTACCCTATTTGACCTCTGCACCCAGCCACCCCTGTGCCGCTGGTGAAGCAGACTTTGTGCTTACCTGAACCTTGCTCGCTTGACCTCAATACCTGAAGACTGGAACTGTAACATGGGTACTCACCGTTAAAACTGCATTATTCTCTACCTCCATAGGATAACATAGAACTGGGATGAAAATCACATGGTCTACTTTTAAAACACAAAAGTATTTTTCCTGATTTTGGTCTTAAAATAAAACTCAAAGCCTATTTTCTAAAGTTGGTGTGGATCCCATTTGAGTCGTGTGTCCCTTATTGGTCCATGTGTGTGCAATAAATGTCTAAGACTCTCCTCTGTTAGGCCTAAGGATGCTCGCCCACACTACCACTTAGAGTAATTTGGGTTTACATTGAGCCTTGTACATGTCTAGGGGGAATCGCTAGACTCTGCACGGTATAACCATATACAGAGCCAGCTTCATACACACACTAGACCCCCAACTTCTGTTCACCCAAGCCCCCATGTAAAACATAATTGCTAGACAATGGAAGAGGCTGAGCTCAAACAACAGAAGCTGAAGGAGTCTGCAAACTACAGAATAGGGCCCTAAAGGTACGTTCCTCAATGTACAGGACATGATTATGGCTGGAGACCTGGGCAATTCTATCTTGTTTATTTTTGAACAACTAGACTGGACATACATTATTTTGAGGTAAACTGGCAACTCAACTGTTCAGAGTCTCCAATACCATCTCCAGTGAGCTAGTTTCGCAAGGCTACCTCAGAGTCAAGACGACCCAATTATCCGTTTAACATCCCAGTCAGTAATCGAAACATGGACTCTGAAGGTAAGATTAAGACAATTAAAAAAAGTGGAGTATGTAAAATGCCCCCGATTGAAAATCATAAGACAGGAAATGCTTCAGATTTTGTTTAAAAACAGTGTCACAACGGCTGAATTAATAGAAAAGTATGCACCAATCAGTACTCAAATTTAAAGAAAAACTTGCTTCATAAGTAGTAACGTAAAGTCTTACCTCCACACTCTTCTATGAGATTGGCTATTGTTTCAGCTTCATCATCAGCCATTTTTAATATGTTACTTAATCCATCCAACACTACTTGTATGACCTGAGCATCTTTTACAGTTAGTAAGTTGCAGAAGGGTGGAATTACATTTTGTTGGATAAGATACGCAACCTAGAAGAAAAATGGAAGGGATGTTAAGCATACATAACTTATTAAATCTATATTTACAGATAAACAATGCAATCTGCTTTAATGCTCGCATTTAATTTTTTTAAATCAAGAAAAGTCAGAGAATAGGCTTTCATTTGAGTAGGTCTCCAGTCTAATAGTGAAGACAAAACAGCTTTGGGGGAGTTAAAAGAAAAAATACAGAAGTAATGCAGCGTAAAATAGCTGCAGATATGCACATTTGTATTACAATGTTAACATTTTCAAATGATAGTACTGTTTTACTTTATAACGTTGGTTGTGGCACTAAAATTCTACAGACATCCAGAGTCCAAAGAAAAAGAAATTTAAAAGCTCTCGGATCCCAAACCGACCACCTGCAGAGTTCCCCAAGGATCCTTAATCACCAATCGTCGGAGCCAACAAACTCAACATTGTATCCTACACAAGACGACACCCAACTCATCCTCTCCATATCCAACAAACCCAACATCTGCAAACGCAACTTCCACGATGGAATGGAAGCAGTCTCCAGGTGGATGAAGAACATTTGCGTACAACTAAACATGGAAAACACTGAATTACTCATCATGGAACCACCCCAGAACACCTGGTGGCCCCCCCAGCCCACCCCTACTTGCATCCTGAATTTATCCTGACTTCCCAGACTTCCTAGCGATTCTCGAGGCGACTCTGCAGCACAGACAAAGCCCAGGGACACCTGGTGTGACTTTGGGACACCCCACGACAACCGGTGTCAGAGAGATCGAGCCGCGCATGTGGTGCGGCCTGGCAGCCGGCAGAGGAGCCGTGGTGTTGCGTTGGGGATATCCAGAGGGAGCTGAGAGATGTGTGACGATCACGGCCCCGCCTGCGGGTGCTGTTCGCTGCCCGGAGACATCAGAGGACAGCGGCAGGGGGATAGACCCCCCCCCCCCCCCCGCAGGATAGACCGACGCCACCCCCCCCTCCCCGCAGCTCTACAGCGCAGCCAGCAACGAGATTGAAGGAAGAGACCTAGCGGCCAGGCAGCGCTGGTGAGGAGTGCGGCAGTGAGGTGGGAGCTGCGACTTGCGGTGGAATCCCCTGTTTGTCGGGGCGCCCTGCTGGGAAGGGGCCAGCATCGGCGGTGGAGCAGCTCACCTCCCCCCGATCCCCCCCCCCCCCCCCGCCGCTGCAATAAGGGAGCGGCGGCACAACCGGGCGGCATAGGGAAGCTTTGCGAGATCTGCCATCGGTTTCCCTCCTCTCCAGCGGTAAGCAATTACGTTTCACAGCTGGGTCAGTGCTGGGCACCAAGATCCAGAACTGGGATCTCTCCTAATACCAGGTGAGTATTTTCGTTTTCGTTACTCGGTTGATTTTAGGTGAATATTTTAAGTTTTAGAAACTCCACACTTAGAAGAAATTTCAGAAGAAACCAGTCAATGTTACCCTATGGAGGAAAATTGGGTTATCGGCTTTTGGGTAAGTACTAGACTGGCAGAGTTAAGGTTCTGGGCACAGACTCAGGGGTCTCCCAGGGTCAGGTAAGTACAGTTGTTACACCCTCAGCGGCACAGGGGCAGCCGGGTGCAGAGTGAGTTAGGCCCAATGTTATCCTATGAGAGGCAGGGGGGCCTTGGTTGGTGGCTGCTGACTAGCAGGCCACGCTGTTGTGGGAGCTGGGCTCCTGGTCACTTGCTCAGGGCAAATGGGGAAGTATGTAGGAGTAGAGGTTACACTGCCAGGGCCACTCGGGCGGCTGGGTGCAGGGTGCTTTTGAGCCTTCGGGCACTAAATAGATTTCAATGGGAAAGCTCCAGGATGAACAAAGGCTGTAAGCTCGGGGACGAAGATTCTTCCGGGGACACCACTTCGAGAGGTAAATTGGGTAGTTGGAGGCCAGGTAGGTACCCAGGAGTTGGGAACAGGGGGCCGCCGGGTGCAGGGGTGCCGTTTGATGTCAGGAAATCTTACCCTCTGTTGATCGCAGTTTTGGGGGGGGGGGGACCTGGTTCTGAGGCTGCAGGCGTCATCAGGAGCGTCGAGGGGAATCCTTGGGTGCCGGATTTGGGGTCACAGTCGCCGGGGGGGACGTCCTCGGGGTCTTTGTTCACTCCAGCACAGGCAAGGCGTGTGCAGGGTTCGCGGTTCCGGGCTGATACCAGGGGTTAGAACTTGCTTTGAGCAGAGCCACTGCTCATGGGAGTCCCAGATGCCCAGAGTCACAAGGTAGCGAGGTCCTACGGGGTTTGTGAGGTTGCTGGCAACAAGAGGAGCCGGGATGTAGCAGATTCGAGGGTCGACAGGCCGGTAGGACTGGGGCCAAAGCAGTTGGTGTCTTCCTCTTCTTAGCAGCTGCACAGCAGGTCTTTTTTCCATTTGCTCTTCTTTGCTTTTTCGGAATCTAGAATCTCGAGAAGGAATGTTCAGGGTGCCTCTAAATACTAGATTTAGGGGTGTTACAGGTAGCTAAAAGGCAGGGACCAATGGTACACCCCTATCCTGCCTCTCTCCTGTGGGAGGTGGGCAGTAGCCTAGTCCTGATTGGGCAGGGCTTCCCATCTTCAAGATGGCGAGCGCCCGGAGATGTGCCTCACCTCGCCTTCCCCACCCGAGGGGTGGGGTTGGAAGACTGGCACATCCCCTGTCCTTATTTGGGGATTCCAGCCAGTCTTCCCGCCAGAGCGGGGGTTAGAACCGGTGGGGGCCAGTTTGCTGGGCACAGCAAGTGGCCTGGAAAAGCTCACAGAGGCAGCATGCCTTTGAAGCTTCCCCCTATCCGTCCTGGTACCCGGAGACCTAGCACCTCGCCCAGGATGTTCATTGCTGCAGGCCCAGGGGTCCAGCAACATGTCTGCGGTGTGGCAGCCTAGGCAGCCTCCCAGACCAGAAGTGGATTGTAGGTTAGGTTTCAGGGGGCATCTCTAAGATGCCCTCTGTAGTGCTTTGTACATTAAACCCCACACTGGCATCAGCGCGGGTTTAATGTGCTGAGAAGTTTGATACCAAACTTCAGTCTTCAGTGTTGGCATTATGGTGCTGTGGAGTTCGTGTTTGACAAGCTCTCAGCACCATGTACTCTTAAATGGCAGCACTGCATTTAGTGCCCAGAAATGGACCTGGGTACTGTAGGGGCACAGGGCTCATGCTCCTGTGCCCACACCACTGGCATAGGGCACCCAGCTAGAGGGGTGGCTGATGTATGCCAGGGCAGTGTAGGTTGTGGGCATGGCACACAGGGATGTGTGCCATGTCGACTCGTTTTGTCTTGTACCCAGACACAGCCTGCAAGGGCAGTGTGTTTGTGTTAGGGTACAGGGGGTCTAAGGGTGGCACAATAAGTGCTGCAGCCCTTAGAGGCCTTCCCTGGTCACAAGGCCCTGGGTACCTAGGGTAGCATTTACCAGGGGCTGACATGTGGCCAGGGTTTGCCAATTTGGTTTTGAGGTTTTTGTTTAGGGAAGGAACAGACCCTGGGCACCTGATTGGCAGGAGCCCAGGGCACACTCAGTCAAAGTACATTCAGCATTTCAGCAAAAAGTGGGGGCACACAATGCAAGAAAGATGGCACTCTAACAGGTGTTCTTTTATACTGGAGGGTACCCAAAGCCTTAGCAGTGTGTCTTTTTGATTCCCTGAAGGGCTTCGTCAAAATGCTTACCGAATAGTTCTTGTCCATCGTAAGGCATATCTAGAATTTTGGTCTGGACTCCAGGCCTGAATGTTGTGGCCTTGAGCCATCCTTGGCACCTTAAGACTGCAGCTCCAGCTAACTGACGGAAACCAGTGGAAGCGATGTCCATCGCACAATCAATTATTTCTGAAGCGGAGTGTTTACCCTCCAGCAAAACCTTTCTAGCCTCCTCGATGTCTTGTGGGAGCGATAACTGACAATATTTGTCTGTTGTAGCACCTCAGCAGTCCTAAGGAATTGGACGCTCTGACCGTCAATGCAGACATAGTGGAAAAGCGCTTGCCGATGTAATCCAGCCTCCTACCCTTCTTGTCCAGAGGTGCTGATACAGAAGCTGATGGGTTCTTCGACCTGTGTTGAGCCACTTGGGAAATTACTGAATCCGGCCTAGGATGACATGAGATAGGCAGAGGCGTCGTCGGGTGCTTTATATTTTATGTCAAGCCTCTGTAAGACTGGTGGAATAGTGGCTGGTGTTCTCATTATCCTAATGCCCAGATATCAGATGTAGTCAATAATGGTCACAGACCTGGCCGATTTTTTAAAAGGTTCCTTGAAATCCTAAAGGAAACAGTCTTGTTGGTGAACAGGCATTGGAACTTAAAAACGTTTGGCTGCTGTCTCCAAGAGGTTATGAAAGCCTTCAATATCCTCTGGAGTCAGTTCTACTTGAGGTGGAGATGGCGACACTGGTGGAGGGATAATGCAATCATCCCACTTGTGTGGACATGATTGTACATCCTGTATTTCCCCTTCTTGTTGTTACTCTTCCTCTTCATCTGTGGATGGAAGCTGATGCACAGGCACTTGAGACATAGGAAGGGGTGGAGATTGACTTTGACCACAGGAGGTAGTGAAAGCTCTGGAGCAGGAGAAGGTGTGTAAACCTTTTTATAATCTGCCAACATGAATTGTAAATCAGTTACCACAGTGGAAGGAGGACCAACCATCCCTGGAGGCAGTTGCTGCTGATGTTGCTGGTCAGAATAGTACGGATGATGGTCATAGAATTGGTCATCATCATCAGTCTTCCTTGTATTTAACGTTCAACTCGAGGGAGTTTGTGCAGCCCCAAACATGCAGTTTTCATCCAAACCATCATTGTCATCTGAGATGAGTTGGTAATAAGGCTTGAACCCTACTAGGAGAAGCTAAGGAGGATGTCCGTCTCTCTCGTTGCAATTTTGACTGGGAAATGAGCTTCCCTGGTATAGACTTTGGTGCAGTCGTTGAGGTCGGTACACATAGTAGTCGAGGGATTGTCAACGGGCATTGGTATTGATGTCCCAGACAGAACTGGCGTAGATGACACAGTCGTCGACGCATCTCTCGTTAGAGACCATCGACAATGCAATGGGGAAAATCATCGACAACTGAGTCACCGACTGTAGACTTGCTGTTGACGCAAGCAACACCATAGATGTCGTCATCTTCATCGGTGCTGCAGACATTGTTGGTACGTGTTGGCTTTGATGATCCAATCGTCAAAGTACGGGAAGACGTGGCTGCTTTGCCTTAGGTGAGCAGCTACTACCGCCAGACACTTTGTGAAGACTGTGGGGGCAGTGGTGACACCGAATGAGAGTACCTTGAACTGTTAGTGTTGACCTGCTACCACAAACCTGAGGAATTTGCAATGCGCATGGTGAACTGGTAGCTGAAAGTAGGCTTCTTTTAGATCTCGAGTAGATAGAAAGTCGCTTTTCTGTAGGAGAGGAAGTACCTGTTGAAGTGTCACAATGTGGAAATGGTCTGACTGAATGTACCAGTTGACTTCTCTGAGATGTAAAATTGGTCTGAGAGAACAGTCTTTTTAAAGAATCAGGAAATAAAAGGAGTATACGCCCGACCCGTGATGTTGAGACGGCACTGGCTCTATAGCCTCTTTTAGAAGTAGAGACTGAACCTCCTGTTGAGGAGGTATAGATGGTCTGGTGATAGATTGTGGGGCTTTGGTGGAATATTTAGAGGCGTGTTGATAAATTCCAGGCAGTAATCAGAACGGATAATTTGGAGTACCCAATTGTCTGTTTCTGATTGCCAAATATTGATAGAAAATCTGACAGTCTTCCCCCGACAGGTGTTGAGTGGTCCGGGGGAAGTGAAGGTAAGTCACTGCTTTGTGTTGGCGGGGGAGTTGCGGGTGTTTGAACCCCGTCCCATGCCCTTGCCGTTTTTACCCCTGTACCTCCCCTGAAATAACCCTTAGATGGAGAGGGTTGCTTATTGCCCTTATAGGTAGAGGTGGCTTCTGATGAGTTATTTTTGGAGCCTCTTCGGTAAAAAGAGCGTGGAAAGGAAGCACAACCCTGTGTGGACTCAAGGGTTCCCATAGATTTGGCAACCTCAGTATCTTTCTTCATTTTCTCAAGTGAAGAATCTACCAATGGGCCAAATAGATGTTCCTTATCGAAAGGTGTATTTAAAATGGTGGTTTGAAACCAGATACACGGAGCCAGGCGTGCCTCTTTAAGAGGACACTAGTGTTATTAGCTCTAGCAGCAGTGTCTGCAGCATCTAGAGAGCATCTTATTTGATTGTTAGCAATAAGTTGCCCTTCATGAACCAGATCTTGTACTTTTGATTTGTGTTCAGGGGGTAAATTTAGGATCAGTTCCATTTCATCCTAGTGCATACGGTCATATTCTACTAACAGTGCCTGAGCGTTGAAGACACTCCAGAAATTGGCTGCTTGAGAAGCTACCCTTTTCCCCGAAGCGTCAATAAGTTTTGATCCCTTATCAGGAGGTGGAGTCTCTCCTGTTGTCTGCGAGTTGGCTCTTTCTTGCATTGGACACAACCAGGGAGTCTAGCGGCAATTGTCCCCTCATATATACTGGGTCTGATGGAGAATAAGAGCCCTGACTGGGTCAATGAAAATTTAATCGATGTATTCCTCACCACCCCTTTAAGCATGAGTAGTGTATGTGATGACTTCTGTGTGGTACTGAGGGTTTCAAAGAGGAAATCCTCTTCTAATGATTATGTAGCTGTACCCCATGATAGTTGGCCAACCCAGTAACTCAATGTAGCCTTCCCTATAATCTGGTGGAGAGGGTTTGGTAGGGGACAGGCTAGGATCATTGCCTGTGGGAGAATTGGTGTTCTAATCGTTCCATGAGTCTTGTAATGGCTGATCATCCCTATCCTGATCATCATTCCCATCATCCTGGTTGTCAGGTGTATGTGGTGGTGAATGTTCAGGTGAAATTGGTTGAAGGTGAGGGGAAGGTGGTGATGAAGGAAGAATAGATGGAGAAAGGAGGGGAAGGGTTAGTTACAACAGATCTCCTCTTTAAAGGGATGTGATATTCTTCTTCTACAGCAGCCATTCTTTTCAGCCACTTTGGTGGTGATATGGCCTGTCTGTGGATGGATATACAAAAGCTTGTTTAGGATCCGGTTTTTCCATTGGGGCATCGTAACTGGGCTTCATAGTTTTCTGTTTTGGCGCAGACATGTTCAGTTCTGGAGTATAAACCGTTGAGGTCTTAAGCTCCGACAATTTTTTCGGGGCCGAATGGTGGAGGGGTCAGTGCTGGACCTGTTTTTCGACCCCGAAGGTTTAGGCTCCAAACTTTATTTCGAGTGAGTCTTTTCGGAGCCAGAAGGATTTTTGGTATGCTTTGGTGCCGAGCCAGAGGGCAGGGCGTCGGAAGCGTGATCCGGTGTTGACCAGGGCCCAAAGGCGCCTTCTTTTTAATTGAAACTATATGATGTCTGGAATGGAGCTGGTGTGCTGGCTCTGCATATCGCGACGTCGAGCCAGACAGTCGCAAAGTGTTTTCTTGGAGTGGAAAGCCTGGCACGTGTTGGTCTTGTTCTCTGTGTTCGGGGACAAACACAGGTTACACACTTCGTGTGAGTCTGTGCGATGGATTTCGCGTGACACAGAGGGCAGAATTTAGAGGGAGTTATTTCCATTGACTGCAGGTCAACCCGACGCGGGTAGGCCCGAAGGCCTTATACAAACTATCCGTTCAAAAGATAACTAAGTAATTCCGATACGTGATAGAAAGGGAGACACTATCAAAAATACAGTTGTGGGAGAGTATGTTGTGCGCCGAGGGAAACTCGAAGGAACGGTGTCGAACCAGAGCACAACAGTATAAATCCAGAACCAGATGGCGGAAAAAAACTAATAGGGTTGATGCCCATGCGTGCTATCACCAAAAGTCACTTAGCTAGACTCAGGTGTCCCTCAGGGTCAAGGATGCACTCTTGTTACACCCTCAGCGGCACTAGGGCCGCCGGGTGCAGAGTGCTGAGGCCCAATGTTGTCCCATTGGGAATAGGGGGCCTCTGGTTGGTGGCTGCTGATGAGCAGACCACTGGGTCGTGGGAGCAAAGCTCCTGGACTTGTGTGAGAAAGTGGCTCTGAATATACTGTTCCCAAATAGGTACAGTGTGTATAGAGTCCACAGTCCCCGGAGGTTTGGCAGAGGCTAAAGTTAGATATAACCTTACTCTCTAAAGAGGTAGCTTGGTCGAGCAGTAAGGAAGTATCAGAGGACAGTGGAAAGCATTTGTTGTACACAGTCAGCAAATGGTCTCACACACTCAATAACTGAAATCTAGGCCAATGGTTTTGTAGAAAAAAATAATGAATATGCTACTTACCAGTATGCATCTGTTCTTGGCATGTAGGGCTGCTGACATTCATATCTGTGCATAGATCGCCGCCTAGTGTTGGGTCCGGATGTTTGCACGTTGTTGTCCTGGAGGAGTCTTCGAAGTATTCTGGGATAGGTGACTCCTCCCCTGGACTACAGTGCGCATGGGCATCCTCTCCATCCTCAGATTGTTTTTCGCCATTGTGGCAGTGATGGAGTAGATACAGAAAGTGATGACCATGCTTACAGTAATTCTGAGAGCTGCAGCTGCTACAGGCGCCGGGGAGGAGGGAGGGCGATATGAATGTCAGCAGCCCTACATGCCAAGAACAGATGCATACTGGTAAGTAGCATATTCAGTTCGAGGCATGTGGGCTGCTGAATTCATATCTGTGCATAGAATACATAGCAGTGCCCTCTATTAGCGGCGGCTACCAGTGCCAGCTGCAGCGGTCTGAAAAAGAGTTTTGAGAACAGCCTGTCCTACAGCTGCCTGCTGTTTTGATTGCACATCTACACAATAGTGTTTGGTAAATGTATGTGTAGCGGACCAGGTGGCTGCTCTACATATATCATGCAAAGGAATGTTTCCTAGGAAAGCCATGGAGGCCCCTAACTTACGTGTTGTGGGCTCGTGGGGGAATCGTTAATGTGCGTTTAGCCTTTTGATAGCAAATTTGAATACATTTAACGATCCATCTGGCTATACCTGCTTTGGAGATAGCGTTACCTTTGTGGTGTGGGGCAAAGGCAACAAAAAGTTTTTTTGTTTTCCTAAAGATTTTAGTCCTGTCGATATAGTACATGAGGGCCCTCTTTACATCTAGTGTATGGAGTGCTCTTTCTGCGACAGTTTGTGGGTTTTGAAAGAAAACAGGCAGTTCAATAGTTTGATTTATGTGGAACTGCGATATCACCTTGGGCATGAATTTGGGGTTGGTACGTAGTACGACCCTGTTGGCGTGAACCTGTATAAATGGCTCTTGAACGGTTAGTGCCTGGAGTTCACTAACTCTTCTTAAAGAAGCGATTGCTACTAGGAAAGCTACTTTCCAGGTAAGGAATTGAATCTCGCAGGAGTGTAGAGGTTCAAAGGGTGGACCCATCAGGCGTGTGAGGACCAAGTTGAGGTTCCACATAGGAGCCGGTGGGTGGCTTGGAGGAATTACTCGTTTGAGTCCTTCCAAGAATACTTTGATGGCAGGCACTCTGAATAGAGAGAGGTGCTGCCTGGTCTGCAGATAGGCTGATATTGCGGTCAAATGGACACGTATAGAGGTGTACGCCAGATTGCATCGGTATAGGTGTAAGAGGTAACAAATTATGTTTTGGGTGGATGCGTCTAGCGGGTTAATGTAATTATTATTGCAATAAATGACGAACCTTTTCCATTTGGCTGCATAGCAAGCTCTGGTAGTGGGTCTCCTGGCCTCCTTAATGATGTCCATACAGTCAGGTGGCAGGTTTAGGTAGCCAAACTCTAGGACTTCAGGAGCCAGATTGCCAGGTTCAGCTGTTGCGGATCTGGGTGCTGAATCTCTCCATGGTTCTGCGTCAAATGCGCGGGTTTGATCCGCAGCCTTTGATGCGGCACCACGGAAAGTTCGAGAAAGGTGGTGTACCATGGCTGGCGTGCCCACGTTGGAGCAACCAGGACGAGTGTCAGTGAGTGTTGTCTGAGTTTGCGAGCCACCAGCGGTATCAACGGCGCTGGGGGAAAAGCGTACGCAAATCTGCCGGACCAGTTCATCCATATCGCATTGCCCTGCGACTGCGGATGTGGGAACCTGGCGGCAAAGCTTTGGCATTTTGCGTTTTCGCTTGTGGCGAATAGGTCTATCTCTGGATGACCCCACTGCTGGAAGTACGGTTGGAGTACTGATGGGTGTAACTCCCACTCGTGCATCTGGTGGCTGTGTCTGCTGAGCAGATCCGCCATCTGGTTGTCCTTGCCGGGGAGGTGTTCCGCCATGAGGAACATGTTCCTCTGAATGGCCCACGTCCACATGCTCGGAGCCAGATGAGACAACTGTGGAGAGTGTTCCTCCCTGCTTCTGTATGTAGTACATGGCGGTCATGTTGTCCGTCCGGATCAACACGACTTTGTTGCACAAGTGTACTTTGAATGCTTTCATTGCCAAGAAGATTGCCATCAATTCCAGAAGGTTGATGTGCATCTTCTTCTGTTGTGTTGTCCATAGTCCCTGCACTGTGTAGTGGAGTACATGAGCTCCCCATCCCTGGAGAGACGCGTCCGCTGTCAGTATTATTTGTGGAACAGGCTCTTGGAACGGTCGGCCCTTGCAAAGGTTTTGTGGATTCCACCAATGCAGAGAGTTGTATGCCCGACCGCTTACCAACACTAGGTCTTTCAACTGTCCTTGAGCTTGATTCCACTGACGTGCTAAGCACTCCTGAAGCGGGCGCATATGTAGTCTCGCGTGTGGGACTATGAAAATGCAGGAGGCCATCATGCCTATCAACTGCATGAACACTCGCGCGGGAAGGGAGTGTTGTGGTTTGAACTTTGAAATCAGCATTTGCATGCTGTTGATTCTCACTAAATTTGGCTGAGCTGTGGCCGCCAGAGTGTCTATAGTCGCACCGAGGTACTGTTGTACGTGTGCGGGCTGGAGATGGGATTTTGGGTAATTTAGTGAGAACCCCAGACTGTGAAGGAGGTGAATGGTGCGGGACATGTGGCTGGCACATTGCTGGGCTGACTTTGCTTGAACGAGCCAGTCGTCCAGGTAAGGGTAGACGTGTATGTGCTGCCTCCGTAGATGGGCCGCCACAGTAGCTAAGCATTTTGTGAAAACCCTGGGTGCTGTTGTCACGCCGAAGGGAAGGACTTTGAATTGGTAGTGCTGCCCCTGAACAGTGAACCTGAGGTATGTTTTGTGTGAGGGGTGAATGGGTATGTGGAAATACGCATCTTTGAGGTCCAGTGTGGCCAGGAAGTCTCCCTGCTTGAGCAGCGGGAGGACTTGCTGTAAAGTGAGCATGTGAAAATGCTCGGAGAGAATGTAGCGGTTCAGGGGTCTCAGGTCTAATATAGGTCTGAGTGACCCGTCCTTTTTTGGTATTAAAAAGTACACTCGAGTACACCCCCGTACCTTGCTAGTGGACGGGTACGACCTCTATTGCGCCTTTTAGTAGCATACTTAGCACCTCCTGCTGTAAGAGCGTTAAGTGCTCTGAGGACATAGGACAGTGTTTTGGAGGTATTGTGGGTGGAGTCGGTTAATTCTAGGCAGTAACCGTGTTTGATAATATCTTTGACCCACCTGTCCGTGGTGATGGAGTTCCACGTGGACAGGAACCTTTGTAGCCTTCCCCCGACAGGTGTTATGTGGTCGGGAGGAAGGGAGAGGGCGTCACTGTTTGTTCTTGGGGGAGGACCTGGTGTTGCCGTACCCGCGTCCTCTGCCCTTTGTGCTGGAGCCACGATATCCACCCCGGGTGTTTTTATCGTAGGTGCTTTGTGTGTTGCCCTTATTGTAGGTTTGCTGTGACCCCTGTCCTCTACCTGCTCCTCTATTTCCGGGGCGACGAAAGGAGCCGCTCCGAAAGGACTGCGTTTGGAGAGCCCCCATGGACTTTGCAGTGTCTGTGTCCTTTTTTATTTTCTCTAGGGTGGTGTCAACCTCCGGCCCGAATAAGTAGTCTGGGTTGACAGGCTGGTTGAGGATGTTAAATGTACCTCCGGTTTGAAACCGGAGATTCGCAACCAGGCGTGTCGTCGCAACATGACGCTAGTGTTTATGGCTCTGGCAGCTGTATCCGCGGCATCCAGTGCACACTTAATGGATGCGTTTGTGAGGAGTTGTCCCTCCCTGATGAGGATCTCTGCACCTTCTTTGAATTGGTCAGGGAGATGTTGGAGCAATTGTTCTAATGTGTCGTAGTGTGCTCGATCGTAGCGAGCGAGGAGCGCCTGAGTATTGGCAATGCGCCATATGTTAGCTGCCTGGGCCGCAACCCGTTTGCCGGAGGTCTCTAGCACCTTGGACTCTTTGTCCGGGGGAGGAGCATCACCTGTTTGCGAGTGTGCCCGTTTGCGAGCATTCGCAACTACAATGGAATCCAGAGGTAGCTGGCCTCTAATGTACGTAGGGTCCCCAGGCGCTGACCTGTATTTCTTGTCGATCCTGGGGTTTATTACTCTTGCCCTGGTGGGTTCTTTGAAGATGTCCTTTGTTGGTTTAAGGACACCTTTTAGCATGGGTAGAGTTTTTATATTCCTTTCTGAGGATGCGAAAGTATCCATGAGAAAGTCGTCCTCGACGGTGTCAGAGTGGAGTTGCACACCATGATTGGCCGCAGCACGTTCAATTAGGGCGTTGAATGCGGCAGTGTCCTCTGTGGGAGATGTTTTTGCTCCGTAGAGTTGCGGGTCCTGTGTATCCATAGGTGCACCAGAGTCTACAGGGTCATCCCAAGCTTGGTCAGGGTCCTGTTGGCCGTCAGGGTCCATCTCTCCGGGGTAGGGGACGTGGTCACCCATGTAGTCCTCCAAAACGTCTGTGTCGGAGTGTGTGGGAGAGAAGGACTGTGGATCTTGCTAAGTGGAATGGAGAGGTTCGTAAAGAACTGGTTCCGAAGCCACTGGCAGCTTTTTCTTAAGCGGGATCCGGTAGGAGTCCAAAGCTGGCTCGGAAGTTATTCTCCTCTTGTGGAGCATCATCCTGCCGGTGTCGGCGTCGATGATATGTGATGGAGACGTCTCCGCAGGAGAGCGTTCGGCAGGCGTGAACGTGGTGTGGGTGACCCGTGTTCTGATTTGGAACAGTTTTGGGGCCGTGGATGGCGGCAGGCCAAAAGTGATGTTGGCCGGTGCCGAAGAGGCTGTTGAAGCTTTTATCGGCTCGGAGCCTGACGTGTCCTGGAGGACTGCTTTGTGTTTGGTGCGTTGCGCAGCAACGGGCCGCACCTGGAGCGCCATTGTGTCCTTTGCGCCGACCGGTTCTGTAGAGGCGGGCGTGGACTTTTTCGGCGCCGGTGAGTCATCGAGTCGAGGGGCGGTAATGGCCCTCGACGTCTTTGATGAGTGTGCCTTTGGTGGTGCTGCCGTAACGGTGTGAGACACAGCAGGCAGTTTGACCTTTGGGGTCGGAGCAGATTGTGTCGGTGCCGGGAGCAGAGTAGGTTTGTTGGCACCGAAGGTCTTTTTCCGTGTGTCGGCGCCGACGTCGGCTGCTGCAAGCTCGGCACCGAAGTCTCGTTTGGTGCGGTCGGCGCCAATGGGTTTTGCTGGCGTCGAAGGTGTGGTGGGCCTCGATCCGACCAGCGTCACTTTCGGTTTCGGTTTCTGGTGAACCAATACAGCTTTCGGTTTCGAAGAAGGGAAACCAGCCGTTTTGGGTAGTAATGGCTGCCGCTGAATGTCCGAGGCCGGGCCAGAGGGCGGGGCCGAAGAACTGCGGGATAGGTCTTGGGTAAGGCCCGAAGGCGATCCCTCGACCGGAGCCATAGACTGGCGCACTGGGATATCCTCAGTCTGTACGGGTAGGCCTTGCTCGTCACCGGAGCTACTCTCTTCGGCCCCTAAGGCCTCATTGTAGTCTCCTACCTCGGTGTCGGCTTCATCTCTGGAAAAGAGTCGTTCGACGTCTTCCGATCCGGAGTCGTGTTCGGAAGCGGGGCTGGAGGGTAGGTTCTCCACGTCTTCGACATCTTCGTCGCTGAAGATGTTGGCCGGGGCCGGTGCCGCTTGCTGCGCCTCGAGTCTCGCTGCTAGTCGATTCCGGAGAGTCTTCTTGGATCGGAATCGGGCACAGGCCATACATGTAGATTCGTCGTGATCCGGTGAAAGGTATTTGTTGCACACCGGATGGACGTCGATATGGGGATATTTCGCATTGCATACAGGACACCGCTTGAATGGTGTCCTCGATTCCATCGTCGATGACTGGTCGATGGTCGGGTAAAATGCGAAAAAGTTGGTTCTGGAAGTTAGTAAAATAACAAGATACTATCGATACCGATCGGTAACAGTACCGACGCGAACTAAAGGCCTTTTGGCCTGGAAAAAGTTTTTCCTAACTTGAGTCAAGATAAGCACATCCGAACCCAATGGCGGAAAAAAACAATCTGAGGATGGAGAGGATGCCCATGCGCACTGTAGTCCAGGGGAGGAGTCGCCTATCCCAGGATACTTCGAAGACTCCTCCAGGACAACAACGTGCAAACATCCGGACCCAACACTAGGTGGCGATCTATGCACAGATATGAATTCAGCAGCCCACATGCCTCGAACATATAGTTTTATTTTAGAACCAACAATAGGTATCAAAATATACTTTCTCAGAATGAGATGCTTTAGTTAAATACTTTCAGTAGGCAATAGACTTTTGAATGCAATAGCTACATTTGTTACAATAGGCAACATAATTCAAACAATTATAACATTAAGCTCAATGGGAATTTTTAAAGAAAATGCAATTAATTACTTTTAGGATTACTTTTCTAACCACAGGACTGGATCCTATATTCAGTCCTGGGACATTTTCTGTAAACAGTTGAAAGAAAACGTTTTGGTTACAGGTATGTTTAAGGAATATTATTGTATTTTAAAAGTTGACACTTCGAAACTTT
The DNA here is from genome assembly GCF_964204655.1 of Triturus cristatus. Classification (NCBI taxonomy): domain Eukaryota; kingdom Metazoa; phylum Chordata; class Amphibia; order Caudata; family Salamandridae; genus Triturus; species Triturus cristatus. The sequence continues at coordinate 1,033,805,186 of NC_140594.1, read as the reverse complement.
TTCAGATAGAATCACCAATGTTACCCTATGGGAGGAAATTCATTTAGCAGGTAAGTAGGGTTATCGTTATTTTCTTACTCAGTGTTGGATACCGGATCCAGCACTGGTATCTCCTGTAAACAGTTGGAAGAAATTGTTCGTTATACAGGCGATTTTGAAGGAATATTTGCAAGTTTCAAAAATCGACACTTAGAAGAATTTCTGGCAAAAACCAGGAAATGTTATCCTATGGAGGAAAATCAACTTAGTGGCAAGTATGGTTAGAATTACTTTTCAGGGTCAGTGCTGGGCACCATGATCCAGCACTGGGATCTCTCCTGAGAGCAGGCGAGTAATTTAGTTTTCATTGATCGGCTGATTTTTTGTAAATATTTTAAAGTTTCACAATTCGACACGTAGAAGAATTTCCAAGTGAAACCAGTCAATGTTACCCTATGGAAGAAAAGTGAGTTATCGGCTGTTGGGTAAGTACTCGACTGGCAGAGTTAAGGTTCTGGGCATAAACTCCGGGGTCTCCCAGGATCAGGTAGGTACAGTTGTTACACCCTCCGCTGTACAGGGGAAGCCGGGTGGAGAGAGAGAGTTAGGCCCAATATTACCAACCAAAGGCCCCATGCCAGCCATAGGGTGACTGCTCGCAAGCAGGCCACGTGGCTGTGGGAGCTGGGATCCTGGTCACTTACTCAGGGCAAGTGGGGAAGTAGATTAGGATAGATGTTGCACTGCCAGTGGCACCCGGGCGGCTAGGTGCAGGGTGCTTTTGTGGCGTTGGGCGCTTGTTACTTGCTTTGAGCAGAACCACTGCTCGTGGGAGTCCCAGTTGTTTAGAGTCACAAGGCAGTCTGGCCCTCCGGGTTTTTGAGGTTACTGACCACTGGAGATGCTGGGGTTTAGCAGGAGCAGGTTCGAGGGTCGACAGGCCTGTAGGGCTGTGGCCAAATCAGTTGGTGTCGTCCTCTTGTTAGCAGCTGTACGGCAGGTCTTCTTTCTTCTTGCTTGTTTCGGAATCGGTATCTGCGGAAGGAAGGTTCAGGGTGCCCCTAAACACTAAATTTAGGGGTGTTACAGGTAGGTAAAGGGCAGGGACCACTGGGTCCCTGTCCTGGGGTGGGTACACCCCCTATCCTGCCACTCTCCTGTGGGAGGGGGCAGTGGCCTAGTCCTGATTGGGTAGGGCTCCCCATCTTCAAGATGGCGAGAGCCCAGAGATGTGGTTCACCTCGCCTCCCCCACCGGAGGAGTGGGGTTGGCAGGGCTGGCACATCCCCTGTCCTTACTTGGAGTTTCTGGCCAGCCTTCCCGCCAGAGTGGGGGTCAGAACCGGTGGGGGCCAGCTGCTGAGTACAGCAAGTGGCCTGGAGAAGTTCACAAAGGCATGCCTTTGTGGCTTCCCCCTGCCCATCCTGGGGGAGGAGACCTAGCACCTCGCCCAGGATGTGCATTTTTGCAGGCCCAGGAGAGCGGGGGGCTCTCCACCCAGGGGTCCAGCAACAGGTCTGCTGTGTGGCAGCCTAGGCAGAAAAGAGGCGGAAAAGCATAGGCAAATATCCCTGACCAATTCATCCATAGTGCATTGTCCTAGGACAATGGGTGTGGATGTCTGGATGCGAAGTTTGGGCCTTTTGTGTTTAGGTACGTAGCAAACAGATCTAGGTCTGGAAAGCCCCACATTTGAAAGAATGGGAGGAGAACTTTAGGGTGGAGTTCCCATTCGTGGATCTGTTTCCGATGACTAAACAGATCTGCAATCTGACTGTTCACTCCTGGAAGGCGTTCTGCCAGGAGAAACATTCTGTGATGTATGGCCCATCTCCAGATGGTCTGTGCTAGTTGTGACAGCTGGAGAGCGTGTCTCCCCCTTGTCTTTGTATGTAGTAAATTGCTGTCATGTCTGTAAAGATCACGACAGCTTTGCTTACTAGATGAACTTGAAACGCTTTGAGTGCTAGAAAAATTGCTACCATCTCTAGATGGTTTATGTGGAGCTGCTTTTGCTGCAGGCTCCATATGCCCTGAAATGTATGCGTTTGGAGATGGAACTCCCCCCAACCAGTGCGCGATGAGTCTGGTAGCACTATCTGTGGAACTGGTTCTATGAAGGGCTTCCCTTTTGAAAGGGTGTGTTCCACCACTGCAGAGAGCGATGGGTGCGGCGGTCCACCAACACTAGATCCGATAACCGACCCAGGGCCTGGTTCCACAGACGTGGTAAGCACTTTTGAAGGAGACGCATGTGAAGTCTTGCGTAAGGGACTATTAGTATGCAAGACGCCATCATCCATATTAACTGCATGAACACTAAAGCGGTTAATGAGTGATGAGGCTGAAACTAGCACTGCAGAGCCTGTATGTTGCGGATTCTGGCCACATTGTGGTAGGCCAAAGCCTTTTGTGCATCTATTGCGGCTCCCAGATACACCTGTGTGTTGGATGGCTGTACATGAGACTTGGACAGGTTTACTGTGAATCAAAGATAGAGTGTGAAGGAGACAGCTTTTTTGCGAGCTGGCTTTTATGAGCCAGTCATCCAGATATGGGAAAATGGGAATGTGTCGTCTTCAAAGGTGAGCTGTGACTACTGCTAAGCGCTTGGTGAAAACTCAGTGTGCGGTTGTTACTCCAAATGGGAGCACCTTGAACTGATAATGCTGTCCTGCTACCATGAACCATAGGTAGGATGTGTTGGGATATGGAAATAGGCGTCCTTTAAGTCCAGAGTGGACAGGAAGTCACCTTGTTGAAGGAGTGGAAGTACTTGTTGTAGAGTGACCATGTGAAAGTGGTCTGATTCTATGTACAGATTGAGTTCTCCAAGGTCTAGTATAGGCCTGAGAGGTCCGGCCTTCTTGGAAATTAAGAAGTATAGGGAGTATACTCCGGTTGCCTGATCTTTTAATGGGACTGGCTCTATTGCTCCTTTTTCTAACAGATTGAACTTTTTTTTTTTTTTTAAAAAGGGTTAGATGTTCTTGTGACATTGCATGTGATCTTGGAAGAATGTTTGGGCGATTGTCTGCAAGTTCCAGGCAGTAACCATATTAGATAATTTGTAGAACACATTTGTCTGAGGTGATGGTGTTCCAGACAGGGAGAAATTGAGAGAGGCGCCCCCGACAGGAGTGGAATGATCAGAGGGTAGTGGAAGCAAGTCCGTTTATTAGCGGGGAAGTGTGTTTGAATTTGCCTCTGCTTCTTCCCTTACCATGGTTTCCTCGAAAACCTCTCAAATATCCTCTTGAGGAGGATGATTGTTGCCCTTGTAAGAGGAGGAGGGATTTTCTGTGGTAATAGTTTTGGAACCACCCCTGTAGAAGAAGCGGCGAAAGGAACCTCTACTAGCAGGTAATTGTAAAGCCCCCCATGGACTTTGCGACCTGTGTCTTTTTACATTTTCTTCAGCGAATTGTCAACTGCTGGGCCAAACAGGTGTTCCTTGTCACAAGGTTGATTGAGAAAAGGGGCCTGTAACTCAGGTTTGAAACCGGATATTCTTAACCATGCGTGTCTGCGTAGCAACACGCTCGTGTTTACTGCACGTGCTGCTGTGTCTGCTGCATCTAATGCACATTTGATGGAGGTATAGGTAGTGAGCTTTCCTTCTTGTATGAGACCATTTGCCTTATCTTTATGCTCATTAGGTAGATAATTCATACGTTTTTCCAACTCCTCATAATGAACCCTATCATATATGGCCAACAAAGCCTGAGCATTGGCAATGTGCCAGTGTAAGAATCTGGCTCTATATATACTGCAAAGTGAGGTACAGTGTGTATAGAGTGCAAGAGTCTCCAGCGGTTTGGCAGAGGTTAAAGTTAGATAGAACCTTACTCTAAAGTGGTAGCTTGGTCGAGCAGTAAGGCAGTATCAGAGGACAGTGTAAAGCATTTGATGTATACTCAGTCAGCAAATGGTCTCACACTCAAGAACTGAACTCTAGGCCAATTGTTTGTATAAAAAAATACGCTTTTATTTTAGAACCACAGGTTTGCATACGATACTCAAAATAGGATGCTGTTGAATACTTTCAATGAACAACTAGGCTTTGAATGCAGTAAGTTACAGGGGTTGCAATAGGCAACACAATACTTTGTATATCTATAACATTGAGTTCAATGGGATTTTTAAGTAAACTGCAATAGAATTACTTAACGAAAGTTTACCTTACTCAGGGCTGGATCCTGGATTCAGCCCTTGTGCATTTCCTGTCAACAGTTGAAAGAAATCGTTTTTGTTAAACAGGCGATGTTTAAGGAATATTTTTATGTTGCAAAAATCGACACTAAGAAGAACTTCTGGTAAAAACCAGGCAATGTTATTCTATAGAGGAAAATCAGGTTATCGGAAAATCAGTTGTAATGACTTTCTAGGTCAGTGCTGGGTACCTAAATCCAGCGCTGGGATCTCTCCTGTGAACAGGTGAGTAATTTTGATGTTATTTGGACGATTTTTAGAGAATATTTCAAAGTTCTAAAACTCGACATTTAGAAGAATCTCCAAGTGAAAACCAGTCAATGTTACCCTATGGAGAAAATGTAAGTTATCGGCTTTCAGGTAAGCACTTGGCTGGCAGAGTTAAGGTTCTGGGGCAAGACTCCGGGGTCTCCCAGGTTCAGGATTGTACTGTTACACACTCAGCTACACAAGGCCGGCCAGGTGCAGAGAGAGTAGGCCCAATGTTACCCTATGGCGGGCAGAGGGCCTTTGGTTGGTGGCTGCTAGCAGGCAGGCCACACAGCTGTGGGAGCAAAGCTCCTGGTCACTTACACAGGGCAAGAGGGGAAGTCGAACAGGGTAGTTGGTGCACCCTCAGCGGCACTGGGGCAGCCGGGTGCAGTGGGCTTTTGGGCTGTTGGGCACCCAATGGATTTCAATGGGAAAGGTGCGAGACGACCAAAGGCTGCAAACTCTGGGACGGTGATTCTTCAGGTGAGACCACCACTTAGAGAGGTAAGTTGGAAGCTGTAGGTTGGGTAGACACCCAGGAAATTGAGCACAGGGGGCCGTGGGGCACCGGGGTGTCTTTAGGCGTCAGGAAATCTTACCCTCTGCTTGTCGCGGTTGGAGGGGTCCCTGGTGTTGAGGCTGCAGGCGTCAGGAGCGTCCAGGTGAGTCCTTGGGTGCTGGATTCTTGGCCACAGTCGCCGGGGGGGCGAGTCCTCGTGGTCTTTGTCCACTTGAGCTCAGGCTGGGCTCGGCGGGTGCAGAGTGGGCCGGATCCGCGGTTTCAGGCCAGGGCCTAGGGTTGTAGATGTTTGAGCAGAGCCACTGCTCGTGGGAGTTGAGCAAGGCTGTCAGGTCCTCCGGGGTTTGTGAGGTTGCTGACCACTGTGAGAAAATGCCTGCTTTCTTGCATAGTATGCCCCCACTTTTTGCTGAATTGCTGATTTATTTTGATTGAGTGTGCCCTAGGCTCCTGCCAATCAGGTGCCCAGGGCCTGTGTTCCTTCCCTAAAACTGCATTGAAGCCTAAACCCAATTGGCATCTCTGGCCACATGTCAGCCCCTGGTAAATGGTACCCTAGGTACCCAGGGCCCTGTGACCAGAGAAGGTCCCTAAGGGCTGCAGCACTTCTTGTGCCACCCTTAGAGGCCCTGTACCCTGAGAAAGACAGACACAGCACCTTTGCAGGCTGAGTGTCTTGGTGCAGAACCAAACGGAGTCGGCATGGCACACATCCCTGTGTGCCATGTCCACAAACACACTGCCCTGGCATACCTCTGCCACTCCTCTAGCTGGGTGCCCTATGCCAGTGGTGTGGGTACAGGTGCATGAGCCCTGTGCCCCAACAGTACCCAGGTCCATTCCTGGACACTAAGTGCAGTGCTGCCATTAAGAGTATATGGTGCTGGGAGATAGTCACCACAAACTCCACAGCACCATGATGGCTACACTTAAGACTGATAAGTTTGGTATCAAACGTCTCAGCACATTAAACCCGCAATGATGCCAGTGTGGGATTGAATACAAGATGCACGACAGAGGGCAACTTATAGTTGCCCCCCTGAACCTAACCTACAATCCACGTCTTGTCTGAGGGGCTGCCTAGGCTGCCCCACAGAAGACATGTTGCTGGACCCCTGGGTAGTGAGCCATCTGCTCTAGTGGATCTGCAACAATGCACATCCTGGACGAGGTGCTAGGTCTCCTCCCCCAGGATAGCCAGGGAAACCTCACCCAGCCCGGACACGGAAAGGATTGACAGATTGATAGCTCTTTCTCGATTCTGTGGGTGGTGGTGCATGGCTGTTCTTAGTTGGTGGAGCGATTTGTCTGGTTAATTCCGATAACGAACGAGACTCCTCCATGCTAACTAGTTACGCAACCCCCAGCACGCTACCACGAGCAGCTTCCCTTGCTGTTTCCTAGGCGTAGAATTCGTATCAGGCAACTTTTTGTAATTTTAAGTCCTGAGGATGATCCCACTGCATTAGGAGCTAGGGATCGAAACGTCGACTTTCCATAACAGTACCACATTGTATCCACTGTGAAAATGTATTGTGGTTTCTGTAGGTCTGAGCTTACCTAAGTCCGTTATTGTATTGTAAGCCCCCATGTTTGCTCCCAAAGTTTTTGCCTGCCATTTCTCTCTACTTTTACCTTACTTCTTTTCCTTTGTTGAAAACTTGGTACAGGATTGTGCCCTTGTGTCATTATCCTATTTCTAATTTTGTAAAATTAGATAATAAATGTTCCTTTGTCCGGCTGGACACAGGAGGAATACACATAGGTCTTATTGAAGTCTATGTTGAAACAGTCACCTTAAGGTTATGCTAAGGACCGTTCTTGTAAAATAAAGGGAAAGCTTCAAAGGCATGCCGCCTTTGAGTTTCTCCAGGCCACTTGCTGTACTCAGCAACTGGCCCCCACCGGTTCTGACACCCCACTCTGGAGGGAAGATCAGCAGGAAAACCCAAGGAGGAAAGGGGGTGTGCCAGCCTCCGCCAACCCCACCCCTCAGGTGGGGGAGGCGAGGTGAAGCACAACTCAGGCTCTCTTTATCTTGAGGATGGGGAGCCCTACCTAATCAGGACTAGGCTCCTGCCCCCCTCCGACTGGAGAGTGGCAGGGTAGGGGGGTGTACCCAACCCAGGGAAGGGACCCATTGGTCCAAGCCCTTTACCTACCTGTAACGCCCCTAAATTTAGTATTTAGGGGCACCCTGAACCTTCCTTCCTCAGATCCCGAAAGTACCAAGAAGAACAAGACCTGCCGTGCAGCTGCTTACAAGAGGACGACACCAACTGACTTGGCCCCAGCCCTACAAGCCGGTCGACCCTCGAACCTGCTCCTGCTAAATCCCGGCGTCTCCAGTGGTCAGCAACCTCAAAAACCCCGGAGGACCAGACTGCCTTGCTCCTCTAAAAGACTGGGACTCCCACAAGCAGTGGTTCAGCACAAACAAGCAACAACCCCTGGTGCCAAGCCAGGAACCGCGAATCCAGCACACTCTGCACCCGCCCAGCCCGGCCTGTGTCTGAGTGAACAAAGACCACGAGGACATCTTGCAGCTTCTCCATTGAAATACATGGAGCGTCAGACGGCTCAAAAGCACCCTGCACCCAGCCGCACGAGTGCCCCGGGAAGTGCAACATCTATCCTATCTTACTTCCCCCCACTTGCCCTGTGTAAGTGACCAGGAGTTCAGCTCCCACAGCCCCGTGGCCTGCCTGCAATCAGCCACCAACCAAAGGCCCCCAGCCCACCATAGGCTAACATTGGGCCTACTCTCTCTACACCCGGCTGCCCCTTTGCTGCTGAGGGTGTAACAACTGTACCTACCTGACCCTGGGAGACTATGCCCAGAACCTTAACTCGGATAGTCGAGTACTTACCTGAAAGCCGATAACTCACTTTTTCTCCATAGGGTAACATGGACTGGTTTTCACTTGGAATTTCTTCTAAGTGTCGAGTTTTGAAACTTTGAAATATTCACTAAAAATCACCCGATCAACAAAAACGAAATTACCAGGAGAGATCCCAGTGCTGGATCTTTGTGCCTAGCACGGACCATGCAAAGCAATTACATCTGTGATTTACCGATAACCAAACATTCCTCAATAGGATAACATTGCCTGGTTTTTGCCAGAAATTCTTTTAAGTGTCGATTTTTGAAACATACAAATATTCATTAAAAATTGCCTGCGTAACAAAAACGATTTTTCAACTGTTTACAGGAGATGCAACTCAGTAAGAAAGACCTATGCAAAGTAATTGATATTGTGTTTACTTTAAAATTCCCATTGACCTCAATGTTATAATTGTGTTTAACCTCTTCAGTGCCCATGACGAGATAGTCTCGTCATGGAGCACGGTCGCGCTGTGCCCATGACGAGACTCTCGTCATGAACCCCACCCACTAATAAAACGCCCGGCACAGGAGGGGGAAAGGGCATGGCACAGAAGGGGTTAACTTGTGTTGCCTATTGCAACAACTAACTATTGCATTTAAAAAGTCTATTGATTACTGAAAGTATTTAACTAAAGCATCTCATTCTGAGAAAGTACTTTGATACCTGCTTGTGGTTCTAAAATAAAACTAAACATTTTTATATACAAAACAATTGGCCTAGAGTTTAGTTCTTGAGTGTGTGAGACCATTTGCTGACTGAGTGTGTACAACAAATGCTTTCCACTGTCCTCTGATACTGCCTTACTGCTCGACCAAGCTACCACTTTAGAGAGTAAGGTTATATCTAACTTTAGCCTCAGCCCAACCTCTGGGGACTGTGCACACTGAACCTTACTTTGGTGCAGTATATACAGAGGCACTTTTACACACTTGAGATGCCGGGGTTTAGCAGGAGCAGGTTCGAGGGTAGACAGGCCAGTAGGGCTGGGGTAAAGTCAGTTGGTGTCGTCCTCTTGTTAGCAGCTGCACAGCTGGTCTTCTTTCTTCTTGTAGTTTCGGGATCTAAGGAAGGTAGGTAGGTTCAGGGTGCCCCAAAATACTAAATTTAGGGGTGTTACAGGTAGGGACCAATGGATCCCTTCCCTGGGGTGGGTCCACCCCTATTCTGCCACTCTCCAGTTGGAGGTGGGCAGGAGCCTGTCCCTGGTTGGCTGGGTCCCCCCCATCCACAAATTGGCAGGGACTGGAGGTTGTGCTTCACCTCTCTTCCCCCCCCCCTCCCCCCCCCCCACCTTAGGGGTGGAATTGCCAGAGGTGGGCACACCTTGTTTTTCCCCGCCGGTTCTCCTGCTCAAAGTGAGGGGTAGAACCAGTGTGGGGGAAAGAAGAAAAGAAAACAAAAAGGAGAGAGAGCGAGAGCGAGAGAGCGAGAGCAAGAAAGAAAGAAAGATTTTTTTTGCGAGCCCAGGGCACACTCAGTCAAAGTACATCAGCAGTTCAGCAAAAAGTGGGGGCGTACCATGCAAGAAGGAGGGCACTTTCTCACAGCCAGTGGTTAGCTAACTGAGATGCTACCCTTTTACCAGAGCGGTACAAAAGAGGGTGGTGATGGACGGAGCATCAGAACCAAACAAACACTCACACCCAGTCAACAGATCCGGATTTGATCCATCACCGTTCTTTAGCCCACTCTGCCACCCCAGTTCAGACATGGCTATATGCAAATCAGTCTGACCCTGTGCCTCATGGGAACAGTCCAGCCCGAACTGCCAAGCCATGCCTTCCCTGGACCGGAAACAAGCTTCCGAAACCGGTCCTAGGATGCTTGTTTCCAGTCCAGGGAGGACCTGGCTTGGCAGTTCGGGCTGGACTGTTCCCATGAGGCACAGGGTCAAGACTGAGTTGCATATGGCTGGGTTCAAACTGGAACAGCATGGTGAGCAAAAAAACGATGGATTTAGGCCCAGATCTCTGTACTGGGGTGAATGTATGACATTGTTCTGCATTCTGTCCATCAATTGTTTTTGCACCCTTTTACCAGAAGCATCAATTAACTTGGACTATCAGGAGGAGGGACCTCACCGGTTTGTGAATTTGCTCTTTTACGAGCATTAGAGAGCACCAAAGAGTCTAAGGGCAGTTGACCTTTGATGTAAGCAGGGTCAGTAGGTGCTGGTTTATATTTTTTCTCAACCCTGGGTGTGATTATTATTGCCCTGACCAGGTCTTTGAAAACCTCATCTGCATGCTTAAGCATCCCCTTAAGCATTGGTAAAGTGTGTGGTTTTTTGAGTGGAGCTCAATGTCTCGAATAAGCAGTCCTCTAAAATGTCTTCATGCAATTCCACCCCATGATAGTGAGCAGCCCTATTAAGAAGCTCAATATAACCTTGTGAGAAAGTGGATCTGTATGTACTGTTCCCAAATAGTTACAGTATGTACAGAGTCCACAGCCCCCAGAGGTTTGGCAGAGGTTAAAGTTAGATATAACCTTACTCGCTAAAGTGGTAGCTTGGTCGAGCAGTAAGGCAGTATCAGAGGACAGTGTAAAGCATTGGTAACCAATGGGTCCCTGTCCTGGGGTGGGTACACCTCCCTATCCTGCCTCTCCCCTGTGGGAGGGGGGCAGTAAGCCTAGTCCTGATTGGGTAGGGCCTCCCATCTTCAAGATGGCGAGAGCCCAGAGATGTGCTTCACCTCGACTCCCCCCACCAGAGGGGTGGGGTTGGCAGGCTGGTACATCCCCTGTCCTTATTTGGGGTTTTCGGCCAGGCTTCCCACCAGAGTGGGGGCTGCAGTGCCTGGGGTAGCTCACAGAGGCGGCATGCCTTTGAAGCTTCCCCCTGCCCATCCTGGGGGAGGAGATCTAGCACCTCACCCAATATGTGCATTGTTGCAGGCCCAGGAGAGCACGAGCTCTCCTACCCAGGGGTCCAGCAACATTGTGGCCTGTTATCCCCATCCCCCTTATCCTGTGGGTCAGGTGATGGTGGTGAATTAGTGGGGATAATAAGTAGGTGAGGATTAGTAGGTGAAGGAAGTGGAATATCTGGTGGTGATGGGTTTGTACCCATATTCCTTTTCTTTTAAGACATATGATGCTAATCCTGATGTGTGAATTTGCCTTTTTCAGGTAATTTCGCATGAATATGTTGAGTATCTGGGTTGATAACTAGTTCTGTGTTTTGGATCAGGAGGTGGAACATCGGACCGAAAATCTTTTGCTGTTTTTTTTCTCTTTAGTCGTAGTTTTCGGCATCAAGAGTTCCGGCTCCGAACTCTACGGCATTGAAGATTTAAGCTTGGACAAAGACGGCGGATGGACATGCTTGGTTTTTGGCGCCGAGGATTTTGGTTCGGTGCAGTCAGGGGGCTGACTCGATGCAAAGACGCAAGGCTTTTCTTTGTGTTTCAGCACAAGGCCCGAGGGCGGGGTGCTCGAAACTTTCTCGGTGCCAACCTTGGCCCGAAGGCAGAGTAAGGACTGGAGCCTTTTTAGGTTTTGGTTGTTGGGGCAAGGGAGTTCCTGTACTCACGGTACGCTGACATGGTGTAACTTGCTCCTCTTCTTCCATGTCGGAGTCGGCTTCGGACACGGAGACATGTTCTTCCTCGGCTCATTGAGTGTGTTCTTGGTGGTACCGAGCCACCTTGTTGCATTTCGTGACATCGAGCCAGACAGTCACAGAGAGTCTTCTTCGATCTAAACGATCGGCACACGTCGCAGACTAGTCGTGTTCCAGGGACAAACCGAGATTGCACACTTCGTGCAGGTCGGTGCACGGAAACAGGGCGCGACATTCTGGACAGAGCTGGAGCCCGGCGCGGGTAGGCCCAACGGGCCTCCACGAGTTTTCCGATTGAAGATTCTTGGTTCGAAACGATACACGGAGAATAGGAAACGTGATTGAGAAACATTACCGTAGAGGGTAGTTGATTGCGCGTCGAAGGGAACCCGAGAAACTGTGCCGAACCAGAGTGCAGCAATACACATCTGAACCCAATGGTGGAAAAACAATCCAACTATGGAGTCGGTGCCCATGCGCACTATCATCGAAAGGGAGTCACCTACCTCGTGACTGGAAAAGGCTTCTTCAAAAAGAAAGTGCAAACATCCTGACCCAACACTAGATGGCAGGCTGTTACTAAATGGCAATTACTAGCCCACAGGATCTCCCTTGAGTAAACCTTAGACTGCTCTGCAACGCTTCCCTCAGAGTCAAGCACTACAATAGGGTGTTTGGTTCATAGTGAAGCTCAATTGTAGTCATGTTATTTGTGCATGCCTCACAGATACTGCCTCGTTTTCCAACACCAACTGCGTCCAATGTCTTTTCTTCTTGTGAGAAGGTGAAGCATACTCTGTACTCTGGGCATTTATGCACTGTATGTACTACGAGTGAGGCAGGAGGTACGTGGCCAGATATAGTGGGATGGGGAGATCATTGGGTGAAGACTTTTTTTTAATAGACACTGGGAGTAATTGAACCTTGGTTCTTTAAAAAAATCTGAGTCTTGAGCATCCCTCTGAGCACTGGGAGGAACTGATGGGTGCGCTGGGTTTGTCAAAATTTTGCCCAGGAAGTCGAAGTCTTCCTGGACAACATGCTTATCAACTTCATGATAAGTGGCTACCCTTTGTAGGACCTTGTGGAAATTAGTGGTGTTTGGGAGGGGAGGGGGGGAATACATTTTGTGGGATACAGATCCTAGTCTATCACCCATCACCAAGGTGGATCAACATCAGTCGTCCCATGTATCATCCTGGGGCTCACAAGGTCAAGGGGTATATCCAAAGGTTTAGCTGGACCCAATGGGCTGCTCTCTCCTTAAGTTGTGTGGTGAATCCACGGATATAGCTGGAGGTGGGGTATGAGGTGGTGGAAGTAGTGGTCAAGGGGGGGGGGGGGGGGGTAGCTTAATGCTATAATGTTTATGCCTCTTGTACTTCAGAGTTGGAGGCGGTTCCAACACAATTTGTACCTAAAAAGTCAACTTTTCCATGGAAGAATCTCAAGTGGCAGCTTGGTGGATATTCTGCAGGTGGATAAAGAGACTTGGTGATCATTTAACTCCTCTGAAGGTGTTTCAGGTTGAGCTATTCTCGGTGGAGTTTTCGGAGCAGATTGAGCCTACGGGGGGGGTGGGGGTGGGGGGGGGGTCGACGGGGCCTTCGGTGCCTATTAGATTTTTGGTGGTGGCTTCTGTGCCAGTGGCAAACTCAGTGTGGATGTTAGTTTCAGCACTGGCACAAAGTACCCTGCTGCTCCGAAGGGGCCCTTGCCTTGTACAGGGCCTTCGTGGCTGGAGAAGTGTTGTCAGTGCCAAAGGCTTTAGCCGGTCTTGACCATTGCAAAGGTGGCCCTGCAGGCTGTTTGAGACTCTGGGTTCGAAGCCTGACACCCCCCCCCCCCCCTCACACATACTATGTGGATTGTTATAAATGCAGGGCGATCTAAAAGGTGCTTTACATGGACCTCAATCATAAGCTCCAGATGAACTAAGTGTGCATTCAAAATGTACAACTCATTAGCTAGCATTGCTTTGGTGATTCACAAATACACATCTGTATTGATATTCATGAAGATAAGATTTTAAACATTTAAAAGTTCAGTGCAAATCCAAGCTTTACCATGTTTGAAATGTAGCCTTCAAATTAAAATCAGTTACTCACTTGATCTTTTCTTCCACTGATCGTTAAGTTGCTTATAGCCCATGCAGCTTCTTTCTGCGTGCCAAAATCCCCCTGAAAAACAAATAAGGATGTAATTGACATTTATTTTTATTTGGGATAGACGATATAGTGAATATAAGGAGTTGAGAACAAAGTCACCATTTTTGTGAATGTGATATAAGCAAAGCATTACTTTAATAATCGATTTGAGATTGCTGCTCTGTAGATTCACATGCTGAGCACACTCCTGCCAACTAGTGCGGGGTGAAGACATTGTAAGTTGTTTGAAGTCTAAATTTGTGTGACTTGTGATCCTCGGTGAGAGTTACTAGCTGCAGTAATGGTATGCACCAGGACACAGTTCACCATAAAAAATAAAATAAAAAAATTAAAACACAATGCCAGCATTTTTGGCCGCATGCCTAGCTGCGAGTCTTGATTTTGCCCAGAAGTCCAGCAACAACACCTCCGTGTCCCTTTTGATGGAGAGCACCAATCCAATCGACTTTATTCAGATAGCAACGTATCCATAAAAGTAACACATGTACAGGATAAAATAAACAGAATAAATAGATAGCAATGTTCAATCCAAAATGTAGCAAAGTACAGTAAACATAGGTAAAGTGCATATTGTGAATAGTAAAATACGAATGACTTCATAGATCTCACACAGATCTGTGCACCCGCAGCTACTCTCAAAAAGGTGCCAATGCGCAAGATCAATTCAACATTGTCCAATTTAAGTATGCAGTCAAGAGCGTCTGTTAAATTTATAGGTGACAATTTTTTTAAATATGGAATTAACAACCATTGTGCATATTTCACATAGTATTTACAAAGGAATAAAAAATGTAAAAGTGTTTGACCGCTGTGACCATCACATGAACGCAAAAGAGACACAATTGATGGACGGAATGCAGAACAATTCAAAACATTCACCCCCAGTCAAGAGATCTGGGTTAAATCCATCATTCTTTTGCTCACCATGCCACCCCAGTTTAGACCTGGCTATATGCAACTCAGTCTTGACCCTGTGCCTCATGGGAACAGTCCAGCCCGAACTGCCAAGCCAGGTCCTCCCTGGACCGGAAACAAGCATCCTAGGACCGGTTTCGGGGTTTCACCCCTCTTCAGCCAGGATAGATTGATTCCAGTGGCACAGTGAGCCCAGGACTCACGTCTGAGCATACCTGGCGCACTTGGGGCGAGAAAGCAAAAAGACACAATTGATGGATGGAATGCAGAACAAATCAAAACACTCCCCCCCCAGTCAAGAGATCTGGGTTAAATCCATCATTCTTTTGCTCACCATGCCACTGGAATCAAGCTATCCTGGCTGAAGAGGGGTGAAACCCCGAAACTGGTCCTAGGATGCTTGTTTCCAGTCCAGGGAGGACCTGGCTTGGCAGTTCGGGCTGGACTATTCCCATGAGGCACAGGGTCAAGACTGATTTGCATATGGCTGGGTTCAAACTGTTTTGTAGGTAAGCAGCAATTGCTGCTAGGTGTAGACGGATGGAGGAGTACGCCAGGTTACACCTTTGAAGATGGAGCAGATAGCATATGATGTGCTGTATGGATGCATCTAAAGGGTTGATTGTATTGTTACGGCAGTAAACAACAAATCTCTTCCACTTTGCGGCAAAGCATGCTCGAGTGGTAGGACATCTGGCTTCCTTGATAATGTTCATGCAATCAGGGGGGAGATTAAGGTATCCAATTTGTAAGATTTCAGGAGCCAGATCGCAAGGTTGAGCGGAGCTGGGTCCGGGTGCCTGATTTCTCCATGGTTCTGGGTTAGGAGGCATGGGGACAGGTGCAGTTTTTGATGTGGTACCACCGATAGCTGTAGTAGTGTGGTGTACCACGGCTGCCTGGCCCATGTTGGGGCTACCAGAATGAGTGTGAGGGAGTGCTGCTGTAGCTTCCTTACCACTAACGGAATTAGTGGGAGAGGTGGAAAGGCGTATGCAAATCTGCCTGACCAGTTCATCCATATCGCATTGCCTTTGGACAATGGGTGTGGGAATCTGGCGGCGAAGCTTGGGCATTTTTTGTTTGTGGGTGGCGAAGAGGTCTATTTGAGGATGCCCCCACTTGCGAAAGAATTGGTGAAGAACTTGCGGATGCAGTTCCCATTCGTGCATTTGCTGCGTTTGTCTGCTGAGCAGATCTGCCATGGTGTTTTGTATGCCTGGGACGTGTTGTGCCAGGAGAAAGATTGTGGAATTGCCCATCTCCATATGCTCTGTGCTAAGCGGGAGAGTTGGGGAGAGTGTGTGTCCCCCTGTTTTTGAACATAATACATTGCAGTCATATTGTCTGTGCGAATAAGGACTGCCTTGGCCGAAATTTGTTTCTGAAACGATTTCAGAGCTAGAAAGATCGCCAATAACTCCAGATGGTTGATGTGGAGTAACCTCTGTTGTGGCGTCCATAGACCCTGCACTGTGAGGTGTGATAGATGCGCTCCCCAGCCGGAGAGTGATGCGTCTGTTAGAATCACCTGAGGAACCGGGTCCAGGAACGGTCGCCCTTTGGAAAGGTTTGTGGTGTTCCACCACTGCAGAGATCGATGGGTGCGGCCGTCCACCAACACCAGATCCGTCAGCTGTCCCTGGGCCTGGTTCCACTGGCGTGCTAGGCACTCTTGAAGTGGACGCATGTGAAGCCTTGCATGGGGCACTATGAAAATGCAAGACGCCATCATCCCTATTAGTTTCATGAACACTCTTGCTGGGAGAGAGTGGTGAAGGAGGAACTTTTGGCGCAGGGTTTGCATGCTTGCGATTCTGGCTGAGTTGGGATAGGCTATAGCTTTTGAGGTGTCTATAGTGGCACCGAGGTATTGCTTTGTGAGAGACAGTATCAAGTGGGACTTTTGGTGATTCACCGTAAAGCCTAGCTGGTGGAGTAGTTGTATGGTAGTGTTTGTATTCTGCACACTGGTGGTAGGACGCGGCTTTTATGAGCCAGTCGTCCAGGTAGGGGAAGACGTGAATGTTTTGTCTTCTGAGGTGTGCTGCCACTACTGCCAGGCATTTTGGTAAACACCCGTGGTGCGGTTGTGACCCCGAAGGGGAGAACCTTGAACTGATAATGTTGGCCGTCCACCACAAATCGGAGGTACTTTCTCTGAGCAGGGTGTATTGGAATATGAAAGTATGCGTCTTTCAGGTCCAGTGTAGTGAGAAAGTCGCCCTGAAGGAGGAGTGGGAGAACTTGCTGAAGAGTTACCATATGAAAATAGTCTGAATGGATGTATGCATTTAGAGGCCGGAGGTCTAGAATGGGCTAGGGGTCTAGAGTAAACCCCTAGATTTTGCTGATCGACAGGTACCTGCTCGATTGCGTGTTTTTGCAGGAGGGAGAGTACCTCTTGTTTCAGAAGTGTGGTATGTTCTTGTGACATGGCACGGTGTCTGGGTGGAATATTTGGGGGGGGTAGAAGTTAGTTCGAGACAGTACCCTGGCCGAATAATTTGGGTCGCCCATTTGTCTGAGGTTATGGTCTCCCAGGTTTGAAGGAAGTCTTGTAGTCTGCCCCCGACCGGAGTGGAATGGTCTGGGGGGAGCGGGGAAAGTCATTGTGTGGGCGGTGTGGCAAAACAGGCGGTGTTGGTTTTGCCCCTGCCTTTATTATCGTTTCCTCGATATCCACCTCTTTGGTAGCCCTTTGAGAAGGTATTCTGAAGAGGGGACTTGTAGGCGTTATCGGAAGAGTAACCTCTGCCAGAGCCTCGAAAGGAGGAACGGCGAAAGGAGCATCTAGGGGTTTGTGATTGCAGGGCTCCCATAGACTTCGCCGTATCTGTAGGAGAGTAGGGTCTGCTATCCTATGGTCACCCCAAATTTTTGCTTTTTGCTTCACTGGTTTTTGACATATTGAGGCTGTGGGCCTGCCAATCAGACCCCCAGCCTGCTGTTCTCTCTACTAAATTAAAACTATGCACCCTAGGTGCATAACCAATTGGAAGTGGATCACCATGTCAGCCCCTGTACCAGTGTACACTAGGTACCCAGGGCATTGGTGTACCCAAGGCCTGCCAAGGGCTGAAGCATGTATTATGCCACCCCAGGCTTGGCCTAACAATTTGACACAACTGGCTGATCACTCAGCTGGGGTAAGTTGGTGTAATCACCTCTTACTAAGGTGTAGTATACCTATACCTAACCTTAAATGGGACACCTGGTAACCTATAAGTCACTCCTATGGCAGGCCTTAACAATCCTGGAGGCAGAGTGCTTGGTTCCATGTGAGATGGTGCTCTGGCATGAGCTGAGCCTGTCTGCAGTGGTCGGAACCCCTTCCTTCTACTGTTTCCAGATATCGTCATACCATATACTCTTAAGTGCATTATGAACCTCGCGGTTAAATGCTATCTTTGGTTTGGCTTTATCAAAACATGTCGAGTAAGGTGTCATACGAATTGGAATACTAACCCCTCGCCAATTCTGGCGACGGGGTTAGCATTCCACCCTTCTAGAGGGACACGACATGTACAGTACCTGAAACCCGGGTAAAATCAGACATAGCCTCAGCTCCACAAAATGGATGCTGCCACCACAGACACAAGTCTGCCCTCCTGCTGCTGGGAGTCCTTCCAGCTTGGGAGGTGTGGACAAAGGGTTTCCTGCCAGGGGAGGTGCGTGCACCACCCCAGACAGGATTTTGTGTATTGGTCAGGTAGGGCTTGAAAGAAACCAGACATGCCTGTGGCTCACAAGGAGCCTCGGTGCATATGCCAGTTCAAACCGGTCCTGGGGCGAGCTGGACAAAGGATTGGGGGTGTAACCACCCCCCTTCCTGGTCCCACCCATAGGGAGGGACCTAGCAGGTAGTCCGGCCCCTAGAATCCGCTTAAAGGTAGGAGCTGTGTCCTAAGACTTCAGACATCCTGGAATCAACTTAACACTAAGAAGAAG
The DNA here is from genome assembly GCF_964204655.1 of Triturus cristatus. Classification (NCBI taxonomy): domain Eukaryota; kingdom Metazoa; phylum Chordata; class Amphibia; order Caudata; family Salamandridae; genus Triturus; species Triturus cristatus. The sequence continues at coordinate 1,033,786,736 of NC_140594.1, read as the reverse complement.
ACGGGAACTTCGACGCTCTGCTGCACAGAGGACTGAAGCCAATCTCCCCTGTGGTCAGGGAGTGACCACCTTGCTAACGCAAGCACCATCCAGCGAATCAACGTCTGCTTTGCCGCCGCCTCCCGCCGGAGCCAGAGCCCAGAGACTGACAAGACCTGGACCTCCAGACCTCTCACCGCCCGATCCACAGTCCCTGAAAAGAGGAGACCCGTGGAGGCACCGAGACACGTGGAGCCAGCCATCTTGAAACGACCACGACAAGCTGACAAGTGCAACAACCGAGGCTCCCTCCAAGTTGTGCTTTGGGATCTGAGAAGCCCAACACCCGAGCAGCATCTGCACCAAAGGTGAGCCCTCCAGCATCTCCACGATCTGCGTGGGGCCCTTCTGCATTTTGCCACTCGACGCGCCTAACCGGTTGCTGGCCCGCTGGCTAGTAGCCATCTTGGCGACGAACTCTACGAAATACACCGCTGGTCTGGTTGCTCCAGACTGGCCCTTGCTCCCCTCCAAAGGAGCAGTCCTTCTGACCTTGCTGGTCAGAACCATCAGCTTATTTCATCTCCCACAACAATTGCTTTTGCCAAGGCTTGTTTGCTTCGATCAAGTCGCCGACACCGCCGACAGCGAGAGCCTGCGTGGGACAGCTCGTGAACCGACTCCTGGACGTCGTCGACCTCCAGGGACCACGTGGCCGCAGAGACAAGCTACACCTTTCTTCCTGTTTGCAGCCGACATTGCCTGGTACCCACCTGGTGCCACGCTGGTCACTGGCTAGTGACTGAACACTGTCCCCTCTGCTTACAGGTCTTCAACATCTCCGATCCACTCTTGGATCCACTGCATCTCTCCTGGACCGACCGCCTGCAGCATCTTTGTCTTCAGGCTCCACGGAACAGATAGAAGAAACCCGACGCACTTCGAGGCCTATGCACCCGCTTCCTGTGGGTGAGGTAAAGCTGGCACACCTGTGCCCAAGTGTAGTATTACATCTCTAGTGCCTGTGTTCCAAATCTTGAGTTCCTAGTCCATCCGGAAGATCCTCCTTGCAGTAACTTTGTACTTTTTACGCACCCATTGAAACCTATGGGAGCACGCGTGTGACTATTTGCTCTGCACACGCCACCCGTGGACCTCCTGGTCACTAACTGACGTTAGCTCCTTGTAGGCCCAGCGATTCTAGAGGCCCTAGGCCTTTTCCCTTTTCTGTTCGTGGTACTTATACCACTATTTTAGTATATGGTTTGAGCGGCCACCAGGGCCTATCCATATAAAGTGCAACTTCTGTGTATTCTACTGTAATCTTGTTTGACGATTTGTGCTCCTGTGCTCATAAAGAGACTAGGGCAGTGGTTCCCAAACTTTTTGGACCTGTGGCTCCCTTGACCTAATTGGCAGTGGGCTGTGGCTCCCCCTCATGTCACTTTTTTTTACCGGTGGGGGGGATGTAAGCCCTACCTTGGGAGTACTTCCAGTTTTCTCCCTGAAATTAATTGGGCTGAATCTGATGAAGGTATTATAATCCTATTTGTAACAAAATGAAAATATAACAGTCGTTTAATAAAAAATTATAATTGGTTAAGAAATGATAGAAAGCTCTCGCTTACTATGAGTTGTGGGATAACACTCCTCATAATGTAAAAAAGACAAACGACAAGCCCCAGAATGCACTTTCTTAAACGCTAAAAAGAGCCAAAGAGCAGTAGCAGGCGTGCCTGTTCTGTGCATTAAAGGAAGCTTGCATTGTTGCAACCCCTGCTGTATCTGTTTATGGTCAGTTAATGATGCTTTGAGAAACTTTCAATTATGAAAAAGCTAAAGCGTCTTCTATTCCCTCATCCTTTTTGTTTCTCCACCTCTTGTTGCTGCCTTTCCTCTTCAGACATTCTTTTTCTCCAGTTTCTCTGCCTTTATGTCCTGCTTTTCTTCTCTTCCCCTTTGATTCTTTCACACTTTGTTCTACCCCCGTGTATTCCTTCTTCCACCTGCTGCTTGCCCTTATTTTCTCAAGACTGTAAGTCTTGGTGCCACTTTTAGTTCCCTGTATTTCCTTCATCCCAGAAATAAAACACACATGGCCGGCCCAGTCTGGGGTGATTTAACAGCCTCTCCGATGCCCAAGTTGCTGCAGTTTGAGCTGCGATGTTTCATCCGAGGTAGTAAGTGTTTTATCCATGCAATTACAATACAATTCCAGAGACCTTATTAAAGGTTTTATAATACTTACTCATTTAATTTGAGAGGCCTTACTCTTCTTGTCACTATTATCGAGGAACATACGGAGGGAAGAATGAGGAACTTTCACAGAGGCTAAGAAGAATACAGGTTATTACAGTGACGGGGTTATTACATGCTTCCTGCTTTGCCTTGCTAAGGGTCAGACTGGGGCCGGGAAACTAATCCTGTTTGCAATACGGCCTATTTCCACAGTGAGTTTGCCGGATTTTACAAGTCAGAAATTTCAGTGGGCACAGTGTTTCCTCACACGAACAAAGTGCAGGAACAGCATCCAGCATATAAATACACGGGCTGCTTGGGGGTCACGAGTTTGACATGTTCCCCTTCTTTACATCAAAGTAACAAGTAACTTAAAGCAGGGAGTATTAGTGTGAAACCAACCTACTTGTCTCTTGAGAAGAGGGTCCCCAGAGGCACGACAGAACACGCTCAACATTCATTGCTGCGAATATAGGCAGAGGCTACGTGAAAGCACGTAGCTGCGCGTATGGCGGCCGTGCGCTCTTGGGTCAAACCATGATTCATGATTATACAGGTGGCATTTGTAACACCCGTGTGTAATTTAAATAAGCTCTGCTTGCTGCCTTCAGGCTGACGGTAGGGTAGTGCGTCGAAAGACACATAATTTTTTAATTGCTTACATTCTCACATGATTACAAGCTTCCTCGGCACAAGCTCTTTCCCACATTGTGCGCGGCGCCCCTGGCAACTCCTAGCGACGCACCAGGGAGCCGCGGCGCACAGTTTGGGAACCCCTGGACTAGGGGTTACTTTGAGAAATAAATACATATATATTTTGAATATATATCTGTGTGGTGTCCTTTCATTGGTATAAAAGGGGGGTTACATTTGGTAAAACAGCTGGCTTAACACGCTTCACGAGTTTAGCCTCAAAGACTGCTTAGCCTACGCTACCACTAGGGCAGCTAGTCCGAAAAGGTTGACTTACAACCACACCATAAGGGTTGCTTGGCATGGTACAAGGTGATCACTTCAACTAGTGAGCATCATATACCAGGCCAACTTCTCACAGTATCCTTCTTAATTTTTTCCAGGGCTTCGTCTACTTTTGGGCCAAATAAGTATTGTTGGTCAAAAGGGTGGTTTAATATAGATGCTTGGACCTCTGGTTTAAAGCCTGAGATCCTGAGCCAGGCGTGACGGCGAAGCAGAACACTGGTGTTTATAGCCCTGGACGCCGTGTCTGCTGCGTCAAGTGCACATTTAATAGGTGTTGGTAATAATCTTTCCCTCTTGTATCAGTTCATGAGCCTTATTCTTATATTTCTCTGGGAGATGCTGCATGAGAGCCTCCAGCTCATCATAGTGCGCTCTATCGTTCCTCGCCAGCAGCGCCTGCGTGTTGGCGATGCGCCACATATTGGCAGCTTGCGAGGCAGTGCGTTTGCCTGACGCATCTAAGAGCTTGGACTCCTCATCAGGTGGTGGAGCCTCGCCAGATGACAGAGTTGGAGCGCTTCCTAGCTGTGGAAACCACTAATGAGTCTAGGGGCGCAGGTCCTTTAATATAGACAGGATCCGTGGGGGCTGCCTTGTACTTATTTTTTATTCTGGGGTTTAAGACCCTAGCTCTGACGGGGTCTTTGAAAACCTCTGTGGCATGCTTGGTCACCCCTTTAAGCATGGGTAATATAGCGGTGGATTTATCTGCTATGTCAAATGTGTCAAGTAGGAAGTCTTCCTCAACTGGATCACTGTGTAACTCCACCCCATGATAATGTGCCGCCCGTTATAAGAGGGGGTGGAACCCCAGGGAGTCCTCTGGTGGAGACAGCCTGGATGGATAGAGATCATCCTGAGGCACATCTGGGACATCGGGATGGTGATAATCCTCCCATGGGTCAGGTGTTCCCGGAGGAGTGGGGTCCTGCGGGGCATCTGTGGGATCATAGAATGGATCTCTGTGGTCATCAGGGTCTGGAGACGGGGTTGGAGACCGATGAGGCAAGGGTGGAGGTGGAGGAGGAGGAGGAGGTGGAGGATACTCTGAACGGGGATGTGGCAGAGTCCTTCCGTTTTGGTGGTGGAGGAGGAGTTGGCTTGTCCAAAAGTCTTTTCTTGGAAGACAAAATTAAATGTCCAGTCCTTGGATCCTTTGTTAAAGTCTTTTGAAGAGGATACGGTGTGAAAAGCTCCTCCGGCACAGATTCCTCCATCGGTGCCGATGTTTTCGGAACCAAAGGCTTCGGCGGTTTGTCCGCGCCGTGCTTCCTCGGGGTATCAGATTTCTTGGTCGGCGCAGAGGCAGGCTTCGACACGGAAGCATCGGTGCCGAGGGATTTGTGTTTGGTCAGCACCGAGAGGCCAGTTTGACACCGATGGCTTCGGAACGAATAGTTTACCTGTCGGTGTAGTTTTGCAGCTTGAAGATCTTTCTGGATTCACTATGCTGTGCATTATTCCGCGATCTGGTGGTTGGGTCCGGATTCGTAGTTTTTTTTTTTGTAGCCCAGGTGGGCGTCAACGTCCCACCATTTGGCGCACTTCTCGTGACGTCGTCGTGCTTCCTGCGGAAGTCCCACCTTTGGGGCGCCATCTTCGGGTTCTTTTTTCCTCTCGTTTTTTTTTTTTTTTTTTTAACCCTAGGCGAATGATTAACTTGTAGGTCTCTTTTTCTGTAGTATTTCATTCCTTCTGTACTTCTGTTTTTCCCCCTCTTCCTCCAGCCTTCCTGGCGGAGGTGGGTGGGTTCGCTAATGAATCCAGAAAGATCTTCAAGCTGCAAAACACCGGCAGGTAAGAAACTATTCGTTTTGCAGCGTGAATCTTTCTGGATTCACTATGCTGTGCATAGACTTTGTAGCGCTTTGTTATCTTTGTGGCGGCTGGGTGGTAGATGAGCGTTGGTCGTTGAATATGTGTTGAAGCACCTTCTGTCCTACTTGTGCTTCCTTGTTCATCTGTATGTCCACGCAGTAGTGCTTGGTGAACGTGTGCACCGAAGCCCATGTTGCCGCCAGGCATATGTCCTGAATGGGCGTGTTTGCCAGAAAGGCAATGGTTGCCCCTTTTTTCCTTGTGGAGTGAGCTTGAGGCCCCTCCATTAGCTCCTGTCCTGCCCGATTGTGGCAAAACTGTATAGTTAGTGCAATCCATCTCGCAATGGTGCCCTTTGTCACTGGTCTCCCCATGAAGCTTGATGCAAAGGACACAAAGAGCTGCTGAGTTTTTCTGTGCTCCTTGGTCCTCTCAATGTAGTGCATCACCGCTCTCCTAGCGTCTAGAGTGTGTAGAGCCCTTTCTGTGTTCGAAGTTGGGTTTTGAAAGAAACTCGGTATCTGAATACTCTGGTTCAAATGGAATGCCGACACGACCTTAGGCATGAAGTGGGGGTCCGTTCTCAGGACAACCCTGTCCTTGTGTATCTGTATGTAGGGCTCTTGTAGCGTTAGTGCTTGCAGTTTGCTCACCCTGCGTAGCGAGGTTATGGCTACCAGAAATGCCGTTTTCATAGTCAACATTTGCATTGATGCCTTGCGTATGGGTTCAAATGGTGCTTTCATCAGCTCCGTCAGGACCACGTTAAGGTTCCATGCCGGCGGCGGCAACCTTTTAGGTGGCGCGATTCGTTTCGCTCCTTCCATGAATCTCTTTACTACCTGCGACGTAAAGAAACTTCCACCCCTCTTGTGTAGGCTACTATCGCCGCTAGGTGTACCCTTAGGGAGGTGGAGCATAGGTTACTTTTCAGAAGGTGCGTGAGGTATCTCAGCACTGTCGAGTCCTTTGTCATTTTATTCTGCAGGCCTTTTTTGCCACACCATATTGTAAATCTTTTCCATTTTGCACTATAGCATTTGCGTGTAGTTGGCCTCCTTGCCTATCGCAGCACTCGCATAGTGCTTGCAGGCAATCTAAGGTCCGCAAACTCCAACTCTTCAGGAGCCATGCCGCCAGGCGGAGGCTTTCTGGCTCTGGATGTAGAACCTCTCCGTTCTGCATGGAGAGCAGGTCCTTCTTGTGAATCTGTGGGGATTTCCCTTGAGCCATTTCTAGAATTTGGGAGAACCAAGTCTGCCTTGCCCACTGAGGTGCCACCAGGATCAGTGTCATGTTGCTGGTTCTGCATTTCTCGAGCACCCTGTGTAACAGTGGTATCGGCGGAAAAGCGTAGGCAAATGTCCTTGACCAGCTTATCCATAGGGCATTCCCTTGGGATTGCTGATCTGGTTGCCTGGACGCGAAGCTTCGGCATTTTGCATTCTGGCGTGTCGCAAATCGGTCTATTGTGAGAGTTCCCCATTTCCGGAAAAGCTTCTGCGTTTCGTGCCCATTGAGCTCCCACTCGTGTGAAGCCGAGGTCTGCCTCCACATTGTCCTTCCCTGGTAGGTGAATCGCTAGCAGGTCTATCTTGAGAGGTATGGCCCATCTCCAAATCTCCTGTGCCAGAGTGGAAAGGGGGAACAACTGTGTCCCACCCTGTTTGTTGATATAAAACATGGTTGTGGTGTTGTCTGTTTGAATCAACACTCTCTGGTTGTACAGGTGCTTCTGGAATGCCTTCAGGGCTAGCAGGACAGTCTTCAATTCCAGGTAATTGATATGCCTGACCGCATCTGCCGGAGCCCACAGACCCCTCACTCTGAGTTGGTCCATGTGTGCTCCCCATCCCCTTTGAGATGCGTCCGTGGTGATGGTCACAGTTGGGCTTGGTGGTGCCAGGCTTTTCCCTGTAGTTATGTTGTCCCTGTTCCACCAAGTTCTCTTCCTGCACTGCGTGCGTAACAACCACTAGATCTTCCCAACTTCCACTTGCCTGTGACCATTGCTGTTGTAGCCATTCTTGGAATGGTCTCATGTGAAGCCGTACATTTGGGACCAGGTGGATACAGGACGCCATCATCCCCATGATCTTGCTCACTGTTCTCACTGTCAGAACTCTCCCCTTCTAGTAGAGGCTCGTCTCTCTCACTAGGGCTTCTGCTCTCCTGTCGCTGGGCACGACCGTCTTGTCTATGGTGTTGATTTTTTCTCCCAGGAAAATCTTCACCTGTTCTTCATGGAGGACTTCCCCCAGTGTATGGAGAACCCAAGGTCCGTCAGTGTCTGTCACCTGTGCTGCGTGTTTCTCGCACTTTGTGGGTGTTTGCTTTGATCAGCCAGTCGTCTAGGTAAGGGTACACATGAATCCCCTTCCTTCGTAGGTATGCTGCGACTGCCGACAGGCATTTCGTGAATACCCTTGGTGCTGATTTTAGCCCGAAGGCCAGGGTCGTGAATTGGTAATGGTCCTGGTTGATGCTGAATCTTAAGTCTTTTGTGCCTTCTGTTTATTGGGATGTGCAGGTAGGCATCCTTGAGGTCCACGGTGGACATGAAGTCTCCGTCCCTTATTTGGGGCAGCACCTCCTGTAGTGGTCATTTTGAACTTTTGTGTTCTGATGTATTTGTTTAGGTATCGCAGATCCAGGATGGGTCTGAGATTTCCGTCTACTTTTGGTACCACAAAGTAGTTAGAGTAGACCTCTTTGTTCCTTTCCTTGTAAGGCACTGGCTCAATGGCTCTCTTTTCGAGCAGCTTCAGTGTTTCCTCTGAGTTGAGCAAGCTCCTGACCTGAGCGTTGCCTTAGTCTTGGTTTTCTGTTTGGAGGCGTCCCCGCCAAGTCCACACAGTAACCGTGTTGTATGACGTTCAGTATCCACTTGTCCGTGGTTATTCGTTGCCATTCCTGTAGGTAGAGGCCCAGCCTTCCGCCTACGGGTGTTGGATGTTCGTAGGCGATTGGGTCTCTTCCCCCCCCTTGTTGTTTTTGCATTGCGCCTCACCCCTGGGGGTATGTTGGGGGTGAGCGTCCCCATGCGTGCCGAGTCACTTCGATGAGGGTTGGTCACTCCCTCGTCTCCTTTGGCCACGTCCGTTTCCCCTCCCGCGAAAGGACTGGCCCCTTGGCTGGTACTGCCAGTTTTGTTTTTGCTGACCGTGACTCACCCTGCTGGAACGTCTGGTGCGATTTTCCCTGCTGGTTACCCCCTCTACCGTAGGGTCTTCTAGTTGTAGTGCCTCTTCTCATCCCCCTGAACTGTAGGGCCCCCATGGACCTTGCCGTCTAGTTCTCTTTCTTCAGCTGGGTGAGTTTTTCGTCCACTGTCGCCCCGAACAGTGTTTCCCTGTTGAAAGGGGTGCTTAATATGTTGCTCTGCACCTCCTGTTTGAATCCAGAGATTCTCAGCCAGGCCTGTCTTCGTTCGGTGATCCCAATGGCCATTAGTCTGCTGGAAGTTTCCGCCCCTTCCAATGCAGTTTTAATGCATGAGTTGGCTATGTTTTTACCTTCTACAAGGTGGGATGCTCTTTGGCGGTACTCTTCAGGGAGGTGTTTGACTAACTCCCCCATCTCGTCCCAGTGCTGGTACTGGTGTCGATTGAGAAGCGCATTGGAGTTCGCCATGCGCCAGTGCATTGCCGCGTTCCTTTCGACCTTCCTTCCAGTGAGGTCCATTCTCCTGCTTTCCTTATCGGGGGGTGGCCCCGAGGTCGCTGGCACGTTGGCCCTTCTCCTGGCCGTGTAAGCGATGATGGAGTCGGCAGTGACCGCTCCCTTGATGTAAGGCGGGTCCAGGGAGGAGTGCTTGTATTTCTTCTCCGTCCTGGGCGTGATGGACCGGCATGTTGCTGGCTCCTTAAAGGCTTCCTTCCCCTGGTTCATTACGCTTTGGAGCATGGGAAGGAACTGGCTCCTCGTCTGAATGGGAAGCAGGGTCTCGAGAAGGATATCAGCTTTCGGCTTCTCCTCGTCCAGTTTTACCCCAAAGGCTGCTGCAGCACTCCCGACGACCATATTATACACCCCAAAGTCGTCTGGCGGCGAAGGCCTCGAAGGATACATGTCCACGGGCTCTTCGGGATTTTTGGCGTCGATATCTTGCCAATCCAGTTTGTGAGTGGTTGATGGCGCCGAGCCGTAGAACGACTGCTGGTCGGCCTCCTAGTCTTCGCCTTCATAGTAGGTGCCTTCTTCCTCCTCCTCAGGATCTCCCGGCAGCCCTTTGGCGTAGAATTAGTCCTGCTCCTCGATCGACGACGTCCCTCGACGGAGTCATTGGAATTCAGAATTCTTTCAATTTGGCGTCGAACTCCTTCTTCCTCTGAAGGATGCTCTCCATCTCCGCTTCGAGCCTTCTCTTCTTCTCCATTTCGTGGATACTTTCGACGTCGACCGCGGCTCTTTGACGGAGCTTGCGTCGACGCTGGCCTGTCTTTCTGCGTCGAACGCCCCGCTTCGTGGGCAGCTTTCGACGAACTCAGCTTTTCGGCGTCCTTCGGCACCAGGAGTCCTTCTCGCAGGATCCGCTCGGCCTTTTGTCCATGGATCCACCCTTGGTCGTCGAAATTTTCGGCGCCGGTGCTCCTTTTGAGGACTTTGACTCAGATTTTCGAGAGTCTGTCTCGGGTTTGAGGCCCTTTCGGGGTTTTGAACTCGACGATTCTCATCTCATCAGGCGTTTTCGTATCGGTCTCTGCGACCGTGAAGACGTCGGGTCCTTCGGCGATTTTGTCCTCATAGTCGGTGGAGAGGCCCAGATCGTAAAGCGACGGGGCCTTACCTTTGCCTTCCATGCTGAAGTTAGCTCTTCTCTGGCGTTCTCTCACTCTGAGCATCTTCGGCGCGAAAGCTGAATAGGCGTTGCAGTCCTTGCTCGGGTGGTCGATCGGTAGGCAAAGGTTGCAGACCGGATGCTGGTCCTTCTGCGCAAACTTGTGGTGGCAGTTAGGGCAGAATTTGAATGGTGTCTTGTCCATTGCGCTCAGAGCCTTTGAGTGTGCATCCTCGAAGGGCGTCGAAGAAAATTCCTGGGAATTATTCCTTCTTCGCGTCCCGGATGTAAATTTATTCCTCTGTTATCTCAGCTGTTTCGACGAAACTCGCGTTTTCTCCTTCCTTCGATCGAAATCCTGGAGCTTCTCGATGACGATCCAAACCCAACAGCGGAAAAAAGAATCTGAAGACGGCGCCCCAAAGGTGGGACTTCCGCAGGAAGCACGACGACGTCACGAGAGGTGCACCAAATGGTGGGACGTCGACGCCCGCCTGGGCTACAAAAAAAAAAAAAAAAAAAAAAAATACGAATCCGGACCCAACCACCAGATCGCGGAATAATGTACAGCATAGTGAATCCAGAAAGATTCACGCTGCAAAACAGAGCTTTTTTTCTTCGGTGCCGAAGAATGTTTTTCGGCGCCGCTAGGAGGCTGGCTCGGGCCCGAGCTGCCAGGAGACGTGATGCTTTTTCACCGGGCCCGAAGGTGGGGTGATGGAAGCAGTATGCTTGGTTTTCCCTAGGCCCGGAGGCGAAGGGGTAACCGGAGTCTCTTTCGGTATGGGCGCGGGAGTGGGAGGGGGTAGAGTACTCACGACCCTCTGCGCCGGTGTGATCTCCACGTCGGAGTCGTCGGCCTCGGAAGCACGGACGTCATCCTCCAGCTCGGTGTGCTGCTGTCCCGAAGCTCCGGTGTCTTCTCCGAAGATGTCAGGTGGAGCAGAGGTCGAGGAGTGCGCCATGGTGCGTCGAGCTAGTCGATCCCGAATAGTCTTTTTTGAACGAAAAGACTTGCAGGCGGGGCAGTCTCGGGCCTCGTGTTCGGGAGAGAGGCAGAGGTTGCACACCTGATGGAGGTCGGTGTGGGGAAATTTAGACCCACATTTTGGGCACTTCTTGAAGGAGTCCTTTCCATCGGCCGAGACCGGAGTCGAGATAGGCCTGAAGGCCGCTGCCTGGAATCGAAGAAGTGCCGAAGAGAGATGAAGAAGTCGATTTAGTCTAAAGAATCTCGATGGACGAGGATTTTTCGTCGAAGGTCGAACTGGAAGGGTTCGAAGCCGGAGCGTGAAGTATTACATCCGAGCCCGATGGCGGAAAAAAACAATGAGGATGGAGCCGAACTCCACACGCGACGAAAAGCGTCTCCGAGCGAGTGCCGCCTTGGAAATTCAAACGCGCAGAACTGATGACATTGCACGTTCTTCGGTGGCGAATAGATCCAACCAAGGCTCTCCCCACATCCAAAAGGGGCCTTGCGCCACGTCCGAGTTCAGTTGCCATTCGTGATCCATCATGCACCGGCGGCTGAGTTTGTCCGCCCTGGCATTCAGAGAGCCCGCCAGGTGTTGAACCACCAGGGTGATGCCCTGATGTTCCAGCCATGTCCTGAGGCGCAGAGCTTCCTGACCAAGGGTCCATGACCCCACCCCGCTCTGCTTGTTGCAATACCACATGGCGGGGGATTGTCCGTGAACACCTGCACTACACTTCCCTGAACAGAGGGGAAGGAATGCCTTCAGTGCAAGCCTGATCGTCCGCAGCTCCAATAGGTGGATATGGAGCCGGGACTCTGCCGGAAACCAGAGGCTTCTGATCTCCACCTCTCCCATGTGGCCCCCCCCCATCCCAGGAGGGACGCATCAGTCACCACTACGTGCTCCAGTTGGGGGTAAGGAGAGGGATCTGCCACTGTCTTGCAGTGCCCTCCGAGATCAGGACATGGTCAGACAGGTTGCTCCGATGTTGAGCCCACTGGAACTTCAGGTCCCACTGCATAGCCCGCATCAGCCACTTGGCGTGATGTACCAGCAGGATGCAGGAGACCATTAGACCCAGCAGCCGCAGGACCATCCTGACCGAAACTCGGGATAAAGGCTGTAAGATCGGAATCGGAGCCTGAATATCCAGAACCCGCTGTTCTGAAGGAAAGACCCAAAACCGCGCCGAGTCCAGAACCGCTTCAATGAAAAGAAGCTTCTGGGAGGGACTCAGATGCGACTTCGGCACGTTGATGGAGAACCTCGGCAAATGCAGGAGGTCGGCCGTAGTCTGGAGGTGGGAGACGACTGCCTGGGGCGAGGCAGACTTCAACAACCAGTTGTCAAGGTAGGGGAAGACTTGAATCCCTAATCTGCACAGATGAGCTGCGACGACCGCCATCACTTTCGTCAACACCCGAGGGGCACTGGTGAGGCCGAAGGAGAGCACGGTAAACTGAAAATGCTCCTGGCCTACCGTGAACCGCAGGTAACGCCGGTGGGCCGGCAGGACGGGGATGAGGAAATATGCGTCCTGCAAGTTCAACGCTACCATCCAGTCTCCAGGGTCTAGGGCAGCCAGAACCTGAGCTAAAGTTAGCATCTTGAACTTCTGCTTCCGGAGAAAGGCGTGGACGCTTCTCAGGGTCAAGATAGGGCGTAGGCCCCCTTTGTCCTTCTTGGGAACCAGAAAGTAGTGGGAGTAACAACCCCGACCCACTTCTGGGCCAGGGAACGCGTTTGATGGCCCCCTTGGCCAAGAGGGCCGTAACTTCCTTCTGCAGAAGTTGCAAGTGATCCCCCGACATGCGGTAGTACTGCGGTGGCATGGCTGGAGGGGTCGCCTCAAAGAGGAGGGAGTAGCCCCTTCGGACGATTTGCAGCACCCACCTGTCCGACGTGATGGTACGCCAGTGGAGCAGGTGATTGCAAACTCGGCCTCCCACTGGCGTGGAATGGGCCTGAAAGGTCGGACTAGGAAGGCTTTGAGGCAGATGCTGCGGGAGCAGATGTGGGCTGACCGGCTCGGCCCCCCCTTGCTCCGCCTCAGCGGAATCCGCGACCGCGTTGAGGCTGGTTCTGCGGCCTGTGGCTAGACTGACGTGCGGGGTCGCCCCTTCCTTGGCCACGAAAGGGGTGAAAAGCAAAAGTTTGCGGGCGTGGGGCCGAGAGGCCCAAGGACTTGGCCGTAGCCCTGGAGTCCTTAAAGCGCTTCAGCGCACTATCCGCTTTGTCGCCAAAAATGCAACAGCCATCGAAGGGCATGTCCATGAGGGTGCTCTGGACATACCCGGAGAAATTCGTGGATCTCAGCCAGGCGTGGCAACAAATAGCCACCGTGGTCGCAATCGCCCTACCTAGCGAGTCCGTGGTGTCAAGCCCACATCGAATTGAGTACCGTGCCAAATAGCGACGCGCAAGGGTATTGCTGACGAAAAATCTTTCCGTATCCAGCCTGACGCCTGGGCATATTCTAAGGTAAGGCATCTGACTAACGTGTTTCTTTCAGATGTGGTGGTTCACTCTGCTTCCCCCTCCACCTTAGGGGTGGGGTTTGGCAGAGGTAGGTACAACTATCTTTTTGAATTTCCCTTGCAGGTTTTCCTGTCCAAAGTGGGGCTGTAAACCAGTAGATGCCATCTGCTGCTAGAAGCAGAGTCTGGGGGTCGCATTACAAAGGCAGCAGGGCTTTGAAGCTCTCCTCTTCTAGCACTGACCCATCCTGGGTGAGGCGCGACACCTCTGCCCACGATGTGCATTGTTTCTTGTCCCAGAGGGCAGGGGTTCTCTACCCAGGGGTCCAGAAACATGTCTGGTAGCGGCTGGCTGCCTACAGCCGGTCAGACCACACCAGGGTTGGCAGTGATTTAGGGAGGGGGCTCTGAATAGATTGCACAATGAATCCCACACTGGCATTAGTGCGGGTTCATTTAAAGGAGTAGTTTGGTACCAAACTCTCCTGTTTTCAGTGAAGCCATCATGCTGCTGTGGAACTCTAGTTTAAGTGTCCCCTGCCCATGTACTCTCTATGGCTTCAGCTGCACTTGCAATATTAGGAAATGGTGCCCAATATTGTAGGGGCATATTTGCTAATGCAAATATGTTCTCATCTGTAGTACAATGCACCCTGACTTAGGGCTGTGACGCCTGCCAGAGGGGTGACTTACCCATGCTACCAGGTAGGGTGCCCATGTCAACTGTAATTTTTACCCTTCCAGGAGCATACATGCTGCAAGGGCAGTGGCATGGTCTCAAGTAAGGGGGGTTCAAAGAAACCCTCTTCAGCTCCCAGGCTGTAGGTACCCAGAGTACCATTTACTAGGGACTTATAGGGGGCAGAAGTACCAATTGGAAGTTTGCTTTAGGGAAGGAGCCCTAGTTGGCAGGGACCCTGTGCACTACATATGAAACCACAGCAAAACCACAGCAAAACCAGGCAAAAAGGGGGGGCTAACCATGCAAGAGAGGCTATCATAAATGTTAGGATCCTAGATCTTCGACACCATTCTATCTCATGACTTTGACACCAGAATGTGACCCCATGTTGCTGTAGGGGCCTTGGTTGCCAAATTAAATGCCCTTAAAATGTTCCAAGAAGTGAGTCTGGTGCCAAAGTAATAGGTCTTTGGCAATTGTTTTTTTTCCCCCCTCCAAGGACACAGCATTTCTGTATGTGGCCAGTGCTGGAACGAAAATACCCCTTTGAAGGGTTTGGAAAAGTGGTGATACTTATCATGTGCATTTGTTGGCATGCCCCAATGTTTTCCTTCCAGTCAATGCAAAAATTCAAAGGTCCACTCTCGGTGCCAACATGAGTCACATGATCTTGCCTCACTTCCCATGGTGAAAAACGTCTTAACAGCGAGTACCTGGTGAGCGAGAAATACTAACAGGGCAGGCTTCTAAGCTGGTTTATGAAGGCTTTTAATACATTATGGATTTTGCGACCCCTCAGGGACACATGGTAGCTTTTTTTGTATTTGGCCCTGTAGTAAAATGTAAATGAAACTAATAACAAGGAAAGAAGTGTTAACTGAAAGCCAGGGTCTGTAAAGATTTCTTGGATGAAGTTTCTTAACACTAGAATTAAAATGGGCAAACTAATCATTACACCACTTGCACGCTTACCTTATCTAACAGGTGTATGATCATTGGTACCAGGTTGGCATCAATCACAGCTTGAACCTGTTGCTGATTGCCGGCTGTTATATTAGAGAGGAACCATACTGCCTCCTGCAAAATAAATTTGGTTGAATGAGAACTTATGTCAAAAAGAAAAAACATCTGCACATAATCATTAGCAAAACGTTTCTCCACACAATAGGCTAATGCAAATTCAATGGCATGAATAGGATACAATAAATGGTATGATTGTGACTTAAGTAAAAAAAATAAAAAAAGTGTAAACTAGGAACAAGTTTATGTATAATTAGGCTCTCGTAACAAGGGGTGCAGGCTAGCCTCACTGACTCTGGAAAGTGGTGAAAGCTCATGCAACCTAAAGGTTCCTTATAACACTCAGTTAAAAAATTCAAGGCTGCTCTTTGCTGTTCACACAAACTGCAACTCATAGCACAGCTTTACCAATAAGATCAGGAATTCAGTGATTAAGCGTAAATGCACAACATGCTTGAAAATACACGTCTCTATAATTTGTTACTTTAAGCGCCATACAATAGGGTCTTAAAAAGCTTACAAATTTGTGCACTGGACCAACATCCGCCAAGAGACATCAGACCAGCTCAGAGGTGGTTCCCAAACTTTGAGTCCATGGGATTGGTGGACGGTTGGAGGACGCATAAACCAGAAAGCGTCCAATTCACCCATGTAACGGGAGCTCACCGTAGCCTATCGCGCATTGATCACATCTTGGTCCCTGCGGCGCAGGTACACAATATCTGAGAGGTTTGTCACCTGGGACGGGGCATTTTAGATCACTCCCCAGTCTGGATGAAAGTAGTACTAGGTCAAGGGAACGTAGGGAGGGTGGCCCCTATTAACTCATGGTACCTGAAAGACTTGGGAATCCAGAAGAATATTGCCAGTGTCAGGGACAATTACTTTCAGGAAAATTAGAGTTCGGTTGATTCTGCACAGATGTGAGAAAGTGGCTCTGTATATACTGTTCCCAAATAGGTACAGTGTGTACAGAGTCCACAGTCCCCAGAGGTTTGGCAGAGGCTAAAGTTAGATATAACCTTACTCTCTAAAGTGGTAGCTTGGTCGAGCAGTAAGGCAGTATCAGAGGACAGTGTAAAGCATTTGTTGCACATACTCAGTCAGCAAATGGTCTCTCACACTCAAGAACTGAACTCTAGGCCAATGGTTTATATAAAAAATATGTTGGTTTTATTTTAGAACCAACAATGGGTATTAAAATATATTTCTCAGAATGAGATGCTTTAGGTGAATACTTTTGCAATATGCAATTGACTTTTGTAGCTAGTAGTTACAGGTTGTTGCTATGGGCAACACCGTTTCAAACACAATAGTACATTGAGCTCAATGGAAGTTTTAGGTTATTTACAATAGATTACTTTCAGGATTACTTCTCTAACTCCAGGACTGGATCCTAGATTCAGTCCTGGGACAGTTCTTGGAAACAAGTGAGTAAAGTAGACTTAATTATTGTTCTGATTTTTAGGCAATATTTTGCTATTTTAAAAGTTGACACTTAAAAGAAATTTCATAGAAAAACAGTCAATGATTCCCTATGGGAGAAAATTCAAGTTGCAGGTATGGTATGTTCCCGTTACTTTTGTAATCCAGTACTGGGCTCCTAGGCTCAGTACTGGGACCTCTATCTAAAACAGGAAAGCAATTACATTTTCAGAGTTGGTACGATTTTTAAAGAATTTGTAGTTAGCAAAAATCGACGCTTAGAAGAAATGTCACAGAAAAACAGTCAATGATTTCCTATGGAAGAAAATTGGGTTAATGGTAAGTACGGTTGTGAGTATTTTTCAGGGTCAGTGCTGGGCACCAAGATCTCTCCTAATAGCAGGTGAGTATTTTCGTTACTCGGTTGATTTTAGGTGAATATTTTAAGTTTTAGAAACTCCACACGTAGAAGAAATTTCAGAAGAAACCAGTCAATGTTACCTTATGGAGGAAAATTAAGTTATCGGCTCTTGGGTAAGTACTCGACTGGCAGAGCTAAGGCTCTGGGCACAGACTCGGGGGTCTCCCAGGGTCATGCAAGTACAGTGGTTACACCCTCAGCGGCACAGGGGCAGCCGGGTGCAGAGTGGGTTAGGCCCAATGTTATCCTATGGGAGGCAGGGGGGCCTTGGTTGGTGGCTGCTGACTAGCAGGCCACGCAGCTGTGGGAGCTGGGCTCCTGGTCACTTGCTCAGGGCAAATGAGGAAGTAGATAGGAGTAGAGGTTACACTGCCAGGGCCACTCTGGCAGCTGGGTGCAGGGTGCTTTTGAGCCTTCGGGCGCTCAATGGATTTCAATGGGAAAGCTCCTGGATGAACAAAGGCTGCAAGCTCGGGGACGAAGATTCTTCAGGTGCCACCACCACTTCGAGAGCTAAGTTGGGTAGTTGGAAGATAGGTAGGTACCCAGGAGTTGGGCACAGGGGGCCGCAGGGCGCCGAGGTGCCTTTTGGTGTCGGGAAACCTTACCCTCTGTTGATCGCTGTTGGGGGGGGTATCTGGTTCCAAGGCTGCAGGCGTCGTCAGGAGCGTCGAGGTGAGTCCTTGGGTGCGGGATTCAAGGTCAGTCGCCGGGGGGACGTCTTCGTGGTCTTTGTTCACTCCGGCACAGGCCAGGCTTGGCGGGTGCAGGGTTCATGGTTCCGGGCTGATGCCAGGGGTTAAGAGCAATGGTTTTGAGCAGAACCTCTGCTCATGGGAGTCCCAGGTGCTCAGATCCAAAAGGTAGCCAGGTCCTCCGGGGTTTGTGAGGTTGCTGGCCACAAGAGGTGCCGGGATGTAGCAGGAGCAGGTTTGAGGGTCGACAGGCCGGTAGGGCAGGGGCCAAAGCAGTCGGTGTCTTCCTCTTCTTAGCTGCTGCAGGGCAGGTCTTCTTTCTTCTAGCTCTTCTTTGTTTTTCGAACTCTGGAATCTAAGGAAGGAAGGTTCAAGGTGCCCCTAAATACTAGATTTAGAGGCGTTACAGGTAGGTAAAGGGCAGGGACCAATGGCTCCCTGCCCTGGGGTGGGTACTGAATATGCTACTTACCAGTATGCATCTGTTCTTGGCATGTAGGGCTGCTGACATTCATATCTGTGCATAGATCGCCGCCTAGTGTTGGGTCCAGATGTTTGCATGTTGTTGTCCTGGAAGAGTCTTCGAAGTATCCTGGGATAGGTGACTCCTCCCCTGGACTACAGTGCGCATGGGCATCCTCTCCATCCTCAGATTGTTTTTCGCCATTGTTGCAGTGATGGAGTAGATACAGAAAGTGATGACCATGCTTACAGTAATTCTGAGAGCTGCAGCCGCTACAGGCGCCGGGGAGGAGGGAGGGCGATATGAATGTCAGCAGCCCTAAATGCCAAGAACAGATGCATACTGGTAAGTAGCATATTCAGTTCGAGGCATGTGGGCTGCTGAATTCATATCTGTGCATAGAATACATTGCAGTACCTCCTATTAGCGGCGGCTACCAGTGCCAGCTGCAGCGGTCTGAAAAAGAGTTTTGAGAACAGCCTGTCCTACAGCTGCCTGCTGTTTTGATTGCACATCTACACAATAGTGTTTGGTAAATGTATGTGTAGCGGACCAGGTGGCTGCTCTACATATATCATGCAAAGGAATGTTTCCTAGGAAAGCCATGGAGGCCCCTAACTTACATGTTGAGTGGGCTCGTGGGGGAATCGTTAATGTGCGGTTAGCTTTTTGATAGCAAATTTGAATACATTTAACGATTCATCTGGCTATACCTGCTTTGGAGATAGCGTTACCTTTGTGTTGTGGGGCAAAGGCAACGAAAATTTGTTTAGTCTTCCTAAAGACCTTAGTCCTGTCGATGTAGTCAGACCCTCCAGGATTTCGCGATTTGCAAAAAAATCGCGAAATCGGCAGTTTTGTAAAAAGGCCGCTATTTTTACAAAACTGCCCGCGAAATCTGGAAAATGCAATCATTTATTTTTTTTAGACTCGTCAAAACAGGGAAATTACTTCCTTGCATCTGTGGGCTCGTGTTCGGTAACAGCCATGTTCCTTAGAAAAGAATGGAACACAGCATTAGAAATGGCAGCCACTTGTCTCCAGTGACTCTTCCTGTTCTATGTTCAGTGAAGCATACGTAATAGCTCTAAAGAAAACGAGACAGATAGCAAACAAGAGCATAATGCAATAAAGTAAACCTGGAGACACCCAAATAGTTCACGGCTCCATTGGGGAAAGAAGCTTAAGCCAAAGTGAAAACAAATTAAGCTTATAGCCACCTTCTTTAATCAAAGTGTTAACACGATATTCTGTTCTGGAATGGCACGAGTTAAGAATTTCTCT
Organism: Triturus cristatus; assembly: GCF_964204655.1. NCBI lineage: Eukaryota > Metazoa > Chordata > Amphibia > Caudata > Salamandridae > Triturus > Triturus cristatus. The sequence goes on along the minus strand of NC_140594.1, from coordinate 1,033,767,493 downwards.
TGCAGATTCCGACATCCGCCAACTTAGCTGAGTGATGACATCAATGACAGAAAGCATTCACATGGCCTCTCTGGCACAAAGTTTTGCTATGCATGGGCAGTGTTGCAAATGATGACAGCCATTTTAATGTCTGATAGCAAGGTGTAGGTGAGATGCGGAAGGAATGAGGTTATTGGTTCTTACAGTGTATTCAGTCCTTTGTGTAGTCACCGGCTCTGAAATGTCTGAAATATAGGTTTTAAGCAGGTTTGTTGGCTCACGGGTGACTTGCAGCTATCATGAAACCTTTAAAACATGTATGTACTTATTCATTACACCTATTATATAAATGCGTGTTTTGCTGCCAACTTTGTTATAAAATATTATGCTACTGTATGCTATGTAATGCATATTTTTTCACCCAAACATAGTCCTTTGTACACAAAACGTATGCATAAGAATATAATTTGTTTTCAGCATACGTGTGGGAAAAACAAACCAAAACAATGTCAGAAAGTGAATGTGAACAAAGTGAGAGGATAGCTTAGACAGCCAGTGGATAAAATATACAAAAAGTCCAGCAGAAAACGATGACCACTAACAGTCGAGCATATATTATTGCAGATGGCATAGCATTTTCAGCTGTGAATGTCGTTGCACCCAATGCGGCAAAGGCAGGCAGGCAACAACATCATGCAAGCAGGACAGAAGGACAAAGAGGCAAGACTCATTAAGCTTTTCAATTGGCATTTTACATGAAGTGAGTTTCAGCCACTATATTATTTTAATTATTATTTAGATCATTAATGGAGCTACCAGGCCCCATGATAGGGCGCTTTACATGAAGCACAACAATTAAGTCTACATTTCAATTAGAAGGTAAGTTAAAGGGAATTCAAAAGGGAAGTTTGAGAGACACAGGGACGATGGTATTGTAACATATCAGTGGAGGACGACATCAGGTGGACAGTTCTCTGCAAAAGATACTAGTTTAGGTGTTATCGAAAGAGGTGGGCTTTTAGGAACTTACTGAAGGTGCAAAGCATGAACGTCATTTAGGGGTAGCCAGTGGTCTCAGGTGCGACCCCTAGCTTGCCCCTTGCAACTGCTGACACTGCCTTTGCGACCTCTGGCTTCAGAGGTGGCAAAATCAGTGCCAGGAACAGCGGAAATTCGTCCTTATGGGCGTTGGTTGGGGCTCCACTTTCCATGTTTTCTTTTCTTATCACACTAACTGTGAATAATACTCCCTGGATGCTGAGGTAACTAAAAAATGCTTTAAAATGTATGTTGTGTGCAAGCTTGCAGTCGAGAGTGTGTTTATGCGAGAGACAGTGAGTGTATGTGTGAGTGTGTTCATGTGTAAGTGTGTGAGTGAAATTAAAGGTCAAAGGGTGTGGGATGTCGCCCCGGCAGGGGTGAATACATGGGCGCTAGAATATCCCAGGAAGAAACACAGCTCCCTCCCACAAGGTTAGTACTGCAGCTGTGTTTCCGTAGAGCTGCAGACACTTTAAACATGCCTATGGCAAAGTGGAATACTCTGCTAAAACAGTTTCCATTTATTTTAGGCTCAAAATGAATGATCATGAGTAAAATAAAATGCCGCAAAAATGCCGCTAAATTTCAAAATTGGTGCCGCTAAATTTCCATATTTGTGCCGCTAAATTTGCTAATCTATGCCGCAATATCCTGGGGGGTCTGTGTAGTACATGAGGGCTCTCTTCACATCTAGTGTATGGAGTGCTCTTTCTGCGACAGTTTGTGGGTTTTGAAAGAAAACAGGCAGTTCAATAGTTTGATTTCATGTGGAACTGTGATATCATCTTGGGCATGAATTTGGGGTTGGTACGTAGTACGACCCTGTTGGCGTGAACCTGTATAAATGGCTCTTGAACGGTTAGTGCCTGGAGTTCACTAACTCTCCTCAAAGAAGTGATTGCTACTAGGAAAGCTACTTTCCAGGTGAGGAATTGAATCTCGCATGAGTGTAGAGGTTCGAAGGGTGGACCCATCAGGCATGTGAGGACCAAGTTGAGGTTCCACTTTGGAGCTGGTGGGTGGCTTGGAGGAATTACTCGTTTGAGTCCTTCCAAGAATGCTTTGATGGCCGGCACTCTGAATAAAGAGAGGTGCTGCCTGTTCTGGAGATAGGCTGATATTGCGGTCAAATGGACACGTATTGAGGTGTATGCCAGATTGCATCGGTATAGGTGTAAGAGGTAACAAAGTATGTTTTGGGTGGATGCGTCTAGCGGGTTAATGTAATTATTATTGCAATAAATGACGAACCTTTTCCATTTGGCTGCATAGCAAGCTCTGGTAGTGGGTCTCCTGGCCTCCTTAATGATGTCCATACAGTCAGGTGGCAGGTTTAGGTAGCCAAACTCTAGGACTTCAGGAGCCAGATTGCCAGGTTCAGCTGTTGCGGATCTGGGTGCTGAATCTCTCCATGGTTCTGCGTCAAATGCGCGGGTTTGATCCGCAGCCTTTGATGCGGCACCACGGAAAGTTCGAGAAAGGTGGTGTACCATGGCTGGCGTGCCCACGTTGGAGCAACCAGGACGAGTGTCAGTGAGTGTTGTCTGAGTTTGCGAGTCACCAGCGGTATCAACGGCGCTGGGGGAAAAGCGTACGCAAATCTGCCGGACCAGTTCATCCATATCGCATTGCCCTGCGACTGTGGGAACCTGGCGGCAAAGCTTTGGCATTTTGCGTTTTCGCTTGTGGCGAATAGGTCTATCTCTGGATGACCCCACTGCTGGAAGTACGGTTGGAGTACTGATGGGTGTAACTCCCACTCATGCATCTGGTGGCTGTGTCTGCTGAGCAGATCCGCCATCTGGTTGTCCTTGCCGGGGAGGTGTTCCGCCATGAGGAATATGTTCCTCTGAATGGCCCACTTCCACATGCTCTGAGCCAGATGAGACAACTGTGGAGAGTGTGTTCCTCCCTGCTTCTGTATGTAGTACATGGCGGTCATGTTGTCCGTCCGGATCAACACGACTTTGTTGCACAAGTGTACTTTGAATGCTTTCATAGCCAGGAAGATTGCCATCAGTTCTAGAAGGTTGATGTGCATCTTCTTTTGTTGTGTTGTCCATAGTCCCTGCACTGTGTAATTGAGTACATGAGCTCCCCATCCCTGGAGAGACGCGTCCGCTGTCAGTATTATCTGTGGAACAGGCTCTTGGAACGGTCAGCCCTTGCAAAGGTTTTGTGGATTCCACCAATGCAGAGAGTTGTATGCCCGACCGCTCACCAACACTAGGTCTTTTAGTTGTCCTTGAGCCTGATTCCATTCACGTGCTAAGCACTCCTGAAGCGGGCGCATATGTAGTCTCGCGTGTGGGACTATGAAAATGCAGGAGGCCATCATGCCTATCAATGCATGAACACTCGCGCGGGAAGGGAGTGTGGGGGTTTGAACTTGGAAATCAGCATTTGCATGCTGTTGATTCTCACTAAATTCGGCTGAGCTGTGGCCGCCAGAGTGTCTATGGTCGCACCTAGGTACTGTTGTACGTGTGCGGGTTGGAGATGGGATTTTGGGTAATTTAGTGATAACCCCAGACTGTGAAGAAGGTGAATGGTGCGGGACATGTGGCTGGCACATTGCTGGGCTGACTTTGCCTGAACAAGCCAGTCGTCCAGGTAGGGGTAGACATGAATGTGTTGCCTCCGTAAATGTGCGGCCACAGTAGCCAGGCACTTTGTGAAAACTCTGGGCGCTGTTGTCACGCCGAAGGGAAGAACCTTGAATTGGTAGTGCTGCCCTTGAATAGTGAACCTGAGATATTTCCTGTGTGATGGGTGAATGGGTATGTGGAAATACGCATCTTTGAGGTCTAGCGTGGCTAGGAAGTCTCCCTGTTTGAGCAGTGGTAGGACTTGTTGCAGGGTGAGCATGTGGAAATGCTCCGAGAGAATGTAGCGGTTGAGGGGTCTCAGGTCTAGTATAGGTCTGAGTGACCCGTCCTTTTTTGGTATTAAAAAGTACAGGGAGTACACCTCCGTACCTTGCTCGTGGACGGGTACGACCTCTATTGCGCCTTTTTGTAGCATACTTAGCACTTCCTGCTGTAATAGCGTTAAGTGCTCTGAGGACATAGGACGGTGTTTTGGAGGTATTGTGGGTGGAGTTGAGGTTAATTCTAGGCAGTAACCGTGTTTGATAATATCTTTGACCCACCTGTCCGTGGTGATGGAGTTCCACGTGGACAGGAACCTTTGTAGCCTTCCCCCGACAGGTGTTGTGGTCGGGAGGAAGGGAGAGGGCGTCACTGTTTGTTCTTGGGGGAGGACCTAGTGTTGCCGTATCCGCGTCCTCTGCCCTTTGTGCTTGAGCCACGATATCCACCCCGGGTGTTTTTATCGTAGGAACTTTGTGTGTTTCCCTTGTTGTAGGTTTGCTGTGACCCCTGTCCTCTACCTGCTCCTCTATTTCCGGGGCGACGAAAGGAGCCGCTCCGAAAGGTCTGCGTTTGGAGAGCCCCCATGGACTTTGCAGTGTCTGTGTCCTTTTTTATTTTTTCTAGGGTGGTGTCAACCTCTGGCCCGAATAAGTAGTCGGGGTTGACCGGCTGGTTGAGGATGTTATTTTGCACCTCAGGTTTGAATCCGGAGATTCGTAACCAGGCGTGTCGTCGTAACATGACGCTAGTGTTTATGGCTCTGGCAGCTGTATCTGCGGCATCCAGTGTACACTTAATGGATGCGTTCGTGAGGAGTTGTCCCTCCCTGATGAGGATCTCTGCTCCCTCTTTGTATTGGTCAGGGAGATGTTGGAGTAATGTTTCTAATGTGTCATAATGTGCACGATCGTAGCGAGCTAGGAGCGCCTGAGTATTGGCAATACGCCATATGTTAGCTGCTTGGGCTGCAACCCGTTTGCCGGAGGTCTCTAGCACCTTGGACTCTTTGTCCGGGGGAGGAGCATCCCCCGTCGTCTGCGAGTGCGCCCGTTTGCGAGCATTCGCGACTACTATGGAATCCAGAGGCAACTGGCCTCTAATGTAGGTAGGGGCCCCAGGCGCCGACCTATATTTGTCGATCCTGGGGTTTATTACTCTTGCCCTGGTGGGTTCTTTGAAAATGTCCTTTGCTGGTTTGAGGACACCTTTCAACATGGGTAGAGTTTTGATATTCCTTTGAGGATGCGAAAGTATCCATGAGAAAATCGTCCTCGATGGTGTCAGAGTGGAGTTGCACACCATGATTGGCCGCAGCACGTTCAATGAGGGCGTTGAATGCAGCAGTGTCCTCTGTGGGAGACGTTTTCGCGCCATATAGCTGCGTGTCCTGTGTATCCATAGGTTCACCCGGGTCCACAGGGTCATCCCAAGCTTGGTCAGGGTCCTGTTGGCCTTCAGGGTCCATCTCTCCGGGGTAGGGGACGTGGTCACCCATGTAGTGCTCCAAAACGTCGGTTTCGGAGTGTGTCGGAGAGAAGGACTGTGGATCTTGGTAAGAGGTATGGAGAGGTTCGTAAAGAACTGGTTCCGAATCCACTGGCAGCTTTTTCTTTAGTGGGATCCGGTAGGAGTCCAAAGCTGGCTCGGAAGTTATTCTCCTCTTGTGGAGCATCATTCTGCCGGTGTCGGCATCGATGATGTGTGATGGTGACGTCTCCGCAGGAGAGCGTTCGGCAGGTGTGATCCTGGTGTGGGTGACACGTGTTCTGATTTCGAACAGTTTTGGGGCCGTGGATGGTGGCAGGCCAAAAGTGATGTTGGCCGGCGCCAGAGAAGCCTTTTGAGCTTTTTTCGGCTCGGAGCCTGACGTGTCCTGGAGGGCTGCCTTGTCTTTGATGCGTTGCAAGGACGCTGCAACTTGCCGCACCTGGAGCACCGACGGTTCTTTGGCGCCGACCGGTTCTGTAGAGGCGGGCGTGGACGTCTTCGGCGCCACTGGGTCATCGAGTCGAGGAGAGGTAGTAGCTGTCGACGGCGTCAATGATTGTGCCTTTGGTGCTGCTTTAGAAGCGGTGTGAGACGCAGCAGCCATTTAGACCTTTGTGGCCGGAGCCGATTGTTTCGGTGCCGGGAGCCGAGGCGGTTTGGCGGTACCGATGGTCTTTTTCCGTGTGTCGGCGCCGACGTCGGCTGCTGCAAGCTCGGCACCGAAGTCCCGTTTGGTGCGGTCGGTGCCGACGGGTTTGGCTGGCGTCGAAGGTGTGGTGGGCTTCGATCCGACCAGTGTCACTTTCAGTTTCGGTTTCTGATGAACCAATACGGCTTTCGGTTTCGATGAAGGGAAACCGGTCATTTTGGGTAGTAATGGCTGCCGCTGAATATCAGAGGCCGGGCCAGAGGGCGGGGCCGAAGAACTGCAGGATAGGTCTTGGGCAAGGCCCGAAGGCGATCCCTCGACCGGAGCCATAGACTGACGCACTGGGATATCCTCGGTCTGTACGGGTAGGCCTTGCTCGTCACCGGAGCTACTCTCTTCGGCCCCTAAGGCCTCATCGTAGTCTCCTACCTCGGTGTCGGCTTCGTCTCTGTGAAAGAGTCGTTCTTCGATGTCATCCGATCCGGAGTCGTGTTCGGAAGCGGGGTTGGAGGGTAGGTTCTCCACGTCTTCGACATCTTCGTCCTCGGCGCTGAAGAAGTTGGTCGGGGCCGGTGCCGCTTGCTGCGCTTCAAGTCTCGCTGCTCGTCGATTCCGGAGAGTCTTCTTGGATCGGAATCGGGCACAGGCCATACATGTGGACTCGTCGTGATCCGGTGAAAGGAGTTTGTTGCACACCGGGTGGACGTCGACATGGGGATATTTCGCATTGCATACAGGACACCGCTTGAATGGTGTCCTCGATTCCATCGTCGGGTCGATGGTCGGGTATGATGCGAAAAAGTTGTTCTTGAAGTTAGTAAACTAACAAATAACTATCGATACCGATCGGGAACAGTACCGACGCGAACTAAAGGCCTTTTGGCCTGTAAAAAGTTTTTCCTAACTTGAGTCAAGATAAGCACATCCGAACCCAATGGCGGAAAAAAACAATCTGAGGATGGAGAGGATGCCCATGCGCAATGTAGTCCAGGGGAGGAGTCACCTATCCCAGGATACTTCGAAGACTCTTCCAGGACAACAACGTGCAAACATCCGGACCCAACACTAGGCGGCGATCTATGCACAGATATGAATTCAGCAGCCCACATGCCTCGAACAACCCCTATCCTACCACTCTCCTGTGGGAGGGGGACAGTAGCCTAGTCCTGATTGGGCAGGGCCTCCCATCATCAAGATGGCGAGTGCCCGGAGATGTGCTTCACCTTGCCTTCCCCACCTGAGGGGTGGGGTTGGCAGGCTGGCACATCCACTGTCCTTATTTGGGGTTTCCAGTCAGTCTTCCCGCCAGAGTGGGGGTTAGAACCGGTGGGGGCCAGTTTGCTGGGTACAGCAAGTGGCCTGGGGAAGCTCAGAGGCGGCATGCCTTTGCAGCTTCCCCCTGTCCATCCTGGGGGAGGAGACCTAGCACCTCGCCCAGGATGTGCATTATTGTAGGCCCAGGAGAGCGGGGGCGCTCCTACCCAGGGGTCGAGCAATAGGTCTGCTGTGTGGCAGCCTAGGCAGCCTCCCAGACCAGACGTGGATTGTAGGTTAGGTTTCGGGGGGCATCTCCAAGATGCCCTCTGTGGTGCTTGGTACATTAAATCCCACACTGGCATCAGTGCATGTTTAATGTGCTGAGAAGTTTGATACCAAACTTCTCAGTCTTCAGTGTTGCCATTATGGTGCTGTGGAGTTAGTGTTGGACGAGCTCTCAGCACCATGTACTCTTAAATGGCAGCACTGCACTTAGTGCCCAGGAATGGACGTGAGTACTGTAGGGGCACAGGGCTCATGCTCCTGTGCCCACACCACTGGCATAGGGCACCCAGCTAGAGGGGTGGCTGATGGTGACCCCCTGTACCTCACAGGCGGTCGCTCCCCCTCCACTGCTGATACCTGACGCCTGCCTGCTGTTACCGCTGACAGCCCTGACGCCACTTACCTCATCCGCCGCCACTGACCTCTGCCCTGCCGCTTGCAGGTACTGCCCTCCGCTCGCTGCCTGCTCTGCTGCCCATTTTCGCGCCAGCTCACCGCCGCCCCGGTCACTCGCCTTCCTTTTCCCGCTTCCCAGTTCCGGTTTCCCGCCGCTGACCCCGCAGTCCCGCCTCCCCTTTCTTCCCATTGGCCACCCAGCCTCCCGCCTCCCAGCTGACCCTCCCTCCCGGCTCACTACTTAAGGGGTCCACTCCGCGCTGGTCACTGTGACCCCCTGTACCTCACAGGCGGTCGCTCCCCCTCCACTGCTGCTACCTGACGCCTGCCTGCCTGCTGTTACCGCTGACACCCCCGACGCCACTTACCTCATCCGCCGCCGACCTCTGCCCTGCCGCTTGCAGGTACTGCCCTCCGCTCGCTGCCTGCTCTGCTGCCCATTTTCGCGCCAGCTCACCGCCGCCGCTGCTGCCCCGGTCACTCGCCTTCCTTTTCCCGCTTCCCAGTTCCGATTTCCCGCCGCTGACCCCGCAGTCCCGCCTCCCCTTCCTTCCCATTGGCCACCCAGCCTCCCGCCTCCCAGCTGACCCTCCCGGCTCACTACTTAAGGGGTCCACTCCGCGCTGGTCACTGTGACCCCCTGTACCTCACAGGCGGTCGCTCCCCCTCCACTGCTGCTACCCGACGCCTGCCTGCCTGCTGTTACCGCTGACACCCCTGACGCCACTTACCTCATCCGCCGCCGCTGACCTCTGCCCTGCCGCTTGCAGGTACTGCCCTCCGCTCGCTGCCTGCTCTGCTGCCCATTTTCGCGCCAGCTAACAGACCGCCGCTGCTGCCCCGGTCACTCGCCTTCCTTTTCCCGCTTCCCAGTTCCGGTTTCCCGCCGCTGACCCCGCAGTCTCGCCTCCCCTTCCTTCCCATTGGCCACCCAGCCTCCCGCCTCCCAGCTGACCCTCCCTCCCGGCTCACTACTTATGACACCCCCTCAGCGGACGCGCGCAGCGGGAGCGTCAAAGGTGCGCCAAAGGTAAGCCCGTCTGCGCCCGGCCCGCGTCCAGCGCTAGACCCCCTGGCCCCCGCGTCCGCCACATCCCCCGCAGGACCTACGATGCCGCCACACTCATCGCACTCAACACCGCCCGAACCCCCGGGTGCTACCGAGCATCCCCGCGACACATCCATGGACCCTTCGCCTGCCGATCCTGCAATTTCTCCTGCCTCCGTACCGGCACCGCACCCACCAAGACGGACAACAGCAACCACCTGAAGTGCATCCTGCTCAACAACCGCTCCGTCCACAGACACGCCGTGGAACTCTGGAACCTCCTCGACACTGCTTCTCCAGACGTCGCCTTCCTCACAGAAACCTGGATGAACGCCGCCATAGCCATCCCGGACGGCTACAAGATCATCAGGAAAGATCGCGTCAACCAGACCGGAGGAGGCATCACCATCGTCCACAAAAGCACCATTCGCATCTCGACTGACTTCACCGACGCTTTCAACGCCGCCGAATACCTGCACTTCCAGATTCAAACAGACGCCAAGACTACCCTCAGAGGCACCCTCACCTACAGACCCCCGGGACCACGCGCACAGTTCTGCGAAGACATCACGGACTTAATCAGCCCCCACGCCCTCCCCTCCGCCGACTACATCCTCCTCGGGGACCTCAACTTCCACCTGGAGAACAACGACCGCAACACCACCACCCTGCTGGACAACCTGGCCAACCTCGGGCTCAAGCAACTGGTCAACACCCCCACCCACTACGCCGGCCACACGCTCGACCCCGTCTTCTCATCCAGCAAGCACGTCACCTTCAGCCACTCCACCGGACTTCACTGGACTGACCACAGCTGCGTCCACTTCAGCTTCAAAAAGAACACGGTCCACCACCACCCGAAGCAGGTTCCCCACAGGAACTGGAGCAAGATCACCGTCGACCAGCTCGCCACCTCTCTCAGCCAGAACCCACCTGTCAGGACAATGGACCCTAACACAGCAGCCCTCAACCTCACTCAGTGGCTGACCTCCTGTGCCGATGACCTCGCCCCACTGAAGAACCCACTCACCAGGCCCAGAAGCAAGAAGGCCCCCTGGTTCACCGACGAACTCAAGAACTCCAAGAAGGCCTGCCGCACCCTCGAGAAGGCCTGGCTCCTCGACAAGACCGCCGACAACATGACCGCCCTCAAACTCGCTACCCGCAGACACCACCAGCTCATCCGCACCACCAAGAAGAAATCTCTGAAGGAACGACTGGACAAACGCCCATGACAGCAAGGAGCTCAACATTGTCAAGGAGTTCTCTAACCCCAGCACCGGCAACAACGACATCACTCCCTCACAGGACCTCTGCGACTCCCTCGCCTCGTACTTCCACTGCAAGATCGCCAACATCCACAACAGCTTCGGCGTTTCACCCCCGCACCCACCGGTCGAACCTACGCACCCCGCCGCCATCCTGCAGACATGGACCAAGGTGACCCCCGAAGACACAACACGCATGATGAACACCATCCACTCCGGATCGCCGACAGACCCGTGCCCCCACCATGTCTTCAACAAGGCCGCCTCTACCATCGCACCCCACCTCCGAGACATCATCAACACCTCCTTCGACACAGCCACCTTCCCGTAAAGCTGGAAGCACGCAGAGCTCAGCGCACTGCTGAAGAAACCAACAGCGGACCCGACCGACCTCAAGAACTTCCGCCCCATCTCGCTCCTTCCCTTCCCTGCCAAAGTCATCGAGAAGGTCGTCAACAAGCAACTGGCCGCCTTCCTCGAGAAGAACGGATCCCTCGACCCATCACATTCCGGATTCAGAGCCAACCACTGCACCGAGACCGCCCTCATCGCAGCCACCGACAACATCCGAGCCCTGCTCGACAACGGTGAAACAGCGGCACTCATCCTCCTAGACCTCTCCGCAGCATTTGACACTGTCTGCCACCGCACCCTAGTCCAACGCCTCAACGACACCGGCATCCAAGGGACGGCCCTGGAATGGATCATCTCATACCTCTCCGGCAGAACACAGAGTACGCCTCCCTCCTTTCCTCTCTGAGGCCACCAGAGTCATCTGCGGCATCCCGCAAGGATCATCGCTCAGCCCCACTCTCTTCAACATCTACATGAAACCCCTCGCTGCCATCGCACGCCAACACAACCTCAACATCATCTCCTACGCCGATGACACCCAGCTGATTCTCTCCCTCACCAGAGACCCCGACACCGCCAAAACCAGCCTACACGAAGGGATGAAAGACGTCGCCAAATGGATGGACATCAGCCGCCTGAAATTGAACACGGACAAGACAGAAGTCCTCATCCTGGGACCGTCGCCCTCCGCATGGGATGACTCCTGGTGGCCCCCGGCCCTAGGCACCGCACTCAAGCCTACGGACCACGCACGCAACTTGGGCGTCATCCTGGACTCCTCCCTATCTATGACCAGACAAGTCAACGCCGTATCCTCAGCCTGCTTCCACAACCTTCGCATGCTCCGTAAGATCTTCCGCTGGATCCCGACCGAGACCAGGAAGACGGTCACCCAGGCCCTCGTCACCAGCAGACTAGACTACTGAAACACCCTCTACGCCGGTACAACAGCCAAGCTTCAGAAAAGACTTCAACGTATCCAGAACGCCTCCGCCCGACTCATCCTGGACGTCCCCCGACGCAGCCACATCTCGAGCCATCTGAGAGACCTGCACTGGCTCCCCGTCAACAAGAGGATCACGTTCAGACTCCTCACCCACGCACACAAATCCCTCCACGACCTTGGCCCAAGATACCTCAACGACCGCCTGACCTTCTACACGCCCACCCGCCAGCTACGATCCGCAAACCTCGCCCTCGCCGTCGTCCCTCGCATCCAGAGAACCACCGCCGGAGGAAGATCCTTCTCCTACCTGGCGGCTAAGACATGGAACTCCCTGCCCGTCCACCTGCGACTGACCCCGGACCACCTCGCCTTCAGGAGACAGCTCAAGACCTGGCTGTTCGAGCAGTAGCAGACCCCCTCCCTCATGCACCTTGAGACCCTTCCGGGTGAGTAGTGCGCAATACAAATTTCATGATTGATTGATTGTATGCCAGGGCAGTGTAGGTGATGGGCATGGCACACAGGGATTTGTGCCATGTCGACTGTTTTGTCTTGTACCCAGACACTCCGCCTGCAAGGGCAGTGTGTGTGTTAGGGTATAGGGCCTCTAAGGGTGGCACAATGAGTGCTGCAGCACTTAGAGGCCTTCCCTGGTCACAAGGCCCTGGGTACCTAGGGTACCATTTACTAGGGGCTGACATGTGGCCAGTGTTTGCCAATTTGGGTTTGAGGTTTTTAGGAAAGGAACATAGGCCCTGGGCACCTGATTGGCAGGAGTTCAGGGCACACTCAGACAAAGTACATTCAGCAATTCAGCAAAAAGTGGGGGCATACCATGCAAGAAAGATGGCACTGTCACACACGGCCAATGATACCCTTACCCAAGGAGAGGATCTAAAAGGAAAATCAGCTCAAACATAGCGACCCAATTCTTCAGGACGACAGCCCTGCAGTAGATGCCAATTACTTCTCCCTCTTTCCCCTCTGTTAAACACTCCAGTGGTGGGGGTGGAAAATTAGGTAGCAAGTGTAGGAAGCTGGATATATATATATATATATATATATATATATATATATATATATATATATATATATATATATATATATACACACACACTATACCAAAATGAGGTATAGTGTGCACAGAGTCTAGTGGAACCCCAGAGGTAGGCAGAGGTAAAAGTAGATCGCACCTTACTCTATTTGTGGTAGTGTGGACAAGCAGTAAGGCTTTATCCAAGGGTACTGTTAAGCATTTGCTATACACACTCTGGAAGCAAATGTCACACACTCAGACTGAATTCAGACCAATTTGTTTATATCAAAAGGAAAATGCTACTTACCAGTATGCATCTGCTCTTGGCATGTAGAGCTGCAGATCCACACACTGTGCAATAGATCGCCATCTGGTGTTGGGCCCGGATGTTTGCACTTGTTTTTGTATTGGAAAAGTCTTTGGAAGTCAAGAGATAGGCGACTCCTCCTTTGGACCATAGTGCGCATGGGCATCAGCTCCATTGTCAGATTGTTTATTCGCCAGCCGCAAAAAGATTGAGTTTTTGCGAGAAACAGAAAAGATGCCCATGTATGCTGGATCTAAATAAGACATTACTGGAACAGATGAAGGTAGCCGGGGAGGTGGGTGGGCGTGTGTGGATCTGCAGCTCTACATGCCAAGAACAGATGTATACTGGTAAGTTGCTTTTTCCGTTCGAGGTATATGAGCTGCAGATCACACACTGCATAAATTGTATAGCAGTACCTCTCCTTAGCGGCGACCACCAGTATCTGTTGCAGTAGTTTGAAATAGTGTTTTGAGTACAGCCTGGCCCACAGTAGCTTTCTTTGTTTGCACATCTACACAATAGTGTTATGTGAATGTGTGCGGTGTAGCCCATGTAGCTGCTTTGCAGATGTCATTTAAGGGAATGTTCCCTAAAAATGCCATTGAAGTCCCTATCTTTCAGGTAGAGTGGCCTTTAGGGGGAATAGATGGTGTACGTTTTGCTTTGTGATAGAAAATTTGTATGCATTTGACAATCAACCTTGCAATTACAGATTTTGATATGGGATTGCCTTTATGTGGTGGTGAGAAAGACAAAGTTTTGTCTTGCGAAATGGTTTTGTTCTTTCGATGTAATAAAGGAGTGCTCTTTTTACATCAAGAGTATGAAGAGCTCTCTGCGACTTTGTGGTTGCGAAAAGAATACTGGCAACTCCACGGACTGGTTGAGGTGAAAGGGAGAAATAACCTTAGGGAGGAATTTGGGATTGGTTTTGAGAACCACTTGGTTATGATGGAGTTGTAAAAAATGGTTATTGAATTGTCAGTGCTTGTATCTCACGGACTCTTAAGATAAGTAATGGCCACCAGGAAAGCAACTTTCCGTGTTAGTAATTGTAACTCGCATTTGTGCAGAGGTTCAAATGAAGGACCCATTAGTCTTGTGAAAACAATGTTTAAATTCCACACAGGTGAGGGTGGTACCCTGGGAGGAATTATTCTTTTGAGGCCTTCCATAAACGCTTTGATGGCCGGTACCCTGAATAGCGACAAGTGTTGTCTATTTTTTTTAAGTAGGCTGCTATGGCAGCGATGTGTAATCTAGTAGATGTGTATGCTAGATTACACCTTTGGCGATGTAGTAGATAACCTATGATGTGTTGAATAGACACATCTGAAGGATTGATGGTGTTGTGACAATTTATCACTAATCTTTTCCACTTGGCTGCATAGCAGGCTCTAGTGGTGGGGCGTCTAGCCTCTCTGATAACATTCATACAGTCAGGGGGAAGGTTAAGGTATCCAAACTAAGACCTCAGGAGCAACATCGCTAGGTTGAACTGTGCTGGGTCCGGATGTCTGATCTCTCCATGGTTCTGGGTTAAGAGGCGTGGGAGAGGTGTCGTTTTTGATGCGCGACTACAGATAGTTCCAGTAATGTGGTGTACCATGGTTGTCTGGCCCATGTTGGAGCAACTAGGATGAGAGTCAGTGAGTGTTGCTACAATTTGCACACCACCTCTGGAATGAGTGGGAGAGGCGGAAAAGCGTACGCAAATATGCCTGACCAATTCATCCATAATCGCATTGCCTTTGGACAATGGGTGTGGATATCTGGCGGCGAAGCTTAGGCATTTGGCGTTTGTGTGTGGCGAAGACATCCATCTCTGGTTGCCCCCACATGTGGAAAAATGGATGAAGAACTTGCAGATGAAGTTCGCACTCGTGAATCTTTGGTGTCTGACTACTTAACAGATCTGCTATGTTGTTCTGGATTCCTGGAATGTTTTGGGCTAGGAGAAAGATTTTCTGGGGAAGAGCCCATCTCCATATGCTTTGTGCTGGTTTAGAGAGCTGTAAGGAGTGTGTCCCACCTTGTTTCTGTATGTAGTACATTGCTGTCATGTCAGTACGGACTAGGACAGCTTGCCTGATATTTGTTTCTGGAATGACTAACCCCAGAAATATGGCTAGTAACGCTAAGGTCTAGAGGGGTAGATGTTGTCCTGTGGTACATTAGGGACATCTGGTGTGTTGTAATCGTCCGTCCCAGGGATCTGGGGTATAAGGTGGACTAGTATCCCCTAGTGGTTCATAGTCTGCCCCCCTCCCCCGTGTCAGAGGTGTCATCGTCGTCCACTGGTAGAGGAGATGGTGTAGGGAGAGGCGTGTGGTGGAGGAGGTGGAGAAGGGACTCCGAGGCGATGTTGCAATGTTTCTCTTAGGTGGTGGAGCCGTGTCCAGTGGTCTCTTCTTAGAACTGAGTCAGTTGGCCACTCTTTAGGTCTTTTCGAAGATTTTTTTTGGGTGGGATCCAGTTTAAAAAGCTCTTCTAGTGGAGACTGATGTTTCCGCGCCAATTTTTTCGGTTCCGAAGGCTTGCGCAGCACCGATTCTGGAGTGGACTTGTGCTCCTTAGTCTTTGAAGCGTGAGCAGTTTTAGTCTCTGCAAGAGTTTGCGGTTGTTTTTCCAGTTCAGATGGTTTTTTCACGGTCCGACTTTATTTTCCGTTTCCGACGGTTGAGAATGTGAAGTCTTCAGTAGTGTCTTTTTGCTGGGTTCAGACTGCTTTTTCGGAGTCGAGGGGTCAGTGCCGGTAGGTTTGGGTGCCGAGAGCGTGGATGTGGAGGCAGTGGTCGGCACTAATGCGGAGGAAGGTCTGTCGGTGCTGGGGCTTGAGTTTGGGCACCTACGGCAGGCTGACTCGATCCAGAGTGGCCTGAAGGCTTAGTTGTGGACTTCTTTGCCGGGCCCGAAGGCGGGGCGTGAGACGTATTGTCTCGGTGTGCACCTGGGCCCGAAGGTGAAGCTGTTACCGAAGTCTTTTTTGGTGCCCGGGGGGGGGGGGGGTCCTTTCCATGAGCCAGATGGAATGGCCTACGTACGCCCAAAGGCCTTCGTCGACGACCGGAATCGAGGACTTGGAAATTGGAGATGCGCGACTACTAGAGACAATACCGGAGAAAGGGTGAGGATTGCCCGTCGAAAGTTAGATCGGTAACAGCACGGAAAGGGAGCGCAATAAACACATCCGAGCCCGATGGCAAAAGAAAAAACACAATCTGAAGATAGAGCCGATGCCCCTGCGCACTATCATCCAAAGGAGTCACTATCTTGTTGTGAGAAAGTGGCTCTGTATATACTGTTCCCTAATAGGTACAGGGTGTACAGAGTCCACAGTCCCCCAGAGGCTGATAGAGGTCAAAGTTAGGTATGACCTTACTCTCAAAAGTGGTAGCTTGGTCGAGCAGTAAGGCAGTACCAGAGGACAGTGTAAAGCATTTATTGTACACACTCAGTCAGCAAATGGTTTCACACACTCAATAACTGAACTCTAGGCCAATGATTTGTATATATAAAATATATGCTTGTTTTATTTTTAGAACCACAAAGGGGATAAAAATATACTTTCTCAGAATGAGAGGTTGAATATAAATACTTTTGTTTCAAGCAATAAATTTGTGTAAACAGTCACAGTTGGTTGCAATAAACAATCCTATTTCCTAAACATAACAATGCATTGAGCTCAATGGTAAATTCAGGTTATTTGTAATAAATTACTTTTCAGATTACTTTTGGAATTCCAGGTCTGGATCCTAGAACCAGCCTGGGGTCAGTATTCAGAATCAAGTGATGAAAGTCGACTTAATAACTGTAATGATTTTTAAATAATATTTAGCTATTTCAAAAGTTAGCACTTAGAAAATATTTCACAGAAAACATTCAATGGATCTCTATGGCAAGAAATTCAAATTGCAGGTAGAGTACTTTATCGTTACTTTAGTAATCCAGGACTGGGTGCCTAGACCCAGGACTGGGATCCTTATCAAAAGCAGGTAAGTAATTTCGTTTGCAGAAATGGTACGATTTTAAAAGAATATTTCAAATTTGCAAAAGTAGACACTTAGAAGAAATTTCACAGAAAAGCAGACAATGGTTTCCTATGGGAGAAAAAGGAGTTAGAAGTAAGTATAGTTGTGAACACTTTTCAGAGTCAGGGCTGGGCACCAAGATCCAGCACTGGGAGCTCACCTAGGAGCAGGTGAGTAAATTCGTTTTTGTCACTTGGCTGACTTTTGGTGAATTTTTGCAGTTTTGAAAAGTTCACACTTAGAAGATTTTTGAAGAAAAAGCCAGTCAATGTTACCCTATGAGGAAAATGAAGTTAGCGGTTTAAGGGTAAGTACTCGACTGGTAGTGTTGAAATTCCGGGCATGGACTCAGGGGTCCCCCAGTGTCAGGTAGGTACAGTTGGTTCACCCTCAGCGGTTTCAGGACGGCCGGGTGCAGAGAGAGTTGGGCCCAATGTTATCCTATGAGGGATAGGGTGGCCTTGGTTGGTGGCTGCTGTCTGGCAAGCCACGCGGCTGTGGGAGCTGGGCTCCTGGTCACTTACTCAGGGCAAGTGGGGAAGTAGGTTAGTGTAGAGAGGGCACTGCCAGGGCCACTTGGGCGGCTGGGTGCAGGGTGCTTTTGAGCCTTAGGGCGCTCAATGGAAATCAATGGGAATGTTCCGGTTTGGAAAGAGGCTGCAGGCTCGGGGACGAGGATGTTTCAGGTGCCACCACCACTTCGAGAGGTAAGTTGGGTAGTTGTAGGTTAGGTGGGTACCCCGGGATTGGGCACAGGGGGTCGCAGGGCGCCGGGTGCAGGGGTGCCTTTTGACGTCGGGAATCTTACCCTCTGGTTGATCGCGGCTGGGGTGGCACTTGGTTCTGAGGCTGCAGGCTTCTTCCGGGATGTCGAGGGGGGTCCTTGGGTGCCGGACTCTGGGTCACAGTCGCCGTGGGGTCGTCCTCTGGGTCTTTGTCCACTCCGGCACTGGCCAGGCTTGGCTGGTGCAGAGTGTGTTGGGTCCGCGGTCCCGGGCTGGTGCCAGGGATAGCAAGTAGGTTTCTTGAGTAGAGCCTCTACTCGTGGGAGTCCCAGGGGCTTAGAGCTAAAAGGTAGCCAGGTCCTCCGGGGTTGGTGAGGTTGCTGGCCACGTGGGATGCCGCGCTGGTGCAGGTTCGAGAGTCGACAGGCCGGTAGGGCTGGGGCCAAAGCAGTTGGTGTCTTCTTCTCTTTTTAGCAGCTGCAGGGCAGGTCTTTGTTCTTCTTGCTCTTCTTGTCGTTTTTCTATCTGGAATCTGAGGAAGGAAGGTTCAGGGGGCCCCTAAATACTAGATTTAGGGGCGTTACAGGTAGGTGAAGGCCAGGGACCAATGGGTCCCTGTCCTGGGGTGGGTACACCCCCTATCCTGCCTCTCTCCTGTGGGAGGGGGGCAGTAGCCTAATCCTGATAGGGTAGGGCCTCCCATCTTCAAGATGGCGAGAGCCCGGAGATGTGCTTCACCTCGCCTCCCCCACCTGAGGGGTGGGGTGGGCAGGCTGGCACATCCCCTGTCCTTGTATGGGGTTTCCGGCCAAGCTTCCCGCCAGAGTGGGGGGTTGCAGTGGCCTGGGGAAACTCCAACTGGCGGCATGCCTTTGAAGCTTCCCTTTGCTCATCCTGGGGGAGGAGATTTCTCACCTCACCCAGGATGTGCATTGTTGCAGGCCCGGGAGAGCAGGGGCTCTCCCACCCAGGGGTCCAGCAACGTGTCTAGTGTGTGGCAGCCTGGGCAGCCTCAGAGCAGACGTGGATTGCAAGTTAGCTGTAAGGGGGCATCTTCTAAGATGCCCTCTGGGGTGCTTAGTACATTAAATCCTACACTGGCATCAGTGTGGGTTCAATGTGCTGAGAAGTTTGATACCAAACTTCCCAGGCTTCAGTGTTGCCAATATGGTGCTGTGGAGCTCGTGTTTGACAAGCTCTCAGCACCATGTATTCTTAAATGACAGCACTGCACTTACAGTGCCCAGGAATGGACCCGGGTACTGTAGGGGCACAGGGCTCCTGCTCCTGTGCCCGCACCATAGGCGTAATGCACCCAGCTAGAGGGGTGGCTGACATATGCCTTGGCAGTGTAGGTGATGGGCATGGTACACAGTGATGTGTGCCATGTCGACTCTGTGTTTTGTCCTGCACCCAGACACTCAGCCTGCAAGGGCAGTGTGTGTGTGTAAGGGTACAGGGCCTCTGAGGGTGGCACAATGAGTGCTGCAGCCCTTAGAGGCCTTCCCTGGTCACAAGGCCCTGGGTACCTAGGGTACCATTTACTAGGGGCTGACATGTGGCTAGGGTTTGCCAATTTGGAGTTTGTGTGGTTTAAGGAAGGAACATAGGCCCTGGGCACCTGATTGGCAGGAACCCAGGGTACACTCAATCGAAGTACATTCAGCAATTTAGCAAAAAGTGGGGGCATACCATGCAAGAAAGATGGCACTTTCTCACACAACCCCCCCCCCAAACGAAAGGTGATGAGACTAACCTTGTCCTATGGGGTCTTCATTGTCTAAGTGGAAGAACCTGGAAAGTCCATCTGCATTGGCATGGGCAGTCCCTGGTCTGTGTTCCACTTCAAAGTCCATTCCCTGTAGGGAGATGGACCACCTCAGTAGTTTTGGATTTTCCCCTTTCATCTGCATTAGCCATCTGAGAGGTCTGTGGTCAGTTTGAACTAGGAAGTGAGTGCCAAACAAGTATGGCCTCAGCTTCTTCAGGGACCAAACCACAGCAAAGGCCTCCCTCTCAATGGCACTCCAACGCTGCTCTCTAGGGAGTAGTCTTCTGCTTATAAAAGCAACAGGTTGGTCTTGGCCTTCATCATTGGTCTGGGATAGGACCGCTCCTATCCCTAGCTCAGAGGCATCAGTCTGCACTATGAACTGCTTGGCATAATCTGGAGCTTTTAGAATTGGTGCTGAGCACATTGCTTCTTTTAGGGTGTCAAAAGCCTTTTGACAACTAACTGTCCAGTTAACTTTCTTGGGCATTTTCTTGGAGGTGAGTTCTGTGAGGGGGGTCACAATGGACCCATACCCCTTCACAAACCTCCTGTAGTACCCAGTCAAGCCAAGGAATGCCCTGACTTGGGTCTGGGTTGTTGGAGCTATCCAGTCCATGATGGCCTGGATTTTGGGTTGTAAGGGCTGTACCTGGCCTCCACCTACAAGGTGGCCCAAGTACACCACAGTGCCCTGCCCTATCTGGCATTTGGATGCCTTGATAGTGAGACCTGCACTCTGCAGAGCCTCTAAAACCTTCCCAAGGTGGATCAGGTGATCCTGCCAGGTGGAGCTAAAGACAGCAATATCATCAAGATAAGCTGCACTAAAGGACTCCAACCCAGCCAGGACATGGTTCACCAACCTCTGGAAGGTGGCAGGGGCATTCTTTAACCCAAAGGGCATCACAGTAAACTGATAATGCCCATCAGGGGTGGAGAATGCTGTCTTTTCTTTTGCTCCTGGGGCCATGCCAATCTGCCAGTACCCTGCAGTTAAGTCAAAGGTACTGAGAAATTTGGCAGCCCCCAATTTGTCTATCAGTTCATCTGCTCTTGGGATAGGGTGAGCATCTGTCTTGGTGACAGAGTTGAGCCCTCTATAGTCCACACAGAACCTCATCTCTCTCTTTTCACCCTGTTGATGAGGTTTGGGGACCAGAACCACTGGGCTAGCCCAGGGGCTCTCTGAAGGCTCAATGACCCCTAACTCCAGCATCTTGCTGACCTCAGCTTTGATGCTTTCCTTGACTTGATCTGACTGTCGATAGATTTTGTTCTTGACAGGTGCACTGTCACCAGTGTCCACATCATGGGTACACCAGCTTGTCCGACCAGGGGTCAGGGAAAAGAGGCTAGCATATTGTTGCAAGACTTGCTTGCAGTCAGTCTGCTGTTGGGCAGAGAGGGTGTCTGAGAAAATCACACCATCTACTGACCCATCTTTTGGGCTGTAGGATAGGAGGTCAGGGAGTGGCTCACTCTCTGCTTCCTGTTCTTCATCAGTCACCATCAGCATGGTGATGTCAGCCCCATCATTGTAGAGTTTAAGGCGGTTCACATGGATGACCCTTTTGGGTGTCCTGCTAGTGCCCAGGTCAACTAGATAGGTGACCTCACTCTTTCTCTCTAGGATAGGGTAAGGGCCACTCCATTTGTCTTGGAGAGCCCTTGGTGCCACTGGCTCCAAAACCCACACCTGTTGCCCTGGTTGAAATTCAACCAGTGCAGCTTTTTGGTCATACCAGTGCTTCTGGAGCTCCTGGCTGGCCTCAAGGTTCTTGGATGCCTTTTCCATATACTCAGCCATTCTGGACCTTAGGCCAAGCACATAGTCCACTATGTCTTGTTTGGGTTCCTGAAGAGGCCTCTCCCAGCCCTCTTTTACAAGACATAGTGGTCCCCTTACAGGATGACCAAACAGAAGTTCAAAGGGTGAGAAACCTACTCCCTTCTGTGGCACTTCCCTGTAAGCGAAAAGCAAGCATGGTAAAAGGACATCCCACCTCCTTTTGAGTTTCTCAGGGAGTCCCATGATCATACCTTTCAATGTCTTGTTGAACCTCTCAACAAGGCCATTGGTTTGTGGGTGGTAGGGTGTAGTAAACTTGTACTGCACTCCACCCTCTTTCCACATGTGTGTTAGGTAAGCAGACATGAAGTTGGAACCTCTGTCTGAAACCACCTCCTTAGGAAAACCCACCCTGGTGAAGACACCCAGGAGGGCCTTGGCTACTGCAGGAGCTGTAGTAGTCCTAAGTGGAATTGCTTCAGGGTACCTAGTAGCATGATCCACTACTACTAGAATGAATTTGTTCCCTGAGGCTGTGGGAGGTTCAAGTGGACCCACAATGTCCACACCTACCCTTTCAAAGGGGACCCCCACCACTGGTAGTGGAATGAGGGGGGCCTTTGGGTGGCCACCTGTCTTGCCACTGGCCTGACAGGTAACACAGGAGCTGACAAACTCCTTCACCTTTTGGTGCATCTGGGGCCAGTAAAAGTGACTCACTAACCTTTCCCAAGTTTTGGATTGCCCCAGATGTCCAGCTAGGGGGATGTCATGAGCCAAAGTTAGGAGGAACTCCCTGTACTTCTGTGGCACTACCACCCTCCTGGTGGCTCCAGGAGTGGGGTCTCTTGCCTCAGCATACAGTAATCCCTCTTCCCAATAAGCTCTGTGGGTACCACTGACATCTCCCCTGGCTTCTGAAGCAGCTTGTTGTCTCAGGCTTTCAAGAGTGGGACAGTCTCGCTGGCCCTGGCACAGCTCTTCCCTAGAGGGTCCCCCTGGGCCCAAGAGTTCAACCTGGTAAGGGTCAAGCTCCATGGACTCAGTTCCCTCAGGGGTATCTACATCCTCTCCAGGGGGAGAGGGGTTCTGAGTGTTTGGCTGTACAGAAGCTGGTCCCCCAGTCTCCTTGCCCTTCCTCTTGGTTGGTTGGGCCATTATTCCAGGCTCCAAACCTACTTTTTCACCCTTCCTCTTGCTCTGTGCTCTGGTTTGCACACACACCAATTCAGGGATGCCCAGCATGGCTGCATGGGCCTTTAACTCAACTTCAGCCCAGGCTGAGGTTTCCAGATCATTTCCAAGCAGGCATGCAGCTGGCAACTTTGGAGAGACCACTACCTGTTTCAGGCCAGTAACCCCCCCCCAGCCTAATGTTACCATGGCCATGGGATGACTAGTGGTGACACTGTCAGCGTTGGTGACTGGGTAAGACTTCCCAATCAAGTATTGCTCAGGGGAAACCAGTGTGTCTTTCACCATAGTGACACTGGCACCTGTATCCCTCAGAGCTTCTACCCTAGTTCCATTTACCCAGGGGTACTGTAAGTATTTCTTTAAGTTGGGGGGCCACACAGCCACAGTGGCAAACTCCACTTCTCCCAAGGAGACTAAACTTGCTTCAGTGTGTTCCCAGATTTGCTCAGGGTACACCTCTGATCCCATTTGTATACTTGCTGCCCCAGGAGTGGCTGTACTGGGTGCCTTAGGGGCTTTGTTTTGGGGGCAAGATACAGTTAGGTGTCCCTGCTTCTTACAGGTATTACACCAGGCCTTTAAGGGATCAAAGTTCTTCCCCCTATATGGTTGGGGCACATAGGGAGTAGTTTGGGTCCCACCCACCGGAACAGGTTTTTGGGGCCCTTTGGAAGACTCAGACTTTTTATCTTGGGGATTCTCACCACCTTTCCCCTGGGGAGGTTTTGTGACCACCTTCTTTTGGTCACCCCCAGTGGTTGTCTTGGTCACCCTAGTCTTGACCCAGTGGTCTGCCTTCTTTCCCAATTCTTGGGGAGAAATTAGACCTAGGTCTACCAAATGCTGATGCAACTTTTCATTTGTGCAGTTACTCAAAATATGTTCCTTCATGAATAAATTGTACAATCCAGTAAAATCCTGCACACCATGTCCAGCTAACCAACCATCCAGTGTCTTCACTGAGAAATCTACAAAATCAATCCAGGACTGGGTCTGGGTTTTGTGAGCCCCCCTGAATCTAATTCTATACTCCTCAGTGGTGAATCCAAATCCCTCAATCAGAGCTTTCTTCATGAGGTCATAGGATCCTGCTTCTGGCCCAGAGAGAGTCAGAAGCCTGTCCCTGCAGTTACCAGAGAACAGTTCCCACAGGAGTGCCCCCCAGAGAGGTTTATTTACTTTCCTGATATCACAAGCCCTCTCAAAGGCTGTGAACCATTTGGTGATATCATCACCTTCCTCAAATTTAGGGACAATCCCTTTGGGGATTTTAAGGTCAGAAGTTTCCTCCCTATCCTTGTTTTTATTATTGCTGCCACCATTGATGGGTGCTAAACCCATCTCTCTCCTTTCCTTTTCTAGAGCCAGGAGCCTGGACTCTAGATCTATTCTTTTGGCCAGCCTCACAAGGCTGTCCTCTTCACTGGGGGGTCCCCCAGTGTTGTCTCTGGGACCAGAGCCACCTGTGTGGTCTCTAGGTGCCCAGATGCTATGTCTTGAGTTGGAGGGTATGGGTGCCATCTCCTCCCTAGGGAATAGTATGGGGAGGTTGCTGTCCTCCTCCCCTGATTCCCTTTCCCCCTCTGACTGGCCATCACCATGTTCAGATGGGTGGTCTTTAGCATACTCAGCCAGGAGCTCCTGGAGCCCTTGTTTGGTTGGATGCTGAACCATTTGTAAATTTTTGAGTTTACATAAGGACCTCAATTCCTTGAAAGACAAGTGTAAGTAAGGTGTGAGGTCGAGCTCCTCCACCAGGTCCATGTTATTATTATCACTAATAGCTGGGTTTGTTTGAGACATTCTAACCTGACAGTTCTAACCCTCTACCCTGTCTATAGTGACTTATTTTTCTAAAATTCTAATGGGACTTAAGCAAGGCCCTAGCAAGACTTTTAGTAATTTTGGAAAAACCAATCAGAATTCTAAAGGCAATTTTTAAGAGTTCTGTCGTGTGATCAGATGGTAACCAAGTAGTCCAACAAATGCAAGTTTGTATCCCACCGCTGATCCACCAATGTGAGAAAGTGGCTCTGTATATACTGTTCCCTAATAGGTACAGGGTGTACAGAGTCCACAGTCCCCCAGAGGCTGATAGAGGTCAAAGTTAGGTATGACCTTACTCTCAAAAGTGGTAGCTTGGTCGAGCAGTAAGGCAGTACCAGAGGACAGTGTAAAGCATTTATTGTACACACTCAGTCAGCAAATGGTTTCACACACTCAATAACTGAACTCTAGGCCAATGATTTGTATATATAAAATATATGCTTGTTTTATTTTTAGAACCACAAAGGGGATAAAAATATACTTTCTCAGAATGAGAGGTTGAATATAAATACTTTTGTTTCAAGCAATAAATTTGTGTAAACAGTCACAGTTGGTTGCAATAAACAATCCTATTTCCTAAACATAACAATGCATTGAGCTCAATGGTAAATTCAGGTTATTTGTAATAAATTACTTTTCAGATTACTTTTGGAATTCCAGGTCTGGATCCTAGAACCAGCCTGGGGTCAGTATTCAGAATCAAGTGATGAAAGTCGACTTAATAACTGTAATGATTTTTAAATAATATTTAGCTATTTCAAAAGTTAGCACTTAGAAAATATTTCACAGAAAACATTCAATGGATCTCTATGGCAAGAAATTCAAATTGCAGGTAGAGTACTTTATCGTTACTTTAGTAATCCAGGACTGGGTGCCTAGACCCAGGACTGGGATCCTTATCAAAAGCAGGTAAGTAATTTCGTTTGCAGAAATGGTACGATTTTAAAAGAATATTTCAAATTTGCAAAAGTAGACACTTAGAAGAAATTTCACAGAAAAGCAGACAATGGTTTCCTATGGGAGAAAAAGGAGTTAGAAGTAAGTATAGTTGTGAACACTTTTCAGAGTCAGGGCTGGGCACCAAGATCCAGCACTGGGAGCTCACCTAGGAGCAGGTGAGTAAATTCGTTTTTGTCACTTGGCTGACTTTTGGTGAATTTTTGCAGTTTTGAAAAGTTCACACTTAGAAGATTTTTGAAGAAAAAGCCAGTCAATGTTACCCTATGAGGAAAATGAAGTTAGCGGTTTAAGGGTAAGTACTCGACTGGTAGTGTTGAAATTCCGGGCATGGACTCAGGGGTCCCCCAGTGTCAGGTAGGTACAGTTGGTTCACCCTCAGCGGTTTCAGGACGGCCGGGTGCAGAGAGAGTTGGGCCCAATGTTATCCTATGAGGGATAGGGTGGCCTTGGTTGGTGGCTGCTGTCTGGCAAGCCACGCGGCTGTGGGAGCTGGGCTCCTGGTCACTTACTCAGGGCAAGTGGGGAAGTAGGTTAGTGTAGAGAGGGCACTGCCAGGGCCACTCGGGCGGCTGGGTGCAGGGTGCTTTTGAGCCTTAGGGCGCTCAATGGAAATCAATGGGAATGTTCCGGTTTGGAAAGAGGCTGCAGGCTCGGGGACGAGGATGTTTCAGGTGCCACCACCACTTCGAGAGGTAAGTTGGGTAGTTGTAGGTTAGGTGGGTACCCCGGGATTGGGCACAGGGGGTCACAGGGCGCCGGGTGCAGGGGTGCCTTTTGACGTCGGGAATCTTACCCTCTGGTTGATCGCGGCTGGGGTGGCACTTGGTTCTGAGGCTGCAGGCTTCTTCCGGGATGTCGAGGGGGGTCCTTGGGTGCCGGACTCTGGGTCACAGTCGCCGTGGGGTCGTCCTCTGGGTCTTTGTCCACTCCGGCACTGGCCAGGCTTGGCTGGTGCAGAGTGTGTTGGGTCCGCGGTCCCGGGCTGGTGCCAGGGATAGCAAGTAGGTTTCTTGAGTAGAGCCTCTACTCGTGGGAGTCCCAGGGGCTTAGAGCTAAAAGGTAGCCAGGTCCTCCGGGGTTGGTGAGGTTGCTGGCCACGTGGGATGCCGCGCTGGTGCAGGTTCGAGAGTCGACAGGCCGGTAGGGCTGGGGCCAAAGCAGTTGGTGTCTTCTTCTCTTTTTAGCAGCTGCAGGGCAGGTCTTTGTTCTTCTTGCTCTTCTTGTCGTTTTTCTATCTGGAATCTGAGGAAGGAAGGTTCAGGGGGCCCCTAAATACTAGATTTAGGGGCGTTACAGGTAGGTGAAGGCCAGGGACCAATGGGTCCCTGTCCTGGGGTGGGTACACCCCCTATCCTGCCTCTCTCCTGTGGGAGGGGGGCAGTAGCCTAATCCTGATAGGGTAGGGCCTCCCATCTTCAAGATGGCGAGAGCCCGGAGATGTGCTTCACCTCGCCTCCCCCACCTGAGGGGTGGGGTGGGCAGGCTGGCACATCCCCTGTCCTTGTATGGGGTTTCCGGCCAAGCTTCCCGCCAGAGTGGGGGGTTGCAGTGGCCTGGGGAAACTCCAACTGGCGGCATGCCTTTGAAGCTTCCCTTTGCTCATCCTGGGGGAGGAGATTTCTCACCTCACCCAGGATGTGCATTGTTGCAGGCCCGGGAGAGCAGGGGCTCTCCCACCCAGGGGTCCAGCAACGTGTCTGCTGTGTGGCAGCCTGGGCAGCCTCAGAGCAGACGTGGATTGCAAGTTAGCTGTAAGGGGGCATCTTCTAAGATGCCCTCTGGGGTGCTTAGTACATTAAATCCTACACTGGCATCAGTGTGGGTTCAATGTGCTGAGAAGTTTGATACCAAACTTCCCAGGCTTCAGTGTTGCCAATATGGTGCTGTGGAGCTAGTGTTTGACAAGCTCTCAGCACCATGTATTCTTAAATGACAGCACTGCACTTACAGTGCCCAGGAATGGACCCGGGTACTGTAGGGGCACAGGGCTCCTGCTCCTGTGCCCGCACCATAGGCGTAATGCACCCAGCTAGAGGGGTGGCTGACATATGCCTTGGCAGTGTAGGTGATGGGCATGGTACACAGTGATGTGTGCCATGTCGACTCTGTGTTTTGTCCTGCACCCAGACACTCAGCCTGCAAGGGCAGTGTGTGTGTGTAAGGGTACAGGGCCTCTGAGGGTGGCACAATGAGTGCTGCAGCCCTTAGAGGCCTTCCCTGGTCACAAGGCCCTGGGTACCTAGGGTACCATTTACTAGGGGCTGACATGTGGCTAGGGTTTGCCAATTTGGAGTTTGTGTGGTTTAAGGAAGGAACATAGGCCCTGGGCACCTGATTGGCAGGAACCCAGGGTACACTCAATCGAAGTACATTCAGCAATTTAGCAAAAAGTGGGGGCATACCATGCAAGAAAGATGGCACTTTCTCACACTTGTGACTTCCAAAGACTTTTCCAAGACAAAAACAAGTGAAAACATCCGGGCCCAACAAATAGCGATCTATGCATAGTGTGTGATCTGCAGCTCATATGCCTCTAACACTAAATGTAGGGGCGTTACAGGTAGGTAAAGGGCAGGGACCAATAGGTCCCTTCCCTGGGGTGGGTACACCCCCTATTCTGCCACTCTAGTGCGAGGGGGCAGGAGCCTGTCCCGGGTTGGCTGGGTCTCCCCCATCCTCAAGATGGCGGGGACTTGAGGTTGTGCTTCACCTCGCCTACCCCACCTGAGGAGTGGAGTTAGCAGAGGTGGGCACACCTCTTCCTCACTTGTTTTTCCCGCTGCTTCTCCTGCCCATAGTAGGGGGTAGAACCAGTGGGGACCAGTTGCTGAAAGCAGCAAACGGTCTGGAGAGGTTCACAAAGGCGGCATGCCTTTGAAGCTTTTCCTTAGTGAACCCTGCCCATCCTGGGGGACGAGGCTTGGCACCTCGTCCCAGGATGATGAATATGCTACTTACCAGTATGCATCTGTTCTTGGCATGTAGGGCTGCTGACATTCATATCTGTGCATAGATCGCCGCCTAGTGTTGGGTCCGGATGATTGCACATTGGTGTCCTGGAAGAGTCTTCGAAGTATCACGAGATAGGTGACTCCTCCCCTGGACCACAGTGCGCATGGGCATCCTCTCCATCCTTGGATTGTTTTTCGCCATTGTGGCAGTGATGGAGCAGATACAGAAAGTGATGACCATGCTTATACAGTAATTCTGAGTGCTGCAGCCGCTACAGGCGCCGGGGAGGAGGGTGGGCGATATGAATGTCAGCAGCCCTACATGCCAAGAACAGATGCATACTGGTAAGTAGCATATTCAGTTCGAGGCATGTGGGCTGCTGAACTCATATCTGTGCATAGAATACATAGCAGTTCCTCCATTAGCGGCGGCTACCCGTGCCAGCTGCAGCAGTCTGAAAAAGAGTTTTGAGAACAGCCTGTCCTACAGCTGCCTGCTGTTTTGAGTGTACATCTACACAGTGTTTGGTAAATGTATGTATAGTGGACCATGTGGCTGCTCTACATATTTCCTGTAAGGAATGTTTCCTAGGAAAGCCATGGACGCCCCCAACTTTCGTGTTGAGTGGGCTCGTGGGGGAATTGTTAATGTGCGTTTAGCTTTTTGATAGCAAATTTGAATACATTTAACGATCCATCTGGCTATCCCTGCTTTGGAAATGGCGTTGCCTTTGTGTTGTGGAGAAAAGGCAACGAAAAGTTGTTTTGTTAAAGTCCTTAGTTCTGTGTATATAGTACATGAGGGCCCTCTTTACATCTAGTGTATGGAGCATTCTCTGCGACATTGTGGATTTTGAAAGAAAACAGGCAGTTCAATAGTTTGATTCATGTGGAACTGTGATATCACTTCGGGCATGAATTTGGGGTTGGTACGTAGTACAACCCTGTTTGCGTGAACCTGTATGAATGGCTCTTGAATGGTTAGTGCCTGGAGCTCACTAACTCTTCGTAATGAAGTGATTGCCACCAAGAAAGCTACTTTCCAGGTGAGGAATTGAATCTCACATGAATGGAGAGGTTCAAAGGGTGGACCCATTAATCTGGTGAGGACTAAATTGAGGTTCCACACCGGTGCTGGTGGGTGTCTTGGGGGAATTACTCGTTTGAGTCCCTCCAAGAAAGCTTTGATGGCAGGCACTCTGAATAAAGAGGTGCTGCCTGTTTTGGAGATAGGCTGCTATCGCGGTTAAATGGATACGTATTGAGTTGTATGCCAGATTGCATCGGTATAAGTGTAAAAGATAACAGATGATGTTTTGAATGGATGCGTCCAGCGGGTTAATGTCATTGTTGTTGCAGTAAATGACAAACCTTTTCCATTTAGCCGCATAGCAAGCTCTGGTAGTGGGTCTCCTGGCCTCCTTGATGATATCCATACAGTCAGGTGGCAGGTTTAGGTAGCCAAACGCTAAGACTTCAGGAGCCAGATTGCCAGGTTCAGCTGTTGCGGATCTGGGTGCTGAATCTCGCCATGGTTCTGCGTTAAAAGTGCGGGTTTGATCCGTAGCCTTTGATGCGGCACCACGGAAAGTTCTAGGAAGGTGGTGTACCATGGTTGGCGCGCCCATGTGGGAGCAACTAGGATGAGCGTCAGTGAGTGTTGTCGCAGTTTGCATGCCACTAGCGGTATTAATGGCGCTGGGGGAAAAGCGTACGCAAATCTGCCGGACCAGTTCATCCATATCGCATTGCCCTGCGACTGCGGATGTGGGAACCTGGCGGCAAAGCTTTGGCATTTTGCGTTAGTTTGTGGCGAATAGGTCCATCTCTGGATGACCCCACTGTTGGAAGTACGGTTGGAGAACTGACGGATGTAGCTCCCACTCGTGCATCTGGTGGCTGTGTCTGCTGAGCAGATCCGCCATCTGGTTGTCCTTGCCGGGGAGGTGTTCCACCATGAGGAATATGTTCCTCTGAATGGCCCACTTCCACATGCTCTGAGCCAGATGAGACAACTGTGTAGAGTGTGTTCCTCCCTGCTGCTGTATGTAGTACATGGCAGTCATGTTGTCCGTCCGGATCAACACGACTTTGTTGCACAAGTGTACTTTGAATGCCTTCATGGCTAGGAAGATTGCCATCAGTTCCAGAACGTTGATGTGCATCTTCTTTTGTTGCGTTGTCCATAGTCCCTGCACTGTGCAAGTGAGTACATGAGCTCCCCAACCCTGGAGAGAGGCGTCCGCTGTCAGTATAATTTGTGGAACAGGCTCTTGGAACGGTCGGCCCTTGCAAAGGTTTTGTGGATTCCACCAATGCAGAGAGTTGTATGCCCGACCGCTCACCAAGACTAGGTCTTTTAATTGCCCGCGAGTCTGATTCCATTGACGTGCCAAGCACTCCTGAAGCGGGCGCATATGTAGTCTCGCGTGTGGGACTATGAAAATGCAGGAGGCCATCATGCCTATCAACTGCATGAACACTCGCGCAGGAAGGGAGTGTTGAGGTTTGAACTTGGAAATCAGCAGTTGTATGCTGTTGATCCTCACTAAAATTGGCTGAGCTGTGGCTGCCAGAGGGTTTATGGTCGCGCCCAGGTACTGTCGTACGTGTGCGGGTTGGAGATGTGATTTTGGGTAATTTAGTGAGAATCCCAGACTGTGAAGAAGGTGAATGGTGAGGGACATGTGGCTGGCACATTGCTGGGCCGACTTTGCCTGAACAAGCCAGTCGTCCAGGTAAGGGAAGACGTTAATGTGTTGTCTCTGTAGATGTGCCGCCACTGTTGCTAGGCACTTGGTAAAGACCCTGGGTGCTGTTGTTACTCCGAAGGGGAGAACTTTGAACTGATAGTGATGTCCCTGAATAGTGAACCTGAGATATTTCCTGTGTGAAGGGTGTATGGGTATGTGGAAATACGCATCTTTTAAGTCCAGTGTGGCTAGGAAGTCTCCCTGACTGAGGAGCGGTAGAACCTGCTGTAGGGTGAGCATATGGAAATATGCAGAGAATGTAGTGGTTGAGGGGTCTCCGGTCTAGTATAGGTCTGAGCGAACCGTCCTTTTTTGGGATTAAGAAGTACAGAGAGTACACCCCTGTCCCCTGTTGGTTGACGGGCACGATCTCTATTGCACCTTTTTGCAGCATACTTCGCACTTCCTGCTGCAATAATGCCAAGTGCTCTACGGACATAGGACGGTGCTTTGGCGGTATGTTGGGTGGAGTGGACGTTAATTCGAGACAGTAACCGTGTTGGATAATGTCCCTGACCCACCTGTCTGTGGTGATGGTTTTCCACGCTGACAGGAACCGTTGGAGTCTCCCCTGACAGGTGTTATGTGGTCGGGTGGCAGGGAGAGGGCGTCACTGTTTGTTTTTGGGGGAGGACCTTGTGTTGCCGTAACCACGTCCTCTGCCCTTGGTGCTGGAGCCACGATATCCACCTCTGTTGGTTTTATCATAGGTACTTTGTGTGCCCCCTTTAGTGTACTGCTGCTGTGACCCCTGACCTCTAGCTGCTGCTCCTCTATTCCCGGGGCGACGAAAGGAGCCACTACGAAACTGCTGCGTCTGCAGAGCCTCCATTGATTTCGCAGCGTCAGTGTCTTTTTTAATTTTCTCGAGGGTAGTGTCAACTTCAGGGCCAAATAAATAGTCTGGGTTGACCGGTTGATTCAGGATATTGTTCTGAATCTCTGGCTTGAAGCCTGAGATTCTCAACCATGCATGCCGTCTCAACATGACGCTTGTGTTGATTGCCCTCGCCGCTGTGTCGGCTGCATCCAGTGCGCACTTGATGGATGCATTGGTAAGGAGTTGTCCCTCTCTAATGAGGATCTCCGCTGCCTCTTTATATTCATCTGGCAAATGTTGGAGTAGTGATTAGGGTGTGTCGTAGTGGGACCTATCATAACGGGTCAGGAGTGCCTGTGTGTTGGCAATGCGCCAGATATTCGCTGCTTGCGCTGCAATCCGTTTGCCTGATGTCTCCAGCACTTTGGACTCCTTGTCTGGGGGAGGAGCATCACCTGTTTGTGAGTGGGCTCTCTTGCGAGCATTAGCAACCACCATGGAGTCCAAAGGTAACTGACCCCTAATGTACATAGGGTCTCCGGGTGCAGGCTTGTACTTTTTTTCAATCCTGGGGTTTAGCACCCGTGCCCTGGTTGTTTCCTTAAAAATATCTTTGGCAGGTTTGAGAACCCCTTTTAACATGGGCAGAGTCTTGACAGTTCTTTCGGAAGAGGCGAAAGTGTCCACCAAGAAGTCTTCTTAGACAGTGTCAGAATGGAGTTCCAATCCATGCTTGGCAGCAGCCCGTTCTATGAGGGCATTAAAGGCAGCAGTGTCATCTGTGGGAGATGTCTTTATGTTATAAAGCTGCGCATCATGGATATCTGGTGCGGTACCCTGGTCTGTGGGGTCATCCCATGCCTGATCTGGGTCTTGCAGGTGATCATCAGGATCGATATCCCCAGGGTAGGTGGTATCATCCCCTACATAGTCCTCTCCTGCGTCTGAGTGCGTAGGAGAAAAGGACGGTGGATCCTGATGGAAGGGTTGAAAGTGTTCATGAAGCACTGGCTCTGACCCTGCCGGCAATTTGTGTTTGAGAGGGATTTTATAGGAGTCCAACCCCTCTCTGGGGTGATTTTCCGCTTGCTGAGCATCAACCTGCCAGTGTTGGCGTCGATAAATTGTGGCTGTGAAGGCTCGAGATCTGTTTGTCCAGAGGCTGGGGACTATGTCTGGCGGACACGTGTCCGAATCTCGAACAGTTCGGCGCCGTGGGCGGCGGCAACCCAAACGTGATGTTGGTCGGCGCCGAGGGTGCTTTGGAAGCCTTGTGCGTGTCGGGACCCGACGTAGAGTGGAGGGCTGCCCGTTCTCTGATGCGTTGCAACGATGCCGAGACCTGTTGCACGGTGAACGCAGATGGCTCTTTTGAACCGGTCGGCACCTTGGAGGTAGGGGTCGAAGCGGCCCCCGACTTCTGTGCAGTCATGGGGTCATCGATCCGAAGGGAGGTATCAACGCTCGTTGGAGTCGATGACATGGCAGGCGCCGCCGACGTAGACGGGGTGGCCACCCTGACTTGGGTGGTTGGGGCAGATGTCTTCGGTGCCAGAGGCCGAGGCGCCTTGTGGGGTCCGAGGGCCTTCTTTTTTGGCTCGGCAACCGTATCCGCTGCGGTGAGCTCGGCACGGAAATCCCTTTTTGCGCGGTCGGAGCCGATGACCTTTGCCAGCATCGAAGGAGTGGAGGGCTTCGAGGCCTTCAAGCCGATCACAACCAGTTTCACTTTCGGTTTCGATGGAACTGGTGCGATGGATGGTTTCGCTGAAGGGAACCCAGTAGTCTTCGACAATAATGGCTCTTGGGAAATGTTCGAGGCCGGGCCTGAAGGCGGGGCCGAAGAACCGTGAGATTGATCTCGGGTAAGGCCCGAAGGCGATCCCTCGACCTGAGCCTCATGACGACGTATTTTGTCGGCCTCCGTATCGACGGGTTGGCCTAGCTCCTCGCTGGAGCTATCTTCCGCGGCCCCAAAGGCCTCATCGTAGTCTCCTACGTCGATGACTTCTCTCTGAAAGATCAACTCATCGTCTTCTTCCGATCGGGAATCGTGTTCGGAAGCGGGGCTGGAGTCTACGTCTTCCACGCTCTCGGCGTCCTCGTCTTCGGTGCTAAAGATGTTGGCCGGGGCAGGCGCCGATTGCTGCGCCTCCAATCTCGCTGCCCGTCGATTCCGGAGAGTCTTCTTTGAGCGGAATCGGGCACAGGCCATACATTTCAACTCATCGTGATCCGGTGAGATACATTTGTTGCATACCGGGTGGACGTCGATGTGTGGGTATTTCGCGTGGCATAAAGGACACCTTTTGAACGGAGTCCTCGATTCCATTGTCGATCGAAGTTCGATGTTCGGACCCAGCGGATCCGAAAAGCTGGAAGAAGGTGCTAAAGCACTAAAGAAACTATTCGATACCGAACGGGAACAGTACCGACGATAACTAAAGGCCTTTTGGCCTTAAACTGAAATTTCCTAACTTGAGCTAAGATAAGCACATCCGAACCCAATGGCGGAAAAAAACTAAGGATGGAGAGGATGCCCATGCGCACTGTGGTCCAGGGGAGGAGTCACCTATCTTGTGATACTTCGAAGACTCTTCCAGGACAATAATGTGCAATCATCAGGACCCAAAACTAGGCGGCGATCTATGCACAGATATGAATTCAGCAGCCCACATGCCTCTAACACATTGTGTCAGGGCCCCGAGAGCAGCAGCTCTCGACCCAGGGTTCCAGAAACATGTCTGGTGGCGGCAGACTAGGCAGCCACTCAGTCAGGTCACTAGAAGTTGGTAGAGTTTCAGGGGGAATCTCTAAGATGCCCTCTGTTGTGCTTTTTACATTAAATCCCACACTGGCATCAGTGTGGGTTTAATAAGCTGAGAAGGTTGATACCAAACTTCCCAGTCTTCAGTGTAGCCATTATGGTGTTGTGGAGTTCGTAATGACAAACTCCAAGCACCATATACTCTTAATGGCAGCTCTGCACTTACAATGCCCAAGAATGGACTTGGTCACTGTAGGGGTACAGGGCTCATGCACCTGTACCCTCACCACTGGCATAGGGCACCCAGCTAGAGGGGTGACTGATGTATGCGAGGGCAGTGGTTTGTGGGCATGGCACACAGGGATGTGTGCCATGTCGACTTTTCACTTTGTTCTGCATCAAGAGGGGGGAGGGGTGTCTGTGTGTCCGCTAAGGGTGGCACAATAAGTGCTGCAGCTCTTAAAGGCCCCTCAAAATTATAGAAGTCCTGAAGTTTATTGTTCCATTCGAGAAGCCATCTGATGGGCCGTTGTGAACCAATTCACAAGGTACAGCCTTTCTCCTAGCGATAAGCTCAGTTTGTAAGACTGGTGATATTCAATCCCCCTCACATCTATTGATCCTTCGAATTTTCAAAACAAATGGTGGCGATTAGAACTCATCCACCTTTTCTCCCAAAGGCAGTATATACGAGTTCCAGAATAACCAGGCCAACACTATCCATTTTCTTTGCCAGCCCAGCATTTTACACTCTGGATGCTAGAGGTTTTTAATGTCTACATAGAGGAAAGCCATGTCTTTACCCAATTTTGGGGAACTCTTTAACAGTCACATTTACCAAGGTCTGGCCACTTAAATAGTTACTTTCTCGTGGAGTGTGGCCTGCATTTCCCTAGATTAACAACTGGCAAATAAATCACCACAGGAAAGAACGCAGAGAACATTCCAACAGCTGGAAAGCAGCCACTACTCGTATGTAGAGAAGCAACTTGAAAACCAGCCCCTTTCATGAGGCAATATGGTCTCAGTACCAATACATTGCATCGTAAGAATCTGCAGAAGGAATATGCTACTTACCAGTATGCATCTGTTCTTGGCATGTAGAGCCGCAGAACCACACACTTAGGATAGTAGATCGCCATCTGGTGTTGGGATCGGATGCTTGCAGGTTGTTGTCTTCGGAAGAAGTCTTTGGTCACGAGATAGGGGACTCTTCCCTTGGACTACAGTGCGCATGGGCATCAACTCCATCCTCTGATTGTTTTTCGCCATGATGGGAAATGGAGTTTGTAGAAAAGAGATGTTCATGTGTAATGTCTAAGTAAGACGATGCTGGAACAGATACAGGTCCCGGGGAGGTGGGTGGGCGTGTGTGCCTCTACATGCCAAGAACAGATGCATACTGGTAAGTAGCATATTCCGTTCGAGGCATATGAGCTGCAGATCACACACTTAGGATAGACTATATAGCAGTGTCCCCCCTAGCGGTGGTCACCTGTATCGGTTGCAGCAGTTTGAAATAAAGTTTTAAGGACAGCCTGACCCACAGAAGCTTGTTGTTTTGCTTGCACGTCAACACAATAGTGTTTAGTGAAGGTGTGTGTTGTAGACCATGTGGCTGCCTTGCAAATATTTTCTAAGGGAATATTTCCTAAGAATGCCATGGAAGCACCTATTTTGCGTGTGGAATGCGCTCTAGGGGGAACGGTCAGTGTGCGTTTAGCCTTGTGATATTTGGATACATTTAACTATCCACCTGGCTATCCCAGATTTGGAAATGGGGTTGCCTTTATGTGGTGGAGAGAACGCAACAAACAATTGTTTTGCGGAATGATTTGGTTCTGTCAAAGTAGTAAAGCAGGGCTCTTTTAACGTCTAAGGTATGAAGAGCTCTTTCAGCTACCGAGTCGGGATTTGGGAAGAACACTGGTAGCTCTAATGATTGGTTAAGATGGAACGGAAATGTGACTTTTGGAAGGAATTTCGGGTTTGTTCTAAGAACCACTTTGTTACAGTGTAATTGTAAGAACGGTTCTTGTATGGTTAAAGCCTGGATTTCACTCACCCTTCTGAGGGATGTGATACTGATAAGGAAAGACACTTTCCATGTGAGGAACTGTAATTCACATTTATGCAGAGGTCCAAATGGGGGTCCCATGAGCCTTGTAAGAACAATGTTTAGATTCCACACTGGAGAGGGTGGTAATCTGGGAGGAATAATTATTTTTAGTCCTTCCATGAAGGCTTTGATCGCAGGCACTCTAAAGAGTGACAAGTGTTGTCTATTTTGTAAGTAGGCTGCTAATGCTGCTAGGTGGAGACGTATGGATGAGTATGCCAAATTACATCTTTGCAAGTGTAGCAGGTAGCAAATGAGGTCCTGGATGGATGCATCCAGTTGGTTTATATGATTGTTAGTGCAGTAAATGGCAAATCTTTTCCATTTTGCGGCGTAGCAGGCTCTAGTGGTAGGTCGTCTGGCCTCCCTTATAATATTCATGCAGTCTGGTGGAAGGTTGAGATAACCAAACTCTAGGACTTCAGGAGCCAGATTGCCAGGTTGTTGACCTGGATCTGGCTGTCTGATTTCTCCATGGTTCTGGGTTAATAAGGACGGGGAGAGATGCAGTTTTTGGTGGGGCACTAGCGAGAGTTCCAGTAGTGTTGGGAAAGAGGGTTGGCGTGCCCATGTGGGAGCTACTAAGATCAGTTTGAGAGACTGTTGCCTGAGCTTGCGTATCACTAATGGAATGAGTGGGAGAGGCGGAAAAGCGTACGTAAAGCTGCCTGACCAGTTCATCCATATTGCATTGCCCTTTGACTCCGGGTGGGGAAACCTGGCGGCGAAGGTTGGGCATTTTGCGTTTGTGTGTGGCGAACAGATCTATGTCTGGTGGGCCCCATTGTTGGAAAAAGGGTATTCAAACTTGGGGATGTAGTTCCCATTCGTGGATTTGTTGAGTCTGTCGACTTAACAGATCGGCAATCTGATTGTGAACCCCTGGAAGGTGTTCTGCAAGTAGGTATATTTTCTGTGGAATGGCCCATCTCCAAATGTTCTGTGCGAGCTGGGACAGCTGGAGAGAATGTGCGCCTCCTTGTTACTGTATGTAATATATGGCTGTCATGTTGTCTGTCCAAATTAGGACAGTTTTGTTTTGGAGATGTATTTGGAATGATTTTAGTGCTAGGAACACTGCTAGCAGCTCCAGGAGATTGATATGGAGCATTTTTTGTTGAGTGGTCCATTTGCCCTGAGTGGTGTGGCCGAGGAGGTGGGCTCCCCATCCTGTGAGCGATGCGTCCGTTGTCAGCGCTATCTGTGGAAGAGGCTCTAGGAACGGCCGCCCTTTGGAGAGGTTTGTTATGTTCCACCATTTGAGAGAGCGATGTGTGCGGCTGTCTACCAACACCAGATCCGTAAGTTGTCCGTGAGCCTGGTTCCACTGACGTACTAGACATTCTTGCAAGGGACGCATTTGAAGTCTTGCATAAGGCACAATGAAGATGCATGACGCCATCATGCCTATGAGTTGCATGAACACTCCTGCTGGAAGAGTGTTGGATTTGGAATTTTGCGATAAGTGCTTGCATATTTGCTATCCTGGCTGGATTGGGATATGCTCGGGCTGTGGAGGTGTTTATTGTGGCTCCCAGATACTAATGGAGGTGAGATTTGGGATAGTTTATTGTGAATCCCAAGTTTTGCAAAGTTTGGGTAGTTTGGCAAGTGTGTAGGACACACTTGTTGAATGACTTGGCTTTTATTAGCCAGTCGTCTAGATACGGGAAGACATGGATTTGTTGTCGTCTGAGATGTGCTGCTACTACTGCTAGACATTTTGTGAATACGCTGGGTGCGGTGGTTACCCCGAATGGGAGGACTGCAAACTGGTAGTGTTGTCCGTCCACCACAAACCTTAAATACTTCCTGTGGGCAGGATGTATGGGAATGTGGAAGTAGGCGCCCTTGAGATTGTGTGGTAAGGAAATCTCCTTGTTGCAGTAGTGAGAGCACTTGAAGAGTGATCATATGGAAATGATCTGAATTGATATACAGATTTAGGGGTCTGAGGTCGAGTATTGGTCTTAGAATCCCGTCCTTTTTGGGGATTAGGAACTAGAGTGAATGTACCACTGTACCCTGATGTTGTAAGGGAACTGGTTCTAATGTGTGCTTGAAGCAATGAGAGAACCTCTTGTTTGAGAAGTGTAAGATGATCTGTGACACGGGATGCTGTTTGGGTGGTATATGCGGGGGTAGTTGTGAGTTCCAGGCAGTAACCATACTGGATAATTTGTCTTACCCACCTGTCTGTTGTGATGGAGTTCCAGACAGGTAGGAACTGTGTTAGTCTTCTCCAGACTGGAGTGGAATGGTCGGGGGGGGGGGGGGGGGGGGGGGGGGGGGAGTGGAGGAAAGTCACTGTTTTGTGGCAGGGGAGGTGCGAGTGTCATTACCTCGACCTCGCCCTTTGTTGTTCCCTCTGTATCCGTCTCTAAAATATCCTCTACTGGGGGATGTGTGTGTGGCTGTTTTAAATGTAGAGGAGGAGTCCGTTCCAATATTTTTGGAGGCTCCTCTATAGAAGTAGCGCCGAAAGGACCCACGTGGTTGGGGAGATTGTAATTCTCCCACGGACTTAGCCGTTTGTGTCTTTTTTAAATTTTTTCCAGTGCAGCGTCTACTGCTGGCCCAAAGAGCTGCTCCTGATTGCATGGCTGACTAAGTATGGTAGTTTGTACCTCTGGCTTAAAGACCGAGATGCATAGCCATTCATGTCGTCGTAGGAGCACACTTGTGTTAATTGCTCTAGAGGCGGTGTCAAGTGCACATTTAATTGCTGCATTTGAAATGAGCTTTCCCTCCTGAATGAGGTCATTTGCCTGGGTTTTGTATTGGTCTGGCAGATGTTGTAAGAGTCTCTAATTGATCATAGTCGGCCCTATCATAGCGTACCAGTAGGGCTTGTGTTGGCAATTCGCCAGTGATTAGCGGCTTGTGCTACTACTCTTTTGCCGGAGGCTTCTAATAGTTTGGATTCTTTGTCTGGAGGTGGTGTATCTCCTGTGGTTTGGGAGTTGGCGCGTTTCCGTGCATTGGAAACGACCAAAGAATCCAAAGGGAGTTGGCCCTGGATTTAGTTAGGGTCTTCAGGAGCAGGCCTATATTTCTTTTCAATTCGTGGGTTGAGAACCCTGGCACGAACGGGGTGTTTAAAGACTTCGGAGGCGTGTTTTATGACACCTTTAATCATGTGCAGGATTTGTACAGACTTTTGAGACTGTTCGGAAGTGTCTAATAAGAAGTCTTCCTCTGGTGCGTCTGAGTGCATTGTGACGCCGTGGTATATTGCTGCTATATTTAATAATTGTCCAAACCCCAGGTGATCGTCAGGAGGCGATGGTTTTGAGGGATATGGCTGAGGGTCAGGCATATCTGTTAAGGGGAAAGCCCAATCATCCAACGGTGTGGTGTCTGGGTCCGTAAACGGATCATTAGGATCACCCCCACCCCTATGGTCATCATAATCATCCTGTGGTGGTGGTGTATGAGATGGAGATGGTATATGTAATGGTGGTGTAGGCAGAGGGGGTGGGATAGGAGGCAGTATAGCAGAGGAAGGAGGGATAGGGGAAGTAGAAGAGTCCTTCCTATTTACAGGAACTGGGGCAGGTGGTGTGTCCAGCTTCAGTTTTTTGCATGGCACCGCGGTGACATGTCCAGTTTTGGGGTTGATATAGATCTTTTTCTGCCTTGGGTCTGGATGAAAAAAGTTCTTGTTCTTCAGGAACAGTCTTTGGTACCGATTTTTTCGGTTCCGATCGAGGTTTTGGTTGATCGGTAGCGTGTTTGGCTTTAGGAGGCGTACGAGTCCTTAGCCGGTGGTTTCTGTACCGACTATGGTTTCGGTGCGGATGTGGTTTTCGGAGCCGAAGGTGTATCTGTGGGCTTGAGAACCTTCGGTGCCGGTGTCTCTATTGGCTTGGGTGGTTTCGGTGCCGAGGGCTTCGGAGCCGATTTCGGTGCAGAGTAGTCTTTTGTCTTCAGTGCCGATGGTGCCGGTTGGACAATTACATGCGGTTTGCTCGGTCCCAAGCTACCGGAAGGCTTATGCTTCTTCGAAGCAGAGCCCGGAGGCGGGGCTTCTGAAGGATGTTTTCGGTCTCGACTGGGGCCAGCAGGCGAAGTCTTGACCAATGCCTTTGGTTTTGGTGGGGCTGGGGCAGGGGTAATCACACGTTGCCCAGGAGTGATGGGGTCGTCTGCTTTGGAAATTATTTGCAGATCCTCTGAATCTTATTCCGGGACATCTGGGCCTTCATCAAAGATGTCCCCTGGTTCCGGAGCTGGTCTCTGTGCCATGATGTGGCGTCGAGCCCTTCGATCCCAAATTTTGCTCCACACTGGGGGCATTTTTTGAACGGAGTCCTTTCCATGAGCCATAGACCTCACAGCATGGATAGGCCCAGCAGGCCGCGTCGACGTCCGGAATCGAGCCGATGTAATCGATGTAGAGG